>NC_053036.3:333291187-334541187 GCF_002575655.3 Aegilops tauschii subsp. strangulata
CCCCATCCAAGGTTATACGGCGACCACTCTCGCTTGTGCTTCTTTGCACCCCAACATGCACAACACCTCAATCTTCAAAGAGGGCATCGAGCAGATCGAAGACGGCGACCACACCACGCTAGAGAATGCGGGGTCATTTGGAAGCAGGGTGATGTGACGATGGCTGACTGACTCCTCCCCCCACCCTCTCTCTCTCTTGCACAAAATTACCAATCCCTCTCTCCCCCGCACAAAATTGTCAATCCCTCAACCCACGAGATCCTTCCCCTCTCGTCCATGTTTTTCCAGCTCTCTCATCAAACATGTTGTCTCTTCTCCTTCCACGTATACAGAATCCAGATGCACACGCATCTCATGTATATTACATGTATCCATCTTTCTCACGGACCTAACTTCTTCCTCTCTCTTTCTCTCTCTATCTCTCTCTCTCTGTCTCGTTAGGTTTGTCTCCTACTCTCTCGTCCACATACATACAATCTTTCCCGCCCTATCTGCTCCATCTTCAAAAGCTCTCTCTGCATGTTTCATTCACACATTGGGATATGTCAAAATGTTGCTTCTATAATGGCTGATGTAGAGTTATGGTTGTTCTTGTTGCATCCTACAAAGTAATAACTATGAAATGCATTTAGATTCTCATTTGACTGGGATTATGTGAGTTTGAGCATGTTGTGAAGTACTATAGACCTTGTATACATCTTGGGATTCGACAATGATTGTAACTATTGAATTGTATAGACCATTACATTCGAAGTCAATAGCCTAATATATTTATTTCACAATTTCAACAAATGATTAGTTCACTACAAACTAAGAAAACAAATGTGTACTCCCTCCGTTTTTATTTAAGTCCGCGTATTAGCATTGGTCAAAGTCAAGTTTTGTAAACTCTCAGAAAGCTTATAACAAAAATATTAACATATACAATAACAAATAACTACCATTAGATTCATTATTGAATGTACTTTCACATCATACATATTTGCTATGGTAAATGTTTATATTTTTCTATAAACTTGGTCAAACTTTAGGAAGTTTGACTTTGGTCAAACCTAATATGGAGAGTTTACTACTACTACTCGCTAGTTGCTTAGCCGAATCACTCAACACGCCACACGGGGAGTCCAGTGTCACAAAATTTTGAGGTCGGCGGGAAAATCTCCCGCGACCCTGATTCGAGCAGTGGGAAGTTACCATCATAGCCTTCGGAACAGGCCTACGGATGATGCTTGGTAGGGGGCTGTTTTCGTAACTTCAGGTTCACCCTACCCAGCCAACCCCACCCCGGCACCCAGAGTAGTACACCTGAATACTCCCCATTTTCTATCCCCACCGCAAAATAGACTTCTCCGCGGCACCGCAGCCTTCGTGCTCCTCCCCTTTACATCGGCGCACTCATCCACCGCAGCACATCTGCCTCATCGACGACCTCGTACGCCGCACTGGAGCCGGTCCACCGTCGTCGTCGTACACGGAGCCTCTTCCCCGGCATCGTCTTCCACGGTCTTGGATCTGCTTCCCGGAAGCCGACGCCAAGCGCAGAAGTACCACCGACGTGGACAATGAACTGACTCCCGTTGCCGACCATGACTCACAGAGGCCGCCGCGACCATCGTTCTCCTCCTCGATTGGTAATGTGTGTATTGAATCACTTAGCAGTACATGTGCAGTTCCAATTTTGTTCATATCTACCCTTCAAATTTCCTGGGTGTTATTGTTCCCGTAAAAGTAATTGGTTATAGCCTCCATTGTCCAACAGAATATCAGCTTGTAATTGTGCGTCGCTCCTGTATCGCGCTGTGCTTGGGTAGGTTTTTCATCTGCAACCAGTAGTGTGGCAAATGATGGAAAGGTTTTTAGAACTAGCAAGATGCCCATGCGTTGCACGCATCAAGATGCATTTGTATGAGTAGTTTATCTTGTGGGAGAAAAGGATGAACGAGGGAAGGCCTTATTTGCAAATCTGGAGAGGGGTATGGGTATCTTTTTGCAAAATTCCCATTTGTTTCCTTCCTATCTGTCAGATGTAAATCGGACGGCCTATATTGCAAGAAAAAAAGTATAGAGAAAAAAAGTAGACAGTAAAGGAAGTAGAGATAAATATTAAATATTAAATATTAAATAAATATAACAGTAGAGAAGAGGGTAGAGATAGCAGAGACGTCGGGAAAGGATCGCGCGCGCGGGAAAAAGCGGCCGGGCGTGCGCTAGTTTTGGCGCGCGGCGTCCGGCGCGCTTTATAAAATCCAACGCCCTCCCACCGCTCTGTGCCTTGTCACCGCTCTCTCCCTGCTCTGTGCCTCGCCACCACTCTCTCCTCGCTCTTTTTCGCCTCGCTGCCGCCGCTTCGCCGGGAAACTTGGGGATACCGCAGCGTCCGCGCGCGCCCCTCCGGCGGCTTCTCCGCCGAGATCCGGTTCCGCGGGATGCGCCTCGGCCTCGGCAATTTCGACACCGCCAACGAGGCCGCCCGCGCGTACGACGCGGCGGTGTGGCGCCTCCGGTGGCCTCATAGAACATTGAACTTCCCCAACGTGCCGACGCGGGAGCGGGCCAGGACCTCGCGCCTCTGCCGCGGCTTAGCACCGACGAGGATCGTTGCGACAACCGGAGGCGGGAGCACCGTCTCGGCATCGCCGAGATGGACGAGGAAGCCATGGTGCTGTGGCGCCAACACTTCCCGCAGGACATCATCAAAGGGCGCGAGTTCTACGCGCAAAGGAGGGCGGAGAGGGATAAGAGGAGGGCGGAGCAAGCCGCCTATCGTGAGGACAAGCGTAGGCGAAAAGCGGACGCTCAATCCAACATGAGGCTAGGAGCAGCGTTGCCCTGGGAATCCGACGACGATCAGTATCTTCACGCCTATAGTCAGAAGTCGTAGGAGGACATCACCGAGGAGGAGTCGGACGACGAGGAGTAGTTGAATTATCTTTTTTTATCTATCTATGCTGAGAACTATCCTCTACTCTCTAGTATCTACTTCTCGATCTCAGCACTGTAAACGCTTTTTTAAAGCGCCGCACGTTGTGATTCTGTTGGAGATGCTCTAACATGGCAGACGAGTGCTTTAATGTTGCCCACAAGATGCGCGAGTATTACTAGTAATATATTTTTCTTGCCATGTTGAGATTTTAAAACCACGAGTGCGAACATGCAGAGGAGCAATGAAGACCAAACACGGGATATTCGGGACATCTTCAAGGAGCGTGGCAAGTTAAAGAGGAGCTGCACCGAACCTGTAAAACGAGCTTTGGTAAGTAACACCCTTTCAATTACTTTCGTGTAGCCTCGTGTTCTTCAATGTGTATATGTTGTAGTTTCTGTTTCTCTTAAGCGTGGTGTTCTTCGATGTGTAATAAGAAGAGTCTTAATCGTCCTAATGCTTTCGTTTTTAGCTTGATGTAGGAAGTGGGTGTTCTCACCTTGTAGTCTGTTTTTATTTTTATTTTCCTTTTGAATTCACTTCTCCGAGTTCTGTTTATCTGGCTTCTACTAAATGGATCTAGGTTGCTCTGAGTATTGATCTAAAAAAGAAGTAACTTCATGTCAGGCTGCAGTTCCTGCGAGGAGGGAAGTATGGTCAACCTCGAGATCATGTTTCCAAAATGAGGCTGGATTACACACAAGGTGCCAGTTCCCTAATGATGCTGGATTAGACACAAGGTGCAAATTCCCAGATGATGCTAGATTACACACAAGCCAGGTGGAGTCATCAGCTGTTCGTGTCCTCGTGGCATTAGTAAAGGCTGAAAGAAAGCGTGCAGCAGCCCTTGAGAATGTAGTTGAGTTCCTGAAGAAGCGAAAAGAGCAATCAGATGCTCTCTTCACCCAAGCCAAAGAAGAGATGGAAGAAGCCAGAAATAAGCTAGCAGAGGCAGAGCAGGCTAGGCGTCTCCTGCTATCTAAAACTGTTGTCAATACAAAATTTCCTTCATAATAGCTAGGTTCAAATGTTTATCCAGTCAGCATGCCTGTTATGATGTCCGTGCATCTACTGATGTGGCACAAAATGTTTTTTTCGGGTCATGTAATAACAGCAATTACTTTCCAAACAATAACAGACGAAGCATTGGACATGGTATAGTTCACGCGCAAGCCCGACATTCCAAGTTCAACTTCCACATCAAACTCATGTTCATAGATATCTGCACATTCATACATAATGTCCACAACCATGATTCACTTCAAAGCCAAAAAATGTGAGGAGAGTTATAAATAAAGAAAATCCTCTACTAGTTCCTGCTACCAGTGCGAGCACAACAAGTCAAGACCATGCATAAATTAATTATATTTTAGTCATTTTTTGTGTTCTAAAATGCCTGCCGGCTCGCGGAAGGATGTGTTGCCGGCACACCCGCGGATTCAATGAAGGCAGGCGGGGCAGTCTTAAGCTGGTTGCACGCGGCGAGGAGGCGTGCTCAGCCGGGCCTGCAGCGAGTGCGGCCCTCTTGGCCGGCGCGCCGGTTCAATGCCTGCGCTATGAGAGGTCGCGTCCGTGTCAGAGCAATCACTCCCCCAGTCCTTTTTTGTTTGGGTATAACAAAATCTTATTTTCCATTCACATTTTACAAGTAAAATTCGTGGACAAACTTTGACCCAAAGTACGATGGGGACTAGTAAACCAGAATGGAGGTAGTAGTTTTTTTTAATCAAAGAAGGGTTTCCCCTTCCGATTTTCATTACTGAAAACCAGCATCTAAATCTAAACCATAGTATTTGCCCTAGAACTACCAGGTTCAACATCTCGCAACATAAACCCATACAACCTCCATCGCAAAAAAAACCATACAACCATACGCCAAGGAGGTACGTAGTATTATGAATTGCATTTTCGCTCCATACCAATCGTTCTAAAAACTACTTACTACTTATAACGCGCCATTGAAAATCGGAACTCTTAACCCCGCTAAAAAATGATATTTTAAACATGGCTACTCGATCTGTGGCAACTGGCGAGCCACCGCGCTCCAAGTCGTTCACCTGTTGTCCCGACCATGAACTCCTACGGATCAAATTATCACGCAAGCTGACTATTCCTACTAAGGTGCTCCACCACGTACCCGGTACCCGCGAATGCAGCAATCGTGCACCTAGGGTTTTAGGGTTTATTTGTTAACGTCGCCTTTACGTAACACTCATGTGTGCGAGACAGCGAGAGGCCGACTGCGTGCGTGCGCCTCTTCTCTTCGTATATGTACTCCACCGTTTGTCTGGTGTCCAAAAAATTATAATAACTACTAGCAATGTGCCAATGCGTTGCCACACGATCAAAGTAGATTAATACATATTCACTAATTTGATAGAAAAAAGTCTAGTTTTGAAATACGTATATCACTAAAAATATGGTATGTTTCACTCAAAATATATTCCTTTGGCAGTTTTGATGAGATAAGGTAGGAATGTTGTTGGTTTCAAGATTCGAGAAGTGGTATATGTCTAATTTCTACTCTTACTAGCAAGATGCCCGTGCGTTGCACGGAACATCAAGATCTTGTGGGAGAAAAGGATGAACAAGGGAAGGCCTTATCTGCAAATGTGGTGAAGAGTGCGGGTAAATTGCCATATTTTTTTCCTATCCGTCAGATATAAATCGGATGACCTACATTGCAGGATGGCAGGCCCACCATCATCACCAACTCTATTTTTTATCCCTACTCTTATAAAAAGCATTGTCGGTGATGATCGTGTGCCTGCCATCCTGCAATATAGGTCGTCCGATCTATATCTGACGGATAGGAAGGAAACTATGGCAATATTGCAAAAAGATACCCACACCCCTCTCCACATTTGCAAATAAGGCCTTCCCTCGTTCATCCTTTTCCCCCACAAGATAAACTACTCATACAAATGCATCTTGATGTTCCGTGCAATGCATGGGCATCTTGCTAGTTGTTGCAAAAAGCCCATGTGTGTGTGAGAGAGAGGGAGAGTGGAGGAGGACAGAGTGCATGTGTGACAAAGACACAAGGAGTGTGTGTGCGATAGGTATCAGCTTAAAATGAGGCGATAGTGTGTGTGTGCACGATCGGGAGGGCGTGTCTCAAGAAGGGAAGAAAAATCTACATAGATACAAGGAGCGGGAGAGAGACATGTATGCGATGGTGGAAGCACGAGTGTGCGGGTGTATAAACCTATCTAGAGGCTAGCTAGTTGATAAATGTTTGTCAGAGAAATACGAGTCGGGGTGCGAAAGCGAGAGTTTTGTGTGTGTGAGAGAGAGACGGTAGTCGGGAAGGGGAGTGGAAGCAGGAGTTGTGTGTGTGTGTCTGTGTGAGAGAGAGAGGAGATGGTAGTCGGGGTTGTCTGATCGATAAACAAATGAATAATGTCAGTCTGGGATGGATACGAAAAGGAGACCGCAACAAATGTTGTGTCTACAGGAGAGAGAGAGAGAGAGAGAGAGAGAGAGAGAGAGAGAGTAATTTTAGTGGTATGAGTCATATGTAGAGACATATAGGGTGTGTGAGAGAATCCCATAGAGAGAAAGACAAAGTGAAAGACGAGTGGAGACTGTGTGTGTGGCGGTGAAAAAGAAAGCTTAGGTACCGAGTGATACCAGAGAACAGTAGAGACGTGAGAGATAATGAAAACTGTGTAATGTATAATGATAGGGAGAGTGTGACACTTCTCAAGGGAGACGTCAAGAGACCATGTTTGCGAGGATAGGAGAAACATGAAGTGAGCGTGCGGGTGAGCTGGAGAAAAGAGAGTGGTAGCTACCTGAAGGAGCATGTATGCGAGAGAGATGGGCGTGAAAGGAGTGAACAAAAAAGGGATTCAAATATTTGAATTCGAGATGATGATACATGTAATCCATACTCGAACCAAAATTGATCTATCAAACATGCATACTCATATGAATTCACGCACATCTATGTTATTTAATATGTAGATATTACTGATCCATACATTTTAGTAGAACATAATTTGGTTAAATTTTTTCGAATTCAACCTTAAGATTTCGAGATCGTTGTATTTGTAAATCATACTATACATATAAAGGAGCAGAATTCTTTGTTGTGCTTTTGAAAGTATATATAAAAATTGATGTATATAGAATGTAATTCCAATTGGAAATGGATCCCGCCCGAAAAAAAATAGAATACAAACGGGATTCGAATTGACTTGGCACGGTAAACGTGCACTCTACAAAATTTGAACGAAGCGGGGAAAGTCGCAGTAACCGCTCGAAACCAAAATCTGCGAGATGGAAATCACTACTGCCTATCCCTGCCACGCAAAGCCTATCTGCTGGATTTCTATAGGTTTTGATAGGGGTAGGTTTGTAATTTCTCCCAAACGTGATGTAACCGCCTCTCACCCGGATTCATACACGGTGGGCGCCAAAACATCGTGTGTCCTCGGCCGAAATCGACTCCCTCCCCAATTCATATTCATACACGGTGGGCGCCAAAAGCAAACTCTCGTCGGCAAATATTCGGTGTATGCGAGATTACCGTCCTATCCCCAACCGACTAATGTTGCTGTGATGTAGTAGAAATTTGAAACGGGGGCTAAGTTTGTAAATTTCCTTGCATTTGAGACAAGCGCGCCCTGAATACATGGTTCCCCCCTTCCTCTCTACCTCCCTTTTCCCCATTCGTACTCCGTGGGCGCCAAAACACCCTCTCCACCCCACCCTCCTCCGTCCGCCGCCGTCCGCCACCCCATCCACCGCGTTCCTCCTCCACCATGCCGGAGCTGATACCCCGACGCCGCTGTCCATTACAAGAGATCGACCTCTCTCATCCATGGCTTCGGATCGGGATCCTTGCATCCCGTCCTCTCACTTCATCCCCGCCGTCGTCCACCTTGCCGGCGCCGCTCCTACGACCGTCTCGTCCACCGCGCCCCGCCGCCACCGTCTACCCTCCTAGATCTGCTTCCATGTCGCCGACAGCCATCGCTACCGTAGCACCGTCAAATTCTCAGCAGATGCGTACACGGCGCCGCACCAGAGGCGGTACTCTTTCGTATCTGCTCAACTTATTTATCGCAGCAAGAAAATAGATCGCCACTGCTTTACTCTGGTTTCTTGTCTTGGTTGCGAAGTTGCCTTTGTACGGTTTGCACCTTCAGATCCGCCATGGCATGCTCAACACTATACTCCCAATGCTTATGGTTTTCCCCTTTTATATTCCACACTAGTTAAATCACAGTAGACTAAATTTTGGGTCAGTCGATTTTTCAGAGCTCGCCGGAGTTCGCCGGTGCGATCGAAGGGGCTCGGGTGGTTGTGGGGCCTCGCCGAACGAAGAAAACTCGACGCGGGTGGGGGTTGGGGCGGGGGTGGGGGTGGGGGTGGCGGAGGAACACAGGCGGTGGGGACCGGTGGTCCAGCCGGTGGCCCGTGCGGTGTTCTGTATGGGAAGAATCAAAGACGAGGAAGAAGAAGGGTTAGGAGACGTAGGATCTTCATCCAACCGCCTGAAATGGTCGAGAGACAGCTGGGAGTTGCATTCTTAATGCGCTCTGGTTCATCATGTGTGGGCACTGCGCAACCAACATTTTATTATCCAAAATCTGCTTGCTCTTCTTTACCATGTTCCTCTTCCGTTCTTCTTTAATATGTACTCTGTCCGTTCCTAAATACAAGTCTTTGTATAGATTCCACCATGGACTACATATGGAGCAAAATGAGTGAATCTACACTCTAAAATGTATCTGGATACATCTGTATGTGATCCATAGTGGAAATCTCTACCAAGACTTATATTTTGGAACGGAGGGAGTATGATAGTAGTACAGTATGTTCCTTGTACTGAAGATGAGCAGGAACATTTGCAGTGTAGAGGTCTATACGGTCGGTTGTGATGGACACTTTGAGCCTCTTTGATTCGTAGGATCTTGTAAACATAGGAATAGGATTTGTAGTGGCCTGCCCACTTGAATCCTATAAGAATAGCAAGGAAATGCGGGGAGTTGTGTCGCCTTTGAGAGTTACACTGATATTAACAGTACCGCACCTTCACTTGAAGAGAGCTGGTATCCGAAGCCTTTCTAGCCGTACCGGCAATACTAGCACATATATTCCAGCAAGTTCCACTTTGCTGATTTTACTCTGATGCTTAAGGTTTTCCCGTTATATCTACACTATGATTTGTGTAGCTGCTTTGTGTCGCACTAGCAGCAGTCCACTCTTGAAGCTAAACACTGCAATGACTTACAAAATTGGCACCAAGGCATTGAGTGCCATTCTGTATGCAATGAAACTCATACGCTCCCCACCTGTTGATTCTTGTTCAGAATATGATCCTAATGACTATTCTAACCTCGAGGAGTCAAAGGCAGATGGCATGTCATGTTCACCCATCAAGGCGCCTGTTCTAATTTGGCAATGTTTTATTGATTGCGGGTATCTTGCATATGTTGTCTTGCATTTCTTCTACTTTGTTGCACCGCCATCTGCTTAGTTTACTCATCATATATGTTGAGATGCCATGCCCATCCATTATCAATACATATTCCATCTGTCATCATACCATGTTTTTTCACTCAAATGTTGTTCTTGTGCATCAGACATCAAAAATGAAGAGGGTGATTGCCGAACCTGAAGGAGCACCAGCAAAGTCCTTGAAAAACGTGGTGGTGCTGGAGAAATCAGACAGTACCCCACTTATATTGGCTGTACAACCAGTGACACAAAACGTAGGACTGACTCCATCAGACTGTACCCATACTTCACTGGCCACACCACTAGCCCCACCACATAGGACCTACACTCCGGCAAAAGGTATACCGATTTCATTTGCCATAGCACCAGCTGTACAACAGAAAAATCCCACTCCAGCAAAAAGTACAGCAAGTCCACCGGCCGAAGACCTATCCCAACTGCAGAGATGGCCAATTCCTATAGATTGGAACCCCATTCCATTTATTCCCAGTTTAAAAGACAATGCTTTCAATGTTGTTAGGGACTACGTGCATATATTCCCATCATGGGAAGATTATTGTGAAGACAAACACCATTTTCACATCTTCCTGTCCAACTTACGTGTAAGTGCTATTATTCATGGTTATTATTTTCCTGTTTTCTGCTGATTGAACACATCAATGATTTACATTACATTGTTGTAACTAGGCGAGGGTCAATCTGGATAGTCATGATGAGCAAAGCTTGCTTGTGCTTTTGAAGGAAGCATTGCAGCAGTATCGGTGTTACCTGAGGAAATCACACTTTGATGACAAGTCTATAAACGAATTTCCGGTGAAGTCTCCTGTGCTAAATTTAGAAGACGTTGAATGGAAAAACCTTGTTATGCACTGGTCTCGTTCCCAGGATGAGGTACTGTCTATGAAATCACATGACAATTTGAACTTCTACTTTTCCGCATGTGCCTTACAGATCTTTTTTGCAGGAAATCTGCTCGAAGAAGAATTCCGGTTTGACAAGAACGACAGGATATCGCAAATATGCTGCCCGCTGCTTTGCTCTTGTTAGTACCTGTTGTCCTGTATCACTGTACTTGCATACATACCTGGTTCATTATGTGACAGCAGTATGCATGATAGCTTGCTTATCAATTGTTCGCTCCAAATTATCTGATCTGTATGAATGGTTACACTAGTGTAGAATATATCCAATGCCAATGTTTTTTTAGCTCTGCATTGTTCTTGTAAGTACATGCTGTCCTTTATCAGTGTACTTATAATGACAGGTAGTTGTTCATGTACCATCACTCTACAACTTATTTTCCTTTGCCCTCCATTTTCTACACATCAGATCTATATTTACTCTTACCATAAGGTTGGTACTGAAGAAGTTTAGTTGTGCATTGCTCTTGGCTGTACCTTTTGCCTATATCGCTGCACTTACATTTATAGCTACTTGGTTATGTAGCATCACTCTTCATCTTATCTTAAATATTCTCCATTTTTTCGTATATTATCACATCTATATTTACTCTTAACAAAATGTAGAATAAAGGCAATGCTTTTGAAGAAAATTCTGTGGTAAACTTCTTGAATTGCCCCCCCCCCATCAGCATGGACAAGGCCTTTATAGAGCCTGTCTTCACCAATAATGTAAGTTTGTCCATCTCAAGCCTTCAAACTTTGTTGTATATATTTGGTTAGGCATGACTGCAACAGCTGTTTATTTTTTGTGTTTGCATCAAATTGCTTGTTTAAAGTTTATTATGTAGTTCATAAACAAAAGTTTGTCCTTTCTCAATTTAAGTTTTCAGTTGTACAAACAAGTTCCTTCTTCATACCATGTAAATTAAACTATACAGAGCAAGTGATCTTCTTTTGCACTGCATGTATGCTTCTGTTCTTCATCCGTAATCCAGTGGTGTGGTGAACCTACCCACTACAGCACAATGTCGTATTCTGCAATGTCTTAACTATGAACAATGTCATATCATTCTA
Source organism: Aegilops tauschii subsp. strangulata (assembly GCF_002575655.3). NCBI lineage: Eukaryota > Viridiplantae > Streptophyta > Magnoliopsida > Poales > Poaceae > Aegilops > Aegilops tauschii. Next base: position 333,302,558 of record NC_053036.3, read on the forward strand.
CTATTATTTAAACCGTTTCTTTATTTGCCAATCTGAAATGGTATAAATTGACAGCACACTAACCATTGATACTTATGAGTTCTTGATCTGTAATCCAGTGGTGTCGTGAAGCTGCCAACTCCTTCACAATGTCATTTCTTGCCATGTCTTGACCTGAACAATACCATATTGTGTTAATGCAATTTTAAACTGTGTCACTTTATTCGCCAGTAAGAAATGTGATGAATTGTCAGTACTGATACTTTTATGTGCAAAACCTGTCATCTGTCTGCTTGTTTATCTTTCAGAGTGAGGAAGATATAAGTGTTGAACAAGCGCAGTCTCATCATCTTGCTCAGCTGCTTGCGCTGCAGCTCCCCAGCAGGGCTAACCTTTCTTGAACTCTATTGAAGTGCTGTCGGTTTTGTATATTATTTTGTCGGTGTGTTTATTTGCATTGGTGGCGATCTTTGATGCCCAGTGTATGTAATCTGCTGTCTGCTTGTGCTTTATTATCATAGTGGCGAACTTTGATGCCCAGTGGATGTAATATGACGTAATTTCTTTATTGTATAGTCTAGGTTTTTTATTATTCACGATGCTGCAGTTATTTTACTGTATATATTTATCCTGTCTTCGCAGTAAACCGGCCAAACCATAAAATTACGGTACATAATCGGGCCGTCATGCAATCACGATGTAGGTTGGGCTTGAAACATGCCGAACAGCTCACGGGCCGGTAGCAGCCCGAAATGAACCCCGGCCCATGATTGTGCGAATCAAATCACGGGCTTTTAACAGGCCAAAATTGTCTCGGTCCTTGTTTGGCCCAATCAGATATCGGCTGCGAGCAGGCCGGATGCAAACCGGGCCGTAGTTAGGCCCAACTATATGACGGGCTTTTAATAGGCCGAAATTAATATAGGGCCGAAATGTTAAACGGGCCCTTAAAAGGCAAAACTAATATCAGGCCGAATTACTAAGTGGGCCTTTAGCAAGTGGGCCCAAAAGCATAGTGTCCAGTTGACGGGCCGAATCTGATATGGGCCATGATTGAGCCCAAAGCCTCTTAAAGGGCCGGACCTGATCTGGGTCGTAATTTGGCCCAGAACGTGGTAGGCTTTTAACGGGCCGGATCTCATATGGGCCACTATTAGGCCCGGAGCGTGGCAGGCCATTAATGGACCGGATCAAATATGGGCCGGCATTTGGCCCAAAACATGGCAGCCAGTTAATGGGCCGGCCTACTAGGGTCCTCAAAATATTGAGGGCCTACAGCTGGGCCGGCCCATTAATGTCGGCGAAATCTCATGGGCCTTTAGCTAGGCCAGCCCATTATGATCCGCAAGAATCTTGTGGGCCTTTACCTGGGCCGGCCCATTATGGCACACAAAAATCTTGTGGGCCTTTACCTGGGCTGGCCCATTATGGCCCGCAAAATCTTGTGGGCCTTTAGCTGGGCCAGCCCATTATGGTCCGCAAAATCTCATGGGCCTTTAGCTGGGCCGACCCATTATGGTCCACAAAATCTTGTGGGCCTTCAGTTGGGCCGGCCCATTTAAACTTGATGGGCCGGTCCACGTGTCAACATATCATAGGCGCGTCTCACCCATTGGATGAGTGACACCTGTGCCAACGCGGACCTGACACGTGTCTCCTCCAGCCAATGATGATTTTACACGTGGAAAATCCCCATTGGTCGGGGCTGTTAACGGGTTATCGAATCCAAAACCCGACCCAATAGCTTAACGGCGTTCCGTTATGGTGGATGCCACGTGTCAGTCACCCTTGACGAAAGCACTTCTGTGACGCGCGATTTATCGTCATGGAAGTGGACACTTCCGTGATGATAATTTTGGTAATGTCATGGAACACTTCTACGACAGCACAGGTATGACTATCTTGATTCTGTCATAAATTTGTCATGGATGTACATGCATGACAAAAAACGCGACCTACTGTGACAAACACGTATCATCACGGAAGTGTATTTTTTTTGTAGTGTATAGAACTCTTGGAAAGCATAAAGGCCTACTTGAATAAGTGTTTTTCAATGAAGGACCTTGGAGAAGCTGCTTACATATTAGGCATCAAGATCTATAGAGATAGATCGAGACGCCTCATTGGTCTTTCACAAAGCACGTACCTTGACAAGATATTGAAGAAGTTCAATATGGATCAGTCCAAGAAGGGGTTCTTGCCTGTATTGCAAGGTGTAAGATTGAGCACGGCTCAATGCCCGACCACGGCAGAAGATAGAGAAAAGATGAGTGTCATCCCCTATGCCTCGGCCATAGGGTCTATTATGTATGCCATGTTGTGTACCAGACCTGATGTAAACCTTGCCGTAAGTTTGGTAGGAAGGTACCAAAGTAATCCCGGCATGGAACACTAGACAGCGGTCAAGAATATCCTGAAGTACCTGAAAAGGACTAAGGATATGTTTCTTGTTTATGGAGGTGACGAAGAGCTCTTCGTAAAGGGTTACGTCGATGCTAGTTTCGACACAGATCTGGATGACTCCAAGTCACAAACCGGATACGTGTATATTTTGAATGGTGGGGCAGTCAGTTGGTGCAGTTGCAAGCAAAGCGTCATGGCGGGATCTACATGTGAAGCGGAGTACATGGCAGCCTCGGAGGCAGCACATGAAGCAATCTGGATCAAGGAGTTCATTACCGACCTAGGAGTTATTCCCAATGCGTCGGGCCCGATGACTCTCTTCTGTGACAACACTGGAGCTACTGCCCTTGCCAAGGAGCCCAGGTTTCACAAGAAGACCAGGCATATCAAGCGTCGCTTCAAATCCATTCGTGAAAATGTTCAAGATGGAGACAAAGAGATTTGTAAAGTGCATACGGACTTGAATGTCGCAGATCTGTTGACTAAACCTCTTCCACGTGCAAAGCATGGTCAACACCAGAACTCTATGGGTGTTCGATTCATCACAATATAACTAGGTTATTGACTCTAGTGCAAGTGGGAGACTGTTGGAAATATGCCCTAGAGGCAATAATAAAATGGTTATTATTATATTTCCTTGTTCATGATAATTGTCTATTGTTCATGCTATAATTGTGTTATCCGGAAATCGTAATACATGTGTGAATATATAGACCACAACATGTCCCTAGTGAGCCTCTAGTTGACTAGCTCGTTGATCAATAGATGGTTACGGTTTCCTAACCATGGACATAGGATGTCATTGATAACGGGATCACATCATTAGGATAATGATGTGATGGACAAGACCCAATCCTAAGCATAGCACAAGATCGTGTAGTTCGTCTGCTAAAGCTTTTCTAATGTCAAGTATCTTTTCCTTAGACCATGAGATTGTGCAACTCCCGGATACCGTAAGGGTACTTTGGGTGTTCCAAACATCACAACATAACTGGGTGGCTATAAAGGTACACTATGGATATCCCCGGAAGTATCTGTTGGGTTTGCACGAATCGAGACTGGGATTTGTCACTCCGTATGACGGAGAGGTATCTCTGGGCCCACTCGGGAAGACATCATCATAATGAGATCAATGTGACTAAGGGGTTGGTCACGGGATGATGTGTTACGGAACGAGTAAAGAGACTTGCCGTAACGAGATTGAACAAGGTATCGGTATTACCGACGATCGAATCTCGGGCAAGTGCTATACCGGTAGACAAAGGGAATCGTATACGGGATTGATTGAATCCTTGACATCGTGGTTCATCCGATGAGATCATCGTGGAACATGTGGGAGCCAACATGGGTATCCAGATCCCGCTGTTGGTTATTGGCTGGAGAGATGTCTCGGTCATGTCTGCATAGTTCCCGACCCCGTAGGGTCCACACACTTAAGGTTCGGTGACGCTAGAGTTGTAATGGGAATTGTATGTGGTTACCGAAAGTTGTTCGGAGTCCCGGATGAGATCCCGGACGTCACGAGGAGTTCCGGAATGGTCCGGAGGTGAAGATTTATATATGGGAAGTCCAGTTTCAGTCACCGGAAAGGTTTCGGGGTTTATCGGTATTGTACCGGGACCACCGAAGGGGTTCCGGGGGTCCACCGGGAGGGTCCACCTGCCCCGAAGGACCTAATGGGCTGTAGTTGGGTGGGAAATAGCCCCTTAGTGGGCTGGTGCGCCCCCCCCCCCCCCCGCCAAGGTCCCAAGGCGCCTAGGGTTGGAAACCCTAGGGGGCCGCTCCCCCCCGGGGGGGCGGGCGCCCCCCTAGTTGGAAACCCTAAGGGGGCCGCCGCCCCCCCTCTAGATGGATCTAGGGGGGCGGCCCCCTCACCCCTTCTCCTGGCGCAGCCCTCCCCCTTCCTACACCTTCTCCACTTCCGTAGCGCTTAGCGAAGCTCTGCCGGAGAACCACGAGCTCCACCGCCACCATGCCGTCGTGCTGCCGGAGCTCTCCCTCAACTTCTCCTCCCCCCTTGCTGGATCAAGAAGGAGGAGATGTCCCCGGACTGTACGTGTGTTGAACGCGGAGGCGCCGTCGTTCGGCGCTTAGATCGGAATCAACCGCGATCTGAATCGCTACGAGTTCGACTCCTTCATTCGCGTTCTTGTAACGCTTCCGCATCGCGATCTTCAAGGGTATGAAGATGCACTCCCCTCTCTCTCATTGCTAGTCTCTCCATAGATTGATCTTGGTGATGCGTAGAATTTTTTTAATTTCTACAACGATCCCCAACAATGTCATGTGGTGGGCCGTGGAGTAACACAAAGTACCAACAAATTACATTACCCTCATCAAGGACATGTACGCTAATGTTGTGGCAAGTGTTCGAACAAGTGATATCGATACTGATGACTTCCTGATTAAAATAGGACTGCTTCAGGGGTCAGCTTTGAGCCCTTATCTTTTTTCCTTGCTGATGGATGAGGTCACAAGGGATATATAAGGAGATATCCCATGGTGTATGCTCTTTGCGGATAATGTGGTGCTAGTTGACGATAGTCGGACGGGGGTAAATAGGAAGTTAGAGTTATGGAGAAAAACCTTGGAATCGAAAGGGTTTAGGCTTAGTAGAACTAAAACCGAGTACATGGTGTCCGGTTTCAGTACTACTAGGTGTGAGGAGGAGGACGAGGTTAGCCTTGATGGGCAGGTGGTGCCTCAGAAGGACACCTTTCGATATTTGGGGTCAATGCTGCAGGAGGATGGGGGTATTGACAAAGATGTGAACCATCGAATCAAAGCCGGATGGATGCAGTGGCGCCAAGCTTCTGGCATTCTCTGTGACAAGAGAGTGCCACAAAAGCTAAAAGGCAAGTTCTATAGGACAGCGGTTCGACCCGCAATGTTGTATGGCGCCGAGTGTTGGCCGACTAAAAGGTGACATGTCCAATAGTTATCTGTGGCGGAGATGTGTATGTTGAGATGGGTATGTGGCCACACGAGGAAGGATCGAGTACGGAATGATGATATACGAGATAGAGTTGGGGTAGCACCAATTGAAGAGAAGCTTGTCCAACATCGTCTGAGAAGGTTTGGGCATATTCAACGCATGAATCTAGAAGCGTTGGTGCATAGCGGACGGCTAAAGCATGCGGAGAATGTCAAGAGAGGTCAGGGTAGACCGAATTTGACATGGGAGGAGTCCATTAAGAGAGACCTGAAGGATTGGAGTATCACCAAAGAATTAGCTATGGACAGGGGTGAGGAGGACATGGATCCCACAGTTACACCCACAACTCCTGCTACTATACCTATCAGACCAATTACTAGAGCCCGCGCACGCCAGTTAAATTGTCAGGTACTTTCGTTTCTTTGTAATGTTTCTAATGTTTATGAGAATGTGATGCTACCTAACTTGGATACATTTGTGTTACTTACAATTGAAGGGCTTAGAACGGACAAGAAAGATGAACATTGGAGCATGACCAAGAACGGAGATGAAGGCGTGTGCGAAGAGAACAACAACGGAGGTTCCAGTGGAGATTTCCGAACTTTGAAGCCACCATGATGACATATAAGAATATGGAAGAAATATACAAGATGACCTTTCATAAATTTCGTCCATAGCTTATTATTGGTGTCGCGCTACCTTATTTTTGGGCCAGGCCCATGTAATCCATTTTAGAGTATGTATTGTAGGGGAAACGACTTAGGAGGAGTTTTAGTCCCACCTTTCTAAGGTTGGACGAAATCCCCCCTCTTTTCTCTATAAATACAGCCCTTAAGGCATCATCGTTTAGACTTGAGGATTTGTTTAGTTCAAAGTTTGCCATTGCAACTTCGTGTACTTTGTTTGTGTCCAACGACCAGGCCAAGACTACTTTCGGATCCCCACATTTATCAATACTTCACCCATATTTGCAATACTCAGATTGGTTTTTTCATATTCTTGCTTGTTCTTCGATTGCATGCTGGAATAAACCTTCGTGGTGAGGCTGATCGTGCTTCCGGCATCGTCGGTAACCTCCCGGAGATTGGTTTAGCGATTGCTAAGGCGCAACGTCGTGCATGTTTGTAGTCGGATCACCAAACTCGGCTCCACCAAATCGATAGTTATCATCTCATCGAAAGATCGGGAGCCTCACCACTATCAAAGTGGTTTCAGAGCATGTATGCTATTTGGACTGGAAGAGAGAGCAAAAAGTGCAGAATTTCAGAGTTTATTTTGGGGGATTGAAGCGTGAAGTTTTGAAGGATATATTGGAAAGAAATAAAAGGGGCTTGTCAGTTAACTCACCCGGCGAGTGTTACATTTCATCTCGTGCTGATCATCGCTCACAAAAAAAAACTTGCTTACTCCAAGATTGACTCAATCGCGTGAAATTCACTTGTGTCTTAGGTTCACATCTCTAGTATGGTCTAGTCTAAGACTAGCAATCGACCACTTTGAGTGATTTTTCAGCTTGCATTAATTATTGTGGTTGTAGCATTTTCCCCCACCTATATACAGTCAGCCCAACTCCACATATTTCTACACCGTGTATTCATACGTTCACCTGGCAATCGCTTTACCCAATCTTTGGAGGTAGTTGACACCGCCGGTTGCTGATTGCAACCTGCTGCATGGTAAGAACTTGTAAGACATTGATATTTGCTTTACTGTGAGCGCTTTACCATGACATATCCTAGTAATTCATGGGAACATTATTCTTGGAATTTGTTTCTTGTTTTATACTAATTATGACAGGGTCCAGAGATGTTAGTTGTTGGGCTTCATCAATCGTGGGAGATTTGCCACCACCTATAAAAATACAACAACCGTCACGAGAGGAGCAAGGACATCAGAATGCGCATAATCAGGTTAATGTTTCCATGCCACCTTTTGCAGGTCGTTTTAAGCCTGATTTATATATTGAATGGGAGTTTGAAATAAATGCTATATTTGCTTCCCATAATTTTTCTGAACGTAGAAAGCTAAGGTCGTGGTTGGTACATTCACTAGTTTTGCTACTGTTTGGTGGAGTGAATGTTGTCAGTTATACCCTACATATGTACCTACTACTTGGGATGATTTAAAACTTGTCATGAGAGATAGATTCGTCGATGATTAAAAAACTACAACATTTAAAACAAGGTAGTGACACAGTAACAAAATACTATGATGATTTACGAACTACCTTGTTGCACTCCTTTTTAGAGGAAAATGAGGATGATTTTATGGATAGATTTTGGGGAGGATTAAACCGTGATATTCAGGAGATACTAATTCATGAAGAGTGTTATCCTATGGACCGTCTGTTTCGTCTTGCTTGCAAAGCTAGGCAGTAAATAAAACGGCGTCTTGTCCACAAGGAGAATAAGCGCATGGTGCACATTCCAAGAGATGATATGGTTGTTCCTTCAACTACTAGGCGTACTATTACTACAACATCCATTGTTGAGAGCACTACATCGCCTCCACCACGTGACCTATCGCCACCTAGAGTGCCTACATCATCTGAGTTGGGCATAAGCGGTAATGACAAACGTATTAAGTTTCCACCTCCACATTGGTATGATGAATGCCTTGTCAATTTAAATGCACCATGCGATGAGCTACCCACCACTTTGATCACACCAGCTATTTTAGAGGACCATGTTGATGATTTGACTTTCCCATGTGATCAAACAATTTTGAGTGAATCCATTGAATTTACTATTGATGCGAAAGAACCATGTGAATCAGGGAATAAATCTGATTTGGACTAAGTACAATTGATTAGCCATGAGGATGTTTTATCTAGGACCTTGCATAATAGTATGAAAGAAATGAAAATAATTGTACCAATGTTTTATCATTTTGATATGACCTCTAACCTCGGTGATGATTTTGTGTCGAATGACTTGTTGCATGTTTGCTTATTTAAGCATGTTGTAGCATATAATTCCGAAACAATTAACATTTATTCACCAATGTTGGGATGGTTTAATGATAAGCATTGTCAATCTTTTGATATGAATAAGAGCTTCACTTATATGTGCAAACTGAGTTGCAATATTTTCATGCCTTTGACTTCTTGTGATAATATATTGGCCTTATATTTCATGACTTTTGAAGGGTGCTTTTGTATAACTGTGTCACATGTGCCACAACTGAGATCAGTCAAAATGGATGACATATACATATACATATACAACGTGTACACCTTGTATTTTTTGTTAGCCACATTTCAGATTAAGCAACGCGAGGACGGCTTTGTTTTCAAGAAGGGGATGTTGATGAGGACATGGATCCCACAGTTACACCCACAACCCCTGCTACTTTACCTATCAGACCAATTACTAGAGCCTACGCATGCCAATTAAATTGTCAGGTACTTTCATTTCTTAGTAATGTTTCTAATGTTCATGAGAATATGATGCTGCCTAACTTGGATACTGCTGGGGCCGGTTTTCCAGGACATAAAATCCCAACAAATGAACCTTGTGCCATCACCAGCCCCAAGATTACTATTGCTGGTGGGCACTTCCTTGATATAGAATTCCAAGCGGTTACAAGAATTTGAGTACAAGACCATAAAGTCCAATGAATATAACAAGGATCTCTAGTGGTGGATGACGGAAGCGACTCGTGGATCTCCAACATTGATGGGACTCCATTCCCACAGGAACAGCTGACCTGGATAACTCCTATCTCGCTTGGCTGCTATCCTTGAATCCTAGGTTGCGGGATGTCTTCATAGTGCTCTTCTCTGAAATATGATCTGGCCAAGACAATAGCCAGGGACAAGCCAATGAGTACATTTGAGTGTACTTGCAAAAATGATGAACAAAAGATATACCGAATGCATATGCTCATAATGAATCAAATTATATGCGTGTGCTAACTGAGAATTTAAGCATGGCATGATAAATGTTAATACAGTGCAGAAGGATAAATAAATCTTGTTAGTAGTAAATCAAGATAGTGAAATGGAACATCGGGCGTTGGACCACCCGAGGGATTCCAAGAAAAATGCCAAGCGGGTGTCTGAAAGCGACGCCTCGAGAGGTCTTGAAAAGAAATGCCTAACGGATGTCTAAAAGCGACGCCTCGAGAGGTCTTGAAAAGAAATGCCAAACGGGTGTCTAAAAGCGACGCCTTGAGAGGTCTTGAAAATAAATGCCACAGTTGGGTGTCCGAAGCGACGCCTCATAAAGGGCTTATAAGAAAATAAAAACACGAGTATCCAGGTGGACTAGCCATCCCAAGTGACACTCAGAAATGAAAATAAAATTGAGTATTCCGGGTAGTCTAGCCATCCCAAGAGATACTCAAGGTTGCACATAAGGGGAAAAGGTTAGTCCACAATATTATTCATGTCAACAATAATATTCATAATAGCACCAGTAGTGACAATAATTATCCTACAAAATGAACCATCATCAATTTAATTATTCCCTCCAGAGACTGACACTTGACCAACCCAGACTGTAGTCCTTAACCGCGGACACGGCTATTCGAATAGATATAACTCTACAGAGGGTGTACTCTTTACCCACGTGTATAGGATCTCACTAGCAACACTGAGACGCTGACTAATTCCCATTACGGCCTTTGGGTTCAAAACACACCTGGCCAGCACACACTAGATTAACCTTTCCGGATACCAGGAATCACCCAATGCATCGTTCAAGAAAAACTCTAAGACGGGGAGACCATCGTCTCGAGTAGCATAGGATCACTATTAACACGCGCGGATTACAAGGGGTTCCCCCCTCTCAGCCCAGTCAGATACACCCATGCCCCTGACCCGATGACTGGCATTGCAACTGGTACCTAGAAACCTTCATCACGGCCTCTCTGTACGGTGTGTGTAGGGAAAGGGGTTAACAACTTACTGAACTGTACCCTACCTGTGGTGGGGACAAGTGGTAGCACAAAACCAGTATGGGGGTTACACGAGCAAGACTCGATCTCCGGTCGACTCAGCAGGTTTATGTTTTCCTGTAGTGGTTAGCATAATATATTTTCTTGGTAGCACCCAACAGGGTCACCACATGGTATGTTCCAACATACCCTCACGGATCACGCTCGTCACAACGAGATTTCAGTCTCACGATCACTTTTCTCGTGACTGATTCTTCCTGCAAATTACCCTGGACCAACACAGGCATATGTGGCACATGACAATAACCATACTCACTTCATGTTTAAACGAGGATAAAATACCATCGAAGGGATCATGCATGTAAGACTAGTAATATGCAAATTCTGTATGACCTCAACATATTCATAATTCAATTATACTAGCAAACAAACAACTATGCATTCACCATATCATGTGTTCAAGAATCTTGCCTTGATCATGCAGAAATATTGGGTGCACTGCAAAACGTTGAAAATTATATCTCCCCTCCATTTCCTATTTTCAAAATATTACAATTACCACATAAAGCCAAAGCAGTGCTAAAAAGTTGTTTGGAAATTTTTGAAATAAATACTAAAATAAACTAGATTAAATTTTAGAAATGACAGAAAAAGAATCAAGTCATTTGGAGTTGATATGATTTTCCTACAGAATTCCTAAGCTGAACAAAATGAAGGAATGAACTATTTATTAGGTTCAATAGAAAAAATTCGAGAAAAATGTTCACCCCAGCTGGATTAATAGAGCATGAATTTAGAAGTACATATAAATTCGAATAATAAAATTTGGATGTGAAATGACTGCTCTGGAATTATTTGAGATTTGCTCGAAAATAAAAAGAGAGAAGGGCAGAAGTGCACTGTGGACGGTACTTAGCCGTCTGGCGTTACTGGGCCAAGCCCAATCGATGGCCGCGCGGGAGGGTTCCAACGTCGAAGGCGTATTCCTTGGAATAAGTCTGTCCCGCGGGAAAACAACTTCCGGCTAACGCGCCTCCACTTATCCACATGGCGTGGGTTATGGCTCACTGAGTGTGGTCCCCACCTGGCCCACTGGTGAGGTTTGACCGCGGTCCTCCCCGCCTCCTTCTCCGGTAGAACAAAGGCGCAGCTCCGGCGGTCCTCACCGGGAACGGTGGCGCCGCACGGGGATCTGAGCACATGGGCGTGCTCAGGGGGTCAAGGCGCACATGCGGGTACCCATCATGGTCGCCGAGATGGGCGGAGTCACCGGCTATGAGCTCGGCAGAAGAGCTCCGGCGGAGGCCAGTTAGGCGTTTCGCCCATGGGCCATCTCCGGTGGAATTGACGAGCGAAACGGATTCGTGAGAGCTCCAGGAGTCTACTGCTGGAGAGATCAGAATGGGGAAGGCTTCGGCTGTGTCAGAATCAACCGGAAAGCAGCGGCGGCCGAGGTGGTCAGAGGTGGGGAAGACGATCGTTCTAGGTCGTTCCACTGCCCGGGGAGGCTCACAGAGAGAGAAAGATGGATGGTGATGGACTGAGCGGGCTCGGGAAGCTTTTATAGCGCGAGGGGGTCGGTTCCGTGGCTTCCCGAAGATGGACACGATGGCGGCGGTCATTCATGGCGAACAGGAGGCGGTGGCGAGGTAGGAGTGGCCGGCGCGGTTACGTGAGGACGGTGGTCGTCCATATTTACCGCGGGGTTGCGCTGGCTGGCTCGGATGGCCTAGGCGGTGCCATGCCCGTGCTGACTGCGGCGGCGGCCATGATGGCAAATGAGGGCGATGGCGAGGCTGGTGAGGGGCGGCGGGGCAGTGGAGAGTTTGGTCAGCCGTGGATGAGCTCGGCCGCTGGCAATTAAGTGAGAGGGCCTGGGTAGAGACGTTGCTGAGGAGGACTCGTCGGGCGGCGCTCCTAGTCGTCGTGGACAGCGGTGGCCGGCGCTAGCGGCCAAGGCTAGCTGTCGGCAGGCTTCTAGGCGGTCGAGTTGATCAAGAGGAGGAATTGGGTGAGCGAGGGCGGCAGCAGGAACGCGATAGTAGCTCGATGCAAGCGGTGCAGTACGCATGCTCTGATCGCGTCCAGTGCACGCATGCTATGCGTTTGACGAAATGCCAAATGCATGCACAGGAACCCAAAACGGGCTAAAAATTAGCAGGAGGGCGCCTCTGATCATGAGAGAAGTGATGGACATGCTGGTTTGGCTCAGGGCTCAAGTGTCATATGGAGTTCAGAAAGCTTTGCCAAATCTTGTCATGAGCTGAATGATAGGGCAAGCTAGAGAACTTTGTTGCATTTGAAACTTGGCAGGATGGAATCTCTTTAGATGATAGAGATTATGGTCGAGTTGGTTTGGCAAAACTAGGAACTTGTTAGTGTAAGTTTTACCAGAATTCAGTTCTGGACAGAAACTTCAGATGAATATTTGGTGGACTTAAAAGATGTAAATGGAGCTGATCTTCTGGAATTAAGGTTTTGGTTGGAAGGACTACAAGGTGGAAAAGTTTCAGAATTAATAGAGCTAGGAAAATTAGGGTTGTAGTTATAACTCAAGAATGGGACAGAATTGAAAACATGATGTTTCACTCAAAATTTTCAAAATACCAAGTTAGGTTTTTGAATAAAAGTGATATATAGGCATCACCTGACCTCTCATAAGTTTTGTGGGATTTTGAAAGAATTATTTAAAAATGGTCTTAGTGCAACAGAAGCATTTTAGAGATTGAAAATGGTATTAAAAGAATTATTTTGTGGCAAATTTTATTATGAAAATATTTCCTACTGTTATTTAAAGTACAAATGGAAAGATTTAAGAAAGCTACCAATGCCCATAATATTTTTCAAAAATACTATATGAAGGGAAGAATTTTGGAAAACTGAAAACAGAAAAGGCTCTGAAATTAATAAATGACCCCATATAGCTCAAAATTTTATTCCTGACCAAATTTTACTTAATAGAAATATGATTCAATTCTTGGGGTGTTACAGACACATTTGTGTTGCTTCCAATTGAAGGGCTTAGCATGGACAATAAGCATGAGCATTGGAGCATGATCAAGCACGGAGATGAAGGCGTGTGCGAAGGGAACAAGAACGGAGGTTCCAATGGAGATTTCCAAACTTTGAAGCCACCATGATGACATACAAGAAGATGGATGAAATATACAAGATGACCTTTGATAAATTTCATCCATAGCTTATTATTAGTGTTGCACTACCTTATTTTTGGGTCAGGCCCATGTAATCTATTTCTAGAGTCCGTATTGTAGGGGAAACGACTTAGGAGGTTTTTTAGTCCCACCTTGCCAAGGGTGGACGAAATCCCATCTCTTTTCCCTGTAAATACAGCCCTTAAGGCATCGTTTAGATTTGGGGATTTGTTTATTTAAAATTTAGCCATTGCAATTTCGTGTACTTCGTTTGTGTCCAACGACCAGGCCAAGGCCACTTTCGGATCCACACATTTATAATACTTCATCCATATTTGCAATATTCAGATTGCTTTTATCATATTCTTGCTTGTTCTTCGATTGCATGGAGGAATAGACCTTTGTGTTCAGGCTGATCGTGCTTCCGGCATCGTCGGTAACCTCCTGGAGATTGGTTTAGCGATTGCTAAGGCGCAATGTCGTGCACGTTTGTAGTCGGATCGTCAAAGTTAGCTCCACCAAATCGACAATTATCATCTCATCGAAAGATCGGGACCCTCACCTCTATCAAGGGGTGCGAGAAAGGTTGCTATCCATGTGCCAGAGCCATGAGTTGGTCGCGAGATCTTCTGGGTTTCACCTCTAGCCTACCCCAACTTGTTTGGGACTAAAGGCTTTGTTGTTGTTGTTGTTGTACTGCAAGATTTTATGACATGTTGTTGTTGGTGTTTGGATAAATAATATTTTTGACTTTATTGTAAATTTGAATCTGACCTGGGTTTGGATCAAAATTAAGTTTAGCAAAATTAATTGTGATGACATGGGACCATTAGCATGAGTTTACTGTAGCATGACATCACAGGTGTTACAACCTATAATCCATGAAAGCAGAAGTAGGGTTTTACGCCTCGCGGCGGCCCAAACCAGGGTAAACTTGTGTGTCTTCTGCTGGATCTGCTCTTTGTGCATTGTGACCCTCACAGTTGAACCGCAAAGGGGCCTTTACTAGTCCCATGGATTGTTGTACCTCGACAAGCCGCCTCTGAATCCACGCCATATGGGTAATTGCGCCCGTATGGAATGCTGTCTTTTGGTCTGTGTCCGCTGGTGCACCTCCTGGTGATTGTGCTTCTTCCTTCATTTCCATTCCTTTCCATGTTCTCACGTGATTTCTTCCCTTCTTAGCCCATTTCCCCTGGAAACATATCAAAGATAGGATTTGTGGATCCTTTGCATTCATTAGTCATTAGTAGCAATATCAGAGCGAATATCTCTATTTAAATGAAATATCTCGGTTTAAACTAAGGGTGAATGAGTGTAAAAATATCACTCATCAGGCAATAGTATATCATTTGCAATAAAAGACATCAATACTTAGTCATACTAGCAAACAATCATGCCCTTTAAAAATAAAGAATGCTAAAGAACGTTCTCCCTACAAAATCATGTAGCTTAGCGTGCTTAGTCTTCCTAACACAAAATTGAATCATGAACTAACCCGATGAAAAGCTGAGTAATCAAATCATACTTTTCTCGCTTCAGCTTTTTCAAGTTTCACGAAATAATTGAGCGCCACTCAAGGACTTGGCTGTAACATCCCAATAGTTAAGCTAGAGTGACCCCATGCTAATGATGTTATGTCATCATGTTTTACTAAGCCAAATTTCCACTTGATAAAATCAAAGTCAAATTCAAATTTAAAATGCAAGTCAATTATTTCTTCAAATAGTAAAACAAAAGTGTTCATGTTATTGCAAATAATCCCTAGCTAATAACTTTAAAGAAACCAACAATATTTGACATAATTAAATGTCCCTAACTTGTTTAAAGAACTGCCAGCAGCAATAAATTAAGACATTTCAAATTAAAGAAATACTTAAGCATTTCAAGATAAATTGAAACTAATTGTGCTAACTCAAAATTTTGCCTGCTATTTGTGTGCAAATATCAAATTCAACTAAATTCATTTAATATACAAAAGAAATACAAAACAAAAAGAATAGAAGTAACAGAAAAAGAAAAGGAGAAAAAGCTAAAACCTACTGTGCAACTAGGCCGCAAGTGCACAGTTGCCAGCCCAACCCACCATCGCCGTTGATACGTCTCCAACGTATCTATAATTTTTGATTGTTCCATGCTATTATATTATCATTCTAGGATGTTTTATAATCATTTTATATCATTTTTTTGTACTAACCTATTGACATAGTGCCAAGTGCCAGTTGTTGTTTCCTGCATGTTTTTTACATCGCATGAAATCAATACCAGACGGAGTTCAAATGCAGCGAAACTTTTTGTGGATTATTTTTTGGACCAGAAGACATCAGTGGGCCAGAGAAGCGCCTTGGGGGTGCTCCGAGGGGAGCACAACCCACCAGGGCGCGCCCGGAGGCCCAGGCGCGCCCTGGTGGGTTGTGCCCACCTCGGGTGCCCCCGGACCGCCTCTTTGCTCTATAAATACCCCAATATTCCAGAAATCCTAGGGGAGTCGATGAAAATCAATTCCAGCCGCCACAGAGTCCAGAACCACCAGATCCAATCTAGACACCATCACAGAGGGGTGCATCATGTCCATTGGAGCCTCTTCGATGATGCGTGAGTAGTTCTTTGTAGACCTACGGGTCCGTAGTTAGTAGCTAGATGGCTTCCTCTCTCTCGTTTGATTCTCAATACAATGGTCTCTTGGAGATCCATATCATGTAACTCTTTTTGTGGTGTGTTTGTTGGGATCCGATGAACTTTGAGTTTATGATCAGATCTATCTTTTATCCATGAAAGTTATTTGAGTCTTCTTTGATCTCTTATATGCATGATTGCTTATAGCCTCATATTTCTTCTCCGATATTTGGGTTTTGTTTGGCCAACTTGATCTATTTATCTTGCAATGGGAAGAGGTGCTTTGTAGTGGGTTCGATCTTACGGTGCTTCATCCCAGTGACAGAAGGGGAACCGACACGTATGTATCATTGCTATTAAGGATAAAACGATGGGGTCTATTTCTACATAAATAGATCTTGTCTACATCATGTCATCGTTCTTATTGCATCACTCCGTTTCTCCATGAACTTAATACACTAGATGCATGCTGGATAACAGTTGATGTGTGGAGTAATAGTAGTAGATGCAGGCAGGAGTCGGTCTACTAATATTGGACGTGATGCCTATATAATGATCATTGCCTGGATATCGTCAGGATTATTTGAAGTTCTATCAATTGCCCAACAGTTATTTGTTTACCCACCGTTTGCTATTTTTCTCGAGAGAAGCCACTAATGAAATCTACGCCCCCGGGTCTCTTCTTTATTATATTTGCCTTTGCGGTCTATTTTCCTTTGCTTTTATTTTCAGATCTATAAAACCAAAAATACATTGCTGCAGTTTATTTTATTTGGCGTTCGATCTATCAATATTTACTACTCTCTCACGTCTGTTTGCCAATTTCTGGCGCCGTTGCCCGAAAGGGATTGACAACCCATATTACACGTCGGGTTGCGAGTATTTGTTATTTGTGTGCAGGTGCTGTTTACGTAGTGTTGTTTGATTCTCCTACCGGTTTGATAACCTTGGTCTCATCACTGAGGGAAATACCTACAGCTGCTGTGCTGCATCATCCCTTCCTCTTTGGGGAAATACCGACGTAGCTTCCTCCTGTTCACCAGAAGCGCGTTGGACACATGTGCGGCGTCCATGGCCACGTGTCGGCCATCCGCCGCTTCCCTTCAAACTACAAAGCTCTAGCAACCAACCCGGCGAAACCATAGCCCCCCCATTCGCCCCTCTCCTTGATCCCGCGTCCCGATCTGGACGGGTCTGACGCCACTGTCGCCATGGCCACCCTCGCCCTCGCGCCCACCGAGCTCCCTACTACATGTGAGCATTGGGATTTCCTCGAAGAGGAGAGGAAGAAGCAGTACAGTAGAGATAAGTATTTACCTCGGTTAAGAACCAAGGTTATCAATCCAGTAGGAGAACCACACGGGACCTCATTAGCAGCACCTGCACACACAAAAGCAAATACATGCACCCAACGCAAACAAGGGGGTTGTTGATACATCTCCAAATTATCTATTCTTTTTTATTGTTCCATGTTGTTATGTTATCAATCTTGGATGTTTTATATTCATTTTATAGCAAATTTATATCTTTTTTGGGACTAACCTATTGACACAGTGCCTAGTGCCAGTTGCTGTTTTTTGCTTTTTTTTACTTCGTAGAAAATCAATACCAAACCGAGTCCAAATGCCACAAAACTTTTTGGAAAAAAATTCTGCCCAGAAGACATCAGGGAGCCCAAGAAGTGCACCAGAGGAGGCCCATAGGGCCCACTAGGCACCAGGGTGTGCCAGAGGCCCCTAGCGTGCCCTGTTGAGTAGTGGGGACCATGGGAGGCTTCTCCACCGCCTTTCAGCTCTATAAATACTCTAATATTCCAGAAACCCTAGAGGAATGGAGAGAAAATAGCTTCCGCCGCAAGTTCCAGAACCATGAGATCCAATCTAGAGGTCTTTTCCGGCACTCTGCCGGAGGGGTCAACGATCACGGAGGGGTTCTTCATAAACACCCTTTCCCCTATGATGATGCGTGAGTAGTTTACCACAGACCTACGGGTCCGTAGGCAGGAGCTAGATGGATTCTTCTCTCTTTTTGATCTTCAATACAATGTTCTCCTCGATGTTCTTGGAGATCTATTTGATGTAATGACTTTTTGCGGTGTGTTTGTTGGGATCCGATGAATTGCGAGTTTATGATCAGTTCTATCTATAATATTATTTGAGTCTTCTATGAAATCTTTTATGCATGATTATTATAGCCTTGTATTTCTTCTCCGAAACTTTGGTTTGGTTTGGCCAACTAGATTGATTTTTCTTGCCATGGGAAGAGGTGCTTTGTGATGGGTTCAATCTTGCGGTGCTCAATCTCAGTGACAGAAAGATACATGACACGCATGTATCATTGCCATTAAGGATAAAAAGATGGGGCCTATTCCTACATGAATAGGTCTTGTCTACATCATGTCATCGTTCCGTTTTTCATGAACTTAATATACTATATGCATGTTGGATGGCGGTCGATGTGTGGAGTAATAGTAGTAGATGCGGAATCGTTTTGGTCTACTAATCTTGGACATGATGACTATATACATGGTCATTGCCTTGGATATCATCATAATTATTTGCTCTTCTATCAATTTCCCAACAGTAATTTGTTTACCCACCGTATGGTATTTTCTTGAGAGAAGCCTCTAGTGAAATCTACGACCCCTGGGTCTATTTCCTATCATATTATTTTTAGATCTATTATTCCAAATATACCTTTTTGCACTTTTTCTTTATTTATTTTATTTGTGCTTTTGTTAGATCTATTCAACCAATCTCATACAATTTAATATATCTCAATACCGAGGAGGGATTGACAACCCCTCTTACGCGTTGGGTTGCAAGTATTTGTTATTTGTGTGTAGGTACTGTTTACATAGTTTGGGTGGATCCTCCTACTTGATGGATAACATTGGTTTCATAACTGAGGGAAATACTTACCGTTGATGTGCTTGTGGCACCCCGGCTCAGAGAAACTGGAACGGCCTGTATTCCAGCCCAGAGATCGTGGAGAAGTCTTCTGGAATACGACACTGCTTAGCATAGAATAAATCAGCTCTTTATTACAATCTATATGGGTACAAGGAGATTACATCGGTACAGTGACACTACGCCTGCCACGGTTGCTCTATGCAAGCAGCAGAACAACACGAAGCAGCGGAATAACTCTAGCAGCGGAGCAACGACGACGGTGACGAACTCCACTCCACAGGGACTCTAGCTGGAACACTTATCCTAGCTCGCAAACAAGGAATCCACGGCAAACAAGAAATCAAATCCGGCATGACCTGAAAACTGGCATGACACGCCAGGTCAGTACATTGAATGTACTTGCAAGCTCACAGCAACCAAGAGCAATCAAGACAAACAATAGCATGGCAATTACTGGTTAACAAGGATTACCAGGATATTAACTAATCAATCATAGCATGAACAAGATGAACATGATACAGCTAGAACAATATGAACATGGCATGAACAAATGAACATGATGATACTAGCATGCAACATGATGACGCTATCATGCACCAACTTACTCTGCTCGGGTTACCTCGTAACCACCACTTACCATCGCGGGCATCACATGATCATCTTAGGATCCAATCAAGCTTGGTATTACAATACCGTAGTAATCATTCATGACCACAAGGAGCTTGACCTTTACCCGTGATTCTCGCATAACACCACAAATATCCAACAACTCGGTATCCTTGATACCAAGGTGATCCTCTCATGATCAAAATCAACCTCTTTCTCATCATCGAACTAGGGTTGTCATTAAGCACATTATTATTATTACTATTGACCCATAGTGTGACCGACTACGAACTGGGCCCATATCCGTGGTCGCGGCTATCGATAGATTTAGCACACACACTCTGCAGAGGTAGCACACTTTACCCACACCACGGAATCCATGGCCTCGGACTCCCATTTGGGTGGACTAACGGCACTCCGACAAAACCATTCTACTGCCCATGACACTCTCCCGGCCACTCCGACCAACTCCCCTTTGGGCTAAGTCATGGGTGGCCCCGTGCCTACCAAAGGCATCAACGGCCACCGTCATGGCAAAACAATAAACGGTCCCAAATGGGGACATGAGCTCAAAACCAAACATGGGCGCACAAGGCTTATGCCGTCCTACCCGGCCAAGGTAGCGCCCGCGCATAACCTTCCCTCGTTGGAGGCACTGGCGAGAGGCATGACAATAGACCCAGTTAGGACCCTCCCATAAAGGCAGGTGTGGCTGCACTGGTCAGCTCGATACGATGGCACTATGACTCAGCCAACAGATGTTCAAGTTCAATTACAGTTTGGTTTAACTTGCATATTAATTGGCTGAGCCATATAAAAATAACATGATGCAACTACAATGCATGATACCAACATGAGCATGAATGTGCAACATAATCTTCAAGTATATCAACAACCATAAATCATATGTCCGAATGAGCATGACATACGAACGAGCATGAATAACACAAGCATAACTCTACCATAAGCATAACATGACCACTGGCATCAGAAATAAATACCATGGTAATAACATAACGATAATACTACCATGCAAGCATTTAACCAACTAAAGGCAACTGAGCATGCATAACAACGGTACTCGGAACAGATGATAGTCATGCACCGAAGGCCATTACCAACATGTACTACTACCAAGCATGACATATGGCAGAAATACTAGCAACTAGTACATGATAACCAGGTGCATAAAAACATAGCATGAAAGTGAACACAAATCCATAAGCATCACCGAAACAACGATAACCATATCAAAGCAAGCAGAAATTTATTAAACATTCAAGTTGAAAACCATGGCTACTACATGGCCATCATGCAAGTGGGTGTTGTGGCATGCCTGGGGTGACGGAGACTCCAGAAAGAAGTGCGATGAAGCCACGGAAGCAAAATGTCAGAAGGTTCTCTCTCGGAGGGGGCTGATTAGAGGCAAGGGCATAATGGTCATTTTCACTGTGGGACCACCTAGTGAAAATGTTACCAAAAGATAGAGCTCGACAAGATGAAGAATTAGGCTTTGGATTCACCTCATTCGGAGTTACGGTCGCGGAGATATGAGAGGGGCAAGTCCAAGGACTAATCTGTAAAGATAATAGTCACAAACAGGTCCTTGGCGGTTTAAAAAGAAAACGCCTTTCTGATAAATATGCTTCTCAGAAGAGAAAGCGTATTTCAGCCTGAAGAAGCACCAGAGTACGTTTTCCGGAGGGGAAAGCGTACTTACCAGAAACCGCTTCCACTTAAGTGACGTGCCAGCAGTGGGGCCGGGCTCTGAGACGCTGACAAGCGGGTCCCGCGCGCAGGTCAGCCCACCTGGCCTGGGCTCGTCTCAACCTCCCGCCCGCCCGATGCAGTGGAGGAGCGGCGTGCTCCGACAACGAGCCCCGGCGACTCCGGCCACCGTTGCCGGCGCTCCGGGCACTAGCGAGCTCGGGGAAGAGTGTCGCAACCATCCCCGCACTGCACGGACGGTGAGGAGGAACGGAATGACGACGGCACGGGTCGCAGCGGAAGAGGCTACCGGTGGCGATGGGGATCACGGCAAGAGGCTGCCGGGGGGAGGGGAGGAGTTCTGGGGTGGCTCTAAGGGACTCGAGAGGCTCCCTGGTGGTGGTGGAAGAGAGAAAGGAGCACTGGCTCGCCGGAATTGAAGACGACAGAGGTGGCGGCCATGGCAGTGATGGTGGTCGGAGAGGGCTTCTGGAGCTCGAGCGAGTAGCTAGGGAGGTGTAACACCCTGAGAATCATGCTACAGTAACCCCCTGTGATTAAGCTAATCATGTTGCTAAACAGGGCTTGATCACATTTGAATCACCTTCCTTTCAAACTCCTAGCTCAAACTTCAAATATAATTAAAGTGAAAAATAAAAGTTTTCAAAAACTCAAACAAAAATGTTCTGTGGGTGCTAAATAATACACTGGCAATTATGGTGGAGAAAACTCCTTTTTATAAAATGCCTAAATACTTTAAATGAAATAAAACAGAAAAGGAAATAAACAAATAAAAAGAAAACAGAAAACAGAAACAGTCAGAGAAAAGAAAAAAAAGGGGGAGCAGGCCTTCCCCCCCACTGGACCCGTGGCCCATCTGCACCGAACCCCCCCGGCCCGAACTGGGCCGCACCCCCGCGCCCCCGGCCCAGCCCACCTCCTCCCTCGCCCCTTCCCTGTTCCCCCGACCCGGTCGGAACCAGGGGCGCGCTGCCGCCGCACCACCTCGCCGGCGGTGAACCCCGCGAGAGGATAAGGGCGCCAGCGGCCCCCCCGCTCCCTAGGGCCTCTCTCCCACTCACCCCGCTCACTCCCTCGGCCTCTGCGCCTCTCCCCCGGATCCGCACCGCTCCCCTCTTCCCCACGCCCGACGCGCTCGCCGCCGTTCCCGTCGTTCTCGCGGCCACCGTGCCCCACTCGCCACCCCGCCGTGTCGTACGACGTCGCCGCCCTCGACTACACCCCCTCCGCCTCTCCGTCGAAGCTCGGAGCCACCGCAACGGCCTCCCCGAGCTCGCCTTCAACCTCGGACGCCGGCGACCCCCTTCTTCCCCGGCGCCGACCTGCTGCTCCTAAGCACCCACGGGCCTTTCTTGCGCCACGCGGTGAGCTCCTCTACCTCCTCCCCCACTCCGCTAGCTCGCCCACGCTCCCTAGCTTTTCCCCCACGCGCGCCCGAACGCCGCGCCGCGGAGCTCGCCGCCGGCGGGTCTCCGGTGACCAAATGGTCACGGGCTCAAGCCCGTTGCACTCCCCGCCGTTTGTAGATGCCCCCCAGCCCCTCCGCTTTCTCGTTAGCTCGCCGTAGATATGTTTCCGTCGGGCACCCGTAGCTCCTCGCCGCCGGCGAGTTCGTAGCGCTCGTCTCCGGCCGTTCCAGCCCCTCCGACCACCGCCGTTGGACGCGCGACGTCGAGCCGCGTCGAACGCGCCCAGCCACGCCCCCGGAGACCCCCTGTACGTGAAACCCGTACCCCTCCCGAGCCGCGCCGCCGTGCGTCTGGTCGCCGGCGTTGCTCCGGTGCCGGCCGCCGACGTGGCACACCTGGGGCCACCCCCTGGGTCACTGCCAGTGGCCCCCACGGGCCCCAGTTGACTGGGTTGACCCAGTCAACTGCTGACTGGGCAGGCCCAGTCACTGACATGCGGGCCCCGCCGCAAAAATTAAAAAAGAAAATGTTTTATAAATAAAAATAATTAGTTTAATTAATCTCTCACTGACAGGTGGGCCCAGTAGTTAATTAACTAAAAACTAATTAGTTTAATCCTCTGTTAACCCACTGTCTATGACAGGTGGGTCCCCCTTGTCAGTTTGACCAGTCAACCCGGACTGTTGACCGCTGACGTCACTCATACGTCATGCTGATGTCATATCCCTTTTTCTGTTAATTAAATAATTCCAGAAATTCAAATAAACTTTGAAAATTCATATCTTTTAAACCGTAACTCGGATGAAAATGTTTTCTATATGAAAGTTGCTCAGCACGAAGAGACGAATCCGGATACGCGGTCCGTGCGTCCACCACACCTCCCTAACCTATCGAACTAGCAACTTTCCCCCTCCGGTCCGTTTGTCTGAAAACGCGAAACATCGGGGATACCTCCCGGATGTTCCCCCCCTTCACCGGTACCACCTACTGTCGCGTTAGGACACCCCTAGCACCGCTCATTGTCATGTCACGCATCGTCATGCTTATGTTTGCATTGTATTTACTGTTTCTTCCCCCTCTTCTCTCCGGTAGACTACGAGACCGACACTGCTGCTGCCCAGTTCGACTACGGAGTCGACGACCCCTCCTACTTGCCAGAGCAACCAGGCAAGCCCCCCCTGATCACCAGATATCGCCTACTCTCCTCTATACTGCTTGCATTAGAGTAGTGTAGCATGTTACCGCTCTTCGATATCCTATTCTGATGCATAGCCTATCCTTGCTACTACTGTTGATACCTTTACCTGCAATCCTACATGCTTAGTATAGGATGCTAGATTTCCATCAGTGGCCCTACATTCTTGTCCGTCTGCTGTGCTACACTATCGGGCCGTGATCACCTGGGCGGTGATCGCGGGTATATACTTATATACTATATACATGACACATGTGATGACTAAAGTCGGGTCGGCTCGTAGGAGTACCCGCAAGTGGATCTTTGTGGCGGAGCGACAGGGCAGGTTGAGACCGCCTAGGTAAGAGGTGGGCCTGGCCCTGGTCGGCGTTCGCGGATACTTAACACGCTTAACGAGATCTTGGTATTTGATCTGAGTCTGGCCATTTGGTCTATACGCACTAGCCATCTACGCGGGAGTAGTTATGGGTATCCCGGCGTCGTGGTATCAGCCGAAGCCTTCGTGACGTCAGCGACTGAGTGGCGCGCGCCGTGTTGGACCGCTTTGACGTAACCGCCATGATCGTGTGGGTTGCTAGGTCTGCTCGCGGCCGCGTTCGCAACGTGCAGGTGTGCATAGGGCGATGGGCCCAGACCCCTGCGCGCTTAGGATTAGACCGGCGTGCTGACCGCTCTGTTGTGCTTAGGTGGGGCTGCGACGCGTTGATCTTACGAGGCCGGGCATGACCCAGAAAAGTGTGTCCGGCCAATTGGGATCGAGCGTGTTGGGTTATGTGGTGCACCCCTGCAGGGAAGTTTATCTATTCGAATAGCCGTGTCCCTCGGTAAAAGGACGACCCGGAGTTGTACCTTGACCTTATGACAACTAGAACTGGATACTGAATAAAATACACCCTTCCAAGTGCCAGATACAACCCGGTGATCGCTCTCTAACAGGGCGACGAGGAGGGGATTGCCGGGTAGGATTATGCTATGCGATGCTACTTGGAGGACTTCAATCTACTCTCTTCTACATGCTGCAAGATGGAGATGTCCAGAAGCGTAGCCTTCGACAGGACTAGCTATCCCCCTTTTATTCTGGCATTCTGCAGTTCAGTCCACTGATATGGCCCTTTACACATATACCCATGCATATGTAGTGTAGCTCCTTGCTTGCGAGTACTTTGGATGAGTACTCACGGTTGCTTCTCTCCCTCTTTTTCCCCCTTTCCTTTCTATCTGGTTGTCGCAACCAGATGTTGGAGTCCAGGAGCCAGACGCCACCGTCGACGACGACTCCCACGGCACTGGAGGTGCCTACTACTACGTGCAGGCCGCTGACGACGACCAGGATTAGTTAGGAGGTCCCAGGCAGGAGGCCTTGCCTCTTCGATCGTTGCTACTTTTGTGCTAGCCTTCTTAAGGCAAAACTTGTTTAACTTATGTCTGTACTCAGATATTGTTGCTTCCGCTGACTCGTCTATGATCGAGCACTTGTATTCGAGCCCTCGAGGCCCCTGGCTTGTATTATGATGCTTGTATGACTTATTTATGTTTTAGAGTTGTGTTGTGATATCTTCCCGTGAGTCCCTGATCTTGGTCGTACACATTTGCGTGCATGATTAGTGTACGGTCAAATCGGGGGCGTCACAAGTTGGTATCAGAGCCGACTGCCTGTAGGAATCCCCCTTTCCGCACTCCTTGGCCGAAGTCGAGTCTAGACATTACAAAAACTTTTACTAACATGGCTGTGTGTCTTACGGGCCCACGTCGCCATTGGGTGGTACTAGGATCTTTTACTCCTCGACCTTTACTCTGGGACTCTGAACTCTCTTCTACTCGGGTTAAACGAATTTACTAACTCTAACACTGGGATCCCGTGACCACATTCACCCCAAAGATGGATAAGCCATAGTTGTTTCTTAGAATAGTATTTTGAACAATTCACACACTGTCAATTGACTCCTTTGAAACGTTTTTGCTTTCAAATGGAACCCTCGAGGCAGGTCGTGCGCCACACGACGGCCATTGGTGCCTCGGGATCACCTGCGGTGCTAGCTGAGATGATGACCTATCTGGGTTATCGCTGGCACCCTGAGTACACCGTCTACGAGGAGTACCAGGACTTTAACCAGGAGCAGTACCGTGCCATCGTCCACCTCTACTCTCGGGAGTACAACTCCACTACTGTGCTGCACACCGCACATGGTGTTGGTGTGACCATCGATATGGCTGTCCACGATGCAGCCTATGCTGCTCTGACACGTCTTCGTGGAGAGTATCGGGAGTTGGACACCTCCCCTTTCAGGCACATTGCTATCGCCTCTGATGTTGGTGCGGAGGGATACTATACTGCTGCCTACTCCACTGTCACCCGAGAGCCCTTCTACCATCAGCACCTGGTTCTGCATGCTGATGGGCTGGATCGAGCTAACCGAGCTCTTCGCCACGAGATGTACACCACCCGTCAGCACCTTTACCGTGCTCTGACGCTGCTGCACCCCTTTGTCCGGTCTGGACAGGTACCGCGTTCTGCGATCTACCCAGCCAGGACCGTGATGCCCCACGGTGTTGGTTGGCCAAAGGTGGGAGGCTACTCTCCCGCACTTGGTCCTCTTCTGCCACCTGAGCGTCGGGCTCTACACTTGAGTATCCGCGGCCCCCAGTCTGCTGACGTCGAGGGCTATCCGTTGCCTCACTACCAGCTGTCGGGCTACGATTACCTCCACAGTACCTCTTGGGACTGATGTAGGCTTGATGGTAGTATTAGTTTCAGTCGTCGCGAGCCTGTGTGCCGCCTATGATGTTTTAGTCCATGTACTGAACTCTATGTACTGAACTCTATGCATGACCCCTTTTGTAAGTTATGCCGACTACTATGCAGTAGCTATCGTGCTCCTTTCAATTATGCATGTTTCATCATGAATGATTCTTGTCATTGCAAATTTTCTCAATGTTGAACTAACCCTGTTATATATTAGCAGGATGGTTAGACCAGGTGGTCGTGGTCGTGGTGGCGATGCCCCACCACCACCTGAGTACATGGCTGGTATGATCCAATAGTTCGAACTGAACCGCCAATTCATGGAAAATATGATGGCTCAGTTTCCTCGCCCCAATATGAACCAGCAGCCAGCCCAAGTGACTCTTCAAGATTTCATACGCCTCAACCCAACCATCTACCGCAGCTCAACTCAGCCTCTGGATGCTGATGACTGGCTCCGTGACATCACCTATGAGATGGAGTCTGCTGATGTAGCCCCTGCCAGCTATGTCAATTTTGCTTCCTTCTTCTTGAAGGGACCCGCAGCTCAATGGTGGGACAGCCACAGGCGTACTCTGCCAGCTGGAACAATCATCACCTGGCCAGACTTCCAAGCTGCTTTCCGTGCCCGCTTCATTCCTCAAGGAGTCATGGACCGGAAGAAGCGTGAGTTCCGCAACCTCACCCAAGGCAACAAAACTGTTGAAGCTTATCAGCGGGAGTTTCTGGACTTGTCCCGCTATGCTGAAGAAGACATTGCAACTGATGCACGCAGACAGGAGAAGTTCCGTGATGGCCTTCAAGCTGACATCAAGCTCGCACTTCTAGTGCATGACTTTGCTGATTTCGCCACCTTGGTGAATAAGGCCATCAATGTCGAGACTGGTCTGCAGGAATACCAGAGCTCTCAGAGGCGCAACCGTGACACGGGCTCATCTTCGGGCTCGCCCTCCCAGAAGCGTAAGATATGGATCCCAAACAGCATGTATCGTCCAAATGCACCTGCTCCCAGGAAATCTTATGCTGCACCGCGTCTGCCTCCTCCACCATCTAAGCAGTCAAAGCTACCAGCTCCCCCACCTGGGGCTCCTGTTCCCACTCCCGATAATGGTCTGTGCTTCAATGTGGTCAACCGGGTCACTTTGCCAGGAACTGCTATCAGAACCAGAATCAACTGGCCCTTCCAGCAGCTGGCCGTGGTAACAACCAGCCCCGCAACAACAATGCTAAGTCTTATGGTCGTGCTCATGCCAACCACGTTGATCTCAGCGAAGCTCAAGACCAGCCTGCTACTGTGATGGGTACACTCCTCGTAAATTCAGTACCAGCATCCGTTTTATTTGATACAGGAGCATCCCATTCATTCATATCTGCAGAATTTGCATTCCTGCATGGCATTAATTACGAAGAGATAAACACTCCGCTAGTGGTACACACCCCTGCGGGCCAATGTCAAACCTCTATGGTTAGTCGCGATGTTACTGTTGAAATTGAAGGACTGGAATTTCTTGTCTCTCCCATCGTACTGAAGTCCTGTAGCATTGATCTCATTCTGGGAATGAATTGGTTAAAAGCGCATACTGCTTCAATCGTTTGCACCACTAAGACCGTCCATCTGCTACACCCTTCAGATG
The DNA here is from genome assembly GCF_002575655.3 of Aegilops tauschii subsp. strangulata. Lineage (NCBI taxonomy): Eukaryota > Viridiplantae > Streptophyta > Magnoliopsida > Poales > Poaceae > Aegilops > Aegilops tauschii. The sequence continues at coordinate 333,330,769 of NC_053036.3, forward strand.
AGATAGTTACTTACCAAGCCCATCTGGTGCAAAATGCCGAGGCAAGGCTCTATGCATTGAATGCATTGAACGCTGCACCACTCGAGGGCATTGAAAACATTCCCGTCGTGCGTGAATTCCTCAACGTCTTCCCTGAAGAACTTCCGGGGATTCCCCCTGCTAGAGCTGTCGAATTCATCATCGACTTGAAACCAGGCACCACTCCTATAGCCAAGCGACCCTACAAAATGCCGCCGCATGAACTCCTTGAGCTTAAGGAGGAAATCGACAAGTCTCTTCGCAAAGGATTCATTCGCCCAAGTTGCTCTCCTTGGGGAGCACCTTCTCTCTTTGTCAAGAAGAAGGATGGGACAAACCGGTTAGTTCAAGACTACCGTCCTATAAACCAAGCTACCATTCAGAATAAATACCCTCTTCCTCGGATCAATGATCTGTATGATCAACTGGCGGGTTCGTCAGTGTTCTCTAAGCTCGACTTGAGGTTGGGCTACCACCAGATCCGTGTTCGCGAAGAGGATATCCCAAAGACCGCCTTCGTGACTCGCTATGGTTCATACGAGTACACCATCATGTCTTTCGGTTTAACCAATGCTCCAGCCACCTTCTCTCGTCTGATGAACTACATATTCATGGATTACCTCGACAAGTTCGTCGTGGTTTATCTGGATGATATCCTGATATTTTGCAAGAACGAAGAAGAACATGCTGAACATCTTCGACTTGTGCTGGAAAAACTACGAGAACATCAACTATATGCCAAGTTCTCTAAATGTGAATTCTGGCTACCGGAAGTAACCTATCTGGGGCATGTCATCTCTAAGGATGGTATTGCCGTCAACCCCGAGCGAGTTCAGGCTATTCTTGATTGGACTCCTCCCAAGAACGTTAAGCAAGTCAGAAGTTTTCTCGGTCTCGCCAGCTATTGCCGTCGATTTGTCGAGAACTTCTCCAAGATCGCCAGGCCTCTGACTAACCTGTTACATAAGGGCGTCAAGTTCCAATGGACAGACAAATGTCAGGAAAGTTTCCAGGCACTCAAAGACAAGTTGACTTCTGCCCCAGTTCTAGCTCCACCTGATACTAAGAAGGACTTCGTCATCTACTGCGACGCTTCCCGTCAAGGATTAGGCTGTGTCCTAATGCAAGACCGCAGAGTGATTTCTTATGCCTCTCGACAATTGCACCCTCACGAAGAGAACTACCCAGTTCACGACCTCGAACTTGCTGCCGTCATTCATGCGCTGAAGCAGTGGCGACATTACCTTCTCGGTAATCGTTGCGAGATCTTCACCGACCACCAAAGTCTGAAGTATCTGTTTACTCAGCCAGACCTGAACCTCCGTCAGCAGAGATGGATGGAGCTTGTCGCAGACTTTGATTTGGGTATTTCCTATACGCCAGGCAAGGCTAATGTAATGGCTGATGCCTTGAGCCGCAAGTCTTACTGCAACCACCTCCAGGTTCATAAAGTTCAGCCCTCACTTGTTGAAGAATTCAGGAAGCTGAACCTCCATATTGTTCCTCCGGGTGCACTCGCTCCCCCTCCTAAGGAATTTGGCAAGGTGAACCTCCACGTTGTTACCCAAGGTTCCCTCAATACCCTAGTTGCTAAACCAGATCTCGAGGACAGCATCAAAAGGCTACAGAAGTATGACTCTGAAGCCTACAAGATTAAGCGCTACCTCGCAGAAGGAAAGCCCTCATTCTTCACCATTTCTGAAGATGGCACCCTATACTTCAAGGGCCGCCTAGTGGTGCCATGTGCAGAGAAAAACCTGGATATGACACAGGAAGTTATGAAAGAAGCCCATGATACGCCTCTATGTATCCATCCTGGTAGTACAAAGATGTACCAAGATATCCGTCAGAGATTCTGGTGGACTAATATGAAGCAAGACATTGCTCGTTATGTTGCTGAGTGTGACGTTTGCCGTCGTATCAAAGCAGAACATCAAAGGCCTGCTGGAACTCTGCAACCTATCTCTATTCCTGAATGGAAATGGGACCATGTTGAGATGGACTTCGTCACTGGATTTCCCAAATCGTAGAAAGGTAATGATGCTATTCTTGTCGTCATTGACCGGCTTTCCAAAGTTGCACATTTTCTGGCAGTCAAAGAAACGATCACTGCTAGCCAGTTGGCAACACTCTATATGTCCAGGATTGTTTCACTCCACGGTATTCCATTGGTTATCAGTTCAGACCGTGGTAGCTTATTCACTTCAAGATTCTGGGCAAGTTTCCAAGAAGCAATGGGAACTCATCTGTCATTCAGTACTGCGTTTCATCCTCAATCGCAAGGACAAGTTGAACGCGTCAATCAAGTCCTCGAAGACATGCTTCGAGCTTGCGTTATTTCCTTCGGCAAGAAATGGGAGGAATCTCTCCCGTATGCTGAGTTCTCTTATAATAATAGCTATCAAGCTAGTCTGAAGATGGCCCCCTTCGAAGTGTTGTATGGACGAAAGTGCCGAACCCCTCTGAACTGGTCAGAAACTGGGGAACGTCCACTCATCGGACCGGATATTATCCAAGATGCCGAAGAACAAGTCCGCATTATTCGCGAGAATCTCAAGACTGCTCAGTCACGTCAGAAGAGTCAGTATGACCGTCATCATAAAGACATGGTCTATCAACCTGGCGAAAAGGCTTATCTTCGAGTCACACCTATGAAGGGTGCTCACCGCTTCGGGATCAAGGGCAAACTAGCTCCTCGCTATATTGGCCCATTCACAATTCTCGAAAGGCGTGGAAAAGTGGCATACCAACTGGAACTACCGCCGAACCTTTCTCAGGTTCACGATGTGTTCCATGTGTCACAGCTCCGCCGATGCTTCAAGGATCCAATCCGAGCTGTGGATCATGAAGTGCTCGAATTGCAGCAAGACCTCTCCTATAAGGAGCATCCGGTCCGCATTCTCGACCAAGCTGAACGCCGCACACGTCAGAAGGCGATCAAGTTTCTCAAAGTCCAGTGGTCGCACCATTCTGAAGATGAGGCCACTTGGGAACGAGAGGATCGTCTGCGCGAAGAATACCCCGCACTGTTTCCTTCTACCTCCTAAATCTCGGGACGAGATTTCTTGTAGTGGAGGAGATTTGTAACACCCTGAGAATCATGCTACAGTAACCCCCTGTGATTAAGCTAATCATGTTGCTAAACAGGGCTTGATCACATTTGAATCACCTTCCTTTCAAACTCCTAGCTCAAACTTCAAATATAATTAAAGTGAAAAATAAAAGTTTTCAAAAACTCAAACAAAAATGTTCTGTGGGTGCTAAATAATACACTGGCAATTATGGTGGAGAAAACTCCTTTTTATAAAATGCCTAAATACTTTAAATGAAATAAAACAGAAAAGGAAATAAACAAATAAAAAGAAAACAGAAAACAGAAACAGTCAGAGAAAAAAAAAAGGGGGAGCAGGCCTTCCCCCCCACTGGACCCGTGGCCCATCTGCACCGAACCCCCCCGGCCCGAACTGGGCCGCACCCCCGCGCCCCCGGCCCAGCCCACCTCCTCCCTCGCCCCTTCCCTGTTCCCCCGACCCGGTCGGAACCAGGGGCGCGTTGCCGCCGCACCACCTCGCCGGCGGTGAACCCCGCGAGAGGATAAGGGCGCCAGCGGCCCCCCCGCTCCCTAGGGCCTCTCTCCCACTCACCCCGCTCACTCCCTCGGCCTCTGCGCCTCTCCCCCGGATCCGCGCCGCTCCCCTCTTCCCCACGCCCGACGCGCTCACCGCCGTTCCCGTCGTTCTCGCGGCCACCGTGCCCCACTCGCCACCCCGCCGTGTCGTACGACGTCGCCGCCCTCGACTACACCCCCTCCGCCTCTCCGTCGAAGCTCGGAGCCACCGCAACGGCCTCCCCGAGCTCGCCTTCAACCTCGGACGCCGGCGACCCCCTTCTTCCCCGGCGCCGACCTGCTGCTCCTAAGCACCCACGGGCCTTTCTTGCGCCACGCGGTGAGCTCCTCTACCTCCTCCCCCACTCCGCTAGCTCGCCCACGCTCCCTAGCTTTTCCCCCACGCGCGCCCGAACGCCGCGCCGCGGAGCTCGCCGCCGGCGGGTCTCCGGTGACCAAATGGTCACGGGCTCAAGCCCGTTGCACTCCCCGCCGTTTGTAGATGCCCCCCCAGCCCCTCCGCTTTCTCGTTAGCTCGCCGTAGATATGTTTCCGTCGGGCACCCGTAGCTCCTCGCCGCCGGCGAGTTCGTAGCGCTCGTCTCCGGCCGTTCCAGCCCCTCCGACCACCGCCGTTGGACGCGCGACGTCGAGCCGCGTCGAACGCGCCCAGCCACGCCCCCGGAGACCCCCTGTACGTGAAACCCGTACCCCTCCCGAGCCGCGCCGCCGTGCGTCTGGTCGCCGGCGTTGCTCCGGCGCCGGCCGCCGACGTGGCACACCTGGGGCCACCCCCTGGGTCACTGCCAGTGGCCCCCACGGGCCCCAGTTGACTGGGTTGACCCAGTCAACTGCTGACTGGGCAGGCCCAGTCACTGACATGCGGGCCCCGCCGCAAAAATTAAAAAAGAAAATGTTTTATAAATAAAAATAATTAGTTTAATTAATCTCTCACTGACAGGTGGGCCCAGTAGTTAATTAACTAAAAACTAATTAGTTTAATCCTCTGTTAACCCACTGTCTATGACAGGTGGGTCCCCCTTGTCAGTTTGACCAGTCAACCCGGACTGTTGACCGCTGACGTCACTCATACGTCATGCTGACGTCATATCCCTTTTTCTGTTAATTAAATAATTCCAGAAATTCAAATAAACTTTGAAAATTCATATCTTTTAAACCGTAACTCGGATGAAAATGTTTTCTATATGAAAGTTGCTCAGCACGACGAGACGAATCCGGATACGCAGTCCGTGCGTCCACCACACCTCCCTAACCTATCGAACTAGCAACTTTCCCCCTCCGGTCCGTCTGTCTTAAAACGCGAAACATCGGGGATACCTCCCGGATGTCCCCCCCCTTCACCGGTACCACCTACTATCGCGTTAGGACACCCCTAGCACCGCTCACTGTCATGTCACGCATCGTCATGCTTATGTTTGCATTGTATTTACTATTTCTTCCCCCTCTTCTCTCCGGTAGACTACGAGACCGACACTGCTGCTGCCCAGTTCGACTACGGAGTCGACGACCCCTCCTACTTGCCAGAGCAACCAGGCAAGCCCCCCCTTGATCACCAGATATCGCCTACTCTCCTCTATACTGCTTGCATTAGAGTAGTGTAGCATGTTACTGCTTTTCGATATCCTATTCTGATGCATAGCCTGTCCTTGCTACTACTGTTGATACCTTTACCTGCAATCCTACATGCTTAGTATAGGATGCTAGATTTCCATCAGTGGCCCTACATTCTTGTCCGTCTGCTGTGCTACACTATCGGGCCGTGATCACCTGGGCGGTGATCGCGGGTATATACTTATATACTATATACATGACACATGTGATGACTAAAGTCGGGTCGGCTCGTAGGAGTACCCGCAAGTGGATTTTTGTGGCGGAGCGACAGGGCAGGTTGAGACCGCCTAGGTAAGAGGTGGGCCTGGCCCTGGTCGGCGTTCGCGGATACTTAACACGCTTAACGAGATCTTGGTATTTGATCTGAGTCTGGCCATTTGGTCTATACGCACTAGCTATCTACGCGGGAGTAGTTATGGGTATCCCGGCGTCGTGGTATCAGCCGAAGCCTTCGTGACGTCAGCGACTGAGTGGCGCGCGCCGTGTTGGACCGCTTTGACGTAACCGCCGTGATCGTGTGGGTTGCTAGGTCTGCTCGCGGCCGCGTTCGCAACGTGCAGGTGTGCATAGGGCGATGGGCCCAGACCCCTGCGCGCTTAGGATTAGGCCGGCGTGCTGACCGCTCTGTTGTGCTTAGGTGGGGCTGCGACGCGTTGATCTTACGAGGCCGGGCATGACCCAGAAAAGTGTGTCCGGCCAATTGGGATCGAGCGTGTTGGGTTATGTGGTGCACCCCTGCAGGGAAGTTTATCTATTCGAATAGCCGTGTCCCTCGGTAAAAGGACGACCCGGAGTTGTACCTTGACCTTATGACAACTAGAACTGGATACTGAATAAAATACACCCTTCCAAGTGCCAGATACAACCCGGTGATCGCTCTCTAACAGGGCGACGAGGAGGGGATTGCCGGGTAGGATTATGCTATGCGATGCTACTTGGAGGACTTCAATCTACTCTCTTCTACATGCTGCAAGATGGAGATGTCCAGAAGCGTAGCCTTCGACAGGACTAGCTATCCCCCTTTTATTCTGGCATTCTGCAGTTCAGTCCACTGATATGGCCCTTTACACATATACCCATGCATATGTAGTGTAGCTCCTTGCTTGCGAGTACTTTGGATGAGTACTCACGGTTGCTTCTCTCCCTCTTTTTCCCCCTTTCCTTTCTATCTGGTTGTCGCAACCAGATGTTGGAGTCCAGGAGCCAGACGCCACCGTCGACGACGACTCCCACGGCACTGGAGGTGCCTACTACTACGTTCAGGTCGCTGACGACGACCAGGAGTAGTTAGGAGGTCCGAGGCAGGAGGCCTTGCCTCTTCGATCGTTGCTACTTTTGTGCTAGCCTTCTTAAGGCAAAACTTGTTTAACTTATGTCTGTACTCAGATATTGTTGCTTCCGCTGACTCGTCTATGATCGAGCACTTGTATTCGAGCCCTCGAGGCCCCTGGCTTGTATTATGATGCTTGTATGACTTATTTATGTTTTAGAGTTGTGTTGTGATATCTTCCCGTGAGTCCCTGATCTTGGTCGTACACATTTGCGTGCATGATTAGTGTACGGTCAAATCGGGGGCGTCACAGGAGGGGTCTAGGAGTGAGGTGGAGCTGGTGAAGTGCTCGGATGGCCTCAGGGTGGCCTATTTATAGGCGGGGCGAGGAGGGCGAGCTCGGGTGCCGCCGCTTGCGTCTGGCCATGCTCTGGCGAGGCTCAGCGATCACGGGAGGGCTCGGGAATGCGACGAGGGGGAAGTGGATGAGCTGCAGGCTCACGGAGACGAGAAATGCCCAGGGTCACGAGGAGGAAGAAGCCAACAAAGGAAGACGACGGTCGACTACGGATCGCCCGTGGGCGCGCGACAACGAGCGCCGGCGAGGAGGTTTCCAGAGGGGGCGATGGGTCCAGGAAGACCGCGACGACGCGGGGAAGGCGCTAGACATGTCCAGGCAATGAGGGGACGAGTGCACAGACAGGGAGGAGAGGAGACAGAGGCGCCAGAGCGCACGTTTGGCTGGCATGACCCGTGGTCACCGCGTGAGATGGCATTCTCGGCGCGTTTTGGCCAGCCTGATCATGTCCAGTGCATTGACCCTAGTGCCCTGAGTTCAAAGGCGGCAACTACTCGGTCCAAGGGCAAAGAAGAGAAAAGCATAAGGGGCTAAAGCGTTGTGGTAGCAAGGTGTTTGTGCTGCAGGGAGACAAACACAGGATGAGGCAGAGGTGACTGTGTTGGCCAAGAATAGGACTAAGGAGAGCTCTCTAGAGGGTAGTTGCTGTAGAAATGGCCCCACCGGTCAGAATTAGAGATGATGAAGCAGCACCTCAGATAAATGATTTTCATGAGCCGAAAATGGTTATGGCCCAATTATTTGAGTATAAGAAGATGCCCAAAAAGTTTTAGGCCATTTGGATGAACCAAACTAGCACTTGCTTCACAATGCTTAATTCTGACCAGAAACTTGGAAAAATTGCACATGGCAATTGGATAGATAAAATGAGCCAAAACTTGGTGAAGAGAGTTCATATGGATAGGAGAATGCCCTGGAAAATTTTGCCTTTCGTTGGGGAACCCAATTTGGAAATATAGGTTGCTTCACAACCTAGGGCAAATTGGGTTATTCCTTTAATAGAAAAGGAATATTCCCAAGGAAAAGAATATTGGGGTTTGGTCCAAGATGGAAATGCCAAGGTCTAGGGATGAGTATGAGGATGACAAGCCACTCTTGAAAGAAAGAAGAGGTCTTCTCCAGTTTCCAGACCACATAGCCACGGAAAAAGAAAACTCAAGCAAAAAATCTCAGAAAATCAAAAGAAAAAGAAAGGGACAAAAATCAGGTTGTGACAGTGCTGCATCATCCCCTCCTCTTCGGGGAAATACCAATGGAGATACAAGCAATCAGGAAGAATTTCTGGCACCGTTGTCGGGGAGGTTCACGTCCATATATATCAAGTAACCAATCTCAAATCTCATCTCCTTGCAATTTACTTTATTTTCCATTTGCCTTTCGTTTTCATCTCCCCACTTCTAAAACGTTTTTGCGAAAACCACAAAAATATTTTCCTTCTTTTTTGTTTGCCTTTTTCTCGTTCGATCTCTTGTTTGCGTAGTCACGATGTCTCAAGAAAATACCAAATTGTGTGATTTTTCCAATACTAAAAATAATGGTTTTATTAATACTCCATTTTCTCCTCCTGCTGCTAGTGAGGAGTCTTATGATACTAATGCCACTTTGTTGAATCTTGTTATGAAAGAGCAATTTTCCGGTAGTCCTAATGAGGATGACGTGTCCCATCTAAACACATTTGTAGAATTTTTGATCTGCAAAATAAGTCGTGAAGTGGAAATTATTTCCTTTCTCTTTGCATGATAGTGCAAAAAATTGGCATTCATCTTTGCCTCGCAATAGTATTGATTCGTGGGATAAGTGCAAAGATGCTTTTCTTACTAAGTATTTTCCGCCCGCAAAAATTGTTTCGCATAGAAATAAAATCATGAATTTCAAGCAAGTTGAGCATGAACATGTTGCACAATCTTGGGAAAGAATGAAATTAATGTTAAGAAATTGTCCTACTCATGGTTAAAATCTATGGATGATTATACAAAAAAATTATGTGGGATTGAATTTTGTTTCTAGAAATCTTTTGGATTCCGCTGTGGGTTGTACTTTTATGGAAATTACTTTGGGTAAATCCACTAAATTGCTTGATAATATTATGGCAAATTATTCACAATGGCATACCGAAAGAGCACCTACTAGTAAAAAAGATAATTCGGTTGAAGAAATTGGTACTTTGAGTCAAAAAGTTTATGCTCTTATGAGGTTGGTTGCTAGTAAAAATGCTCCTATTGATCTTAATGATGTGCCTTTGTCTACTTTGATTGAGCAAAATAGTGATCATGTAGATGTGACTTTTGTCTCGCGAAACAATTTTAATAACAATTCTTATAGAGGTAATTTTAATCCTAGGCATTTTCCTAGAAATGCCTCTAATAATTATGGGAATTCCTATGGTAATTATTATTACAATAATAATAGGATGCCCTCTGATCTTGAGAGTAATCTTAAAGAATTCATACATGCACAAAAAGTTTTCAACACTACTATAGAAGAAAACTTGAATAAGATTGATGATATGTCTAGAAGCATTGATAGAATTACTCATGATGTAGAAAATCTCAAGATTAATTTTTTCCACCTAAGGTTGATGTCAATGAATCAATTAAAGCTTTATATGTTTCTATGGATGAAAGTAAGAAAAGAACTGCTATGCTTAGAGCTAAAAGAGAATTTTTAGAAAGAGCATTTTCGACTGATTGTTTTCATAATAATGATGAGGATGTTAAGATGATTGGTGTTTCTTCTATTGATCCTTGTTTACTAATATTAAAATCGATGATAATAGGACTGAAAAAGAGTCAACTTTATCTAGAAGGCGTCCTCATAAATTAGAGGGTGAAAATCTTGTTGAAACTTTTGATAAAAGTGGGTTCGGAGAGGTCAAAACTTTAGCTACTAATGAGCCCACTCTTTTGGATTACGGAGACTTTAATTATTATAGTTGTTATTTGATTGAGGGTATTTCTTTATTGCGATCCATGATAAATTCACCAAATGCCTATGAACAAAATAAAGCTTTTACTAAACATATTGTGGACGCCATGCTAAAAGCCTTAGAAGAAAAGTTGGAGTTAGAGATTTCAATTCCTAGAAAATTATATGATGAATGGGAACCCACCATTAAAGTCAAGATAAAAAATTATGAGTGCACTGCTTTATGTGATTTGGGTGCTAGTGTTTCCACAATTCCGGGAACCCACCATTAAAGTCAAGATAAAAAATTATGAGTGCACTGCTTTATGTGATTTGGGTGCTAGTGTTTCCACAATTCCGAAATCTCTTTGTGATGCTTGGTTTTACCAATATTGAAGAATGTTCTATTAATTTGCACTTGGAGGATTCTACTATTAAAAAGCCTTTGGGAAGAATCAATGATGTTCTTATTCTTGCAAATATGAATTATGTGCCCATAGACTTTGTTGTGCTTGATATTAATTGCAATCCCTCTTGTCCCATAATACTTGGTAGAACGTTTTTACGAACTATAGGTGTCGTTATTGATATGAAAGAAGGGAATAATGAATTTCAGTTTCCCCTAAAGGAAGGTATGGAACACTTCCCTAGAACTAAAATTAAGCCACCATATGAATCCATCACGAGGGAAACCTATGGATCGAAACCTAAATATGACACTACTTGAATCTATGCATTATGCCTAGCTAGGGGCATAAAACGACAACACTTGTTGGCAGACAACCCAATGAATAATTTTTTTTTCATTTTTGTTTCTGTTTTTGTGAGTTCACACAATTATGCCCCTGTTATGATTGTATTTTTTATATTTTAATTAGTGTTTGTTCCAAGTAACGCCTTTAGGATGTCTTTGGGTGATAGTTGATTTGGTCTTGTTGTGAAACATAAACTTTTACGTCCAGCAGAAATTGTTGAAAGCAGCCAGAACCGCGCCCCAGAAGCAAGCCCCTGGCTGAATCGTGAGTACTAAAAACCCAGATGCGTCCATGTATCCGGCTTCTCTACTTCATAGTCTTAACATGTTGAATTATGCAATTGCAGTCCGGCCCACGACATCTCCCTGCGATCCTCATCAGGGGGTTCGCTGGATTCAAAGGCGATGGCCAGCGAGTCACCGTCGGCGGCTTACTCTCCGAAGGCCAAGGGCGACGCTGAGGTGCTGTCCCGAAGGACCTTCCCAGGCCAGGGAGAGGTTCAGGAGGCCGTCAGGGTAGCGCCAGAGGGTGACCCCTTGGCCGCCGGACACCTGGGGGAGAAAACCCCCATGGAGACTGGCGATGGGGGCCATATCCAATTCGGCCCCCAGCCGGATACCATCCCGGAGACCTGCACGGCTCCGGAATCAAGAAAGGAGCCTCCTCCGAAGGGAGGAGGTGCGCCTATTCCGCCGGTGACCTCTGTCCATCCAGAGGCACCAGATAATCTGCTGGAAGCGCTACGAGGCGCTTCCATTGTGGATGAACACCGTATCCTTATGGGTACAGTGGTTGAGAGGGTTCAGTCTGTTAAGAGCGGACTGACCGAAGCCTGCAGCAGCCTGCTGACAGGCTTTGAGGTAAGTGACGCAAAAAAGAAAGTCATAGTATAGACAGTAGCCCCTGAGACACTGTCCGGTGTTCGAAAAGAAAAGCTGGACAGAGGATCAAGTAATTTTCGCAGGAAACTAACTAAATATGTCTTATGTGAATAAGCAGGCGTCGTTGCTGGCCGCAACCTCTCATGCTGCAGAGGTCTCCGGACTAAAGCAGAGTCTGGATCGTGCCGAGGAAGAGCTCGGCCGTGTAAAAAACCAGCTGGAGGACAAGCAAGGTATGTGATGACCTTGTGTATATCCGAAAAGGATGAATTATTTATGCTGACCATAGTGCCATGACATTTGTAGGGGCGGCTACTGAGGTGGAAACCCTCAAGAAAGCGCTAGCTGAGGCCAAAAAGAAAGCGGCAAAGGAGCAAGCCGCCCATGAAAAACACAATGCCAGGGTTTGTGAGGTCCAGCAGGAGCTCTAGGAAGCCGTCAAGAAATGCGAGTCCTTGCAGCGCAACATTGCGGATCAAGAGACCGAACTGGCCAAGGCTCGCCAGAGCGCACAAGAGGCCCGGGTTGAAGCCCAGGGCGCCCTCCAGGAGATCCAGGAGGCCAAGAAAATCGCGGCGGGTAAGGCTTTTACTATGCAAAGCAAATATGTGAAGAAGAGGTATCTCTTACTAACCCGGATTTGGAGTTCTCCAGGGGCGTTTGTTGATCTGCCGCGCAGTGTTTCTGAAGCTGCAGAATTCTTCCAAGCCGAAGAGGGAAGCTCAACGGAAAAGCTGTTCTGGTCGCAATACATTGCGCCAGAACATCCGGTGCCCTTTAGCGGTCAGCTAAAACAGCTGGTCGAACCGCATAGGGTGGCCGAACTGGCCATGAAGGATTTAATAATCCGGTTGTGGCCTGCCAAAGCTATACCCAGCAGCTACTTCGGGCTCGTGAAGCGGCTGGTCAGTGCCTGCCCCCGGCTTGATGCCATGAAGTGGTCGGTCTATATCGAAGGTGCGTGGATGGCCTTTGCCCGTGTCAAGGTGCAGTGGGCGAAGATGAATGTCGTCAAGCTCGCGACCGAGGGACCGTCCGAGGGCAAGGAGCACCGCACGCCCGAGTGATATTTTAGCGATGTCCTGGAGGGATCCCGCATTGTAGCGGAGCAATGTGCGAAAGATGTAATCTTTGAATGAATACATTTATGTTATCTCGCCCTGTATTATGAAACAAAGTTGATTGTGTGATATAATGTTTGTTACTATTAAAACTTTACCTCATGTGCGGCCGTGTTTATGAAATCTGAGAGTTGGCCAGTCGTCGGCTTCAGCCCCCACGTAGGTAGTACGGGGGTGTTCGGGATGGAATCTAAACACTCTTGATCCAATTGTTTTGGTCCTTGAAGGAGGTGTTTAGTGCAACGAACCAGGCAATCAGACTATGTGGCTTTATCACCCTCACTTAACCATAGGAGTTTGACAATAAAAATTTAGGCGCAGCCCCTAGTATCCAAACTAGGGTGTTGTAAACACCTGATCGGGTAGGAACCGATCCATTGCGTAATGCGGAAAAAATCACTAAAGATGTGAAACCTCCGAAGAGCTGACCGGCTCTCGCCGTATCATGACAGTCAGTTTTCGGCTTTCTCTACTGAGGTGCTCATCCGGATAAACCAGGACACAATCGAAGTAGTTCTCCGTTTACTACCCTAGCCGATATAGCTGAACGTAAGGTAGTAAGCACAGGAGCCAGGCAACCTAACTATTGAACAAAGACATGATTCGGAGCCAATGCATATAATGCTAAATTCGGGGTGCCGAACTATACTGCAAAAAGTGTTCGGACTTTGTTGCCGTATTGTGGGGCGTAATGAAGCCCTTGGCAGATTAAAGCGTACCAAAGTGGAAAGGTGCTATTTGATAAGATTATCAAAAGAAAGAATAAGGGGTAGTAAGCTAATGCCGCAGAAGTTGGGCCGCAAATTGTTTCCATTATAGTTTGATTAATACGTCAAAGCGTATTCGTACAAGTAGTGCAATAAGCAACAGGGCAATTTAATATGCCACAACCAAGGGAGAGCTGCGTGCGGGTCCTGAAAACATGTAGAGTGATTGTTAGAGAGACCACCTAGATATTCCCTTATACGTCAGTGCTTCTTGCCATCTTGGTGTATCTATCCTGTCGAGAGGACCAATGATCAGGTCGTCAGAAAAAGCTTTTGGAAAAGAAACCTGAAAAGATAAAAAAGAAAAAGTGAAAGTATGTGTGTCCAGGGGCGGTCGAGCCGTATTATGGATCACAAGCTAGTTATGCCTCCGTCTATGCCCATGGTATTTTGAGTGCGTAGTTATGTACGTGCGGTACGAATGCCGCCACTTGTTCGGGGCTAGGACGGAGGCTGAATTGCTAGTCGAGCTCTTGACGAGCTGGGCTGTCTTGCTGCAGAGTAGTCCGAACTCGTTTGATAGTGTCCAGGAGCTCGGCCGCCGAATTAAGGTTCTGCTTGAGAAGACCGCTCTGTACTTCTGCTGCTAAAGCAGCTATGTGCTCCTCAGTACGGAGGGAGCGTTCCGTGTTTCCATTGACTTTTATGACGCCGCGTGGTCCGGGCATCTTGAGCTTGAGATAAGCATAGTGTGGCACTGCATTGAATCGAGCAAATGCGGTTCGTCCCAGCAGTGCGTGATAGCCGCTGCGGAAGGGGACGATATCGAAGATCAATTCTTCGCTTCGGAAGTTGTCGAGGGATCCGAAGACAACCTCTAGTGTGATTGAGCCCATACAGCGGGCCTCTACACCTGGTATGATTCCTTTAAAGGTAGTCTTTGTGGGCTTAATTCTTGAGGGATTAATGCCCATTTTGCGCGCTGTATCCTGATAGAGCAGGTTCAGGCTGCTACCACCGTCCATGAGGACTCGCGTGAGGTGGAATCCATCAATGATTGGGTCGAGGACCAGTGGGACTGAACCGCCATGACGGATACTGGTCGGATGGTCCCTGTGATCGAAAGTGATCGGACAGGAAGACCATGGGTTGAACTTTGGGGCGACTGGCTCCATCGCGTAGACGACCCTGAGCGCGCGCTTGCGCTCCCTCCTGGGGATATGGGTAGCATATATCATGTTCATCGTTTTAACTTGCGGGGGGGGGGGGACTTCTTCTGTCCCCCTGTGTTCGGTGGCCAGGGCTCCTCGTCATCGTCCTTGCTTTGTGACCCCTTCTCCTTGTTCTCGGCATTTAACTTGCCGGCCTGTTTCAAAACCCAACAGTCTCTGTTGGTATGATTGGCTGGTTTGTCGGGGGTACCGTGTATCTGGCATGGGCGATTGAGTATGCGGTCCAAGCTGGATGAGCCCGAATTGTTCCTTTTGAACGGCTTCTTCCGCTGGCCGGACTTCGAGCCACTGAATCCGGCATTGACCGTCGTGTCGTCGGTATTACCACCGTTGTTTCGACGCTTGTGTCTGTTGCGTCGGGGCTTGCCGTTGCTATTTCTGGCTTCCGCAGTGACAGGTTCGCTTGCATTGTTATTGCTACGGGCTAGCCAGCTATCTTTGCCCGCGCAAAAGCGGGTCATAAGTGCCGTAAGGGCTGCCATGGACTTCGTCTTTTCTTGGCCGAGGTGTCGGGCGAGCCATTCGTCCCGGATGTTGTGTTTAAAGGCCGTCCGGGCTTCATCATCCGGACAGTCGATGATTTGGTTCTTTTTGGTTAAGAACCTAGTCCAGAGTTTCCTGGCTGACTCTCCGGGCTGTTGAATTATGTGACTTAAGTCGTCGGCATCCGGAGGTCGAGCATATGTACCTTGGAAGTTGTCAAGGAAGGCCTCTTCCAAGTCCTCCCAGCTGCCGATGGAGTTTTCGGGCAGGCTGTTCAACCAGTGCCGGGCTGATCCTTTGAGTTTTAGTGGGAGGTATTTGATGGCATGGAGATCATCGCCGCGGGCCATATGAATGTGAAGAAGAAAATCCTCGATCCATACCGCGGGGTCTGTTGTCCCATCATATGATTCGATGTTTATGGGTTTAAACCCTTCTCGGAATTCGTGCTCCATTACCTCATCAGTGAAGCAAAGGGGGTGTGCGGCGCCTCTATATCGGGCCACGTCGCGACGTAGCTCAGATGGAGTCCGTCTGCGGTTCTCGGCCCGGGCGTGAGTATGATTGTTGCATCTGACTAGGTAGCCATTGTCGCGTGTCGGGGCACGTCCCCGTGATCCATAGATCGATCTGTTTTGACCTGCTCTACTGTCCAAGTCCTGCCGCAGGTCATATGTATGTCCCCGAGCTGTTTTATCTCTGCCTTTACGGTGAGGTGGGGCGGGCTGGTGTTCGGCTTGAGTTGCCGCTTTGTCCCGACCACGTGGTGGTCGGTCAGCCGCATTGCGCGATGATGGTATGGGCTCTAGCGCCTCATCATCAAACTGAGGTAGCAATTTGCGCTTCAAGTAACTTTTGGCTGGGCGCTTAAGGCCGTATTCCTCGGCTGCCAGGACATCAGTCCATCTATCGTTTGAGCAGATCTTGATCAGCTTGAAGCTGTTGCTGCTTCTTTTTCAGGCTCCTTGCAGTGGCTATTAGCCGGCGCTTAAAGCGCTTCTGCTCGAGTGGTTCCTCAGGCACAATAAAATCCTCGTTGCCAAGGCTCACCTCATCCTTAGAGAGCGCAAGATAATTACTGTCCTCCGAGTCTTCGTGTATGGCCTGTTCATTAGGGCTAACTTGCCCGTCTTCCCGTTCATCCTGTTTGGAAGTTGCCTCAACGGGGTCTTCATTGTCTTCGGCATCGTCCGGAGTATTGTTTTCTCCTGTGCTGGTATTGCTGTCTTTTCCACGGCGTGACTTGGAGCGGCGCCACTGACGTCGGCACTTTGGTTCTATCTCAGGAGGTTTATCCTCGACTGGGTCTTCCTTGTCGTCGCTGTTATTCTCTTTGGGTGTGTCCACCATGTATACGTCATACGAGGAAGTGGCCGTCCAACATTCGGTAAACGGCGGGTTTTGGGCCTCCTCTTCTCCGGCATCGTCGTCCATACTGTCGATGTCTTCGGAGCCGTAATTGAGCATGTCGGTTAGGTCCTCGACAGTGGCTATGAAGTGGGCGGTGGGTGGGAAGCGAAATTCTCCGTCATCAGCCTCCAGTTCGAACCGGATATAATTCGGCTGTGAGTCCTCCGCTAAGGAGAGTGTTTTTAATGAGTTTAGCACGTCGCCTAAAGCCGAGTGCCGGAAGATGTCCACGGAGCTGAATTCGACGATTGATGCCTGATCAAGCTCGACGTGCGCGGACGCACATGGTTCGGAACCTGTAGCCAGAAACGAGTCCGAGGTTCCGATGACACAGATCCCGCTCGAGGTTGGGTCTGTGTGCGGCTCCGACGCCGCTGAGTCTGCGGATTCCGTGGCGGGGTTGAGCCTCCTGTCCTCGGATGGCGCGATCTGCTCCGGATCTAGGGCCAGAGCAGTTACAGGTGCTATCTCCTGGGTATGATCCGATGACATATTTAAGTCATGTTCATCGCGGTGACAGGGAGGGTCTGCCATGGGCGCGAATCCATCAAAGATCAAGTCCCCGCGGATATCAGCGACGTAGTTCAAGCTTCCAAATCTGACCCGGTGGCCAGGGGCGTAGCTGTCGATCTGCTCTAGATGGCCAAGCGAGTTGGCCCGCAGTGTGAAGCCGCCGAATACGAAGATCTGTCCGGGGCGGAAGACCTCCCCTTGGACTGCATTGTTGTAGATGATTGAAGGGGCCATCTAACCTATTGAAGACGACGCAACGGATCTCTCAATGAAAGCACCCATGTCGGTGTCAAAACGGGCGGATCTCGGGTAGGGGGTCCCGAACTGTGGGTTGCTACCTCTTGAGCACTGTGTTGGTTTTCCCTTGAAGAGGAAAGGGTGATGCAGCAAAGTAGCGTAAGTATTTCCCTCAGTTTTTGAGAACCAAGGTATCAATCCAGTAGGAGGCTACGCGCGAGTCCCTCGCACCTACACAAACAAATAAATCCTCGCAACCAACGCAATAAGGGGTTGTCAATCCCTACACGGTCACTTACGAGAGTGAGATCTGATAGATATGATAAGATAAAATTTTTGGTATTTTTATGATAAAGACGCAAAGTAAAATAAAAGGTAACAGAAATAGCTAAGTGTTGGAAGATTAATATGATGGAAGATAGACCCGGGGGCCATAGGTTTCACTAGTGGTTTCTCTCAAGAGCATAAGTATTTACGGTGGGTGAACAAATTACTGTTGAGCAATTGACAGAATTGAGCATAGTTATGAGAATATCTAGGTATGATCATGTATATAGGCATCACATCCGAGACAAGTAGACCGACTCCTGCCTGCATCTACTACTATTACTCCACACATCGACCGCTATCCAGCATGCATCTAGAGTATTAAGTTCATAAGAACAGAGTAACACTTTAAGCAAGATGACATGATGTGGAGGGATAAATTCATGCAATATGATTAAAAAAAACCATCTTGTTATCCTTGATGGCAACAATACAATACGTGCCTTGCTGCCCCTACTGTCACTGGGAAAGGACACCGCAAGATTGAACCCAAAGCTAAGCACTTCTCCCATTGCAAGAAAGATCAATCTAGTAGGCCAAACCAAACTGATAATTCGAAGAGACTTGCAAAGATAACCAATCATACATAAAAGAATTCAGAAGATTTAAATATTGTTCATAGATAAACTTGATCATAAACCCACAATTCATCGGTCTCAACAAACACACCGCAAAAGAAGATTACATCGAATAGATCTCCACAAGAGAGGGGGAGAACATTGTATTGAGATCCAAAAAGAGAGAAGAAGCCATCTAGCTAATAACTATGGACCCGAAGGTCTGAGGTAAACTACTCACACTTCATCGGAGAGGCTATGGTGTTGATGTAGAAGCCCTCCGTGATCAATGCCCCCTTCGGCGGAGCTCCGGAACAGGCCCCAAGATGGGATCTCGTGGGTACAGAAGGTTGCGGTGGTGGAATTAGGTTTTTGGCTCCGTATCTGATCGTTTGGGGGTACGTAGGTATATATAGGAGGAAGGAGTACGTCGGTGGAGCAACGTGGGACCCACGAGGGTGGAGGGCGCGCCTGGGGGGGTAGGCGCGCCCCTACCTCGTGGCTTCCTATTTGATTTCTTGACGTAGGGTCCAAGTCCTCTGGATCACGTTCATTCCGAAAATCACGTTCCCGAAGGTTTCATTCCGTTTGGACTCCGTTTGATATTCTGTTTCTGCGGGCAAAAAAACAGCAATTCTGGGCTAGGCCTCCGGTTAATAGGTTAGTCCCAAAATAATGTAAAAGTGAATAATAAAGCCCAATAATGTTCAAAACAGAAGATAATATAGCATGGAGCAATCAAAAATTATAGATACGTTGGAGATGTATCAAGCATCCCCAAGCTTAATTCCTGATCGTCCTCGAGTAGGTAAATGATAAAAACAGAATTTTTGATGTGGAATGCTACTTGGCATAATTTCAATGTAATTCTTCTTAATTGTGGTATGAATATTCAGATCCGAAAGATTCAAGATAAAAGTTCAATATTGACATAAAAATAATAATACTTCAAGCATACTAACTAAGCAATTATGTCCTCTCAAAATAACATGGCCAAAGAAAGTTCATCCCTACAAAATCATATAGTTTAGTCATGCTCCATTTTCGTCACACAAGAATGCTCCCATCATGCACAACCCCGATGACAAGCCAAGCAATTGTTTCATACTTTAGTAATCTCAAACTTTTTCAACCTTCACGCAATACATGAGTGTGAGCCATGAATATAGCACTATGGGTGGAATAGAATATGATGATGGGGGTTATGTGGAGAAGACAAAAAAGGAGAAAGTCTCACATCAACGAGGCTAATCAATGAGCTATGGAGATGCCCATCGATTGATGTTAATGCAAGGAGTAGGGATTGCCATGCAATGGATGCACTAGAGCTATAAATATATGAAAGCTCAACAAAAGAAACTAAGTGGGTGTGCATCCAACTTGCTTGCTCACGAAGACCTAGGGCACTTGAGGAGGCCCATTGTTGGAATATACAAGCCAAGTTCTATAATGAAAAATTCCCACTAGTATATGAAAGTGACAAAACAAGAGACTCTCTACCATGAAGACTATGGTGCTACTTCGAAGCACAAGTGTGGTAAAAGGATAGTAACATTGTCCCTTCTCTCTTTTTCTCTCATTTTTTATATTCCTCACTTGGGACAATGCTCTAGAAAATGATGATCATCACACTTCTATTTATTTACAACTCAATGATTACAACTCGATACTAGAACAAAGTATGACTCTATATGAATGCCTCCGGCGGTGTACCGGGATATGCAATGAACCAAGAGTGACATGTATGACAGAATTATGAACGGTGGCTTTGCCACGAATACTATGTCAACTACATGATCATGCAAAGCAATATGACAATGATGAACGTGTCATGATAAACAGAACGGTGGAAAGTTGCATGGCAATATATCTCGGAATGGCTATGGAAATGCCATAATAGGTAGGTATGGTGGCTGTTTTGAGGAAGATATAAGGAGCTTTATGTGTGAAAGATCGTATCATATCACGGGGTTTGGATGCACCGGCGAAGTTTGCACCAACTCTCAATGTGAGAAAGGGCAATGCACTGTACCGAAGAGGCTAGCAATGATGGAAAGGTGAGAGTGCGTATAATCCATGGACTCAACACTAGTCATAAAGAACTCACATACTTATTGCAAAAATCTACAAGTCATCAAAAACCAAGCACTACGTGCATGCTCCTAGGGGGGTAGATTGGTAGGAGAAGACCATCGCTCGTCCCCGACCGCCACTCATAAGGAGGACAATCAAAGAACACCTCATGTTTCAAATTTGTTACATAACGTTTACCATACGTGCATGCTACGGGACTTGCAAACTTCAAAACAAGTATTTCTCAAATTCACAACTACTCAACTAGCACAACTTTAATATCACTACCTCCATATCTCAAAACAATCATCAAGCATCAAACTTCTCTTAGTATTCAACACACTCATAAGAAAGTTTTTACTATTCTTGAATACCTAGCATATTAAGATTATTTAAGCAAATTACCATGATATTTAAGACTCTCAAAATAATCTAAGTGAAGCATGAGAGATCAATAGTTTCTATAAAACAAATCCACCACCGTGCTCTAAAAGATATAAGTGAAGTACTAGGGCAAAACTATATAACTCAAAAGATATAAGTGAAGCACATAGAGTATTCTAATAATTTCCGAATCATGTGTGTCTCTCTCAAAAGGTTTGTACAGCAAAGATGATTGTGGTAAACTAAAAATCAAAGACTCAAATTACCATGATATTTAAGGCAAAGACGAAAACCAAGCTTTAGCACGATCTCTAAGTGAAAAAGGAAATAGCTTCAATTTAACAATATCATTGTCAACATCTTTCTTCTTTTGCATATCACACAAATGAACGAAGCTATTCAGATGAGTAGCGGCATCTTCACTAGGAAGGCCGGCGAATTGATCTTTCATGGCAAGATTCAACAAAGCAACATTGATTTCACAAGATTCAGTATCGGTAAGAGGAGCAATCGGAGTGCTAAGGAAATCATTATTGTTGGTATTGGTAAAGTCACATAATTTGATATTATCTTGAGCCATCGTGACAAACAAGAAATCCAATACACGAGCAAACGAAAAGCAAGCGAACAAAAGGCGAACGGAAAAGAGAGGGTGAATAAAACGGCAAGGGTGAAGTGGGGGAGAGGAAAAAGAGAGGCAAATGGCAAATAATGTAATGCGGGAGATAAGGGTTTGTGATGGGTACTTGGTATGTTGACTTTTGCGTAGACCTCCCCGGCAACGGCACCAGAAATCCTTCTTGCTACCTCTTGAGCACTGCGCTGGTTTTCCCTTGAAGAGGAAAGGGTGATGCAGCAAAGTAGCGTAAGTATTTCCCTCAGTTTTTGAGAACCAAGGTATCAATCTACTAGGAGGCTACGCGCGAGTCCCTCGCACCTACACAAACAAATAAATCCTCGCAACCAACGCGATAAGGGGTTGTCAATCCCTACACGGTCACTTACGAGAGTGAGATCTGATAGATATGATAAGATAATATTTTTGGTATTTTTATGATAAAGATGCAAAGTAAAATAAAAGGTAACAGAAATAGCTAAGTGTTGGAAGATTAATATGATGGAAGATAGACCCGGCGGCCATAGGTTTCACTAGTGGCTTCTCTCAAGAGCATAAGTATTTACGGTGGATGAACAAATTACAGTTGAGCAATTGACAGAATTGAGCGTAGTTATGAGAATATCTAGGTATGATCATGTATATAGGCATCACGTCTCAGTCAAGTAGACCGACTCCTGCCTGCATCTACTACTATTACTCCACACATCGACCGCTACCAGCATGCATCTAGAGTATTAAGTTCATAAGAACAGAGTAACGCTTTAAGCAAGATGACATGATGTAGAGGGATAAATTCGTGCAATATGATAAAAAAAACCATCTTGTTATCCTCGATGGCAACAATACAATACGTGCCTTGCTGCCCCTACTATCACTGTGAAAGGACACCGCAAGATTGAACCCAAAGCTAAGCACTTCTCCCATTGCAAGAAAGATCAATCTAGTAGGCCAAACCAAACTGATAATTCGAAGAGACTTGCAAAGATAACCAATCATACATAAAAGAATTCAGAAGATTCAAATATTGTTCATAGATAAACTTGATCATAAACCCACAATTCATCGGTCTCAACAAACACACTGCAAAAGAAGATTACATCGAACAGATCTCCACAAGAGATGGGGAGAACATTGTATTGAGATCCAAAAAGAGAGAAGAAGCCATCTAGCTAATAACTATGGACCCGAAGGTCTGAGGTAAACTACTCACACTTCATCGGAGAGGCTATGGTGTTGATGCAGAAGCCCTCCGTGATCAATGCCCCCTCCGGCGGAGCTCCGGAACAGGCCCCAAGATGGGATCTCGTGGGTACAGAAGGTTGCGGTAGTGGAATTAGGTTTTTGGCTCCGTATCTGATCATTTGGGGGTACGTAGGTATATATAGGAGGAAGGAGTACGTCGGTGGAGCAACATGGGGCCCATGAGGGTGGAGGGCGCGCCTGGGGGGGTAGGCGCGCCCCCTACCTTGTGGCTTCTTGTTTGATTTCTTGACGTAGGTTCCAAGTATTCTGGATCACGTTCGTTCCGAAAATCACGTTCCCAAAGGTTTTATTCCGTTTGGACTCCGTTTGATATTCTTTTTCTGCGAAATTCTGAAATAGGCAAAAAACAGCAATTCTGGGCTGGGCCTCCGGTTAATAGGTTAGTCCCAAAAATAATACAAAAGTGAATAATAAAGCCCAATAATCTCCAAAACAGAAGATAATATAGCATGGAGCAATCAAAAATTATAGATACGTTGGAGACGTATCATGCGTCTAAGGTCGATGGTAACAGGAGACGGGGGACACTATGTTTACCCAGGTTCGGGCCCTCTCTATGGAGGTAATACCCTACTTCCTGCTTGATTGATCTTGATGAATGTGAGTATTACAAGAGTTGATCTACCATGAGGTCGTAATGGCTAAAATCCTAAGAGTCTAGCCTGTATGACTATGATTATGATCTTGCCGCTACGGACTAAGCCCTCCGGTTTATATAGACACCGGAGGGGACTAGGGTTGTACAAAGTCGGTTATAGAGAAAGGAATCTTCATATCAGGGCGCCAAGCTTGCCTTCCACGCCAAGGAGAGTCCCATCTGGACACGGGATAGAGTCTTCGGTCTTGTATCTTCACAGCCCATCAGTCCGGTCCACGCACCATAGTCCAGACGCCCGAGGACCCCTTAATCCAGGAGTCCCTCAGTAAGGGCCGGGGCGGTGAAGCAAACCGCCCCGGCAAACCCTTTCGGAACCAAGGAAAACCCGCCAGGGGCCAAGAGAAGGAAATCTGTGATGATGTGAGTGATGGAGGGAATGAAGAGGAAACCAGTGAGCAGGAATTTCAGAAGGCCACTGACGCCCTATGCATTGATGGAGGTGCATCTTTGCACACCTCCAATCGCCAGCTCAAGCGATGGGCGCGAGAGGTCAATGCTGTGGAGCCAGCGCTAGAGGCCCGGAAGCCGCTCAAATGGTCCAGCACGCCCATCATCTTTGATGAGGAGGATCACCCTGGCCGCACCACCGCGGTTGGGTCTTTGCCATTGTTAGTCTCCCCAACAATTCGCAACCTCAAGCTCACAAAGATGTTAGTGGATGGCGGGGCCGGGTTGAATCTTATTTCCCCGGCAGTCATCAACAAACTTCAGATAGGAGAAGAAGAGCTAGAGGTTATCGGCACGTTTGAAGGAGTTAATCCTGGCAGGAGCTGTCACAGCCCCAGATCAGCCCTTGTTTGACTTTGCTTGTTCCTCATGTCATCATGTTTAATTTTCAAAGAAACTTGAAATGGGGATGTTGAAACCCTAGCACCAAATGCATTCAACTAGGTTCAAATAAACAACATTTTCAATTAACCCAAAATGCCCTTTGGAAATGTTCATGATTTTGATAAAGGTGAAAATCTCTGCCAAAAATGATGCCAATACTTCTAGGTCATTTTTGGATTTTTGAGCTAAATCATATTGTATTTGAATTGGAGCATTTAATGCCTATAAATATTTTAAATGCTTCATTACTTCTGAAAACAATTGGGGGCTGTTGGAAATAATTCAAATAGTGCCCACAATTTTTATCAGGATTTTACAAAATGAGTTAGTATTTTTACTAATTCAAAACAGATCAAACTAAATAGAAAACATAAACAATTAAAGAAAAGAGAGAGAAAGGAGTCTTACCTGGCCTGGCCCAGCACGGCCCAGCCCACTGGCCTGGTGCCAGTCATCGCCTACCTCTGCCAGTAGGCAGAGGAGGGACACCGCGACGCCGCCGCGCGCGCCACGGCGTCACCTGCTTGCCGCCCGCGCCTCTGGAGGATCCGGACGACGCCCACGTCGCCCGCTCGACCCCCTCGCTCTCTCCCTGGACCCCCTCCCCCTCCTCTGCTCCCTCTCACGCGCACTCACCCGAGCGCAGCCGCAGCCGCCGCTCGCCGTAGCCATGGCCACCGGCCACCCCTCACCCCGCCGATGAGTCCTCGAGCTCCGCCTCGATGCCGTGAAGCTCCAAGCCGAAGAACGCGCCCGCGGATGCCCTGCAGCATCATCACCGTCGCCATCTTCCTCGTCTGCTCCGACGAACGCCGTCGTTTGATTCGCCGACCCCCGAGCGTCCCCGAGCACGCTGAGCTACTCATCGACCTCGCCGTGAGCTCCTCTACCGAACCCCTCTCTCCCCGCCGTCGTTTTCTTCCTCTAGCCCCGCTGACCGCCGTGCCCGAAGCTTGTCGCCGCCGGCCATGTCGCCACCGCGGCTACGGCCCTGCAAGCACGCGTTCAAGCTTATCACTGAACTCACTGCACCCCCACGGGTCTAACTCGCCCACCCGCGGCTCCTGCCATGCCCTGCACCGTCGATTCGTTCGACGCCCGAACGCCGGCCGCCACGCTTGCCATCGCCGCCGTCGTTCTGGGCCATCTCCGGCGAAGCTGAGAGCACCGCTCGACGCGCGCGATCTCCAGCTACTCGTAGTTGGGCTCCGCCGTTGATTTGGTCACCGGAGGAAGATTTTTGAGCCTCGCCGCCGTGTCTGGCCTCGCCGGCGTCGAGTCGCCGGCGAGTTTGACCTGTTCAACCCGGGGTTTGACCTCCCTCGGGTCAACACACGTGGGCCCCGGCCCTGACTAGATTAGTTTAGGACTAATTAACCCTGCTGACACTGATAGTGGGCCCAATGGCTGTTAATTTGATTAGTTAGATTTAATTAACCCTGTTAGTTATTTATGTCACTGACGTGTCGACCCCACTGGTCAGGTTTGACCTGGACCGGGTCAGTTGACCTGCTGACGTCACAGTGACGTAGTGCTGACGCCATAACTCATTTTCTGGGTTAATTTTAATACAGGAAATTCCAGAAAATAGTATAAACTTCTAAAATTCATAGAAATTCAACCGTAGCTCCAAATCAAACAAGTTATATATGAAAAATTGCCACAGTAAATAGATGAAACCCACTAGCATGAGTAGGAGTTGTTTGAGCCCTGATGTGCCTACTCATTCATGCTTGTTTGTCATGCCTGCTACTGCTTAGAGTTGAGTCGGGTCTGATTCGTCGGGGATGAATTGGAATGGTGATGAACATGTCCTACTGTGTGTGAGCTAAGTGTGTGAACACGATTTGGTAAAGGTAGCGGTGAGAGGCCATGTAGGAGTACATGGTGGGTTGTCTCATTGAAGCCGTCCTCAGGAACTGAGTTCTGTGTTTGTGATCCATGATACAGTTACTACCACGCATTGGGCCCGAAACCAATGGACCCTCTCGGCTTCTTAATCACCCTTGTCCTCTGTCCAGGAGTTGCAAGTAGTTTCTGGTGTTTGTAGTAAGCTGGAGGCCGTGGACAGCGCTGACCAAGGGGTGGGCTGTGATGCGGTAGGCTCGTGGCCCGGTGTACTGAGTCGCCCGTTTGGTGTCTCGGGAACCCTGCACACATCGTTCGGGGCCGTATGTGGAAACCTCGGCCGGACTCCCTGCGGATGGAACCTGAATAGGCGATAAACCTGGACTAGAGACTTGAGTGTTTAGGTAGGCTGTGGCCGAGTCCCTCTCCAGGCTTCCGCTTGAAGGTTGCCGAGGTACACGACGTGTACATGGTGGTAAGTGGCGAGAGCGTGTGTGACGAAGTACACCCCTGCAGGGTTAATATGATCTATTCGAATAGCCGTGTCCGCGGTAAAGGACTTCTGGGTTGCCTATAACAGTTCATAGACAAGTGAAAGTGGATACTCTAAAATGCGCAAGATAAGCGTGAGTGCTATGGATGGCGTTCTCGTAGGGAGACGGGAGCGGATCCATAGTGGAGTATTGATATGGTGAATATGTGGACTCGTGTGCGCCACCTCAAAGAGTTACTTGCAGTCATAGTTTAGGATAGCCACCGAGTCAAAGCTGGCTTGCTGCAGTCAAACTCCACCACCCCCCCTTTGTTGATACCGATGCATATGTAGCTAGTTCTGATGTAAGTCTTGCTGGGTACATTTGTACTCACGTTTGCCTATTTTATGTTTTGCAGAGAGACGCCAGTCTCGCTAGTAGTTCCGTGTGGACTTCGACGTTTAGCTTGTTACCTCAGCTACGATCTTGTGCCCTCGACAGGATCTGGTAGATAGTCAGGCTTCTCAGCCTTTTTCATTTGTAGTTGTCTGTACTCAGACAAGTTAAGCTTCCGCATGTGCTTGTTGCTTGTATGTTTTGAATGTTGGGTCATGAGACCCCTGTTTGTAATATCTGGCTCTTCGGGGCCTAATGAATAAATACTCTGAGTCGTAGAGTCTTGTTGTGATGCCATGTTGTATTTGCACATATCGAGCATATTGTGTGTATGATTGAAATGCTTGGTATGTGTGGGATCCGACAACCTAGTTGTTTATCCTTGGTAGCCTCTCTTATGGGGAAATGTAGTCTTGTGCTTCCATGAGCCATAGTAGTCCGCTACAGCCCGGTTCACAGGAGTCCTGCTAGCCCAGCACTACTGCTCCGGACCACTTGACTGGCCGGCATGTGATTCACTTTGTTCCTGTGTCTGTCCCTTCGGGGAAATGTCACGCGGTGACATCCGGAGTCCTGCCTAGCCTGCTACAGCCCGGGTTCCCGGAGTCCTGTTAGCCCAGTGCTACAGCCCGGATTCACACGCTGCTGACCGACATGCTCGATGTTGATTCATGTATGCCTATCCTCGTAAGTTAGTGCCACTTTGGGTTCACGACTAGTCATGTCGGCCCGGGTTCTCTGTCATATGGATGCTAGCGACACTGTCATATACGTGAGCCAAAAGGCGCAAACGGTCCCGGGCCATGGTAAGGCGACACCCGTGGAACTACCGTGCGTGAGGCCGCAAAGTGATATGAGGTGTTACAGGCTAGATCGGTGTGACTTAGAATCGGGGTCCCGACAGCGTTGGTATCAGAGCCTGACTGCCTGTAGGATTACCAAGCCAAACTGGTCGAAGTTGAGTCTAGAAATGCTTTAGTTATGTAAGGGAATTGATTGTGGAAGGGAACGTAAGGCTCTTTTTACTCCTTTACCTTATGCCCTCTAATCTGAGTCACCCTCTTCTCATTCTACGGGTATTAAGAACTAGGCTTCCCATCTTTCTATCAGGATCACGTGTTACTAATCCGTAGACTCGTAGGATTGTTGGTCTCAAGCCTCAGTTCAGTTTCTACCACTACAGTGTGTTGTTAGTTGGACTTGGAACCTTGATATTGTGCTTCTAAGTGGTTATGCCACCATTTTTGCAGGATGTCTCAAATCCTTTGAGCATTTACAGCCGTTATGCTGTCCGAGTCATCCCAAGTTTCTAAACAGTCTGAAGCATTTGCAAATTCCTTCTTTCCGTTTCCGATGTTCCTTGGGCCAGATTAATCACACTAACCAGTGTGTTGAGGTACTCCGTTACCTCGTCATATATGTTGGAGCTATTATTATGACCCCAGTGGTCTTAGAGAACCACTTAGTAATCTAACAATGCTTTGCATTCCCAGTGTGCGGATTCTGGCCATCATTCTCGAAAGCATCCCGTGATGCCATTTAGTTAGTAGGTATTCTACTCCTGGGTTTTGAACCCGAGATTCACCCTACTTCATGTTGTTAGTATTTGCTAGTTCCCTTAAGATATTAGTAACCTTTGCGATAGTCTTCGAGGTCCGTGGTATTTCCTTCTTCCAAATACCATGAACCATTATGGCAGAAGTTCTTTTAACCAAAAGATCACAACCAGGGCGCTCTTGAGGAGTACTCCATTCATATTGTGACTCTGCCAGTCCTTCCTCCTCTGCATGGGTTATCTGGAAGAAATATGTTGAAATTGCTCGACATACTAATCCATGCATCCACAACTCAGAAAAACATATGTTCCTTTGGGTTGTCCCTCTTTAGTTATTTTCTGGCCCTCGTCTATCAATTGATAGTCAGGAGTAATTGTGCATTTGTGTTATCGATGCCTATTATTCTTGTGGTCTGTCAAGCCATTCTAATCCGGAATGACTAGGAGAAACAAACTCCAGTACCTCGTCCCTCTCTGGGATTGGGTCAAAGTAGTTGTATTCTGCAGATCAAATGCCTAACCAGCTTTTGTTCTGTTCTACCCTGGAGTGTTACCATCCATATGTCAAGAATGTCATGAGAATTGCACCACCTCTTATGAATTCTTGACGCAGTGATACTCCTCGCCATCATCACTCATTTCTTGGTCCCGTGTTGTTGCAACCGGAATGCCGACAAGTGAACTATGATGTGTGAAATCAATGCTCCTAGCAACTCAGTTGCTTGGTAGTTAAAGGACAATAATTTCATCCTTAGCGTGTTGGTTACTGAATCTTATCCTAAGGTTGATCGTGCTACCCAGTCCTTATTTCCGGTGCACTCTTCGATCAATGAGTTAGGATTATTCAATCCCTTGCTTATTTGATCATATCATCTTGCTCTGAAAGGCGAGATTGTTCTCGAGCCTAGTAACATATCGGTGGTACGTGATTTTCCGAATATCTTCTCGGAGTATCACCAGGTTGTCACCTGACCGCTATGATGAATTCGTGATCAAGTTGGTTTCCTGTAAACCACCCCTTCTCCAAAAATCCGTGTTGGATACCCCTCAGCTAGTTGGTCAAGCTAAACAACAACTTGGAGGGTTGGAAGATAAAAGCTTGCCAGCTTAGTTCATTTCAAGGGTTATATTTGCGTGTGTTGAAGATAGATGATATCTTCATCGATTGGTCCCTGTGATCAGTTGTTGGACCTATTGTTGTATCAAGACTTTGATTTGAGTATGGGCTATCATCAAATCAAATCAGAACCAACGATGTTCATAATGTTGTCTTACTCGTGGTTGATCCCTCAAGCATACACCATTATATCTTTTGGGTCTGACCAATGCTATCACTTGTTCACATAATTATGGAATTCCATCTCCATGGAAACCTGGATGAATTGTTGTTGAGCCCATCAGCAACACTGCTACCTTCTCCATGACTCGTGTTGAACATCCAGCTAGTATTGGAAACTTTATAAGCATTATCTTCGTGTTCCGTTCATGAAGCATATGTTTGGATGAAAGTAGTGACTTCCTCTAATTCACGTGCATCTGATGCAAGTTGCCGTCGTGGATTTGAGAAATTCAATGTTGCCTCTTTTGGAATCATCCCAAGTCAGTTATGCACGTGCGAAGTATTCCGTGGTCTGTTAGACTGATCATCTTCATTCCATATGAATTCTCTAGCACACTAAGCCACTGATTGATTTGTTCAAGGAAAAGGAGTTCTTGTGCAAATCCTAGGTCATGCACAAGACTTCGTTACCATAGATGATGGTTCCCCACCTGAACTCGGTAGTGTTTTATCATAAGACTACTATGTGGTCATGCTTGTCTGGGACAGTGTGTTCACATGTGTTTGTAGCAGAACCAGCTCATGTTTTGGAGCTTGCTATCGTAGTTCATTCCCTGAGAATCTCGCAACGTCATCTCGTCGATTTGTGTTGCAAACTTTCATTTTTCCTTCTAGACTTGATGAGTCTGGAATATCCTGACACCAACCAGATCTGAATCTCGGGCAGAGATGATGGTTGGAACATTTTCCAAGAATTATAATATTGGTCTCTCGATAACCGGTAAAGTGGATGTCGTGGCCAACACACCCAGCCGGAAGACCTATTATTGTAGTATCTGGATTGAGTAAGTTGGCCACCTCCCCATAAGGATTCCGTAGGATTTACTCGCGCAGTTATTCCTTATGGATTCCTGCGCACCCGAAGTCCGACCTACTACTTGATGTTCAAGATACCAAACCACATCTAATGGGTTACGCTAGAACATCAAGGAGAACATTAGAAGCGGAGTGCTAAATGTCTCTCGGTCGATCATCCAGATTTTGCTCCCTTGGCTTCGCTAAGGTGAAATTTGAGAAAGTGTTGTCCTCCTTTGCACCTGCATCCTCCATCACCGTTCATCATGGTAGTATGATGTGTTGCCAGGATCCTCGGCACGGATGTTGGTAGAACCTTGATGAATATGGAAATGCTCAAGTTCTTGAGAGCACGCGCAAGCACTAGGATTTATCGTCGGCATTAACTGGGATCCACTCTCAGTTTCTTCGATTAGGCCATAACCATTCAAGCAGTGGAATCACTCTCGACTGTTAAGTTATTTCCCAGCTACCAGAATCATTCCCAGAAATAGCATTTTGTTCCTAGCTTGCACCGCCATTGTGCCATTCTACCAAGGACTACCCTTCTCGGTAATCTCTGGTCAGGATCATCTTCAAAAGTGGTCCTACCATGGGTCCCATACATTTCCGGTGATAAGCAAAAGTCATCCATTGCGTTGTCTTTAACAAGGTAGTCCACGTCATCCATTCTGGTCCGAGTATGCCATTCTTTAGAATTCGTTCACACGATTGTTGTGTTTTGCCTTGGGCTGGTATGAAGAGTTTCAATGATCTCTGAATCAAAAGTAATTCTTTTTGCCATTTAAGGGAATATTTCTACGAGCCACCTTTCCTAAGGTGCCCCGTTATGGAGTCATGGCAATTAACTCCTCGCTGCTTTGGAACCCATGCACCATATTATCTAAGCGTGGGATTGTTGCCCACCAAATCAAACCTCATCGTTTGTTCTTCCATCCCTCTCGATGTGTTTTGTGTCTCAACTCGAGATGTTTCAACATCTCATTCCGTGAGTTGATCGTGAGTTGCTCGATCTTTAAGAAGATCGATTTCTATAGAGTTTCTTCTGTCGACATCATGTTGGATAAAGATTCCGAAAGCAAAGACGACAAGATCAATTTGAAGCAATGAATCAACATCTTCGAGAAGAACAACTGGGTCGTGAAGATTATGTTAGTTTGCGTTCCCCTTTCATCTTACCCTACGCTTGAATCTCGGGACGAGATTCTTGTTTAGTGGGGGTGAGCTGTCACAGCCCCAGATCAGCCCTTGTTTGACTTTGCTTGTTCCTCATGTCATCATGTTTAATTTTCAAAGAAACTTGAAATGGGGATGTTGAAACCCTAGCACCAAATGCATTCAACTAGGTTCAAATAAACAATATTTTCAATTAACCCAAAATGCCCTTTGGAAATGTTCATGATTTTGATAAAGGTGAAAACCTCTGCCAAAAATGATGCCAATACTTCTAGGTCATTTTTGGATTTTTGAGCTAAATCATATTGTATTTGAATTGGAGCATTTAATGCCTATAAATATTTTAAATGCTTCATTACTTCTGAAAACAATTGGGGGCTGTTGGAAATAATTCAAATAGTGCCCACAATTTTTATCAGGATTTTACAAAATGAGTTAGTATTTTTACTAATTCAAAACAGATCAAACTAAATAGAAAACATAAACAATTAAAGAAAAGAGAGAGAAAGGAGTCTTACCTGGCGCTTACCTGGCCTGGCCCAGCACGGCCCAGCCCACTGGCCTGGTGCCAGTCATCGCCTACCTCTGCCAGTAGGCAGAGGAGGGACACCGCGACGCCGCCGCGCGCGCCACGGCGTCACCTGCTTGCCGCCCGCGCCTCTGGAGGATCCGGACGACGCCCACGTCGCCCGCTCGACCCCCTCGCTCTCTCCCTGGACCCCCTCCCCCTCCTCTGCTCCCTCTCGCGCGCACTCACCCGAGCACAGCCGCAGCCGCCGCTCGCCGTAGCCATGGCCACCGGCCACCCCTCGCCCCGCCGATGAGTCCTCGAGCTCCGCCTCGATGCCGTGAAGCTCCAAGCCGAAGAACGCGCCCGCGGATGCCCTGCAGCATCATCACCGTCGCCATCTTCCTCGTCTGCTCCGACGAACGCCGTCGTTCGATTCGCCGACCCCCGAGCGTCCCCGAGCACGCTGAGCTACTCATCGACCTCGCCGTGAGCTCCTCTACCGAACCCCTCTCTCCCCGCCGTCGTTTTCTTCCTCTAGCCCCGCTGACCGCCGTGCCCGAAGCTTGTCGCCGCCGGCCATGTCGCCACCGCGGCTACGGCCCTGCAAGCACGCGTTCAAGCTTATCACTGAACTCACTGCACCCCCACGGGTCTAACTCGCCCACCCGCGGCTCCTGCCATGCCCTGCACCATCGATTCGTTCGACGCCCGAACGCCGGCCGCCACGCTTGCCATCGCCGCCGTCGTTCTGGGCCATCTCCGGCGAAGCTGAGAGCACCGCTCGACGCGCGCGAGCTCCAGCTACTCGTAGTTGGGCTCCGCCGTTGATTTGGTCGCCGGAGGAAGATTTTTGAGCCTCGCAGCCGTGTCTGGCCTCGCCGGCGTCGAGTCGCCGGCGAGTTTGACCTGTTCGACCCGGGGTTTGACCTCCCTGGGGTCAACACACGTGGGCCCCGGCCCTGACTATATTAGTTTAGGACTAATTAACCCTGCTGACACTGATAGTGGGCCCAATGGCTGTTAATTTGATTAGTTAGATTTAATTAACCCTGTTAGTTATTTGTGTCACTGACGTGTCGACCCCACTGGTCAGGTTTGACCTGGACCGGGTCAGTTGACCTGCTGACGTCACAGTGACGTAGTGCTGACGCCATAACTCATTTTCTGGGTTAATTTTAATACAGGAAATTCCAGAAAATAGTATAAACTTCTAAAATTCATAGAAATTCAACCGTAGCTCCAAATCAAACAAGTTATATATGAAAAATTGCCACAGTAAATAGATGAAACCCACTAGCATGAGTAGGAGTTGTTTGAGCCCTGATGTGCCTACTCATTAATGCTTGTTTGTCATGCCTGCTACTGCTTAGAGTTGAGTCGGGTCTGATTCGTCGGGGATGAATTGGAATGGTGATGAACATGTCCTACTGTGTGTGAGCTAAGTGTGTGAACACGATTTGGTAAAGGTAGTGGTGAGAGGCCATGTAGGAGTACATGGTGGGTTGTCTCATTGAAGCCGTCCTCAGGAACTGAGTTCTGTGTTTGTGATCCATGATACAGTTACTACCACGCATTGGGCCCGAAACCAATGGACCCTCTCGGCTTCTTAATCACCCTTGTCCTCTGTCTAGGAGTTGCAAGTAGTTTCTGGTGTTTGTAGTAAGCTAGAGGCCGTGGACAGCGGTGACCAAGGGGTGGGCTGTGATGCGGTAGGCTCGTGGCCCGGTGTACCGAGTCGCCCGTTTGGTGTCTCGGGAACCCTGCACACATCGTTCGGGGCCGTATGTGGAAACCTCGGCCGGACTCCCTGCGGATGGAACCTGAATAGGCGATAAACCTGGACTAGAGACTTGAGTGTTTAGGTAGGCTGTGGCCGACTCCCTCGCCAGGCTTCCGCTTGAAGGTTGCCGAGGTACACGACGTGTACATGGTGGTAAGTGGCGAGAGCGTGTGTGACGAAGTACACCCTGCAGGGTTAATATGATCTATTCGAATAGCCGTGTCCGCGGTAAAGGACTTCTGGGTTGCCTATAACAGTTCATAGACAAGTGAAAGTGGATACTCTAAAATGCGCAAGATAAGCGTGAGTGCTATGGATGGCGTTCTCGTAGGGAGACGGGAGCGGATCCATAGTGGAGTATTGATATGGTGAATATGTGGACTCGTGTGCGCCACCTCAAAGAGTTACTTGCAGTCATAGTTTAGGATAGCCACCGAGTCAAAGCTGGCTTGCTGCAGTCAAACTCCACCACCCCCCCTTTGTTGATACCGATGCATATGTAGCTAGTTCTGATGTAAGTCTTGCTGGGTACATTTGTACTCATGTTTGCCTATTTTATGTTTTGCAGAGAGACGCCAGTCTCGCTAGTAGTTCCGTGTGGACTTCGACGTTTAGCTTGTTACCTCAGCTACGATCTTGTTCCCTCGGCAGGATCTGGTAGATAGTCAGGCTTCTCAGCCTTTTTCATTTGTAGTTGTCTGTACTCAGACAAGTTAAGCTTCCGCATGTGCTTGTTGCTTGTATGTGACCCCTGTTTGTAATATCTGGCTCTTCGGGGCCTAATGAATAAATACTCTGAGTCGTAGAGTCTTGTTGTGATGCCATGTTGTATTTGCACATATCGAGCATATTGTGTGTATGATTGAAATGCTTGGTATGTGTGGGATCCGACAACCTAGTTGTTTATCCTTGGTAGCCTCTCTTATGGGGAAATGTAGTCTTGTGCTTCCATGAGCCATAGTAGTCCGCTACAGCCCGGTTCACCGGAGTCCTGCTAGCCCAGCACTACTGCTCCGGACCACTTGACTGGCCGGCATGTGATTCACTTCGTTCCTGTGTCTGTCCCTTCGGGGAAATGTCACGCGGTGACATCTGGAGTCCTGCCTAGCCTGCTACAGCCCGGGTTCCCGGAGTCTTGTTAGCCCAGTGCTACAGCCCGGATTCACACGCTGCTGACCGACATGCTCGATGTTGATTCATGTATGCCTGTCCCCGTAAGTTAGTGCCACTTTGGGTTCATGACTAGTCATGTCGGCCCTGGTTCTCTGTCATATGGATGCTAGCGACACTGTCATATACGTGAGCCAAAAGGCGCAAACGGTCCCGGGCCATAGTAAGGCGACACCCGTGGAACTACCGTGCGTGAGGCCGCAAAGTGATATGAGGTGTTACTGGCTAGATCGGTGTGACTTAGAATCGGGGTCCCGACAGGAGCCGTCCCAAGGGAAAGATTACGTTGCCGGTGACGTTTGGGGGAGAGCTGAACTATCAGACTGAGAAGATTGTGTTTGATGTGGTTGAGCTCCCCCTGGCATACAATGGGATTCTGGGACGCCCGGCCCTGGCTAAGTTCATGGTAGCATCCCACTATGCTTATAACACTTTGAAGATGCCTGGGCCACTGGGAGTCATCACTATCCCATCAGATGAGAAGGATGCAATTATCTGTGTGGAAAAGATGTATCGGGATACAGTCGCAGCAGAGGCTGCGGCAGCAGCAGCAGCTCCCGCCAAGGAAAGCAAAGGAAAGAAGAGGGATTGTAGGACCTCCGACAAGGAGTCCGGGAAGCGTGCCCCCTCCGAGTGCACGACACCCGTTGACGATGTGTCGGAGTGTTCCAACAGCAAGAGATCCAAGGTTGCTACACCCCAAGTGAAGGTCCCGACATGGCTGGCTGGCGTTGATGGTACCTTCACCATCAGCGCCACCCTTGATGACAAATAGGAAAGCGCGCTCGTTGCCTTCCTGCGGGCGAATATCGATGTGTTTGCCTGGCAACCATCCGATATCCCCGGTGTTCCCAGGGAGGTAATCGAGCACCACCTTGTTGTCTGCCCACATGCCCGACCCGTCAAGCAGAAAGATAGGAAGCATGCCTTGGAGCGGCAACAGTTCATTGCCGAGGAAATCAAGAAGTTAGAGGCAGCTGGATTGGTCAGAGGAGTACTGCACCCTACATGGTTGGCAAACCCAGTGGTAGTCCGGAAGGCGAATGGGAAATGGAGGCTTTGCATTGAAACATAGAGGCCTATATGGATGATATTGTGGCCAGAACTAAGGATAAGGCTAAGGAAATATGCCCTAGAGGCAAAATAAAGTTATTATTTATTTCCTTATTTCATGATAAATGTTTATTATTCATGCTAGAATTGTATTAACCGGAAACTTAGTACATGTGTGAATACATAGACAAACAGAGTGTCACTAGTATGCCTCTACTTGACTAGCTCGTTAAATCAAAGATTGTTAAGTTTCCTAGCCATAGACATGAGTTGTCATTTGATTAATGGGATCACATCATTAGAGAATGATGTGATTGACTTGACCCATTCCGTTAGCCTAGCACTTGATCGTTTAGTTTATTTGCTATTGCTTTCTTCATGACTTATACATGTTCCTATGACTATGAGATTATGCAACTCCTGAATACCGGAGGAACACTTAGTGTGCTACCAAAAGTCACAACGTAATTGGGTGATTATAAAGGTGCTCTACAGGTGTCTCCAATGGTGTTTGTTGAGTTGGCATAGATCGAGATTAGGGTTTGTCACTCCGATTGTCGGAGAGGTATCTCTGGGCCCTCTCGGTAATGCACATCACTATAAGCCTTGCAAGCAATGTGACTAATGAGTTAGTTGCGGGATGATGCATTACGGAACGAGTAAAGAGACTTGCCGGTAACAAGATTGAACTAGGTATTGACATACCGACGATCAAATAGCGGGCAAGTAACATACCGATGACAAAGGGAACAACGTATGTTGTTATGCGGTTTGACCGATAAAGATCTTCGTAGAATATGTGGGAGCCAATATGAACATCCAGGTTCCGCTATTGGTTATTGACCGGAGACATGTCTCGGTCATGTCTACATAGTTCTCGAACCCGTAGGGTCCGCACGCTTAACGTTCAGTGACGATCGATATTATGAGTTTATGTGTTTTGATGTACCGAAGGTAGTTCGGAGTCCCAGATATGATCACGGACATGACGAGGAGTCTTGAAATGGTCGAGACATAAAGATTGATATATTGGATGGCTATATTCGGACACCGGAAGTGTTCCGGGTGATTTCGGAGAAAACTGGAGTGCCGGAGGGTTACCGGAACCCCCCCGGGGAACTAGTGGGCCTAGGTGGGCCTTAGTGGAGAGAGAGGGGCTGCCAGGGCAGGCCGCGCGCCCCCTCCCCCTTGAGTCTGAATTGGACTAGGAGGGGGGTGGCGCCCCGCTTTCCTTCCCCTCTCCCACTCCTTCCTTCCCCCTCCTAGTAGGACTAGGAAAGAGGGAGTCCTACTCCTACTAGGAGGAGGACTCCTCCCCTCCTTGGCGTGCCCTAGGGCCGGCCGGCCTCCCCCTTGCTCCTTTATATACGGGGGCAGGGGGCACCCTAGAACACACAAGTTGACATTGTCTTAGCCGTGTGCGGTGCCCCCTCCACCATAATCCACCTCGGTCATATGATTGCAGTGCTTAGGCGAAGCCCTACACCGGTAACTTCATCATCACCGTCATCACGCCGTCGTGCTGACGAAGATCTCCCTCGACACTCAGCTAGATCGAGTGTTCGTCGGACATCACCGAGCTGAATGTGTGCAGATCGCGGAGGTGCCGTACTTTCGGTACTAGGATCGGTCGGATCGTGAAGACGTACGACTACATCAACCGCATTGTCATAATGCTTCTGCTTTCGGTCTACGAGGGTACGTAGACAACACTCTCCCCTCTCGTTGCTATGCATCACCTAGATGGATCTTGCGTGTGCGTAGGAAAATTTTGAAATTACTGTGTTCCCCTACAAAGGCCACCCTTATCCAGGATCTGGAGGAAACGTTTGCTAATTTGCGCAAGATCAACTTGAAGCTTAACCCGGAGAAGTGTGTATTCGGTGTTCCCTCCGGCAAGCTACTTGGATTCTTCATGTCCCATCGGGGGATCGAAGCCAACCCCGACAAGATCAAGGCCATTGAACAGATCCAAGCACCAAGGACAGTCAAGGATGTAAGGCGCTTGACGGGATGTGTTGCCGCGCTAAGCAGATTCATCTTCAAGTCTGCCGAGCGTCCCGTGTCATTCTTCAAAATTTTGAAGAAGGCAGGGCCTATGAAGTGGACCCCAGAAGCAGATGCAGCTTTGAAAGAGTTGAAGGCCTACCTGTCGTCTGTGCCTACCTTGGTTGCACCCAAACCCCAAGAGCCATTATTGCTTTACTTGGCGGCAACCAATCAAGTGGTCAGTGCGGCCTTGGTAGCACAACAAGAAGTGGATGAGGCAGAAAGTGACCAGATCACGGCAGAGCCGGCAGAGGATCAGGACAGCAGTGAGCACGGCAACAAGAGCAACCCCAAGGACGCAGCAAGGAAGAAAGTGGTGCAGCGCCCAGTTTACTTCGTCAGCTCCTTGTTACAAGGAGCTAGATCGAGGTACTCTGGCTTGCAAAAGTTGATCTTTGGCCTCATCATGGCCTCAAGGAAACTGCGCCACTACTTCCAAGCCCATGAGATCATGGTTGTTACTCATTTTCCGTTGCAGAGGATACTCCGAAACCCTGAGGCTACCGGCATAATAGTGGAGTGGGCTTTGGAGTTATCCAGCTTTGGTTTGAAGTTTGAGAGCACTTCAACTATTTAGAGAAGGGCACTGGCAGATTTTATTGCAGAATGGACGCCAACCCCTGATGAGGAAGTGACTGAATAACTCTCCCCGGCAAGGAATCACCCCAAGAATGTATTATGTATTTTGATGGTGCTTTTCCCTATAAGGTGCAGGGGCTGGCGTGCTTCTTGTTGCCCCCTCCGAGGAGCACTTGAAGTACGTCATCCAAATGCACTTTTCCCGGGAAGAAGCCACCAACAATACATCTGAGTATGAAGGGCTCCTTGCCGAGCTCAGGATTGCAGCAGAATTGGGAATCAAGAAGTTGCTCATTCGAGGAGATTCAAAGCTAGTGGTGAGACAAGTCAACAAGGATTACCAAAGCCCATTGATGGAAGCATACGTTGAGGAAGTGAGGAGATTAGAGAAGCACTTTGATGGGTTGCAAACAGAGCACGTACTCCGCGCGGAAAACAGCATAGCTGATCACCTGTCAAAGTGTGCTGCGCAGAAGTTTCCTGTGGAACCAGTAACTTTTGTTCTCCATCTCTCTCAGCCCTCCGTATCATCAGCCACAATGGCCCGGAAAAGGAGAAAGTTGGACTACGGTAAGCCTCTCCCGATCGAGCCATCCTCTCCCGGCAGAGACCCTGCCGGAAACAACTCCTCACAGCCTGCCGGACCACCCTCTCAAGCCAGGCCTATGGACCCCGTGTACGAGGCTGGTGCTCCCGCAGCAGAGGAGGTGTCGTTAGTCCTCGTTGCCGAGCCCCAGGCTCCAACTTGGGCAAGGCACATCGTCCGCTTCCTCCAAACTGGAGAACTCCCGGGCGACCAAGATGAAGCTGAGAAAGTAGCCCAGAGGGCCAGTATGTATCAGTTTGTCGATGACACTCTGTACAGAAGGAGGTCCAACAGTGTGAAATTAAAGTGTGTCTGCCGGGAGGATGGAAAGGAACTGCTGGCTGAGATTCACAGAGGAATGTGCGGCTCACACATTGGATCGAGGCCATTAGTTGGGAAAGCATTCTGGCAAGGCTTCTATTGGCCCACAGCCCTCCAAGATGCAGTTGAGCTCGTCACGACATGTGAAGCCTGCCAGTTCCATTCCAAGAGAACACACCTGCCTGCCCAAGCTCTTCAGACAATCCCTCTATCATGGACATTTTCGGTCTGGGGGCTCGATATCCTCAGCCCCTTCCCCCGAGCAATCGGGGGCTTTGAATTCTTGTTCATTGCCATCGACAAGTTTACAAAGTGGCCGGAAGTGACTGCCGTGAGGAAGGTGACTGCTCAGTCAACTATCAAGTTCTTGAAAGAATTGGTGTGTCATTTCGGAGTTCCGGCAAGGATCATCACTGACTAATACGTCTCCGTCGTATCTATAATTTATTATTGTTCCATGCCAATATTCTACAACTTTCATATACTTTTGGCAACTTTTTATACTATTTTTGGGACTAACATGTTGATCCAGTGCCCAGTGCCAGTTCCTGTTTGTTGCATGTTTTATGTTTCGCAGAAACCCCATATCAAACGGAATCCAAACGGGATAAAAACGGACGGAGAATATTTTTGGAATATTTGGAGAATACGGGAAGAAGAATCAACGCGAGATGGTGCCTGAGGTGGCCACGAGGCAGGGGCGTGCCCCTGACCCTCGTGGGCCCCTCGTAAGGTGGTTGATGCTATTCTTTTGCCGCAAGAAAGCTAATTTTCGGGGAAAAAGTCTCAGCGAAGGTTTCAGTCCAATCGGAGTTACGGATCTCCATATATATACGAAACGGTGAAAGGGCAGAATACCAGAGCGCAGAAACAGAGAAAGACAGAGAGACAGATCCAATCTCGGAGGGGCTCTCGCCCCTCCCATGCCATGGAGGCCAAGGACCAGAGGGGAAACCCTTCTCCCATCTAGGGAGGAGGTCAAGGAAGAAGAAGAAGAAGGGGGCCCCTCTCCCCCTCTCTTCCGGTGGCGCTAGAACGCTGCCGTGGCCACCATCATCATCACGGCGATCTTCACCAACACCTCCGCCATCTTCACCAACATCTCCATCACCTTCCCCCCTCTATCTATAGCGGTCCACTCTCCCACAACCCGTTGTACCCTCTACTTGAACATGGTGCTTTATGCTTCATATTATTATCCAATGATGTGTTGCCATCCTATGATGTCTGAGTAGATTTTCGTTGTCCTATCGAGTTGATGAATTGCTATGATTGATTTAATTTGCTTGTGGTTATGTTGCTGTCCTTTGGTGCCCATCATATGAGCGCGCGCGTGGATCACACCATAGGGTTAGTCGTATGTTGATAGGACTATGTATTGGAGGGCAAGAGTGACAGAAGCTTCTACCTAGCATAGAAATTGATGCATACGGGATTGAAGGGGGACCAATATATCTTAATGCTATGGTTGGGTTTTACCTTAATGAACGTTAGTAGTTGCGGATGCTTGCTAATAGTTCCAATCATAAGTGCATAGAATTCCAAGTCAGGGATGACATGCTAGCAGTGGCCTCTCCCACATAAAGTTTGCTATCGGTCTAGTAAAGTAGTCAATGCTTAGGGACAATTTCGCAACTCCTACCACCACTTTTCCACACTCTCTATATTTACTTTATTGTGTTTTTATCTAAACAGCCCCTAGTTTTTATTTACGTACTCTTTATTATCTTGCAAACCTATCCAACAACACCTACAAAGTACTTCTAGTTTTATACTTGTTCTAGGTAAAGCGAACGTCAAGAGTGCGTAGAGTTGTATCGGTGGTCGATAGAACTTGAGGGAATATTTGTTCTACCTTTAGCTCCTCATTGGGTTCGACACTCTTACTTATCGAAAGAGGCTACAATTGATCCCCTATACTTGTGGGTTATCAAGACCTTTTTCTGGCGCCGTTGCCGGGGAGTCATAGCGTGGGGTGAATATTCTCGTGTGTGCTTGTTTGCTTTATCACTAAGTAATTTTTATTTGTTGTTCTTAGTTGTTCTTTATCTTAGGTTATGGATATGGAACACGAAATACCAAAAAAATTAGGTGTACTTGCTACTCATGGAGACGGGGAACCTCCTAAAACCCTCGATGATCATTATGTGAAAAATATTATGTAGCACTTTGATAATCCTGAGAAAACCTCATTCAATTATGTAATGGGAGACACGTTGGACCAACGTGAATACTTTAGGGATTATCGCTTGACTCAAAAAGGGAAACTATTGTAGGATCAAATTTATATGTTGAAGTGGTATTCTCGGCATGTATGCTTGAGATATGATTATACTTGTTGCTCTAGGATGAAGGCTCCACACCTTCCCTTTTCATGCAAATTTAATGATAATGAAACCTTGGCTTCTTATGCTAGAGGTATATATGATTACTATGATGTGGAACAAATAGAAGAATTTGTTGCTTTTATGGGTGCTTATGAAATTGAATCTATGTTCAAAGAGTTTGAAAATCTTTATGATGTTGTTTATAGACCTGAAAATTTAGATATCCTTAAATATTGCTATGCCAATTATGAATTCAATTCTGATATTGATGCATTTATTGAGAAAGTCTCCGCTGTCCAAGAAGAGACTAATATTTTGTAGGAATCTATGGAAGAAGAAATTGATGAAACTGTGAGCTCATTGGATGAAAAAGATGATGAGGAGAGCGAAGAACAAAAGGAGGAAGAGTGGATTAGCTACCCGTGCCCACCTTCTAATGAGAGTAACTCTTCAACTCATACATTGTTTAATTTCCCTTCGTGCTTACCGAAGGATGATTGCTATGATGATTGTTATGATCCCATTGATTCTCTTGAAATATCCCTTTTTGATGATGCTTGCTATGCTTGTGGCCAAGATGCCAATATGAATTATGCTTATGGAGATGAACTTGCTATAGTTCCTTATGTTAAACATGACATTGGTGCTATTTCACCCACGCATGATAGTCCTATTATCTTTTTGAATTCTCCCGACTACACTATATCAGAGAAGTTTGCACTTATTAAGGATTATATTGATGGGTTGCGTTTTACTATTACACATGATGATTTTGATGAATATAATATGCATGTGCTTGCCGCTCCTACTTGCAATTATTATGAGAGAGGAACTATATCTCCACCTCTCTATGTTTCCAATACGATAAAATTACAAGAAACTGTTTATACTATGCATTGGCCTTTACTATGTGTGCATGAATTGTTCTTTTATGACATGCCGATGCATAGGAAGAGAGTTAGACTTCGTTGTTGCTTGATATATGTTGCTTTGTGCTCACTACTAAATGCCAAATCATTGCTAATTAAAATTGGCTTTGATATACCTTGGGATCCTGGTGGATTCACTACTTGAGCACTATATGCCTAGCTTAATGGCTTTAAAGAAAGCGCTGCCAGGGAGACAACCCAGAAGTTTTAGAGAGTCATTTATTTCTGTTATGTGCTTTTATATAGTTTGAAAACAAAAAAAATAAAGAGGGGAACCCAAAATTTTTCGAAAAGGAAAGCGAAAGTGAGAAAGACGAGCATTGTTAAAGTGGGGGACGTCCTTGAACTTTGTTCATGCCCATGGAAACTTTGCGAATCTTAATTACAGAAACTTTTCAATAAAAATAATTATCCCCTTGTACAATTCCATTTTATTATAAAAATAATGTGCCAAGGTTTTCCTTTATGATGTTTCCAATGCTTGTTGGTTTGTACGGTGCAGGACAGAAACTTTGGCTGTAGTGCGCGATTTTTAATGTTTTACTGGAACGTCAAACGGTTCTGAAACTTTTTGCACTGTCTTTCTATACAAATTGTTTATTTTTTATAATTTTGGCAGATGTTTTCAAGTATCAGAAGTATGGTGAATGTTCAGATTATTACAGACTGTTCTGTTTTAGACAGATTCTGTTTTTGATGCATAGTTTGCTTGTTTTGATGAAACTATCGATTCATATCAGTGGATTAAGCCATGAAAAAGTTATACTACAGTAGACACAATGCAAAAACAAAATATGAATTGGTTTGCAACAGTACTTAGAGTAATGATTTGCTTTATTATACTAACGGATCTTACCGAGTTTTCTGTTGAAG
Organism: Aegilops tauschii subsp. strangulata; assembly: GCF_002575655.3. Lineage (NCBI taxonomy): Eukaryota > Viridiplantae > Streptophyta > Magnoliopsida > Poales > Poaceae > Aegilops > Aegilops tauschii. The sequence goes on from NC_053036.3 coordinate 333,374,368, forward strand.
TTTTGTGTGGATGAAGTGTTCGATGATCGAGAAGGTCTCGATGTGAGGAGAAGGAAGAGAGGCAACAGCTCAAGCTTGGGGATGCCCAAGGCACCCCAAGTAAATATTCAAGGAGACTCAAGCGTCTAAGCTTGGGGATGCCCCGGAAGGCATCCCCTCTTTCTTCAACAAGTATCGGTATGTTTTCGTATTCGTTTCGTTCATACGATGTGTGTAAATCTTGGAGCGTCTTTTGCATTTAGTTTCACTTTTATTTTATGCACCATGCTGGTATGAGATAGTCCTTGGTTGATTTATAGAATGCTCTTTGCACTTCACTTATATTCTTTGAGTATGGCTTTATAGAATGCTTCATGTGCTTCACTTTTATCATTTGAAGTTTGGATTGCCTATTTCTCTTCACATAGAAAACCGCCATTTGTAGAATGCTCTTTTGCTTCACTTATACTTGTTAGAGCGTGGGCATATATTTTGTAGAAAGAATTAAACTCTCTTGCTTCACTTATATCTATTTAGAGAGATGACAGGAATTGGTCATTCACATGGTTAGTCATAAAGTCCTACATAAAACTTGTAGATCACTGGATATGATGTGTTTGATTCCTTGCAATAGTTTTGCGATATAAAGATGGTGATATTAGAGTCATGCTAGTGGGTAGTTGTGGATTGTAGGAATACTTGTGTTGAGGTTTGTGATTCCCGTAGCATGCACGTATGGTGAACCGTTATGTAACGAAGTCGGAGCATGATTTATTTATTGATTGTCTTCCTTATGAGTGGCGGTCGGGGACGAGCGATGGTCTTTTCCTACCAATCTACTCCCCTAGGGGCATGCGTAGTAGTACTTTGCTTCGAGGGCTAATAAACTTTTGCAATAAGTATATGAGTTCTTTATGACTAATGTGAGTCCATTGATTATATGCACTCTCACCCTTCCATCATTGCTAGCCTCTTCAGTACCATGCATTTCCCTTTCTCACCTCGAGAGTTGGTGCAAACTTCGCCGGTGCATCCAAACCCCGTGATACGATACGCTCTGTCACACATAAACCTCCTTATATCTTCCTCAAAACAGCCACCATACCTACCTATCATGGCATTTCCATAGCCATTCCGAGATATATTGCCATGCAACTTCCATCATCATCGTATACATGACTTGAGCATTTATTGTCATATTGCTTTGCATGATCGTAAGATAGCTAGCATGATGTTTTCATGGCTTGTCCGTTTTTTTATGTCATTGCTACGCTAGATCATTGCACATCCCGGTACACCGTCAGAGGCATTCATATAGAGTCATATCTTCGTTCTAGATATCGAGTTGTAATATTGAGTTGTAAGTAAATAGAAGTGTGATGATCATCATTATTAGAGCATTGCCCCAGTGAGGAAAGGATGATGGAGACTATGATTCCCCCACAAGTCGGGATGAGACTCCGGACAAAAAAAAACAAAAATAAAAGAGAAAGGCCAAAAAAAGAGAAGGCCAAAAAAAGAAAAAAAAGAAGAAAAAAACGAGAGAAAAAGACAGAAGGCGCAATGTTACTATCCTTTTACCACACTTGTGCTTCAAAGTAGCACCATGTTCTTCATATAGAGAGTCTCTTGAGTTATCACTTTCATATACTAGTGGGAATTTTCATTATAGAACTTGGCTTGTATATTCCAACGATGGGCTTCCTCAAATACCATAGGTATTCATGAGCAAGCAAGTAGGATGCACGCCCACTTAGTTTCAGTTTGAGCTTTCATATACTTATAGCTCTAGTGCATCCGTTGCATGGAAATCCCTACTCCTCATATTGACATCAATTGATGGGCATCTCCATAGCCCGTTGATTAGCCGCGTCGATGTGAGACTTTGTCCTTTTTTTGTCTTCTCCACATAACCCCCATCATCATGTTCTATTCCACCTATAGTGCTATGTCCATGGCTTGCGCTCATGTATTGCGTGAGGGTTGAAAAAGCTGAGGCGCGTTAAAAAGTATGAACCAATTGCTCGGCTTGTCATCGGGGTTGTGCATGATTTGAATATTTTGTGTGGTGAAGATGGAGCATAGCCAGACTATATGATTTTGTAGGGATAACTTTCTTTGGCCATGCTATTTTGAAAAGACATGATTGCTTTATTAGTATGCTTGAAGTATTATTGTCTTAATGTCAAATGATAGACTATTGCTTTGAATCACTCGTGTCTTAATATTCATGCCAGGATTAGATTACAAGATCAAGATTATGCTAGGTAGCATTCCACATCAAAATTTATCTTTTTATCATTTACCTACTCGAGGACGAGCAGGAATTAAGCTTGGGGATGCTGATACGTCTCCGTTGTATCTATAATTTTTGATTGTTCCATGCCAATATTCTACAACTTCCATATACTTTTGGCAACTTTTTATACTATTTTTGGGACTAACATATTGATCCAGTGCCTAGTGCCAGTTCCTATTTGTTGCATGTTTTATGTTTCGCAGAAACCCCATATCAAACGGAATCCAAATGGGACAAAAATGGACGGAAAATATTTTTGGAATATTTGGAGAATATGGGAAGAAGAATCAACGCGAGACGGTGCCCGAGGTGGCCACGAGGCAAGAGGGCGCGCCTGCCCCCTGGGCACGCCCCTGACCCTCGTGGGCCCCTCGTAAGGCGGTTGCTACTATTCTTTTGCCGCAAGAAAGCTAATTTTGGGAAAAAATCTTGGCGAAGGTTTCCGTCCAATCGGAGTTACGGATCTCCATATATATACGAAACGGTGAAAGGGCAGAATACCAGATCGCAGAAACAGAGAAAGACAGAGAGACAGATCCAATCTCGGAGGGGCTCTCGCCCCTCCCATGCCATGGAGGCCAAGGACCAGAGGGGAAAGCCTTCTCCCATCTAGGGAGGAGGTCAAGGAAGATGAAGAAGGGGGCCCCTCTCCCCCTCTGTTCTGGTGGTGCCGGAACGCTGCCGTGGCCACCATCATCATCACCGCGATCTTCACCAACACCTCCGCCATCTTCACCAACATCTCCATCACCTTCCCCCCTCTATCTAGAGCAGTCCTCTCTCCCACAACCTGCTGTACCCTCTACTTGACATGGTTCTTTATGCTTCATATTATTATCCAATGATGTGTTGCCATCCTATGATGTCTGAGTAGATTTTCGTCGTCCTATCGGTGGTGGATGAATTGCTATGATTGATTTAATTTTCTTGAGTGTCAGGACCCCGATTCTAAGTCACACCGATCTAGCCTGTAACACCTCATATCACTTTGCGGCCTCACGCACGGTACTCCCACGGGTGTCGCCTTACCATGGCCCGGGACCGTTTGCGCCTTTTGGCTCACGTATATGACAATGTTGCTAGCATCCATATGACAGAGAACCCGGGCCGACATGGCTAGTCGTGAACCCAAAGCGGCACTAACGTATGGGGACAGGCATTCATGAATCAACATCGAACGTGTCGGTCAGCAGCGTGTGAATCCGGGCTGTAGCACTGGGCTAACAGGACTCCGGGAACCCGGGCTGTAGCAGGCTAGGCAGGACTCCGGATGTCACCGCGTGACATTTCCCCGAAGGGACAGACACAGGAACGATGTGAAACACATGCCGGCCAGTCAAGTGTCCAGAGCAGTAGTGCTGGGCTAGCAGGACTCCGGTGAACCGGGCTGTAGCGGACTACTATGGCTCATGGAGGCACTAGACTACATTTCCCCATAAGAGAGGCTGCCAAGGATAAACAACTAGATTGTCGGATCCCACACATACCAAGCATTTCAATCATACACACAATATGCTCGATATGTGTAAATACAACATGGCATCACAACAAAACTCTACAACTCAAGTACTTGATTTAAAAGGCTCCGGAGAGCCATACATAACATGTTCATACAGATAGGGGTCACATGACCCGACACTCAAGTCATACAAACATACAAGCACATGCGGAAGCAAACTTGTCTAGGTACAGACACTAGAAAGAAAGAAGGCTTGACGAAGCCTGTCTATCTACGTAGGCCCTTCACAAGCTCAGATCACCACCTGGGTGGCAAGTCACTCGTCAACGTCGAGTTCTACATAGAACCCATCAGAAGGGGCGGTGTTGTCGTCTGAAAACAGTAATTGAAGCAACATGAGTACAAAGGTACTCAGCAAGTCTTACAACAGATCCTACTATACATGTACATTCTCAAGAAGGTAGTGGAGTTATTGCAGCAAGCCAGCTTTGACTCTTGGCTAAGCTATCCTACGAGACACCACTTGTAAAATAGTTTTCGCACACGAGTCGACTAATCACCATCTCAATACTCCACCGTGGATCCTCCCTCGTCAACCTACGAGAGGGCCATCCGCGGTACTCACAATTATCTTGAGGCTTTTAGTAGTATCCATTTACTTGTTTATGAATTGCATAAGCGACCAAGTAGTCCTTTACCGCGGACGCGGCTATTCGAATAGTTTTATACCCTGCAGGGGTGTACTTCGTCACACACGCTCTCACCACTTACCGTCGTTACACGACTTGTACTCGGCAACCTTCAAGCGGAAGCCCAACGTGGGTGTCGGCCACAGCCTACCTAAACACTCAAGTCTCTAGTCCAGGTTTATCGCCTATTCAGGTTCCATCCGCAGGGAGTCCGGCCGAGGTTTCCACATACGGCCCCGAACGTTGTGTGCAGGGTTCCCGAGACACCAAACGGGCGACTCGGTACACCGGGCCACGAGCCTACCGCATCACAGCCCACCCCTCGGGTTAGCACTGTCCACGGCCTCCAGCTTACTACAAACACCAGAAACTACGTGCAACTCCTGGACAGAGGACAAGGGTGATTAAGAAGCCGAGGGGGTCCATTGGTTTCGGGCCCAATGCGTGGTAGTAACTGAATCTTAAATCACGCATACAGATCTCAGTTCTTAGGGACGGTCTCAATGAAACAACCCACCATGTACTCCTACATGGCCTCTCATCGATACCTTTACCAAATCATATTCAACACTTCACTCTTATTACCGACACAACCTTTCACTCTAGTTCATCACCCTGATGAGCCAGACCTGACACGACTCTAAGCATAGCAAGCATAGCATGGTAGGAACACAAACATGGCTCAATCAACTCCTACACATGCTAGTGGGTTTCATCTAGTTACTGTGGCAATGACAGGTCATGCAAAGGAAAGTGGGTTCAACTACCGCAACACACAACAGTTTGAATCGCGTTGTCTTAATGCAGTAAATGAGAGCAGAAGCGAGAAGATGGGTTTGTATCGAAATGATCAATGGGTTGCTTGCCTGACGGAGTGGTGGTGGAATGCTGCCCTTCAGTTGGATACTCGTGAATATCCTCGGAGGCAGAACCTACCACGCAGAACACATAGAAGCACAATCAACACCAAGCTAAGTGCAACAATATGATGCATGCATGAGGCATGTCAAAATGAATATATTGGGCTAATGCAACTAAGACCAGATGGGTTTGGACCATTTTGAATCAAAGATTCAAATTCCAAGCTCATAAGTGGCCCTTATTAGGTCTTTATCTTGTTCTGCATTAAACAGTAGGTTAGTTTGCTTAAACATGCATGAAACTAGTACAGATGGATAGATTGGATTTTTCTGATCATTTTTCATATATAAATCTTTTCATTCTGAGCTATAGATTATTTTCTATGATTTTTTGAAGTTTGTGATATTTTTTGGAATTTCCTGTATAGATATAATTCCAGTAATTAAATTGTTTATTACGTCAGCAGTGTGTCATGATGACGTCAGCGGTCAACGGGGCGGTCCAGGTCAAACCTGACGTCTGGGTCCCCTGTGTCAGTGTCACTGTTAGTTAGTTAAACTAATTAGAATTAATTTAATTCTAACTTAGGTTAATTAGCAGGCGGGCCCCACTGTCAGTGACTCTGGGGAGTCAAACCCATGGTCAAACCATGCTGACTCGCCGGCGTTTAGCCGCCGGCGACGTCCAGACGCGGTGGAGGCTGCGGGATTCCTCCTTCGGCGACCAAAGGGGCGGCGGAGGGCACCTACGCGTAGCTGGGAGCAACCCGCGTCGATTGGTGGTGGAGGTGAAGCTCGGGGTCGCCGGAAATGACGCCGCCGACGAGCTGTGCGGCTGCCGGGGTACGGGTGAGGTCGGACCCGTCGTTGTGGTGCTCTTGGAGGCTCAAGGCCAGGTCCTACGTGGCCTACGTGACGAGGTGAACTCGTTGGGCATAGTGGCGTGCCCGTTGGGTGGCCGGAGCATCGTCGGCGACGAGCTCGGCGGCGGCGCGTGCGGTGCTGCTTGTTGCGGTCGAGGCAGAGGGCGGCAGCAAGAACGAGAGGAAAGGGAAGGGGCAGAAGCTCACGGCAAAGACGATGAGCTAGGCGGCGCTGTCGGGGACGAACTACTGCGGTGGTGACGGCGAAGGGGATCTCCGGCGGTGGGCGGTGAAGGCGAGGTCGGGGCAGTGGCTTCGGGGCAAGCGAGCGCTCGGGGCCCGGCCTGCTCGAAGGAGAAGACGACGGCGGAGCTGCTGGACACGGTCAGGTGACGCAGAGAAGGCGGTGGCTACGGCTACGTCGGCGAGGTGGCAGCGGCTGCGTCGGCCATGGTGGAGGGAGGCGAGGGAGAGGCGATGGGGATGAAAGGAAGTGTCCAGGGGCTCGGGGGCGCGACGTGGAGGTCGTCCAGCTCGTCCATGGGCGAAGCGGCAAGCAGGTGGCGCCGTGGCGAGCTCGCGCACGCCGGCGTCACCTCTCTGCCTGCTCTGGCGGGAGGAAGCAGCTGACTGGCGCGGGCCAGCACAGTGCTGGGCCGGCCAGTGGGCTGCCAGGTAAGATTCTCTCCCTCTCTTTATTCTGTTTTGTTTTTCCTATTTTTCTGTAAGTGTAGGGCTTTATTAAAAATACTAAAACGTTTCCAAAAATCCTGCAAATAATTGTGGGCTCTGTTGGGATTATTCCTAACAGCCCTCACTTAAATCCAGAATTATTTGGGCATTTGAATTATTCTATAGCATTTAAATGCCCAAATGCAAATAGATAAAGAATTAATCCAGTGACCTTATATGTCCTAGAAAATTGTGAACCCATTTTGTCAGAGGTCCTAACCCAAGACAAAAAGGGAGGACTTTTTAGAAGGGCATTTCAGGTTCATTGAAAATAATTTTACTAAACCCTAGTTGTTTTCAGAGGGGGGTGCTGGGGTTTCTGTCATCCCCATTTCAAGTTTCTGGAAAAAGTAAACATGATGCAACACTCTAATGCATGAACTAGCTAGGATGTGACAACTCACCCCCACTCAAAAGAATCTCGTCCCGAGATTTAGGATCCGTTGGGAAGAAGGTGGGGTACTCAAGTCGAAGACGATCCTCCCTTTCCCAAGTAGCTTCTTTCTCGGAATGGTGTGACCATTGAACCTTGAGAAACTTGATGTTTTGGCGTCGAGTGGTACGCTCGGCTTGATCAAGGATTCGAACGGGATATTCCCGATATGTGAGATTATCTTGGAGATCAAGCGTTTTGTGGTCCACTCCACGGATAGGATCCGAGAAGCAACGCCTGAGTTGAGAAACGTGGAAGACGTCATGAACTCTGGAAAGATGCGGAGGTAGTTCCAATTGGTAGGCAACTTCTCCTCGCTTGGCAAGAATGCGAAAGGGTCCGATGTAACGAGGAGCCAATTTGCCTTTGATACCGAATCGATGGGTTCCCTTTAAAGGAGTAACCCGAAGGTAAGCCTTCTCGTCAACCTCAAAAGTCATAGCCTTATGTTTGCGGTCATAATGGCTCTTTTGACGAGATTGGGCTGATTTCAATTTCTCACGAATAATGCGAACCTGCTCTTCTGCTTCCTGAATCATATCCGGGCCAAAGAGTTGTCTTTCCCCAGTTTCTGACCAGTTAAGAGGCATTCGACATTTTCGTCCATCGAGAACCTCGAAAGGAGCTTTGCCCAAGCTAGCTTGATAACTATTCTTATAAGCGAACTCGGCGAATGGGAGGCATTTCTCCCTATCCATTCCGAAAGAGATGACAGAAGCTCGGAGCATATCCTCCAGAATTTGATTAACTCGTTCTACCTGACCACTTGATTGAGGGTGGAAGGCGGTGCTAAAGGAGAGACGAGTTCCCATAGCATTTTGGAAACTTTCCCAAAATCGAGAGGTGAAGAGACTTCCACGGTCTGAATTAATTTCCAATGGAACACCATGAAGAGACACTATTCGGGAGATGTACAAGTCAGCTAGCTGGCTCGCGGTTATACTCTCACGAACAGGTAGGAAGTGGGCTACTTTGGAAAGACGATCGACAACAACGAAGATAGCATTATTCCCTCTCTTGGTCCTGGGAAACCCGGTAATGAAATCCATACCGACTTTATCCCGTTTCCATTCAGGAATAGCCAAAGGTTGAAGGGTGCCAGCAGGCCGTTGATGCTCTGCTTTAACACGACGACAGACGTCACAATTAGCAATGTATTGAGCAATTTCTCTCTTCATCCTAGTCCACCAAAACCTCTGGCGTAGGTCTTGATACATTTTAGTACTACCGGGATGAATGGTGAGAGGAGATTCATGAGCTTTCTTAAGGATCAAACGCCTTAGGTTGCGTACCTTGGGAATCACTAGACGGTCTCCAAAGAACACAACACCTTGGTCATCAATGGAGAAACAATCCGCGACTCCTTTCTTGATGTTTCTCTTAATACGGGAGATTCCCGGATCTACCTTCTGAGCTTTGATGATCTGATCCGTAAGGGTAGGTTTCGCCACCAGGGTGGATAGGAACCCTCGAGGAATAATGTGAAGGTTAAGCTTACGAAATTCCTCGTGGAGAAGTGGTTGACTTTGTTGTAACATCAAGTTGTTACAATAGGATTTACGACTTAGTGCATCAGCCATGACGTTGGCTTTGCCCAGGGTGTAAGTTATTCCTAAGTCGTAATCTGTGATCAACTCGACCCAACGTCTTTGCCTGAGATTCAAATCCGGTTGGGTGAAAATGTATTTCAGACTTTGGTGATCGGTGAAAATCTCGCAACGATTACCGAGAAGGTAATGTCGCCATGTTTTGAGTGCATGGACTACGGCTGCAAGCTCTAGATCATGTGTGGGATAATTATCCTCATGTGGACGCAACTGTCGAGAAGCATAGGCAATCACATGACGATCTTGCATGAGTATGCAACCTAGTCCTTGTCGCGAGGCGTCGCAATAGATAGCAAAGTCCTTAGAAAAATCTGGTGGTATGAGTACGGGAGCAGATGTCAGGCGTCTTTTCAGTTCCTGAAAGCTGAACTCGCACTGTGGTGTCCACTCGAACTTTTTATCTTTCTTGAGGAGTTCAGTTAGAGGTTTAGCAACCTTGGAGAAATTCTCGACGAAGCGGCGACAGTAGCTCGCTAAGCCAAGGAAGCTCCGAACTTGCTTGACCGATTCAGGTGGAGTCCAGTCAAGGACGGCTTGAACTCGCTCGGGATTGACAGCAATACCCTTACCAGAGATTACATGGCCTAGGTAGGTCACTTCTGGCAACCAGAATTCACACTTGGAGAATTTAGCATAAAGGCGATGCTCTCGAAGTTTCATCAACACTAGCCTTAGATGCTCGGCATGTTCTTCCTCATTCTTGGAGTAGATGAGTATATCATCGAGGTATACTACGACGAACTTATCCAAATACTCCATGAAGATCGGGTTCATTAACCGAGAGAAGGTGGCTGGAGCATTGGTTAAACCGAAAGACATGACGGTGTACTCGTATTGGCCATAACGAGTGACAAAGGCCGTTTTAGGAATGTCCCCGTTCTTGATTTTGATTTGATGGTAGCCCAACCTCAAATCCATTTTAGAGAAGACTGAGGATCCAGCGAGCTGGTCATACAGATCGTTGATCCTGGGGAGCGGATACTTGTTCTTGATAGTGACTAGGTTGACAGGCCGGTAATCTACAACCATCTGATCCGTACCATCCTTCATCTTGACGAAGAGGACGGGGCAAGCCCACGGAGAAGAACTAGGACGGATGAAACCCTTTTTCAAGGACTCATCGAGTTGTTTCTTAAGCTCGTCTAGCTCTAGGGGTGCCATCTTATAGGGTCTTCTAGAGATTGGGACGGTTCCTGGAACAAGGTCTATCACGAACTCGACATCCCTGTCAGGTGGAATACCTGGCAGTTCTTCTAGAAAGACATCCGGGAAGTCACGGACTACCGGAACATCTTCAAGGTCTGGAAGAGGGTTGGCATTTAATGAGTAAAGCTGACGCTTAGACACTCGGGTCAAAACATTGACTGTCTTGCCCGACGGATGGGTGAGTTGAACAGTTCTAGTAGAGCAATCAATCTTAGCATAATGGGCTGATCCAGTCCATACCCAAGATGATGTTTATGTCTGAGGACTTGAGAGCTATTAGTGATGCAAGGAAGACCAATCTGTCGACAAGAATTTCATTTCCATGGCTTATCCTAGAGGTTTGCCATCTAGAACCAGGAGTTTGAATTTCCATGGAGGTGGGCATGTCACTAAATGTGGTGTTGTGCAATCAAGCATAGCTCTCAGGGATAAATGAATGAGATGCTCCAGTATCGAAAAGAACAGTTGCCGGATGGCAATTAACAAGGAGCATACCAAGGATGACGTTGGGATCCTCATGAGTTTCTTCAGCTGAAACGTAGTTGACATGGCCACGTGCAGTGGTGGCTGGCTTGGCGTAGTAAGTCTTTCCTGCTGGCTTACCACGGCCAACGGACTGTCCAGGTTGATTGGGGTTGTTCTGGGGGCACTCGCGCAAATAGTGACCCGTTTCTCCACACTTGAAGCATGTCACAACGTTGGGGCGTGGAGCAGCATTAGCAGCAGGGCCACCATAGACCTTGGGCGGTGCATACTGCAGGTTGGGGCGAGGCGCCTCAAAGGATGGCCTCGGAGTGAACCTAGGTGGCAGGGCAGTGTTTGGAATCCAGACCCGGCGCTTCTGAGATCCAGAGCCGGATGAGGAACCAAAATCGCGGGGGTGCTTGCATGAAGCGTCATAGTCAGTCTGACCTGTCTCAGCACTGATGGCCTTATTGACCAGCTTCTGGAAGGAGGTGCACTCGTGCAGACGAAGATCACGGTGAAGCTCAGGGCTAAGTCCCTTGCGGAACCTTGCCTGCTTCTTGGCGTCGGTGGATACCTCTTCAGGAGCATAGCGTGCTAAATTTCCAAACTCACGGCTGTATGCATCCACAGTCAGTCTGCCTTGGGTGAAGTTGCAAAATTCTTCCCGCTTACGATCTATGAGACCCTCCGGAATGTGATGCTCACGGAAAGCCTCACTGAATTCAGCCCAAGTAGTGATTTGGCCGGCTGGGCGCATAGCCTCAAAGTTTTCCCACCAAAGGCTAGCAGGGCCTTCGAGGTGATAGGCAACGTAGGTAACCTTATCAGCTTCGGCTACGTTGGCAGAACGTAGCTTATGGGTGATGCTACGAAGCCAATCATCCGCATCGAGGGGCTCAACGGAATGGTTAAACTTCGGTAGGTACAACTTGATAAAGTCATTGATGGACACCAAGTCGTTCCTCTGATGACGTGCAGTATTCTGCTCAATCCGCTCTAGCAAGCGGTTAGTCTCATGCTTGTTTCTTTCCGCCTCCAGCATAACTTCGGCCAGAGAAGGCGGTTGAGGCAGATTCTCCCACCTAACTGCATTGGCTTCACCCTGCGTGTCGGAGTAAATAGCCACGGGTAGCCTAACCGACTGCCCCTGGCTCTTCAGAAGATTATCAGGCCGTATGGGCCTTCAAGCATCTCAAGCATTGGGCCGCCTTCCCCGGCCGGCTACCTCTAAAGCCGACTCTCGGAAGACGACCCAGCCTCAGCAACCTCCCCCCAGGATAACCACGGGATGGCCAACTCTAGGAAGCCGGTCGTAGAGGATGCCGGCTCTAGGGAGAACGCCGACTCCCCAGAGTCGGCCACGAAGAGCGCCGACTCCAAGGAGCCGGCCAAGACCGCAACCACCAAAACTACACCCACATAACGGGGACAAGACGGGGTGTGGCCAAAGTGCGGCCCACTACCCCCGAAGCCCGAGGCAGGCATGGCCACAGGACGCCGTACGGGATGGCCATCTCCCGTCTGGCTCGGCACTGTAGCCATGCTGGCCTCAACGTCACCCACGGCAGACACCAGTACGGCCCACGGGCGGCGGGCCCCTTCAGCCAGAGAGAGGCGCGAAGGCGGCCCGGCCTCCCCCAGTCGGCCAAGGGCGTAGCCGGCCCCCAGAAGCCGGCTACCCCCTCCCTCGAAGCATGTGCCACATTAAGGAGACAAGACGAGGTAAGGCTACAGTGAGAGCCCTCGAGGCGGCACACTGTAGCCATGCTTACCTCGACGAAGCCCTCGTCATCAGGGGCGAGGCTACAGTAAGCAGCCGCCGACAAGACCCTAGGCGGTGGGGCCGGCCTGTCAACCAAGAGGCCGGCAGCCGGCGGGACCCACCAGTCGGCGGGCCCCAACGGCCGGCAAAGAAGCCGGCGAGCGTAGACACTGACGGCTGGGACCAGCGCCCAGCCGGATTACAATTGTACCCCCAGGGGTAGGCCTATGTAAACCCCACAGAGCACCCATGCAAAGGGTTGGCTTCTTAGCATTACACACACCATAGAGAGAGGGAAGCAAGAGCTAGCCTTGTTCTTCTTCTCCCTTGAACTCAACAGCTCTAAGAGCGTTTGTAGCTACTCTTTCTGATCTAGTGATCATGCGGAGACCCCGCAGAGCAGGACTAGGGGTGTTATCTCCTCGGAGAGCCCCGAACCTGGGTAAGATTCGCCGGCGTGCATGTCTTCGCCTCATCCCGTTTCCAGGCACCGGCGACGTCTTACTGGCACCCACTATGATAAGCCACCCGTTGGCATATGTCTCACCTACCACCCGACATTTGGCGCCCACCGTGGGGCCAGGTGCACCGTCGTCCGGAGACCTGTTCTGGACGGGAACCCTCTTCCTCCCCCGCGAGCGCAGCCAGCCTGCTGTGCCCGATGGCGTTTGCCTTGACGCGCTGCAAGGCGTCGACGACGCCTGCGCAGCGAGCTGCCTCGCCGATCTTCTCGGCGAGACTCGCATCTCCGACGAGCCTGCGTCCGACACAGGCACAGACTACCCCGAGAGCCGCCTCGTCAGCCTCCTCGACCAGCTTCACGTCTCTAGCGAGCCTGCTGCAGATATGGAGTCGGTCGGCTCCACTGACCCGATGCTCGTCGATTCCGACACGGCATCGCTCGACGCCTACCCCTCCGACGTGGTGGTCTTCGACGATCCTCTCCCTCGAGCTGACAGCGGAAGCAGCGCTGTCACCGAAGTGTTGGTCATCAGCCACGTCGCCAAATCGGGTGAGAACGCCCACGACGCCCTGCAAGCGGCGATACACGACCTCTCTGTCCCCATCCCGGCCGATGCCGACGCCGAGACCCTGGAGGCAGGCCGCCTCGCCCTCATCGCGGAAGGCCAGAAGATAGCCTCCATGAGACGCCTCACCGAGGCCCACCAGCGTGAAGTCAACCGCGCCGCCTTCGGTACGCCGCCGCCTAGCGGCCCGAGCCGAGCCGGCTTCGTCCAGAAGCACGGCGCGGCTATCGCCAGCATGCTGGGGGCAGATCGCCCCGTCTGCGCTACCCCGCTCGAGAATCTGCAAGCCGCTCAGGCGGCTGCAGAAGAGCTCAATGGGCTGGGAGCCGATGAGCTCCCCTACATGACGAGACGGATCCAGCAGCTGATCGACGCGGCTGCAGAACGGCACGAAGCCGGCGCCCACGCCGATAGTCATCCCCCGCGTCGGGAGCACGCCGCAACATCCCGCTCGCCGACCGCGAGCGGCGCCCGCCAGAAGAAAGACAAGGAGCCGGCTGCCAGCCGCAGCCGGACTCGCATCACCATCGAGCGCGACGCGGAAGGCCACCCTCGAGCGGTGGAATGCCAAGGAGATCTGCCTCCTCCCCCGCCTCAAAGAGAAAGACGTCTCACGCCACCGCCTATCACACACCCGACTCTTGGTGACCGACTAGGTCGCCGAGAAGGAGTCGGCGAGAACGACGCCCGCCACCGGATCGACTGCCTCGCTCGATCCCTGGCGTTAGAAGAAGAAGACGATGTCGGCCCGCCGTGCTTTGGCCCCCGCATCCGCGACGAGCCCTTCCCCAAAGGGTTCTCGCTCCCCAGAGACACGCCCAAGTATAACGGCTCGGTGAAGCCGGAAGATTGGCTCATCGACTACTCCACTGCTGTCAGCATAGCCAACGGCAATCGGCGCGTAGCCGTGAAGTACGTCCCCCTTATGCTGCAAGGCACGGCGCGCACCTGGCTCAACAGCCTCAAGCCTTACAGCATCAACAGCTGGCTGGACTTCACGGAAGTCTTCGTCCGCAACTTCACCAGCACGTACAAGCGGCCTCCCAAGCCTCGCCAGCTCTCCCTCTGCGTCCAAGGACCCAACTAGTCGACCCGCGACTACCTCACACGGTGGGCCGAGCTCCGTAACTCCTGCGAGGGGGTGCACGAGGTTCAGGCCATCGAGTACTTCATCGCCGGGTGCCGAGAGGGCACCCTCCTCAAGCACCGACTCCTCTGCGATGAGCCAGCTACCCTCGACGAGTTGTTGGTCATCGTGGACAAGTACGCCACGGCCGACTCCTCGATGAAGACCGAGCTACGAGTCGACGCCTCTGGGAAGGTGAGTGCTCCGGCTCCCAAGACGCCGGCCAGCGACTCCAACCGGCGCCCCTACCAGAACGATCACAAGCGCAAGGCCCCCATGCCAACTTCCACCAGTCGGCAGGTGGCCACAGTTGAAGATGAGCAGCCCGAAGAACGGCCCGCTCCTAAGAAGAAGGGTGGCAGGCCGGCTTGGCAACCGGCTTTCTCCTACGAGCAGACTCTTGACGCCCCCTGCAAGTTCCACAGCGGCGCGAAGCCGTCCAACCACACGACCCGAAAATGCCACTGGCTCACACGCATCTCCAAGGGCGAAGGGTTGTTACCGCCTCCGCTTTCCGGCCCGCCGCCTCCAGCCCCCCAGCAGCCGGCGGCCCGGCCGGCAGTCGGAGCCGTCCAAGATGAATTCCCTGAAGAGCACGCCGCCTACGTCGTCTTCACCAGTCAAGCCGACGACAAGCGTAGTCGGCGCCGTGAGCATCAAGAAGTCAATGCAGTCGCCTCTAGCGCCCATGAGTTCATGCACTGGTCAGAGAAGCCAATCAGCTGGAGCCGGGCCGACCACCCAGAGGTGATGCCATCCCCTGGCTCCTATGCATTGGTCTTGGATGTTACCCTCGCAACGGAGAGGCGAGCTGCCGGATTCTCCCGCGTCCTGATAGATGGCGGAAGCAGTATCAATATACTGTACCGCGATACCATGGAGAAGCTGAACATCAAGGCGAAGCAGCTTATGCCAAGCCGAACCGTGTTCCATGGTATTGTCCCCGGCTTGTCTTGCTCCCCAATCGGCAAGATTAAAATGGATGTTCTCTTCGGAGACAAAGATCATTTTCGCCGAGAAGCGATCTGGTTCGAAGTACTGGATCTGGAGAGCCCCTACCATGCTTTGCTTGGCCGACCTGCTCTGGCCAAGTTTATGGTTGTGCCCCACTACGCATACCTGAAGATGAAGATGCCGAGCTCGAAGGGGATCATCACGGTAGCCGGCGATTACAAGAAGTCCATCGAGTGTGCCATGGCCAGTAGCCGGCTGGCCGAGTCCCTCGTGGTGGCAGAAGAGAAGAAAATGCTGGAGCGGGTTGTGGCCATGGCCGGCAAGCAGCCGGCCCTGTCCCCCAACCCCGAAGATTGTGATGCGCAGGGCTCCTTCCAGCCTGCCAAAGAGACGAAGAAGATACCTCTGGACCCGGAGAACCCGGAGAGGTTCGCTGTCATTGGGGCGAACTTGGACAGTAAATAGGAAGGCGAGCTCGTCGACTTCCTCCATGAGAATCGAGACATTTTTGCATGGTCCCCAAAGGACATGCCGGGTGTCCCGAAGGATTTCGTCGAGCACAAATTACATGTCCGAGCTGATGCGAAGCCGGTCAAGCAACCCCTCCGCCGACTGTCAGAAGATAAGCGAAGAATCGTGGGAGAAGAGATAGCCCGGCTCCTTGCCGCTGGCTTTATCATGGAAGTGTTTTTTCCAGAGTGGCTTGCCAACCCAGTTCTGGTTTTGAAGAAGAATAACAAGTGGCGTATGTGTATAGACTACACCAGCCTGAACAAGGCCTGCCCCAAGGATCCGTTTGCTCTGCCACGGATTGACCAAGTGATAGACTCCACAGCCGAATGCGAGCTGTTGAGTTTTTTGGATGCCTACTCAGGGTACCATCAGATCAAGTTAGACCCAGCTGACCGCCTGCAGACTGCCTTCATCACACCCTTTGGAGCTTTCTACTACCTGACTATGACATTCGGCTTGAGGAATGCCGGTGCCACTTTTCAGCGTTGCATGCAGAAATGCCTCTTGAAACAACTCGGCAGAAATGCCCACGTCTATGTAGACGACATTGTGGTGAAGACAGAGAAGCGCGGTACCCTGCTGGAAGATCTCAAAGAAACATTCGCCAACTTGCGCAGATTCCAAATCAAGCTCAACCCCGAGAAGTGCGTGTTCCGAGTACCAGCCGGCCAGCTGCTAGGCTTCCTGGTCTCCAAACGCGGCATCGAGTGCAACCCCGTCAAGATCAAGGCCATCGAGAGGATGGAGATTCCCACCAAACTGCGAGATGTGCAGAAGTTCACCGGCTGCTTGGCCTCCCTGAATCGCTTTATCAGCCGACTAGGAGAGAAGGCTCTCCCCCTGTACCGACTCATGAAGAAGTCCACTCACTTCGAGTGGAATGACCAAGCCGACCAAGCCTTCCATGAGTTGAAGAAAATGCTGACCACTCCGCTTGTCCTGGCAGCGCCGACTGAAAAGGAGCCCATGCTCCTCTACATTGCTGCGACTAGCCGAGCGGTCAGTACTGTTGTTGTGGTCCAGCGCCCGGAAGGAGGCCGAGCCCAGCTAGTCCAGAGGTCGGTGTACTACCTAAGCGAAGTGCTATCCAGCTCAAAGCAGAACTACCCGCACTACCAGAAGAGGTGCTATGGGGTGTACTTCGCCGCCAAGAAACTGAAGCCTTACTTCCAAGAGCATCCCATCACGGTCGTGTGCACCGCCCCGCTCGCCGAGATCATAGGCAGCCGGGATGCATCCGGCCGGGTGGCTAAATGGGCCATTGCATTGGCGCCCTACACGATCTTCTACCAACCCCGCACCGCCATCAAATCCCAAGCATTGGCCGACTTCCTCGTCGACTGGGCCGAGACCCAGTACCTACCGCCGGCTCCCGACTCTACCCATTGGCGGATGCACTTTGACGGGTCCAAGATGCGCACCGGCTTGGGAGCCGGCATTGTCCTCACCTCTCCCAAAGGCGACAAGCTCAAGTACACGCTGCAGATCCACTTCGCCGCCTCCAATAATGTGGCCGAGTACGAGGCGCTCGTACATGGGCTCCGGCTAGCCAAAGAGCTCGGCATACGCCGGATCCTGTGTTATGGCGACTCAGACTTGGTGTTCCAGCAGTCGTCTGGCGACTGGGACGCCAAGGACGCGAACATGGCAAGCTATCGATTCCTCGTCCAGCAGATCAGCGGGTACTTCGAAGGGTGCGAGTTCCTTCACGTGCCAAGGGCCGACAACGACCAAGCAGATGCCCTAGCACGGATCGGCTCCACCCGACAAGCCATACCGACTGGCGTCTCCCTCTAGCGCCTCCTCAAGCCGTCCATCAAGCCGTCTCCAGAGTCGGACTCTATCTTCGTGCCGCCTGTGCCAGATGCAGCCGGATCCGACTGGAGGAACCCCGCAGGCGGCGCGGGGACTTCGACAACTGGCCCGGGGACTGCCGTAGTCGCACCTGGCCCGGGGACTTCAGAACCCGACCCGGGGACTGCAGCAGTCGGCCCGGGGACTGCAGCAGTCGGCCCGGGGACTGCAGCAACGCAAGAAGCGGTGGCCGACTCCAACTCCACGCCACCCAACCCACCCACCGGAGTCATGGTGGCTATGCTAACAGAAGAAGAAGTCACAGCTCCATCATGGGCCCAGCCCATCCTCAAGTTCCTAGTCAGCGGAGAGCTGCCGGCTGATGAGATCTCAGCAAGACTAGTGCAACGACGAGCCGGAGCATATGCAATAATCAACAGAGAGCTTGTGAAGCGTAGCGTCACTGGAGTCTTCCAGCGCTGCGTCGAGCCAGAAAAAGGAGTGGCAATCCTCAAGGATATCCACCAAGGCGAATGCGGCCACCACGCAGCCTCAAGATCACTTGTGGCCAAGGCCTTCCACCATGGTTTCTTTTGGCCGACTGCCTTGGAAGATGCCAAAGAGATAGTCAAGAGCTGCAGAGGATGCCAAGTCTTCAGTTCCAAGCAACACCTGCCGGCTTCTGCACTCAAGACCATTCCCCTTACCTGGCCCTTTGCCGTCTGGGGACTGTACATGATGGGCCCTTTCAAGACAGCCCGCGGCGGCTTGACACATCTACTTGTCGCCGTGGACAAGTTCACCAAGTGGATCGAAGCGAAGCCGATCAAGAAGCTGAACGGGCCGACTGCCGTAACATTCATCACCGACATCACTACTCGGTACGGCGTGCCGCACAGCATCATCACCGACAACAGCACAAACTTTGCCAAAGGAGCACTGGCACGTTTCTGCGAGACGCAGGGCATCCGACTGGACTTAGCGTCCGTTGCCCACCCGCAGTCAAACGGCCAGGTCGAGCGAGCAAATGGACTCATCCTCTCCAGCATCAAGCCTCGACTGGTTGTACCACTGGAGCGATCAGCCGGCTGCTGGCTCGATGAGCTGCCGGCTGTCCTCTGGAGTCTACGCACTACACCCAACAAGTCAACCGGCTTCACTCCGTTCTTCCTTGTATATGGTGCCGAGGCTGTCATCCCAACCGACATCGAGTTCGACTCGCCTCGGGTCACCATGTACACGGAGGCGGAGGCCAAGGAAGCAAGAGAAGACGGCGTCGACCTACTAGAAGAAGGCCGGCTGTTAGCACTCAGCCGGTCCGCCATCTACCAGCAAGGGCTGCGCCGCTACCACAACCGCAAGGTCAAGCCAAGATCCTTCCAAGAGGGCGACCTTGTGCTCCGGCTGATCCAGCGAACAGCCAGCCAGCACAAGCTCTCGGCCCCTTGGGAAGGCCCCTTCGTCGTCAGCAAGGCACTAGGCAACGACTCCTACTACTTGATCGACGCGCAAAAACCAAGAGCACGCAAGAGAGACGACTCCGGCAAGGAGTCGGAGCGACCATGGAATGCGAACCTCCTGAGAAGATTTTACAGTTGAAAGCAGTATGTATCATGCTACCCTTTTGTATTAAGTACGAACCAACAGGCTCCCCGAACAGTACTCGGGGACTGCCTTTATCTATCTATGAATGACGAGTGTCATATCCATGAATGTATTATTACATTTGATTTCTTGTCTGGCACCGGGTTCGACTAGTCGACCCGGGGACTGGCCGCCTTGAGCTATATTAAAAGTTCTACCTGAAGTCAGACAAGTAGTGTGCCGGCTCCTGAGTCTTCTCTTGTTGAAAGTCACAGCTCGAAGAACCGACTGTCCGACTAGCAAGAGACAAGGCAGAAAGGATGCCCACACAAAAAACGGCGAAGGACCAATGAACTTATATAGCAAAAAGACGGCCTCCAACCACGCTTGCCGGCTGCCAGAACAGCCGGCTGGCCGGTTTCCTAAACACTTAGCTCTAATCCAACAAAGCTAGAGTACTTGCCCCCCCCCCCCAATTGGCCAAGCACTCCTCCAACTACAGATTGCAGAGCAACTGTTTGAGTGGGGAGGCGGCAACCAAGGGAGGGCGGCAAAGGAAACAACAGAAGGATGAAAAGCAAAGTACGAGGAAAAGCCAAATGCATGCATAAGTTATATATACATATAAAGCCCCCAACAGGCCGGCAATCGACATAGTTCGAATACACCCCAGTGGGTGGAATTGTGCAGACTTAACAGAATATTGTTCCAAAAGTGACAAGACAGGAAAACAAAAGATAGCAGACTAGACTAAGGCGCGGTGCGGGAGCCAGGCTGGTCGGTGGAGATGGCATCGCCGGCTGGCGGGTCTCGGCTTGGTCACCACCGGTGGCAGGCGACGCACCTGCACATGACGTGGTGCTGGAGGCGCGGTCAGGCTGAGGCTGGTCGGCCGCTCCACCATCCGGCTCGGCCTCTTCACCCTCCTCCTCCTCCTCCTCGCCCTCGTCGCCGGAGTCGATCTCCTCCGCCGAGTCTTCACCGTCTGCCGGGTTCAGCCCGAACCACTCTTCCGGCTGGGCGACACCATTGTCATCCACCTCAGGGGCGAAGACGCTGGTGTCGGTGTAGTCAGCGATCGCCGAAGCCCGCCGGATGATAGCCGGGCGCGCCGGCTCCAGCTCCGTGTCGGCTTGCTGCCGCCAGGTGGCCAGCTGGTCCAGACTCAGGCCGGGATACCGGGCCTTGATGAACTCCAGCGCCCGCCTGGCGCCGGACCGAGCCGCCGAGGCCTTCCAGGCTTCGAAGCGGCCGACTGCCACCTCTAGCCAGTCGGCAGTCCGACTGGGGTGCGAGGAACCACTTGGCCGGGCCAGAGGGCGGCCAACACTTGCGCCCCAGCGCGCTAAAGCCGGCGAAGCAGTCGATGAGCCGGCTGGAGGCGGGCCTGGATCGCCAAGAGTTGCTCCTCTAGCGAACGACCAGCGCTTTGTGCAATCTCGAAGCCAGCCTGCCTTCGTGCTTGGCGGCGGGCCTCGATGATCTGGTTGGCGGCGGTAGAGTAGCCAGGGAAGTACTCTGCGCAAGAAAGAAAGAGAAAGAAGAGAAAACACCAAGTCAGAAAACGAGCCAAAAACGGCAGACGACAAGAGAAGACGAAGAAGTAGGCGGCTTACCGTCGACCAGATCCTCGATCTGGCCATAGCCATTGACCAGAGTCTGCCTCGCTTCAGCCCAGCCAGCCGCTTCTATCTCATACTCGCCCTGGAGGGCGGCTTCGCGGTCCTGCACCGCCTTCAGAGCCGCCTTGTGGCTCTCCTCCTGGTCGGCCAACTTCTTGGCCAGGCGGTCGCGTTCCTGCACCAAGGCGGCAAGCTCGGCGTCCTTGACACGAAGGGCAGTCTGAGACTCTCCCAGCTGTGCCCTCAGACCGGCGTTGGCTGCTGCAAGGACGGCAAAAAAAGAAGAAACAATAAGAGGAAGTCGTCAAGGAAGATCCGACCCGACTGCTCAGCAGTCGGCCCGAATCTCGAGGACTACACCCAGTGGGTGCGCTGACGCGCCCCCACGTGAGATAAAGAACAAAGAACTTACCCCGGCTCTCAGTTAGGTCGGCGGTCTTCTGGGTCAGCTCCCGAGCCTGGGAGTTGAAGGCAGCTGCACGAAGATTGTGGTAGTCCTGCAAAACAGGCAGAAGATCGAAGTAAGAACAAGAATAGCAAAAGCCAAATCCACCAAGAAGTTCCAAGCCGCCTGCTCAGCAGCCGACTCGGAACTCGGGGACTACACCCAGTGGGTGCGCTGACGCGCCCCTATGGAAGAAATCAAGATCAAGAAGAAGCAAGATAAGAAGCCTAACCCGGATGGCCGCCCGTGTCGCAAGGAACTCGTCGGTGTATTGCCTCAACGCCGTA
The DNA here is from genome assembly GCF_002575655.3 of Aegilops tauschii subsp. strangulata. NCBI lineage: Eukaryota > Viridiplantae > Streptophyta > Magnoliopsida > Poales > Poaceae > Aegilops > Aegilops tauschii. Next base: position 333,396,078 of record NC_053036.3, read on the forward strand.
GCCTGGGCTTGGAGCCGGGTCCGGACGTCCTGCGTGGCCACGTTCATCACGGCTGTCCCTCCGCCCGGCGTCCACCCTGAGGTGGCGCTGACCACCTCCACATCCTGGGCCGACGAGCTGGAGCCCACGGCCGGCTGCGGCTCCGACGCCGCCTTCTGTGGCTCTGACGCAGCCTTCCCCGCGCGCCGGCTCGGCGGCATCCGGACCGCCAGCTTGGTCCTCGCGGCCGGCTCGCCCCCCGCCGGCTGCGCAGACGGCAGATCAAGCCGGCCGCCTTGAGCCGTCCCAGTCGGCGGGGTCAGCACCGGCGCCCTCTCCAGGATGATGACGTCGTCATCCCTCTCCAGCCCTGGCTGGTCGCCGCCGGCTTCTTCTGGCGGGGGCTCCGGGGCCCCAGGCGCTGCGACGCGCAGTGGGGTGACCAACAAGGCCCCCTCCGCCGTCGCCGCAGCTGCAGCCTCCGCTTTGGCCTTGGCTGCGGCGTCGGCGCGCGCCTTCGCCGCCTCCTCCTCCTGCGACGCCTGGGCGGCGGCCGCCTTCCGTGCCTCCGCCTCCCGCTCCTCCCGCGCCTCCCGCGCGTTCCGTTCTGTCGCCGCCTGAAGGTCAGCACGGGGGTCCACGCGGCGGGTGGTGCTCCCAGATCCCCTCGGCGACTCCACGACGGAGGCGGCAGCCGCCCGCTCGAGCGACAATGGGGCTCTAGTTCTTTGGAGAAAAAGACAAGGATTCAGGAACCACCAGAGAAAAGAAAGAAAAAAGAGTACATGAAGGAGTTTGAACCTACGCCGACACCGTCTGCGGTTGCTTCACCGTCTTGCGGAAGCGAGCCGCCTTCGCGGCCGCCTCCTCCCGCCTGGTAGCCGCCGCCCCGCCCCTGGGCTTCTTCGTCCGACTGCCGAACAAACCTTGGGCGGCGCGACGCTTTTGCCTGCCGCCCCGAGCAGGCGGTGCAGCGGAGGAACCCGCGCCACGGCCAGATGTCGGCCGACGGCGCGGGACGACTTCGGCCTCGTCGTCGTCCGGCCAGTCGTCGAAGGTGACTCCATGCCCGGAGCCGCCTATTTTGCCGCCGGCTTGGCCACCACCCGGCTCGGTGTTGTCGTCCATAGCGGCCGCCCCCAAGTCAGGGTCCTCCAGATCGTGCTCCGTCCGTTCGGGGGCGAATCGGCGCTCCGCGTCCGACCCACTTGCGGACCGAAGAAGAGGGCTCTGTCGAAAACAAGCCGACTAGTCAGATTCGGCCAAAGGAACTCGGCGACAAAACTAAGAAAAGAGAAAGAGACAAGGAGAACATACCGTGGGCGGCGGATTGGCTCGGCTATATGGCTCCTTGCCGAACTGCCACTCTTCGGAGAGTTTGCAGTTCGCGAGGTAGTTCACCATATAGGCCACCTCTTCGTGTGGCATGTCCTCGGTACACATCCGGCTCGGATCGAGCTGGCCGCTCATCTGACAGATCAGATGAGGGCGGCTCTGGAGAGGGAGTACCCGGCGCGTGACGAAGGCGGCCAGCAGGTCGGGCCCCGACAAGCCCTCCGACTGGGTCATCGCTCGCACCCGGGCGACGGCTGCGGATCCAGCCGGCGTCAGTGTCACGGCCCGGTAGGACCACTGGGGCCGCCTGCCCGCCGGTGGGCCGGCTACGTAAGCCGGCAGGTTGACGTAGTCGCCCTGTGGGGCGATGTTCCTGACGTAGAAGTACGACTTTTGCCATAACTTCACCAACTGGATCAGCGTGATGATGGGGAAGGGGTTGTCGGCAGCCACCCTCCGCATCGCGATGAAGGCGCCAGTCTGAGCCGACACACCCTGCGAGCGCGTGCCCAGCTTGGACTGGAAGAACTCCCCCAGAGCTCGAGGGTGGGGAGGACGCCGAGGTAGCCTTCGCACAGGGCGACGAAGGCAGACAGCAGCACCACCGCGTTCGGGGTGAGGTGGTGCGGCTGGAGCTGGTAGAACTCGAGCCAAGAGCGGAAGAAGGCACTCACGGGCAGGCCAATTCCGCGCAAGAAATGCGAGCGGAAGACCACCCGCTCGCCCTCCCGCGGCTCCAGCGTAAGCTCCTTCGCCGGCGCGAGACGGACCTCCACCTTGTCCGCGCCGGCCAGCCGCCGCGTCTTGCGGAGGAACTCGACGTGATCGTTGTGGACGTTGGAGCCGTCCCAATCCCCGCCGTACTGCTCCGTGGCGGAAGGCATGGCGAAAACGAGCGCGGCGGCGGAGGAACGAGTGGTGGAAGAGCGCGGCGGCGAAGCGCTGTTGCGAGAAACGGCAGGAGGAAGAAGATGGTGGAGAGAGGAGGAGCGTGCGAGAGCCTGCCGCTCTCCCCCTCCCCCTACTTATAGCTTCGCCAGAAGAAGCCGGGAAGGCAGGGCGTGGGTTAAGACGTGTGATTAACTGCCCCACTCCCCCCACGCCTCGCGATTAACACGCCCTAAAGGCGTGCTGAAACCGCCGCAGGAGGACGTGCGGGCAGTTTTGGGCCGCAGAGAATCCGCGCCCGGGCCGGGGCGTGGTCGTGGTGGGCCCCTGACTGTAGCGACGTCCCGTCACGCGCGTGGGCTGGCAGGCTTTTTTGCCACGTGGTCCGCAGGCGGCAAGTGGCCGGCCCGCGGCCCGGAGCACGCGCTGGCCAGCTCCCGCCCTCCGACTCCAAATTTTTTCGCCCAGACGGCGCCCTCAACCGAAGCCGGCTACCAGCTGCCGGCTCGTCAAGATAGGAAGCTGATCGAGCTTCTCGACTCCTGCCCAACCTCGAAGCCCAATCAGCTTCGGGGACTACTGTCGGAGTAAATAGCCCCGGGTAGCCTAACCGACTGCCCCTGGCTCTTCAGAAGATTATCAGGCCGTATGGGCTTTCGAGCATCTCAAGCATTGGGCCGCCTTCCCCGGCTGGCTACCTCTAAAGCCGACTCTCAGAAGACGACCCAGGATAACCACGGGATGGCCGACTCTAGGAAGCCGGTCGTAGAGGATGCCGACTCCCTAGAGCCGGCCATGAAGAACGCCGACTCCCCAGAGTCGGCCACGAAGAGCGCCGACTCCAAGGAGCCGGCCAAGACCGCAACCACCAAAACTACACCCACATAACGGGGACAAGACGGGGTGTGGCCAAAGTGCGGCCCACTACCCCCGAAGCCCGAGGCAGGCATGGCCACAGGACGCCGTACGGGATGGCCATCTCCCGTCCGGCTCGGCACTGTAGCCATGCTGGCCTCAACGTCACCCACGGCAGACGCCAGTACGGCCCACGGGCGGCGGGCCCCTTCAGCCAGAGAGAGGCGCGAAGGCGGCCCGGCCTCCCCCAGTCGGCCAAGGGCGTAGCCGGCCCCCAGAAGCCGGCTACCCCCTCCCTCGAAGCATGTGCCACATTAAGGAGACAAGACGAGGTAAGGCTACAGTGAGAACCCTCGAGGCGGCACACTGTAGCCATGCTTACCTCGACGAAGCCCTCGTCATCAGGGGCGAGGCTACAGTAAGCAGCCGCCGACAAGACCCTAGGCGGTGGGGCCGGCCTGTCAACCAAGAGGCCGGCAGCCGGCGGGACCCACCAGTCGGCGGGCCCCAACGGCCGGCGGAGAAGCCGGCGAGCGTAGACACTGACGGCTGGGACCAGCGCCCAGCCGGATTACAATTGTACCCCCGGGGGGTAGGCCTATATAAACCCCCCGGAGCACCCATGCAAAGGGTTGGCTTCTTAGCATTACACACACCATAGAGAGAGGGAAGCAAGAGCTAGCCTTGTTCTTCTTCTCCCTTGAACTCAACAGCTCTAAGAGCGTTTGTAGCTACTCTTTCTGATCTAGTGATCATGCGGAGACCCCGCAGAGCAGGACTAGGGGTGTCATCTCCTCGGAGAGCCCCGAACCTGGGTAAGATTCGCCGGCGTGCATGTCTTCGCCTCATCCCGTTTCCAGGCACCGGCGATGTCTTACTGGCACCCACTATGATAAGCCACCCGTTGGCATATGTCGCACCTACCACCCGACACTGCGCCTGGACAGCAGGGTTGTTGCGTGTGTTGACCATCCTAGGAGAAACAAGACAACAGTTTAGACAAGGATGGCTAAATCTTGGCAAGGAAATGCGGAATGTAATGGATAACACGGAATGCAGAGATGATCATCAGTATGACATGGTAATATAGAAACTGACATATATATACCAACGGTCATACACACCATACATAGTTTAGTACAAGCCCATGCTAGGGTACAGCTACGATGAAAGACGATACATCTCATCAGAGGCATTCCAAGCTCCTATACATTATTTTTCTACACCTCCGGAACGTGATACACACCAAGTCGTATCCCACAAGACACGCAGGACTGTGGAGAATACAACTGTTACAATACTAGTGAAACTACTACCAACTCAGACGTCTCCGTAGTAATCTTCATAGAAATCACCACCATGTCCTGGGAGCTGAACATGATCATCTGGAAACAGTCGGTCCTGTGGAGCTTGCAGTCCATAAGGACTCGGGTGTGGCCTTGGTCCAACAAACGGTGGCAGACGGGGTCCACGAGGAGGGGTGATGCCTCCTACATCACGCCATTCCATACAATCTGGCAGACCAGACCGCACGGGGTACAAGTCCCTCATGTCCATATACCCAGCCTGCACGGCAGGTGCAAACCGTGTCAGAGTGGCCCAGTGATCAGAACGAGCATTAAAGAGCTCCATTCGCAAGGCACGATTCTCACGGTCCTTGTCCTCAAGCATCTGGGTGGTGGTGTGGAGTAGTGAATCCTCATGGGTAGGATCACAGTAAATAGCCTGATAGTACCCTTGTGCCCCAGGGAGTGATGCTGGCATATAGCGGAAGTCAGTGTTCTGAAGCAAGGCAGTTCTGGCTCGTATGATAGTCATCATCGAGTAAGCTGCGTCCTGCACGGACATCTCGATGGTAACCCCAAGTCCATAAGAGCAATGGAGGGGTTCAGTGGCTCCAGGATAGGAAGGGTAAATCCTGACTGTGCAAAGATATTGACTTTGATTAAAGTCTCGAAACTGCTCCTCGACGGTATACTCGGGATACCATCGATAGCCTGTCTCAACCATCACTCGGACCAGCATGGCCGTGTGACCAGGTACATCGAGGCACCGGGTCAGACGAACCACTTGATTCTGGGAACGGGTGGCCATCTGAAAGCACGAAATAATGCAAAGGCATTAGAATTTCTAGGAGAATTTGGACAGCATAACGGCTGTAAATGCTCGGAAAAAGATTTGAGACATTCACAATAGTTTGCAAAACCACTCAACAACATCATATCAAGGTTCTGGTTCAACCGACAACAAACTAAAGGTAGTAGAAACTGAACTGAAGCATGGAACCAACAATCCTATAAGCTACTACGGATTAGTAACACGTGAACCTGATAGAGAGAAGAGAGCCTAGTCCTTAACCCACGTAGAATGAGAAGAGAATGACTCAGATCAGAGGGCATAAGCTAAAGGAGTAAAAGCGCCTTACGTTCCCTCCCACAATCAATCCCTCCACATATAACTAAAGCATTTCTAGACTCGACATCGACCAGTTTGGCTTAACGCACCTACAGGCAGTCCGGCTCTGATGCCAACGCTGTCAGGACCCCGACTCTAAGTCACACCGATCTAGCCTGTAACACCTCATATCACTTTGCGGCCTCACGCACGGTACTCCCACGGGTGTCTCCTTACCATGGCCCGGGACCGTTTGCGCCTTTTGGCTCACGTATATGACAATGTCGCTAGCATCCATATGACAGAGAACCCGGGCCGACATGGCTAGTCATGAACCCAAAGCGGCACTAACGTATGGGGACAGGCATTCATGAATCAACATCGAACGTGTCGGTCAGCAGCGTGTGAATCCGGGCTGTAGCACTGGGCTAACAGGACTCCGGGAACCCGGGCTGCAGCAGGCTAGGCAGGACTCCGGATGTCACCGCGTGACATTTCCCCGAAGGGACAGACACAGGAACGATGTGAAACACATGCCGGCCAGTCAAGTGTCCAGAGCAGTAGTGCTGGGCTAGAAGGACTCCGGTGAACCGGGCTGTAGCGGACTACTATGGCTCATGGAGGCACTAGACTACATTTCCCCATAAGAGAGGCTGCCAAGGATAAACAACTAGATTGTCGGATCCCACACATACCAAGCATTTCAATCATACACACAATATGCTCGATATGTGTAAATACAACATGGCATCACAACAAAACTCTACAACTCAAGTACTTGATTTAAAAGGCTCCGGAGAGCCATACATAACATGTTCATACAGATAGGGGTCACATGACCCGACACTCAAGTCATACAAACATACAAGCACATGCGGAAGCAAACTTGTCTGGGTACAGACACTAGAAAGAAAGAAGGCTTGACGAAGCCTGTCTATCTACGTAGGCCCTTCACAAGCTCAGATCACCACCTGGGTGGCAAGTCACTCGTCAACGTCGAGTTCTACATAGAACCCATCGGAAGGGGCGGTGTTGTTGTCTGAAAACAGTAATTGAAGCAACATGAGTACAAAGGTACTCAACAAGTCTTACAACAGATCCTACTATACATGTACATTATCAAGAAGGTAGTGGAGTTATTGCAGCAAGCCAGCTTTGACTCTTGGCTAAGCTATCCTACGAGACACCACTTGTAAAATAGTTTTCGCACACGAGTCCACTAATCACCATCTCAATACTCCACCGTGGATCCTCCCTCGTCAACCTACGAGAGGGCCATCCGCGGTACTCACACTTATCTTGAGGCTTTTAGTAGTATCCATTTACTTGTCTATGAACTGCATAAGCGACCAAGTAGTCCTTTACCGCGGACGCGGCTATTCGAATAGTTTTATACCCTACAGGGGTGTACTTCGTCACACACGCTCTCACCACTTACCGTCGTTACACGACTTGTACTCGGCAACCTTCACGCGGAAGCCCAACGTGGGTGTCGGCCACAACCTACCTAAACACTCAAGTCTCTAGTCCAGGTTTATCGCCTATTCAGGTTCCATCCATAGGGAGTCCGGCCGAGGTTTCCACATACGGCCCCGAACGATGTGTGCAGGGTTCCCGAGACACCAAATGGGCGACTCGGTACACCGGGCCACGAGCCTACCACATCACAGCCCACCCCTCGGGTCAGCGCTGTCCATGGCCTCCAGCTTACTACAAACAACAGAAACTACGTGCAACTCCTGGACAGAGGACAAGGGTGATTAAGAAGCCGAGGGGGTCCATTGGTTTCGGGCCCAATGCGTGGTAGTAACTGAATCTTAAATCACACATACAGATCTCAGTTCTTAGGGACAGTCTCAATGAAACAACCCACCATGTACTCCTACATGGCCTCTCATCGATACCTTTACCAAATCGTATTCAACACTTCACTCTTATTACCGACACAACCTTTCACTCTAGTTCATCACCCTGATGAGCCAGACCTAACACGACTCTAAGCATAGCAAGCATAGCATGGTAGGAACACAAACATGGCTCAATCAACTCCTACACATGCTAGTGGGTTTCATCTAGTTACTGTGGCAATGACAGGTCATGCAAAGGAAAGTGGGTTCAACTACCGCAACACACAGCAGTTTGAATCGCGTTGTCTTAATGCAGTAAATGAGAGCAGAAGCGAGAATATGGGTTTGTATCGAAATGATCAATGGGTTGCTTGCCTGACGGAGTGGTGGTGGAATACTGCCCTTCAGGTTGATACTCGTGAATATCCTCGGAGGCAGAACCTACCACGAAGAACACATCGAAGCACAATCAACACCAAGCAAAGTGCAACAATATGATGCATGCATGAGGCATGGCAAAATGAATATATTGGGCTAATGCAACTATGACCAGATGGGTTTGGACCATTTTGAATCAAAGATTCAAATTCCAAGCTCATAAGTGGCCCTTATTAGTGCTTTATCTTGTTCTGCATTAAACAGCAGGTTAGTTTGCTTAAACATGCATGAAACTAGTACAAATGGATAGATTGGATTTTTCTGATCATTTTTCATATATAAATCTTTTCATTCTGAGCTATAGATTATTTTCTATGATTTTTTGAAGTTTGTGATATTTTCTGGAATTTCCTGTATAGATATAATTCCAGTAATTAAATTGTTTATTACGTCAGCAGTGTGTCATGATGACGTCAGCGGTCAACGGGGCGGTCCAGGTCAAACCTGACGTGTGGGTCCCCTGTGTCAGTGTCACTGTTAGTTAGTTAAACTAATTAGAATTAATTTAATTCTAACTTAGGTTAATTAGCAGGCGGGCCCCACTGTCAGTGACTCTGGGGAGTCAAACCCGTGGTCAAACCATGCTGACTCGCCGGCGTTTAGCCGCCGGCGACGTCCAGACGCGGCGGAGGCTGCGGGATTCCTCCTTCGGCGACCAAAGGGGCGGCGGAGGGCACCTACGCGTAGCTGGGAGCAACCCGCGTCGTTGGTGGTGGAGGTGAAGCTCGGGGTCGCCGGAAATGACGCCGCCGACGAGCTGTGCAGCTGCCGGGGTACGGGTGAGGTCGGACCCGTCGTTGTGGTGCTCTTGGAGGCTCAAGGCCAGGTCCTACGTGGCCTACGTGACGAGGTGAACTCGTTGGGCATGGTGGCGTGCCCGTTGGGTGGCCGGAGCATCGTCGGCGACGAGCTCGGCGGCGGCGCGTGCGGTGCTGCTTGTTGCGGTCGAGGCAGAGGGCGGCAGCAAGAACGAGAGGAAAGGGAAGGGGCAGAAGCTCACGGCAAAGACGATGAGCTAGGCGGCGCTGTCGGGGACGAACTACTGCGGTGGTGATGGCGAAGGGGATCTCCGGCGGTGGGCGGTGAAGGCGAGGTCGGGGCAGTGGCTTTGGGGCAAGCGGGCGCTCGGGGCCCGGCCTGCTCGAAGGAGAAGACGACGGCGGAGCTGCTGGACACGGTCAGGTGACGCAGAGACGGCGGTGGCTACGGCTACGTCGGCGAGGTGGCAGCGGCTGTGTCGGCCATGGTGGAGGGAGGCGAGGGAGAGGCGATGGGGATGAAAGGAAGTGTCCAGGGGCTCGGGGGCGCGACGTGGAGGTCGTCCAGCTCGTCCATGGGCGAAGCGGCAAGCAGGTGGCACCGTGGTGAGCTCGCGCACGCCGGCGTCACCTCTCTGCCTGCTCTGGCGGGAGGAAGCAGCTGACTGGCGCGGGCCAGCACAGTGCTGGGCCGGCCAGTGGGCTGCCAGGTAAGATTCTCTCCCTCTCTTTATTCTGTTTTGTTTTTCCTATTTTTCTGTAAGTGTAGGGCTTTATTAAAAATACTAAAACGTTTCCAAAAATCCTGCAAATAATTGTGGGCTCTGTTGGGATTATTCCTAACAGCCCTCACTTAAATCCAGAATTATTTGGGCATTTGAATTATTCTATAGCATTTAAATGCCCAAATGCAAATAGATAAAGAATTAATCCAGTGACCTTATATGTCCTAGAAAATTGTGAACCCATTTTGTCAGAGGTCCTAACCCAAGACAAAAAGGGAGGACTTTTTAGAAGGGCATTTCAGGTTCATTGAAAATAATTTTACTAAACCCTAGTTGTTTCCAGAGGGGGTGCTGGGGTTTCTGTCATCCCCATTTCAAGTTTCTGGAAAAAGTAAACTTGATGCAACACTCTAATGCATGAACTAGCTAGGATGTGACATTGAGGTTATGTTGCTGTCCTTTGGTGCCCATCATATGAGCGCGCGCGTGGATCACACCATAGGGTTAGTTGTATGTTGATAGGACTATGTATTGAAGGGCAAGAGGGACAGAAGCTTCTACCTAGCATAGAAATTGATGCATACGGGATTGAAGGGGGACCAATATATCTTAATGCTATTGTTGGGTTTTACCTTAATGAACGTTAGTAGTTGCGGATGCTTGCTAATAGTTCCAATCATAAGTGTATAGTATTCCAAGTCAGGGATGACATGCTAGTAGTGGCCTCTCCCACATAAAGCTTGCTACCGGTCTAGTAAAGTAGTCAATTGCTTAGGGACAATTTCGCAAGTCCTACCACCACTTTTCCACACTCGCTATATTTACTTTATTGTGTTTTTATCTAAACAGCCCCTAGTTTTTATTTACGTACTCTTTATTATCTTGCAAACCTATCCAACAACACCTACAAAGTACTTCTAGTTTTATACTTGTTCTAGGTAAAGCGAACGTCAAGAGTGCGTAGAGTTGTATCGGTGGTCGATAGAACTTGAGGGAATATGTGTTCTACCTTGCTCCTCATTGGGTTCAACACTCTTACTTATCGAAAGAGGCTACAGTTGATCCCCTATACTTGTGGGTTATCACTGACAACGGCACCCAGTTCACGAGCCATGCCTTCATGCAATATGTTCAAGCCCTCGGATGCAAGATCTCATTCGCCTCTGTGGCACACCCCCAGAGCAATGGACAAGCTAAGAGGGCGAACGCTGAAGTGGTTCGTGGACTCAAGACAAGAACTTTCGATACACTGCAGAAGCACGAAAGGCGGTGGATCGAGGAGCTGTCGGTAGTTCTCTGGTCCCTCAGAACGACACCTAATCGAGCTACCGGGCAGACTCCCTTCTCCCTGGTCTACGGGGAAGAAGCAGTTATCCCCAAGGAACTCATTTACAAGTCTCCTCGGGTGCTTGCCTACGATGAAGTAGCGCAAGATCAGCACCGGCGTGACGATGCTGTGCTACTCGAGGAGAACCATCTCCGGGCCGCTACACGTGATGCACGCTATCAGCAAGCCCTGCGTCGCTATCACAGCCAAAGGGTTCGTGCCCGGTTTTTTTAGGAAGGTGACCTTGTCATTAGTCGCGTTCAGTCCGCCAAGGGTACACACAAGTTATCACAGAAGTGGGAAGGCCCTTACCAGGTAGTACTATTCACCAGACCTGGCACAGTCCATCTGGAGACCGGAGATGGCACTCTGCTGCAAAACTCATGGAATATTGAGCATCTCCGAAAGTTCTACCTGTAAGGTGCAGAGGCTGCCGGGCCCTGCCCAGCAGCCACCCATTGTACATGGCCTTGCCGAAGTTGCATGTAACCCCTTGTACAAGCTGGGGCGATGACCCCGTGCGAGAGAAAATAAAGAAGCGCTGTAGGGGGCCCAACTAAGATTGCATGCATGCAGGAGCACACCCAGATCACTGCATAAGCATTTCATGAGCATTTGCATATGCATATAGATAGGATTGCATCCTGCATTCATTCTCATCTACATGAAGTTGCAGGTTCTTGCCGTGAACTTGGCTTCGACAAAGGACGAGAAGATTGCACGACACAATGATCCCCGGCAAGCCAAAATAGATAAGTTTACCTCTTGTCCTTTAGTATTCTATAAAGCTCTGACTTTGCATGAGAAAACCTCACCTCTCTCTTTGAAACTTAGGTGCTCCCATCCATGGCTCGAATGTTGCTTCGGTCAGGATGGTCGCAGTGGCCTTTGGGAAAAAGGAGTTGGCGGGGGGCTGGCCCCTCTGTTTGTTCCCTGGCAGACGTAGCTCTCCGGCAGACAAAGAGGGTGCCGGTAGGATATCCTACCGGGAAAACTCGTTTATTGGTATTAAAGAGGCACTCCACCTCTACATGGACATACACATGCATGGGTTCCCGGCAAGATTCATCTTTTTCATTCATATGCAAATACAAGTACAAGCATTACAGAATACAAAGATGGACTCGAGAGATTACATTATTTGAATTAAAATTTGGCGATTGCCTACAGGTTTAAGATCGAAAAAAGATAAGTGCCCCGTGATCCCCTCTTTTGGTTTTCCCTCCTTCAGGCACTGCGGCGGAAGGAGGAAAAGACGAGAAAAGGAGCACCCAAGCAAGAGTCCACCCCGGTCTCGTCGGGGCCCGTCGTGCATGGCCTGACAAGACCGGGAGTGGCGAGGATGCGAAGGAGGAGTGTGGGGGGCGGGGCGTCGCCTTCTGGTCGCCACCTCCAGAGCCAGTAAGAAGCCCCGGATTGAGCACCGGTGGAGTCATCCACCAAAGCTCAGCCGAAAGATTGCTGGAGGCGAGGAGAAGGCGCCAAGAGAACATTCCTCCCCGGCTATCACCCGAAGAGGCTGGTGATGACGATGCCGGGGAGGGAGGGGAAGAGCGGAAAGATGAGGCGGCAGGACGGTCGTCGGAGGCGAAGGCATCCACGCCATGTACTCTGAGCTGGCCCCCTACCACCCGCCTTCTCCATCTTCCCTCGCTTTCTCCTCACCACCGCTGCTCCCGGGAAGCGCCAAGACTCCGGTCCGACGCCTCCAGCAGAGAAACAGCAAGTAGTCGGGGGCAGCCGGGAACTTGAGGCGCGTCGCTCCCCTCCTTGGTGGGCAGGAAGGCACGCCTCTCGTCGACAATGGCCCCAAGACCTTCGGGAGGGGCAATGCTGGGATTACCAACGATCTCCAGCCCCGCCTCCCGGCCGAGCCTAGAAGAGACCAAGAAATTCACCACGCTAAGGACCAGGCTCACTCCCCAAGCATCAGCACCGGCGTAGGGCAACAATTGCCCCAAGCAGGAGCCCGGGCGCTGGCTCTGGGCCCTTCTCTTCGACATCACCAGAGAAAGCAGAGAACCAGAAAAGAAGAAGAGGGGTGCAGAGGTGAATGACTCCACCTTCCTCTGCCCCTCCTTTTATAGGCAAGACGGGGAGGGGGACTGCTCCATCAACGGGCCACCACCGCCCTCCTCCGCCAATTCAAGGCAGGTGGGCCCTCTCCAAGATGCTCATCGCGCCATGCGCCTCCATTACCTACCCCGCGCGTGCATGCATCATACGTGGCTAAGGATAAGAGCATGCTGTGGGAAGGGTAATTTGGCAGTTTCTACCCCGTGCGTTAAAGTCATTCACGGGCCATCACTGCCGTGGCCCCACTACTATTGGCTTTACACCGCGTGTAGAAAAATCGGAAACCACCCCGGAGTCAAGACTAATGAAGCAGCAACGGAAAACTTAAGGGGCCAACCCTTCAGCAGTCCTACCTGTGCACTTATTAGGCCCTACCCCGACGACGCTCCGCAGCGCGTTCGAGGCAGGCCCTGGGGCTTCTGTCGGTGCAATAAACCCCGGGTATGTTGACCAACTATGCACGGTCACAAGATCAAGATTGAATCATCAGCTCAAGCCAGAGATTGAAGAACCAAGAGATTTGAAGAACCAACATGCAGCCCAGAGAGACCAAGAACAAGCCAGGAGAACAAGATATCTACAAGGAAAGGGCCTCCCTTGCCGGGCAGGCGAGCCCAGCAAGGGGCCAGGCCACCACCAGAAGCGAGCGACCAAGACTCCCCAGCAGAGCCTGCCGTGGCTTGCGGGGGCTGAACCACCCCGCCAACCACGCAAGCACGACCCACGTCGTCAATCAGTGCGGTGTCAAGCCGCAAGATGATTAAGTGGCAGCATTCGCCACATGGCAGCCATCTCCTACAGAAGAAACCCACAGATGACACCCGTCCTGCGACGTGTCAAGAGAACAGATGCGGAGCTGGCAAGATAGCCCGGCAGGCCTTGCCGGACAGCCAATGCTGTGACACTAAGCGGTGCATTTAATGCACCCTATCAGCCCACAGAGTTAGGTATGATAGCACTGTTTGCTATCATATCAGTGGATAATGACCACTTTGCCACTGTGGTGACCCCTTAATCTATAAAAGGAGGCCCATGGCACTCGTAGGAGGGGGTTAGAGGGTTGGGAAGTTGACAAACCCAAGCCACCGTACGGGCGTAGTCGCCGTAGCCCTGAGGCAAAACCTTGCCAGGCAAGTGTACTACGCACCACCATGTTCATTCCACCATCAATCCACCAAAGCAGGAGTAGGGTCTTACGCCTCGCGGCGGCCCGAACCTGGGTAAATTGCTTGTGTGCTCTCTATCGTGCTGCCGTGCGCTGATCTGCTCATTATGCAATGCGACGTCCCCCCGCCGAACCAGCAAGGGGCCACCCGGTCCCATAGGTAGCCGCGGATATCCCACGACAATCATCACACTATTATTTACTTACAACTCAAGAATTAAAACTCGGTACTTAGAACAAAAAATGACTCTATGTGAATGCCTCCGGCAGTGTACCGGGATGTGCAATGAATCAAGAGCGATATGTAAAAAATGATGAACGGTGGCTTTGCCACAAATACGATGTCAACTAGATGATCATGCAAAGCAATATGAAAATGATGAAGCGTGTTATAATAAACGGAACAGTGGAAAGTTGCATGGCAATATATCTTGGAATGGTTATGGAAATGCCATAATAGGTAGGTATGGTGGCTGTTTTGAGGAAGGATGTGTGGTGGGTTTATGGTACCGGCGAAAGTTGCGCGGTACAAGAGAGGCTAGCAATGGCGGAAAGGTGAGGGTGCGTATAATCCATGGACTCAACATTAGTCATAAAGAACTCACATACTTATTGCAAAAATCTATTAGTCATCAAAACAAAGTACTACGCGCATGCTCCTTGGGGGATAGATTGGTAAAAAAGACCTTTGCTCATCCCCGACTGCCACTCATATGGAAGACAATCAATAAATAAATCACTCTCCGACTTCATCACATAACGGTTCACCATACGTGCATGCTACGGGACTGCTACCTCTTGAGCACTGCGTTCGTTTTCCCTTGAAGAGGAAAGGGTGATGCAGCAAAGTAGCGTATGTATTTCCCACAGTTTTTGAGAACCAAGGTATCAATCCAGTAGGAGGCTACGCGCGAGTCCCTCGCACCTACACAAAACAAATAAATCCTCGCAACCAACGCGATAAGGGGTTGTCAATCCCTACACGGTCACTTACGAGAGTGAGATCTGATAGATATGATAGGATAATATTTTTGGTATTTTTATGATAAAGATGCAAAGTAAAATAAAAGCAAAGTAAAAAAAGCAAAGGAAATAACTAAGTGTTGGAAGATTAATATGATGAATATAGACCCGGGGGGCATAGGTTTCACTAGTGGCTTCTCTCAAGAGCATAAGTATTTTACGGTGGGTGAACAAATTACTGTTGAGCAATTGATAGAATTGAGCGTAGTTATGAGAATATCTAGGTACGATCATGCATATAGGCATCACGTCCGAGACAAGTAGACCGACTCCTGCCTGCATCCACTACTATTAGTCCACTCATCGACCGCTATCCAGCATGCATCTAGAGTATTAAGTTCATAAAAACAGAGTAACGCCTTAAGCAAGATGACATGATGTAGAGGGATAAATTCATGCAATATGATAAAAAAAACCATCTTGTTATCCTCGATGGCAACAAAACAATACGTGCCTTGCTGCCCCTACTGTCACTGGGAAAGGACACCGCAAGATTGAACCAAAAGCTAAGCACTTCTCCCATTGCAAGAAAGATCACTCTAGTAGGCCAAACCAAACTGATAATTCGAAGAGACTTGCAAAGATAACCAATCATACATAAAAGAATTCAGAAGATTCAAATATTGTTCATAGATAAACTTGATCATAAACCCACAATTCATCGGTCTCAACAAACACACCACAAAAGAAGATTACATCGAATAGATCTCCACGAGAGAGGGGGAGAACATTGTATTGAGATCCAAAAAGAGAGAAGAAGCCATCTAGCTAATAACTATGGACCGAAGGTCTGAGGTAAACTACTCACACTTCATCGGAGGGGCTATGGTGTTGATGTAGAAGCCCTCTGTGATGGATGCCCCTTCCGGCGGAGCTCCGGAACAGGCCCCAAGATGGGATCTCGTGGGTACAGAAGGTTGCGGCGGTGGAATTAGGTTTTTGGCTCCGTATCTGATCGTTTGGGGGTACGTAGGTATATATAGGAGGAAGGAGTATGTCGGTGGAGCAATAGGGGGCCCACGAGGGTGGAGGGCGCGCCCTGGGGGGGGTAGGCGCGTCCCCTACCTCGTGGCCTCCTCCTTTGTTTCTTGACGTAGAGTCCAAGTCTCCTGGATCTTGTTCGTTCCAAAAATCACGTTCCCGAAGGTTTCATTTCGTTTGGACTCCGTTTGATATTCTTTTTCTGCGAAACTCTGAAATAGGCAAAAAAATAGCAATTCTGGGCTGGGCCTCCAATTAATAGGTTAGTCCCAAAAATAATATAAAAGTGAATAATAAAGCCCAATAATGTCCAAAACAGAAGATAATATAGCATGGAGCAATCAAAAATTATAGATACGTTGGAGACGTATCAAGCATCCCCAAGCTTAATTCCTGCTCGTCCTCGAGTAGGTAAATGATAAAAACAGAATTTTTTATGCGGAGTGCTACTTGGCATAATTTCAATGTAATTCTTTTCATTGTGGCATGTATGTTCAGATTTGATATGATTCAAGATAAACGTTTAATGTTGACATAAAAACAATAATATTTCAAGCATACTAACTAAGCAATTATGTCTTATCAAAATAACATAGCCAAAGCAAGTTATCCCTACAAAATCATATAGTCTGGCTATGCTCCATCTTCCCCACACAAAATATTCATATCATGTACGACCCCGGTTTTAGCCAAGCAATTGGTTCATACTTTTAACGCGCTTTAGCCTTTTCAACTCTTACGCAATACATGAGCGCAAGCCATGGATATAGCACTATGGTGGAATAAGGTATAATGGTAGGGGTTATGTGGGAAGACAAAAAAGGAGAAAGTCTCACATCAACGAGGCTAATCAACGGGCTATGGAGATGCCCATCGATTGATGTTAATGCGAGGAGTAGGGATTGCCATGCAACGGATGCACTAGAGCTATAAGTGTATGAAAGCTCAAAAAGAAACTAAGTGGGTGTGCATCCACCTTGCTTGCTCACGAAGACCTCGAGCATTTGAGGAAGCCCATCATTGGAATATACAAGCCAAGTTCTATAATGAAATTTCCCACTAGTATATGAAAGTGACAAAATGAGAGACTCTCTATCATGAAGATCACGGTGCTACTTTGAAGCACAAGTGTGGTAGAAGGATAGTAACATTGTCCCTTCTCTCTTTTTCTCTCATTTTTTTTATTTGGGCCTTTTTTTTACGGCCTCTTTTTTATTTATTTAGTCCGGAGTCTCATCCCGACTTGTGGGGGAATCATAGTCTCCATCATCCTTTCCTCACTTGTGACAATGCTCTAATAATGATGATCATCACACTTTTATTTACTTACAACTCATGAATTACAACTCAACACTTAGAACAAAATATGACTCTATATGAATGCCTCCGGCGGTGTACCGGGATATGCAATGAATCAAGAGTGACATATATGAAAGAATTATGAATGGTGGCTTTGCCACAAATACGATGTCAACTACATGATCATGCAAAGCAATATGACAATGATGGAGCATGTCATGATAAATGAAACGGTGGAAAGTTGCATGGCAATATATCTCGGAATGGCTATGGAAATGCCATGATAGGTAGGTATGGTGGCTGTTTTGAGGAAGATATAAGGAGGTTTATGTGTGACAGAGTGTATCATATCACGGGGTTTGGATGCACCGGCGAAGTTTGCACCAACTCTCAAGGTGAGAAAGGGCAATGTGCGGTACCGAAGAGGCTAGAAAATTGCGGAAAGGTAAGTGTGCGTATAATCCATGGACTCACAATAGTCATAAAGAACTCATATACTTATTGCAAAAATTTATTAGCCCTCGAAGCAAAGTACTACTACGCATGCTCCTAGGGGAAGGGTTGGTAGGAGTTAACCATCGCGCGATCCTGACCGCCACACAAAGGAAGACAATCAACAAATACTTCATGCTCCGACTTCGTTACATAACAGTTCACCATACGTGCATGCTATGGGAATCACAAACTCCAACACATGTATTTTTCAATTCCACAATTACTCAACTAGCACAACTATGATATTACCACCATTATATCTCAAAGCAATTATCAAGCATCAAATTTTCTCATGATATTAATTAAAGCAAATTGCCATGCTATTTTAAGACTCTGAAAATAATCTAAGTGAAGCATGAGAGATCAATAGTTTCTATAAAACAAATCCACCACCGTGCTCTAAAAGATATAAGTGAAGCACTAGAGCAAAACTATATAGCTCAAAAGATATAACTGAAGCACATAGAGTATTCTAATAATTTCCTACATGTGTGACTCTCTCAATAGGTGTGTACAGCAAGGATTATTGTGGTAAACTAAAAAATAAAGACTCAAATAATACAAGACGCTCCAAGCAAAACACATATCATGTGGTGAATAAAAATATAGCTCCAAGTAAAGTTACCGATGGGAGTAGGCGAAAGAGGGGATGCTTTCCGGGGCATCCCCAAGCTTTGGCTTTATGGTGTCCTTAGATTATCTTGGGGGTGCCATGGGCATCCCCAAGCTTAGGCTCCACTCCTTGTTCCATAATCCATCAAATCTTTCACCCAAAACTTGAAAACTTCACAACACAAAACTTAGCAGAAAATCTCGTGAGCTCCGTTAGCGAAAGAAAACAAAAGACCACTTCAAGGTACTGTAATGAACTCATTCTTTATTTATATTGGTGTTAAACCTACTTTATTCCAACTTCTCTATGGTTTATAAACTTTTTTACGAGCCATAGATTCATCAAAATAAGCAAACAACACACGAAAAACAGAATCTGTCAAAAACAGAACAGTCTGTAGTAATCTGTAACTAACGCAAACTTCTGGAACTCCAAAAAATCAGCCAAAATTGGAAGACCTAGGAAATTTGTGTACTGATCAGAAGCAATTGGAATCAATATTTTATCACGTTCTGGTGATTTTTAACAATTATTTTCGTGAACAGAAAGTTTCTGGAAATTTCTGCAAGATCAAATAACTATCATCCAAGAAGATCCTATAGGTTTAACTTGGCACAAACACTAATTAAAACATAAAAACACATCTAACCAGAGTCTAGAACAAATATTTATTCCTAAACAGAAGCAAAAAGCAAAAAACTAAAAATAAAATTGGGTTGCCTCCCAACAAGCGCTATCGTTTAACGCCCATAGCTAGGCATAAAAGCAAGGATAGATCTAGGTATTGCCATCTTTGGTAGGCAATCCATAAGTGGCTCTCATGATAGATTCATATGGTAATTTTATTTTATTCCTAGGGAAGTGTTCCATGCCTTTCTTTAATGGAAATTGGAATCTAATGTTCCCTTCCTTCATATCAATAATTGCACCAATCGTTCTAAGAAAAGGTCTACCAAGAATAATAGGACATGAAGGATTGCAATCTATATCAAGAACAATAAAATCTACGGGCACATAGTTCCTATTTGCAACAATAAGAACATCATTAATTCTTCCCATAGGTTTCTTAATAGTGGAATCCACAAGGTGCAAGTTTAGAGAGCAATCATCAAAATCACGGAAACCTAGCAAATCGCACAAAGTTTTGGGAATAGTGGAAACACTAGCACCCAAATCAGATAAAGCATAGAACTCATGATCCTTAATCTTAATTTTAATAGTAGGTTCCCACTCATCATAAAGTTTTCTAGGGATAGAACTTCCAACTCAAGCTTTTCTTCATAAGATTGCATCAAAGCATCAACGATATGTTTGGTAAAGGCTTTATTTTGACTATAAGCATGAGGAGAATTTAGCACGGATTGCAACAAGGAAATACAATCTATCAAAGAGCAATTTTCATAATTAAATTCCTTGAAATCCAAAATAGTGGGTTTATTAATATCTAGGGTTTTGTTCTCTTCAATCCCACTTTTATCAAATTTAGCATCAAGATCTAAAAACTCCGAATATTTGGAACGCCTTCTAGGTAAAGGTGGATCATATTCAGTCCCATCATTATCAAGATTCATATTGCAAAACAAAGATTTAATAGGGGACACGTCAATAACTTTTAGATCTTCATCTTTATTTTCATAGAAATTTGAAGAACATGCTTTCATAGAGCAATCTTTCTTAGCACGCATCCTATCGATTCTTTCTTTGCACTCATCAATGGAAATTCTCATGGCTTTGAGAGACTCATGGATATCATGCTTAGGAGGAATAGATCTAAGTTTTAAAGAATCAACATCAAGAGAAATTCTATCAACGTTCCTAGCCAATTCATCAACTTTAAGCAATTTCTCTTCAAGCAAAGCATTGAAATTCTTTTGTGAATTCATAAACTCTTTAACACTAGTCTCAAATTCAGAGGGCATCTTATTAAAATTTCCATAAGAGTTATTGTAGGAATTACCATAATTATTAGAGGAATTGCTAGGATAAAGCCTAGGATTAAAGTTTCCTCTATACGCGTTGTTACCAAAATTAATCCTACCAACAAAATTCACATCCATAGATTCATTATTATTCTCAATCAAAGTAGACAAAGGCATATCATTAGGATCAGAAGAAACACTCTTAGTAGCAAATAATTTCATAAGTTCATCCATCTTTCCACTCAAAACATTGATTTCTTCTATCGCATGCACTTTTTTATTAGTAGATCTTTCAGTGTGCCACTGAGAATAATTAACCATAATATTATCTAGGAGTTTAGTAGCTTCTCCTAAAGTGATTTCCATAAAAGTGCCTCCCGCGGCCGAATCTAAATGATTTCTAGAAGCAAAATTCAATCCGGCATAAAAAAATTGTATAATCATCCACAAATTCAAACCATGAGTAGGGCAATTACGTATCATCAATTTCATCCTCTCGCAAGCTTCATGATCAAGTTGCTTAAAAATCATAATATCGTTTCTAAGAGAGATGATCTTAGCGGGAGGAAAATACTTAGAGATAAAAGCATCTTTGCACTTATTCCAAGAATCAATACTATTTTTAGGCAAAGACGAAAACCAAGCTTTAGCACGATCTCTAAGCGAAAAAGGAAATAGCTTCAATTTAACAATATCATTGTCAACATGTTTGTTCTTTTGCATATCACATAAATCAACGAAGCTATTTAGATGAGTAGCGGCATCTTCACTAGGAAGGCTGGCGAATTGATCTTTCATGACAAGATTCAACAAAGCAGCATTGATTTCACAAGATTCAGTATCGGTAAGAGGAGCAATTGGAGTGCTAAGGAAATCATTATTGTTGGTATTGGTAAAGTCACATAATTTGGTATTATCTTGAGCCATCATGACAAACAAGCAATCCAACACACGAGCAAACAAAAAGCAAGCGAAAAAGAGAGGGCGAATAAAACGGCAAGGGTTAAGTGGAGAGAGGAAAACGACAGGCAAATGGCAAATAATGTAATGCGGGAGATAAGGGTTTGTGATGGGTACTTGGTATGTTGACTTTTGCATAGACCTCCCCGGCAATGGCGCCAGAAATCCTTCTTGCTACCTCTTAAGCACTGCGTTGGTTTTCCCTTGAAGAGGAAAGGGTGATGCAGCAAAGTAGCGTAAGTATTTCCCTCAGTTTTTGAGAACCAAGGTATCAATCCAGTAGGAGGCTACGCGCGAGTCCCTCGCACCTACACAAAACAAATAAATCCTCGCAACCAACGCGATAAGGGGTTGTCAATCCCTACACGGTCACTTACGAGAGATAGATATGATAGGATAATATTTTTGGTATTTTATGATAAAGATGCAAAGTAAAATAAAATCAAAGTAAAAAAAGCAAAGGAAATAACTAAGTGTTGGAAGATTAATATCATGAAGATAGACCCGGGGGCCATAGGTTTCACTAGTGGCTTCTCTCAAGAGCATAAGTATTTTGCGGTGGGTGAACAAATTACTGTTGAGTAATTGACAGAATTGAGCATGGTTATGAGAATATCTAGGTATGATCATGCATATAGGCATCACGTCCGAGACAACTAGACCGACTCCTGCCTGCATCTACTACTATTACTCCACTCATCGACCGCTATCCAGCATGCATCTAGAGTATTAAGTTCATAAAAACAGAGTAGCGCCTTAAGCAACATGACATGATGTAGAGGGATAAATTCATGCAATATGATAAAAAAACCCATCTTATTATCCTCGATGGCAACAATACAATACGTGCCTTGCTGCCCCTACTGTCACTGGGAAAGGACACCGCAAGATTGAACCCAAAGCTAAGCACTTCTCCCATTGCAAGAAAGATCAATCTAGTAGGCCAAACCAAACTGATAATTCGAAGAGACTTGCAAAGATAACCAATCATACATAAAAGAATTCATAAGATTCAAATATTGTTCATAGATAAACTTGATCATAAACCCACAATTCATCGGTCTCAACAAACACACCGCGAAAGAAGATTACATCGAATAGATCTCCACGAGAGAGGGGGAGAACATTGTATTGAGATCCAAAAAGAGAGAAGAAGCCATCTAGCTAATAACTATGGACCCGAAGGTCTGAGGTAAACTACTCACACTTCATCGGAGGGGCTATGGTGTTGATGTAGAAGCCCTCCGCGATCGATGCCCCTTCCGGCGGAGCTCCGGAACAGGCCCCAAGATGGGATCTCGTGGGTACAGAAGGTTGCGGCGGTGGAATTAGATTTTTGGCTCCGTATCTGATCGTTTGGGGGTACGTAGGTATATATAGGAGGAAGGAGTACGTCGGTGGAGCAACAGGGGGCCCACGAGGCTGGAGGGCACGCCGTGGGGGGTAGGCGCGCCCCCTACCTCGTGGCCTCCTCCTTTGTTTCTTGACGTAGGGTCCAAGTCTCCTGGATCTTGTTCATTCCAAAAATCACGTTCCCGAAGGATTCATTCCGTTTGGACTCCGTTTGATTTTTTTCTGCGAAACTCTGAAATAGGCAAAAACAGCAATTCTGGGCTGGGCCTCCGGTTAATAGGTTAGTCCCAAAAATAATATAAAAGTGAATAATAAATCCCAATAATGTCCAAAACAGAAGATAATATAGCATGGAGCAATCAAAAATTGTAGATACGTTGGAGACGTATCAGGGACTCACAAACTTTAACACAAGTATTTCTCAAATTCACAACTACTTACTAGCATGACTCTAATATCACCATCCTCATGTCTCAAAACAATCATAAAGAATCGAACTTCTCATAGTATTCAATGCACTATATATGAAAGTTTTTATTATATCCCTCTGGGATGCCTATTGATGTCGCTTGAAGCTACGTCGGTATTTCCCCAAAGAGGAAGGGATGATGCAGCACATCGGCGGTAGGTATTTCCCTCAGATATGAAACCAAGGTTATCGAACCAGTAGGAGAACCAAGCAACACAACGTAAACACCCCTGCACACAAATAACAACACCTCGCAACCCGACGTGTTAAAGGGGTTGTCAATCCCTTTCGGGTACGGCGCCTCAAATGGTGCGTGGACGGGAAATAGATTGTAGTAGATTGAATAAATAGATCACAAATAAAATAAAATGCAGCAAGGTATTTTTGTATTTTTGGTTTAATAGATCTGAAAATAAATGTAAAATAAAAGTAGACCGCAAAGGCAAATATATGAGAAAGAGACCCCGGGGCCGTAGATTTCACTAGTGGCTTCTCTCGAGAAAGATAGTGCGTAAAAACGGTCTACCGCAAATAATTGGACAAGATGGATTGCAATTAGTATCAAGAACAATAAAATCTATGGGCACATAATTCCTATTTGCAAGAATAAGAACATCATTAATTCTTACCATAGGCTTTTTAATAGTAGAATCCGCCAAGTGCAAATTCAAAGAACATTCTTCAAGATTGGTAAGACCAAGCACATCACATAAAGATTTCGGAATTGTGGAAACACTAGCAGCCAAGTCACACAAAGCAAAACACTCATAATTTTTAATCTTGACTTTGATAGTAGGTTCCCATTCATCATGCAATTTTCTAGGAATTGAAACTTCTAATTCCAATTTTTCTTCCAAAGCTTTCATCATAGCATCAACAATATGTTTAGTAAAATCTTTATTTTATTCATAAGCATGAGGTGAATTCAACATGGATTGCAACAAAGAAATACAATCAATCAAAGAGAAACTATCATAATTAAAGTCTTTGTAATCCAAAAGAGTGGGAACATCACTAGTTAAAGTTTTGACCTCTCCAAACCCACTTTTATCAATTTTCTCAACAAGATTTTCACCCTCCGAATCATTGGGACGACTTCTACCTAAAGTTGACTCTTCTCCATTCCCTTTTTCATCAATCTTAACTTTACTAAACAAAGAATCAATAAAAGAAACACCAATCACTTTAAGATCTTCATCACTTTTATGAAAGTAATCACTAGAGAATGCTTTTTCTAAAAATTCTCTTTTAGCTCTAAGCATAGCGGTTATTTTCTTACTTTAATCCATAGAAACATAAAGATCTTTAATTGGTTCATCAACCTTAGGCACAAAAAATTTCATCTTGAGATTTTCCACATCATGAGCAATTCTATCAACACCTCTAGACAAATCATCAATCTTACTCAACTTTTCTTCTATGGAGGTGTTGAAAACTTTTTGCTTGTCGATAAATTCTTTAATATTATTCTCAATATCAGAGGTATTCCTATTATTATAAGATTGATTTCCATAGGAATTACCATAATTATTAGAGGAATTACTAGGAAAAGGCCTAGGATTAAAATTACCTCTATAAGCATTGTTATTGAAATTATTTCGAGAGATAAAATTCACATCTATGGCATCACTATTTTGCTCAATCAAAGTAGACAAAGGCATATCATTAAAATCAATAGGAGCACTTTTACTAGCAACCAATTTCATAAGTGCATCAACTTTTTCACTCAAAGAAGAAATTTCTTCAACCGAATTAACTTTTTTACTAGTAGGAGCTCTTTCGGTATGCCATTGTGAATAATTTGCCATGATATTATCAAGCAATTTGGTGGCTTCACCCAAAGTAATTTCCATAAAAGTACCACCCGCGGCAGAATCTAAAAGATTACGAGAAACAAAATTCAGCCCCGCATAATTTTTTGCATGATCATCCAAAGATTTAACCCATGAGTTGGGAAATTCCTTAGCATCATTTTCATCCTTTCCCAAGATTGTGCAACATGCTCATGATCAAGGTGCTTGAAATTCATGATCTGGGTTCTAAGGGAAATAATTTTTGTGGGCAAAAAATACATAGTGATAAAAGCATCTTTGCACTTACTCCAAGAATGATACTATTGCGAGGAAAAGAAGAGAACCAAATTTTTGCAGAATCACGCAAAGAAAACAGAAATGATTTCATCTTCACCACATCATTGTCAACATCTTTTTTCTTTTGCATATCGCATAATTCCACGAAGGTATTAAGATGGGACACGGCATCCTCATTAGGAGTACCGGAAAATTGATCTTTCATAACAAGATTCAGCAAAGCAGTATTAATATCACAAGACTTCGCACTAGTGGCGGGAGGAGCAATCGGAGTGCCAATAAAATCATTTTTGTTGGTATTTGTGAAGTCACATAACTTTGTGTTCTCTTGAGTCATGATGACTACACAACAAGATTGCACTCAAAAACAGATCCGGCAAGAAAACGGCGAACGGAAAAAGAGAGGCGAATAAAATGACAAATTTTTGTGAAGTGGGGGAGAGGAAAACGAGAGGCAAATGGCAAATAATTCAAATTGCGAGGAGATGAGATTTGTGATTAGGAACCTGGTATATGTTGAAGATCCTCCCCGGCAACGGCGCCAGAAATACCTTTTGATGTCGCTTGAAGCTACATCGGTATTTCCCCAAAGAGGAAGGGATGATGCAGCACAGCAGCGGTAGGTATTTCCCTCAGATATGAAACCAAGGTTATCGAACCAGTAGGAGAACCAAACAACACAACGTAAATAGCCCCTGCACACAAATAACAACACCTCGCAACCTGTCGTGTTAAAGGGGTTGTCAATCACTTTCGGGTACGACGCCTCAAACGGTGCGTGGACGGGAAATAGATTGTAGTAGATTGAATAAATAGATCGCAAATAAAATAAAACACAGCAAGGTATTTTTGTATTTTTGGTTTAATAGACCTGAAAATAAATGCAAAAGAAAAGTAGACCGCAAAGGCAAATATATGAGAAAGAGACCCGGGGGTCGTAGATTTCACTAGTGACTTCTCTCGAGAAAGATAGCAAATGGTGGGTAAACAAATTACTGTTGGGAAATTGATAGAACTTCAAATAATCATGAAGATATCCAGGCGATGATCATTATATAGGCATCACGTCCAAGATTAGTAGACCGACTCCTGCCTCCATCTACTACTATTACTCCACACATCGACAGCTATCCAGCATGCATCTAGTGTATTAAGTTCATGGAAAAACGGAGTAATGCAATAAGAACGATGACATGATGTAGACAAGATCTACCTATGTAGAGATAGACCCCATCATTTTATCCTTAGTAGCAACGATACATACGTGTCGGTTCCCCTTCTGTCACTGGGATCAAGCACCGTTAGATCGAACCCACTACAAAGCACCTCTTCCAATTGCAAGATAAATAGATCAAGTTGGCCAATCAAAACCCAAATATCGGAGAAGAAATACGAGGCTATAAGAGATCATGCATATAAGAGATC
Source organism: Aegilops tauschii subsp. strangulata (assembly GCF_002575655.3). Classification (NCBI taxonomy): domain Eukaryota; kingdom Viridiplantae; phylum Streptophyta; class Magnoliopsida; order Poales; family Poaceae; genus Aegilops; species Aegilops tauschii. The sequence goes on from NC_053036.3 coordinate 333,422,492, forward strand.
AAAGAAACTCAAATAACTTTCATGGATATAAAAAGATATAACTGATCATAAACTCAAAGTTCATCAGATCCCAACAAACACATCACAAAAAGAGTTACATCATATGGATCTCCAAGAGACCATTGTATTGAGAATTTAGCGAGAGAGAGGAAGCCATCTAGCTACTAACTACGGACCCGCAGGTCTACAAAGAACTACTCACGCATCATCGGAGAGGCACCAATGGAGGTGGTGAACCCCATCCGAGATGGTGTCCAGATTGGATCTGGTGGTTCTGGACCCTGCGATGGCTGGATGAATATTCCGTCGACTCCCCTAGGGTTTTGGGAATATTGGGGTATTTATAGAGTAAAGAGGCGGTCCGGGGGCACCCGAGGTGGGCACAACGCACCAGGGCACACCTGGGCCTCCTGGCGTGCCCTGGTGGGTTGTGTCCTCCTCGGGACACCCTCCAGGCGCAACCACGGCCCATTATGTTCCTTCTGGTCCAAAAAAATCTCCATAAAGTTTTGTTGCATTTGGACTCCGTCTGATATTGATTTCCTGCGATGTAAAAAACATGCAGAAAACAGCAACTAGCACTTGGCACTATGTCAATAGGTTAGTACCAAAAATGATATAAAATGACTATAAAATGATTATAAAACATCCATGATTGATAATATAACAGCATGGAACAATCAAAAATTATAGATATGTTGGAGACGCACCTATCATATTAGGACTAATTTTATAACCAAAGCAAATTACCATGTTGTTTAGAAACTCTCAAAATAATATAAGTTAAGTACGAGAGTTCATCAATTTCTATAAAATAAAGCCACCGCCATGTTCTAAAAAGATATAAGTGAAGCACTAGAGCAAATTTTGCCTAGCTCAAAAGATATAAGTGAAGCACATAGAGCATTCTAATAAATCACGATTCATGTGTGTCTCTCTCAAAAGGTGTGTACAACAAGGATTATTGTGGCAAACTAAAAAGCAAAGACTCAAATCATACAAGACGCTCCAAGCAAAACACATATCATGTGGTGAATAAAAATATAGCATCAAGTAAAGTTACCGATAGACGAAGACGAAAGAGGGGATGCCTTCCCAGGGCATCCCCAAGCTTAGGCTTTTTGACATCCTTGAATATTACCTTGGGGTGCCTTGGGCATCCCCAAGCTTAGGCTCTTGCCACTCATTATTCCATAGTCCATCAAATCCTTACCCAAAACTTGAAAACTTCACAACACAAAACTCCAACAGAAAATCTCGTAAGCTCCGTTAGTATAAGAAAACAAATCACCACTTTAGGTACTATTGTGAACTCGTTATTTATTTATATTGGTGTAATATCAACTGTATTCCAACTTTTCCATGGTTCATACCCCCGATACTAGCCATAGATGCATCAAAATAAGCAAACAACACGCGAAAACAGAACATGTCAAAAACAGAACAGTCTGTAGAAATATGGGTAGTTCGAATAGTTCTGTAACTCAAACAATTCTCAGAAAATAGGACGTCCTAGATAATTTGTTTATTAATCTTCTGCAAAAATAATCAACTAAAAATCACTCTCCAGCTACAAATAAGAATTGTTTTCGTGAGCGCAAAGTTTCTGTTTTTCAGCAAGATCAACTAACATCGTAGGCTATCCCATAGGTCTTACTTGGCACAAACACTAATTAAAACACAAAACCACATCTAACCAGAGGCTATATGATTTATTCAAAGCAAAACAGGACTTAAAAAGCAAGAACAAAAATAAAATTGGGTTGCCTCCCAACAAGCGCTATTGTTTAACGCCTTTTTAGCTAGGCAATGAGATTTCAATGATGCTCACATGAAAGAAAAGAATTGAAGCACAAAGAGAGCATCATAAAACATGTGACAAACACACTTAAGTATAACATACTTCCTATGCATAGGTATTTTATAAGCAAACAAACTATCAAGGCAAGCAAAAACTAGCATATGCAAGGAAGAAGAAAGAGACGGTAGCAATCTCAACACGAAGAGAGGTGATTTAGTAACATGAAAATTTCTACAACCATATTTTCCTCTCTCATAATAATTACATGTAGGATCATAAGAAAATTCAACAATATAGCTATCACATAACATATTCTCAACACGATCCACATGTATGCGAAGTTGATACTCTTCCAAAATAGTGGGATTAACACTAGCTAAGGTCATGACCTCTCCAAACCCACTTTTATCAAAAAATTCATAAGATTGAACATTCTCCAAATATGTGGGATCTAAAGTTGACACTCTTCCAAACCCACTTTAAATATTATTGCAAACACTATTATCAATCTCATATTCATCATGGGGCTTAAATAAATTTTCAAGATCATAAGAAGAATCACCCCAATCATGATCATTGCAACAAGTAGTGGACATAGCAAAACTAGCATCCCAAGCTTAGGCTTTTGCATATTATTAGCTGATACGTCTCCAACGCATCTATAATTTTTGATTGTTCCATGCTATTATATTATCTTTTTTGGATGTTTAATGGGCTTTAATATACCTTTTTATATTATTTTTGGGACTGACTTATTAACCGGCGGCCCAGTGCAAATTGTTGTTTTTTTGCAAATTTCAGTGTTTCGCAGAAAAGGAATATCAAATGGAGTCCAAACGGAATGAAACCTTCGCGAGGATCGTTTTTGGAACAAACGCAATCCAGGAGACTTGGAGTGGACGTCAACGAAGCAACGAAGCGGCCACGAGGTAGGAGGGCGCGCCCCCACCCTCGTGGCCACACCGACCTACTTCCTTTGCCTATATATACTCTTATACCCTGAAAACATCCAGGAGCACCACGAAACCCTATTTCCACCGCCGCAACCTTCTGTACCCATGAGACCCCATCTTGGGGCCTTTTCCGGCACTCCGCCGGAGGGGGAATCGATCACGGAGGGCTTCTACATCAACACCATAGCCTCTCCGATGATGTGTGAGTAGTTTACCACATACCTTCAAGTCCATAGTTATTATCTAGATGGCTTCTTCTCTCTCTTTGGATCTCAATACAAAGTTCTCCTCGATTCTCTTGGAGATCTATTTGATGTAATACTTTTTGCGGTGTGTTTGTGGAGATCCGATGAATTGTGGGTTTATGATCAAGATTATCTATGAACAATATTTGATTCTTCTCTGAATTCTTTTATGCATGATTTAATATCTTTGCAAGTCTCTTCGAATTATCGGTTTAGTTTGGCCTACTAGATTGATCTTTCTTGCAATGGGAGAAGTGCTTAGCTTTGGGTTCAATCTTGCGGTGTCCTTTTGCAGTGACAGTAGGGGCAGCAAGGCATGTATTGTATTGTTGCCATCGAGGATAATAAGATGGGGTTTTTATCATATTGCATGAATTTATCCCTCTACATCATGTCATGTTGCTTAAGGCGTTACTCTGTTTTTATGAACTTAATACTCTAGATGCATGCTGAATAGCGGTTGATGAGTGGAGTAATAGTAGTAGATGCAGGCAGGAGTCGGTCTAGTTGTCTCGGACGTGATGCCTATATGCATGATCATACCTAGATATTCTCATAACTATGCTCAATTCTGTCAATTACTCAACAGTAATTTGTTCACCCACCGCAAAATACTTATGCTCTTGAGAGAAGCCACTAGTGAAACCTATGGCCCCCGGGTCTATCTTCATCGCAAACCTGTACCTGCAACTGGTGTTGTAGTAATCTGTGAGCCACGAGGACTCAGCAATCCCATTACCATGGCTATCAAGACTATCAAAGCTTAATGGGAAAGGAATGGATAAGGTGGTGAGGTTGCAGCAGCGTCTAAGCAATGCATGGTGGCTAACTTATGCAAATGAGAGCGAGAAGAGAAGCAAAGGAACGGTCGTGAAACTAGCAATGATCAAGAAGTGATCCTGAACTCCTACTTACGCCAAACATAACCCAGAAACCGTGTTCACTTCCCGGACTCCGCCGAGAAGAGACCATCACGGCTACACACGCGGTTGATGCGTTTTAATTAAGGTCAAGTGTCAAGTTCTCTACAACCGGATATTAACTAATTCCCATCTGCCACATAACCGCGGGCACGGCTTTCGAAAGATAATACCCTGCAGGGGTGTCCCAACTTAGCCCATCACAAGCTCTCACGGTCAACGAAGGATATTCCTTCTCCCGGGAAGACCCGATCAGTCTCGGAATCCTGGTTACAAGACATTTCGATGATGGTAAAACAAAACCAGCAAAGCCGCCCGAATGTGCCGACAAATCCCGATAGGAGCTGCACATATCTCGTTCTCGGGGCACACCGGATTGTCCAAGCTTCCGGTAGGCCAGACCAGAGTTGCCCCTGGTGGCCACCGGCGACTGACAGGTTGGACCAACACTCGAAGGAGCACTGGCCCGGGGGGTAAATAAAGATGACCCTCGAGAGCGCGACTCCCAAGGGAAAAAGGCCAGGTGAGGCAAATGTAAAACCAAGGTTGGGCCTTGCTGGAAGAGTTTTATTCAAAGCGAACTGTCAAGGGGTCCCATAAATCACCCAACCGCGTGAGGGACGCAAAATCAAGGAACATAACACCGGTATGACGGAAACTAGGGTGGCAAGAGTGGAACAAAACACCAGGCATAAGGCCGAGCCTTCCACCCTTTACCAAGTATATAGATGCATTAATAATATAAGAGATATTGTGATATCCCAACATAAACATAATCCAACATGGAGCAATCTTCATCTTCACCTGCAACTAACAACGCTATAAGAGGGGCTGAGCATAGCGGTAACATAGCCAAACAACGGTTTGCTAGGAAGGGTGACAAAGGTTACGGGTTCATGGCAATTTGGGAGGCTTGAAAAGCAAGTGATAGGTAGCGCAGGATAGCGATAGAATGAAGCAACTAGCATAGCAATGATATTAATGAGAGGCAGGGTGACGGTCATCTTGCCTGAAATCCCGCTAGGAAGAAGAACGAGTCCATAAAGAAGATGAAGCCACGAAGACGAACGAATCCTCACGATCGCAATGACACGGGAACTATCGAGAAGAAGCGCACAACAAGGTAAACACACCACCCATGAACAAGGCATGATGCTCAAACAAGAATGATGCATGACAAGGCTATATGAAGCTACACACGGCAAGAGATAATGCATACAAGATCAACACATCACAGCAAGTTTAAATGAGGCCGGATACAACATATGACAAATCCGGTAAGTCCTCATATGCAAATTTCGAAATTGGTCCAGAACTGAATACACCTTATGTTCAAGTTGTTAAACAGCAAGTTAAGATGCACCAAGATGATCTACACGAAATTCTAGTAAAGTTACATATAAAGTTCATTAGATTCGGAGCTACGGCCTAGAAGATATGAGCAAAACAAGGTAAACATGGCATTGATGCAAAATGCATACAAACATCAAGCAAACACCTCAAAACAAGGATGCAACATGATAATATGAAACTACATGCAAATCTAAGCAAGTTTAAAATGGAGCATGCTCAAAACGGAGCTACGGTGCAACACATACACTCCAAACAAGACATAGCAACAATCTGTCCAAAACAGCAACTAGGCATATTGCAAGCATTACAGCAATATGCTACAGCAGCTGAACATGAAAACAAAAGGCATGGACATGATGTACAGGTAAAGTACAACAAAACATGAACACTGAGCTATCTCCAGAAATCACTAGACCAAGCTCAAAAGGACATGGCAAAATTGCAAATAATAACAGATTCACAGACTTGGCAGAAATACTGGACATGGCAGAAATAACATCAGGTTGCAATGTTCAGAGCAAGCAAACAACATGCTACAGGAACTTATCATGGCAAAACAAGGCATGGAATGAATCTACTCAAAGAATATAACAAATGTCCCTTACTGAACATGAGCCAAAAAGGCACAGAAGATATGATGTCAACCATGCAAATATAGCAAGTTTCGTTAACAGGTTTCAGACTTGGCAGAAAACAGAGCATGGCAGAAACAGACATTATGAGGGCATCTTTGTGAGCTTGATGCAGTCATCACAAAGCAATGCATGACAAAACAAGCATACCTACAGCAAGATGGCATCTTTATGAAGCTATCCATGGCAAGATCAAATACATAGCATGAAAGTATCAACTACAACAAGCTTGGCAAAATTGAATCACACGTAAACAATCTGCCAGGAACATTTTATAGCAAAAGTAGAGCAAGATTGAGTCATGCTATGACACTCTATAATTGCAAACAAGGGCATGGATGGATCAATTACAATAATATCTACAAAACATCCTTACTGAACATCTCCAAAATAAGTATGGATCTCTCTGTAGCTACATGGATACATAGCAACAAAATAACAGCAGTCACAGACACTAAAATTACTAAGTCTCTGAAATCAGAAACATCACGAAGCCTAGTTTGCATGCTTGTGCTAGTCACCGCAGAGATCACAAAAATACATGGCATACACCTCTGTAAAGATGGCATGGCATACATCAAAACACATGTAGAGCTCCTACTCATAAGATGCACAGATTAAATGCAACAAAAATAACAAATCTACAAGTTCTGATAAGTAACAGCAGATAACAGCAACTAGCACTCTTGCAACGATGATTTGGTCATCAAGATGGACTCAAATGAATATGGTGCAATGTAACAAAATATAGAGCATCACGAGGCGAACATTTTGATATATTACACGCGCGAAACGGAGCCATATGCAGAGAGTTACGATGCAATGAATATGAGCATATAATGTTACAGATACGGGGACTTAGCAGAAAATCGACCTCGAGGACAAAGTCAACGCGGGCGAGGTGGCGGCGGATCTCGCCGGAGATGGACGCGCGGCGGCCGGGGAGGCGCGGGGAGGCGCTGGGAGACGGCCCTGGCCCGGATCCGGCCGGCGGCGGGCGGCGAGGCACCGGGGCGGCGCGGGCGGCGGCGCGACCCGGCGGAGGGAAGGGCCGGCGAGCAGGCGGCGGGGTTAGTCGGCGGAGGGCGCCGGTGCGGGACGGCGGCGCTCGGCGAAGGTCGCCGCGGCGGCGGACGGGCCAGGTGGCGGCGGAGGAGGGGATCCGGCGGCTCGGGCGCGGGCGCGCGGGCCGGGAGGGCCGGCCTCGGGCCCGTGGGCCGCGGCGGCGCGGGGGGATGGGCGGCGGTGACGTGGCGGGAGCGGATTGGGTGAGGGCGGCGAGGAGGTGACGTGGCATCCTCCGATTGGTCGGAGCGACGTGGCGGCGGCGGGGACGGACATGTCCGGCGCGGCGGGGAAGTGTCCGGCGGCGCGAGAGGAAGGAGGCTACGGTTTGATCTGCGCGAAAAATCGGGGATGGGCACCTATTTATAGGTAGAGGGAGCTAGGAGAGTCCAAATGAGATGCGGTGCCCACACGATCGTGATCGAACGACCGAGAGCATGGAGGGGGTTAGGATGGGCTAGAGGGCTGTGGTGGAGGGGTGTTGGGCTGCACAAAAGAAGGGGTTTCGGGCTACGCAGTTAACGGTTGGAGTACCAAACGACCTCCAAATGGAACGAAACTTGACAGGTGGTCTACCAGTGGTATACCAAGGCCAGTTGCCGATAACTCGGTTACAAAACATGATCATCTCATACAACACATTATATCACATCATGTCTTGACCATATCACATCACAACATGCCCTCAAAAACAAGTTAGACGTCCTCTACTTTGTTGTTGCATGTTTTACGTGGCTGCTACGGGCTTAGCAAGAACCGTTCTTACCTACGCATCAAAACCACAACGATAGTTTGTCAAGTTGGTGCTGTTTTAACCTTCGCAAGGACCGGGCGTAGCCACACTCGGTTCAACTAAAGTGAGAGAGACAGACACCCGCCGGTCACCTTTAAGCAACGAGTGCTCGCAACGGTAAAACCAGTCTTGCGTAAGCGTACGCGTAATGTCGGTCCGGGCCGCTTCATCTCACAATACCGCTGAACCAAAGTATGACATGCTGGTAAGCAGTATGACTTATATCGCCCACAACTCACTTGTGTTCTACTCGTGCATAGCATCAACGCATAAAACCAGGCTCGGATGCCACTGTTAGGGAACGTAGTAATTTCAAAAATTTCCTACGCACACGCAAGATCATGGTGATGCATAGCAACGAGAGGGGAGAGTGTTGTCCACGTACCCTCGTAGACCGACAGCGGAAGCGTTATCACAACGCGGTTGATGTAGTCGTACGTCTTCACGATCCGACCGATCAAGTACCGAACGTACGGCACCTCCGAGTTCTACACACGTTCAGCTCGATGACGTCCCTCGAACTCCGATTCAGCCGAGTATTGAGGGAGAGTTTCGTCAGCACGACGGCGTGGTGACGATGATGATGTTCCACCGACGCAGGGCTTCGCCTAAGCTCCGCAACGGTATTATCGAAGTGTAATATGGTGGAGGGGGCACCGCACACGGCTAAGAGATCTCAAGGATCAATTGTTGTGTCTCTGGGGTGCCCCCCTGCCCCCGTATATAAAGGAGCAAGGGGGAGGCAGCCGGCCAAGGGGAGAGGCGCGCCATAGGGGGGAGTCCTACTCCCACCGGGAGTAGGACTCCTCCTTTCCTTGTGGGAGTAGGAGAAGGGAAGGGGGAAGGAGAAAGAAGGAAGGGGCGCCCCCTTTCCCTAGTCCAATTCGGACCAGATCATGGGGAGGGGTGCGGCCACCTTTTGAGGCCTTTCTCTCCTTTCCCGTATGGCCCATTAAGGCCCAATACGAATTCCCGTAACTCTCCGGTACTCCGAAAAATACCCGAATCACTCGGAACCTTTCCGAAGTCCGAATATAGTCGTCCAATATATCGATCTTTACGTCTCGACCATTTCGAGACTCCTCGTCATATCCCCGATCTCATCCGGGACTCCGAACTCCTTCGGTACATCAAAACTCAATAAAACTGTCATCGTAACGTTAAGCGTGCGGACCCTACGGGTTCGAGAACTATGTAGACATGACCGAGACACGTCTCCGGTCAATAACCAATAGCGGAACCTGGATGCCCATATTGGCTCCCACATATTCTATGAATATCTTTATCGGTCAGACCGCATAACAACATACGTTGTTCCCTTTGTCACCGGTATGTTACTTGCCCGAGATTTGATCGTCGGTATCTCGATACCTAGTTCAATCTCGTTACCGGCAAGTCTCTTTACTCGTTCCGTAACACATCATCCCGCAACTAACTCATTAGTCACAATGCTTGCAAGGCTTATAGTGATGTGCATTACCGAGTGGGCCCAGAGATACCTCTCCGACAATTGGAGTGACAAATCCTAATCTCGAAATACGCCAACCCAACAAGTACCTTTGGAGACACCTGTAGAGCACCTTTATAATCACCCATTTACGTTGTGACGTTTGGTAGCACACAAAGTGTTCCTCCGGTAAACGGGAGTTGCATAATCTCATAGTCATAGGAACATGTATAAGTCATGAAGAAAGCAATAGCAACATACTAAACGATCGAGTGCTAAGCTAACGGAATGGGTCAAGTCAATCACGTCATTCTCCTAATGAGGTGATCTCGTTAATCAAATGACAACTTATGTCTATGGCTAGGAAACATAACCATCTTTGATTAACGAGCTAGTCAAGTAGAGGCATACTAGTGACACTCTGTTTGTCTATGTATTCACACATGTATTATGTTTCTGGTTATTACAATTCTAGCATGAATAATAAACATTTATCATGATATAAGGAAATATATAATACTTTATTATTGCCTCTAGGGCATATTTCCTTCAATGGCAAAAAGCAACACGCAAGCAAATGACAAGGCAAGGACGGCAACTAACAGGCAGACACCTGGAGCATCGGATCCGGGGCGTTACAACACTGCAAAAGAAAAAAGATTCAGACATTGTCATCTAACACAAGTCATTATGGGCAGTAAAAAGAAGGCTACAGGGTTCTTACTTACCATCCTCCAGTTCACTGTTGTCTTGCATAAAGTGTAAACAAATAGTTTGATTGACATCTTTTGACCCATTTTAATAATAATCTTTATCAGTTTCCTCACTTGATGATGGTTCATGAATATCTCATTGCCCCATATGCAGAAAGGGTCGAAGTGTGGATCTTTGGCAATGATATATGTACCTAAAAGCACCAAGTTAATATTAGAAGCTAAACAACAATTGAAAAATGATGTAGTACAACACTCCCTCCATCCCATTATATAAGGTTTTATTACATGTATATCTAGACATCATCAGACCATTAAGGTAACACTCTTCCTTGTTGCTATGTAGCCTGGGATTGCATATTTAGTCATTCAGTACAATGCATGTTGCTATGTAGCCTTAGATATATTAAATATGGCCCTAGTTAACCTACTGATAAATGGGTTACAGATATATTCAGTGAAATGTCCGATTCGACGATTAATCCCTTATCAGCCCCAGGCTATATTGTACCAGCTACCGATATCCTGAACAGTGAGTACATATAAGCAATGCGATGAAACTAACCTCGATGGAAAACAACACTGTTCTCAATATTGTCATGTATGAGTACATATAAAGGCATGTTAAGCACAACAGGCTAAACATCAACCAAATATATCCATGGTAGACAACATAATCTACAAATGATAGCTTCAGTGTGCAGGCTTAAGCACGCTAGTTAAGCAAAACAAGAAGTGGAAAGGTGTGTTAACTGCATCAGGCATAACATTTAAAAACAAGCAAATAGTCATTCAAAGTAGTATTGTGTAGGTCTAAAGTACACTAGTTATTGTTAAAAAATGAAAAGGCATGTTAACTGCAATATCCTTAACAGCAACCAAATATCATAATTCATAGTGGTATTGTTGAAACTGTTATTGATGAAATTGAACTACACGGAAAATAGTTGCACATATAGAGCATCACATTGTGAAGAACTGAAATAAACAAGTCATAAGGCCATCTCTAGCCGATCCTTAAAAAGTTAAAGGACTAAAACCCTTAGTGGATATATATATACTCCGGCAATTTTTGGCCTTTTCTAGTCGATCCCCTAAACTTAACGTTGTAAACTTCAATTTGATCAAGTTCAAAGCAGGTTCAACCGAAAGTAGCATGCATTCAAACATAAACATAGATAGTTTTGCATAACCGAACATAAAACATAAATCTAAACTAAGCTAAACTACTTTCGGTCAAAGTAGAGCTCGAGCCAATCCTTCCTCGTCATGTACGGTGTGCCGCGAGCTGGGTCTGAGACGATGCCGTCATCGGGGTCATTGGGGAAGGCACTCCTCCATTCGTCGACGTCGATCTCCTCGTCCTCGGGGCCCACCTCGACGCCATCCACGCCGCCGTCGCCGCCGCCTTTGACCTCGTCATCAGAGGAGAGCGCGATAACCTCGCCGCCCTCTGCACCGCCGTCCTTGCCGCCTTCGACCTCGTCATCAAAGGAGAGCGCTGGCAAAGATCGCCCGCTCCGCCTCCACGAGCTCCGGGTGCTGCCGGCAGAGCTCTTGCATTTGGCCCCGGTGGCGGCCTCGGCCTCGAGGCGCTCCCACGCCTCGCGGTCCTCCCGCACCATAGCCGGGCTCACCACCCTGGCTCCGGCGGAACGAGGTCCACCGGACGTGTGCCGAAGGGGAAATTGAGCCTAGCCGGCGTGCCGTGGTAGCGGACCTGCCAGCGGCCGTACTCCATGGCCGCGAGCTCGGCCGTATGGAAGCTACCGAGCCATCAGCGGGTGTGGGTCTCTCGATCTGTAATCTCGGCGACCCACGTCCCCCACCGTCGCTGCCGGACCCCGAGGTAGGACCTCGTCGGCTGTTGGGTCCGAGGGAGGACGGGGAAGTCCTTGAACCGGCATAGGGGCGCGGCGGCGGGGAGATCGGGGGACCGGCAACGGCGGATCGAGCCCGCGGAGGACGACGGGGACACCTCGGCGGCCACCTTGCCGGTGTCGGGCGAAAAGGCTGTGATAAACCTCTTTTTGGCCATTGGCTCCTCGAGCTCCCCGGCACACAGGCAGAGGTTGAGGATGGAGGCGCCGGCGATGGCGGCGACCTACCAATGGTTTCGAGGGTGGTGTGTGTTTGTGTGAGAGGAGGTTTTGGGGAGTGTGTGGTGTGTGTGGAGGGGGGGCAAGGTGGTATTTGAGGAAATACTGCGGCAACTGAAAATTTTACTAGGCAGGAGTAACAGGGCAGGGCTACTAAAAATTTGGATCAAGAGCGAGCAGATATTTTTGAGATTGCGAGGGATGCAGAGGCGGGAGTAAAATGTCAGGGCTACTAAAAATTTGAATCAAGGGACTGAAGCGGAGCGGGAGTAACAGACATCGCACACGGTCCACACATACTACTCGTGTGCTATCAAACATTAAAACATTCCACGCGGTAGATATTTTCGAGATTACGAGGCAGTAATATTTTTGAGATTGCGAGGGATGCAGATGCGGGAGTATTTGGGGAGCGAGCTAGTGTGCTTGACACGCCGGTTGTGGACTGTAGCCGACACTCCTTCTCGCGTAAGCCATAGGCGTACTATACACTGACGGTGCTCCAAGATATTTTGTACTGCATCTCACATGGTTGGTGATAATAACCTGTGTGGGATCTACTTGATTTTCCATCTTGACATGAATTACATAATGGGGTCACAGCGGCAATGGACGGTGTTTGAATTGCTAGACCTTTTATCTGCTTATGTCCATGGGTTTATGCTTATGTCCCATGCAAGAAATGGGGATGAATTTCGAACATAACGGCACCTTTGAGGACGAAACAATATCCGTTGCCTCTTATTGCTTTCAAAAAATTTCTAGTGTCAACATAGAACAACAGGAGTGTTGTGTTAAGTTTTGGAATTTTTCGGGGTTCGTTTGGACATTTTTATACATTAAATGGGTTTTCTAGGCATTTTATGTGCAATTCAAATTTGAAATACATGCACATGCTCTAGTGCATATAAATTGGTTGAAAAATCAAATATGTGTCCTTGGGTGCATGCTTAGGTCCCATGCAAGAAATGGGAATGAATTTCAAACACCAGGGCACTATTGATTGCCGGCAAAATGTTGAGATACCTGGTTTTTAAATTCTAGTAAATCCAAAACTCGTTTGAAATTCATGAAACTTGGCATGGTATCATGGAGCGGCATCAACATGCCATGGTAAAGTTTTTGTCCCATTTGGGGCAGGTTTGGGTATAAGCTTCTCACAAACCAGAGCTTCTCACAACAAGCCTGGTGGTTTCGGTAGGGAACGTGCCACCTTTGGGGATGAAACAATATTCGTTGCCTCTTATCGCTTTCAAAATTTTCTAGTGTCAACATAGAACAATAGGAGTGATGTGTTAAGTTTTGGAATTTTTCGGGGCTCGTTTGGAAATTTTTATACATTAACTGGGTTTTCTAAGCATTTTATGTGCATAATTCAAATTTGAAATACATGCACATGCTCTAGTGCATATAAATTGGTTGAAAAATCAAATCTGTGTCCTTGGGTCCATGCTTAGGTCCCTTGCAAGAAATGGGAATGAATTTCAAACACCAGAGCACTGTTGATTGCCGGCAAAACGTTGAGATACCAGGTTTTCAAATTCTAGTAAATCCAAAACTCATCTGAAATTCATGAAACTTGGCATGGTATCATAGAGCAACAACATGCCATGGTAAAAACATTGTCCCATTTGGGGCAGGTTTGGGTATAAGATTCTCACAAACCAGAGCTTCTCACAACAAGCCTGGTGGTTTCGGTAGGGAACTTGCCACCTTTGGGGACGAAACGATATATATTGCCTCTTATTGCTTTCAAAAAAATTCTAGTGTCAACATAGAACAACAGGAGTGTTGTGTTAAGTTTTGGAATTTTTCGGGGTTCGTTTGGACATTTTTATACATTAACTATGTTTTCTAGGCATTTTATGTGCATAATTCAAATTTGAATACATGCACATGCTCCAGTGCATATAAATTGGTTGAAAAATAAAATCTATGTCCTTGGGTGCATGCTTAGGTCCCATGCAAGAAATGGGAATGAATTTCAAACACCAGGGCACTGTTGATTGCCTGCAAAACCTTGAGATACCTGGTTTTTAAATTCTAGTAAATCCAAAACTCGTCTAAAATTCATGAAACTTGGCATGGTATCATGGAGCGGCATCAACATGCCGTGGTAAATTTTTGTCCCATTTGGGGTAGGTTTGGGTATAAGCTTCTCACAAACCAGAGCTTCTCACAACAAGCCTGGTGGTTTCGGTAGGGAACGTGCCACCTTTGGGGACAAAATGATATCCGTTGCCTCTTATTGCTTTCAAAACTTTTCTAGTGTCAACATAGAACAACAGGAGTATTGTGTTAAGTTTTGGAATTTTCTGGGGCTCGTTTGGACATTTTTATACATTAACTGGGTTTTCTAGGCATTTTATGTGCATAATTCAAATTTGAAATACATGCACATGCTCCAGTGCATATAAATTGGTTGAAAAATCAAATTTGTGTCCTTGGGTGCATGCTTAGGTCCCATGCAAGAAATGGGAATGAATTTCAAACACCAGGGCACTGTTGATTGCCGACAAAACGTTGAGATACTTTGTTTTTAAATTCTAGTAAATCCAAAACTCGTCTGAAATTCATGAAACTTGGCATGCTATCATGGAATGGCACCCGACATGTTGTGGTATTTTTCGTGTCCATTTTGAGAGAAGGCGCACTCAAATAACAGCCAACAAAGGCATTTTGAAAAAAAATAGCTACCACTTTAATATCTCAAACGTTTGTATAATTCAAACCGTGTGCGTTCTGTTAACCATTCACGTGACGCCATGTGTCTTGGTTTTAATGGCTACGGGAGGTGCCGTGCGGACAGCTGCTTGACTGAACGGGAGGCGTGCGAGTGCAGTCCAGTGCGCAGGCTCATCGAGAGGCTCACTGGGAAGCGTGTGAGCTGTTCAACGCGGGATTTGTGCATCTCTTCAATGCAAATGGTTCAGATTGGCTACGGTATGAGCTGTTTAACCGTGCCATGCTTCAGTTAAGCAGTAAAGCGGCAGGAAATAAACTAAAAATATATACGTGTTGCCACACACCCCGTGTGCCGTGCGAGCAGGCGTGAGTTGACGGGACGCATGCGAGCAGTCCGCCGCGTAGGCATATCAGGAGGCATGCATGCAGGTGTGCGTATTGACGGGGAGGCGTGCGAGTAGCTGTGTGAAATGATAGTAGGAATGGCAGAAGTCCGGCGCGCAGGCTCACCGGGAGACGAGACAACTTTTGATCCCAGCCTGCCTCGCTCCCACTGGTCCGTATTAATTGCGCGCCCAAGCCGCTAGCCATAATAGGTGGCCGCACCCCTGGTCCATAGTGGTCACCAACGTCTGGACTCTGGAGTGTATGGCGATGCCGCCGAAGCGCACCATCGGAGGGAGTGGCGACGCCGGGGCTGGTGAAGCACCCGCACAACGCGTGAAGCTGGGCACACAGGTTTCCGTTGCTGCCAACGAGGTCTCGCGCAGGCAGCAGCACGACCTTGACTTCGTCGGCGCCGTCGTGCCCCCCCCCCCAGCCGGAGCCGGAGGTCAACAGCAACTCCGGCAACAACTGTGACTCCGACGGAAAACCGGTTAGTCATCTATATACCCATTTGTGCGGGAAACATATCATGTGTTTTCTGGAATACAAATCCTATGGTTATGTTCTCCCGGTCCATGAAATCAGAGTAATTAAGATTCGTTAGATGTACGTAGTGTATTGATTGTTTGAATGTTATCCGTATAGAGTTAGTGATTAATTGTTTGTTCTGTACAAATGATTTTTGCTAATAATCCGACTAGGGTTAGCTTGCGTGCTAATAATTCATGGCCAGATCTTGAGAATTTATTTTGAATGTCCTACATATATGTTTGTGCCTTTTTTCTTCCTGATCTTGAGAATTGATTTTGAATGTCCTACTTGTTATGCCATTTTTTTCTTTCAGATTGGTATGTACACAGATGAGGTTCCGGCCAGCGCCGCCGTCGGATGTAGATCTTGGACCCGGCTGTGCGGCGAGAAGCGCCCCACTAGACCTGAGGAACCAGTACAATCTTCGGCGGACTGCATCAGCGATCTCCCAGACGACATCCTTGGGGAGATCATCTCCCTTCTCCCCACCAAGGATGGTTGCCGCACACAAGTCCTCGCATCTCGGTGGCGCACTCTGTGGTGCACCGCGCCTCTTAATCTCGACTGTCGTCAGCTATCTCCCGATGATGATTCTGAACTCCCCGGAGCCATCATCTCATCCCACCAGGGCTCCGTTCAACGCATCTGCATCCCGGCATGTTACCTGCTGGACATACCCTGCATGGTGGCCGCCTGGCTGACATCCCGTCAATTCGATAAACTCCAGCAGCTTGAGTTCTACCATGACTATGTATGTAACATACCACGAACTGATGTATATGTGCCCTCACAACCGATTTCCATCTCGTGGTTTTCCTCCTCTCTCCACACGGCCACCTTCGCCCAGTGCCATCTAGCAGACAATCTGGTACAAGTGCTTCAGCTCCCACTGCTAAAAAAACTTGCTCTTGTGGTGGTTGATCTTTCGAAGGCCGCACTGCACAGCATCATCCACTCCAGCTGCCCTGCCCTGGAGCACTTGCTTCTTGTTTTTGCAATGGAAATTCGTATCCATTATCTCAAAATAAAGTCGCCCCACCTTGTAAGCATGGGAATTTGTTTGTTTGCACATGATCTCCTCATTGAAGATGCCCCTTCACTTCAAAGGTTGCTCCTTGATTCTGTTATAGTACCTTCGCAAATAACTGTAGTCTCTGCGCCTAAACTGGAGACCTTGGGTGCAATTCGTGATCATTTTAGATGGTTCAAGATAGTGTTTGGCTCCACACCTATTGAGGTACTATATATTATTCACGTAAACTTTTGTAATCTACTTTTTTCATTTGTGCGCGTAAGTTAAGTGTCATCTTGGAGTACACTTTTGGTACTAATATTATGTTCTATGCTCAATGAAGAACTTGTCCATCCTATCAGTGGTGGTGGATTCTGTTAAGACCTTACATATCAGTATGTGGTGTTTTGATCTGAACATGGTTGTTGGCTTGCTACAATGCTTTCCATGTCTGGAGAATTTGTATATAAAGGTGATGATTTCACGCACATTGAAAGCCCATATATAATGTACTATAATTAGTCGTTCAGCTATCACTCTTTCAACATAATCTTTTTTAGACATTAACTATTTTCAACCTTCATCTCTATTTAGGCACTAACATGTGGACGAGAAGGTATAACCAATCAATGGTTCAAGAAGCACCGGGATTTCCCAGATCTCATGACATTCGTTTGAAGACAGTAACGTTGGAAGGATATGCATCCAACAATGCAAACACTAGCTTTGTCACATTCTTCATGTTGAATGCGAGGGCACTATTGTCCGTGAGGATTAAGTTTTTCATCGAGAAATTTCTTACGACTGCAAGTGTTGAGCAGCATAAAACGAAGTTTCAGGTGGACCTAAGGGCTTCTGATCGTGCTCGACTTCTATTTACAACAGGTTGTTATCATGGACCAGTAGAATTTCTGGGCCGGGATCTTGATTTTATGGATAAGACCGATCCATTTGATTGTGACTACCGAAAACTTTGGTTGAGTTAGATGGCATTGTCCTGTTCAATCTGGATTTTTTCTAAACCTAATGAGCAATTAATCCTTGTGCTTTGTATTGTTTGTTAGCTGGAATTAGATATTATTGCCCTTTTCAACTCGGCTTTGACCCATATTTTCTTTCATACTGGGCCAATGGCTTGCCATTTCTTTAATTAAGACATAAATATTATAAGCATTCACAACATAGGGAAAGAACATCACTCTCGCGGGATCCTTGAGATCTTTGTTCATTACAGAACCGCAAGTTCTTAGCGCCCACCAGCACCCACAAACTTATTTTCAGCTTGCACACCAAATGGGCTGTAATTCTTAATAAGAAAAGATGCATGGTAGTCACAAATTTGGATTTATCATTTGGGACACACGAGGAAAAAGCCTATCCAGGGCGGTGCCGACTCAACAGTAAACATTGAGAAACCTGGTTTTAAAATTACTCTAAATCCAAAACTCGCCTCGAAATCATGAAACTTGGCATGGTGTTATGTTATAGCACACCAACATGTTGTGGTAAAAAATTAGTCCAATTTGGGACAAGTTTTGGTACAAACTTCTTACAAACCAGAGCTTCTCTCAAAAAGGCTCATCGTTCCGAGAGGGCCTTGTCACCTATGTGTGCGAAAAGACATACGCTGTCTCTTCCCGCCTTGATTTATTTTACAGAGGCAACATGCAACTATAGTAGCGTCGTCCTAAAAATATGAAATTATTCACGGTTCGTTTTGCCTTTTTATACATTATTTGAGTTTCCTAGGCATTTTGGAACATACTTTGGTGTGTGCAAATGTCATGTGTATACTAGCCACATATGTAATTCGATGTTCAATCGGTTTATGGAATCAAGTCCTTATAAGTTATAAGTACATATGCTGTTGTTCTGTGTGCAATGACATTTCTGATTACAGACATGTTTGCCGCGTATCACACACATCTTGTTATATTGAACCATTTCTGTTCTCTTGGCTCAAAGCAAACAGTTCATCCGAGTGAACAGCATGCCGTATATTGCACACACCTTGATCTGGGTGACCGTTTCTTTTGTGTTGCCTCATCACAAATAGTTCATCCGAGTGAACGGTGTGTTGCATATCGCACACACCTTCATCTGGATGCTCGTTTCTTTTGTTCCTCCCATCGCAAACAGTTAATTGAACTGAACTGCATGCCCTGCATCGCACATGCAACAAAATCTGAACCATGTTTGATGCATCCGTCATCGCAAGCTTTTGCACCTTTTTTTACGGGTTTTTTACACCACCGTTTGCGATTAATGCATCGCACACAGTTTCGTCAAAGGGTCTCTGATCGTAGTGTCGCATTAGCAGCATCCTGCAGTAGTGTAAGTATTTCCCTCAGTTTTGAGAACCAAGGTATCAATCCAGTAGGAGACTACGCAACAAGCCATCGAATACATGCACAAACAAACACCAACTTGCAACCAACGCGACAAAGGGGTTGTCAATCCCTTCACGGTTATTCGCAGAGTGAGATCTGATAGAGATAGGTAAACGGTGAAGTAATATTTTTGGTATTTTTTGTTTATGGAACGGAAAGTAAAGATTGCAAAATAAAGGATGGCGATGGAAATTGGCAAGTTGATGGGAAACTAATATGATGTAAAATAGACCCGGGAGCCATAGGTTTCACTATAGGCTTCTCTCAAGATAGGAATTATTACGGTGGGTGAACAAATTACTGCCGAGCAATTGATAGAAAAGCGCAAAGTTATGACGATATCTAAGGCAATGATCATGAATATAGGCATCACGTCCGTGTTGAGTAGACCAAAACGATTCTGCATCTACTACTATTACTCCACACATCGACCGCTATCCAACATGCATCTAGAGTATTAAGTTCATAAATAATGGAGTAACGCGTTAGGCAAGATAACATGATGTAGAGGAATTAACTCAAGCAATATGATGAAAACCCCATCTTTGTATCCTCGATGGCAACAATACAATACGTGCCTTGCTGCCCCTGCTGTCACTAGGAAAGGACACCGCAAGATTGAACCCAAAGCTAAGCACTTCTCCCATTGCAAGAAAAACCAATCTAGTTGGCCAAACCAAATTGATAGTTCGAAGAGACTTGCAAAGATATCAAATCATGCATATAAGAATTCAGAGAAGATTCAAATAATATTCATAGATAAGCTTGATCATAAATCCACAATTCATCGGATCTCGGCAGACACACCGCAAAAGAGTATTACATCGAATAGATCTCCAAGAACATTGAGGAGAACTTTGTATTGCGAAATAAAGAGAGAGAAGAAGCCATCTAGCTACTAGCTATGGACCCATAGGTCTGAAGTAAACTACTCACGCATCATCGGAGAGGCAATGGTGTTGATGTAGAAGCCCTCCATGATTGTTTCCCCCTCCGGCAGGATGCCGGAAAAGGCCCTAAGATGGGATCTCATGGGTATAGAAGGTTGCGGGGTGTAAAAGTGGTTTCGTGGCTCTCTCTGGATGTTTTTGGGGTATAAGAGTATATATAGGAAAAAGAATTAGGTCAGGAGAGCTATGAGGGGCCCACAAGGTTGGGGGCGCACCCTCCACCCTTGTGGCCGCCTCGAAGCTTCCCTGACTTGTACTCCAAGTCTCCTGGGTGTCTTCTGGTCCAAGAAAAATCATGGCGAATGTTTTATTCCGTTTGGACTCCGTTTGGTATTCCTTTTCTGCGAAACTCTAAAACAAGGAAAAAACAGAAACTAGCACTGGGCTCTAGGTTAATAGGTTAGTCCCAAAAATCATATAAAATAGCCTATTAATGCATATAAAACATCCAAAACAGATAATATATTTTTGCATGGCAAAATAGATAATATAATAGTATGGAACAATAAAAAATTATAGATACGTTGGAGACGTATCATGCAGCAAGGTATTTTTGGATTTTATATATGATGAAAGTAGACCTGGGGGCCATAGTTTTCACTAGAGGCTTTTCTCTCGAGCACATAAAGTACGATGGGTGAACAAATTACTGTTGGGGAATTGATAGAAAAGCGCATAGTAATGACAATTTTCAAGGCAATGATCATGTATATATGCATCACGCCCGGGACAAGTAGACCGACTCATGCCTGCATCTACTACTATTACTCCACCCATTGACCGCTATCCAGCATGCATCTATGGTATTAATTTAATAAAAACAGAGTAACGCCTTAAGCAAGATGGCATGATGTAGAAAAAGTAAACCCAAACAATATGAATAAACCCCATCTTTTTATCCGTAATGGAAACAATACAAATACGTGTCATGTCCCTTTGTGTCTCTGGGATTAAGCACCGCAAGATTGAACCCATCATAAAGCACCTCTCCCATTGGAAGAAAAATCAATCTAGTTGGCCAAACTAAATGGATAGATCGGAGAGAAATACAATGCTATAGTAATCATGCATAAAATAATTCAGAGAAGACTCAATTAATATTCATGAATAATCTAATCATAAACCCACAATTCATCGAATCCCGACAAACACACCGCAAAAGAAGATTACATCGAATAGAACTCCAAGAACATCGAGGAGAACATTGTATTGAAGATCAAAGAGAGAGAAGAAGCCATCTAGCTAGTAGCTATGGAGCTTCAACAAAGACATTATATGCCTCATCGTTAGTTACCTCCGGTAGTGGATACTTCATGCATATCATGGAAAAAAATCTGCAATGGTATAATTGTACTCTGGCACATGACTTGTGTCAAGTACCTCAGCTTTCTCGTTGTTGCTTACCATTTTAACTTCTTCAACCGGGTTAGGCTCCGGTTTACCTACAAACTTGGTCAAAATCAAGGTTTGGCTCTCCGCTATCTTTGCCACTTGTCCCTCCATATTCTTGGATCTGGCTTCAAGTATCTGCACATCATTTGTTAGTCCAATAACCTTACCTGTCAATTGACTGAGTAAGTTATCATGATACTTCAAGATATTCTTGATGTTTTCATTCTGCTTAGTCTGGCTAGCAATAAAACTTTTAAGAGTTTCCTCAAGAGTATTTCTATTGCTACCATTAGCTCCACCAAAATTATTTGATGCTCCTCCATTACTAGGATAAGGAAGTTTAGGAGCATACCTATTGTTTTTCCAATTGAGATTATAGCTATTACGAGCAATAAAATTCACATCACTAGTATCTCCATCAGTGATGGCATTGACATTTACCTCCTCTTTACCTTTCATCAAAGAGATAAGTGATATGTCTCTAACGTATCTATAATTTTTGATTGTTCCATGCTATTATAGTATCAATCTTGGATGTTTCTTATGCAAATCTATATCATTTTTTTGGACTAACCTATTAACCTAGTGCCCAATGACAGTTCTTATTTTTGGCTTTTCAGAAAATCAGTACCAAATGGAGTCCAAACGCTACGAAATTTTTTGACGATTTTTTCTGGACCTGAAGGGACCCTAGAAGTTTCAAGAGAAGACCTGAAGAGTCATGAGGGAGTGACAAGCGTGTCAGGCGCGCCCCAGGGGGGCGCGCCACAGGCTTGTGAGCCCCTCGTGGCACCTCTTGACCTAATTCCACTTCTATAAATTCCTAAATATTCCCAATACATCGGAGAGCCACCCAAAATACTTTTTCCACCACCGCAAGTTTTTGTTCATCGGAGATCCCATTTGAAGACCTTTTCTGGTACTCTGCCGGAGGGGTAATCGATCACGGAGGTCCTCTACATCAACCTTGCTTCCCTACCAATGATGTGTGAGTAGTTTACCATAGACCTACGGTTCCGTAGCTAGCATCTAGATGGCTTCTTCTCTCTCTTTGATCTCAATACAATGTTCTGCTCGATGTTCTTGGAGATCTATTCGATGTCATCCTTTTTTGCGGTTAGTTTGTTGGGATCTGATTAATTTGTGGGTTTATGACCAGATTATTCATGAATATTACTTGAGTCTCTTCTAAACTCTTTTATGCATGATTGTTATAGCTTTGTACTTCTCTCCGATCTATCCGGGTTTGGCCAACTAGATTGATTTATCTTGCAATGGGAGAGGTGCTTTATGATGGGTTCGATCTTGCGTTGCTCAATCCCAGTGATAGAAAGGGATATGACACGTATTTGTATTGTTGCCATTAAGGATAAAATATGGGGTTTATTCATATTAATTGGGTTTACTTTGTCTACATCATGTCATCTTTCTTAAGGCGTTACTCCATTCTTTACGAACTTAATACTCTAGATGCATGGAGTAATAGTAGTAGATGCAATCAGGAGTTAGTCTACTTGTCTCGGACGTGATGCCTATATACATGATCATTGCCTTGAATATTGTCATAACTATGCGCTTTTCTATCAATTGCCCAACAGTAATTTGTTTACCCACCGTATGCTATGTTCAAGAGAGAAACCTCTAGTGAAAACTATGGCCCCTGCGTCTATCTTTATCATATATTAAAATCCAAAAATACCTTTATGCAATTTATCTACCGTTATTTTATTTTGTGATTTTGTTTATCCATCTATCACTACGAGATATGATCCTTGCAATTAACCGCCAAGGGATTGACAACCCCTTATTTGCGTTGGGTGCAAGTATTTGTTACTTTGTGTGTAGGTGATGTTCACGGGTCTTGTGTGGTTCTCCTACTAGATTTATAACCTTGGTTCTTAACTGAGTAAAATACTTAAATCTACTGTACTGCATCAACCTCTCCTCTTCGATTAAATACCAGCGCAACTCACAAGTAGCAGGAAGAATTTCTGGCGCCGTTGCCGCGGAGACATCACCAAAACATATCAAGTACCGCCGCATAAACTTTCATCTCCTTGCCTTTACTTTCATTTGCCATTTGCCTCTCGTTTTCATCTCGCCCATTTCTGAAACGTTTTCACAAAAACACAAAAATATTTTTGTTTGCCTCTTTGTTTGTTTACCCGTTTGCTTGCTTTTATTGCCTTCATGTCAACACATCAAAAACAGAAAATAAAAAGGAAAATTAAAGACATATGGAACCTCATACACTTGCTAATCTTTTCAAAATATCCAACTATGACGAACCAATTGCTAGTGAGTTGAGTGCACTAGATTATCTTATGAAGTTTTGCTTGAAAATCATGAATCTGAAAATTGTGATGAAGTGTTAGAAGAAGAAATTTATAAAGTGATTCATGATAGCCCCTTGAATAAAAAGCATGATTGCAATGATGTTATTATAAATTATATTAAGGTCAATTGTGCTAATGCTATGCAAAGCTACAAGCTTGGGCATGATAATTTTGTTATGTCTACTACTTATTGCAATGATCATGATTGGGGTGATAATGCTTCTTATGATCTTAAAAATTGATTTAAGCCTCATGATGAATATGTTTGCAATAATATTGAAAGTGGGTTTTGAAGAATTTCAACTTTAGGGAAAATAATCCCACATATTTGGAGAGTGTTCAATCTTATGATTTTTTTGACAAAAGTGGGTTTGGAGAGGTGATGACGTTAGTTGATGTTAATCCCGCTATTTTGGAAGACTATAAGAATTGTATGCATGTGGATCATGAAGAGAATATTTTATATGATAGCTATATTATTGAATTTGATTATGATCTTACGTGTAATTATTATGAGAGAGGAAAATATGGTTGTAGAAATTTTCATGTTACTAAATTGCCTCTCGTTATGTTGAGATTGTCAATGTTTTATTCTTCACCCTTGCATATGCTAGATATTTCTAGTCTTGATAATTTGTTTGCTTATAAAAAGTCTATGATTAGTAAGTATGTTAGACTTAAATGTGTTTGTCACATGTATTATCATGCTCTCTTTGTGCTTCAATTTTTTTCTTTCATGTGAGCATCATTGAAATCTCAAATCCTATCTTAATGGCTATAAAGAAAGAGCTTGTAGGGAGACAACCCAATAGTTTCTGTTTTTTGGTGTGCACACAATTATGCTACTGTTATGGTTGTATTTTTGTGTTTAAATTAGTCTTTGTGCCAAGTAAAGCCTTGGAGATGATTTGCTTGATAGATGTGCGAAAACAGAAACTTTTGCGCCCAGTAGCAGAATTATTTTGATTCACTGAAACGTGATAAATTTCTGATTTTTTTACACATGATTGATATACAAATTGCCAATGTTATTCTAATTTTTCAGAATTTTTGGAGTTACAAAAGTATTGCACTTAGCCAGATCATTACATATTGTTCTGTTTTTGACAAATTCTATTTTCGTTGCATTGTTTGCTTGTTTTAATCAATCTATGGATTGTATTGAGGGGGTAAAAGTCATGGTGAAGTTAGAATACAGTAGGTACTATGCAATAGTACAATATGAATGGGTTTACAGCAGTACCTAAAGTTTATGATTTGCTTGTTATATTAACAGACCTCATGAGCTTTCTGTTGAGTTTTGTGTGCTGAAGTTTTCAAGTTTTGAGTGGGATCACAATGGATGAAGGAATAAGGAGTGGAAGGACCCTAATCTTGGGGACGACCAAGGAACCCCAAGGTAATATTCAAGGACACCCAAGACTCTAAGCTTGTGGATGCCCCGGATGGCATCCCCTCTTTCTTCTACCAACCATCGGTAAATTTCATGGAGCTATATTTTTATTAATCACATGATATGATTTTTCTTGGAGCGTCGTGTATTATACGAGTCTTTGCTTTGTTTGCTTTTTATTTTGTTAGAATCATCTTTGCTAGATACACCTTTTTGTGAGGGGCACACATTATTCATGACTTGTTAGAATACTCTATGTGCTTCACTTATATCTTTTGAACTAGGCAGTTGCTCTAGTACTTCACTTATATATCTTAGAGCAAGCGATGGTTATATTTTAAAGAAATAGTTGCACTCTCGGGCTTCACTTATATCATTTTGAGAGTTCGATAAATAGTAATGGCAATTTGCACGAGTTATGAAATTGGTCCTAATATGATAGGTATTCAAGAGGGATATAATAAAAACTTTCATGTACATCACTGAATATGATAAGTTTGATTCCTCAATAGTTTAGCGATATAAAGATGGTAATATGTGGGAGGTACTAGTGAATGATTGTGGTTTAGTAAGAATATTGGGGTTAAGGTTTATGATTCCCGAAGCATGCACGTATGGTCTCTCGTTATGCTAAGAAGTTGGAGAAAAACTTATTATTGAGTGTCTTCCTTTGCATGAAGGTCGGGGACGCGCGATGGTTAACTCCTATCAACCTCCCCCTAGGAGCATGCGTAGTAGTACTTTGCTTCGAGGGCTAATAAACTTCCACAATAAGTATGTGTGTTATTTATGACTAATGTGAGTCCATGGATTATACGCACTCTCACCTTTCCGACATTTGCTAGCCTCTTTGATACCGTGCATTGACCTTTCTCACCTCGACATGTGGTACAAACTTCACCGGTACATCCAAACCCTGTGATATGATACGCTCTATCTCACATAATCCTCCTTATATCTTCCTCAAAACAACCACTGTACCTACCTATTCTGACATTTTCGTAGCCATTCCGAGATATATTGCCGTGCAACTTCCACCGTTCCGTTATTATGACATAGATCATCATTGTCATATTGCTTTGCATGATCATATAGCTGACATAGTATTTGTGGCTCAGCCATCGTTCATCATTTTTTTATACATGTTACGCTAGATCATTGCACATCCAGGCACACCGCCATAGGCATTCATATAGAGTCATATTGTGTTCTAGTATCAAGTTGTAATTTTGAGTTTTAGGTAAATAGAAGTGTGATGATCATCATTATTCATTATTAGAGCATTGTCTCAAGTGAGGAAATAAAAAAAGTCCAAAAAGAGCCCATAAAAAAGAGGCCAAAAAGAGTCCAACCAAAAAAAGAAGAAAAAATGAGAGAAAAGAGAGAAGGGGCAATGTTACTATCCTTTTCCACACTTGTGCTTCAAAGTAGCACCATGTTTGTCATATAGAGAGTCTCCTATGCTTTCATTTTCATATAACTAGTGGGAGTTTTTCATTATAGAACTTGGCTTGTATATTCCAATGATGGGCTTCCTCAAATGTACCAGGTCTTCATGAGCAAGCAACTTGGATGCACACCCACTTAATTTTCTTTCTGAGCTTTCATACAGTTATAGCTCTTAGTGCATCCGTTGCATGGCAATCCCTACTCCTTACATTGGCATCAATTGTGGACATCTCCATAGCCCGTTGATTAGCCTCGTCGATGTGAGACTTTCTGCTTTTTTTGTCTTCTCCATATTATCTCTACCACCATACTCTATTCCACCCATAGTATTGAGTGAGAGTTCAAAATGTTGAAGTGCGTTAAAAAGTATGAACCAATTGCTTGGCTAACACCGGGGTAGTGCATGACTTATACTTTGTGTTAAGAAGATGGATCATGACAAGGCTATATGATTTTATAGGGATAGTGTTTCTTTAGCAATCATATTTTGAAAGACATGTTTGTTGGTATGCCTTATTATTGGTGTTTTTATGTCAAACTATAGACTATTGCTTTGAATCATTTGGATCTTAATATTCATGCCACAAAAGAGAGATTACATGATGAACATGTTAGGTAGCATTCGACATCAAAAATTCTGTTTTTATCATTTACCTACTCGAGGACGAGTAGGAATTAAGCTTGGGGATGCTTGATACATCTCCAACATATCTATAATTTTTGATTGTTTCATGCTATTATAGTATCAATCTTGGATGTTTATTATGCAATTATATATCATTTTTGGGACTAACCTAGCGCCCAGTGCCACTTGTTGTTTTTTGCTTGTTTTTGGCTTTTTAGAAAATTAGTACTAAACGGAGTCCAGACACTACAATATGTTTCGACGATTTTTTCTGGACCAGAAGGGACCCTAGAAGCTTCGGGAGAAGACCTGAAGAGTCACGAGGGAGCGAGAAGCCTGCCAGGCGTGCCCCCAGGCTTGTGGGCCCCTCGTGGCACCTCTTGACCTAATTCCACTTCTATAAATTCCCAAATATTCCAGTACATTAGAGAGCCACCCAAAATACTTTTTCCGCCGCCGCAAGTTCCCGTTCTTCGGAGATCCCATCTAGAGACTTTCGGTCCAGTGGGAACTAGGGTACCATGGGCAGCTGCCTACGGCCCAGGCAGGGCCCCTTGTCCCAACTCATGGGGTAGCCCATCAGCAAGCGTCGTGACGCCAGTAGCCTCGCGAGGGCCCTGCCCCGCGAGGGGCTTCTCCTATGAAAGACTTCATCAAAACTACAATCAAGGCGAGCGGACTCGTCAGGCCTCCGTCGCGAGGCGCCCTCCCTCGAGGCCTCCCGAGGAGCCACGCGGGCCGGGTGTCGCCCATCACATGGGTGATGTCGTCCAGGCAGGTGTCAGCCTGTGCGGCCCGGACAGTTTCCCTTCGGTGCTAAGGGAGCACTTGTGCCTACTTGCTCAAAAAGCAAGTCCCAAAGGCTTCCTCTTTGGTGATAGAAGACCAAGACGGTGGCACGACAGGACGAAGGTCATCGTGGAGCCCCTGGCACGTCACGGATAAGCACTTTGGCAGGAAAAGACCACCTTTTGTCAGGAGAAGCACCGACGCATGTCCCCGTTCGAATTGCCGCCCTATGGTAGCCCTTTCGCGCTCATATTTTCGGGGAAGAGCCCCAAGGCATCGATATAAGGGAAAGAGTGGCCACCGTAGCAAAGGATCGACTCATGTCCAAACCCTAGCGCCGACTAGGAGAACCAGCACCCACGCGCCCTACAAATTGGGCCGGCCCAGTTTCAAGGCTGCCTTGCCGCTCGTCCCTCCCGTCGCCTTGTTTTCTCAGCCACGGTTGACTAGTTGACCAGTAAACCATTGACTCATTCTATAAAAAACTGAAAAAAAAATTGTGAATGCAAAAAAGTTCAGAAATTGAAAACTGGTTCGTTAATTTGAAAAAGGTTCACAAATTCATAAAAGTTCACGGTGATCTAAAAAAGGCTCACAATTTTTTATAAAGTTCATCGATTTTGAAGAAGAGTTCATGAAATTGAAAGAACTTCATCAAATTTAAAAACAGATAATCAATTTAAAAAAATCATCGAATTTGAAAAGAAGTTCAACTAATTTGAAAAAAGTTCATCGAATTTCAAAAAAAAGTTCTTTGGATTTGAAAAAAAGTTCATCTAATTTTAAAAAGTGCATCAATTTAGAATAAAAAGGTTCACGAATTTTTAAAAACCCGCGCATTAAGGAAAAAAAATGGATGAGATAAAAATAAAAAGAACAAACCAAACTGAAGAACGAAATAAAAAAAAACCAAGGAATCTTTACACCAGTATGGTGAGAGATTGGTGGTTAGAGTGGAGCGCTCGCAACGAAGCGGTTATGTGTTCGATCCCCCGTGCCCGCACCTTGTGAAGTTTCTAATACAAGAAAGAAAATAGAATGGGCCGGCCCAGCTTGGAGTGCTTCAGGCGCCCGTTTGCAAAATGCACCGTAACGGAAGCCTAAATCACCAAATAGGATGCGCCCAATTATACCTTGCTTAGTGCGAGATGGATGAAGCCAGCGATCGCCTACATCAAAGTGGCAAGTGGGCTGACCCATAAATGGTGTGATCCGTTTTCTTCTATTTCGCTTTTCTGTTTTTTATTTGTGTTACTATATTCTTCGCGTACATTTTTATTTTAGTTTCCCTTTTAGCATTTATTTTTTAAAATGTTCATCACACATTTATAAAATGTAAATCATGCATTTGAAAAATGTTAGTACATGTCTAAAAAATGTTTAATGCATATTAAAAAAATAATTCATATACAATCCATATATTTAAAAATTGCAATCATGTATCTTTCTAATGCTTCGGGTGTATACGAAAAATGAACAACATATATGAAAAAAGTAGACATCATAATCATGTATTTAAAAAATATTGACATATCTATAAAAAATGTTCCTGGTGCAAGTAGATATGAGAAAATGTTAACCATGTATTTGGAAAATGTTCAAGTGGTATAAAAATGTTTTACATGTTTACCAAAATATATAATGTGTATGACAAAGAAAATATGAATCAAAAACATATATTTTAAAAAAGTTGTTAATCACATATTTATTAAATTTTCAAAGTATACACAAAAACAATTGTTTTATATGAAAAATGTTTCACGTATTTGAAAAATGATCAAGGTGTATAATAAAATATTAAACATGTATATGAAAATGTTCCATGGATATAAAAATATACATTGTGTATTACAAAATATTTATTATATATGTTCCTCGTGTATACCTCTACTCATTTTCATTTCTTATGTCTGTTCCTTCAAATCATATGTTTTCCTTCCCTTTCATTCAACCATGCCCTAAGTGATCGAATCTTTAGATGGGCTGAATATATCACACAGTTAGAACACACCAATCATGGATCTTGGGCTTTTATATATTCATCTAATTTTAATGTTTCTTGTCAGTCTTCTTCTGTGGGGGTACCTAACTTGGGTTTACCTCTCGCAGGAGTCACTCACAGGGAAACCTCTCGTATGGAATTATACATGAGATACCAAGGAGTTAAGATTTGCATTAGAAGTGCAATAAGTGTTGAAATTGTACCTCCCCCCCCCCCTGCCTCTAGCTGCTTGTTTAGTGCTTTGAGATTGGGGGGTGGAGGGTTAGGTGCTCATACATATGTTTCAATCATTTTTATTTTTCTTCAGGAGAAACGTAGTAGTGGTGGATGTGGTGTCGTCCAAAATAAAGTTCATCGGGTTCTTCACCTACTCTGGTGATGCTTTAGTGGGTGATACCAAGGAGCCAAAGCTACATTTCCTACGCAGGTTTGGTGCAACCGCTCTTCCAAAGTTTATGCTTGTGTCCTCCCATGCCTGGACATTGGGATTTGTTGAGTTCATGTTAGTGTGCGGTGCGTTTATTGATTTCTTCTTTTTGGAGTTGGAGTATTTCCTCTACACTAAGTAAAGATATTGTGGCTCAACTACATGCAGTTCTAGGGGTTCATCCACGGCCCAAGTCCCTTCATCACTCATGACCCCATTTTGTTGGATGGGCGAGTCAAGGGGCTCCCTGGAACATTTATTGGTGATCAAGTTTGGGTAGGTGTACAAGTGGTAGTGTCGCTACTTCGTTCTAATTGTAATGTCGTTGTTGAAGCCTTGGAAGAATTTCACCTTCCAAAATTTATATGACCACACAGAAGACGCATTTGAGAGATTACACTATAACTCTTAGTTTAGGAGTTACTTTGTAATATCTTGAATCTTTGATCTGAAGCATACTTGTAATGATTCTGATGTTTGAATACAGTTACACATGTATTTCTAAAAAGAAAGTCACTCACCAGGGCTCCTGGGTGGACAAACGGTGATGGTGGAGCAAAGGAACCACAGAGCGGGATCGTGATGTATGGCGCTTATGTCTACAATGGCTTTTTCATTTTTTTTATATTATTTTATTTGTTGGTCTTCTCTCAATTTTTTCTAGTTATGGTGCGATGTGTGGGGCACGAGTGGTACAACTAAGCAGTTTGTGCACATGTACTAGTCGCATTGAGAGAAGGTTGTGTTATACATGGAGTACAAGTTACAGCAGGCTTGCACCCTGATCCGTAGTGTGTACATGGTTCCGGTGTTAACTTATAACTTTTTGTGGCTTGACTGTCGACGACAGATGGGACTGACAAGATCTATGCAGTGATTTCTCCTGGAGACGGGATGACGGAAGACGGCGACAGTGGATCCTGGAGCATGCGCAGGCGGTGTCAGTTCTAAATCCAGCATATCTCGTAGTAGGGGTCCTAAGCTATGCGTCTTGGAACGATGGTAACACGGACACGGGATTTTACCTAGGTTCAGGCTCTCTCGAAGAGATAATACCCTACATCATGCTTTTGATTGTATTCGCATGGGGTGTAGTACAGAGTACATGTACCTACCACGAGATGGTTCTAATGAATATCAGATGATCTATTGACTAGCCTGGCCTCAGTTTATATAATACACCGGAGGCCTAGGGCTTAGGAGAGTCCTTGGCTTGGACGCCAAGTCTTTTGGATTCTTCCTTGTATATGTCATGGTCTGCCCGAAGTGGCCCATTAGTGAACCGCCATCGGTGTCCTCGGCCCGATCCACCTGGTCGAGAGACGGCGTGATGAGTATCCCCTTGTCCCGGACACCATCAGTAGCCCCATGAACCGGTCTTCAAGTTTGGACGCTCCTCGGTTCTTCCGAATTGTTCTTCGTCTTCGGTCGTTGGTCTTGAAAAGTGGTTCAACAAATATTCTCATCTCCGATCTCGAGGATCGTCGAGGTGTATCCGAAGAGTTAACATGTCGGGCATCCGAGGAGCCCCTTTAGGTTCTTTGCCTTTATCAATGCCTTGTTATTATTACGCCACACCTCGGGTTCAAAGTTTTTCCAGGGTGGCGGTGTCCTCTTGCGTCCGAGCTCCAATGCCAGACTGCATCGGAGGTGTCTTTTTGCAGCCGAGCTCCAACACCGATCTGCATCTGAGGTGTCTTTTTGCAGCCGAGATCCAACGCCGATCTGCATCCGAGGTGTGATAAATTACCTCATTCTTGAAAAACTTTGAAGGAGTTTAGCCGAGCTTAATGCCGGAAATGCCTTCTATAGAGCCAGCCACTTGCATCCGAGCTTTATGTCGGACAGCTTCCGAGGTGTTGTACCACCTCGGCCGTGGGCTAATTTTTGCGAAAAAAATTCAATTGGTGCAGTTTATTATCTGCCGAGATATATAGCCAGTAGCCCTCAAGGTGTGTGTGTGTCGGCCTAAAATCTAAGATGGACCTGAAGGAAAACATGAAACCACTGATCCAGTAGCCCCTGAGACTCAGGTCAATTTGCGAAATCGGCCTGAGGATCAACTCCTAGCTCGGCAGCATACGTAAAAATGGAAACGCGATGTGCATAGTCCTCGAGACTCAGGTTGGATGCGGCCGACCACCCTGAGGATTGCAATCTCCTCGAAAACTTTTTGCACTTCGTAAATTATCTACACTGAATCGTCAATGCAGTAGCCCCCAAGCCACTGGTCGGGTGGCAACACCAGATCAGGGGATCGATGTAACCCGTTAATGGCTTTTAAGTGACAAGCGCGAAGCCTAGTAGCCCCCGATTCTTAATTTGGGAAAGTGTGGCTGAGTTAAGGATTGATATCCGGAGTAAATTTATTTTAATCATAATTTATGTGTAATGACTCTATTTATCCAAGTACTTTACATCATTAACGCTCGGATCCTCATTATATGAAACTTTGTTGACCGACCATTGGCTTCAACCTTCTCGGTCAGTAGCCAAGGAGTGTTTTCCCACTTTATATAGCCTTTATAAGGGCAAAGATTTACGGAAAACAAGGCAATCCGGCCATACGGTTTTATAAACAAAGGTATGCAGAGAGATATGTTATATTACTTTTTAACGTAAGAAACAACTTCTGGAAAAAAATAGTTCATTTATAAGTTCCTTTTCCCAGGCCATCATGTTGACCATGATCGTGAAACCTCAACTCCTATCAACGTGGGAGGAAAATATTGAGGATTTAGTTTGGGAAAAATTTCTGAACTTTGTGGTCTTTAATGAACCAAAAATTTCTCTTCTGTCGTTGCCGACCAATTATATTCTTAAGATGGCTAGCTTTCGGCTTCACCCATTCTGAGGTACTAGCCCGGATGACCCGGAAGTACCTATCACAAAGGTGCTCCCTTTACCCCCTAGCCGAACAATTGGGAACGTAAGGGGTAAGAACGGGAGCTAGGCAACCCAGCTTGGCCAAAATCTTAAGTCAAATTGATGCATATTTATGGCTTTATAACAATGATTACGGAAGGCAGCACTCGTATATTGAATACAAACGCCTTTATGTTCTATGCTACTTTGACTCCTTTGTGACCGTTTATCATTTGAGAGTGGCCCATCATCGGCTTCTACCCCTGTGTAGATGCTACGCAGGGTGTTTCCGCAGTAACAAGACAACCCTTAGCCGGCGTCTCAATGCCCGGAGGCGGTTGTGTTATCGTAAATGAGGCAATCAGATATCTAGGCTTTATAACTTTCACTTAGTCATAGGAGCTTAAAGTTGGGAGGCCAATTGCTAGCCCTGTTAGTATTCGGCGTCAGCCGAGGTCAAGCCACTAACATTTCGGCAAATTTTATGAAAGGCCCATGGGGTAACCTCTATCGATCTATAGTTTGACATAGTCATCGGATCGCTGACCAGTTTGCGCTCATTGTGACAGTCAGTTTTTGGCTTTCTCCACTGAGGTACTTGACCAGTTAAAGTACAACCGTAGTGGTTGTCCCTTTGCACACCTAATCGAACAAAGCGGAATGCAGGAGGCAATCACAGGACCCGGGTAACCCAACTATTGACCGAAGACACAATTCGAAACTGATGCATATAAAGCAATATCTGGGAACGTTTTGTCGAGGACTCCTAGGAGTACCTTGGCTTTTGGTGGGTTTGACTCTAGTCGCAGCCCCCGTTGATACTACTGACGCTTTAAAGGCCTCCGACATTGTAGTGCGAGAGTTATGCTGGAGACACATTATCCCCCGAGTCTTAGTTTGGGTGCGACCGACCAAACTGAGGATCGAATCTCCTTGGGAACTAGTGCAGATGTCATGTGCGTTTCACCAATGCTGAGGTGTAGGTCGGCAGGAAAGATGTCGAGCTGCGGATCGGGAAAGATCTCTCGAGCTGACTTATTATGTAGGGCACCTCGGTCATGAGGATGTCTCGCCTCCTGAAAGAAAAACATACAAATAGCTTTAAAGTGCCATAAAATCGAAAAGCCAAAAAACTTATGTACAAACTTGGCGTCCGAACTAAATCAATTTTTTTGGTGCCAATCCAAAAATTGGTCTTAAAATTAGTTTGTGCTTCTGTCGTGTTTTAACATGACACATCCAATCTCAATACTTCAAGCGGGTTAGCCTTCGGCTTCAACCTCCCTTCCCGAAGGCGGAGTGTTTCTCAGAGGCCAGTTTAGCAAACCAAACTCGAGTAACTTTAAAGAAAACCAGGCTATCCGGCTATTGACCACACGCTCGAGTCGAAAAAGGAGTGTTGGAAAAAGACTTGGCAACGACTTAGAAGAAAAAAAAAATTATTAAACGACTCATATAAATTTAAGAGCCCCCAATTAACATAGGCAAAGAAGGTTGTTTTTAACAGGCATCTTTTTGACAAACAACTGTCCTTTTTAACACAAATATAATGCTTAGTCGAACCGAACATAAATTAAAATTTGAGAATGTTGAGCATGAAAGCGACTTAGCTGGTTAATGTGCTCGGTGTTGATGACGCGGTCTAGGATTATGGCGGACAAAGACACCCATTGATCTCTGGCAGATCCAAGATGGCGCGTAGTCCTCGGCATGGCTGAGGTCCTAGCCCCCAAGCCGGTCCCGAGGTGACCGAGTGAACATCGCGGCTCGATGAGGTGGCGACACAGCACGACGATGTGGCGAGGCGAAGCCCCCAGTCTAACCGAGGTGATGGAGCAGGTCCACAAAGTGACGCCGGAGCTCTCGGAGTAGGTCGATTAAGCGATGTGAAGCCCCCGGTCTAGCCGAGGTGACAGAGCTGGTTGGCGGGGCAACACCAGAGCCCCCGATCAGCCGATGTGTCGAAAACAGGTCGACGATGTGGACGTCGGTTTGAAGAAATGACGGCGTGGCGATGCCAGCGCATGGTTGGCTTGGCGAGGTGATGGCACATTTTGGTCGACGCAGGGCGGACGACAACATCGGCTCACCGAGGTGGCGCATGCGAAGTAGATTTCCTGCTCATATATAAATAGTGCAAACCAGAAATAATAACGATAATAATAATGGTAAAAATAATCTTTGTATAATTCAATTACACAAAGTAAATTATTAGACAGATGTGGCCTTGCACGAAGGTCGATTTGGCAGTGTGACGGAGCGGCGGTGTACAGATGTTGACGCCGGTCGGCTGACCGATGTGACGGCATGACACAACGATGATAGATTTTTTATGTCCATGACCAGGAGAGGGTCAGGGAGAAGCCGGCCAGATCGATGCCATGCACGCGCGTTGGTACAATATCTCTGCAGAAATAATGTAGTACAAAATAATAGAAAATAATCTGTGTGTAATAATTTTATGTGCTAAACAAATAGCCAAGAAAGATAAAACCTGACCGCGATGACCACAGCAGACTGAAGCAGATAAAAAAGTTCGATCTGGAGCAGTAATCAGATCACTTTGGCCTTGATCTTTTCAGGAGGATTCACCAATATGTGAAATAGCACTACTAGCAATTGAATTACTAATTGATTAGAGCAACTCCAACGGGCTGACCCAAACAGACGGTGCTTTTATCCGTTTTTTGTCCGTTTGGGTCGGCCGTCCGTCCGGCGTCCGCCCTATTTTAGATTTGGGTCAGCAGTGCGCCCAAGCGCCGTCCCATTTCATGTCCGCGTGGCCAGCTGGCCACCCTATTTTAATAAATAGCTCACTTTTACATTGTTTCACACACAACTTTTCCATTCAAACATATAGTCAAATAACATGGTTTCAACTGAATAAAATAGCATAGTTTTACAAGCCGAATAAAAGTTAAAATGTCTCGCATAGTTTTGCAAGCCAAATAAAGAAGATACATCTATTGGTTGCCAACATGAGCCCACATATGCTCAACCAAATCATTTTGCAGTTGCACGTGAGTTTCCTAATCACGCATGTCATGATGAAATTGGGTGAACTGTTCAAACGTTGCCGCTCCTCCATGCTCAGGCACAACATTCTCACCCTGAAACTGAAACCCTTGATCGTACAGATGTTCCGGGCGCTCATCTTCTATAATCATATTGTGCATGATCACACAAGCAGTCATTACCTCTCATAGTTTCTGCGTACTCCAGGTATTAGCAGGATACCGAACAATGCCCCATCGAGATTGCAAAACACCAAAGGCACGCTCGATGTCCTTCCAAGCACTCTCTTGCTCTTGGGCAAATCTTTTCCTCTTCTCTCCGACGGGGTTAGGGATTGTGTTCACAATAGCGGTCCACTGAGGATAGATACCATCACCCAGGTAGTATCATGTGTCGTAGTTCTGACCGTTGATACTAAAGTTCACCGGTGGGCTGTTGCCTTCGGCAAGCCTAGCAAACACCGGCGAGCGCTGAAGCATGTTGATATCATTGTGTGGTTCGGCCATGCCAAAGAAAGAGTGGCAGATCCAGAGATCTTGAGATGCCACGGCCTCTAGTATGACAGTGCAAGCCTTGACATGGCCCTTATACTGCCCTTGCCAAGAAGAAGGGCAGTTCTTCCACTCCCAATGCATGCAGTCTATGCTGCCAAACATCCCTGTGAAGCCCGTGCTGGCATTCATCGCCAACAAACGGGTTGTATCTTCAGGAGTCGGCTCTCTCAAGTACTCAGGGCCAAACACAGCAATAACAGCCTTGCAGAACTTATACAGGGACTTTAGGCATGTAGACTCGCTCATACGGACGTACTCGTCAATGAGATCACCGGGCACTTTGTATGCAAGCATTTGGATGGCGGCAGTGCATTTCTGATAAGAGGAGAAACCAAACTTTCCAACGGCATCCTCTTTGCACTTGAAATAGTCATCATAGCCGACGACCCCCTCTCTAGTACGGTGGAAAAGATGCCTACTCATACGGAAACGGCGGCGGAATTTCTGATGTTTGAACAACGGATTTGTTGTATCAAAGTAGTCCTTCCAAAGAAGGAGATGTCCGCTCTCTTGATTGCGATTCAACGTCGGAAGGTGGTCCGGAATGGAGCCACGGAACAACGGCCGCTGGCTATTGAGGTGGTGATGGACCAAAACGACAGCCAATATCTCCTCCTCGTCATCGGACGACGAATCGTCGGAGTCGCAAATGAAATTATGAAAAAAGAACTCGTCGGCGGAGTCTATTTTGTACCTTGGCAAACTGTCGAACAGCTTGCGGGCGTCGACGAAGGAGAAGGCCGGCAAAGGGAGTCGCGGCGCGCACGAACCAGCTAGCTGCCCTGCCGGTGTCCGACGAGCGTGCCAGTGAGGATCTGGCCGGGGTGGCGAGGCAGCTTCTTGGTCACGGCCGCGGCTGTGTCGGGGGGGAGCGGGGGTGGGAAGCGGTCGGTTCCCCGGTAGCAAGACGACGATGGCGGGCGGCGTTGCTGAGCGGATGTTGCAGCGCCGGCAGCTGGCAGAGTCACCGGAAAAATTAGGCGGCGGCGGCGATGAAGGAGGCGGGCGAGGGTTTGTTGTTGGATGGGGAGAGGCCAATGTGCCACCGACCAGTAGGCCCGGGGGAAGGAGAAGGCGAGCGCGCACGTGTCACTCTCGTGTCCGTGCCGACGCAAATCCGGCTCAAAAATGGGTCGGGAATGGGTCGCCCGCGGATGAAAAGCGGACGCGCGTCCGTTTGGGTAAGCGCGTTGGGCTGACTTTTGTGTCCGGGACGACCCAAACAGACGCGAGCGGATGAAATGAGTCGCCCTATTAAAGTTGCTCTTAGACCATTGACTAGACCTCATGTGCAGTTCTGCAACACTACCACCCAATGGTGTTAGTAGTACTGTTAGCCTATGCACCTTTCCAGTAAAAAGTACTAGAGGATAGCGCAAGTACTAGATCTATACCTCTATACCTACTATTAAAGGGAGGTGATATTTTTGGTTTCGTCCCGCTTAGTTGGTCCTACATTACGTTTTTTTCTTTGGTTTTCGTCCGTGATGCGTCATCCGTACATGGTCTCCTGCCTGGTTCCTACGAGGTGGGATTATTCGATACTGTAGCGGCCGCTGCACCCTGCCTACTTCAAGATTTGAGAAAAAGTCCAGCCCAACCAAAAGCCCATTATAGAAAAAGGTTTGCGTTGCTGATCAGTACATAGCTAGCCTCAAGATCGATCAAGCCGGCGTCGTGGTGTTACGAACATGCATGTGCTAGCCTAGAAATCCATCCAGCAGCTAGCTAGCTTGGCACGTAGGATCCCCAATCAATACGTATGCCGTATGCGTGTATCCTCAAGATCGATCAAGCGGGCATCGTGATGTTACGAGCGTGCATGTCCTAGCTAGCCCAGGAATCCATCCAGCTAGCTCTACCTAAGCTTGGCACGTAGGATCTCCAGTCAATACGTATGTGTGTATTGTCAGTCGAAAGTAATCAGGGAGGCTCTGGTGCTGCACAGGAAGAGGATCAGGGAGGCGGCAGCGCTGGTCCAGGAGTAGAGGATCGTCGAAGGAGGATGTGCGGTAACGCATCGCTTTATAGGGGGTTGTTTGTGGTATCGATTGACAACTAGCCTGGAACCGTTTACAGGGTAGCCGATTACAACGTGCACTTGCCAAACGCCTGTACCTTTTGTGAGGATACTTTTTTATCCCGTTGCAACGCACGGCGTATTTGCTATAAAATATAAAAAAAACCTCAAATGATTTTTTAAAAATGTTTATATTTTTAATTAGGTGTGTAATATTTAAAGTCATGACAAAAAAATATTACCTACTAATTTGGGGTGTGTGGTATTTTTTTTCTCCCATTACAACGCACGGGCTTTTTTGCTAGTGAAAAATAAAGAGAAGGAAAAGAGCCTTCCTGATGCTTTTGACTTCAGCGGTCATCACGTGGAGTTGTAGTTGGCTTTATTACTCGTCATTACAATTCAACCGATGTGGGGCACCATCCGTGTTTTTTTTTAATTCCCAAAGATGGTTCTAATTAATATCAGATGATCTATCAACTAGTCTGGCCTCGGTTTATATAATACACCAGAGGCCTAGGGTTTAGGAGAGTTATTGGCTTGGACGCCAAGTCTTGTGGAGTTTTCCTTGTATATGTCATGGTCTGCCAAAAGTGGCCCATTAGTGAACCGACATGGGGTCCTCGACCCGATCCACCTAATCGGAAGATGACGTGATGAGTACCCCTAGTCCCGGACACCATTAGGCGGTGTACGTTATGGGATGCCTAGACCGGATGGTCTTAAGGCCACTGGATTAGATTGTGTCTGTTATATGGACATGACACATATGTATACTTGTAGGTGTAGCAACTTTGTTTTGCTTAGAAAGTGGCTCTGGGTTGATCCTTGTATTTATTTGTCAGGCTCTGATGAATAATTAATAAAGATGATTGTGTGCATCATGTTGATGCAGAGGCCGAGGTAATCCTCCTTCTTGAAACAAAAAAAAAATCTGTTTTTTCTTACCCATACACACACTTCATATATTACTTGGGTGAGATTAAACCTTAAAATAGCTAGCATCCTCTTGGCCTATGCCAAATTTGTCTACGACCTGTAAGTAGTCAAGCCGAGTGGCACGGGTGGCCTATGGTTAGTAACAACCATCCGGCATGGTTAGCATTTAGAGTTTGTAAAAGAGGCATCTCGATCAATGAAACGGGGTTATACTTCTATTTTTGGGTTGTTGTTCCTCCTCTCGCCTCCTTCATATGAGAGGACCATCACCTCCCTTTCTCGTCTTCCCAACATTCCCGCTCTCCTTCCTCCTGCCGCAGCTGTCGTGATTCGGCAGCTGCTGGGAGCCAACTCGGCAATCCGCCATCCATTCGGAGGAGGGAAGGCAACGTTAGCCGCGGCGCATTCGATAGCCAACACACATTACACCGTTACAGAAAAATCATTGCACAAACAATGGCCAACAGCTGCAGAGAACACAAGCGCGGCGTTCCACGTCCCCCACCATTGTCACTCTTCATCGGTAGGGAGCAAGAGCCAGCGGTCGCGCGGACACACCCGGCTGCTGCCGACAACAGCAACAAGAAGAGGATGTTGTCCAAGCAGCTGTCCATGAAGGAGACCACCCGAGAGGTCAAGTGGGAGAAGCGGCGGCGACAGATACAACGGCAAAGGAGTAGCATGGGCCTGTACGACGCCGACCGTGTGGGATGCGCTAACACGCACGCCACTTCGAACGGTGTGACCGACGAGGACCTGGATGAGCTCAAGGGATCCATGGAGCTTGGCTTCGGGTTCAACGAGGAGAACGGAGGCCAGAACCTCTGCGACACGCTCCCCGCCCTCGACCTGTATTTCGCTGTCAACCGGCAGCTGTCCGAGCCGAAGATGCGGGCGTGCAGTCGCTCGTTGCCTTCCCTTTCTGTGGTGACCTC
Source organism: Aegilops tauschii subsp. strangulata (assembly GCF_002575655.3). NCBI lineage: Eukaryota > Viridiplantae > Streptophyta > Magnoliopsida > Poales > Poaceae > Aegilops > Aegilops tauschii. The sequence goes on from NC_053036.3 coordinate 333,463,209, forward strand.
CTCATCATCCATGCACTCCGGCACGCCGAGCCCGGCCGGCAGTCCTACCGCTCAGCCCTCCCTCCTTGACTCGTTGAAAATTAGCAGTCCAGGTCAGTAACGTCGTACGTTTCCTTTGTTAATTTCTTCCTATTATAGATTCCGAAAGAACCATCAGCTTATGTTATTATGTGGTCGGTTGTTTGGTCCTCTGACTCATGCAGCAGGCGAGAACCCACAGCTTATCAAGACAAGGCTAAGGCAGTGGGCTCAGGTAGTGGCTTGTTCAGTGAAGCACTCTAGCTGAGAGCGCTGGCTGCAATGAACCACCCATCCCGCAGAACCGTTGTACATCCGAGTGTTCCATTAGACGATGATGGAGAGGACATGACCGGTGGTGCAATTAACACAACGTCGTAACCTTGTTGCTCTGGTGACGCCCATGGTTGTTGTGCATAGTTTAGTCTGTATGTATGTGTTGGCAACATTAATGCACCGCCCCCTGTATTGACAGGACAACATTTGATGCAAGGATGTTCTTCTTGTTCACCAACTTCTTTAGAAACACTAACTCTTGCTGAAACATTTCCATAAAAAACTAGGCATGCACACTGGCAAGATATATTCGACTAAAACACACTCATCCAAGGAGACAAATATCCTCCGAAAACCACCACTAACTGTTTTGTACAGATTGTAGGGGAGAAAAGTTGGGCCGATAAAATTTCTGTTTTGAATCAGAGATTTTAGATGGGCATATGTAATACAACACTGAATGTCTGAAATTAAATTGGGCGTTCCGCTATAGTACTTGCACCTCTGACCGTTGAAGATGTTGCTTAAATATGCATATATTGTGTGAATTACTTGTCCACGACACAAGTTACATGATGTTATCATCATCCATCATAAAATGCATGCTTTTGATTGGACTTAGCGCAAATCACTCATGTGGATATCACAATTTCTTCTATGGATTCTCAAGCCTCAGATACAAAATGTGTCTTATTGGGCATCTCCAAACGTTGATGTTAAACAAACACTCATATGTCTGTGGACATCTGGCCGGGAGGACACCATCAAACACTATCCTTTGAACCTTTTCCAGTTCAAACATTTCAAAGTCACAATTTTGACAAAATTTAGACTAGTTCGATATATTACATTCAAATTTAACTAGTTCCATATAAACTACTCAAAATTAAACTAAACTAATGCTGGATGGCAACCTCATAAGCATGGCCTCCGAGGCCACTAGGAATGCAATCCTCATCGCGACGCTTGGGGAAGTCGGGCCAGCCGCGCTGGCACGCTCGTGGGAGATCACCATGAGTCCTCCTCCGCCTTATGTTGTGCCTTATCCTCCTCCTCATGGAGCTCACGCACCAACTTGACGATACTGATCTAGAGAAACTCCCTGTTGATCCGGCGCCGGCGGGGACCAGTGTCTGATTGCTGGTCTTGGACCAGTCGACAGCCCATGCCACCATGAGCTCCTCACCGGCGAGGACCCAATCCGGTGCCACCTACATCCTGGCGAAAGACACCGAGCATCGCTCTATTTTGGTGAGGGCTTTAGATCACCCGGACGAGGAGGAGGGCACGCCACACGACCTCTCGCTGGCGAGATAGTATTCGAAGCAGGTGCACGGTTACTGCTCTTGATTGGCGGTGGCCAGGAGCGGGTGTCAGGCTGGTGACGCGACGGCGAGGGCTGATGATGCAATGGGGATGCCTTGGGCGCCACTGGCTGCCGGTCTGGATGATGAGGCTCTGCAGCGTCAACAACAACAGTTGGACCGGTGCATCTAGAAAAGGGACGCACGAGGCCAGGCCATAAGCTTCTCCAGCTCCTCCTCCCTAGTACGTATGAGGTAGCCGGATAGAGGGGCCTCCTAGTCCGACGACTTGGCCATCTCTTTCCAATCAACAACGTCGTTGTCGGAGGTAGGCTCCTCATTGATGATAGGGGGCGTGGTGGAGTAGGACGGGCCCGACGACATGCGCCGGCGAGGCACATTACCCAAGAAGGCACATGACAGTGATGTTTCTCCGCGTTGCCATGGATTGGAGACCAAGCTCCCACTATCGTCATATATGTTGTTGAAAGTGCTAGTTATCGACTAGAGGGGGGTGAATAGGTGATTTTTATGGAAGTTTTCGAGACAGTCAATGTCTTCGAAGACGCGGAAGCAAAACAGTAACTAAACAAATTATGGCGGAAGATAAGCTACACTAGACATGCTATCAGTGCAACACAAATGAAGTGAGAAGTGAAGACAATAAGCAAACTAGGTAGCAAGGAATAATAGTAACAACTAATATGAAGACAAAGATGAGATCAAAGGGAATGTCTTCACACAGAGATGAGCAGGCAAAGGCATCACGATACAAAATAGCAAGTAAAGGAGTGAAGGGATAGAAACAGTTGCTCGAAGAAGACAAGTGATTTGTTTGACCAGTTCCAGCTGATGTGACAGTTGTACGTCTGGTTGGGGAGGCTGAGATTGAACTCTGAAGACCTGGTCTTCACCTTATTCCCCTTGAGCTAAGATCACTTAGACCTCGCCCAATTACTTAGGTAAGTCTTCAAGGTAGACTTCCAAACCTTGACAAACTTCGTTCACAGGCGATCCACAATGATTCTTGGATGCTCAGAACGCGACGCCTAAATGTCTGGAAGATCACAGTCTTTAAGTGTCATAAGTCTTTGCTTCACTCAGAACAGAATGTCTACATTGATGCTTCATCACTTTGGGCTTTGGGTGTTTGGGTTTTTCTTCGAAGGAAAATCTCTTTCAAAGGCTTCGGAGGTTGGGTTGCTCTCAAACAACAAAAGTCATGCAATAACTCGGAGCAGCCATCAACTTATGGTGGTGGGGTGGCTATTTATAGCCAGGGCAACCTGACATGATTTTACCAAAATGACCATGGGCCATCAATCGATCGACATGTATCCCAACAGTCGGATTTCAAACACACTTGGCAACATTACTTGGGCTACAAGCAATGCTGACTCATCCAACATTAGACGAGATATTCTCTCATTGTCTTCATTGGAAGACATAGGCTTTTGGTAAAGCAATCACTTCAACAACTTTTTTTATATCACCTCAACCCTACTTAATAGTGTCGTGGTTCCTATGACTCAATAAAAGAAAATGAAACCTACAAAGAAGCTATGTCTTCGGGTTCCATTGTCTTCACTCATTATCTTGAAAGGCAACCATTTTCAATAACTTCAGACATTTTTAGGGATCATCTTCGATGGTTAAAATGAATCTCTAGGGACGTCTATCAATGTTATCCTATGTATCTCACAAACATATTAGCCCCTCAACCAAAGTTTATCGTCAATACTCCATAACCAACAAAGGGGTGGCACTAGATGCACTTACAGTTGTCGTGGCGGAATACGACGTGTAGGAGCGGTACCCGCCGAGGTACCATTATCTTGCTTCGTGGAGCGTCCTCTGGCATATTCTTTTTCCCATCAAGGCGGGCGGTGGTTGTGGACGTCGGTGTGCGAGTGTCAACTAAGATTTTGTAGGGGAAAGGACTGGGTGAAGATAGGGTTTTTGGGGTCGCCCATCGAACTTATAATAACCAGGGTAGGCTCGTCAGGTGGCGCCTCGGCCAATCGGGCATGAAGCAGGTAGATGGGAAGTCCGTGAGCTTCCATGAATGCGGAAATGAGCATGAAACCGCATCCGATGACTAGGATTTTGTGTGGGTCCAAACTATTGTGTGGGATTTTGTGTGGGTCCAAACTACTAGGAACCCCCGCCCCCATGACCGTTAGGCACACTTTGGACCGACCAAACTAGCTCTTGTCTGGTTTTAGGATGGTTCTAGAACATTCCCAGACCATTTTCTTTCTTTCTTTCTTTCTTTCTTTCTTTATTTTCATTCTTTCATTTCTTTCTTTTTTGCGTTTTCTTTTCGTTTTTGGTTTTTGGTTTTCGTATTTTCTTTTTTTTAATGTTCACCTTTTCTTTTTCTTCATTTTTGCGAACATATTTTCAAATTTGTGAGCACTTTTTTGAACTCGTCAACATTTTCTGAAATCATTAATATTTCTTGTATTCGCAAACATGTTTATGAAATCATGATTTTTTGAAATTAGCAAAGATTATTTAAAATTCTCAAACATTTATTTAAATCATAAAAAAGTATTCATGAGAACTATTTGAATTGGAAATGTTTTTTGAATTCATGAACGCTATGAAAATTCTCGAAAAATTCTTGCACTTCTTTTTAATTGTAAAAAAAATGAACTCATGAACATTTTTCTGAAATTGTGTACATTTTTTGAAACCCACGAACATTTGTTTGAATTTGGGGAAAAATTTTAAGTTTCATGAACATTTTTTGTTTTGATAAACCTTTTTTGAAATGCATGAATTTTTTTTTAATTCATGGACTTTGTGTGAATTAACAAACATTTTTGAAATCGATGAACTTCTGTGTAACTCACTAACATATTTTGAGTTCTGTTAATATAGTTTTAAAATTAAAATGTTGTTTGAGTTCACGAACATTGTTTTAAATTCTTGAACATTTTTTTAAAATTTTTGATCATTTTTTTATTTCCAGAACATTTGTTTTAAAATTGTGAACAATTTCTAATAATCCATTTTTTAAAAATCTTAAATATTATTTGAATCTGTGAACATTTTTGATTTCTTGAACTTCTTTTCAAAATTCACATTTTTTGCAATTCTGATTTATATAAAAAGAAAAACAGAGAGAAAATAACAAAAAGTAAATAAAGAAAGAAAATGAAAATGAAAAATGGGGGGCGTCCGGCCCCGCCTATGGGTATGTCCAAAAGGGCACGGGGGAGCGCGTAGAGTGCCAAATTGGAGCTTCCCCATATTTTGAGGGCGAACTGGGTGATTTCCAATGTTTGGGCCGCTCTCACCCGATATGAACACCTTAGTTGGAAGATGTCCAAACCACCGAGTTCCCATACAACGGGGTCTACTAAATGAGGGGTACATTTTGTAGGAGCCCCTCAATGGTCACACTCTTAGTCGCCGCCACCGCCACGTATCGCGTGATATGCACTCTCTTGGAATTTCATTTTTTACGAGTTTTCAGGTTTTAGATGGGGTTTTCGGGTTTTTTCGGCTTTACTTTTTTTTCGTTTTCCAAGATTTTGGACCCACAACAAATTGCTTGCAAAAACGTGTTTTCTTTTCTTTTTCTTCCGCTAGAGGCTTGTGAAGGCACATATTTGCTTCCGCAAGAGGCACAACTATACATCTCAAAAAAGGAAAAATGGGGTTTCTTTTTTTACGAGAGGCACATATGTACTTCTTGTGAAGGCACGAATTTGCTTTCGCGAGAGGCACAACTGTGCCTCTCAGAAAAGCAAAAAAAAACGTGTTTTTTCTGCTTTCGCGAGAGGCACATATTTACTTCTCTTAAAGGCACAGATTTGTTTTCCCGAGAGGCACATGTGCCTCTTCGGAAAAGGAACAAAAATGTAAAAAACCGTGCTTCCGGTTTGGTTTTTTATTCAATTTTTTGTGAAAAAAAGTTCATCAAAACCTATCGCACATGGGATTTAGTTTTGAAAATCTCGACGGGATAAATCCAACGATAAGAAACGGTTCGGAATTTGGACGCACGGTTTAAGAGATAAAATATCTTTAAATAAATGAATCTACGAAAAAAGGAAACTCTCTGGTTGTGACAAGTACCGCACATGAAGTACGCCACTTGTCGCAACCTAGGAAGGTTGGAATGACATTTGCAAGGGATATCCCTTAACAAGTGATTTCGCAATACAGTACCTTTGGCGCCAGTTGTGCTGACTGGCCCTAACGCATGAAAGTTAATGGCCCCACCCAGCTATATGTGTTGGTAAATCTATTGACTGGTCGACAAGCTACCGTTGACCATGTAGGGTTGACCTTTGACTTTTAGAGAATAAAAAATGTTTTATGTTTTTGAAAAAAAGTTCAACAAATTGGAAAAAGTTCGTGAGTATACTGAAAATTTCATGAATTTAAAAAAAAATCAAGACATGAAAATGTTCATAATTTGAAAAAAATCAAGAAATCAAAAAAGTTCTCAAGATTAAAAATAATAATTTGAAAAGAAGTTCATGAAATATTGAAATAAAGGTTCGCAAATTTAGAGAATTTTGAAAAACAAATTAACGAATTTGATAATAAACAAAAAAGGAAAGGAAATAGGAAAAAAACACCCAAATCTCGTCCTGGGAAAAATCGGGTAAAACTGTTCAAAAAAATGGTGGAACGTTCTAAAAGGTTCCTAACCGTTGAGAAAAAAAAGATGAACCGGACAACCAGGAACCTGGCACGATCGAGCGAACGAGAAAGAAAAAAGAGCTAAATTGGCCGAGCCCAGGTGGAAGGGAGTGTGTGCCAGTCGCTAAAGGGCATGAATAGGGAGAAATGAGCGTGAGATGCCCTAAGTGAAGCACGCAAACGAACTGCTAGTATCGCATATATGGATGAACCTCGTTGTACACATGTGCTAGAAATAGCTAAACATATTAGACTTCCGCTACAAATAAAGGCAATCTTAGTTGAACAAGGATGGCAATGCGGAAAAAATCACGAGGCGGAAATAAAGGCATAATAACGGCTATGTAATATAGAAGTTTCTTATTCAAAACTCACGAGGCGGAAAAAATCTCGACATCTGCATCCGCGTCGCCCCTTGCTAGGGCGGCTCGGGTGGAAACCCTAATCCCCGCCGCCGGGCACATCCATCCTCACCCTCCCCTCCACTGCCGCTGGAGGAGGTTGCTGGGCGAAGCCCCGGGCGGCTGACGGTGGCCCTCTTCGCTCCCGCGTCCGATCGGGTGAGGCGGGTCACCCATGGCGTCGGAGCATTCCTCCCCGATCTGCGTCACGGTGGCGCGGCTGTTCGCCTCTAGGGACAGTGCAAGGTGGCGGCGTGGTGCTGGGCGGAGGCGGCGGAGCTCCTGGGCTTCGTGGAAGATCTGGTGGCGCCGACCGCTCGGTGGGCTCGTAGGGTCATGGCGGCCTTGGTCGCGGTGGCCGGCAGCTCGGCTGGTCGGCAGCGGCGGAACATGGCCGGTGGCAGCGGCGATGTTCTGTCTGGATCCCGAGGCGGCGGCCCTGGAAGGTGGCGGCGGGTGAAGCTCGGGCTTCCGGCGGCGGCATGGCGTGGTGCAGTCCCTGTCCAAGGCGGATCTGTGTCGGCGATCTGGTGGTTTTTGCTACGGATTGTTTCAGATCAGAGACGGTGACGAGCGTGCGGGATCCATCTAGGCGGCTCTCGCGGTTTGGCCAGGTGGGGTGGGAGCCCTCCTCCCAGGCTCCAGTGGTGGCACACTCAGGCAGTGGCCGGTGTGCCAAGACTCCCACGGTGGCACTGCTGTTGCGGTTGGTCGCCTGATCTAGGCGGCTAGATCTGGGGCTTTGAAGGCAGTCGAGACAGTGCACAGGTTGTCGGGTGGATTTCTTGGGACGGATCCGGGTGAAAACCTGGTCTTCGGTCGGTGGCCGGAGCCGGTGATGACGATGCCCTTATCATCGCTTCCTTCATGAAGGCATCATCGAGGTGAAGCTCCCAACCCCACCCAATACCTCCGGGGGAAACCCTAGATTAGTTGATCGGATGACGGAGGCAATCATGTGTTGTTACCCCCTTGGGGGCATTCCTGGAGGTGCACCCGGGCTTGAGGGACCAGCGGACAGCTTCTTCGGTGGAGTGGTGTTTCTTTCTACATATTCATGGCGGCGGTTCTCGGCAGCGCGGAGCAGTGGAGCCTCGGCGTCAGATGTATGGCGATGGACACGCGCAGGAGGAAGACGTTGTCTGGCGTCGTGCTGGCGTCGATGGTAGAGAGGCCTGACAAGGTCGATGCGTCAGTATCTGCTTTGAGGATGGATCGATGGAAGACGAAGGTGACGACCCTTGTAGCGTGTGCGTGTGGTACTCACTGAGAGTGCGTCGGACCAGAGGTTTTTGTGAATTATAAATAAAATGGCTGATGCATCACCCAGATGCAGAGGCCGGGGGTGCATCCTCTAAAAAAATCTGAGATTTACTCGCTTATCTATTTCACTGGGTGCAGCAATCTCCTCATTAACCCATATCATACTTCAGTTCCATCTCTGAATTCTTGCACTACAAATAAAACACATACAATATCAGTGAAATTAGATAACCTTTATCGTAGATACTCCTCTGCATCAAAATATAAGACATTTTTTAACAATGTGACGGTGCCAGAAAAACGTCTTATATTATATTATGTTATGGAGGGAGTAATATTGTAGAAAGATAGTTAGAGAGTGAAGTTTGATAACCTTCATCGCTTATAATATTCTAAAAAGATAGTTAGATGGTGAAGTTTGATAATCTTCATCCCTGATAATATTCTAGAAATCACAAGGCACAAGAAGGATATTTAATTGCTTGCTTCCTTTGGACTCGAGTGACACAAAATCACTGGATTTGGCTTCTTCACTACACTGGAGGAACCAAGCCAATATCAGTCAGCCAATATATGCAGTGTAGTTTGAATATACTCACTCTACACACATCAAGCAAGCGATCGATCCCATCCTAGTGCAAGAAAACATTAATTCATAAGGCTGGTGATTCAAGAGCTGTGTGCAACACATGGGTTGTGATAGGGGCGTGTGTCTGTTTGGAGCTACCAGTAATTTTCAGAGCGTAAAATGCATCATAAGTCCTATAACTATTTGAGGTGTGTTATGTTAGTCCTAAAACTTAAAAAGTGTTGATTCAGGTCCCAAAAGTTTATAAGTTGTTCATCACGAGTCTTAAGCAGGCTAGACCATTTTCTGCACCACAGAAGCTTTATTGGCAGAAAGCTGGGAAAGGGCTCCAAGGTGTGCTTCAATAATCTGCATCCGATCTTTTGAAAATTTGAACTAAGTGTAAGAAAGCAAAATTACCAAAAGTTGTGCTGATATAAAAACTAATATCGTAGTTAGACAACTGGACAAGCAAAGTACACAAAACAATCTGGATAATCATGGAAGTTCAGGCTATGAACAATTGTGGTGTAAAAAATTGATAAAAAACCAAGCATCAAACAGAAGGTGAAAAAAGATCCATGCCCAAGAGTTGTCTTTTCCAGCATATGCTCGTTCAGCAATGTTATCTTTCCCCCATACGTTCATTATGGATTGAGATCCTGACTTGAGTCACCAGTCATCAGTGAACAGTACGGTGACCTGCCCCCTCTTCACACCGTTTGATCTAAAATCGGCGGACAGATGCGCGTGAACAGTACAAAATCTATAGTGCTCGGGCTACAGTACCGCGTATACAGTAACCGATCTACAGGTACAATCTGCTACAGAGTTCTTTCACAGGTCTGCTACAGAGTTCTTTCACAGGTCGGTGCTACAGGACCAGCTACAGTACATAATCTACAGTGCGTGATCTTGCCTGTCCGTTTTCAATCCAACGGCCAAATCGGCAAGGCACCACACTGTTCACCGGTGCCTTGGCTCAGTCAAGGCACCGGATCTCAGTCCACGTACGTGGTCGCTCTCGTGGGGAGCCACCCGAAAGGATGAGGTGGGCCTCAGAAGTCGACGGCGCGCGTGCGCAGGCACGTGGCCGGCGGCGACGGCGCATCGCCTCACGTGGCCGTGGCGCCGGCCTTTTTGATTTGAACTGCCCGGCCGCGCGGATGCCACTTGCGCGCGCGGCGAGAGGGACGTCGGCCCGATAAAACTAGACGTGATTAGGCACGCGCGCGGGAGGATATCCATCCAGGTACTGCTCTGTTCACAGCTCGCACGCGCGCAACGCCACACACTTTTTTTTCTTTCTAAAAGGCGCGCAGAGCCACTGCCTTCGACTGGACGATTAATGTTTTCTCCGGACGGCTCGACACCTGTATGGAACTCTATATAGATTCTATAGACATTTTTTGTTATTCTATTCTATGAGGGTTTTATAGATATTTATTCTATATTCTATGAGGGTTCTACAGATATTTTTGTTATTCTATTCTATGAGTGCATCTTGGACAAGGACCACTTAACGGACACACTATTTTGTCTGTGGATGGTCCGCATCAGTCCGTGAACACTGATGTGGGAGCCAGCCATCCAATTATGTCCTTTAAATGTTTTTTTTTCTAATTTCACAACACTCGAAACAATTATAGAAAATAGCACAATTCATAAATAACTAATATGAATATCCTTGGTATGACAATAGTTTAGATGTAAATATTACATTTGAGATAGCAAGATGTTCAACAAGATTTTGTGAATTCAACGCAATTAGAGTTAGAACCGGCACATGTTGTCACACACATAGTTATCCTTGAGCTTCATTCCACAACGTATGAGCGTAAATGGTCTACCCTCGCTCCTGTGCTACAACACGACAGCGCATCCAGGCTATACAGTGTGATGATTACCAAGTTGCAACATTGAGTGAATCAATAAATTGACGGACATGTAGAGCAACAAGAAGGAAAACTTACGTCTTTACGATGGACGAGCCCGATTGATGGTGTCTTGGACTAAGGGGTGCCAACTGAGTCGGTCCATAGTCCTCGGGCTGGGCCTGTAGGTCTCATTCTCCATCGGATGGACTCCGACAGCTACATGCCTGGACATGCTCAAGACTACATCTATCGAAGACTTGACGTATACTCCAAGACATCTCCTACTGCCTCCATGCGTGCCCCTGGACACCGACCATGTAACCCTAGGTGCCCGACCTGGCATGTATATAAGCCAAAGGGTTTAGCCTGTAGAGGGGATCTCAACACAATTACATTCGCCTAGCCCTAGAGTTAGGTGTCTCCTTATGAGCTCGAGGTAGATCAAGCTTGTACTTGATACATCATCATCATCATCAATATAAACAAGAGCAAGACGTAGGGTTTTACATCCATAGAGAGGGCCCGAACCTATGTAAAATTCATCTCCTTCATTCCTATTACCATTGATTCGAGATCCAGATCTCGGGACCCCCTTCCCCGAGGTCTGCTAGTTTTACCACCGACATTGGTGCTTTCATTGAGAGTTCCGCTGTTGGATCAACGAAAAGATTGATTGCTCATCTGCAGATTAACTCCGGCACCGACTACGAGGACATCTTTGTCCTCGACTAGCTTTTCGTGTTCAGAAGCATGATCTTCTGTGCTGACTCCGCGAGCCATCTGGCTCCCATTGATAATTACGCCCCAGATCAGATCATGACGTTCGGAGGCCTGGTATACACTACGGATTCCTGTGGCGACCTCGTTCTTTTAGGATGGAGTCCAGGCCGGATCGAGCGATTATCAAACATCGGGGGCTCGACCTCGGAACCGATCTCCGTCAAGGACACCGGATCAGATCCTCTGACACTGGAAGACCACGCGAAGGAACCAAACATACCTGCTTCAGGCAATCTCTGAAGGAAATATGCCCTAGAGGCAATAATAAAGTTGTTATTTTATATTTCCTTATTCATGATAAAGGTTTATTATTCATGCTAGAATTATATTAATCAGAAACCTAAATACATGGGTGAATATATAAACAAACACCGTGTCCCTAGTGAGCCTCTACTTGACTAGCTCGTTGATCAAAGATGGTTAAGGTTTCTTAACCATGGACATGAGTTGTCATTTGATAACGTGATCACATCATTAGGAGAATGATGTGATGGACAAGACCCATCCGTTAGCTTAGCATTATGATCATTCAGTTTTATTGCTATTGATTTATTTATGTCAAATACATGTTCCTTCGACTATGAGATTATGCAACTCCCGGATACCGGAGGAATGCCTTGTGTGCTATCAAACGTCACAACATAACTGGGTGATTATAAAGATGCTCTACAGGTATCTCCGAAGGTGTTTGTTGAGTTGGCATAGACCGAGATTATGATTTGTCACTTCGAGTATCGGAGAGGTATCTCTGGGCCCTCTCGGTAATACACATCATAAGCTTGCAAGCAAACGACTAAGGAGTTAGTCACGAGGTGATGTATTACAGAATGAGTAAAGAGACTTGTCGGTAACGAGATTGAACTAGGTATGAAGATACCGACGATCGAATCTCGGGCAAGTAACATACCGATAGACAAAGGGAATTGCGTATGTTGTCATAATGGTTCGACCGATAAAGATATTCGTAGAATATGTAGGAGCCAATATGGGCATCCAGGTTCCGCTATTGGTTATTGACCGGAGAGGTGTCTCGGTCATGTCTACATAGTTCTCGAACCCGTAGGGTCCGCACGCTTAACGTTTGGTGACGATATAGTATTATATGAGTTATGTGATTTGGTGACCGAATGTTGTTCGGAGTCCCAGATGAGATCACGGACATGACGAGGAGTCTCGAAATGGTCTAGAGGTAAAGACTGATATATAGGACGATGATATTCAGACACCGGAAGTGTTTCGGAGAAAACCGGATAGTCATCGGAGTACCGGTCACCCTCGGGAGTACATTGGGCCTATTGGGCCACAAGAGGGGAGCACACCAGCCCACAGGGGGCTTGCGCGCCCCCATGGCAGCCGGCCAAGTGGGGAAGGAAAAGGGGGAGGATTCAGCCTCCGCTTCCTTCTCTCTCCCCCCTTTCCTTTCTTCTCCGGCAATTAAGGAAAGTGGGGGCGCCACTTGGGAAGGACCCCAAGTAGGATTCGGCCTACTTGGGGCGCCCTCCTGGCTGCTCCCTACCCCTCCCACCTATATATATGTGGGGGGCGCCCCTAGCATATACCATACAATTGCCTAGCCGTGTGCGGCGCCCCCCTCCACCGTTTACACCCTCGATCATATTTTCATAGTGCTTAGGCGAAGCCCTGCGAGGATCACTTCACCATCACCGTCACCACGACGTAGTGCTGACCGAATTCATCTACTACCTCGACATCTTGCTGGATCAAGAAGGCGAGGGGCGTCACCAAGCTGAACGTGTGCAGAACGCGGAGGTGTCATGCATTCGGTACTAGATCGGTTGGAGCGCGAAGAAAGTTCGACTACATCAACTGCGTTGTGAAACGCTTCCGCTTACGGTCTACGTGGGTACGTGGACACACTCTCCCCCTCGTTGCTATGCATCTCCATGGATAGATCATTGCGTGTGCGTAGAATTTTTTTGTTTTCCATGCAACGTTTCCCAACAGTGGCATCATGAGCCAGGTCTATGCGTAGATGATATGCACAAGTAGAATACAAAGAGTTGTGGGCGGTGATAGTCATACTGCTTACCACCAACATCTTATTTTGATTCGGCGGTATTGTGGGATGAAGCATCCTGGACCAACCTTACATGTCCACGCACATGAGACCGGTTCCACCGACAGACATGCAACTAGTTTTGCATAAAGGTGGATGGTGGGTGTCTGTTTCTCCTACTTTAGTTGAATTGAATTTGACTACGGCCGGTCCTTGAAGAAGGTTAAAACAACAAACTTGACGAAACACCGTTGTGGTTTGATGCGTAGGTAAGAACGGTTCTTGCTAGAAGCCCGTAGCAGCCACGTAAAACTTGCAACAACAAAGTAGAGGACGTCTAACTTGTTTTTGCAGGGCATGTTGTGATGTGATATGGTCAATACATGATGTGATATACGTTATTGTATGAGATGATCATGTTTTGTATAAGTTATCAGCAACCGGCAGGAGCCTTATGGTTGTCTCTTTATTGTATGAAATGCAAACGCCATGTAATTGCTTTACTTTATCACTATGCGTTAGCAATTTTTGTAGAAGCAATAGTTGGCGAGACGACCACGACGCAACGGTGGAGATCAAGGTGTAGAGCCGGTGACGATGGAGCTCATGACGATGCTTTGGAGATGGAGATCAAAAGCACAAGATGATAATGGCCATATCATGTCACATATTTTGATTGCATGTGATGTTTATCTTTTATGCATCTTATTTTGCTTAGTACGGCGGTAGTATTATAAGATGATCCCTTAACTAAATGTCAAGGTAAAAGTGTTCTCCCTGAGTATGCACCGTTGCTACAGTTCGTCGTGTTGAGACACCACGTGATGATCGGGTGTGATAGACTCTACGTTCACATACAACGGGTGCAAGAAAATTTTGCACATGCGGAATAATTGGGTTAAACTTGATGAGCCTAGCATGTACATACATGGCCTCGGAACACTGGAGACCGAAAGGTCGAACGTGAATCATATAGCAGATATGATCAACATAGAGATGTTCACCATTGATGACTACTCCATCTCACGTGATGATCGCACATGGATTAGTTGATTTGGATCACATATCATTTAGATGACTTGAGGGATGTCTATCTAAGTGGGAGTTCTTAAGTGATTTGATTAACTGAACTTAATTTATCATGAACTTAGTCCTAATAGTATTTGCATACCTATGTTGTAGATCAATGGCCCGTGCTACCGTTCCCCTAAATTTTAATGCATTCCTAGAGAAAGCTAAGTTGAAAGATGATGGTAGTAGCAACTACACAGACTGGGTCCGTAACTTGAGGATTATCCTCATTGTTGCACAAAAGAATTATGTCCTTGATGCACCGCTAGGTGAAAGGCCTGTTGCAGGAGTAGATGCTGATGTTTTGAACGTCTGGCAAGCTCGATCTGATGACTACTCGGTAGTTCAGTGTGCCATGCTTTAAGGCTTAGAATCGGGACTTCAAAGACGTGTTGAACGTCATGGACCATATGTGATGTTCCAGGAGTTGAAGTTAATATTTCAAGCAAATGCCCGAGTGGAGAGATATGAAGTCTCCAACAAATTCTATAGTTGCAGAATGGAGGAGAACAGTTCTGTCAGTGAACACATACTCAAAATGTCTGGGTATCATAATCACTTGACTCAGCTGGGAGTTAATCTTCCACATGATAGTGTTATTGATAGAGTTCTTCAATCACTGCCACCAAGCTATAAAGGCTTCATGATGAACTATAATATGCAAGGGATGGACAAGACAATTCCCGAGCTCTTCGCAATACTCAAAGCTGCGGAGGTAGAAATCAAGAAGGTGCATCAAGTGTTGATGGTTAACAAGACCACTAGTTTCAAGAAAAAAGGGCAAGGGAAAGAAACGGAACTTCAAGAAGAATGGCAAGCAAGTTGCCACTCCCGGGAAGAAGCCCAAAGTTGGACCCAAGCCTGAAACTGAGTGCTTCTACTGCAAAGGGACTGGTCACTGGAAGCGGAACTGCCCCAAGTATTTGGCGGATAAGAAGGATGGCAAAGTGAACAAAGGTATATTTGATATACATGTTATTGATGTGTACCTTACTAATGCTCGTAGTAGCACCTGGGTATTTGATACTGGTTCGGTTGCTCATATTTGTAACTTGAAACAGGAGCTACAGATTAAACAAAGATTGGCTAAGGACGAGGTGACGATGCGCGTCGAGAATGGTTCCAAGGTCGATGTGATCGCCGTCGGCACGCTACCTCTACATCTACATTCGGGATTAGTTTTAGACATGAATAATTGTTATTTGGTGCCAGCGTTGAGCATGAACATTATATTTGGATCTTGTTTAGTGCGAGACGGTTATTCATTTAAATCAGAGAACAATGGTTGTTCTATTTATATGAGTAATATCTTTTATGGTCATGCACCCTTGAAGAGTGGTCTATTTTTGTTGAATCATGATTGTGGTGATACACATATTCATAATATTGATGCAAAAAGAGGCAAAGTTGATAATGATAGTGCAACATATGTGTGGCACTGCCGTTTAGGTCATATTGGTGTAAAGCGCATGAAGAAACTCCATGCAGATGGGCTTTTGGAATCACTTTATTATGAATCATTTGATACTTGCGAACCATGCCTCATGGGCAAGATGGCTAAAACTCCGTTATCCGGAACAATGGAGCGAGCCAATGACTTATTGGAAATAATACATACCGATGTATGCGGTCCAATGAGTGTTGAGGCACACGGCGGGTATTGATATTTTCTGACCTTCACAGATGATTTGAGCAGATATGGGTATATCTACTTAATGAAACACAAGTCTGAAACATTTGAAAAGTTCAAATAATTTCAGAGTGAAGTGGAAAATCATCGTAACAAGAAAATAAAGTTTCTACGATCTGATCGTGGAGGTGAATATTTGAGTTACGAGTTTGGCCTTTATTTAAAACAATGTGGAATAGTTTCACAACTCACGCCACCTGGAACACCACAGCGTAATGGTGTGTCCGAATGTCATAACCGTACTTTATTAGATATGGTGCGATCTATGATGTCTCTTACCGATTTACCACTATCGTTTTGGGGTTATGCATTAGAGATAGTTGCATTCACGTTAAATAGGGCACTGTCTAAATCTGTTGAGACGGAACTATGGTTTGGCAAGACACCTAATCTGTCATTTCTTAAAGTTTGGGGTTGCGACACTTATGTCAAAAGGCTTCAACCTGATAAGCTTGAACCAAAATCGGAGAAGTGCGTCTTCATAGGATACCCTAAGGAAACAATTGGGTACACCTTCTACCACAAATCCAAAGGCAAAATCTTTGTTTCCAAGAATGGAACATTTCTATAGGAGGAGTTTCTCTCGAAAGAAGTGAGTGGGAGGAAAGTAGAACTTGATGAGGTAATTGTACCTTCTCTCAATTTGGAAAGTAGCACACCAGAGAAATCCGTTCGTGTGATGCCTACACCAACTAGAGAGGCAGTTAATGATGATGATCATGAAACTTCATATCAAGTTACTACTGGACCTCGTAGGTCGAACAGAGCATGTTCCGCACCAGAGTGGTATGGTAATCCTGTTCTGGAAGTTATGTAACTAGACCATGGCGAACCTATGAAGTATGAAGAAGCTATGATGAGCCCAGATTCCGATAAATGGCTTCAGGCCATGAAATCTGAGATAGCTAGGATCCATGTATGAGAACAAAGTGTGGACTTTGGTGGACTTGCCCGATGATCGGGGAGCCATAGAGAATAAATGGATCTTCAAGAAGAAGACCGACGCTGATGGTAATGTTAGTGCCTACTGATAACCCACAAGTATAGTGGATCGCAACAGTTTTCGAGGGTAGAGTATTCAACCCAAATTTATTGATTCGACACAAGGGGAGCCAAAGAATATTCTCAAGTATTAGCAGCTGAGTTGTCAATTCAACCACACCTGGAAGACTTAATATCTGCAGCAAAGTATTTAGTAGCAAAGTAGTATGGAAGTAACGGTAACGGTGGCAAAAGTAACAGTAGCAGTTTTGTAGTAGTTGTAACAGTGGCAACGACAAAGTAACTAAGCAAAGATCAATATATGAAAAGCTCGTAGGCAATGGATCAGTGATGGATAATTATGTCGGATGCGATTCTTCATGCAATAGTTATAACATAGGGTGACACAGAACTAGCTCCAATTCATCAATTTAATGTAGGCATTTATTCCGAATATAGTCATACGTGCTTATGGAAAAGAACTTGCATGACATATTTTGTCCTACCCTCCCATGGCAGTGGGGTCCTATTGGAAACTAAGGGATATTAAGGCCTCCTTTTAATAGAGTACCAGACCAAAGCATTAACACTTAGTGAATACATGAACTCCTCAAACTACGGTCATCACCGAGAGTGGTCCCGATTATTGTCACTTCGGGGTTGCCGGATCATAACACATAGTAGGTGACTATAGACTTGCAAGATAGGATCAGGAACTCACATATATTCATGAAAACATAATAGGTTCAGATCTGAAATCATGGCACTCGGGCCCTAGTGACAAGCATTAAGCATTAAGCACTCGGGCCCTAGTGACTTGCAAACTTCAACACAAGTATTTCTCAAATTCACAACTACTCAACTAGCACAACTTTAATATCACTACCTCCATATCTCAAAACAATCATCAAGCATCAAACTTTTCTTAGTATTCAACACACGCATAAGAAAGTTTTTACTAATCTTGAATACCTAGCATATTAGGACTAATTTCCCAATTTAAGCAAATTGCCATGCTGTTTTGTAGGACTCTCAAAATAGTATAAGTGAAGCATGAGAGAACAATAGTTTCTATAAAACAAAACCACCACCGTGCTCTAAAAGATGTAAGTGAAGCACTAGAGCAAAAACTATATAGCTCAAAAGATATAAGTGAAGCGCATAGAGTATTCTAATAAATTTCGAATCATGTGTGTCTCTCTTAGAAGGTGTGTACAGCAAGGATGATTGTGGTAAACTAAAAAGCAAAGACTCAAATCATACAAGACGCTCCAACCAAAACACTTATCATGTGGTGAATAAAAATATAGTTCCAAGTAAAGTTACCGATGGACGAAGACGAAACAGGGGATGCCTTCCGGGGCATCCCCAAGCTTTGGCTTTTTGGTGTCCTTAGATTACCTTGGGGTGCCATGGGCATCCCCAAGCTTAGGCTCTTGCCACTCCTTGTTCCATAATCCATCAAATCTTTTACCCAAAACTTGAAAACTTCACAACACAAAACTCAACAGAAAATCTCGTAAGCTCCGTTAGCGAAAGAAAACACAACACCACTTCAAGGTATTGTAATGAACTCATTCTTTATTTATATTGGTGTTAAAACTACTGTATTCCAACTTCTCTATGGTTTATAAACTATTTTACTAGCCATAGATTCATCAAAATAAGCAAACAACACACGAAAAACAGAATCTGTCAAAAACAGAACAGTCTGTAGTAATCTGTAACTAACGCAAACTTCTGGAACTCAAAAATATCTACCAAAATAGAACGACCTAAAAAATTTGTTTATTGATCTGCTGAAATTGGAATCAATATTTTATCAAGTTCTGGTGATTTTTAATAATTGTTTTCGTGAACAGAAAGTTTCTGGAATTTTCAGCAAGATCAAATAACTATCATCCAAGAAGATCCTATAGGTTTAACTTGGCACAAACACTAATTAAAACATAAAAACAAATCTAACGAGAGGCTAGATCAAAGATTTATTCCTAAACAGAAGCAAAAAGAAAAAAATAAAATAAATTGGGTTGCCTCCCAACAAGCGCTATCGCTTAACGCCCCTAGCTAGGCATAAAAGCAAGGATAGATCTAGGTATTGCCATCTTTGGTAGGCAATTCTTCAATAAGACACCTATAACCCTTATGAGTTTCTTTCTTTCTATTAATTATCAAACTTCTAGGCATGAAATCGAAAAAATCATTTGTAGCAAATGGTTCCTTAATGATAGCAAAAAGATTGGGATGAACATTTATTGATTTGAGATCCGCAGTTTCCTTATTAGAGGATTCACCCTTATTTTTAGGAACATACATAAGCTTGGCAATTTTGGTAGGAGGACTTGGAGTATTCTTTACGGAAGAAAAGGCGGTCCCCAAGTTGGTAATGATACCCTCAAGTTTATCGATTCTAGTGGAATCCTGATTCATTCTTTCATTAACTACGGGTTCTTTTTCTTTAAAAAATTTCAAAGTAACTCCTACCTTAGATACATATTGGGTAATTTGGTTGTGGATCTTTTTATCCAAATTTTCAATTAATTCTACAGTAGCAACTTTATTTTCAATAATTTCAAGTCTTTGCATCACATGTTCTAAAGTTAACATAGTTCCATTAACCAAACGAGGTGGTGGGCCAAACAAATCTGTCATAGCATTATAAGAATCAAAAGTATGGCTACCCAAGAAATTGCCTCCGGTAATGGTGTCAAGGATGTATCTATCCCAAGGAGTGATGCCTACATAAAAATTGCGAAGAAGAACGGAAGTAGATTGCTTCCTAGTAGATTTATTTTGCGCATTGCAAATTTTGTACCAAGCATCTTTTAGATTTTCTCCCTCCCTTTGTCTAAAATTAAGAACTTCATTCTCAGGAGATAAAGGGGTAGATAAAGGACTAGCCATGACGGCACACGGGACACAAAAAGGCAAGCGAAAAAGAGGCGAAGGGAAAGAGAGGGCGAATAAAATGGCAAAGGTGAAGTGGGGGAGAGGAAAACGAGAGGCAAATGGCAAATAATGTAATGCGGGGGATAAGAGTTTGTGATGGGTACTTGGTATGTCTCGACTTGTGCGTAGACTCCCCGGCAACGGCACCAGAAATCCTTCTTGCTACCTCTTGAGCACTGCGTTGGTTTTCCCTTGAAGAGGATAGGGTGATGCAGTAAAGTAGCATAAGTATTTCCCTCAGTTTTTGAGAACCAAGGTATCAATCCAGTAGGAGACCACGCACAAGTGCCTCGCACCTACACAAAAAAATAAGAACCTCGCAACCAACGCAATAAAGGGGTTGTCAATCCCTTCACGGTCACTTACGACAGTGAGATCTGATAGATATGATAAGATAATATTTTTGGTATTTTTATGGTAAAGACTAAAAGTAAAGAAAGCAAAATAAACAACGCCATAAATAGCTCGTTGACGGGAGATTAATATGATGGAAAATAGACCCGGGGGCCATAGGTTTCACTAGTGGCTTCTCTCAAGATAGCATAAGTATTACGGTGGGTGAACAAATTACCGTCGAGCAATTGATAGAATTGAGCATAGTTATGAGAATATCTAGGTATGATCATGTATATAGGCATCACGTCCGCGACAAGTAGACCGAAACGATTCTGCATCTACTACTATTACTCCACACATCGACCGCTATCCAGCATGCATCTAGAGTATTAAGTGCATAAGAACAGAGTAATGCTTTAAGTAAGATGACATGATGTAGAGGGATAAACTCATGCAATATGATATAAACCCCATCTTGTTATCCTCGATGGCAACAATACAATATGTGCCTTGCTGCCCCTGCTGTCACTGGGAAAGGACACCGCAAGATTGAACCCAAAGCTAAGCACTTCTCCCATTGCAAGAAAGATCAATCTAGTAGGCCAAACCAAACTGATAATTCGAAGAGACTTGCAAAGATAACCAATCATACATAAAAGAATTCAGAGAAGATTCAAATATTGTTCATAGATAATCTTGATCATAAACCCACAATTCATCGGTCTCGACAAACACACCGCAAAAAAGAAGAGTTACATCAAATAGATCTCCAAGAGAATCGAGGAGAACTTTGTATTGAGATCCAAAGAGAGAGAAGAAGCCATCTAGCTAATAACTATGGACCCGAAGGTCTGAGGTAAACTACTCACACATCATCGGAGAGGCTATGGTGTTGATGTAGAAGCCCTCCGTGTTCAATGCCCCCTCCGGCAGGACGCCGGAAAAGGCCCCAAGATGGGATCTCACGGGTACAGAAGGTTGCGGCGGTGGAATTAGGTTTTCGTGGATGCCTCTGATGGTTTGGGGGTACGTAGGTATATATAGGAGGAAGAAGTTGGTCGGTGGAGCCACGAGGGGCCCACGAGGGTGGAGGGCGCGCCCCCTACCTCGTGGCCGCCTCGTCTGTTGCTTGAAGTCCACTCCAATTCCTCTGGATCACGTTTGTTCCACAAATCACGTTCCTGAAGGTTTCATTCCGTTTGGACTTCGTTTGATATTCTTTTTCTGCGAAACACTGAAATAGGCAAAAAACAGCAATTTGGGCTGGGCCTCCGGTTAATAGGTTAGTCCCAAAAATAATATAAAAGTGTATAACAAAGCCCATTAATCATCCAAAATAGAATATAGTATAGCATGGAACAATAAGAAATTATAGATACGTTGGAGATGTATCAATACTAGGGATCAAACCCTAACAAAACTAACTCGATTACATGATAAATATCATCCAACCCATCACCGTCCAGCAAGCCTACGATGGAATTACTCACGCAAGGCGGTGAGCATCATGAAATTGGTGATGGAGGAAGGTTGATGATGACGACGGCGACGAATTCCCCTCTCTGGAGCCCCGAACGGACTCCAGATCAGCCCACCCGAGAGAGTTTAGGGCTTGACGGCGGCTCCGTATCACAAAACGCAATGAATCCTTCTCTCTGATTTTTTCTCCCCGAACGTGAATATATGGAGTTGGAGTTGAGGTCGGTGGAGCCTCAGGGGGCCCATGAGGCAGGGGGCGCACCCAGGGGAGTAGGCGCGCCCCCACCCTCGTGGACAGGGTGTGGGCCCCCTGGTCTTGATTCTTTCGCCAGTATTTTTTATATATTCCAAAAATATTCTCTATGAAGTTTCAGTTCATTCCGAGAACTTTTATTTATGCACAAAAATAACACCATGGCAATTCTGCTGAAAATAGCGTCAGTCCGGGTTAGTTCCATTCAAATCATGCAAGTTAGAGTCCAAAACAAGGGCAAAACTGTTTGGAAAAGTAGATACGATGGAGACATATCATCTACAAAGCTAGACTTGTTGCGAAAGGTTTTCGACAAGTTCAGGGAGTTGACTACGATGAGACCTTCTCACCCATAGTGATGCTTAAGCCTGTCCGAATCATGTTAGTAATTGCCACATTTTATGATTATGAAATCTGGCAAATGGACGTCAAAACTGCATTCCTTAATGGACTTCTTAAAGAAGAGTTGTATATGATGCAACCAGAAGGTTTTGTCGATCCTAAAGGTGCTAACAAAGTGTGCAAGCTCTAGCGATCCATCTATGGACTAGTGCAAGCATCTCGGAGTTGGAATACACGCTTTGATGAGGTGATGAAAGCATATGGTTTTATATAGACTTTTGGAGAAGCCTGTATTTACAAGAAAGTGAGTGGGAGCTATGTATCATTTCTAATATTATATGTGGATGACATATTGTTGATTGGAAATTATATATTATTTCTGGATAGCATAAAAGGATACTTGAATAAGAGTTTTTCAAAGAAGACCTCGGTGAAGCTGCTTATATAATGGGCATCAAGATCTATAGAGATACATCAAGACGCTTAATAGGACTTTCACAAAGCACATACCTTGACAAAGTTTTGAAGAAGTTCAAAATGGATCAGTCAAGGAAAGGGTTCTTGCCTGTGTTGCAAGGTGTGAAATTGAGTCAGACTCAAAGCCCGACCACTGCAGAAGATAGAGAGAAAATGAAAGTCATTCCCTATGCCTCAGCCATAGGTTCTATCATGTATGCTATGCTATGTACCAGACCTGATGTGTGCCTTGCCATAAGTCTGGCAGGGAGGTATCAAAGTAATCCAGGAGTGGATCACTGGACAACGGTCAAGAATATCCTGAACTACCTGAAAAGGACCAAGGATATGTTTCTCATTTATGGAGGTGACGAAGAGCTCGTTGTAAATGGTTACGTCGATGCTAGCTTTGACACTGATCCGGATGACTCTAAGTCACAAACCGGATATGTATTTATATTGAATGGTGCAGCTATCAGTTGGTGCAGTTCCCAGCAGAGCGTCGTGGCGGGATCTACATGTGAAGCGGAGTACATGGCTGCTTCGGAAGCAGCAAATGAAGGAGTCTGGATGAAGGAGTTCATATCCGATATAGGTGTAATACCTAGTCCATCTGTTGGGGAACGTAGCATGAAATTTCGAAAAAAAATCTACGATCATGCAAGATCTATCTAGGAGATGCATAGCAAAGAGAGGGGAGAGTGTGTCCACGTACCCTCGTAGACCAAAAGCGGAAGCGTTAGGTTAACGTGGTTGATGTAGTCTAACGTATTCATGATCCAACCGATCTAAGTACCGAACGTACAGCACCTCCGTGTTCAGCACACGTTCAGCTCGATGACATCCCTCGAACTCTTGATCCAGTAGAGGGTCGAGGGAGAGTTCCGTCAGCACGACGGCGTGGTGATGGTGTTGTTGATGTGATCCGCGCAGGGCTTCGCCTAAGCACTACAAAGCTATTACCGGAGGAGTAAACTATGGACGGGGGCACCGCACACGGCTAAGAGAATTCTTGGTGTGCCTTTTGGGTGCCCCCCGCCCCCGTATATAAAGGAGAGGGGGAGGAGGCCGGCGGCCAGGAGGAGGCGCTCCAAGGGGAGGAGGGAGTCCTAGTAGGACTCCACTCCTAGTAGGATTTGGCCCCCCTTCCTTCCAACTGAGAGGGGAAAGGGGAAAGGGGGGAGAAGGAGAAGGAAAGGGGGGGGGCGCCACCACCCCTTGTCCAATTCGGATTGGGCAAGGGGGAGGCACGCGCCACCTCCCGTGGCCTGCCTCCTATGCTCCACCATGGCCCATGAGGCCCATTAACTTTCCCGGGGGGTTCCGGTAACCTCCCGGTACTCCGAAAAATCCCCGATCTTCTTCAGAACCATTCCGGTGTCCGTATATAACCTTCCAATATATCAATCTTTACCTCTTGACTATTTCGAGACTCCTCGTCATGTCCGTGATCTCATCCGGGACTCCGAACAAACTTCGGTCACCAAAACACACAACTCATAATACAAATCGTCATCAAACGTTAAGCGTGCAGACCCTACGGGTTTGAGAACTATGTAGACATGATCGAGACACATCTCCGGTCAATAACCAATAGTGGAATCTGGATGCTCATATTGGCTCCTACATATTCTACGATATCTTTATCGGTCAAACCGCATAACAACATACGTCATTCCCTTTGTCATCGGTATGTTACTTGCCTGAGATTCGACCGTCGGTATCCTCATACCTAGTTCAATCTTGTTACCGACAAGTCTCTTTACTCGTTCCGTAATGCATCGTCTCGTAACTAACTCATTAGTCACATTGCTTGCAAGACTTATAGTGATGTGCATTATCGAGAGGGCCCAGAGATACCTCTCCGATACATGGAGTGACAAATCCTAATCTTGATCTATGCTAACCCAACAAACACCTTCGGAGACACCTGTAGATCATCTTTATAATCACCTAGTTACATTGTGACGTTTGATAGCACACAAGGTGTTCCTCCGGTATTCGGGAGTTGCATAATCTCATAGTCAGAGGAACATGTATAAATCATGAACAAAGCAATAGCAATAAAACTAAACAATCATTACTAAGCTAACGAATGGGTCTTGTCCATCACATCATTCTCTAATGATGTGATCCCTTTCATCAAATGAAAACACATGTCTATGGTCAGGAAAAATAACCGTCTTTGATCAACGAGCTAGTTAAGTAGAGGCATACTAGGGACACTCTGTTTTGCCTATGTTTTCCCACATGTACTAAGTTTCCGTTAATACAATTCTAGCATGAATAATAAACATTTATGATGATATAAGGAAATATAAATAACAACTTTATTATTGCCTCTACGACATATTTCCTTCAACATCGGGTCCAATGAAAATCTTTTGTGACAATACTGGAGCAATTGCCTTAGCGAAGGAATCCAGGTTTCACAAAAGAACCAAACACATCAAGAGACGCTTCAACTCCACCCGTGATCAAGTCAATGAGGGATACATAGAAATTTGCAAAATAGATATAGATCTGAATGTAGCAGACCAGTTGACTAAGCCTCTTCCACGAGCAAAACATGATAAACACCAAGACTGCATGGGTCTTAGATTCAGTACAATGTAATCTAGATTATTGACTCTAGTGCAAGTTGGAGACTGAAGGAAATATACCCTAGAGGCAATAGTAAAGTTGTTATTTGATATTTCCTTATTCACGATAAAGGTTTATTATTCATGCTAGAATTGTATTAATCGGAAACCTAAATACATGTGTGAATATATAAACAAACACCGTGTCCCTAGTGAGCCTCTACTTGACTAGCTCGTTGATCAAACATGATTAAGGTTTCGTAACCATGGACATGAGTTGTCATTTGATAACGGGATCACATCATTAGAAGAATGATGTGATGGTCAAGACCCATCCGTTAGCTTAGCATTATGATCGTTCAGTTTTATTGCTATTGCTTTATTTATGTCAAATACATATTCCTTCGACTATGAGATTATGCAACTCCCGGATACCGGAGGAATGCCTTATGTGCTATCAAATGTCACAACATAACTAGGTGATTATAAAGTTGCTCTACAGGTATCTCCGTAGGTGTTTGTTGAGTTGGCATAGATCGAGATAAGGATTTGTCACTTCGAGTATCGGAGAGGTATCTCTAGGCCCTCTCGGTAATACACATCATAAGCTTGTAAGCAAATGACTAAGGAGTTAGTCACGAGGTGACGTATTACAGAACGAGTAAAGAGACTTGCCAGTAACGAGATTGAACTAGGTATGAAGATACCGACGATCGAATCTCGGGCAAGTAACATACCGATATACAAAGGGAATTGCGTATGTTGTGATAACGGTTCGACCGATAAAGATCTTCGTAGAATACATAGGAGCCAACATGGGCATCCGGGTTCCGCTATTTGTTATTAACCGGAGAGTTGTCTCGGTCATGTCTACATAGTTCTCGAACCCGTACGGTCCGCACGCTCAACGTTTGATGATGATATATTATTATATGAGTTATGTGATTTGGTGACCAAATGTTGTTTGGAGTCCTGGATGAGATCACCGACATGATGAGGAGTCTCAAAATGGTTGAGAGGTAAAGATTGATATATAGGACGATGATATTCGGACACCGGAAGTGTTTCGTAGAAAACCGGATAGTCATCGGAGTACCGGAGGGGGTAGCGGTCACCCCCCAGGAGTATATTGGGCCTATTGGGCCACAAGAGGGGAGCACACCAACCCACAAGGGGCTGGCACGCCCCCCATGCCATCCGGCCAAGTGGGTAAGGAAAGGGGGGAGGATTCGGCCTCCCCTTCCTTCTCTCTTCCCCCTTTCCTTTCTTCTCCGACAATTAAGGAAAGGCGGGGGCGCCACTTGGGAAGGACCCCAGGTAGGATTCGGCCTACTTGGAGCGCCCTCCTAGCTGCTCCTCCCCCTCCCACCTATATATATGTGGGGGCCGCCCCTAGCACACACTACACAATTTCCTAGCCGTGTGCGGCGCCCCCCTCCACCGTTTACACCCTCGGTCATATTTTCGTAGTGTTTAGGCGAAGCCCTGCGAAGATCATTTCACCATCACCGTCACCACGCCTTCATGCTAACAGAACTCATCTACTACCTCGACATCTTGCTGGATCAAGAAGGTGAGGGATGTCACCGAGCTGAACGTGTGCAGAACGCGGAGGTGCCGTGCGTTTGGTACTAGATCGGTTGGAGCCACTACATCAACCGCATTGTGAAACTCTTCCGCTTACAGTCTATGAGGGTACGTAGACACACTCTCCCCCTCGTTGCTATGCATTTCCATGGATAGATCATTGCGTGTGCGTAGAATTTTTTTGTTTTCCATGCAACATTTCCCAACAATCTCGTCTCGGCGTCAAGCCCCGACGTTGGTTTGGCCCTAACCTCGGACAGTACATCGGGTTTAGGATAGACTCTAGTGCCAGATCCGGAATCGATTCTGGACCCTCACCATGCTGAGAGCGCACCAGGCTATTCACCAAGTGTACTTCGAGTTAGCCCCGTTATAGGTAGACCATGAACCCCGAGGAGCTATCTCAGCTAAATGAGATACTAGATCGCATCAAGAGCTTGTCAATCTCGGATGGTCAGACCTCGTTTTATGACAAGGTCAAACTTAAAGCCGACGATCGAGAAATTTATGTCCCACCCACCACCCACCTAGTCGCCATGGTCGACGATTTAACCAACGTGTTGGACTATGAGGAGGCTACCGACATGGATGAAGATGTCGACGGCCCACTAGAAACCACTATGCCACTGGTCAACACCGGCAAGTGGACCACAACATCTACTTATGATGTATACATGGTAGATAATCCCAAGAACCCATCAAGATGTCGGTGAAGGCGTGGGAGAGGTACCAACGGGGACCCTAGCAGGCACGACGCCGCCTCTACCAACAATGGCACAACTGCTGATGAGGCAGACAATCTGGAAGAGTTTTTCAAGCCTCCCCAGGGCAGCAACACAGACCCGCAGGAATCCCCGAGGATGAAGACCCCGATGATCTCTTTCAAGGGGATGACGAGAACTACTTACCTCTGTCCGAGGAAGACGAGAGCCGAGGTACCGAGGACTTTATAGTCCCCGAGGACCCCTTTGAGTAAGAACAGTTCTGACTTTGCCGATGAAGCGGGAGCAGCAGTAGCTGCAGACCAACCAAGATGCACTGAATGACAAGCAGGTCGACATACTCTCGGCTGCTTCTTCTTGAGCTTGCGTTGATTTTTCCCTTGAAGAGGAAAGGGTTATGCAGAAAAGTAGAGATAAGTATTTCCCTCGGTTGAGAAGCGAGGTATCAATCCAGTAGGAGGAACACACAAGTCACCAATGGTTGCACCTACACAAACAAACAAATACTTGCACCCAACGCGATAAAGGGGCTGTCAATCCCTTCACGATTACTCACAAGGATGAGATCTGATAGAGATAGGTATAAAAGATAAATAAAAGTGCAAAATAAAGTAAAGGTAAATAAATTGCACCAACGCATTTTTGGGTTTTTGGTTTTATAGATTTGAAAATAATATGATAAAATTTAGACCCAGGGGCCATAGTTTTCACTAGAGGCTTCTCTCTTGAAAGAACGCATACGGTGGGTAAACAAATAACTGTTGAGCAATTGATAGAAAAGCGCATGGTTATGACGATATCTAAGTCATTGATCATGAATATTGGCATCACGTCCATGACAAGTAGACCGACTCCTGCCTGCATCTACTACTATTACTCCATACATCGACAGCTATCCAGCATGCATCTAGTGTATTAAGTTAACAAGATCGGAGTAACGCCTTAACCAAGATGACATGATGTAGAGGGATAGATCCAATCAATGTGAACAAACCCCAACTTTTTATCTTTAATGGCAACAATACAAATATGTGCCATGTCCCTTTCTGTCACTGGGAATAAGCATCACAAGAGTGAACCCATTACAAAGCACCTCTCCCATGGCAAGAAAAATCAATCTAGTTGGCCAAACCCAATCAATAGATCGGAGAGAAATAGAAAGCTATCTTAATCATGCATAAGAGTTCAGAGAAGACTCAAATAATATTCATAGATAATCTCATCATAAATCCACAATTCATCGGATCTTAACAAACGCACCGCAAAATAAATATTACATCGAATAGATCTCCAAGAAGATCCACTACAAAAAAAAGACACATCCATGACATTTTGGGCCGAAAGACTTTTTTTCTGTCATGCTTATGACACTTCTATGAAAATAATTGTGGAAAAACCCGGTATCATCATAGATGTGGTGGGCTCCAACTTCTATGACAAAAAATCATGACAGAAAATGGGCTTTTCCTCCTGGGTGGGCCGGAGATGCAACTGCATGACATTCTTTGGGCCATCCATGACAGAAAAAACCATGGTAGAAGCGAGGGCGAGGAAAATATCGCGGAGTTCCCGGTTACGGTGGGTGGTCGGGGCCGAGCGATGCACAGAGGTTTGCATGTTTCTCTCATACATGTACGCGCATGTGTGCGAGGCGTTGGGCTCTAACTGAACCCGAGCGATTGCACTGGCTACGCGTTACTGAACCCGAGCGATCGATTGATCCCTGGCTGTTAACTGAACCCGATCGAGCGATTCCTTCGCTACTGCTACTAACTGAAGCCGATCGAACCTTCTGCCTTTTGATGATGCCGGCGTTCTAGGAACCGGGGTACCCAGACTTACCTACCTGCAGCCCACGGCGTGGCTCCGTCAACGGCCTGGTACGGCTCTTCTTCAGGACCAACAACACAAGACCCTCACGAGGGGCCAAGCCTCGCGAGGCGGACGATGCCAAGACCTCCAGAAGGAGCGGCCTCCTTAGGCTAGCTCGTGAGGAGCGGAGATTTCTATGCAAGCCCTCACCTCGTGAGGTTTGGATGACGAAAGCCATGACGACCAAGACCAGGCGAGCGCCAGCGGGCGCAGTACAATAGGTTTCCTCTTTGGTGCTAAAGAGACAAGCACATGCGCGGAGTCCCGAGGCATCAACCAAAGGCTTCCATTTCCATGCTACAAGACCAGGACCGCCAGGACGGAGGTCATCACCGAGCCCACCATGGCGTCACGACCAGAAGCTTTGCAGGCGAAGACCACCTTTCGTCAGGATAAGATGTACTAGTTGTCTCCCTCCGAATTTGGCCGTTGTGGGATCCCTTCCCGCCTTCATTTTGGGAAGAGGACCAAGGCCACTATAAATATAGCATAGCCACCACCATAGAGGGGGATCCGGATCCGGACCAGGTCCATCCTCACCTTCACCAGCTCACCCAAACCCAAGAACACACCTCCTGAGATTGTTCTCCCACTGTACTAGTTCATCCTCAGCCCACCTTGAGGCTAATCCACCACAAAGCAGGAGTAGGTTTTACACCGCAACATGGCTCGAACCTGGGTAAACTGTTGTGTCCCATTTCCTTCCAGTTCATCGAGCTAGGCCGTGAGATCAACGAGTTGGTAGACCGGGGAGATTGAGTTCTTCGCACACACCCCAGAGTCCGAATCTATCTTGGGTATGCGGAGCCTTGAATCTGACATTTTGCGCACCAGGTAGGGGTGTGTCGGAGCCTCTCTCCCGCCGGTCGATTCGCCACCGCTCCGCCGCTCTCATGGACAACGCTCGTCGAGTTCGTGCTGAGCGTCGGGCCGCCCTTGCCGCCCGCGTCGCTCGGATAGCACCTGCAGGCAACGACGCTCCCTGTCGTTCCCCGTCGCCTGCGGCCAACGCTGCCACCGGCCCCGCCC
This sequence comes from Aegilops tauschii subsp. strangulata, assembly GCF_002575655.3. NCBI lineage: Eukaryota > Viridiplantae > Streptophyta > Magnoliopsida > Poales > Poaceae > Aegilops > Aegilops tauschii. The sequence continues at coordinate 333,493,724 of NC_053036.3, forward strand.
ATGAGCAGCAGGCTTCGTTGCAGCATCCTTCTATGCGGCGACTCGTTCGCACCGCCATCCTGTCGCTGACTCAGCGACTGCTTCGTCTTCCCATGCTCGTCGGGGCCTGGCAAACTCGCAGGCTGCGTTGCTCATGGCATGCGGGCTTCTGCGCTATCGCCCAGTCGATGACCTCTATGAGGACTGGCTAGACCGCGTCGCCGAGCTCGTCAACGCCGCCGGAGAGTCCCCCGCACCATCTCGCTCGCTGCCTCCCCCGCCGCATGCTGCGGGCGACGTGGCCCATGGTGCACCTCCTCCCCCTCCTAGGCAGGATGCCATCGTCGATCCAAGGCGTGAAGTTCCTCGGCACGACTTGCCACGCGGGGCGCTGGTGCGCGACGAAGCAAGTTGCCAAGTGGTGCAGCGGCCCTAAGGAGAGGCGCGTGCACTCCCAGCACTGCCGCGTCAAGACCGCGTGCTGCCCGAGGCGGAGGTGCGCGGGCGCCAGGACCTGGCTCCACCTCCGCGGCGGGTCCCCATGAGCGCGGCAGGCTGCCGCGCGTTCACCCCGGAGCTGCGTCACGTCGTCTGGCCCGGGAAGTTTAGGCCGGACCTGCCTCCACGCTACGATGGCATCCCGACCCTGCCGAGTTCCTGCAGCTCTATGAGCTGAGCATCGAGGCGGCCAGCGGTGACGAGAAGGTTATGGCGAACTGGTTTCCCATGGCCCTCAAGGACGGCGCACGCTCGTGGCTCCTGAACCTCCCTTTGGGATCGATCTCCTCCTGGGATGAGATGCGAGAGCGCTTCATCGCGAACTTCCAGGGCACTCGCGACCGCGCACCTGCTGCGGGTGACCTGCGCCGCATCAAGCAGCAGCCAGGGGAGACCTTGCACAAATACATCCAGCGCTTCGCCAACATCCACCTCAAGATCCCCAAGGTGTCGGACGAAGCCATCATCTTGGCATTCACCGATGGCCTCCGTGATGTCAAGATGAGGGAGGAGCTCGCCATACACGAAGACATCTGCTTGGCCATGGAGATGTTCAACATGGCAACCAGGTGCGCAAGGGCCGAGGAAGGTCGCCTCTCTCTCTTGGAGCTTCCGGAGGTCGACCCAGAGGAAAAGAAGGCCAAGGCCAAGGACGTGAAGCGCAAGGGACCGGCGGTGCTCGCGACCGAACCTGAGATGAAGCGTGGCTGCGACCACCCGGAGTCATCCAAGAGCAGCTGCCCATTCTGCGTCTTCCACAATGTACATAACCACAACACCAATGACTATCAAGAGCTCAAGGCCATCCATGACGGGCGTTTCAGTCGTCGCCCCGAGCGCAACGATCGCGGCTACGCCCGTGGAGGAGGCCGATGTGGAGGACACTTGGACAACCGCGACCCCCGCCAGGACTGGCGCGACCAACCTCCGAGGACGGCTGGCAGGGTCAGCCTTGCGAGGGTCCTTGGAGGGATTAGCCTCGTGAGGACCGTCCTTATGGCAACGCTGGCCTTCCTCCGCTTCCGCCGCCACCAAGAAGGAATGACGACCACCACCAAGATGACGGGGCTAGGGGCTTCCAAGAGCCTCGTGCCATCGTTTGCTTCCTGGGCGGCGCTCAGGCCCCTGCCTCCCATCGTATCTTCAAGCAATTTTCTCGCGAGGTGAACGCGGCCCGCCCCAAGCTCGAGGTGACATGTCCGCTCAGGTGGTCCAAGTACGCCATCACCTTCGACTCTACTGATCAGTTCAAGTGTGCGGCCACTGCCGGCGCCCTCCCGATGCTCTGCTCGCCTACCATCAGCAATGAACTCGTCACCAAGACACTCATCGATGGTGGCGCGGGGCTCAATGTTCTCTTTGTTGAGACGTTTGACAAACTCCAGGTGCCGTACGACCAGCTTCAGCCTACCAAGCCCTTCTCAAGAGTGACCAACGGCTCCACCACCCCGATAGGGCAGATCCGTCTCGCTGTCACCTTTGGCAAGCGCGACAACTACCGCACTAAGCTCATCGACTTCGACGTCGCCCACATTCGCCTCCCGTACAACGCCATCCTTGGGTATCCGGCATTGGCCAAGTTCATGGCTGCAACACATCACGACTACAATGTCCTCAAGATGCCAGGAAGCTGCGGCATCATCACGGTCACCTGCGACGAAAAGGATGCGGTGTGCTCCCTCGAGCCCGCCTACCAGGCTGTGGCAGTCGAGAACCCAGATGACGACATTGCTGTCTACCCTCCTGAGGCTGTCCCCAAGGAGAAGAAGCAGCTACTCCGCCGAGGATCTCAGGAGGATGGGGCGTCTGACGATCGTGCCTCAGGACCTGCGCCCACTGATGGGGCGCCTTCCCCTCTCCCATAGGAAGGTGCGCCCGGTGCCCCTCTCTGGCTGGGCTCGTGGGCTCTCCTCTGGAGGGCCTCTGACCTAGCCAGCGTCACGAGAGAGGCGCTCGGGCACCATGTGGTGGCGTGCTTCAACACGCGCTTCCGTGAGGAGAGCGCAGGGTGCGAGGCGCCTGGCGCTCAGGAGTTCATCAGCAAGGCGATCAAGGAGCTTCAGGAGGCGCAAGCCATGCGTGGCAAGCGCCGTCGCACACCCCACAATGTAGCCACTGCCCCTGACAAGGGCAGCGAGCTACGCATCTGCGTCAACATCCCAGGGCTCAACAGAGCCGCATCTCAGGAGCTCTTCTGGCTGTCCCACATTGGCCAGTGCGAGGTCCCCCCTCACAGCTACGTGCACATGCCTTTCGGCCTACCGAACACAACTACTACATTCCAGCGCCACATGCGGGCCATCCTAGAGGCTCGCGAGGCCAGGCGCAGGGCGAACCAGATGGAGGTGGCGCCGGATCCTCGCGAGCCCCCCTGGCCTCCAGTACCTCATGAGGCTCAGGACCTGGATGACTCATGAGGAGCGACTTCTGCAGCACACATCTTTAGCTACTTCAACACTTCTTCAGCAACGATGCCAGGTGACATTTTTTGGTTTGTTAGTTGGGGGCGCCCCTCTGGCTGCATTATCCCCAAGCCGTGTGGGTCTGTCCCTGCGGCATGTATCGTTCTTTGCATCTATCAGAACTGGCTTTACCTCTTCCATGAGTTGCTTTATGATTATCACCTGCCTGTCCGGTGCTTCGTCGCCCTCCGCGACCTCCGCGCATTGCTAACCTGTTGTTTGCTCATCCCGCCACGGGGGCTGCTGGCACGACGCCTGTGCTCGGGTCCGTCCCTGCAGCATCGACAAATCCGAGAGATCGAGCTCTGACACGCGGCCTGCCCCACACACGTCACCTCACTAGGTCCTCAGTGCCTTCACCTTATTACGGAAAGATCAACGGCTGGACAACAAGCGTGGCTGTGTGTTATGATTTCCTCCTCCGACTAACTCGCAGGAACCTCCGGAGCCAGGCTACAAGCGGCCTCACCGGCCACTCCTTTTTCACGCAATTCGCTTGCACGTTAAAGGGGGGCTCCCGAGCATCGCGCCTCAGGGGCTCTTACTAGCTCTCGAGCCCTCGCCCTTGGCCTTGACCACGGCATCACAACCTGGCATACCAGCAGCGACCGAGCCTCGCTCGAGGGCCGGGACCCGAGGATGTAGGGCATCTAGATGGGCAAGAAAAAGGGGGGTCAGCGTGGGCCCCGCCTAAAAGCGCCGCCACCAGGACGTAGTCATACGTCGCGCAAGGGAATCACCGCAGGCTCACCCAGATAAGTCGCCCCATACATATCGGCGTGAACCTCACAACCCAGTATTTCGACTCTCGCGATCTCGGTAGGGCAGTGTAGTTTTCCTTTTTGCCTTGAGGGAGCTGCTTACGCGCCAAAGGGGACCTCCTGAGCATCATGCCTCAGGGGCTCTTACTGGACCTCGGGCCGCTCACCTCCTGGCCTTCACCACGGCATCGCGGCCTGGCATACGAGCGACGGCTGAAGCCTGCCTGGGTACTAGGTCCTGTCGGCGTAGAGCACTAAGCTACCGGGAGAATGGAAAGGAGCGCCGTGCCAAAGCGAGATACACAATCACAACACCAAACCGGGAATAATAACATTAAGGAAAAAGTATTGCAGTTTCTTACACGCCCCCACGGGGCCCGTCACAATTCCGCGCAGGGAAAACAAAAGAAGAGGACCTAGAAGAAACCCAACCACGGGGCGTCACCGACGACACCGGGCGGATGCCGTTGCTGTGCTCCGGGCGCGGCGGCTCGTAGCTGTCATCGTCGCTGGACACTAGAGAATCACTGGATTTTGGGGAGTCGCTGCTGCTGCTGGAGGAGCTGCTGGCAAGGCCAAGGGCAAGTTCAACGCCCGTGGCCGCGCCGCGCGGACCGCCTCTTCCAGAGCAGCACTCCAAGCGCCAACCATCTTTGCTGAAGACTTTGAAGAAAAGCATGGAGTCTCCGTCGTATTTGAAGTGGATGGGGAGAGCCCCTTCCTGACAGCAGGCATGGGTGATCTCGCCCCATCCTCGAGTCATGAAGACTATGCCCGGGGGACGACCTCGACCTCCACCTCAGTAGCTTAGCTGCAGCACATGGTGTGTTGCACCACAGCTCAGCGGGCCCCCTCGGCGGCATCTCCTCGGCGAAGAATCTCAGGAGCCAGATCCATGTGCGCGGCGGCATTGCCGCCCACACCACGAACTCGCGTGATGTGCCCTCGGCGTGAGTTCGTGAGCCAGCTCACCGCGCAGTCATAGCCTATCCTCCGCGTCCCCGACCCGCGCGGCGGTGGGCGGTGCCCCCTGCCCAGGGCTCTGCGCGCGGGCGTACATTGGGATCAGGAAGCCAGGCGGAGGCCGCTCGTACCAAGGCCGCGTCACCTCCTGCCCCTCGCCGGCGTCGCGGGAGCGGCCAAGCCTTTTCTTCGGCGGAAGTGACCCGAGCTCCTCCCGAGGAGCTTTTCCCTTCTCCGCCGCGGAAAACCTCCTAATCGGCGCCATGGACGCTTCGGCAAGACGACGGGGCAAGGAAGAAGAAGGAAGGGCAGACAGCGAGAAGATGGAGATGAGCAGGGGGGCTCCGCCCCTCTCCCCATTTATACCCAGAAGGAGGCCAACCGCTGTCCTCCACGATCCCCAGTAATGATGATCTTTTTGCATGCAGTAGGCTCTAGTCAAGTCGGACGGTTGCCGAGGCAACATGGGGAAGCGGAGACGCCCACATCCCATCAAGCGCCACGCGTCGACCGAGTCCGCAGGCGGTTGGGGCCCGCAGTGCTCCGCCCTTGCCCTTTGGCTTCGCCTCGAAGCCAAGTCCGAGCACGCCTTGGGCCCGGGGGCTACTGTCGGCGTTCTGGGAACCGGGGTACCCAAACTTGCCTGCCTGCAGCCCACGGCATGGCTCTGTCAATGGCCTGGTACGGCCCTTCATAAGGACCAACAACACAAGACCCTCGCGAGGGGCCAAGCCTCGCGAGGCGGACGACGCCAAGACCTCCAGAAGGAGCGGCCTCCTTAGGCTGGCTCCTGAGGAGCGGCGATTTCTATGCAAGCCCTCACCTCGTGAGGTTTGGATGATGCAAGCCATGACGACCAAGGCCATGCGGGCGCCAGCGGGCGCAGTACAACAGGCTTCCTCTTTGGTGCTAAAGAGGCAAGCGCAGGCGTGGAGTCGCGAGGCATCAACCAAAGGCTTCCATTTCCATGCTACAAGACCAGGACCACTAGGACGGCAGGGCGGAGGTCATCACCGAGCCCACCATGGCGTCACGACCAGAAGCTTTGCAGGCGAAGGCCACCTTTCGTCAGGATAAGGTGTACTAGTTGTCTCCCTTCGAATTTGGCCATTGTGGGATCCCTTCCCGCCTTCATTTTGGGAAGAGGACCAAGGCCACTATAAATATAGCCTAGCCACCACCATAGAGGGGGATCCGGATCCGGACCAGGTCCATCCTCACCTTCACCAGCTCACCCAAACACAAGAACACACCTCTTAAGGTTGTTCTCCCACTGTATTAGTTCATCTTCAGCCCACCTCAAGGCCAATCCACCACAAAGCAAGAGTAGGGCTTCACCGCAAGGTGGCCCGAACCTAGGTAAACTGCCGTGTCCCATTTCCTTCCAGTTCATCGAGCTAGGCCATGAGATCAACGAGTCGGCAGACCGGGGCGATTGAGTTCTTCGCACGAACCCTAGAGTTCGAATCTATCTTGGGTCCGCGGAGCCCTGAATCCGACAGATGAACAGTGAGCGTTGTTGGGGGTTGGATGAACAGTTCCCGGTGGGGGTTGGATGAACAGGACCCCGTGGTAGTAGAGGTCGTTGCCGCTTGATGAACAAGACCCCGGTCGAGCCTGTTGGGGGTGGATGAACAGGACGTCGTGGAGGGCTAGTTGAACAGTAGCTAGTGGAGGGTGGATGAACAGGAGCCCGTGGAGGTAGGAGGGACATGCCGTGGATGAACAATAGCAGGTGGAGGCTGGAGGAGGTCGACGGTGTATGAATAGTAGCCTGTGGAGGCTGGAGGAGGTCGACGGTGGATGAACAGTAGCCTGTGGAGTCCCGTTTTGCGGTACGCCACACCCATCCCGATGAACAGGACCCCGTTTTGACCATAGGAGGTCGAAGAGAAGTCAGTTTCCTTTGTTTTACAGTACGCCACACCACTCCTGATCAACAGGACCCCGTTTCGACCGTAGGAGGAAAAAGAGAAGTCTGTTTCCTCCATCTTGCGGTATGCCAGACCCCTCCCGATGAACATGATCCCGTTTCGACCGTATGCGGTCGAACGAAAGGCCGTTTCCTCCGTTCCACGGTACGCTAGGCCTCGTTTCGGCTGTTCTGTACAAGTCGATTGACTCCCGATGAACAGGACGCATTCCGTTGCCTCCCGATGAACACGACGTAGTTTCTCCGTTCCGACCCAGCAGGTTGGCTACCGATGAATAGGACGCTGTTGCTGCCCTGCGTTGCCTCTCCATGTACACGAGCCCTGGCCGTACGTATGCGCGAGTAGGCGTTCGAGACCCCACCCGTATGTACGTACTTGGCCATATTTACTTTCTTGCACCATGTTTGTACGTACGTTTACACGATATAGACGGGACTGCGTGACATGCTACGTCTGCGCCTCTACTACGGCACGTGCCCTTCCTTACTCGGCCACGGTTCGTCGCTGCAGCCTGTAGACAGACCGATCGACCAGTATGTACATACATGTCCGCAACCAGACAGACAAACCTATGTATGGTTCGACTGGGTGGGTCCCAACTGTCAGGGAGGATAAGGAGGCACTTCCTTGTGTGCGAAGATATAGCTGGTGGGTCCGAGCTGTCAAGGGGAGAATCATATTTTTCGTAATATGGACACACTTCCTTGCATGCGAAGATGTTGCTGGTGGGTCCCAGTTGTCAGTGGCAGGAATAAGGAGGCACTTCCTTCTGTGCGAAGATATACATGGTGGGTCCCAGCTTTCAGGGGAGGAATAATTTTATTTTCGCGTAATAAGGAGGCGGTGGCATGCGTGCGCCCATGGACCTAGTGCGTCCCCACTGTTAGCCTCTCCACGTACAATCCTCTTCCGATGACTCTCGTTTGTTGACCACGTTGACCACGCCGCACTGAGCGCATCCAAGGTGGTGGACGACGGCGAGGCCCCGGACGGCAACGAGCCAGAGAAGGGAAGACGCAGGAGTGGAGTCGTAGACGAAGAGGTGTACCGGGGTTAACTGGTTCTAGTGCGGCGTGGTTCGGTAGTCGATGGAGAATAACAGGAGGTGTGGAGGGGTGAAGGGATGGCCTGGCCGGTGGTGGGGTAGCACTTCACAACGAAGCGTGCTAAGCAGAGCTGCTAGCAGCAGGAGGCTGGAGCAGGTGGTCCTGGCGGCGCTGGAGGAAGAAGACGAGAGATTGAAGATGGATGCCGGTCGTTCATGTAAATCCAACGGCTATCAATGTCAGAATCATTTGTTGACTAAGTTGACAATGACTTGCGTTGGCTTCGACCTATTGGCCCACATTTCAGCCTCCAAAAATGTGGCACATATTCAACCCATTTTTCAGAATTTACATTCCATTTGATATTTTTTTAGAATTACAGTCCATTTGCTGGGCTGGGTGAACAAATAATGTACCGTCCATGCGGCCCATTTTATTAAAACTACAACCCATTTTCACTTTCTCGAAATACATGAATTTCCTGGGCTGGCTGAACAAATAATGTAGCGTCCATGCGGCCCATTTATTTTTTCCTAAAAAATTACAGCCCATTTGCACTTTCTCGAAATACACAATTTTGCTGGGCTGGTTGTAATTATAATGTTGGTTTGGCACAACAATGTTATCAAAAAATAAACAGGGCTGAGCATTTTTTATAGATATATTTAAATGATAATTGCTTTATTATTACATTGGTCCTTAAATCTTACCAAGCTTTTGTACACAATCACCAGGATTTTCGTTGCCTTAATGTAAAAAAAATCCAGGATTTTATTGGTAAAAAAATATTTTTATAACTTAACAAGACATGGGATATTTTTCCTTATATATGTAAGTATCTGTTAAATATATGATGACAATAACAATAATATATAACAACATATAAAATAATAATATATATAATATAGTTAGAAGGGAAACATAAGTTGGACCTGGCGTTCCTATTCTTATATAGAAAAATAGAACAGACCTTTGCGTCTTCTTCAAAAAAATACATAAGTTGGGCTGCGGATGCTTCAGGAAAAATAAAACCTAGGATGGGAGGTCCATAGGCCGGTCGATACATGACGACCCTCAAGAAAATACAAACCGGCATGTCGTGGGCTGTGCATGTTAAAAAATAAAGCCTAGATGGGGCAGCCCACAACCCAGCTAATACTTGCTGGCCCACTGATAATATATGATACCTGCCAGCTCCCCGGCTTCGTTGTAAATTTATCTCCTATAGTAACTATGTTGAAGCACCTAGAAAAATGTAACTAGGTTGACAAACTCATGTGTCCCAACGTCACTATAGCATTAGGAGGAAGTATTTTTTCAATGAGGCACTTGCTTGCGTACGACCACGGACCTGGTGGGTCCCGACTGTCCACCTCTCCACGTATAGTCCTCTGCAGATTCCTCTCGTTTGTCCAGCATGTTCACAACGGCAGACAGCGGTGTCGCAGCGAGCGCACGATGGAGGAGGATGACGTCCAGGCCCCAGACGAGAACGAACCGGAGCCGAGGAAGGCATGCTACAGTAATGGTAGATGTTGTGCCTAATTTCTAGCGAAACTACTGAACTAGCCTAGTGGCCAAGTGACACTACCCGACCGCTATTCCGCCCGGGTTCGATTCCACCTGATCCAGTGAAAATATCTCCATTTTTTTGCCTCCGCCATTATTGACATTTGGGTCCCCATTGTCATCTACGCACACCACCTCCAACACTTGCCAAAACTTCGTCCCTCGTTTTCTCTGTTTTTCGCGCACTCGATATTGTGTGGGCATTTTGAAAATATCATATCTTTTTGACTGCATCATATGAAGATGTGCTATGCATGAATGTTGATGAGCATGATGTTAACTGGCTGGTAGTCCATTTTCAACCATGAATAAAACTTCCAACATGATTTTCGCCCTGTTTTAGAAGGGCTTGTTAATATAAATGCTCTGCCTCCGAAACTTGAAGTTTCTTATCTGAAACTGAAACTTCCAGTTTCTTCTCTGAGAATCACATTGTCTGCACTTCTATATGAAACTACATTTTTTAAGTGATAAAAATAGATCTATAGAATTCATAATATACTTCATATGCCCAATACTGCAAATCTGAAATTCAAAAGACATTCATATCTGAAAGTACTCTCGAAATACACAACACAAAACACAATTCACAACCTGCAAATATTGACAACCCTAAGCTCCTCGTGACAATTCACAACTTGCCTGACTATTGGGCCCTTCCTATTCCTTGACGGCAGACAGCCGCCCCGTGAGACTGGGTGAATGACGAGGGAGAGGATTGCGGGGAAGCCTTGACGGGCCAACTGCTTTTCTCCTCTTGCAGTTGGGTTCGGTCGACGAAGACTCCATCAGCTCGCTCTGGCACAACACCCTCACAAACGGCACCCTGTAGATGCTTGATCCTTCAATCTCTAGCGGATGCTCCATCTTGGATCAATACTCCCACCACCGCTGCCTCACGATCAGATTCGATGAATCTGTTTGCTCCATGGCCCAGAGGAGCAACTCTATATACTCCCGCGCGACTCCCTTCGGGAGTATCGCCGCCCTTTCACTCTGTTGCAGATATTTGTCCAAAGATGTCATTGTCGCCGCTAATTGGTCCTTGTTGTCAAACCAAAACTGTATCTCCAACATCCTAGCTAGCTTCACAGGGCCGACGTCTGCGATCCTCACGTATCGGTTGTACTCCTCCATCTACTTCTCCACAACACCTTCACTCGCCGGCGGTGGTTTTTGAATGGAAGAGGAGAGGAGCGGCACTGGTTTTAGATTAGAACGGGAGAGGAGCGGCGCTAGTTTTGGATTGGAACAGGAGAGGAGGGGCGGTGGTTTTGAAATGGAAGAGGAGAGGAGCGACACTGAATTTGGATTGGAACAGGAGAGGAGCGGCGGTGGTTTAAGAGGAGAGGAGCAATGCTGGTCTTGGAAGTATTTTTTGTTTTGCGTATTTTGGGTCAAAGTTTGACCACGTACTGTATTTGACAAGCAAAATGTGAATGCATGTCATAAAAAATTGTATCGTTTGGTTCGTATCTGAATGTACTTTCAAATTATCTTATTTTTGCAACGTATAACACATATTTTATTTGTGAAAATCATGGTCAAATATGACCCAGAATACAAGGGAGACTAGTTAATGTGGGGTCGCTTTCTTAATTGAAGGGTAAATTGATTTTGATTTCGATCCAGTCACAGCGCGTCGGCCTTCTCATCCAATCCTAAATCGCTGCCGCATGTTCCTCTCCCTCTTCTCCATTGCAAAAGCACTTCCTCTCCTCTCCATCATCTCCATTCCAAAACCATCGTCTCGCCTGTCCCTCTTCTCCATTGCAAAACCACCCCCTCTCCTCTCCATCTTCTCCATTGCAAAACCACCGTCTCGCCTCTCCCTCTTCTCCATTGCAAGACCACCGTCTCTCCTCCCATCTTCCAAAGCTAGCACCAGACCTCTCAGAAGGACATCTATGGAGAGGATGTAGCAGCGAATCGGGCAGATTGCCGGCGGCGACCAGGCGAAGTTAGCCAGGTTGAAGGAGATCCTTACTTGGTTTGACAACGAGTGGGAGATTTCGAGGACGGTGAGGGCCATGTGGCAATGTATGCGAAAGAGCGAGACGACGGTGATGAGGGCGGCAATGTACTCCTCGGCAGTCATGCCGCAGTCCTTCGATTTCATCGAGTATCTCCTCTGGGCGATGGGACAAATTCGCCCGAGGCGAAAGTCAGGCGGAGGTGGTGGGCGTACATGTCAAAGGTTGAGCATCCAGAGGATAACGAATCGATCGAGTACGGTGTGCCGTTCATGAGGGTGCAGTGCCAGCCGGAGCCACATGAGTATTCATTCTCCCACAACAAGAGGAGGTCGGATGGCGCGACCTCGCTTCCCCGCCGCTCTCCATGGTTCCCTCGCCGCTCGCCTCATTTCAACGGTGGCGGTAGGGTTTAAGGTAAGCTTCACACTAACCTAATCTTCCATCTGCTCATGCTTATAATTAGTGTGACGGCTAATGAAAATCATGCTTACAATCAGTCTCCGAGTACTACGCTAATCAACCTAAAATAGCTTTGGACCAAAAACAAAGTTGTGACACTGTGTACAAATAAAGAAAAATAGATTGGTGCTTTCTTTCAGAAAAGAGTACTCCCTAGAAAAGTGCCAATATAAGCTACTAGTATTTGATTAGAGGATTTGCTGCCGAGAAAGATCCCTCTCACAGAGGGCACCACCCATCCCACTGGTGGTGGTGGATGCCAATTCTTAGATGGAGCATGGTTTTGTTGGTAATTTTTACTTGGCACCTCACACTCTGCATATATGCCGGTTCCATCCGTACATTTGTGCAGTTCCACCAAAATGCAGCTGAATAACCCTATTTGCACAGATAATGAAAACGCGTGATTACATTATAGTGGAACTAGTTGATGAAACATACAGTAATAAATAGAAGAAAATATTGCGATAGTATCATAGTATGCCATGCTGCGAGGGCGGGATGGGCCCTGCGACGCCTCATACGGTAGGCCTCATACTGGAAATCGACCCAATTCTCCCTAATACACCTTCTTCCAGTGATGAAAATCAGTGTACAAAGGTAGTACAAGGAGGTGCCTTGAGACATTCCAATCTCTATTTTTGTGCTGATCAACTAAAATTAAGCACCCCAGTTTGCATAAACACTTAAACACTAACAATGGATTAGTTGATGAAACATATACTAAGAAATAGAAGCACTTTCTTTATCTACGTTGGAAATGAAATGATAGAGAGGACACTCGCTCTATTTTAACTGTATTATTACTTCATTTTATCAGTGGCACTAGGGTCGAGCAGGTGTGAAAGGATTGATATAGTTGACTAGAGGGGGGGTGAATAGGCAACTAACAATTTTTAGCTTTTCTTTACCAATTTAAACTTTGCAAAAAGTAGGTTGTCTAGATATGCAACTAGGTGAGCAACCTATATGATGCAACAACAACAAGCACACAAGCAAGCAAGGGATGCAACACAATATAGGCTTGCACAAGTAAAGGTAAGAGATAACCAAAAGTGGAGCCGGTGGAGACGAGGATGTGTTACCGAAGTTCCTTCCCTTTGAGAAGAAGCCACTAGGGCCACCGTATTCTCCTCACGCCCTCACATAATGCGAGATGCTGTGATTCCACTATTGGTGCCCTTGGAGGTGGCGACCGAACCTATACAAACAAGGTTGGGGCAATCTCCACAACTTAATTGGAGGCTCCCAACGACACCACGAAGCTTCACACAATGGAATATGGCTCCGCGTGACCTCAACCATCTAGGGTGCTGAAACGCCCAAGAGTAACAACATCCGCAAGGGATTAGTGGGGGAAATCAAATTTCTCTTGGTGGAAGTGTAGATCGGGGCCTTCTCAACCAATCCCTAGAAAATCAACAAGTTTGATTCGCTAGGGAGAGAGATCGGGCGAAAATGGAGCTTTGAGCAACAATGGAGCTTGGGAAGGGAAGAGGTGGTCAACTTGGGGAAGAAGACCCCCCTTTTATAGTGGGAGGAAAGATCCAACCGTTACCCACTTACTCAGCCCGCGACATGCGGTACTACTGCACATACCCATGGTACTACCTCAATGACATGCTGTACTACCGCTGGGCAGTGCGGTACTACCGCTTGTGTGGCAGGGGCCAAACGAGGCCCTGTTGCGTATAGTAACGAGCGGTAGAACCGCCGGAGTGGTACTACCGCACGCCCTTGCGGTACAACCGCAAGGCAGGGCTCATTCTGGGCTGGGAAGGCACAGACTATTAAAATTACATCTGTGGCTACTTCCTCTAAGTATCGGTCTGTGCGAAAATCCGACACGGTACTACAGCTCACAGGGAGCGGTACTTCCGCGTAGGGTGCGGAAGTAAAAAATTACTTCCGCCCCTACTTCCGCGCATGCCACCGTTCTGGGCCAGAGGCCATGGTACTACCGCGTGCTAGGAACGGTACTACCGTACTCGCGGTACTACCGCTGCCAAGAGCGGTACTACCGTGGGCAGCTGTGGTACTACTGCTCCCTTGAGCAGTTCTACCGAATGCCACATAATAGTAGCACTTGGAAGCCTTCATCTTCACAAGGACAAGGGAAACGACCGGTGCTCCAATGAAGCGAAGGAAAGGTGGTGCAAAGGAACAGATGTGTATGTCTTGATTCCACCCTAACCTTCCCGAAGCGGACCCCCTCTTAATAGTACGGCTTCCCTACGATTCAAATCCAGCGAAAAGAAACATAGAGAAACACCGTCTTCGATAGGCTCTGAGGGGCACCGAATCGTCTTGTGCCTAGACATGAGATATCTGAAATGCTCAATGCACATGATTAGTCCACAAATGCATTGTCATCAATCACCAAAACCACTTAGGGAGAAATATGCCCTTAAAATCTCCCCCTTTTTGGTGGATTGATGACAATACGTGATTTTAACATAGGGATATAAAATGAACATAAGCAAACCGAACCTTTATAAAATATAGACAAGCTCCCCCTAGATGTGTGCACTCTTAGAGAAGTGCTTTGGACTGCACGGCACACATACTAGGATCAACACTCCCCCTATATTTTATAAACAAGGCAATGCTTGCAACAATAGGAATGACACTAAGCATGGAGGCAAGGTAAAGAAATGAGCATGAAGTAACAGGCACAAGATAGCTCACAATCTACTAAACATACTAGACAATAGGATGAGACAATAAGATAAGCCGAGGACATATGTATTACACCATATGATAGTCTCCTGGACTCACACAAACACAACTACAAACCAACAAGCAAAAAAAATGAAGGTTCAATAGAACAAAAGCAAAGCGAAGCAAGACTCGACACAAGACTCGCAAATCCTACACTCTCCCCCCTTTGGTATCGAGACACCAAAAAGGCAGAGAGGGCACCTACGACACGGGTGGTAGCAGAACTCCAAGGCATCACCAGTCATGATACTCCTCCGGAGACTCCTCAGCAGCACGGTATGTAGATGGAATTCCAGTCTCCTCCTCTGACTCACTCCATCGGCAGTGCTGTCTGGTCCACTTCTTCTCATCTGTGATCCTCTCTTCAGAGCCATCCTGGACCTCAAGGCCAACCTACCTCATAAAAGCCTTGTCGCGACGATGAGCCATCTTGGCGTTCACATGAGCCCGATACTATCCCTTGGCCTGCATGTAGAACAAAGCCTTCATCTTGGCCTTGAGCTTCTTAGCCCAAGTGGGCTCGGTAGAGGGAGAAGTGTATCCCTCAGAGATGTCCTCGGCCGCTTCCTCCTCCTCAAACTCATCCTCATCCACATCTACCCTAGCAGCCTCTGCCTTAGCCCGGGTAGGGGTGTTAGCCCAGTTGCTCTTGATGCATAGCTTGTTAGGCTCATGGCGAATCCAGTTGGGAGCAACAAACTCTTCATTTGGAAAGAGCTGCTCCCAAGTCATCGAGATCAATAGAAACAGGTAAGGTCCATAGATGGGCACCTTACGGTTGAACACAGCAAACTGCAGCTCACACCACATGATATGTGAGACATCAAGTGGTTCCGTCTGTTGGAGACACGGCTGCTCACAGATGAGCATCATGTCCACAAGATAAGCATGCACCTTATCCTTGTCGCCTATGTGAGGAAACAGTGTGTTGCAGAAGATGCGGTGCATGATGTCAAGGAAGGGATTCAGCACCCAAGTCTTCTTGTCATTGGCTAGCTTCTTCTCAACAAGGTAGGGGTGAAGCTTGTTGTTGGCCGACTCGGGGTTGCCATCTGGGCGGGCACCAACGGGCACATTGAGCCCCTCATCACGAACATGTAACATCTCCATGAACTCCCTCCACTTAGCAGACATCCTCTTCCCATTAGTCATCCTAGTCATGGTCCGCTACTCATCCGTATGGAAGTGGACCGAAGTAAAGAACTGAGCCGCAGTCTCTGGGTCAAAGTCCATGTGGCACATGAGTACTGCTGCTTGGTCTAGAACAAGTCATTGCCCCTTGTGACACCCCTAGGGTTGACGTAAGGGCTGAGCTTCCTTCGCATCAGAAACTCCGCTTGAGGCAACTCATTCATGCCAAGAGTTGGCTCCTTGGTCTTGGTAGCTGTGGACTTGGTTATGCATTGTGGGGCATTGGAGCCCCCTGAAGCATCTTGGTTGCGTAGGCGTGATGACCCACAAGTATAGGGGTTCAGTTGTAGCTCTTTTCGATAAGTAAGAGTGTCGAACCCAACGAGGACAGAAGAAAATGACAAGTAGTTTTCAGTAAGGTAATGTCTGCAAGTGCTGAAACTGTAAGTAGCGAGTAGTTTGATAGCAAGATAATTTGTAACGAGCAAGTAACGATAATTGTAACACGTATGCATCAAGATAGCCCAACCCTTTTTAGGAAAAGGACATGCCAAAATGGTCTCTTATAACAAGCAAAGCGTTCTTGAGGGTACACGAGAATTTCATCTAGTCACTTTCATCATGTTGGTTTGATTCGTGTTCGCTACTTTGATAATTTGATATGTGGGTGGACCAGTGCTTAGGTGATGTTCTTACTTGAACAAACCTCCTAGTTATGATTAACCCTCCCGCAAGCATCCGCAACTACGAGAAAATTATTAAGAATAAATTCTAACCATAGCATAAACTTTTGGGTCCAATCGGTCCCTTACGGAATAGTGCATAAACTGGCACTACTAGGAAAAGGCCTACTAGTGGCGCACCAGTTTTGCCTACTAATGGTGCACTACTGGTGCACCACTAGTACCACGCCACTAGTATTTTTTACTAATGGCGCACCAGTGGTGCGCCATTAGTATAGGCCACGGTGCGCCATTAGTATAGGCCACTGGTGCGCCATTAGTATAGGCCATGGTGCGCCATTAGTATTTTTGAATTTTGAAGGCGGGAAAATAGTAGTGGCGCACCGTCTAACCCCCACCGTGCGCCATTGCTATTTTTGAATTTTGAATTTGGATCTGGTTCGCGTTCTTTGCCCATTTTTTGCTCGTTTTTTTGCTCATTTTTTGCACGATATTATTTCAAATTTTGTTCCTGTTTTTGGATCTTGTACGTTCTTTTGCCGTGTTCTTTTGCCGGAGAGGAGTTCGCCGGAGAGCAGGAGGAGGAGGTCACCGGAGAGGCGCTCGCCTACATCGCCGGAGAGGAGGAGGAGGTCGCCAGAGAGGAGTTCACCGGAGCATCGGAGAGGAGCAAGGAGAAACCATGAGGGGATGGGAGGAGAGGAGGGAGGAGGAGCTCACCGGAGAGGAGGGAGGAGGAGATCACCGGAGAGGAGGGAGGAGAAACCATGAGGGGAGGGGAGGGGAGGAGAGGAGGGAGGAGGAGGTCGCCGGAGAGGAGGAGGAGGTCGCCGGAGAGGAGGAGGGTAGTATGGTGGAGGAGAGAAGGGAAGATGGAGTGGAGGAGAGGAGGAGATGGAGTGGAGGAGAAGAATGAAGAGGTAAGGAGGAGAGGACCACGCCCAGCCATATATACGGCATAGTAATGGCGCACCGTGGGCAGGTGCGCCATTACTAATTTTTTATTTATTTTTTTATTTATTTTGAATTTTGAAGGCGGGAAGATACTAATGGCGCACCATGGGCAGGTGCGCCATTAGTAACTTTTTTTTTGACTTATTTTGAATTTTGAAGGCGGGAAGATAGTAATGGCGCACCATGGGCAGGTGCGCCATTAGTAAGTTTGAGTTTTTTGCCTCTCCAGATCTTAAAAGCCTCGTATCTTTTTTTCTGTTAGGTTTTTGAGGATTTTGAAAATGTTTAACGGGGTTCCCCCGGTTAAATTCGGATGTATCTTTTCGAGTAGATGATTTTTCATATAAATAACTTTTTCATCCGAGTTCGTATGCAAAAGTTATGCCCATTTTACAAATTCTCGAGAGATTTTGCAAATAAAGTCGAAATTCATGTTTGTAAATTTTCACAACAACTAGACCACATATCACATGGGAAACTTATTTTCTTTTATTTTTTTGACATTTCCATCTTTTTTTTTATTTTTTCTAAAACTGAAAAGGCGGTCCACGGGGGGGGGGGGGTGCATTCGGTGGAAGTGGTGGCCAAGTTACTAATGGCGCACCGTGGGATGGTGCGCCATTACTAGTTGAACTAGTAATGGCGCACCACTCCCACGGTGCGCCATTAGTAGTTTCAAAAATAAAAATAATAAAAAATTTGAATTTTTTTGAAACATAATTACTAATGGCGCACCGTGGGAGTGGTGCGCCATTACTAGTTGAACTACTAATGGCGCACCATCCCACGGTGCGCCATTAGTAGTTTTGAAAAAAATAATTTTTTTTTACTAATGGCGCACCGTGGATGTGGTGCGCCATTAGTATTTGCACACTAATGGCGCACCAACACATGGTGCGCCATTAGTATTTAGTAATGGCGCACCACATGTACAGTGCGCCATTAGTGTCCATATTGGCTATAGCTGTTTTTGTAGTAGTGTGGGGTTTATGCTTCTATCACTCTCACAACCCACCATCTATTTACTACTCCACAATGCATTCCCTTATGCCCAAACATGGTGAAGTGTCATGTAGTCGACGTTCACATGACACCACTAAGGGAATCACAACATACATACCATCAAAATATCAAACACATATCAAATTCACATGATTACTTGCAACATGATTTATCCCGTGACCTCAAGAACAAAAGTAACTACTCACAAATAATAAACATGCTCACGATCAGAGGAGTATTAAATGACATCATGGATCTGAACATATAATCTTCCACCAAATAAACCATATAGTAATCAACTACAAGATGTAATCAACACTACTAGTCACCCACAAGCACCAATCTATAGTTCCGGTAACAAGATTGAATACAAGAGATGAAATAGGGTTTGAGATGAGATGGTGCTGTTGAAGATGTTGATGGAGATTTCCCTCCCCAAGATGGGAGAGTTGTTGGTGATGATGATGACGATGATTTCCCCCTCCGGGAGGGAGTTCCCTCGGCAGAATCGCTCCGCCAGAGGGCAAAAGTGCTCCTGCCCAAGTTCTGCCTCGAAACGGCGGCGCTCCGCCCCGAAAGTCTTCTCCTCATTTTTTCTAGGTAAAAGTGACTTATATACCAGAAGATGGGCACCGGATGTGGGCCAAGGGGGCTACAACCCACCAGGCGCGCCTGGGCTGCCTGGTGCGCCCAGGTGGGTTGTGCCCACGTGGTGCCCCCCCTCTCATACTTATTGGCTCCAATATTTCTTGAATATTCCATAAAAAATCTCCGTAAAGTTTCAGCTCGTTTGGAGTTGTGCAGAATAGGTGGCCTGACGTAGCTTTTTTAGGTCCAGATTTCCAGCATCCGGAATTCTCCCTCTTGGTGCGTTCCTTGCAAATTATGAGAGAAAAGGCATTAGAATTACTCCAAAAAGCATTATTATGGATAAAAACATTGTAAATAATAGTAAGAAAACATGATGCAAAATGGAGGTATCAGCTCCCCAAGTTTAGACCTCGCTTGTCCGCAAGCGAAAACCGAAATCGAAAAACATATCCACATGCTTTGAGAGAGAGGTGTCCATAAAAACAAAATACGGACATAGAAGCATCATGTTGATTATTATAACAGCAACAAAATTAAAGATAAAGCTTTTATCATAGAACTTTCATCATATACTTCCCATGAATAAGTAATAGTTCATCACACAATCAAACTATAAAGCAAAAACTCTAATAGAAACCAACAAACTATGTTCTCAGTCAACTTTGCAACTACAATTCATCATCTTTTCAGGAAGGGTCACGTGTCGGAGCTTTTAGGCAAGTCCACATACTCAACCATCATATAGTCTTCTATGATTGCTAACACTCACCGCGTACACATGAGAAAAATGTTTCAACCGGACACATATAAAGACAGGGGCTTATAGTTTCGCCTCCCAACATACTCACCTCAAGGGTGATGTTAACAATAACAACTCATGCTATCTATATTCAACTGGACATATGTGCCTAGATCTTTCCTCACCACATGATGCTTGCCAAAGGAGAAAATAAAAGGGAATAGAAGGAAAACTTTGACTCTTTGCATGAAAGTAAATACATAAAAGTAAAGGATAGGCCCTTCGCAGAGGGAAGCAGAGGTTGCCATGGACTTATTTGTTTGCATGCTCAATCCCTTAGTGCAAAAGAACATCACATTACATTGCCCCTTAAGATGACAACCTTTATTATGCAGTCTGTCGCTTTTATTCTTTGTCATCCAAGTTCGTGCAACGCTCAATTTTCTCTTACACCAAAAGATCTCACATATTTAGAAGCAATTTTATTGCCTTTTTGCACCGATGACAACTTACTTGAGGGATCTTGCTCAATCCCTAGGTAGGTATGGTGGACACTTGAAAAAGATTTGGGTTTAAGGGTTTTTGGATGCACAAGTAGTATCTCTACTTAGTGCGGAATTTTTGGCTAGCAAAGATGGGTGGCAAGCATCACATGTTAAAGGATCTATGACAATATGACTTCTATGTGAATATAAACATACATAAACCATCACGTTGTCTTCCTTGTCCAACGTCAACAATTTTGGCATATAATATTTTGATGGGGGCTCACAATCACAAAAGATTTCTAGGATAGTATATTTATATGTGAATCTTCTCTTCCCTTATTAATTCTTTCACGAGTTGCATCATTGACTAATGCTATGTTTGTCAATCTCTAATAAAATTTCCTACTTATGCTTTTCCTTATGTTGTGCTATCACCTACCATAGGATTAGTATATGATCTTATTGTTTTATTTCCTTTCTTTTATTTTCTTTCTTTCTCTTTTTCTTTTCTTATTTCTTTTCTTATTTGCAACATGAAAGTAAAGAAAGTAAAAACTCAAACTAACTTTATTATATAACTTGCACACGATTACAATGATATATCACTAGGCAAACTCTCAAAGAAGTAAGGATCAAACTAAACTTTATTCATCTAAGCAAAAGATTGAACTAAGATAAGAAAAAGCAAAAAGATAGTGGGATGATATGATACCGGGGCACCTCCCCCAAGCTTGGCGGAAGCCAAGGGGAGTGCCCATACCCGATACTCAGTTTCTTTTAATGGAGCATGGTATGGTGGGTACTCCTGGATCTCCAAGTTTCTTAGGTATTCCACCCTTAAAAGTATAATTAGCAAGCATGGTGGAAATTTCATGTTCCGATATCTTTCTCTTATTTGCAACAATATCTTTCATATATTTAGCATAAGGATTCATTTTAAGCATATCAGTCAAATGCATACGCAAAAAGATAGGTCTAATCATTTCAGCAAAGCGCTCAAAATCCTCATCATCCTTTTTCTTGGATGGTTTGGGAGGAAAAGGCATGGTTTTCTGAACCCATGGCTCTCTTTCTTTACCATGCTTCCTAGCAACAAAGTCTCTCTTATCATAATGTTGATTCTTTGATTGTGGGTTAGCAAGATCAACAGCAGGTTCAAATTCTACATCATTATCATTGCTAGGTTGAGCATCAACATGAACATCATCATTAGCATTTTCACTAGGTTCATGTTCATTACTAGATTGTGTTTCGGCATCAGAAATAGAAATATCATTGGGATTCTCAGGTGTGTCAACAACAGGTTCACCAGAAGCATACAAAGTCCTATCATTTTTCTTTTTCTTCTTCTTAGAAGGACTAGGTGCATCAACATCAGTTCTCTAAGAATCTTGCTCAATTTTCTTAGGGTGACCCTCATGATTCAAAGGTTCCTGAGTCACTTTACCTCCTCTAGTTGCAACTCTAACAGCAAAGTCATTATT
Source organism: Aegilops tauschii subsp. strangulata (assembly GCF_002575655.3). Taxonomy (NCBI): domain Eukaryota; kingdom Viridiplantae; phylum Streptophyta; class Magnoliopsida; order Poales; family Poaceae; genus Aegilops; species Aegilops tauschii. Next base: position 333,515,164 of record NC_053036.3, read on the forward strand.
CTTACTATTCAATTCGTTGAGCAAATCATTCTGAGCTTTAAGTACTTGTTCTACTTGAGTGGTAACCATAGAAGCATGTTTACTAATGAGTTTAAGTTTACCTTTAACTCTAGACATATAATCACTCAAGTGTTCAATCATATAAGCATTATGTTTTAATTCTCTACCAACATAAGCATTGAAGTTTTCTTGTTTGACAATAAAATTATCAGACTCATCTAAGCATTGGCTAGCAGACTTATAACGAGGAATATCACCTTCATCAAATCTATAAAAAGAATTTACCTTTACTACCTATGTCGGGTTATCAGGACAATGTATTTCTTCAACAGGCGGTAAATTAAGACCATGTATTTCTTCAACAAGAGGTAAATTCTTAACATCTTCAGCTTTAATACCTTTTTCTTTCATAGATTTCTTTGCCTCTTGCATATCTTCAGGATTGAGAAATAGAACACCCCTTTTCTTCGGAGTTGGCTTAGGAGTTGGTTCGAGAAGTGTCCAATTATTTTCATTGGTCAACATATTATTCAATAGAATTTCAGCCTGATCAACAATTCTTTCACTGAAAACACAACCAGCACAACTATCCAGGTGGTCTCTGGAAGCATCGGTTAGTCCATTATAAAAGATATCAAGTATTTCATTTTTCTTGAGAGGATGATCGGGCAAAGCATTAAGTAATTGGAGAAGCCTCCCCCAAGCTTGTGGGAGACTCTCTTCTTCAATTTGCACAAAATTATATATTTCCCTCAAAGCAGCTTGTTTCTTATGAGCAGGGAAATATTTAGCAGAGAAGTAATAAATCATATCCTGGGGACTACGCACACAACCAGGATCAAGAGAATTAAACCATATCTTAGCATCACCCTTTAATGAGAACAGAAATATTTTAAGGATATAATAGTAGCGAGTTTTCTCATCATTAGTGAATAGGGTGGCTATGTCATTTAATTTAGGAAGTTGTGCCACTACAGTTTCAGATTCATAGCCATAGAAAGGATCAGATTCAACCAAAGTAATTATATCAGGGTCGACAGAGAATTCATAATCCTTATCAGTAACATAGATAGGTGAAGTAGCATAAGCAGGATCATACTTCATTCTAGCATTCAGAGATTTTTGTTTCAGCTTAGCTAATTATTTCTTAAGATCACTCCTATCATTGCAAGCAAGAAAGTCTCTAGCAGTTTCTTCATCCATAACATAACCCTCAGGCACAACAAGCAATTCATATCTAGGGATGAAGAGCTAATCTAATTGTATTTTTTTTCTAGAATGGATTTCTTATGTGGAATACTAATGGATAGGGCTTCGTTGCTAAGTGCTACAAGATCTAGTGCACTGGAACTCGTGGTTATGGACCCGAATCCTTTAGTATGGAACATTGTCTTTTCCAAGTAAAAACCCCTAGTATATGAAAGAATGAAAAGGTGCATTCGTTCTTGTGGAATAAGAAGCCCTCGTACCTTAATGAAAGGAAAATCGTAATTTTTCGTTAGGTATTTGACCAAATAGGATCGTCCAGTTCCTACGGAGAATCTTCATCATCACTTTCATCAATATTATCAGTTTCAATAATTTCATTCTCTCTAGCCCTAGCAAGTTGTTTATCCAGAAATTCACCAAGTGGCACAGTAGTATCAAGCATAGAAGTATTTTCATCATAAGTATCATGCATAGCAGAAGTAGCATCATCAATAACATGCGACATATCAGAATTAATAGCAGAAGCAGGCTTAGGTGTCGCAAGTTTACTCAAAATAGAAGGTGAATCAAGTGCAGAGCTAGATGGCAGTTCCTTACCTCCCCTCGTAGTTGAGGGATACATTTTTGTTTTCTCATCTTTCAAGTTCTTCATAGTGACCAGCAGATATAAATCCCAAGTGGCTCAAAGAATAGAGCTATGCTCCCCGGCAATGGCGCCAGAAAATAGTCTTGATAACCCACAAGTATAGGGGATCGCAACAGTTTTCGAGGGTAGAGTATTCAACCCAAATTTATTGATTCGACACAAGGGGAGCCAAAGAATATTCTCAAGTATTAGCAGTTGAGTTGTCAATTCAACCACACCTGGATAACTTAATATCTGCAACAAAGTATTTAGTAGCAAAGTAGTATGGAAGTAGCGGTAACGGTAGCAAAAGTAATATTTTTGGGTTTTGTAGTGATTGTAACAGTGGCAACGGAAAAGTAAATAAGCGAAGAACAATATGTGAAAAGCTCGTAGGCATTGGATCGGTGATGGAGAATTATGCCGGATGCGGTTCAACATGTAATGGTCATAACATAGGATGACACAGAACTAGCTCCAATTCATCAATGTAATGTAGGCATGTATTCCGAATATAGTCATACGTGCTTATGGAAAAGAACTTGCATGACATATTTTGTCCTACCCTCCCGTGGCAGCGGGGTCCTAATGGAAACTAAGGGATATTAAGGCCTCCTTTTAATAGAGTACCGGACCAAAGCATTAACACATAGTGAATACATGAACTCCTCAAACTACGGTCATTACCGGGAGTGGTCCCGATTATTGTCACTTCGGGGTTGCCGGATCATAACACATAGTAGGTGACTATAGACTTGCAAGATAGGATCAAGAACTCACATATATTCATGAAAACATAATAGGTTCAGATCTGAAATCATGGCACTCGGGCCCTAGTGACAAGCATTAAGCATAGCAAAGTCATAGCAACATCAATCTCAGAACATAGTGGATACTAGGGATCAAACCCTAACAAAACTAACTCGATTACATGATAAATCTCATCCAACCCATCACCGTCCAGCAAGCCTACGATGGAATTACTCACGCACGGCGGTGAGCATCATGAAATTGGTGATGGAGGATGGTTGATGATGACGATGGCGACAGATTCCCCTCTCCGGAGCCCCGAACGGACTCCAGATCAGCCCTCCCGAGAGAGATTAGGGCTTGGCGGCGGCTCCGTATCGTAAAACGCGATGAATCCTTCTCTCTCATTTTTTTCTCCCCGAACGTGAATATATAGAGTTGGAGTTGAGGTCGGTGGAGTTTCCGGGGGCCCACGAGGCAGGGGGCGCGCCAGGGGGGCAAGCGCGCCTCCCACCCTCGTGGACAGGGTGTGGGCCCCCCTGGCCTTGATTCTTTCGCCAATATTTTTTATTATTTCCAAAAATAATCTCCGTGAAGTTTCAGGTCATTCCGAGAACTTCTGTTTTTCACAAAGATAACACCATGGCAATTCTGCTGAAAATAGTGTCAGTCCAGGTTAGTTCCATTCAAATCATGCAAGTTAGAGTCCAAAACAAGGGCAAAAGTGTTTGGAAAAGTAGATACGATGGAGACGTATCAGTATTTCCTAAAGTTCATCTTGTGGTTGGTAGTACTACCACTCGTTCCGTCACATTATATATGTACAATATATATGGACAACATCATATAGCCAGCAGTTGGTATACTATTAACCACGCACTAACCATGCCACATATGCAAAATACTTAAATGAGATATGTAATTCCAAAAAAATCTTAAATGAGAGAAGCTTACCCAAAGCATGAAGGAGTTTAGTTGTCAAAGAATTAAATATGTATGCTAATTTCTTTAATAGACTTTAGCACCCCATCTAAGCACGTACTAGCTTTTTTAATAGTACTATATGCATAATTTGGTGACGAGCGCTCTCTATATGTACCACCATTTTTGTTTAATTTCATCTAGTTAGTTTTGCTCCATGGCGCAATACATCGGTACTACTACTGTAGAAAAGTATACATTTAAAAGGCTAGAGAGTGGGGCAGTCTCGCTTGGTCGGTTTCACGAGAGGCCACGGCCTTTGTGATTTGACGGCTCATTACTACTGGAAGGCGGGGCCTTGTGATTGGACTGCTCGTATAAATGTTGCAGATGACCTGAGGAGGAGGAAAGAACCGTCCGGTATACTGAAGTTTTCCACCCGAGTACTAGTACGACAGAGGAGCACGAAACACGACAGCCCAGTGCGATATGGACTACAAAAAAAGACACATCCATGAAATTTTGGGCCGAACAACTTTTTTCTGTCATACTTATGACACTTCTGTGACGATAATTGTGAAAAAACCCGGTAGCATCATAGATGTGGTGGGCTCCTACTTCTATGACAAAAAATCATGACAGAAAATGGGCTTTTCGTCCTGGGTAGGCCGGAGATGCAGCTGCATGACATTCTTTGGGCCGTCCATGACGAAAAAAACCGTGGTATAAGCGAGGGAGAGGAAAATATCGGGGAGTTCCCGGTTTGGGTGGGTGGTCGGGGCCGAGCGATGCGCGTTTCTCTCGTACATGTACGCGCGTGGGTGTGAGGCGTTGGGCTCTAACTGACCCGAGCGAGGCGTTCGCCTACTGAACTCGAGCGATTGCACTGCAGGCTACGCTTTACTGAACCCGAGCGATCGATCTATGGCTGTTAACTGAACCCGATCAAGCGATTCCTTCGCTACTGCTGCTAACTGAAGCCGATCAATGCTGCCTCTTGATGTATAGTGAGTGTTGTTGGGGGGGGGGGTTTGGATGAACAGTTCCCGGTGGGGGGTTGGATGAACAGGACCCCGATCGATCGAGTCGGTTGGGGGTGGATGAACAGGACCCCGTGGAGAGCTGGATGAACAGGACCCCGTGGAGGGCTGGTTGAACAGTAGCCGGTGGAGGGCTGGATGAACAGTAGCCCGTGGAGTGGTGGTTGAACAGGACCCCGTGGAGAGGGCTGGTTGAACAGTAGCTGGTGGAGGAGGGGTGGAGGCTGGATGAACAGGAGCCCGTGGATGAACAGTCGCAGGTGCAGGCTGGAGGAGGTCGACGGTGGATGAACAGTAGCCTGTAGAGGCTGGAGGAGGTCCACGGTGGGGATGAACAGTATCCCGTGGAGTCCCGTTATGCGGTACGCCACACCCCTCCCGATGAACAGGACCCCCGTTTTGACCGTAGTGCTCCAACACAAGTCCGTTTCCTCTGTTTTGCGGTACGCCACACCCCTCCCGATCAATAGGACCCTGTTTCGACCGTAGTAGGTTCAAGAGAAGTCCGTTTCCTCCGTTTTGCGGTATGCCAGACCCCTCCCGATGAACAGGATCCCATTTCGACCGTGGCCGATTGAACACAAGGCTGTTTCCTTCGTTCTGCAGTACGCCAGGCCTCGTTTCGGTCGGCTGTTCCACCCAAGCCGGTTGGCTCCTGATGAACACGACGTATTCTGTTACCTCCCGATGAGCACGACGCATTCCGTTGTCGCCCCATGAACACGACGACGCAGTTTCTCCGTTCTAACCCTGCCATGTACATGATACCTGGCCGTACGTATGCGCGAGTAGGCGTTCGAGACCCCGCCCGTATGTACGTACGTGGTCGTATTTACTTTCTTGCACCCTGGCCGTTGTATGTGCGTGTACACGATATTAACGGGACTGCGCGACATGCTACGTGTGCGCCCCTACTACGACACGTGCCCTTCCTTACACGGACACGGTTCTACAGACAGACTGATCGACCAGTATGTATGTACACGTTCGTGACCAGAATGACAAGGCTACATACGCTTCGACCAGGTGGGTCCCGACTGTCAGGCACTTCCTTGTGTGCAAAGATGTAGCTGGTGGGTCCCAACAGTCAGGGGTGGAAACATTTTTTTCACGAAATACAGTGGCCCGTCCGGTGGGTCCCTGCTGTCAGGTGGAGGAATCATTATTTTTTTGCATAATAAGGAGGCACTTCCTTGCTGCGGCCGTGGACCCAGCTGTCAGCCTCTCCACGTACAATACTCTTTCGATGGAAGTCGTTCCTTGACCACATTGACCACGCCGCGCCGAGAGCACCAGGGCGGTGGACGATGGCGAGGCCTAGGAAGGGGACGACGCGGATCCGGGGAAGACGCAGCAGTGGATGCCCACGCGGAGAGGAGTACGAGGGTTCACTGGTTCGGCTGCGGTGTGATGCTGCCGTCGCCGCAGGGCCTGGCCAGCGGTGGTAATAGTAGGGGCTTTGTCAACTTAGTCAATATAAACGATTCTAGGTGCAGTTACCGTACGATGTCCATCCAACGACCGTCGTGCTTCTTCAACCTCTGGTCCTCTAGGGGGCGGTGAGGCCTCCACGGCAGCACAGCCGGCCACGGGAGGCAGGAGCAGGCGGCACGACCGGCGCTGCTTTGGGCGGCTGGAGCAAGAAGACCAGAGGTTGAAGAAGCACGACGGCCGTTGGATGGACATCGTACGATCAATTCAGCTAGAATTGTTTATATTGACTAAGTTGACAAAGCCCTGGTACGCGAAGAATAACAATTTGACGTTGCCTGGGTATTCCTCAAAAAAACTATAGCTGGGCTAGCCATTTTCAGCTTCAAAACATAATAATATCTGGGCTGGATATCTGGCCTGGGCTAGACGGGCCACAACCCGCCTAGTTAATACCCTGCTCTCCTCTGAACAACAACGAAAACATCGCTCAAGAAAAACTCTGCAGTGCTCACACCTCAAAAACTAAAATACTGCTCGAGCTGCTTGGTCCCAGCTGTCGGCCGCTCCTTGTGAAATTCTCTCATTTATTGACTACATAGGTTGACAATGGTGTGGGACCGTGATGTCAGGAAACCAGGAGGAAGCAAAAAAAATTATAGTTGTATATAATAAGGAAGCACTTGCGTACATGCGGCTATGGCCCTGGTGGGTCCCCACTGTCATCCTCTCCAAGTACAACTCGAAGGACGACGGAGAGGGCCTCGCGGGCCCCACGGATGGTCTGATACAGCGCTCGCTGCTCATTCGGGAAGCCAGGATCATAGGGCCACATGTCCGCGACATTATCGTTTGCTTGTTCACCGATGCTCGTTGAGGAGATGGAGGTTGCAGCACAGGTCCTCCTGCGCTGGTAGCTCTTCCTCCATTAGGGCATCGAAGTGCAGCTGCACCTGCTCTATGGTGAACACGGCATGAACCGGCTTGGACCGTGGCACCGGCTCCTGGTCGGAAGCTAAGTCCATCGTCTGACTGTCGTCGCTCATCTCGGCGAGCTCGCTGGCGAGCCAGCATGTCCGCCTACTGGACCGACCTGCTGCCAAGCACGAATCTGACTGCCCTGGCCCACCCAGACCGCCTCCCTCGCCCGTGCGCGCTTTCCACCCGAAACGGTCAGCGCCGCCCACCCCGCTTCCCGGTGCAGGCGATTGCTCTACCTTCAAACGACACAAGTGCCGTCCGTCCGTTTGTCGCCCACATTAATGATACGCGGTTGCCGAGGCGGCTACTCCGGTGCCACACGTCCGTCCCTCCGCCGCCCACCATTGTTATATAAACTGCTGCACCGGCCATAGCCGCAGTCATCCGCCTCCGTTCCCTTTCTCCTATGCACACCACTACTGCCCACCATGGCTTCCTCATGCTCCAGCGCTCTTCAGGACAGGCGGATGACGAACCATAAGGAGATGGCAGCCATTGCTGCCGACTGGCTGGCCGGCAGGCAGCCGAAGGACGATGATGTCCCAATGGAGAACATGGTAGTCGACTATCCGACGCCAACCCCCTCCTCCGCGCCATCATCGCCGGTGCATTGCACCATGACCATCGGCGAGGCCCGTGCCCAATACATGGACACGGTGAGGCAGAAGTGTCAGGAGCAGTTCCGGGAGGCGCATGCCGACGCCGCCTACAACCACCATCTCCTCCAGGAGCACCTGCAGGCGAAGGAGCAGATCGCCGCAGAGCGGGCGGAGCAGGAGGCGCTGCTCGACTCGTACCGCTCCGCCCGCGAGGGCCGCCTCGAGCACTGGCGGTTCCGCATGCGGGTGGCGGAGGCTGCGGCCACCTACAAAGAGGGCGATGAAGCGGGCGAGGCGCTGTTTGGCGAGACCGAGGATGAGGCAGAGGACAATGCCGGCTCCGACGAGTCCCCGCTCCGCGGGCATCGGTGAGGCCCCGCTCCGTGCTACCTCTTGAGCACTGCGTTGGTTTTTCCTTGAAGAGGAAAGGGTGATGCAGCAAAGTAGCGTAAGTATTTCCCTCAGTTTTTGAGAACCAAGGTATCAATCCAGTAGGAGGCTACGCGCGAGTCCCTCGCACCTACACAAACAAATAAATCCTCGCAACCAACGCGATAAGGGGTTGTCAATCCCTACACGGTCACTTACGAGAGTGAGATCTGATAGATATGATAGGATAATATTTTTGGTATTTTTATGATAAAGATGCAAAGTAAAATAAAAGAAAAGTAAAAGCAACCGAAATAACTATGTGTTGGAAGATTAATATGATGAAGATAGACCCGGGGGCCATAGGTTTCACTAGTGGCTTCTCTCAAGAGCATAAATATTTTACGGTGGATGAACAAATTACTGTTGAGCAATTGATAGAATTGAGCATGGTTATGAGAATATCTAGGTATGATCATGTATATAGGCATCACGTCCGAGACAAGTAGACCGACTCCTGCCTGCATCTACTACTATTACTCCACACATCGACCGCTATCCAGCATGCATCTAGAGTATTAAGTTCATAAGAACAGAGTAACGCCTTAAGCAAGATGACATGATGTAGAGGGATAAATTCATGTAATATGATAAAAACCCCATCTTGTTATCCTCGATGGCAACAATACAATACGTGCCTTGCTGCCCCTACTGTCACTGGGAAAGGACACCACAAGATTGAACCCAAAGCTAAGCACTTCTCCCATTGCAAGAAAGATCAATCTAGTAGGCCAAACCAAACTGATAACTCGAAGAGACTTGCAAAGATAACCAATCATACATAAAAGAATTCAGAGAAGATTCAAATATTGTTCATAGATAAACTTGATCATAAACCCACAATTCATCGGTCTCAACAAACACACCGCAAAAGAAGATTACATCGAATAGATCTCCACGAGAGAGGGGGAGAACATTGTATTGAGATCCAAAAAGAGAGAAGAAGCCATCTAGCTAATAACTATGGACCCGAAGGTCTGAGGTAAACTACTCACACTTCATCGGAGGGGCTATGGTGTTGATGTAGAAGCCCTCCATGATCGTTGCCCCCTTCGGCGGAGCTCCGGAATAGGCCCCAAGATGGTATCTCATGGGTACAGAAGGTTGCGGCGGTGGAATTAGGTTTTTGGCTCCGTATCTGATCGTTTGGGGGTACGTAGGTATATATAGGAGGAAGGAGTACATCGGTGGAGCAACAAGGGGCCCACGAGGGTGGAGGGCGCGCCTGGGGGGGGGGGGGGGTAGGCGCGCCCCCTACCTCGTGGCCTCCTCTTTTATTTCATGACGTAGGGTCCAAGTCTCCTGGATCTTGTTCGTTCCCAAAATCACGTTCCCGAAGGTTTCATTCCGTTTGGACTCTGTTTGATATTCTTTTTCTGCGAAACTCTGAAATAGGCAAAAAATAGCGATTCTGGGCTGGGCCTCCGGTTAATAGGTTAGTCCCAAAAATAATATAAAAGTGAATAATAAAGCCCAATAATGTCCAAAACAGAAGATAATATAGCATGGAGCAATCAAAAATTATAGATACGTTGGAGATGTATCAAGCATCCCCAAGCTTAATTCCTGCTCGTCCTCGAGTAGGTGAATGATAAAAACAGAATTTTTGATGCGGAATGCTAGTTGGCATAATTTCAATGTAATTCTTCTTATTGTGGCATGAATGTTCAGATTCGATATGATTCAAGATAAAAGTTTAATGTTGACATAAAACAATAATATTTCAAGCATACTAACTAAGCAATTATGTCTTATCACAATAACATAGCCAAAGCAAGTTATCCCTACAAAATCATATACAAAATCATATAGTCTGGCGATGCTCCATCTTCCCCACACAAAATATTCATATCATGTTCGACCCCGGTTTTGGCCAAGCAATTGGTTCATACTTTTAACGCGCTTCAGCCTTTTCAATTCTTACGCAATACATGAGTGCAAGCCATGGATAGAGCACTATGGTGGAATAAGGTATAATGGTAGGGGTTATGTGGGAAGACAAAAAAAGAAGAGAAAGTCTCACATCAATGGGATATGGAGATGCCCATCAATTGATGTTAATGCGAGGAGTAGGGATTGCCATGCAACGGATGCACTAGAGCTATAAGTGTATGAAAGCTCAAAAAGAAACTAAGTGGGTGCGCATCCAACTTGCTTGCTCACGAAGACCTCGGGCATTTGAGGAAGCCCTTGGAATATACAAGCCAAGTTCTATAATGAAATTTCCCACTAGTATATGAAAGTGATAAAATGAGAGACTCTCTACCATGAAGATCACGGTGCTACTTTGAAGCACAAGCGTGGTAAAAGGATAGTAACATTGTCCCTTCTCTCTTTTTCTCTCATTTTTTTATTTGGGCCTTTTATCTTTTTTTATGGCCTCTTCTTTTAGTCCGGAGTCTCATCCCGACTTGTGGGGGAATCATAGTCTCCAGCATCCTTTCCTCACTTGGGACAATGCTCTAATAATGATGATCATCGCACTTTTATTTACATACAACTAATGAATTACAACTCAATACTTAGAACAAAATATGACTCTATATGAATGCCTCCGGCGGTGTACCAGGATATGCGATGAATCAAGAGCGACATGTATGAAAGAATTATGAACGGTGGCTTTGCCACAAATACAATGTCAACTACATGATCATGCAAAGCAATATGACAATGATGAACGTGTCATGATAAATGAAACGGTGGAAAGTTGCATGGCAATGTATCTCGGAATGGCTATGGAAATGCCATGATAGGTAGGTATGGTGGCTGTTTTGAGGAAGATATAAGGAGGTTTATGTGTGATAGAGCATATCATATCACGGGGTTTGGATGCACCGGCGAAGTTTGCACCAAGTCTCAAGGTGAGAAAGGGCAATGCGCGGTACCGAAGAGGCTAGAAAATTGCGGAAGGGTAAGTGTGCGTATAATCCATGGACTCACATTAGTCATAAAGAACTCATATACTTATTGCAAAAATTTATTAGCCCTCGAAGCAAAGTACTACTACGCATGCTCCTAGGGGAAGGGTTGGTAGGACTTAACCATCGCGCGATCCCGACCGCCACACAAAGGAAGACAATCAACAAATACTTCATGCTCCAACTTCGTTACATAACGGTTCACTATACGTGCATGCTACAAGAATCACAAACTCCAACACAAGTATTTTTTAATTCCACAATTACTCAACTAGCACAACTATGATATTACCACCTTTATATCTCAAAACAATTATCAAGCATCAAATTTCTCATGATATTAATTAAAGCAAATTGCCATGCTATTTTAAGACTCTCAAAATAATATACGTGACGCATGAGAGATTAATAGTTTCCATAAAACAAATCCACCACCGTGCTCTAAAAGATATAAGTGAAGCACTAGAGCAAAACTATATAGCTCAAAAGATATAAGTGAAGCACATAGAGTATTCTAATAAATTCCGAATCATGTGTGACTCTCTCAAAAGGTGTGTACAGCAAGGATGATTGTGGTAAACTAACAAATAAAGACTCAAATAATACAAGACTCTCCAAGCAAAACACATATCATGTGGTGAATAAAAATATAGCTCCAAGTAAAGTTACCGATGGAAGTAGACGAAAGAGGGGATGCCTTCCGGGGCATCCCCAAGCTTTGGCTTTTTTGTGTCCTTAGATTATCTTGGGGGTTACATGGGCATCCCCAAGCTTAGGATCTTGCCACTCCTTGTTCCGTAATCCATCAAATCTTTCACCCAAAACTTGAAAACTTCACAACACAAAACTTAACAGAAAATCTCGTGAGCTCCGTTAGCGAAAGAAAACAAAAGACCACTTCAAGGTACTGTAATGAAATCATTTTTTATTCATATTGGTGTTAAACCTACTGTATTCCAACTTCTCTACGGTTTATAAACTATTTTACTAGCCATAGATTCATCAAAATAAGCAAACAACACACGAAAAACAGAATCTGTAAAAAACAGAACAGTCAGTAGTAATCTGTAACTAACGCAAACTTCTGGAACTTCAAAACATCAGCCAAAATAGGAAGACCTAGGAAATTTTTTTATTCATCAGCAGCAATTGGAATCAATATTTTATCACGTTCTGGTGATTTTTAACAATTATTTTCGTGAACAGAAAGTTTCTGGAAATTTCTGCAAGATCAAATAACTATCATCCAAGAAGATCCTATAGGTTTAACTTGGCACAAACAGTAATTAAAACATAAAAACACATCTAACCGGAGGCTAGAACAAATATTTATTCCTAAACATAAACAAAAGCAAAAAACAAAAAATAAAATTGGGTTGCCTCCCAACAAGCGCTATCGTTTAACGCCCCTAGCTAGGCATAAAAGCAAGGATAGATCTAGGTATTATCATCTTTGGTAGGCAATCCATAGGTGGCTCTCATAATAGATTCATATGGTAATTTTATTTTCTTCCTAGGGAAGTGTTCCATGCCTTTCTTTAATGGAAATTGGAATCTAATATTCCCTTCCTTCATATCAATAATTGCACCAACCGTTCTAAGGAAAGGTCTACCAAGAATAATAGGACATGAAGGATTGCAATCTATATCAAGAACGATAAAATCTACGGGTACATAACTCCTATTTGCAACAATAAGAACATCATTAATTCTTCCCATAGGTTTCTTAATAGTGGAATCCGCAAGATGCAAGTTTAGACAACAATCATCAAAATCACGGAAATCTAGCAAATCACATCAAGTTTTGGGAATAGTGGAAACACTAGCACCCAAATCACATAAAGCATAGAACTCATGATCCTTAATCTTAATTTTAATAGTAGGTTCCCACTCATCATAAATTTTTCTAGGGATAGAAACTTACAACTCAAGTTTTTCTTCATAAGATTGTACCAAAGCATCAACGATATGTTTGGTAAAAGCTTTATTTTGACTATAAGCGTGAGGAGAATTTAGCACGGATTGCAACAAGGAAATACAATCTATCAAAGAGCAATTATCATAATTAAATTCCTTGAAATCCAAAATAGTAGGTTTATTAATATCTAGGGTTTGGTTCTCTTCAATCCCACTTTTATCAAATTTAGCATCAAGATCGAAAAACTCCGAATTTTTGGAACACCTTCTAGGTAAAGGTGGATCATATTTAGTCCCATCATTATCAAGATTCATATTGCAAAACAAAGATTTAATAGGGGACACATCAATAACTTTTAGATCTTCATCTTTATTTTCATAGAAATTTGAAGAACACGCTTTCATAAAGCATTTTTTCTTAGCACGCATCCTAGCGGTTCTTTCTTTGCACTCATCAATGGAAATTCTCATGGCTTTGAGAGAATCATTGATATCATGCTTAGGAGGAATAGATCTAAGTTTTAAAGAATCAACATCAAGATAAATTCTATCAACGTTCCTAGCCAATTCATCAACTTTAAGCAATTTATCTTCAAGCAGAGCATTGGAATTCTTTTGCGAATTCATAAACTCTTTAACACTAGTCTCAAATTCAGAGGGCATATTATTAAAATTTCCATAAGAATTGTTGTAGGAATTACCATAATTGTTAGAGGAATTACTAGGATAAGGCCTACGATTAAAGTTTCCTCTATACGCGTTGTTACCAAAATTATTCCTACCAACCAAATTCACATCCATAGATTCATTATTATTCTCAATCAAAGTAGACAAAGGCATATCATTAGGATCAGAAGAAACACTCTTAGTAGCAAATAATTTCATAAGTTCATCCATCTTTCCACTCAAAACATTAATTTCTTCTATCGCATGCACTTTTTTATTAGTAGATCTTTCAGTGTGCCATTGAGAATAATTAACCATAATATTATCTAGGAGTTTAGTAGCTTCTCCTAAAGTAATTTCCATAAAAGTGCCTCCCGCGGCCGAATCTAAAAGATTTCTAGAAGCAAAATTCAATCCGGCATAATTTTTTTGTATAATCATCCACAAGTTCAAACCATGAGTTGGGCAATTACGTATCATTAATTTCATCCTCTCCCAAGCTTGTGCAACATGTTCATGATCAAGTTGCTTAAAATTCATAATATCGTTTCTAAGAGGGATGATCTAAGCGGGAGGAAAATACTTAGAGATAAAAACATCTTTGCACTTATTCCAAGAATCAATACTATTTTTAGGCAAAGACGAAAACCAAGCTTTAGCACGATCTCTAAGCGAAAAAGGAAATAGCTTCAATTTAACAATATCATTATCAACATCTTTCTTCTTTTGCATATCACACAAATCAACGAAGCTATTTAGATGAGTAGCGGCATCTTCACTAGGAAGGCCGACGAATTGATCTTTCATGACAAGATTCAACAAAGCAGCATTGATTTCACAAGATTCAGTATCGGTAAGAGGAGCAATCGGAGTGCTAAGGAAATCATTATTGTTGGTATTGGTGAAGTCACATAATTTGGTATTATCTTGAGCCATCGTGACAAAAAAGCAATCCAACACACTAGCAAACAAAAAGCAAGCGAAAAAGAGGCGAACAAAAAAGAGAGGGCGAATAAAACGGCAAGGGTGAAGTGGGGGAGAGGAAAACGAGAGGCAAATGACAAATAATGTAATGCGGGAGATAAGGGTTGTGATGGGTACTTGGTATGTTAACTTTTGCGTAGACCTCCCCGGTAACGGTGCCAAAAATCCTTCTTGCTACCTCTTGAGCACTGCGTTGGTTTTCCCTTGAAGAGGAAAGGGTGATGCAGCAAAGTAGCGTAAGTATTTCCCTCAGTTTTTGAGAACCAAGGTATCAATCCAGTAGGAGGCTACGCGCGAGTCCCTCGCACCTACACAAACAAATAAATCCTCACAACCAACGCGATAAGGGGTTGTCAATCTCTACACGGTCACTTACGAGAGTGAGATTTGATAGATATGATAGGATAATATTTTTGGTATTTTTATGATAAAGATGCAAAGTAAAATAAAAGCAAAGTAAAAGCAACGGAAATAACTAAGTGTTGGAAGATTAATATGATGAAGATAGACCCGGGGGCCATAGGTTTCACTAGTGGCTTCTCTCAAGAGCATAAGTATTTTACGGTGGGTGAACAAATTACTGTTGAGCAATTGACAGAATTGAGCATAGTTATGAGAATATCTAGGTATGATCATGTATATAGGCATCACGTCCGAGACAAGTAGACCGACTCCTGCCTGCATCTACTACTATTACTCCACACATCGACCGCTATCCAGCATGCATCTAGAGTATTAAGTTCATAAGAACAGAGTAACGCCTTAAGCAAGATGACTTCATGTATAGGGATAAATTCATGCAATATGATAAAAAACCCATCTTGTTATCCTCGATGGCAACAATACAATACATGCCTTGCTGCCCCTACTGTCACTAGGAAAGGACACCGCAAAATTGAACCCAAAGCTAAGCACTTCTCCCATTGCAAGAAAGATTAATCTAGTAGGCCAAACGAAACTGATAATCCAAAGAGACTTTTAAAGATAACCAATCATACATAAAAGAATTCAGAGAAGATTCAAATATTGTTCATAGATAAACTTGATCATAAACCCACAATTCATCGGTCTCAACAAAAACACCGCAAAAGAAGATTACATCGAATAGATCTCCATGAGAGAGGGGGAGAATATTGTATTAAGATCCAAAAAGAGAGAAGAAGCCATCTAGCTAATAACTATGGACCCGAAGGTCTGAGGTAAACTACTCACACTTCATCGGAGGGGCTATGGTGTTGATGTGGAAGCCCTCCGTGATCGATGCCCCCTCCGGCGGAGCTCCGGAACAGTCCCCAAGATGGGATCTCGTGGGTACAGAAGGTTGCGGCGGTGGAATTAGGTTTTTGGCTCCGTATCTGATCGTTTGGGGGTACGTAGGTATATATAGGAGGAAGGAGTACGTCGGTGGAGCAACAGGGGGCCCACAAGGGTGGAGGGGGCGCCTGGGGAGGGGGGTAGGCGCGCCCCCTACCTCGTGGCCTCCTCTTTTATTTCTTGACGTAGGGTCCAAGTCTCCTGAATCTTGTTCGTTCCAAAAATCACGTTCCCGAAGGTTTCATTCCGTTTGGACTCCGTTTGATATTCTTTTTCTGCGAAACTCTGAAATAGGCAAAAAACAGCAATTCTGGGATAGGCCTCCGGTTAATAGGTTAGTCCCAAAAATAATATAAAAGTGAATAATAAAGCCCAATAATGTCCAAAACAGAAGATAATATAGCATGGAGCAATCAAAAATTATAGATACGTTGGAGACGTATCACTCCGCCGAGGCCCTGCGGCGCAAACAACGAGGCAGAGGACACAGCCGGGTCCGCCGAGGCCCCGCCCCGCCAACAACGAGGCAGAGGACATCGCTGGCTCAGCCGAGGCCCCACCCTGCCGGCAACGAGGGGGAGGATTTCTCCCGCTCCGCCGAGGCACCGCCCAGCCGGCAACGAGACAGAGGACATCATCGGCTCCGTCGAGGCACCGCCCCGCTGCCAGCGAGGCCGCGCCACACAAAAATGAGGAAGAGTAGAACACGGTAGGTCGCCGCCACCCGGGTCCAAGTAAGGCCACCGCTGCTACCCTTCGGTTGAAGGCAAGCTAGGCAGGTTGACCATTCGGCCGATTAGCTTCTTGGCGGCGACGTGGAGTCGGAAAACTATGTTGGAGAAGGACGCTGCTTCTACTTAACTGCTGGTGCAGTTGGCTCACTGACACGTGGGCCCAACAGGCATCTGGGCCACATGTCAGTTACGCAACTGGACCTGCAGTTAAGTCACTGAAGCTCAGTCCGATGGAGAAGAATCTTCTGTTCGGCTCAGCCGGACACATGTGGGTAGCTTCGGTTAATATATTATACCTCCAGCGCACCCCTTTTTAGTTGAAGAATGTATGAAATGTAATGAAATCCGGCATGTTTATATGAAATCCGACTGTGTATGAATGAATTTAATTCGATTAGTTTGAATTCTTGTATCACTGGCATTGGATGAACATGCAAAACAATACGTACTAGCATTATTCCCAGGGTGATCACCTCGTTTGCAGTAGTTTAACATGTACTCCCTCCGGTCCTTTTTAGTCTGCATACAAGTTTTGTCTGTAGTCAATGTATCTCTACTTTGACCAATCTTATAGAAAAAGTATGAACATTCACAATGTAAAATCAACTGACTTGAAAGAAATCTAATATGCAAAGTTAAAAGGAACAGACGGAGTACAAAGAGTTTGAGCAGCTTTTTAGCGTTCCTGTACATTGCAATCAAACACACAGGCCTGGCAATTCATAGAGAACATTCAAAACAATCGATGATTATGAATCTCAGCGATTCACATGTCAAAGCCAATATTTACATCACGGCTAAAGAATAAACAAAAATCGATCGATGCTGCTGACAGCAAAGGGCGTCCCATTCGAAAATATCAAACTTGTGTCTTCTTGCTAACATCAATGAGCAAAATTTGACAAGGTTGTCCCATTCCAAAATGTCAAATGCGTGTTGTTTTGCGTAGAACAATTAGCAAACTTTGACAATGTTTTCCCAATCCAAAATATCTAATGCCTACGATTGTGGAATGGGCAGGGTTTGCCATCAGTTCGGACATTGACATGGCACCTCATGCTAAATAAACCAGCTGTTCTTTTTGTCCCATTCGCGCGTAGCTTGTATGATTTTGCCCTTATATGTTGCAACGCCTTGAACATATCGGCGCCTCCTTTCTTGTGGTGGAAATGAATGATTCGATGTATTCATGAACATTTTGTGCAGTTCCCATTGAAATCAAGCTGAGCACCTGTGACACCCAAAATTTCATTTGGATTTTTCATAATTTTTACTTGACTTGAGGGAGGTGATTTAAAAATTTTCTTCAAAAGAACCCTCCCTTTCAAAATATTTTTTATGGCAAGAGTTATATTTGGATTCACCCAAGACTTGTTTTTGGTCTTGGAGGTTCTTGCTTTTTATTTTGGACTCAAGCCAAAATGCTTTTCACTTGGGAAAAATGTCTTTTGAAAATTTCTTTGAAAATACTCTATAGCTTTTCGAATAATCCTTTACCACTTTCAACAAATCTCTCTTGCCATGACCTTAGTGCAAATCCACTCTCATAAACCTTTCCTTATCTTTGGATCATGATTTACTTCAAATCCAGCAAGTTGGACCTCTCCATATTTTTATTTTCCACTTATTTCTTATCAAAACAATTTCTACCTTATATCTTGATCATTGGAGGTTTACAAAGGAACTACTCTTTCTGCTTTGATTTTTGCCCCCAAACCTTTTTCCCTTCCTAGTCCTTTGAACCCTCAACCAAGATCCATGAAGATCCACTGGTCTCCAGTTCAAATTTTTCAAACTATACTTGCTGCAAGTTTGGACCAGATTTGCCAAATTTGATGAAATTCATTCAAATCCTTCTCCAAAAATTCTGAGTAAAATCAGGCAGCCTCTGGGTGCATTGAGTGGTCACCTCACCAAGCCCCAGCTCCAGGAAAATTTTTCTTCATACCTAATCATTTCATCGAACACCTTCAGAGCACTGTCAATATCAAGTTCAGTCAAATTCAGTTAACAGTGGCTGAATCACTGTCGTTTTCTTCAGTGTCTGTTGTCGATCTCGCTAGTGCCTGGCGTCGCCGTGTTTCCTGTCCCCTCCCCCTTGTCCTCTGCACCGCACGAGCGCCTGGATGCTTGCAGGCGTCGGCGACGAGCTGGAGGAGGTGCGCCGCCCCGTGACCGACGCCAGCGGCGGCTTTGCGGCCGCCAGAGAGAGGCGCAGCGCAGACGGCGCCACCCAGCGCCGCCCAAGCCACCGGAGAGCGCCGCGTGGTCTTCCACTCCCCAGTGTGCGCTGCCACCCTCGTCGTGAACCGCTGGGCGCGGAGCGCGCTCTCTGCCGCCGTCGTGCCCGTGCGGCCACCCCACCGTGGACCGGCGCCATTACGCCAAGACCGACCAGGATTAGCGGGGGAACGGCACCAGTACACCTCACTGATGCTGCCTGGCCACCTAAACTCCTTGCCAAGCCGCTGCCTCGCCGTAATTGCTCGCCGGAGCAACCCCGTTCACGGCCACCCCCTTGAGCCGCCTATAAATAGAGGCCCCGAGCTCCAGCTAGTACCCACACCACCTCTACACTCCACCAAGACCCTGCCTAGCCACTGGAAGAGCCCCGAGGAAGTCTCCTTCCTCAACTCCGGCCGCCGCGACCCGCCACGGGATCCAGCTCGATTCGCTCCCGTGCGTGCACCTCTGCCTCCCATCTCTTGCCAGTAGCTCTCTAGTGCATCCCTCCTTCTGACCTGCGCTTCAATTCGAAGTTTGCAGCACACCACCGGAGTTCCCCACCATCGCTCGAGCCGCCGTCCGCCGGAGAAAGTGTCGCCATCGACGTGGTGCTCCCCGACGCCAAAGTCCACCACCCACCGACGCGGAAGGACACGCTGATACTCTTGGTACACTCCGATCTCCCTGACTCGCCGTGGTTCGACGCCGGCGACCACCGCAGCCTTCGGGCGCCGGCGAGGTCTTTCAAACCTGACATGTGGACCCCCACGTCAGCCTCTCTTTCTTTCCCCGCAAACCATTTTCTGTTGGCGCCTTCGGGCAGAGTACGTTTTCTCTGTGGGCTTGCGCGTTTCTATTCGAACCGTTTTCTGTTTTCTCAGTTAAACCCCTGGAACTTTTCTGTTTCATTACAGATGAGTCCCTGGACAGAAACCCTTATAACTTTTTAATAAAAAGTGATTTTTGAGTGATTCTTTTTCTGACGGTCTTAAAATTTTGTCTAGTTTTTTAGGGGATTTATTTGAAATTTTTTTGGAACAACTTTTATGCACGCGTTGGTTTTCACGTTAGTATGCTTTTTCGCTATACCGTAGGTTCCGGAAGAGGTGACGGAGCCGCGAACTTCGCCGAGCTAGACTCCGACTTCTCAGAACCAGGCAAGCATGTTTGAACCTTTGATATGATAGGTGTTTGCATGATTGCGTGAAAGGTTGTGCATGGCATACGAGTATCGGTGAGCACCTCGTTGCATGTGAGGCAACTACCCGTGTGTTCCAAAGTTACGGTGATCTCTGATGAGAGATGGCCTAGTCATGTGGTGACATGAAGGGTAGTAAGGTGGTACTATTGTAGCATGCCAGCCTTACGTCATCCGTTAAATTCCGACGTTAACATGGACGGAGTCACGTTATCGTTCTTCCCCCTTCCGTGCTACCACATGTTTTCTGCCAGAATGCGGTTTAGTAAGTTGGTAACCTCTTTCCGTGTACACACCAAACAGAGGGGCCGGGATGATGGTTCCATGGCCCTGGATTAAAGCCAGTCATCCGGTCAGGGGGCATGGGTGTTTCCGGTTGGGACCGAGAGGGGGGCACCCCTTAAAGCGCGCGTATAGAAATTTTGATCCCATGCTACGCGAGGTTGTAGCCTCCCCGTCTCAAGGTTTTTCTTGAACGTTGCCGAGGGTGATTCCTGGCTTCGGAATGTTGAATGGGTGTGTACTGGTTAGACGTGTTTCTTCCAAAACACCGTAGACGGAACTAGTCCCCGTGACTACTGAAATCCGTTGGCTGTGGTTAAAGTACAAACTCTGCAGAGTCAAATCCTTTCGAGTCATCGTATCCATGGTCAAGTATCGTGATCAGTGTATCCATATCTATGTCAAGTCCTCGTGGTTTGTTCTTCTTTCCGGTAAGTGAGCATGAGTAGTAGACTTAGCTGAACGTTACTCCTGTGGATGGACTAACCCTGTTGTTTATCTCATGCCTGATTATTCTCTGGATATGATTTAAATTCTTGAGCTAATAAGATGTTAAGTTATGAAGCCCTTTATGTGATGTCGCTCAGACGTCCGACTGTGGCATGTTTGTCTTTTATTTCCAATATAAGCCCTTTATGTGATGTCGCTCAGACGTCCGACTGTGGCATATTGATTATTTACTTTTGATATAAGCCCTTTATGTGATGTCGCTCAGACGTCCGACTGTGGCATGCACTATCTTTTATTTCCTTTTATAAGCCCTTTATGTGGTGTCGCCCTAACGCCCGACTGCGGCATTATTATTCTTGTAGTTTCCTCTCGAGGAGTCATTCAGACCCTCGTTTGGCACCCAGTATTTATTTTGGGATTTCGGGAGGACTACCGCCCGACTTCTCTGTTATTTTCCCATGCATTATTATCTCTATGTCTGAACGCACTTGTTAATCTGTTCATATGCTTCATGTTTACATTTGTTATATCTTATGTCCGAACTGTCTTGCGAGTACTTTCATAGTACTCACCTGGCTTGTTGATTTGGCCAGATGTTGACGAAGGCGATCTCTTGGATGAAGAGTTTGATAGTGCGTCCGACGCCTAGAGGAGTCCCAGTTAGTCCTGTGCGATCCCGGATATTGGTCACTTGTATTATATACGCTTCCGCCACCCGCAATAAGTCTCCTCGAGCCTCACTCCGACGCTCGAAGAGCTGTAGTTTTCAGGAGTCATATCACCCACTTCGCGGTGATATTTCCACCACTGTTGTTATCGTGAGTTAGTAGTCATGCCACCCTATCCGCCGTTATGTTTTATCGGCGTTCATGTAATAAATTGTTGAGCAGTCTCCGCTCAACCTTGTATTATATTCAGTACTCCTGGTATTTTTTTCTTCTGTGACCAAGATATTGTCTACCAGTGAGAAGGAATTCTTCTTTACTGGTCCGTAAAAGGGATTGGTCTCTCAATAAATATTTTATTGAAAAACCGGTCGTGACAAGCTTGGTATCAGAGCCAGGCTGACTGTAGAAAGCCACTAGGTGCGATCGCTAATCGGTTATTAGCGTCTTTTGTGCTTTTTCAGCATTTTGCAATTGTAGCTATTTTCTGTTGGTCATCATAAATTTATGACATGACTACTCAGAATTTTTGCCTACTTTTGTAGATGGCTGGCAGCAACTGCGAGACTCGAGTGTTCACGAACGTGCCCGAGGGGTTTGTCAAACTCCTCGTCTCCATCACCAAGCTCGCGATCGGGCCAGCGACTCGTCCGGAGTTCACGCTTTATCAGCACAAGCTCAGCGACGACGTGTCTATGCACCAAGCCGTGGTGCAATTCAAGGGAGGACATTCTGCATCTCGCCACTTCCGTTTTGTGGGAAGGGCCATGCCTACAGAGAGGCATGCCATGCAGATGGCTGCCCGTGAGGCGATAGCTCATCTTCGGGACATCCTTCCTATGATGAAGACTCGTCGCTACCGCTACCTCCCATGCCATGTGCCATATACTTGTCACTATGCATTCGCCTGCCATCGGGGAGAACGAGATGAAGCTATCGAGATGGTTGTGGAGTATCTCAAGGCTCTGGAGGAGTCTTTCGACAACCTCGTGGACGATCTTGTGGCTGCCCGCATGGACTTAGTCTGGGGCGGTCCTGCCAGCAGGAAGGAGCTTCTCCTCACAGCACCGCCTCTGACATTCGTCTCGTCTTCAGCCTCTTATGCACCGGCCATTTTGGCCACTGCTCGCCATCTGCCTACCACTGAGGAGTTCGACAGAGTCATCGCTCCTACTCCAGTCAGAGCTGAACCGCCTGCCGCACCCGCACTACCACCTGTCGCCCCCGCGCCATCACCGCAGCGCAGTGTTACGCGCCAGGAGCCAGCTAGAGAGGAGGTGGAGGTTGAATCTCCTGCACCGCTGAGTCTTGCCCTCGGCAAGGGGAAGGACATCGTCACCATCTCCGACTGAGAGCGCCGAGTAGCCGCGCGTTTTGTCTGCTTGTATGATGTGTTTTATCTGTACGCTAGTTTGTATTAGTGTGTTCGCTGCTTTCCGGAGGAGTATGCTAGTCTAAATAACATGTCAGGATTGTGTACGCACATCCTGAGTGCTGTATCGTGTGTTTGCTTTTCGCGTGTAAGATATATGCTAAGAAGTTCTTCTCCGTGCAAAATCGTTTATGTTTTCTTGAAAACCTTGAGGTCTTTTAAATTGTTGCCTTTGCAAGATTTTCCTTGTGCCACATAGTTCTTCTCATGGGTTTTGCAAAATAATACCCCAGACTGGAAAAATGTCTCGCCCGTGGACTCGCTCCATGCCCAATCAGCCAGAAGAAGTTTATGGGACACAGACTAGCAACAACTTCACTCAGGGACAGTCCAGTCAACAAGACAGCGAAGCAGCCTTGTCTCAAGTATGCCGTCTTTTCGAACAAAGCCAGCAACAGCACCAAGAGATGATGAATCACGTCATCAATATGGGAAACCACCGTGAACCCTATCAACCACATTCCAAGTTATCTGAGTTACAGAAGACTCGCCCTTCAACTTTTGCTCACACTGATAGGCCGCTGGAAGCCGATGACTGGCTTCGTGATATCGAGAGGAAGCTGATTATTGCTCAATGCTCAGATAATGAGAAGGTGCTTTATGCACCACACTACCTTACTGGAGCAGCTGCAGCATGGTGGGAGAACTTCTTACACATGCATCCCAGTGAACACAACATCACCAGGGAAGAATTCAAGGAAGGCTTTCGTGGGGCACACATCCCCAGGAGCATCATAAAAATCAAGAAGAGAGAATTTGACGATCTCAAGCAAAGAGGCATGTCAGTGACAGAATACAACGGTCAGTTTACCCAGCTACTCGTTATGCCTACGACGAGCACATGACAGAGAACAAGAAGATGGAAAAATTCCTGGACGGCCTGGCACCGGCACTAAAATGCCAACTGGTTGTACACACTTTCCCGGATTTTAAAACTCTGGTTGACAAGGCCATTACCTTGGAGAATGAGCGCCGTAGTCTGGAAGATCTCCGTAAGCGAAAGAGGGACAAGACGACTCTTGCTCGCAACAACCGAAGCAAGACTGAGGTTCCAAGGACAGAAGCAAGGAAATCCACGACTACTGATCTAAGGCCCGTCAGACAGTTTCATGCCAGGGACAAGGAGTTCACGTACCGTCCAGGGGTCACCTGCTATGCTTGTGGTGAAGAAGGGCACTATGCTAAACAATGTCCAAAGCCGAGGAACTCGGCCCCCAAGCCAAAAAATGGTGGGAATAATCCAGCCCCCAAGCGCAACAATTTCAATCCCAACAACAACCACAGGAAGGGTCACCTGAACCATGTGACCAGGGAAGAAGCGCAGAATGCCCCAGACATCGTGCTCGGTACGTTCCCTGTCAACACAGTACCTGCCACGGTTTTGTTTGATTCTGGAGCTTCCCATTCGTTCGTTTCGAAGAGTTTTGTTTTGCAACATGGTTTTCCGATACTTCCCTTGGAAAAATCTATGATCATCAAGTCCCCCGGAAATAAGCAAATCTCTTAGAGTTACTGCCAAGGAGTAATCATTGAGTTCGAAGGACTACAGTTCCAAGCAAATCTCATCGTGTTGGAAAATAAAGGACTGGATGTCATTTTAGGGATGGACTGGTTAACCACCAACAAAGGATTCATTGACGGTTTCAATCGGACCGTGATTCTCACTCACCATCATGGCAAGACAATAAAGGTTACAGCTCAAGAAAGGCCACGGTCACGGCAACCAAAACTGAACAAAGTGGACATTTCAGAACTGAGAAAAGTTCCAGTGGTATGCGAGTTTCCTGACGTATTTCCTGAAGAACTGCCAGGCATGCCACCAGACCGAGAGATAGAATTCAGCATCGAACTAGCACCTGGCACCACTCCCATCTATAAGAAACCTTATAGAATGGCACCCTCATAATTGGTGGAGTTGAAGAAGCAGATAAAGGAATTATTGGACAAAGGATTTATTCGAGCCAGCTCCTCACCATGGGGTTCGCCATTGTTGTTCGCCAAGAAAAAGGATGGGACACTGAGACTGTGTATAGACTATCGAGCTCTCAATATGGTCACCATCAAAAACAAATATCCGATGCCACGGATAAATGATTTGTTTAACCAGCTCGCACAAGCCAAGGTGTTCTCAAAAATTGATTTGAGATCGGGATATCATCAATTGAAAGTACGGACAGAAGATATCCCTAAAACAGCATTCACCTCCAGATACGGATTATATGAATTCACAGTGATGCCTTTTGGTCTAACAAACGCCCCCGCATATTTCGTCCACCTCATGAACAAAGTGTTCATGAAATTCATGGACAAATTTGTTGTGGTGTTCATCGACGATATTCTGGTATACTCAAGGACACCAGAAGAGCATGCTGAGCATCTCAGAATTGTTTTGGGAGAATTAAGGAAACATCAGTTGTACGCCAAATTTAGCAAGTGTGAGTTTTGGCTAAGGCAGGTTGGTTTCCTAGGCCATATATTGAACCAAGAAGGCGTGGCCGTAGACCCAGAAAAAGTCAAAGCCATACTTGACTGGAAGCCACCCGCCAACGTTACAGATGTGCGGAGTTTCCTGGGAATGGCCGGATATTACAGAAGATTTATTGAAGGATTCTCCACTGTGGAAAAACCAATAACACAGTTGCTCAAGAAAGACAAGAAATTTGTATGGACGGAAGCATGCGAGAGAAGCTTCCAAGAACTTAAGAAGAAGCTAACAACCGCACCGGTATTAACCGTGCCAGACATACACAAGAGTTTTGAAGTATATTGTGACGCGTCCCGAAAAGGCCTCGGATGTGTACTAATGCAGGATGGCAAAGTTGTCGCGTATGCCTCCAGGCAGCTGCGAAAACATGAGGAAAATTACCCAACACATGACTTGGAGCTAGCAGCAGTCATACATGCACTCAAGGAGTGGAGGCACTTTCTGTTGGGAAATCGCTATGAAATATATACGGACCATAAGAGCTTCAAATATATTTTCACACAGCCAGAGCTAAATTTACGCCAACGACGCTGGTTGGAATTGGTCAAGGACTATGATGTCGGCATTCACTACCATCTAGGGAAAGCAAATGTAGTGGCTGATGCCCTTAGTCGAAACCCCAGCCCGGACAACGACGGTCCGCAAAACTTGAGGCCTGAGTTTCAGCAAGAGTTCGCTAGGCTCAACATGGTGTTAGTCTCTGAGGGCACCGTATCAAATCTGGAGATACAACCCACCCTAGTGGAACAAATTAAGAAGGCTCAACAGGGACATCCCAGCATCGAAGGTATAAAGAAGAAAATGAACCTTGGTAAGGCTTCAGAGTTCGTCACAGACAGTGAAGGAATATTATGGTACGGAGACAGACTTTGCGTACCTAACATTGAGGAACTCAAGCAACAAATCCTAACCGGAAGCCACACCGCTCCATACTCGATCCATCCTGGAGGAACCAAAATGTACAAAGACATTCAGGAAAGATTTTTGTGGCACGGTATGAAAAGGGATATAGCTGCATTTATTGCTTGTTGCGATTCATGTCAGTGCATCAAGGCCGAGCATCAAAAGCCAGCAGGGCTACTCCAGCCAAACAGGATACTGGAGTGGAAATGGGATGAAATAGGAATGGACTTCATCGTCGGACTACCCCGATCACAACGCGGAAATGACGCCATATGGGTCATCACAGACCGACTAAACAAGGTTGCTCATTTCATTCCCGTGAAGACTACCTACTCCACACAAAGACTGGCCAAACTTTATCTCTCCCGTATAGTTTGTTTGCATGGAGTCCCAAAGACTATAATATCCGACCGAGGCACACAATTTGTCTCCAAATTTTGGGATCACCTGCAACAAGCTCTGGGCACGCAGCTAGCTTTCAGTACAGCGTACCACCCTCAGACTGATGGACAAACGGAACATGTGAACCAAATCCTAGAGGATATGCTGAGAGCCTGTGTGCTCACCTATGGGTCCAGTTGGGAAGAGAGTTTGTCGTATGCCGAGTTTGCTTACAACAACGGTTACCAAGCCAGCTTGCAAATGGCACCCTTTGAAGCATTGTACGGGCGGAGGTGTCGTACCCCACTGAATTGGTCAGAAACAGGTGACAGCCGTATCTTCGGCCCAGACATGCTTAAAGAGGCCGAGGAGAAAGTTAAGCAGATCAGGGACAGACTCAAGACAACGCAGAGCCGACAAAAGAGCTACTACGATCAAAAACATCGTGAGGTCAGCTTTGAACCCGGTGATTCCGTATACCTACGAGTGTCTCCTATGAGGGGCCTGCAACGGTTCAAAATTAAGGGGAAGCTAGCCCCGAGATTTATCGGACCATTTTGTATAGAGGCACGAAGAGGCACAGTGGCCTACAAACTAGACTTACCCAAGGAGCTGTCAGACGTCCATGACGTATTCCACGTCTCACAATTGAGAAAATGTGTGAGTAACCCGGAGAAGCATGTATCTCATGAGGGCATTGATGTACAACCAGATCTCACCTACAGAGAGCGGCAGTAAAGATACTCGGAGTGTCTGAACGGAGGACCCGTCAGAAAACGACCAAATTTTTCAGAGTTCAGTGGAGCAACCACACTGAGGATGAAGCTACATGGGAAAGGGAAGATTTTCTTCAGGCAGAATATCCATATCTATTCGAGGATCAGCTGAAATCTCGAGGACGAGATTTTTCCTAAGGGGGTAGGTGTTGTGACACCCAAAATTTCATTTGGATTTTTCAAAATTTTTACTTGACTTGAGGGAGGTGATTTAAAAATTTTCTTCAAAAGAACCCTCCCTTTCAAAATATTTTTTTTATGGCAAGAGTTTTATTTGGATTCACCCAAGACTTGTTTTTGGTCTTGGAGGTTCTTGCTTTATATTTTGGACTCAAGCCAAAATGCTTTTCACTTGGGAAAAATGTCTTTTGAAAATTTCTTTGAAAATACTCTATAGCTTTTGGAATAATCCTTTACCACTTTCAACAAATCTCTCTTGCCATGACCTTAGTGCAAATCCACTCTCATAAACCTTTCCTTATCTTTGGATCATGATTTACTTCAAATCCAGCAAGTTGGACCTCTCCATATTTTTATTTTCCACTTATTTCTTATCAAAACAATTTCTACCTTATATCTTGATCATTGGAGGTTTACAAAGGAACTACTCTTTATGCTTTGATTTTTGCCCCCAAACCTTTTTCCCTTCCTAGTCCTTTGAACCCTCAACCAAGATCCATGAAGATCCACTGGTCTCCAGTTCAAAAATTTTCAAACTATACTTGCTGCAAGTTTGGACCAGATTTGCCAAATTTGATGAAATTCATTCAAATCCTTCTCCAAAAATTCTGAGTAAAATCAGGCAGCCTCTGGGTGCATTGAGTGGTCACCTCACCAAGCCCCAGCTCCAGGAAAATTTTTCTTCATACCTAATCATTTCATCGAACACCTTCAGAGCACTGTCAATATCAAGTTCAGTCAAATTCAGTTAACAGTGGCTGAATCACTGTCGTTTTCTTCAGTGTCTGTTGTCGATCTCGCCAGTGCCCGGCGTCGCTGTGTTTCCTGTCCCCTCCCCCTTGTCCTCTGCACCGCACGAGCGCCTGGATGCTTGCAGGCGTCGGCGACGAGCTGGAGGAGGTGCGCCGCCCCGTGACCGACGCCAGCGGCGGCTTTGCGGCCGCCAGAGAGAGGCGCAGCGCAGACGGCGCCACCCAGCGCCGCCCAAGCCACCGGAGAGCGCCGCGTGGTCTTCCACTCCCCAGTGTGCGCTGCCACCCTCGTCGTGAACCGCTGGGCGCAGAGCGCGCTCTCTGCCGCCGTCGTGCCCGTGCGGCCACCCCACCGTGGACCGGCGCCATTACGCCAAGACCGACCAGGATTAGCGGGGGAACGGCACCAGTACACCTCACTGATGCTGCCTGGCCACCTAAACTCCTTGCCAAGCCGCTGCCTCACCGTAATTGCTCACCGGAGCAACCCCGTTCACGGCCACCCCCTCGAGCCGCCTATAAATAGAGGCCCCGAGCTCCAGCTAGTACCCACACCACCTCTACACTCCACCAAGACCCTGCCTAGCCACTGGAAGAGCCCCGAGGAAGTCTCCTTCCTCAACTCCGGCCGCCGCGACCCGCCACGGGATCCAGCTCGATTCGCTCCCGTGCGTGCACCTCTGCCTCCTATCTCTTGCCAGTAGCTCTCTAGTGCATCCCTCCTTCTGACCCGCGCTTCAATTCGAAGTTTGCAGTACACCACCGGAGTTCCCCACCATCGCCCGAGCCGCCGTCCGCCGGAGAAAGTGTCGCCGTCGACGTGGTGCTCCCCGACGCCAAAGTCCACCACCCACCGACGCGGAAGGACACGCTGATACTCTTGGTACACTCCGATCTCCCTGACTCGCCGTGGTTCGACGCCGGCGACCACCGCAGCCTTCGGGCGCCGGCGAGGTCTTTCAAACCTGACATGTGGACCCCCACGTCAGCCTCTCTTTCTTTCCCCGCGAACCGTTTTCTGTTGGCGCCTTTGGGCAGAGTACGTTTTCTCTATGGGCTTGCGCGTTTCTATTCGAACCGTTTTCTGTTTTCTCAGTTAAACCCCTGGAACTTTTCTGTTTCATTACAAATGAGTCCCTGGACAGAAACCCTTATAACTTTTTAATAAAAAGAGATTTTTGAGTGATTCTTTTTCTGACGGTCTTACAATTTTGTCTAGTTTTTTATGGGATTTATTTGAAATTTTTTTGGAACAACTTTTATGCACGCGTTGGTTTTCACGTTAGTATGCTTTTTCGCTATACCGTAGGTTCCGGAAGAGGTGACGGAGCCGCGAACTTCGCCGAGCTAGACTCCGACTTCTCAGAACCAGGCAAGCATGTTTGAACCTTTGATATGATAGGTGTTTGCATGATTGCGTGAAAGGTTGTGCATGGCATACGAGTATCGGTGAGCACCTCGTTGCATGTGAGGCAACTACCCGTGTGTTCCAAAGTTACGGTGATCTCTGATGAGAGATGGCCTAGTCATGTGGTGACATGAAGGGCAGTAAGGTGGTACTGTTGTAGCATGCCAGCCTTACATCATCCGTTAAATTCCGACGTTAACGTGGACGGAGTCACGTTATCGTTCTTCCCCCTTCCGTGCTACCACATGTTTTCTGCCAGAATGCGGTTTAGTAAGTTGGTAACCTCTTTCCGTGTACACACCAAACAGAGGGGCCGGGATGATGGTTCCATGGCCCTGGATTAAAGCCAGTCATCTGGTCAGGGGGCATGGGTGTTTCCGGTTGGGACCGAGAGGGGGGCACCCCTTAAAGCGCGCGTATAGAAATTTTGATCCCATGCTACGCGAGGTTGTAGCCTCCCCGTCTCAAGGTTTTTCTTGAACGTTGCCGAGGGTGATTCCTGGCTTCGGAATGTTGAATGGGTGTGTACTGGTTAGACGTGTTTCTTCCAAAACACCGTAGACGGAACTAGTCCCCGTGACTACTGAAATCCGTTGGCTGTGGTTAAAGTACAAACTCTGCAGAGTCAAATCCTTTCGAGTCATCGTATCCATGGTCAAGTATCGTGATCAGTGTATCCATATCTATGTCAAGTCCTTGTGGTTTGTTCTTCTTTCCGGTAAGTGAGCATGAGTAGTATACTTAGCTGAACGTTACTCCTGTGGATGGACTAACCCTGTTGTTTATCTCATGCCTGATTATTCTCTGGATATGATTTAAATTCTTGAGCTAATAAGATGTTAAGTTATGAAGCCCTTTATGTGATGTCGCTCAGACGTCCGACTGTGGCATGTTTGTCTTTTATTTCCAATATAAGCCCTTTATGTGATGTCGCTCAGACGTCCGACTGTGGCATATTGATTATTTACTTTTGATATAAGCCCTTTATGTGATGTCGCTCAGACGTCCGACTATGGCATGCACTATCTTTTATTTCCTTTTATAATCCCTTTATGTGGTGTCGCCCTGACGCCCGACTGCGGCATTATTATTCTTGCAGTTTCCTCTCGAGGAGTCATTCAAACCCTCGTTTGGCACCCAGTATTTATTTTGGGATTTCGGGAGGACTACCGCCCGACTTCTCTGTTATTTTCCCATGCATTATTATCTCTATGTCTGAACGCACTTGTTAATCTGTTCATATGCTTCATGTTTACATTTGTTATATCTTATGTCCGAACTGTCTTGCGAGTACTTTCATAGTACTCACCTGGCTTGTTGATTTGGCCAGATGTTGACGAAGGCGATCTCTTGGATGAAGAGTTTGATAGTGCGTCCGACGCCTAGAGGAGTCCCAGTTAGTCCTGTGCGATCCCGGATATTGGTCACTTGTATTATATACGCTTCCGCCACCCGCAATAAGTCTCCTCGAGCCTCACTCCGACGCTCGAAGAGCTGTAGTTTTCAGGAGTCATATCACCCACTTCGCGGTGATATTTCCACCACCGTTGTTATCGTGAGTTAGTAGTCATGCCACCCTATCCGCCGTTATGTTTTATCGGCGTTCATGTAATAAATTGTTGAGCAGTCTCCGCTCAACCTTGTATTATATTAAGTACTGCTGGTATTTTTTCTTCTGTGACCAAGATATTGTCTACCAGTGTGAAGGAATTCTTCTTTACTGGTCCGTAATAGGGATTGGTCTCTCAATAAATATTTTATTGAAAAACCGGTCGTGACAGCACCCCAGTTTGCACAAATACAAAAAAAGTTGTTAGTATAAAGTAAGTTGTACTATGAATTGACAATTTAAACAGGCACCTACACGGTCCATGTAGAGCACACTTAAAAAAATGGAACTCACCGGAAAGAATCCTAGAACAACATTGTACTTGCGCATCACAGCAAAAAAACGGAGATCTGTCAGTCCTTCTGAGGTGAAGTTAGTTTGGTCTTGTGGGGAGTAATGTAACCATCCTTCAACTGCTCCTTTTGATGAGAAGATAGAGATGGCTTCTTCATCCTGGCATAATCAGAACTACTCCATATTCTTCTTCAGAGGAGGATGATCCTGTTGTGCAAAGACAAGAGGGCAACTAAATGCTTGCATCCCTGTTTGCTCAAAAAAAGGAAAAGGAATATTTAAAACAACACAGATGAAGCACTTCTCAAGGACACACTTTCTCATGATAGTATCTAAACAGTAGCACAACACCATTAGAGATGACAAAGCTCAATGATATGGATGAAATCTGTGGGCGAGTACCAACCTTTGTCAGGAGCTTATTGTGTAGAGCATACAGATCAAGCACTTCTCCGGAACCATCTGTTGCTATCTACTATGGTTGCCATGCTTACTATATACTCCTCGATTAGTTTAATGTTTCCAACATCTTCTTGTGCAGTTCCACTAAAATATATGGTATCTTCAAAGAAGATCCCTGTTTGCACAAGTAGAGATAATTACATATTACATTAAGAGTGGCATCAAATCAGTGGCAAAACAATTGCTCGTTCTAGCCATAGCAATAAATTAAGATGCAAAACTATATCATTACTTGTTTCATCGTAGTTCCAGTGCTTCATTACAGCACCGGGAGTTGATTTTTGTTTTTCTTCCGCTTGTTCTTCCCCTTCATCACTTGGTTCAATAACAGACAAGCTTCACCTTCAATGTAAGATTTGGCATGTAAATTAGGGAGCACAAGTATAGCACTAAACAACGACATTAATTTTCTGATGAAAGTGACAAAATAGAGGCCAACAGTTGTGAAATATCCTTATCTTACCTCAATGGAATATTACGGTGCACATACAGATTGGAAGTCTTGTCTCGATTTGTAGAGTTCACTAAAATCAAGCAACATTACCGTACAAGTAGCACAACATATGAAAGCACACTGCACAATCATGTGAAAGAAGGCTAGTACTGACCTCTCATGACGCAGAATTCAAACAACTCACAAGAAGAAGATCTGGACCAAATTTGCCAACACAGATAGGAAGTAAGATCTCCTCTTGTGCGGTTCCGCTAAGATGAAGCAATCAAGCAACATTGTCGGTGTGACATTTTGGTTGAACTGCACAAAACACTCTTAAAACAAAAGTGTTTTGTGCAGTGCAACAAAGGGTCACAATAGCAACGAGGTGAATTAGATATCCCTGTTTACACAGAGGTGCAAAGGAAACAACTAGTGGTCAATAATGGTGGATGACACAGAAACCAACAAAAAGAAGCATCTAACTTATCTAAATGGGAAAGAAAGCAAGATAGTAGCATTTCTCAAACGGTGGCATTGATTCATATTAACAGAGACATTATATTAACCATAAAATTCGTTAAACATGTAATTTGCTTTTAACTGTGGCATTGCATCAATTTTCCAGCGGCCTTATTTGAGGGTGTTTGTTTACAGGGACTTTTTGGTGTAGGGATTAAAAAAAGTCCCTGTCAGTCGCATCTAAACCAAAAAGGAGGGACTTTTAGGGACTAAAAGTGGGCATTTGGCACTAAATAAAGAAGGCCCCGAGGAGTCTTTTTGGGACTTTTTCCAATAGTTGCCCCTGCCCCGCATCACACCTTATCTCTATTAGTTCATTACTAGGGGTAACA
Organism: Aegilops tauschii subsp. strangulata; assembly: GCF_002575655.3. Taxonomy (NCBI): domain Eukaryota; kingdom Viridiplantae; phylum Streptophyta; class Magnoliopsida; order Poales; family Poaceae; genus Aegilops; species Aegilops tauschii. The sequence continues at coordinate 333,548,472 of NC_053036.3, forward strand.
TGGTCTTTTAGTATGTCATTTAATAACCTCTAGTCCATGTTTCGTCCCTGGAACCAAGCAGGTAGGGGCTAGGGACTTTTTAGTTGGGACTAAAAAAAGTCCTAGGACTTTTTAACCAAACAGGGCCTTAGATTAACAACAGCTAAAGAGTTGCACGGGATAGTGGACGCACCAACACCATGTGCATCTACCGATGTATGAAGGGGTGATGCACAGTCTGTTGCAACAAAGAACAAACAACCATGGAGCATATTTGTGTTGGTCCCAGTTTTGTTATCTTTAGACACCTTTGCCTATGTGAGCGCAGCAAATCTAGTCCTGCTCAAACTCTACAGCCTTGTCCCCTAAAACAAAAAGATCAGTTTGTTACAGATGTGCGTACTGCGCTTGTCATTGTTTTCCCTTTTCGACCAACGTAGGTGCTGGATAGCCAGTCTGTACTAGTACTTCCCCCTTCCTTTCCTCTTTGAACCACATCCTAGATTCATGCTATACAACTTTCCCCACTACTTTCCCCCATTCCTTTCCTCTTTGAACCACGTCCTAGATTCATGCTATACAACTTTCCCCACAACTTCCCCCTTCCTTTCCTTTTTGAACCACATCCTAGATTCATGCTATAAAACTTTCCCCACTACTTTCCAACATTCCTTTCCTCTTTGAACCACGTCCTAGATTCATGCTATACAACTTTCCCCACTACATTCCTGTTTGATCCAACACCTAGATTCGAGCGCAGAAGCGGGAAAAGCCCACATGCAGCTAGAGCAATGCATGTGGAACAAGTAAATTATACCTTAAGGTTCTTGGGGTGTGGTTCGGTGGGCGACTGGAGGCCGTTCGGCCCACACTATGTACGGCGGTGAGGAAGAAGGGGTCGGAGGCCCTCCCACGCCGCTGGTGGGTGAAAGAGAACAGCTGCGCCGGTAATGGATTCCCTCCCTCGCCGACGGTGACCGCATTAAGCCTCCTTCCCTTCCCGGCGGACGGATCCTGCCGGCTCTTTGACCAGCAGTGAGGGGAGAGAGAGAGGCCAACAAAGTCTTGTTTAGATCTGGAGAGGGATGAGAGAGTGTGAAGAGAGCAACTACAAGCGCTGAGGCTCCAACGTGTATATATATAGTGGAGAGAGAGTGTGAAGAGTGTAAACCCTAGAAAACAAGCGCCGAGGCTGCAACATATACGTGATGAGGTGATTATACGGTCACTACGAGATCGTATAACTCCATATCCATCCATTTTGACCAGTCAAAGAATTCTCCTAGCACCGCCCCAGATCACTTTCTCTCTCTGTCATGCGGGGACTACCTGTCATTTGGTGGAAGAAAGAAGACGAACAAAAACAAAATTATGCTCAAGTGTAGTTATCGAACCCGAGACCTCAAGTTTGATGAGCGAACAGGCTAACCAGCTACACCACCCTCCCGTTATGTTCAACAAGAGGAAAATAACCTTTTATACATTCCTGCATTCGTGTGACAAGCATGCCGTGTTTTTTTTGCGTGGGAGTCATTGGGATTTAAATCATAATCGTGTCATGTGGCTTTGGTGGTAAGGTCTTTTGGGATTTAAAGCAGTGTTGGTAGTACATAAACAATGCAGCCATAGTCACCTTACCTCTCTCCACGTAGTACATTGGGTCCCACCAGTCAGAGGGTGAAACAAACACAATTAAAAGCGCCAGCGGTGTATCTTACCTCACACATATCGCTACTGCTCGTGAACATTGTCCAATTGATCGCTCTGTTCGCTCACGTACTATTTTAAGTGAATCCTTATTATAATATGCACACAATTTTGGGCACTTGTATTCGACCAAAGTCAGTGTGCCACCGTATCTCGTACTACTCCCTCCGTTTACGTGTAATAAGTCATGTTAGAAGGTGCAAGCAGATTGAAGGAGAAGGAGAAACTTGACTGGTCCTTCCTCCAATCAAAGCCCTGATTTCTGTCTCTAAATGCAACAATTAATCCCAACAACTAAGAGATGCCGTTTTAGCTACCATGCAGGGCCACGTATTAACTCTCATGCAAGCCGACTTTGATTTCTTGACTGATCAACGCGTAGTTGCGCTCCATGCATTGGGATTCCGGGGGAGCTAACAAGGCAGAGTAAGGAGCGTTTGGTTACATTGCTTAGGTTGGTCATAGGGGTGACTAACTTGGACTAGTAACATGCATATGTTACTAGTCTATGTTACTACTACCTTCGTCCTGGTTTATAGGTCCCCTTTGTAGTTTGTGCCAAATTTTGACCAAAGATTTAACTAACAAAATGTTAATGCATGTCAACAAAAATTATATCGTTGGATTCGTATTTGAACATAGTTTTCAATGATATAATTTTTTGTGACATGGATGAACATTGTTAGTTCAATCTATGGTCGAAATTTGGCATGAAATACAATGGGGACCAATAAACCAGGATGGTGGTAGTACCTTCATAGTGGGTAGTAACATATGGATGGTAACATGCAAGTCTTCATTAATTAAGATTTAGACTCATTTTACCTCGGGGTGTGTTATGTTACAGTAACATATTATGTTACCACAAGCATCTCTTTCCTCATTAACTCCTTGCCACATAAGCAATTTTTTCTTGGGATGTGCTATGTTACTACCTAAGTTACTCCCACTATGGCTAGCCTTAGTAAGGGCATCCACAATGTGATGTTTTTGCGCCTCTAAGGCCGCCTCTAAGGATTTCTAGTCTGCCTCTATACACTGCATGATTTAGTTTGTCCGCCTCTATGGTTAGCGTCGCCTCCAACACTAGAGGTAGCCTCCAAGTGAATAAAGAAGTGGAAGAAAAGAAGAGAGGAGAAAAGAGACCTGCATGCACGCGGATGAGAAGTTGTAACTTGCATTTTTTATTTATTGCAGGCTTATGGTGGGCTCCACCTTGGAGTCATGTTAAAATCTTTATACACTGCGGAACTTCCATTCATGCTTAGAGGCACTAACGTGGGGCCTAGCTTAGAGGCTGCACTGCCTCCATACATTGGAGATTCTCTAAGGAAATTGCTCGGCTAGCCCAGCTAGCCAGCTTTCGCTTTGCCAACCTTGCCTGGTCAAACGGTTTAGTTCTTTTTCTTACCAGCCTTGCCCTGTGAAAATTGTTGTCATGAGTCATCGATTTCCAGAGTGCTTATCATGCTATTCTGGGCAGGCCGGCTTATGCACGTTTCATGGCTCGACCATGTTATGTTTACCTCAAATTGAAGATGCCTGGTCCTAAAGGAGTGATCACTATCACTGGCAATCGGAAGAAGGCAGAAGAGTGCTTCCAGAAGGGCTCAAAGATCGCCGATGCGCAAATGGCAGTAGTGGAATTGCAGGAGTATCAAAAAAATGCAGATCCGAGTGATTTGTTGCGAGCTAAGAAGCCTGCCACGGATTCAGCATTTCAGTCGTCTAGTGAAACGATGCCGATTCATATTCACCTGACCGATCCCAATGCTGCTCCGACTCACATTTCGACAACACTCGACTCCAAATAGGAAGAAGCGCTCACCCAGTTCCTCCGTGAGAACTGGGACATCTTTGCATGGAAACCTTCTGACATGCCGGGTGTTCCCAGGGGGCTGGCTGAGCACCATTTGCGAGTCGACCCAAAAGTGAAACCAGTCAAAGAACATCTTCGAAGGTCCTCCGTACAGAAGAGAAAAGCAATCGGTGAAGAAGTGGCTCGGCTCCTAGCAGCTGAGTTTATCCGAGAGATTTACCACTCCGAGTGGCTAGCCAATGTTGTCATGGTCCCCAAGAACGACGACTCACTTTGCATGTGCATTGACTTCAAGCATATCAATCGGGCCTGCCCGAAAGATCACTTTCCTCTCCCCCGCATCGATCAAATAGTCGACTCGACTGCAGGGTGTGAGCGCTTGTCCTTTTTGGACGCTTATTCCGGGTATCATCAGATCCGACTGTATGGACCCGATGAGATAAAAACAGCTTTCATCACTCCATTTGCGTGCTTCTGTTATGTCACCATGCCATTCGGCCTGAAGAATGCTGGAGCCACATTCATGAGGATGATTCAGAAGTGTTTACTCACTCAAATCAGTCGGAATGTGGAAGCATACATGGATGACAATGTGGTCAAGTCACGTAAAGGTTCTGACCTGTTGGCTGACCTTGCTGAAACTTTTGCCAACCTCAGAAGGTATGATATCAAGCTTAATCCATCAAAGTGCACATTCGGAGTTCCGGGCGGAAAATTACTCGGCTTCCTCGTTTCCGAACGGGGGATCGACGCTAACCCAGAGAAAGTTGGTGCCATTCTCCGAATGAAACGCCCTATGCGTGTGCACGATGTCCAGAAGCTTACATGTTGTTTGGCCGCCTTAAGTCGATTCATTTCTCGCCTCGGTGAAAAGGCATTGCCTCTTTACCGACTAATGAAGAAGTTTGATAAGTTCGAGTGGACTCCTGAAGCTGATGCAGCATTTGCAGAGCTCAAAGCCCTACTTTCCACCCAGCCGGTGCTTGCTACCCCAATTAGCAAAGAGCCTTTACTGCTTTACATTGCAGCCACTGGACAAGTCGTCAGTACAGTACTTACGGTCGAGCGGGAAGAAGAAGGAAAAGCCTGTAAAGTTCAGCGCCCAGTATACTATGTTTCTGAAGTTTTGACTCCATCAAAGCAAAGATATCCACATTATCAGAAGCTTGTTTATGGGATTTATATGACCACGAAGAAGGTTGCACATTATTTCTCTGACCACTCCATTACAGTCGTCAGCGATGCTCCATTATCAGAGATTCTGAACAACAGAGATGCAACCGGTCGAGTGGCAAAGTGGGCGATTGAACTCCTTTCTTTGGATATTAAGTTTGAGGCAAAGAAAGCTATCAAGTCCCAAGCAATAGCAGATTTCCTCGCCGAGTGGATCGAACAGCAACTGCCGACTCAAGTCCACTCGGAACACTGGACCATGTTCTTTGATGGTTCCAAGATGCTGAATGGTTCCGGTGCTAGGGTGGTACTGGTATCCCCCCGAGGAGACAAGCTCAGATATGTTCTCCAGATTCACTTTGATTCCTCTAATAACGAAGGGGAATATGAAGCACTCTTATATGGGTTACGTATGGCCATCTCGCTCGGCGTCCTTCGCCTCATGGTCTACGGTGACTCAGATTTGGTAGTCAATCAAGTGATGAAGGACTGGGATGTCAGAAGCCCATCTATGACTGGTTACTGCAATGCGGTGAGGAAGTTGGAAAAGAAGTTTGAGGGGTTAGAGATCCATCATATACCCCGACTAAAAAATCAAGCAGCCGATGATTTGGCAAAGATAGGCTCCAAGAGGGAAGCCATTCCCAGCAACGTGTTTTTGGAACACATTCATACACCTTCAGTTCAAGGAGATCCTTTCACTGAAGAGCCCCCGCAGCCTAAGAGTGCCACAGATCCGACTAAAGTCGAAGTCCCAGCCGTGGTCGACCTAATCACGGAGGTTTTGGTCATCACTCCCGACTGGACAGTGCCATACATTGCGTATATCCTTAGGAAGGAACTCCCTGAGGATGAAGAAGAGGCTCGATAGATCGTCCGTCGATCCAAAGCCTTTACTGTGATAAGAGGACAACTGTTCAGGGAAAGCGTAACCGGAGTTAGCCAGAAATGCATAACACCAGAAGAAGGTCGAGTGATCCTCAACGACATCCACTCGGGGACCTGTGGTCACCATGCGTCCTCTCGGACCATTGTGGCCAAAGCATACCGAGCTGGATTTTATTGGCCACGAGCAAATGAAATGGCGAAACATATAGCCGACAACTGTGAAGGCTGCCAGTTTTACTCCAATATGTCCCACAAGCCTGCGCCAGCCCTGAAGACTATTCCACTCGTCTGGCCCTTTGCTGTTTGGGGATTGGATATGGTTGGACCCCTGAGGACTGGTAGGAGCGGCTTCACTCATGTGCTTGTAGCAGTCGACAAGTTTACCAAATGGATTGAAGCCAAGCCTATCAAGAATCTTGAAGGCAGTACCGCCGTCAGCTTCATCAGAGAATTGACATTCAGATATGGAGTTCCGCACAGCATCATCACTGAAAACGGGTCGAACTTCGATTCTGATGAGTTCAGAGCCTTCTGTGCTTCCCAAGGCACACGAGTCGACTATGCTTCAGTCGCCCACCCCCAGTCGAATGGACAAGCAGAAAGAGCAAATGGCTTGATTCTCAAAGGACTAAAACCCTGACTGATGCGTGATATCAAGCACGCAGCAGGCACCTGGGTCGATGAACTTCCATCAGTTCTTTGGGGATTGAGGGCAACTCCCAATCGGTCGACTGGCCGAACTCGATTCTTCTTGGTTTATGGAGCTGAAGCTGTTCTACCGAGTGACATGCTTCACAATGCACCCCAAGTCGAGCTCTTCTCTGAAGATGAAGCAGAACAGGCCCGGCAGGACGCAGTCGATCTCCTAGAGGAGGAAAGAGAGATGGCCTTAATCCGGTCGACCATTTATCAGCAAGACTTGCGTCGATTCCACGCCAGAAACATGAGGGGCCGAGCCTTTCAAGAGGGAGACTTGGTTATTCGAGTGGATCAAGAGAAACCACAGAAGCTCGCCCCTGCGTGGGAAGGTCCCTTAATTGTCACCAAAGTTCTCCACAATGGAGCATACCATCTTTACAATGTCGAGCATCAGAAAGACGAGCCACGGGCTTGGAACGCGGAGCTGCTCCGCCCCTTTTATACTTAAGTACTCATTCGGATGAGATGTAATAAGAAATAACTTTGTAGTTTGTTTATCAAAGACAAGAGCTTTACAGTCTTCCTAAGTGGTTGTTGTTGCTTTTGTTAGCGTCTGAAATCCCCCAGTGGGTGACTTTGCCGCGAAAACGTTTCGCCTAAAGTTTGAAAAATCCTACCGAGTGATGAGCAAGCCTCTCACTCGGGGGCTTAGCCGCGAATCCGTTTCGCCTAAGTTTGAAAAATCCTACCAAGTGATGAGCAAGCCTCTCACTCGGGGGCTTAGCCGCGAATCCGTTTCGCCTAAGTTTGTAAAATCCTACCGAGTGGTGAGCAACCCTCCCACTCGGGGGCTTAGCTGCAGTCCAGTACTCGCCTAAGTTTGTAAAATCCTACCGAGTGGTGAGCAACCCTCCCACTCGGGGGCTTAGCTGCAGTCTAGTACTCGCCTAAGTTTGTAAAATCCTACCGAGTGGTGAGCAACCCTCCCACTCGGGGGCTTAGCTGCAGTCCAGTACTCGCCTAAGTTTGTAAAATCCTACCGAGTGGTGAGCAACCCTCCCACTCGGGGGCTTAGCTGCAGTCCAGGACTCGCCTAAGTTTGTAAAATCCTACCGAGTGATGAGCAACCCTCCCACTCGGGGGCTTAGCTGCAGTCCAATACTCGCCTAGTTTGAAAAATCCTACCGAGTGGTGAGCAACCCTCCCACTCGGGGGCTTAGCTGCAGTCCAGTACTCGCCTAAGTTTGAAAAATCCTACCGAGTGGTGAGCAACCCTCCCACTCGGGGGCTTAGCTGCAGTCCAGTGCTCGCCTAAGTTTGAAAAATCCTATCGAGTGGTGAGCAACCCTCCCACTCGAGGGCTTAGCTGCAGTCTAGTACTCGCCTAAGTTCGAAGTCCATCCCCATTCGCAAGGACGACGAGGTGCAGGTCGACTGCAACTTTCTCCTTCGGAGCTGCACCACAAGTACAACGTGTGCTCCACCCTTATCCGCAAGGACGACGAGGTGCGGGTTGACTGGAGCATCAACCTCAGAGCCGCATCTCAAGCACAAAGATTATTCCGCGTGAAGAACAAATTCCACTCGAAGACAAATACAAGCATATTCAGAGATAAATCAAGTTCAGATAAATCCTAAAGTTCAAGACCACGGATCAAAGTACTCGGGCATTCAGCCCGAAGGAGTTTAACGGTTACAAAATCACTCGGCATTCCGAGGCAAATTTAAGGCAGAGCATAAAAGTTTGTTCACTCCGCAGGAGGAGGGCTGGCAGGCTCGACGAATTCGTCCAGGCCGATCCCGTCAGCAATCCGAGTGGCGGCAACAATGAAAGTCTCCATGAAGGACTGGAAGTTGTGCCTCTTGGTGTTAGCAACTTTAATCGCCGCCAGCTTCTCTTCCCGAGCTTCTCGACAGTGGACGCGAACTAGAGATAGAGCCACATCAGCGCCGCACCGGGCAGAAGACTTCTTCCATTCTTGAATTTGACTGGGAGCTTCATTGAACCGAGCCATCATAGACTCGAGGTCATTCTGAAATGTTACCATGGGCCAGAGAGCTGTGTCAATCCATGACATCGCGACTTTTAGTCGGGCGAGATAATCGACAATACCAGTGATGCGGGATTCCAGTCGGAGCACGTTCATGGCAGCTTCATCCTTCACTGGTGAGTTGATGGGGTCCAAGCTTGGTTCAATTCACCCGGTCTCTACCTCGAAGTCCCGGCAAAACTCTGCATACACAATTCAAGGGTAAGCCAATGATCATATGTCGAGTCGACAAGAACAAACCAGTCGGATCAAAGGAAACACCTTCAAGCATGACGAAAAACTTCTTAGGAAGGCTTCCTAGATAATTCTCCAGATCGTTCCTCCTGCGGGCAATACCTTCCATCTTCTCATTCAGATTTTCCTTGTCCTTCTTCAGGCGAGTTGCTTCCTTATTGGCTTCGTCAAGGGCAGTTTTCAGCCTGGAGTTTTCTTCCTCCAATTTGCCGATTGAAGCCAACTTCTGTTCAACGAGTGAAGTTTTCTCATCAGCTTTTTTCTGCGCGGCGGCCAGATCTTGATCCTTTTTCGCTGGAGCTTGGTTCAGTTTCTCTGAAAGAAATAATGTTGTATTCAGAAAAAGCAGAATGAAATCCGGTTCAGGGAAAACTCAGTCGACATGTCTTCTTTACCAGTGGCGTCATCCTTGGCCTTCTGCAGTTCTATCTTGGCCAGCTCCAGATCGAGGTTGAGCTGAATCTGTTGCTTCTCCAGGTCAGCAAAACGAGCTCCAAGATCACAAGATTTCTGCAACCAAAGAACAGGTCAGTCGACTAGTGAAAAGATTGGTTATTTCGGAGAGGTAAAAGGATAAAGCCAACAAATTCTAAGACTACTGCTGAATCAAACATCCAACAGTAGTCTCGGGGACTACACCTAGTGGATGCACTTAGCGTGCCCCCACTGGTTCAGTTTACACTCGACAAGGCCTGTCCAGCACGAGTGCAAAAAAAAACAAACAGAGTCTTCAGACCATAGTCGACTGCCAGCAGTCGACCACGGTCTCGAGGACTACACCCAGTGTGTTGAGGATATAGACCTGGGAGTCACCCGCCAGGAGGGCCGGGTTACACTAAGGGTCATTGCCAGAAGCCCGGAGCTAAGTTTCGAGATAATGGGCCGGAGATGGGCTGAGACCCGGCGATGGCTTATTACCCATAGTTATCATCATTGTTATAGTAGACTTGTAGTGTAAGGCAAGTATTGTTTAGAGTCCGAGCCGGACACTCTTACGAGCCGGCCGGGACTCTAAGGGCCGTTGGGTGCCAACCTCCCTATAGAAAGGGACGACCCGGCAGCGGATCAGGGGCGACAACAATCTGATCGAGAGCCGGGCATAGCTGTTTAGCTCCCTGGTTATCGAAACCCTGATTAATACCACCTCAACTGGACGTAGGCTTTTACCTTCACCGTAAGGGGCCGAACCAGTATAAACCCTCGTGTTCCTTGTCCCACTTAACCCCTTCAAGCTTCCCAATTGCGATGGCTCCACGACTAAGTCCTAACCCGAGGACATCTGCCGTGACAATTCCACGACAGTTGGCGCCCACCGTGGGGCTGGCGCACGGTGGATTTGAGTTCTTGAAGGGCAGCTTCGAAGGGCTCAAGGGATACGCTGTGGGCCAGATGACCAAGAGTCGTCGCGGCAAGCTCTACATCGACGATGCGGACTGGGGCCCCGACGCCGGCTCAGTGGAGTACGGGTACCGGGTCCCCTTCGGTGGAATTCATGTCTTCATCGGCAAGATTGGTGAGCCGGGCCCCGAGCCGGATCCCCGCGCCGATCTCATCGAAACGGCTCAGCGCGCACGACCCGCCCGGGCCCGGCCTGCCTTAAGGCGCGCTTTTGTGGGATGCATCCACGGAGGGCCCTCTGATCCATCCGGGTCTGGTGACGAGGCAGCCGCCGGCTCTGACGGCGAGTCGGCCGCTGATGAGTCAAACTCGTTGTACTAACTTCAAGATGGCAGGCTCATGAGTTATTCCGATGGCAACAGTATTCCGGACCTTTTTGAGCCGCCAAGTCAGGTCGGAGTTTTTATGGCTGGTGCGCAGCCTGTTCAGAACCCCGCTGCTGGATCAGAAAACCCGGTGCCTTCCCCGGCTCAGGTGCTGATGGATCTCACGGATAAGATGACGGCCCTGTTAACCGCCACGGTCGACCCGGCGGATCAAGTTCAGCATGATGCGGCGGTGGCACAACTAAAATTGGATCTGATAAAAGCTAAAGAGGACCTTGCAGCGGAAGGGATCAGGCTGGCTGCGGAGCGGGCGGCTCTCGATGCCCAGACCCAGCTGATGCAGGCGCAGTCCTTCCAACTCACGATGGATCAGAACGCGGCCAATGAGGTCATGAGAAGGAGGCATCAAAAGGCTCAATCTCGACTCCCGCCGGTCTACGATCCGCGCAACCTCTTCAACACGCCAGGTGCAGGGTCTAGTCACCCGCCAGGGGTCGTAGCACCCGGGTCTGGACCCCTTATTCAACCACGAGTGATGGGGCCTCCCCAGGGGCCCCCTGCCCCGCCTCAATATGTGCCAATACCCCCGGGCCATTATAATAACCCGCTGGAGAACATGGTCGCCGCGGCGGCACGGCTGGCGGCTTTGCCCGTTGATGGCGACTCTCCGACGGCTATTGAGACCCGCCGGGTCAGAGAACTCCTTCATACAGCACTGGCGCAACAAGAGGCGTACTCCTACAGCCGGGATAGGATCCACTCAACCCCTCGTCCAGGGCAGAGCCCGAGTTACAGCCGGCACATGGTCTCGGCGACCGGCTCAAGTAATGTCCGACGCCATGACCCGCCCCCTGGTCATGGCCCGGCTCATAATGGAGCCTTCTACGTAGCAGACCAAGCACGCCAGGAGGCGGAGCAGGCGCCTCAATTGACGGCTTACCAGACCCCCCCGGCTTATCCGACGACGTCCGTTGATGCGGGTATCCCTACCAGAACCGGGGGTGTCCCTTGTTTGGTGCCAGCTATCCGTAATGAACGTCTACCCAAGGACTTCAAAGGACCTAGGAAGGTGACTAACTATACAGCAGACTTACAGCCTGCAGCCTGGATTGAGAGTTATGAGATGGCTATGGAATTACTGGAAGTCAGTGAGGCGGCCATGGCCAAATATTTCACCATGATGTTAGATGGAACTGCCCGCACGTGGTTGAAAGGGTTACCGCCGAACTCCATCGGGTCTTGGGCTGAGCTGAAAGCCCGGTTCATTCAAAACTTCAAAGATACCTGTAGGAAATCTATGTCAATCGTGGATCTGACTAACTGTAAGCAGCAGGAGGGTGAATCCATGACCCATTGGGTTCGCCGGGTCAAGGAGATCATACATTCATCGGATAAGATGGATGCCGGCTCTGCAGTCTTAATGTTGGAACAAAACTGTCGCTTTGTGCCCCTAAAGATGAAACTCGGGCGGCTTAAGCGTGACTGTACTGATATGGGTACACTGATGGCAACTCTTGTCAAGTACGCCGATTCCGATGGTACCAAGGATCCCCCTTCAGATGATGAAAGGGCAGGGAAGGGAAAGAAGAACGGCAACGGCAAGGGTCCTCAGTTTAGCCCGGGGAACCAAGGAGGAGGCAAGCGCAAGGCCGATGGCAGCCTAGAGTTTGTAGCCAACACCAACTCTCAAGGTAATAACCAGCGACGCAAGGGGAGGCCCCCTCCCCGAGGCGGCGGGTCAGGACCTTCTCTGGAACAGCTGTTGAATGAACCTTGTCCGAGACACAGTTCTAGAGAGAAGCCGGCGACTCATCCGTGGAAGGATTGTGCTATCATGAAGGCCTTTAAAAACTACAATGGTCCGGGTGGCGGCTCAGGCGCCGGCGGCTTTCATGGCCCGGCCGGCGGGTCAAATTCCGGTCCTCAGAACGGTCAAGGGGGCTTTAATCAACAGTCTGGTCAGGGTCATCAACAGCAACAGGGGGGCTATCAGACCAACCCAAAGCAGCTTAGCGGTGGAAAGTATCACGTGTTCACCACTAGTTTGTGCAAACGAGACGAGAAGCTTCACAAGAGGGCTGTTAATGCTGTTGAGCCGGCGGTTCCACGCTACTTACGGTGGTCGGAGCAGCCCATAGTGTGGAGTAGGGAGGATCACCCTCCCCGGGTGGATAATCCGGGCCACCTGGCCTTAGTGGTGGCTCCTCAAGTGGGAGGCTATAAGTTCACAAAGGTACTCATGGATGGAGGCAGCAGCATCAACATCTTCTATTATGAGACTTTCCGTCGTATGGGGCTAGTTGATAAGAACCTCAGCCAGTCAAATACTATCTTCCATGGTGTGGTACCCGGTAAATCGGCTTATCCAGTCGGCAAGATCGAACTGGAAGTGGCCTTCGGTGATGAGAACAACTACAGGGTGGAGAAGTTGACCTTTGAGGTGGTCAAGATAAGAAGTCCTTACCACGCCATATTTGGACGGCCGGCTTACGCCAAGTTCATGGCACGGCCGTGTTATGTGTACTTACAACTCAAGATGCCGGGTCACAACGGGACCATTACGGTTCACGGCAGCCGGAAAGTGGCTCTGGAGTGTGAGGAAGGTGACGCGGCTTATGCAGAGTCTGTTTGTGCCACAGAAGAGTTGAAATTTTATAAAGACAATGTTGACCCAACAGATATGACCTCTCTGAAAAAGCCAACCACGGAGAATGAACCAGCAATGAAGTTTAAATCAGCTGATGAGACTAAACTTGTTGATTTTGTTCCAGGTGACTCGTCTCAGCAGTTCAGCATCAGTGCAAATCTGGACCCGAAATAGGAAGGCGCGCTCATCGAGTTCATCCGTGAGAATAGGGACATCTTCGCATGGAAACCTTCTGACATGCCAGGTGTACCTAGAGAACTCGCTGAGCACACTCTCAATGTTGATCCAAAATTTAAGCCGGTCAGACAGTTCCTTCGACGGTTTAACGAAGAGAGGCGGAAGGCCATTGGTGAAGAAGTGGCCCGGCTTTTGGCGGCCGGGTTCATTGTTGAGGTTTTTCACCCAGAATGGTTGGCTAACCCGGTGCTTGTACTTAAGAAGAACGGCACCTGGCGGATGTGTGTGGACTACACGGACTTGAACAAGGCGTGTCCGGCTGATCCTTTTGCTCTCCCCCGTATTGATCAGATCATTGATGCTACGGCAGGTTGTGCACGCTTAAGTTTCTTGGATGCCTATTCCGGGTATCATCAGATTAAGATGGCAGTTAAGGACCAGGAGAAGACGGCGTTCATCACTCCCTTTGGAGCCTTCTGCTATGTGTCTATGCCCTTTGGGCTCAAGTGTGCGCAGGCGACTTACCAGCGTTGTGTACAGAATTGTCTCCATAAACAGATCGGGCGCAATGTTCACGCTTACGTGGACGATATTGTGGTTAAGTCCATCAAGGAGGAAACCCTGATAGATGACTTAAGGGAAACCTTCGATAATCTCCGGGTCTACAAGATGATGCTTAACCCGGCCAAATGTGTTTTTGGTGTTCCTGCGGGCAAGCTATTGGGCTTCTTGGTTTCTGACAGAGGAATTGAAGCTAACCCGGAGAAGATCAAAGCTATCACTTCTCTAGCTAAGCCGGCATGTATAAATGATGTTCAGCGTTTGGCAGGTCGCATCGCTGCTTTAAGCCGGTTCATAAGCCGCTTGGGTGAGAAGGCTATGCCCTTATATCAGTTGATGAAGAAAACGGATAACTTTGTCTGGAATGATGCAGCTAATACCGCCTTCGAGGATTTGAAAAAGCAACTGGCAGAGCCCCCCGTCCTTGCTGCTCCGGTTGATAAGGAGCCCTTGCTACTGTATGTGGTGGCAAACACACGAGCCGTCAGTGTGGCTATGGTGGTGGAGCGTAAGGAGACGGGTAAGGAGCATCCGGTCCAGCGGCCGGTTTATTATGTCAGTGAGGTGCTTATTGAGTCCAAGCAGCGATACCCGCACTGGCAGAAGCTTGTATATGGTGTGTTCATGGCGAGCCGGAAACTCAAGCATTATTTTCAGGGTCATCCCATCACTGTGGTCAGTTCTGCCCCTCTTGGGGATATTATCCAGAACCGAGAGGCTACAGGGAGAATTGCTAAGTGGGCTATTGAGCTTGGGCCTCATGGCCTCAAATATGTGCCACGCACTGCTGTTAAGTCTCAGGCTTTGGTGGATTTTATTACTGATTGGACAGAGTCGCAAGTGCCTGAGCAGAAGCCGGATAACACCTATTGGACTATTCACTTTGATGAGTCCAGGCAGCTGGAGGGCTCGGGGGCTGGTGTTGTATTGGCTTCCCCTAGGGGTGACAAGTTCCAGTATGTGCTACAATTGATGTTTCCTTGCACTAACAATGCGGCTGAATACGAGGCCTTACTCCACGGTCTTCGGGTGGCTAAGGAGATGAGCTTAAGCCGGGTACGGTGCTTTGGGGACTCAGATTTGGTGGTTCAACAAGTATCAGGCACTTGGGATTCTAAGGATCCCCTCATGGCGGCTTATCGCCGCGAGGTTGATGCCATTGCTGGGCACTTTCAGGGATATCAAGTGGAGCACATTGACCGCAGGAAGAATGAGGCGGCTGATGCTTTAAGCCGGCTCGCCTCTCAGCGAAAGCCGGTGCCGCCTAACACTTTCCTGGATGTCCTATATAACCCTTCGGTTAAGTTGCCTACAGAGGAGGACTTGGCTATCCCTGACCCGGAGGCACGACTGGTGGCGGTTCTTCATGTCATACCAGACTGGACAATGCCGTACTTGGTTTATATAACCCGGGGAGAGTTGCCTGAGGATGAAACTTTGGCCAGGCAAATAATCCGGCGGGCCAAGTCAATGATTGTTATCAACGGCGAGTTGCATCATCGCAGTGTTTCAGGGGTATTTCAGTGTTGTATTTCCCCTGAGGAAGGTCAAGAGATCTTGCGCGAGATCCATGAAGGGGATTGCGGCCATCATGCCGGCTCAAAATCCCTTGTGGCCAAGGCATTCCGTCATGGTTTTTATTGGTTGACGGCTCACGCTGATGCAGAGGAGTTGGTCAGTAAGTGTGATGGTTGTCAGAGGTTCTCCCGACGGGCTCATGTGCCGGCTCAGGAATTGAGGATGATCCCGATCACTTGGCCCTTTGCGGTCTGGGGGCTTGATATGGTCGGGCCTTTTAAACGGTCCAGGGATAAGAAGACCCACCTCTTGGTAGCAGTGGACAAATTCACGAAGTGGGTGGAAGCTGAGCCAGTTAGCAAGTGTGATGCAGCCACGGCGGTTCAATTTATGAAAAAGGTGATCTTCCGCTTCGGCTTTCCGCACAGCATCATAACAGACAATGGCACTGATCTGTCCAAAGGCGCTATGGAGGAGTTTTGTCAACGAGAGCATATCCGGCTTGATGTTTCTTCAGTGGCTCATCCCCAGTCCAATGGTCAAGCTGAGAGAGCTAACCAGGAGATTCTGAAGGGCATCAAACCCCGGCTTTTGGTCCCTTTGCAACGGACGCCGGGTTGTTGGGTGGAGGAGTTGCCCTCCGTCTTATGGAGCATCAACACTACTCCTAACAGGTCTACTGGTTTCACGCCTTTCTTCATGGTTTATGGGGCCGAAGCGGTCCTCCCTAGCGACATCCGTCACGATTCACCTCGTGTGGCGGCTTATGTTGAAACGGACAATGAACATGCGCGCCAAGTTGCTCTGGACTTGTTGGATGAACAGCGTGATGTGGCAGCAGCCCGTTCAGCAATTTACCAACAAGACCTGCGCCGTTATCATAGCCGCCGGGTCAAATCCCGGGTCTTCCAGGAAGGCGACCTTGTGCTCCGGCTCATCCAGGATCAAGCAGATGCACACAAATTATCCCCACCGTGGGAAGGGCCCTTTGTGGTCAGTAAGAACTTGCACAACGGGTCATATTACCTCATTGATGTTCGGGAGCGTAAAGATTCGCGTAAAACTGAGGAGGAGACCCGTCGGCCGTGGAATATCGCTCAGCTTCGGCCTTATTACACTTGAGCTATCGGCTCTTGTGGTGTACATATTTATCTCAGACATATATATATTATGATAAGCAATAAGGCAGGACCTCTTTCCTGTTTTCTCCTCCAAATATACGTGTCATACTAATTTGAAAGGAGGATCCGGCTTATGATCGCATTTGAGTCTAGCTGTAAGCAGTAAGATCACTTGGGGGCTTCCTGTTCAAACATGGGTCGTATTCGAACCAAAGAGAACATAGCTGTCGATACCCATTTGATTGGCAAAGTGCCGAGCTCATTGGGAGGTTGCCTTTGGTCATATTTGAATCATAGTGTAACCCCTCTGAGAACCGACGTGGATCGTATTCGAATCAGCGTCGTTAAACAATTTTCAGAATCACTTGGGGGCTTCCTGTTCAAACATGGGTCGTATTCGAACCCAAGAGAACATAGTTGTCGGTACCCTCTTGATTGGCATCGCCATACCCATTGGGGGCTATATGATCGTATCCGAATCTTGGCTTAAACCCCTTTCGGGCCGGGTCTCTGGTCGTATTCGAACTGGAAGCCCCTAAGTTCCGATTTATCGCAAAGTCTACTCTGATTACGACAACGTGTGCATGGCCGGGTTTCGCTTGACCGGCTTAATTTTGGAGTTATCTTGTTAATTGAACATCCTGGATGTCATCAAGACAAGTCCATTAGAGTTAAGATACCAACCATGCTACCCGGGTCATTTAATCCGGAGGGTGGTAAGCCGTCTTGAGACTTGTGATTTACCTTTCTATGCAGATGCTTGAAGGTACTTTTTTAAAGGTTGAGAAGCACGAAGGATAATTATGACCCGGAGGAACATCAAAAGAATGACTTCAAAGGATTTCAGCATTCATTACGTGCACGATGGCACGGCAGAGATAAATTGTTGCACCTATTCTATTACAAAAATCTTTCAAAGTTTCAAGGGTGGAGCATTGTTTGGTGAGCCGCTAGCCGGTTTATGACGCCTGCTGAGTCGAAGTCCCCGGCTCATCTTCTGCTCCGGCTGATCCCAAGGCTTCGAAGGTCGATGATTTCCAGTTGATGCCGCTGAGAGCTTTGAACTGAGCTTCTTCGTCAATTAACCCGGCCGGGTCAATCTCGGGGGCGTAGGTGTGTTGGCGAGCCGGAGGAATCAGACTCAGAGCTTCATAGCGAGGGGTTGGAATCCTCTGATTCTCCGCGTTGTACCCCGGCTGATACTTGGTTAAATCGGTGTTGTTCCCGATGATGGTGGCCACCGGGCGTACAGCCTTCACGCATGCCGCGAAATCCTTCTGGTCAAAGGTGGAGCCGTCTTCCTTCAGGCTGGGGTAACCCAGGGCGATGTCTGCCGGGTCTAGCTCCGGCAGGAAGGCTTTGGCCCGGCTCAGCGCGGCAATTGCTCCGGATCTTGCGGAGGCTCGACGTAGCTCTTGGATTCACTGTGGCAAAACTGCGAGCCGGCGCAGGACTTCAGCCAGATGGGTTGGCACCTCATTGGATAGGGCCACCACAGCTAAGGCGCGCTGTGACCCGGTGTAGAGTTGTTCCACCAGGGTGTACACGGTCTTTAGCTTGGTGACCACGCTCTGGTTGAGGTTGGCACTCCTGGGACCTGTTTAATAAAGGTCAGGTAAGCCGGTGACAAGGGTGAATCGTAACATGTGCAGACTTGATGAAAGCCGGTGAGGCGACTTACCGAAGATAGCAGCCACCATTTGGGAAACCTGGTGCTTTAGACCGGAGAGCTCAGCGGTCTTCTCAGTGAGGGCTTTCTCCGCCTGCTCTGCCCGGGTCACCAGTGCAGCTTTCTCCTCAGCCCAGGTCTTCCGCTCAGCGTCGAATTCAGTCTTCAATTTCTCCTGAGCGGCGATGCTGGAGACAAACTTGGCATTCGCCTTCCGGGTCTCCATCTCTTGAGTTTTTAACCGGCTCTTGAGACCCGCAAGGTCCGACTCAAATTTCTTGCCAGTAGCCTGTATATATTTCCGGGTTATTAAACAGTTATTATATAAGTCCCAAGCACTTTCCAAGCAAAGACACTTGACACTTGGGGGCTAATGCATATTGAACGTGTCTATCTACGTACTGCTGGTTCAATTAAGTAAGCCGGACTCTAAGTCTACAACGTATGCCAAGTATAAGTTATAGACTTGGGGGCTAGCATGACAAGGATCACTATGCGGAAAGTAAGAAGACAGCAGAAGGTTACCTCAGACTTTTGTTGAATCTGATTGACCATGCGATCTCCGCGTCCCGGCTCTTGTGAACCTGGCTGATGTAGCCAGAAACGAGCTCTCCAATGCTCAAATCGGGGTAGCCCGAGAGATCCAGATTCGCCCGGTGGGGTCGCAGCAGCTCCCCCTTCGCGGAGCATTGGGCCAGTGCGGTCGGCCTCCCCGGCTCAACATACTCCGTCCGGGTAATTACCACGTCCGGGTCGTTAGCCGGTGGGGTTGAGCCGGAGGCCTCCGGATTAGCTGACGCTTCGGTCGTTGTCTTGGTGGTCGGGGCAGGGGCTTCAGGCGCCGTATCCATGGGAATGGTGGCCTCGGAGGCGGCTGGCGGATCTTGAGCCGTCGTCTCGGGCTCAGGCAAGTCCGGCACTCCGGCTGACCTGGTCTTCTTTGCTCTTTTGGTGAGCTTTGCCTGGGCACTGAAAAGACAGAAGTGTTAGGCATACAAAGAGTAAATACAGACAGGTAATGTAAGGTGATTGTTATTACCCGGGTGCAGTTTTGAAGGCCGGCAGACTTGACTGCATGGAGTCACCAGAAGAAGGGGAGGTCTCCTGGTAATTGGAGTCAGAAGAATTAAGCGGTTGACGGATAACACCCGCCAACGGATGAAAAGGGTACAAGTGAGAAAAGACCTCGGTGCGATGTTTCCTTGTCGCGTCGGGTAACCCGGCGGAGAGGTCGGTGTCCTTGCGGGCCCGGGTGAGACGCCGGCTTTCGTGAACCTGCTGCTTGAAAATAAATTGAGGGTCTTGATGAGCTAATGGATGAGAAAAGCTTACTTTCCGGGTTACCCTTCGGACTTTCAGCTGTGGCAAAAGGCTCCGAGTCGGAGGGGAGTAATGTTACCTCTTCAATCACCGGGTTACTGGCGCCGGTGTCATCCTGTCAATAAGCAAAATGATGGTAAAGTGGACAGCAGCAAACAATAAATATGGCAAGAGTTTAAAGGTTTAAGGGTTACCTCTGACTCGGAGCTATCGCTTAATTGCAGCAGCTCCGAAGCAGTGGGTCTGTTTCCCTTTTTGCGAGGGGCGGCTCTCTTGGCGGCTTTCTTCGCCTTCCTGGCCTTCTTGGCCGCCTCATGGTCATACTTGACCCGCCAGAATTTATCATCAGCCTGAGAAATACAGTAATGAGTTCTTAGTAAGATGACAGGTAAAAAAAATGGAAAGGTTAAAGTCAGCGGCTTACCGCTGGGGCTAGATTGGTCTTGCAGAACGGGGCTAGCCCGGTTCTTCCACAGTCTGCCAGGCTCTCGTTTAATAGAGCCTTGGTCTCTTCTTCGGCAACGTCTTCTGGAAGGTCGTTGCGACTGTGCCTCTGCGAGTCATCCTTTCGCCCGGTGTACTCACACATTAAGCCGGGGCGGCGGCTCAATGGGATCACCCGCCATGAGATCCAGACCCGGACCAGGTCTATTCCGTTCAGACCGTTGCCTAGCAGGGCCTTGATCTTATTGATCGTTGGAAGCAGAGGCTGGCGTTCCGCGGCAGTCAGCTTGTCGGATAGCGGATGAGTCGGCTCCAGGCGCGTTGGGCGAAAGCCGGGCAGCGGGCTCTCATTAGCCGGGGACGTGTCTTGGCAGTAGAACCAAGTCATGTTCCAGTCCTTGGGGTGACTTGGCGGTTCTGCGTAAGGAAATAGACAGTCCCTGCGCCGTTGGATGGAGATGCCGCCTAACTCTAGACTTGGACCGTTTGCGCACTCGGTTTGGCGGTTCAAATAAAACAGCTCTCTGAAGAGCAGCAGACTCGACTCTTCTCCAAGATATACTTCACAAAAAACTTGGAAGTTGCAGATGTTGGATATGGAATTGGGTCCTATATCCTGAGGCCGAAGGTCAAAGAAGTTGAGCACGTCCCGGAAGAATTTTGAGCCGGGCGGTGCGAAGCCCCGGCTCATATGGTCTGCAAAGATCACTACCTCCCCGTCCCTCGGCTGAGGTCTTTCTTCGGACGGGTCAGGGGCACGGTAGGACATCACTTCCTTCTTGGGCAGATATCCGGACTTAACAAAGTTGGCCAGGGTCTCTTCGGTGACGTTGGATTTCATCCAGTTGCAAGTGATGGGAGCCTTGGGAGGCATGGTGACGGTTGGTGGTCTATGAGGAAGAGAAAAGTGTCCGGGTTAACTATAAGCCGGGGATTATCATTCAAACTATAGTGACGGCTTATGAAGGGGACTAATGATATATATTGATATGGTGGGTTATCTAAGCTGTCGGGGCTTTCAGGTTAAGTTGGTCATCTACGGCTTACTGCAGTTAAGTCGGAGGATTTTACAGAGCATGGTTCTCTTTAAACCGGACATGTAAGCCGCCGAGATTCAATGGTTGCGTTTTTACTAAGTGTGGTAAACAGGTTTCACATACTACCGTAACTTTTTTTGGATCAAAATAGTCGGAGCAGAGAAAATTTTCTAGACCTAAAAAACAGAGGCAGGAGAAGTTCTTGAGGTTGAACACAGTTCTTATGCAGTAAAAAGAGGATTTCTTGCAGATGAAATGAGTTCCGAACGTCTACCGCAGTGGTTTTATGCAAGGATAAAGATCAACCGACTACAGTGGTGACGAGGACTGCCGAGTTTCTGGGCAAAGGTGACGAACACGAAGAACGGGAGGAACCCTACCACAGATCTGTTCTAGCAAGGCAGAGAAGACTCACCGGAGTTGAGGAAGAGCGAAGGTCACCGCCGTTATCTGGTCCGGGTCAGGGTGATGCAGCGGCCGGGTCGATGAAGATCAGGGGCGCGACGGCGGCGGCGGCGGCAGAAGCTCGGGCAGAGGAACGACAACGCGAGGAAGAAGAAGGAGAGTGTGAGAAGAGAGTGCCGGGCCGGCCTATTTATAAGGTAAGTCATAAGTGGGCGCGAGATTCAAGGAGACCACGGCGTGGTTATCTCCCCCTCACGGCGCCTCGATTTTTGCAAAGACAGTAAAAGCAGAGATCCGTTGCGGATCTGGCGGAGTAAAAAACGGACTTAATGGAGGATGACGTCACGGCGGATTATCCGGAGTCCGGAGAATGACGTCACTCCGGGTTATGGCCTTCACACGAACGGTAAGCCGGAGATTTTTCTGTCGGTAGAGTTGAAGATTGACACGAGCCGGCTCAAGTCAATCTGGGGCCTAATGTTGAGGATATAGACCTGGGAGTCACCCGCCAGGAGGGCCGGGTTACACTAAGGGTCATTGCCAGAAACCCGGAGCTAAGTTTCAAGATAATGGGCCGGAGATGGGCTGAGACCCGGCGATGGCTTATTACCCATAGTTATCATCATTGTTATAGTAGACTTGTAGTGTAAGGCAAGTATTGTTTAGAGTCCGAGCCGGACACTCTTACGAGCCGGCCGGGACTCTAAGGGCCGCTGGGTGCCAACCTCCCTATAGAAAGGGACGACCCGGCAGCGGATCAGGGGCGACAACAATCTGATCGAGAGCCGGGCATAGCTGTTTAGCTCCCTGGTTATCGAAACCCTGATTAATACCACCTCAACTGGACGTAGGCTTTTACCTTCACCGTAAGGGGCCGAACCAGTATAAACCCTCGTGTTCCTTGTCCCACTTAACCCCTTCAAGCTTCCCAATTGCGATGGCTCCACGACTAAGTCCTAACCCGAGGACATTTGCCGTGACAATTCCACGACACTGTGGGTGCACTCAGCGTGCCCCCACTGGTTCAAAGTTCCACTCGACATGGCCCGACCGGACCGAGTGAAGAAATTCAAATTCCGATGCTCAGACCATAGTCGACTGCCCGCAGTCAATTATGGTCTCGGGGACTACACCCAGTGGGTGCACTCAGCGTGCCCCCACTGGTCAAAAGATTCAATTGACAACAACATTATCAGCTCAAAGTGCGAATCTGTTCAGTGACAAATCAAAACAGCCAGTGGGTGTACAGATGCAAGGCGCAGACAGATGCAAAGATTCTTGGAAAGAAAGTTTTCAGGTACCATATCCTAACAGAACCAGCCAGAAGAGTCAGTCGACAATCTACTAACCTGGACATTGCTCTGGAGAGCGGAGCTGCCATCATAAGCCGCTTGGCTGGCTTCCCGCACCATCTTCATCTTCTCCATCATAATGCCCGCCTGGCGTATAGCCTCTTTTGCAACACCCACTTGGTCCTCTGGGACGTGATGTGTAGCAAAAAGTGAAGGTGGATCGGTGGGAGTCTGTGCAGCTGACGAGGAAGGCCGAGCACTCAACAGTGGTATGGCGAAGGAGACGGAAGTCCGATTGGCATCGCCGGCGTCCTGAATTACCGGTTCTGCCACCGGTGTCGATTGAAGCGTCTTGCCAGCGGACGTTTTCCTGTTTCTTCTCCCAAAGGGCCTCTGTGGCTCGTCCTCGTTGTCGTCGGGGAGGTCAGTGACGTTGAGAGCTGTAAAAAGATCAGTCGCCAAAGTTTCATCACCCGATTGGATATATCGCAGTTCAATCGACAAATCGAAGACAAAATCACGAGGATTGTACCCGGATTGGAGGTCACCGCATCTTCCATTTCCTCATCCTTGTTCTTATAAGCAGAGGTCCCAGAGGTAGCGGCACTGCCAGTTTCAAGATTCATTCGGTCAAACCAAGGGAAAAATAAACAGCACAAAACATCGAGTAAAAGCCAAAGAAGAACACTCACGCAGAAGCAACAGGAACGTCAATTTTGATTCTCGGCAGCACCTACCGAGTCTTCTGCACTACAACCTTGGACTGCTTTGGAGCTTTTTCAGTTGGTGCCGGAGAGGATGTCCGAGGACTCTTTGACGACTGCCCGGTTTGAACGGTCGCCTTGTCACGGGCGCTCGCCGGGTCGTGAGTAAGTTTGGATCGCCTTTCCCTGCGGGGAGGAGAGTCGACCTCTTCTACGTCACTCGGGTCATCGCTCACCTCGTCCCCCTCTCCGTCGGAATGCCACTCGCCGCTTTCACCTCCGCTTGCCTCCCCCTCTGGGTCCTGTTACTGCTCTTCGTTGGGCATCGAATACATTTCAGTAAGGGCCTAGAAGAAAACAAGCAAGACAAAGTCAATTGGTGAAGCATAAACAGTTGCATGTTAAATCAAGATGACACTCGGTAATTCAGAATCGGACCTTGTCTGGTTCGTAGGATTGGTCAAGTGGAGGGATTCTCCTAGCTCCGTTGGGGTTGTCCTTGTTGCCATTGATACTCCTCAACCACTTCTCCACCGTATCCTCGTCGACTTCTTCTGGGTGCACCTGAGTGGAATCTTCAATGCCCGAATACATCCACATCGGATGGTCGCGGGCTTGAAGTGGCTGAATGCGTTGTTTGAGGAAGACTTCTAGCAGATCCATTCCAGTTACACCCTCACGGATGAGATAAACCACTCGCTCAACCAGCACTTTCACCTCCGCTTTCTCCCCTGAAGTCACTTTCAAGGCGGAGGGCTTCTCTACGCGAGCCATAAAAAAGGAGGAAGTCCAGTCGACTGACCTGGAGTCGGCTGGTCTTTGCAGTAAAACCAGGTCGACTGCCATCCTCATACTGACTCTGGAAGAATTATGGCTGGGAAAGAGCTCTTACCCCTCATCTGAATCCCAAGACCCCCACACATCTGGACCACTTGAGTCCTCTCATCACTCAGGTTGGCCTTTTTGACCGACGGGAGCGACACGTGAAAATGTGCTTGAAGAGACCCCAGTGTGGTCGACAACCCAAAAAGTTCTCGCACAGAGACACGAAAGCAGCAAGATATATGATGGTGTTGGGGGAAAAGTGATGAAGTTGTGCCCCAAAGAAATTCAAGAAAGCCCGAAAAAAGGGATGCAGAGGCAGAGAAAATCCATGGTCGACGTGAGTGGCGAGGAGGACGCACTCACCCTCCCGCGGTCGAGGTTCGGTCTCATCCTCCGGGAGCCGCGCCGATCCGTGAGGAATCAGCCCCTCCTCCGCCAGATCGTCAAGGTCATCCTGACTGATCGTCGACCGGATCTAGTTGCCCTGGATCCAGCCGCGCGGCAAACCGGACCGCGACGAGGATCCGCCCCGGCTGGACTTTTTCCCCTTTGCCTTCGCCGTCGCCTTCTTTGCGCGCTCCAGAACCACCGTCTTTTCTTTCCCCATCGCCGCGGACGGAGCTCGAGCGGAGCGGCGGCGCTGGAGGAGGAGCAGGCGCAGTGGGGAAAACTGAGAAGAGAGAAAAAGAATGAGGACGCACTGTTCAAAAACCCCGTTCCGGCGCCTTATATGGGGTTGCTTCCGAGTGACTGACCTGTAGGCCTGGGCAATCTTATCAAATCCCGCAATAGTCGCGCGCGTGATATGTGGCAAAAAAGGCGGCACGGGAATCGAGGCGGCCTTGCCTTATCCAGCCCGATTACTGCGGCCTCCTCCGCCCCGCGCGCTTCCCGAAATTCGAATCCTGCGAGATCCGCGGGCAGCAGAACAACTTGTCAGACGGAAGATCTCCACCACATTAGCACTCGGACCTCTTCCAGCAAAAGTTCACTCGACAGAACCTGGAATGAATCAAGGCGACTGGAAAAGAAGTTGGTGTCACCACCTCGGTTCGTTGATTCAAAACAAGACACACCCGAAGCGCGAAAAATGAGTCGGAAGTATTTTCAGCTCCTTCTCCACTCAAACCCTGATCCATTCGGGGGCTAATGATGAGGACATGTACCTAGGGTAGGGTCACAAGCCTGACCTGAATACCCTCACCAAGGACATCATCTCTAAAGCCAGAAGCATTCGAGGGGTACCATCACCCACTCGACCAGAAACATTTCCACTCGGAGGAATCAAGATCACTCGACCATAACAAGAAACACTCGACGGACAGAAGACCTAAAGTCACTCTACACAGCAACGGTCGAACATTAATTCCTAGACTTAATAGCCATTTATAACACTTTATTGCGGACGTTACCAGTAACGCCCCCTCTTGATGTACCTTAAATCCCTTGTAACGTGGGCTAGCTAGGGTCCTGGCGCACTCTATATAAGCCACCCCCTCCACATGCACAAGGGTTCGCACCCCCTGTAACACACACGCATATAATCCAGTCGACCGCCTCCGGGCTCCGAGACGTAGGGCTGTTACTTCCTCCGAGAAGGGCCTGAACTCGTAAAACTCGTGTGTACAGCTTCTCCATAGCTAGGATCTTGCCTCTACATCCCTACCCCCATTCTACTGCAAGACTTAGAACCACGACATGGGGCACCGATTTTTTCGTGCGTGAAGTTTGCCGTCGGAAGCGAGCTAATCTGGCTCTCCTGAGCTAGCAAGGTTTTTCTAGCCCACCCAAGCTAGCTGGCCCACAAAAGCTAACATATTTTAACAGTTCCAAACGCCTAACCTTGCCCGGCTAGGCTATAAACTGTTCTTGCTAAGGATCCAAACGCTCCCTAAGTAACAACGCTCGCTAGCAACGAGGCTAGGAGAAGATTGAGATGCGAAGTTAATGGACGACGCATAAACATTTTGGGAATATCTGATTTTTGTAAGATGACTTAACACCTAGACGGAGGGAGTACTACTCCTCAGTCCAGGTTTGATGGAATATTCGTCACCTCTTCTCTTCTTGTACGTACTCCATTTGTATCTCACCTCTTGTGGCTTCGCACTCGCACGATATTCCTATTCTATGAACCTGTGTGTGCGTGTGTGTGTGTGTGTGTTTAACAACATGTGTGTTTTAGAGAGAGCGACACATAGACCTACTGCTACAGAGAGATGGTGTGTAGTGTATGATTTAGCCGCGAGAGTCGGTGCGTCCTCTCGTTTCCGGGCGTCCGGTCGGGACAGGCGGACAGCTGCCACGCCCGCTCCTGACCAGCCTGGCCCACCCAAAGCCCCTCCATCGTCCGCACGCGCTTCCCTCTCGAAAGGGTCAACGCCGCTCCAAAGAATCGGTGCCGCATTCATGGCTGGGCAGAGCGGACACGACCTCTCACTGGCGCTTGCGTTGAAGGGAGAAGCGGATTCAAGAGCGATGGTTGCTTCGTCCGTCCAACTTACTGCTGGGTCTATGTGATTTGACGGCTCATTGGTCATTATTACTGAGGTGGTACGACTACTGGTTGTCCCATGCTTTCGACGAAAGGAGGTACTACTAGATTACAATTTTCTCCATTCTTACAACGGAGGAGTGCGAAAGCAGTGAAAACACGCAGGCTCAGTGATTACATGGCCCACCTCACACTATCACCATATTTTCTGGACACCGTGCGACACTTAACTCTTTACATAGTACTAGTATAGTACGTACTATAATTTATCAGTGAGATAAAGTTTTACAATGCTATGAAGCTTCCCGCTTCTGTTTCATGTATGTTGCGTCCAAGGTTGCCCGTTGCAACATTTCATCAAATACAAAGGAGACTAACATGCATGCTATTGCATCTCAATGATTAACAGATCATAGCCAATATTTACTCCCTCCGTTCCAAAATAAGTGTATCAACTTTATGCAAACTTTAGTACAAAGTTGTACTACTACTGAAGTTGACACTTATTTTGGAACAGAGACTGCTAAAGAAAAAAATGATCCATGCAGTCCCTAGCCCTTGAAACGTAAACCCTAACCAGGCTTTAATTTGCTGGCAACATTGGAGCTTCCCAAGAAATGAAGTTTTCAACCCTTTGACCATCAGATCATTTTTGCAGTTTCACAAAAATCGAGATGAGCATCCCTGTGGCAAAGAAATTGAAGAAGCGTGTTTATGAGACATAAACTCATCACAAATACAGTACTTAGAAGCTAGTAGAGGTATGTGCGGGGCAAAGAAGTAGAGAAATATCCACATGGAGTGATGTGGGCAGCTGGAGCAGTGGTGCAAGTCGGCTGTAAAGGAAGTTGTACCTGAGGGATGCCGGGACGTAGCTCAACCTAGAGGAGGGTGGCGGGAGGTGACAACTTCCCACGTCGTGGCAGTGAGCAAGGGACGAAGGCGACCTCATCGGCTTTGTGAGAGAGAATGGCGGGGACCCCTGATCGGGACGTGCCGATAGTGGGTTTTCGTCGTCGGCGACAGTGACCGCATCTACACTAAGCATCCAACCCTTCCCCTAGCGGACATGATCCGCCGGGATGTTAGAGATGTGGCCACAGTCATTTTGTGCGAGATATTGTGAAGAGAGCAACCCCAGCAAGCAACCGTGTAGGCTCGTCCTAACTATGTATATAGTGGAGCGGTTTCCTTTTCTCTCCATATGAACCTATTTATATTGTGTACGTGCCCCTGAAGAAAAAAAACTTTATTTATAAATGACGCGGCACTGTTCATGCGTGGTTCCTGACCCTCCATTATTTATAAGTGAGTAACTACTACTAGACGCATCAAAGTATCACGTGGGCTGCATCATCTTGAAATGAACTCCACCGTGTCACGTGTGTGGTTGGGGAAGACGCAAAAGACGCAAAGAGTGCTACTAGTACACTATGTGCGTGGGTGCGTGCACCTCTTCTCTTCGAGCATGGTTATTAAAAGTATAGCCCACTACTGTACTACGCGGTTATTATATATGGGCAAAGAGTATAGGCAGTAATAATGACTAATAAGCCGTGAAATCATGAGGCCCACCTTTCTCTATGTTTGACCGAGGAAGCAACCATCATTTCACTCCTCGTTGAATATCCATCCGCTGCTACCTCCGCGAATAAATAAAAATCCGCTTCTACCTCCGTAGCATGGTTAATAATATAGCCATGTCAATTGCGACGTAGAAATATCATTCACTGATACAATAGGGCTGGATCTAAGGCTGGTGATTTTTTTTACTTTGTCTCTTTATCTTTTTGTCTCATTTACTCATTTTACATAGGAGCGTGTGTAGAGGATGGCTATTCATTTTGATGGGACTTCTTCATGGGGTTTAAGACTAAGCAGCTCCGAATTATGCCCGCTGCCCACCACTCTGAATCGTGCAACCTATGATAGGGAGTAGTCCCATTGCAACAATGAGGTCCACTAGGTCTAGCACGTCCTGTAAGAAGAGACTGTCACGCAAAACATACATCTTGTTGCATTCTTCCTCATACAGTACGTACCACTGGTACGTACTACTAGTACTACTACAACTCATTCTCCTATAAACCTTGCGCTTGGCATCTCCAAAATATTAACCTTGCGATTGGCTCTTCGCCTCTTCGGGAAGTCGAGCAATAATGGTACTGCAATATATATCATTCTGGATATATGAGACTGAATGAATTGATGCACGTTCACCACGTGGGCGAGGGAGAGTGCGTACTATTATGTCCATTTCAATATGGACTACATACGGAGCAAAATGAGTGAATATAAACTCTGAAATACATCTATATACATCAGTGTTTGAAGTATGTACTAGTAGTTCATATTGAAATCTACTAAAGGACACATATTCCAAACAATATCATAATCTCTCTAACCAAGGTAGGGACGAGGAGTAAACGGAGGGAGTAGTAAAATTTTCTCCTCGTCCTGCGAGCCACCACGAACGTGGGCGAGGGAGCGGGCGTAAGGCGTAGTAAGCAAGCTTCACCTCATCCTGCGAGTCACCGCACCCGTGGGCGGGGGAGACGGTGTACTAAGCAAGCTTCTCCTCATTTTGCAAGTTGACGGGACACATCAAAAGTAATACATACAGAGCATCTCAAGTGTATAGAGCCTTGCCTCTAAGGTAGGCCCCATTGCCTCTTTTTTAACATAACACGTCAAGTCACAATTTGTTTGTTCACCCGTGGTAGACGATCCTCCATCAAGTGGACAACCAGTACACGTGTCAAATTACCACGTGGGCTGCCTTTTCATACAGAAATGAGCTCCACCATGTACCCGCGTGGGTGTGGTTGGGAAAGAGACGAGAGTACGTGCGCCGTTCGTGCACCTCTTCTCTTCGTGCACGTCCCCCACCTACGTGGGTGTGTGTGAGAGAGATACAAACCTAGACAGATGGCGTGTGCGTTCGTGAGTGTTTTTTGTTTGGGGGGTGTGATTTCGTGAATGTATTTGTGGGAATATGTGTCGATGACATCTCAAACAAAAATTTGACACATGCAATGTGTGTGAAATAGAGACCTATCTATATCGTATATAGAGGGGGCGATCCACGAGAAGAGAGGGAGGGGTCATAGATATCGATAGAGTCGAAGAGAGGATCAAGTGGGTGGGTGCGAGATTGATGAAGATAGCCATCGAAATTGTGTGTGTGCAAGTCAAAGATATAGGGCGACTGACCTACCGGAATGTCAGAGGGCATGGGGCAAGTTTGTGTGTGGCAGGGAGACATGACTAGAGCGCTCGATGTATCGGTGTGTGGGGGGGAGGGAGGGGGAGGCAGAGGCCTAACTAGAGAGGTAGAATGACTCGTATATGTGTTGAGAAGGAGAGACCCAACTATGTCTTGAGGGAGATCGGTCGACATCCATACATAACTGAAGGACGGGAAATAGGTTGGAACAGAGAGAGAGAGAGAGAGAGAGAGAGAGAGGAGAGAGAGAGGGAGGGAGAGGGGTAGAGTGCTGGATGGGTGATGGAGGTTCTTCTCGAAGATGGTGGGAGAGGGCCTACTAGACAAACTGAGGGTAGAACTACAATATTATCACTAAGAGTGGGGATGTGTTTCTGTGTGTGCCTGTGCGTGATAGATGTGTCAGGACGCATGCATGGATGATGAAGGGGAACCATGTGTTTGGTAAGCAAACCTAACTAGATCGGTAGATCAATTGTTGTTTGTTGGAGGAAGGGAGAGACATAACTAATGAGGTAGATCGATCGACACGTGGGAAAAACGAGTTATAAGGACCTAGCTGACTATATGTATAGCGGGAGATCGGTCGGTGTACATCCATTTGTTAGAGGCAAATAAGGCCCAGCGAGACGGATAGACAGAGAGAATGGAGCTAGGAGGTGGTGCGAGAGGCCGAGCTACTAGCTAGATAGGGGGAGGGGTCTGCGATTGTGAGATCGATGAAAAGAGGGACGAGAGTTTACACATGTGTGGGGCCGTATGAGAGACATGAGGCATGGACACAGAAAGGAGGAGATGGAAGGTGCGTGTGTATGTTGTAGGTAGACATCGCTGGAGAGGTTTATCGATCGGTGTGTGTCGGAAAGGAGTTGTGGAGACTGTGGGAAAACGACCTAAAGGAAAAAATTAATGTGTGCGATGTATAGAATGCTGAGGGAGGGGGAGGGCGAGGACGGTGTGTGCATGCACGAGAGAAAGTTAGTGCTGGCTACAAAGGTTAGAGGATTTTGTGGGTGTAAGAGACTAAGAAAGATCATAATTTGATATGAAAGTGGATTCATATATTTGAATAGGAGATCATAGTTAAACATATGCATGCATGAATATAGCGGTGATACGCGTGCTGTGGTTTTGCACATGTTATACCATAATGTGATAATGCATGGTGTTTGCAACTCACAGCTAAATGTCGAACAATCTAAACCATACTATACATCAAACAATCTCACATTTTATTTGAATTTTTGATAATGTGTGGCGTTTGCAACTTACAACTAAATATCGAACAATCTAAACAATACTATATATCGAACAATCTCACATTTTATTTGAATTTGTGGTAATGTGTGGTGTTTGCAACTCACATCTAAATACTTGTAGGTGTAGGCGGCGGGGCACCATATGAAAGTGCAACTATCCCTGGTGGTTTTGGTAATGATTAACAACATATAGCTCATTGAGCTAACACTATTTCAAGATAAATATTTCAGGAAAGCTCAATGATTGGCATGGCATGGATTAGAAAGTGGACCCCTCAAAATGCTAAGGACAAAAGATTGGCTCAAGCTCAAAGCACAAGACTCTACATTTTATTTTTAGTGATCCAAGATCACATTGAGTCCATAGGAAAAGCCAATACTATCAAAAGGGGGCGAGGTGTTGCTTAATGAGTTTCTTGCTCAAAAT
Organism: Aegilops tauschii subsp. strangulata; assembly: GCF_002575655.3. Taxonomy (NCBI): domain Eukaryota; kingdom Viridiplantae; phylum Streptophyta; class Magnoliopsida; order Poales; family Poaceae; genus Aegilops; species Aegilops tauschii. The sequence continues at coordinate 333,579,812 of NC_053036.3, forward strand.
GCTTAGTGATATGCTCCAAAAACCCTCAACTACTTTCTCATATCCACATATGTCCCAAACCAAAAGTCAAACTCGGTCCCACCGAAACTTTGTATCCGGCGCCACCGAGTTCTCTTGACATAGCCACTGCCACAAACCCTAGTCACTTCGGTCTCACCGATAGGGATCTCGGTCTCACCGAGATGGGATAGCATACTCTCTGTTTCCCTTCGTAACGTTTCGGTCTAACCGAGATGAGCAATCGGTTCCACCGAGTCTGCAATGCAAACTCTCTGTTTCCTTTTCGTAACTCTTCGGTCCTACCGAGACGAGCGAATCGGTCCCACCGAGTTTACCTGACCAACTCTCTGTTTGGCTATTACCAAAATCGGTCCCATGTCAGGACCGGATTTTCGGGATATCAATTTCCCAGAAAATAGCCCTTGCGCTCACCAGCCCTAGGATTACTGTTAGCTGATGAGGCACCAACTTGATACAGAAACTCCAAGCAAAATACATAATATGTAGTACAAGACCATTCTGGCCTATGAGTACAACAACTGGTTTCTAGTGGTTGATGGCGGAAGCGGTTTGTGGTTCATCAGTGGCCATGGGACTCCATTTCCCACAGGAACAGCTGACCAGGTTAACTCCTATCTTCGCGAGGCTGTTGTCACCATTGCGTGGGTTCCGGGGCTGACATCGCAATGCTCCTCTCCAAGAAAGAAATCTGGCTAAGACAATAGCCAGGGACAAGCCAGTGAGTACTTTGAATGTACTCGCAAACATTATGAACACGGGTATAATATAACAAACAATAATCATGCTCTAAAATATTCTATGATCACAACGTCAGTCATGAAATCAAAACCCATGTTGCACGCAAGCAGGTTGTTCATATAAAACATGAATATGCAATCCGAGAATAGAAATAAAAATGCACCGATCGGGTGTCTCAAGCGACGCCTCGAAAGGACGACAACAGAAAGCGTGCCTCAGTCGGGCGTCTGAGCGACACCACATAAAGGGCTTATAAAGTAAAATAAGTAACAAGCATGCCACAGTCGGGCGTCTGAGCAACACCACATAAAGGGCTTATAAAGTAAACAAATAACAAGCATGCCACAGTCGGGCGTCTGAGCGACACCACATAAAGGGCTTATAAAGTAAACAAATAACAAGCATGCTACAGTCGGGCGTCTGAGCGACACCACATAAAGGGCTTATAAAGTAAACAAATAACAAGCATGCCACAGTCGGGCGTCTGAGCGACACCACATAAAGGGCTTATAAAGTAAACAAATAACAAGCATGCCATAGTCGGGCGTCAGAGCGACACCACATAAAGGGCTTATAAAGTAAACAAATAACAAGCATGCCACAGTCGGGCGTCTGAGCGACACCACATAAAGGGCTTATAAATAAGGGGAATAACAAGCATGCCGCAGTCGGGCGTCTCGACAACACCACATAAAGGGCTTATAAATAAAAGGAATAACAAGCATGCCACCGTCGGGCGTCTTAGCGACACCACATAAAGGGCTTATAAATAAAAGGATCATAGTGAATATCCAGGAGGTAGAACCGTCCCAGGGATACTCGATAATCCAAATAATATAATGGGTTAGTCCATAATAATAATCATAATCATCGCAAGTCACAAGTCATGATCCAAGTTCTGGTTTAACAGTTTTCTCCTCCGAAGACCGACAGTAAGACAGACACTTGACGCATCTCATACTGTAGTCCTTACCCATGGACCCGGCTATTCGAATAGATTTAACCTCTGCAGAGGGTGTACTCTTTACCCACGAGTAACGGATTTCTTTAGTCCATCGGGACTAATTCCGTCTATGGTCTTTTAATTGAAAACACACCTGACCGCACACACCAGCCTAACTTACCGGTGTCTGGAATCACCCACGACACCTGTTAAGAAAAACTCTAAGTGGGGAGGCTACAACCTCGCGTAGCATGGGATCAAATTTATATCGCGCGCTCTAAGGGGTGCCCCCTCTCGGTCCCAACCGGAAACACCCATGCCCCCGGACCAGGTGGCATGCATACCGGATGCAGCCGGTATCTTCCACCATGGCCTCTCTGTATGGTGTGTGCTAGGAAAGGGGTTGACAACTTACTGAGCCGTACCCTACCTATGGCAGGGACAAATGGTAGTACGAAACAAGTATGGGGGTTACTGGAACAAGACTCGATCTATGGTCGACTCAGGAGGTTTAAGTATCCCCTCCATGATTAGCATAGCAAATATATTTCAACCAAAAGACAGAATCACCACTCATCATACCTCATCATGCCATACCGGACACAACCGTCTTGACGAGGAGCTAGAGACAACTCGTGTCTACCAAAGACAGAGACTTTCCCGGCTTCCTTCCGGTAGGCATGAAAGGCATACGAAGATGATTACTATCACAAGCATATCCATTTCTAACAGCAAAGAATCTTCATTATGCACTTATGCGTATGATTGTATCGTCACATAAAATAACGAATGCTCCATGTCAAGGTGGTGTTGTAACCGTGTCAAACAACACACAAAAATATTATGCCAGGGTTCAGAATGCTTGCCTTCAAGTTGTGGAGAGGCTGGGTGCATTCCAGAACTTTTGAAAGTTTTCTCCTCTCTCCAAAAATCCTATTTTTGAAAATATTCAAATTAACACATAGTTTCAAAACAGTACAAAAAGTTGTGTGATTTTTTTTCAAATAAATATGAAAGTAAACTAGATGAAATTTGAGAGAGGTAGGAAAAAGAATAAACTCATTTGGAGTTTTATTTAAAAAGTTATGGCTAGTCAAATTTTAGTCAACTTTCTGTTAAAAAAATAAATAAAAGAAACAGAAAAGAAAAACGGTTCAAGGGGAAAACGTACTCTGCGCTTTACGTGTCCACTTAGCCAGCGTGGACCAGCTCGGGGTCGCTGACAGTGGGTCCAGGGGGCCCACTGGTCAGGTTTGACCAGTCGCCCCCGCCTCCTTCCTCCTCTGGCTGAACAGAGGCGGGGCTCCGGCGATCAACGCCGGCGAACGGCGGCTCCTCGCGGGGTTCTGAGGGCGGGGATGGATCCGCCAGGCCAGGGCGGTCCTCCCGGTGGTCGAGGAGGTGGCGGGGATGGAGGGAGTCGTCGGCGGCGAGCTCCGCGGCGGACGGCAGCTTCGGGTGAGTTTGGGGGTTCGTGCTACGACGGTTCGCGAGCGAATTTGAGGTGTTGGGTGGCTCCGCGAGATCAAGGGGAAGGGGATGGTGGCACTGGTTGGACGGGGGAGGCTCTGGTTGCAACGAGCGGAGCCGGGGAGTGGCGGTGGCCGAACCTGCCGGAGATGGGGAAGACGGCCTTCCTCTGTCGATTGCGGGCTAGGGGGGCTCCAGAGGGTTGGCTTGAGGTTGCCTGAGGGCCTAGGCAAGCTCGGGGGTCCTATTTATAGCGCGAGTAGGTCGGTTCCGCGGTGGCCGGGGATAAGCTCGATGGCGAACCGCCGTTCTGTAGCCAGGGGGCGCGTGGCGATGGCTGGCGGGGTCTGGCAAAGTAAAAATAAGTAAGAAGCATGCCACAATCGGGCGTCTGTGCGACACCACATAAAGGGCTTATAAGGTAAACAAATAACAAGCATGCCACAGTCGGGCGTCTGAGCAACACCACATAAAGGGCTTATAAAGTAAACAAATAACAAGCATGCCACAGTCGGGCGTCTGAGCGACACCACATAAAGGGCTTATAAAGTAAACAAATAACAAGCATGCCACAGTCGGGCGTCTGAGCGACACCACATAAAGGGCTTATAAAGTAAACAAATAACAAGCATGCCACAGTCGGGAGTCTAAGCGACACCACATAAAGGGCTTATAAAGTAAACAAATAACAAGCATGCCACAGTCGGGCGTCGGAGCGACACCACATAAAGGGCTTATAAAGTAAACAAATAACAAGCATGCTACAGTCGGGCGTCGGAGCGACACCACATAAAGGGCTTATAAATAAGGGGAATAACAAGCATGCCGCAGTCGGGCGTCTCGGCGACACCACATAAAGGGCTTATAAATAAAAGGAAGAACAAGCATGCCACCGTCGGGCGTCTTAGCGACACCACATAAAGGGCTTATAAATAAAAGGATCATAGTGAATATCCAGGAGGTAGAACCGTCCCAGGGATACTCGATAATCCAAATAATATAATGGGTTAGTCCATAATAATAATAATCATAATCATCACAAGTCACAAGTCATGATCCTAGTTCTGGTTTAACAGTTTTCTCCTCCGAAGACCGACACTAAGACCGACACTTGACCCCTCTCAGACTGTAGTCCTTACCCATGGACCCGGCTATTCGAATAGATTTAACCTCTACAGAGGGTGTACTCTTTACCCACGAGTAACGGATTTCTTTAGTCCATCGGGACTAATTCCGTCTATGGTCTTTTAATTGAAAACACACCTGACCGCACACACCAGCCTAACTTACCGGTGTCTGGAATCACCCACGACACCTATTAAGCAAAACTCTAAGTGGGGAGGCTACAACCTCGCGTAGCATGGGATCAAATTTATATCGCGCGCTCAAACACCCATGCCCCCGGACTAGGTGGCATGCATACCGGATGCAGCAGGTATCTTCCACCATGGCCTCTCTGTATGATGTGTGCTAGGAAAGGGTTTGACAACTTACTGAGCCGTACCCTAATTATGGCAGGGACAAGTGGTAGTACGAAACAAGTATGGGGGTTACTGGAACAAGACTAGATATATGGTCGACTCAGGAGGTTTAAGTATCCCCTGCATGATTAGCATAGCAAATATATTTCAACCAACAGATAGAATCACCACTCATCATACCTCATCATGCCATACCGGACACAACCGTCTTGACGAGGAACTAGAGACAAGCTCGTGTCTACCCAAGACAGAGACTTTCCCAGCTTCCTTCCGGTAGGCATGAAAGGCATACGAAGATGATTACTATCACAAGCATATCCATTTCTAACAGCAAAGAATCTTCATTATGCACTCATGCGTATGATTGTATCGTCACATAAAATAACGAATGCTCCATGTCAAGGTGGTGTTGTAACCGTATCAAACAACACACAAAAATATTATTCCAGGGTTCAGAATTCTTACCTTCAAGTTGTGGAGAGGTAGGGTGCATTCCAGAACTTTTGAAAGTTTTCTCCTCTCTCCAAAAATCCTATTTTTGAAAATATTCAAATTAACACATAGTTTCAAAACAGTACAAAAAGTTGTCTGAATTTTTTTTCAAATAAATATGAAAATAAACTAGATGAAATTTGAGAGAGGTAGGAAAAAGAATCAACTCATTTGGAGTTTTATTTAAAAAGTTATAGACAGTCAAATTTTAGTCAACTTTTTGTTAAAAAAATAAATAAAAGAAACAGAAAAGAAAAACTGTTCGAGGGGAAAACGTACTCTGCGCTTTACGTGTCCACTTAGCCAGCGTGGACCGGCTCGGGGTCGCTGACAGTGGGTCCAGGGGTCCCACTGGTCAGGTTTGACCGGTCGCCCCCGCCTCCTTCCTCCTCTGGCCGAACAGAGGCGGGGCTCCGGCGATCAACGCCGGCGAACGACGGCTCCTCGCGGGGTTCTGAGGGCGGGGATGGATCCGCCAGGCTAGGGCAGTCCTCCCGATTGTCGAGGAGGTGGCGGGGATGGAGGGAGTCGTCGGCGGCGAGCTCCACGGCGGACGGCAGCTTCGGGTGAGTTTGGGGCTTCGTGCTACGACGGTTCCCGAGCGAATTTGAGGTGTTGGGTGGCTCTGCGAGATCGAGGGGAAGGGGATGGTGGCACTGGTTGGACGGGGGAGGCTCTGGTCATGACGAGCGGAGCCGGGGACTGGCGGCGGACGAACCTGCCGGAGATGGGGAAGACGGCCTTCCTCCGTCAATTGCGGGCTAGGGGGCTCCAGAGGGTTGGCTTGAGGTTGCCTGAGGGCCTAGGCGAGCTCGGGGGTTCTATTTATAGCATGAGTAGGTCGGTTCCGCGGTGGCCGGGGATAAGCTCGACGGCGAACCGCCGTTCTGTAGCCAGGGGGCGCGTGGCGATGGCTGGTGGGGTCTGGCAGGGTGAGGGGATGAGCTCGAGCTGTTCAGGGCGAGCTGGCGCGCGGCTGTGGCTCGGGCGGCGCCGTCCAGGGCAGGGGCCTGCTGTGGCCGGCCACTAGCGGCCACGGCCGACCTGACGGCGGCGCTGTGGAGCTCCAGGAGCGGCTCTGCGGCGAGGGAGGAGTCGGGGCGTGTCGGCTGCGAGTGGGGAAGGGCCAGAACGAGCGCGGGGCGACGGCAGTGGGACGCGGCGACTCGGTGCGCGCGCGTGCAAAACATGCGCTCTGGGCGCGCCCAGCGCACGCACGCGAGCTGTTCGGCAAAATGCCATGGCATGCCAGAGGGCTCCACATCATGTGAGGTTTGGCAGGTCTAGGTTATTGTTTGCAAGGAGGTTAGTGTTCATGGTGGTTAGGCAAAGTAAGCAGGTCCAGTGTGCAAACTAAAAATTATGTCAAATCTGACCATGCACACAAGGTGCTTGACAGAATGCTAAGGGCATCTAGGCAACTCTTGGGGTGGCCAAAATCTCCAAATCCTAGTCTCTTTAGATGAAAGGGAGGATCGCAAGGTTAGTTTGGCAAAAACAGAAACTTGCTAGTGGAAGTTTTTGAGAGAACCATTTCTGGACAGAAAGAAAAGGCATAGTTTCATGGACCAAAAATACTCTCATGGGTGCATTCTCCTGAACTTAAGGGTTTTGTAGGGTGGACTATAAGCAAGAAGAAGAATCATGGGCAACAGAGCAATAAAAATTGGAGTTGCAGTAGAAAAGGCCAATCTGGTCCAGAGAGCAAAAGAGGTTATTTTGCTCAAATTTTCCATAGAACACCAGTGGGTTTTTGCATAAAGTTGAATAATATACTCCTACTAACGTCCCCAAATTTTGGTGTAAGTTTTAAAGAAATATTTAAATAGGTTGTAGTGCAAAAGTGCAAACTGGACCAGATTTGAAAACTTGGGGAAAAGCTAAAAATCTCCAAATGACTAAAGGGTATTTTTGCACAAAAGTGATCTAGGAACATCACGTGTCATCCCCAAATTTTGGTGGGATTTTTAAATAAATCTATCAAAGGGTTGTAGTGCAAAAGAGGCTCTAAAGCTTAAGAAAAATCATTTTTAAAGATATAGAGCTCAAGGAAAATAATCATATAGAAAATTTCACTGATAAAAGAAATGTTCAAGAGAGGGTATGCAAGTCCAAATAATATCTTTGAAAAGTTTTTTTTTACTTGGGGCAAAAACTCCACAATATCAAAGAAAAGAAAGGTTCTGAATCAAAGATAAATCCAGAAAAATAAAAAAATTCTCCTGGCAAAACTTAAATCAATAAATCATGGTTAAATTTTTGGGGTGTTACATCCCACCGAGTTTGTGTAATCTGTCTCACCGAGATTACGTTATGCCCTAACCCTAATAAAATCGGTAACACCGAGTTGACATATCGGTCCCACCGAAATGCCTAACGGTCACATCGTGAACCAAATCGGTCCGACCGAGTTTTCTAATTCGGTGCCACCGAGTTTGGTGATTTGTGTGTAACGGTTAGATTTTGTGTGGAGGCTATATATACCGCTCAACCCGCTCTTCATTCGTGGAGAGAGCCATCAGAACATGCCAACACTTCCAACACATAGTTTTTGAGAGAACCACCTACACTTGTGTTGAGGTCAAGATATTCCATTCCAACCACATAAATCTTGATCTCTAGCCTTCCCCAAGTTGCTTTCCACTCAAATTATCTTTCTACCAAATCCAATCCTATGAGAGAGAGTTGAGTGTTGGGGGAGACTATCATCTGAAGCACAAGAGAAAGGAGTTCATCATCAACACACCATCTATTACCTTTTGGAGAGTGGTGTCTCCTAGATTGGCTAGGTGTCACTTGGGAGCCTCCGTCAAGATTGTGGAGTTGAACCAAGGAGTTTGTACGGGCAAGGAGATCGCCTACTTCGTGAAGATCTACCCTAGTGAGGCAAGTCCTTCGTGGGTGATGGCCATGGTGGGATAGACAAGGTTGCTTCTTCGTGGACCCTTCGTGGGTGGAGTCCTCCGTGGACTCGCGCAACCGTTACCCTTCGCGGGTTGAAGTCTCCATCAACATGGATGTACGATAGCACCACCTATCGGAACCACGGATAAAAAATCTCCGTGTCTACATTGTGCATGCTCCTTTCAAACTCCTCCCTTTACCTTCATATGCAATTGTTTCACATTCCGCTGCTATACTCTTAGAATTGCGTGTGTAGGTTGATTACTTGATTTGTGCTAAGTTGCTAAAATCTGCCAAGACTTAAAATAGGGAAAAGGCTAGATTTTTATTTGGTCAAGTAGTCTAATCACCCCCCTATTGACATACTTTTGATCCTACAATTTTTATCAGAGCTTTGGTCTCCATTTTCTTTGATTTCCATAGCTTTTGGTGATCATAGCCTTGGTTTCACAACCTAGGAGAGTATGGCGTCTAGCGATGGAAATTACCACCATAGAGGTCCTTAGTTTGATGGTACTAATTTTGCTAGTTGGAAGCATAAGATGAAAATGCATATTCTTGCACATAACCCCGCCATTTGGGCTATTGTGTGTATTGGCTTGCAAGGTGAATTCTTTGATGGGAGAGAACCGAACCGTGAAGCTACGGCGGAAGAGTTGAAGATGCTACAATACAATGCTCAAGCTTGTGATATTCTCTTCAACAGATTGTGCCCCGAAGAATTCAACAAAATCAGCCGTCTTGAGAATGCAAAGGAAATTTGGGATACTTTGAGTGATATGCACGAAGGTACCGACTTCGTCAAGGAATCCAAATTTGATGTGCTTGAAAGTCAACTTGACAAGTTCGAAATGAAGGATGGTGAAGCTGTCGCTGAAATGTACTCTAGGCTTGCTCTCATCACAAATGAGATTGTCGGCTTAGGAAGTGAAGAGATGACCGATAAATTCATCATCAAGAAGATCCTAAGAGCCTTGGATGGAAAATATGATACTGTGTGCACATTGATCCAAATGATGCCCAATTACAAAGACCTCAAGCCAACGGAAGTCATTGGAAGAATTGTTGCTCGTGAGATGTCACTCAAGGATAAGGAAGAGCTTCACAACAAGTCAAGCGGTGCTTACAAAGCCTCATGTGATGCTCCCGCATCATCAAGTGAGAAACAAACCTTCAATGAAGAATTGAGCCTAATGGTGAAGAACTTCAACAAGTTCTACAAGAGTAGAAGCAAGGAAAGAAGTTCCAAGTCAAGGTCCTACAATGACAAAAGATCTTCAAGTCGTGAACGAAATTTCTACAATTGTGGAAGACCCGGACACTACTCCAATGAGTGTACGGCTCCCTGCAAAAGAAGATAAGATTCTCCCAAAAGAAGAAGCAGAAGAGAAGAATCACCACCGAGAGAGAGAAGGAGTAGAGATGATTGTTATGAATGAAGACCCTCTCGGAGAAGCAATGATTCGGAGAGGAAGGACAAATCATCAAAGATCTACACAAAAGAAGACATCAAGCTCATGTTGGTGAATGGGTATCGGCTCCGACTCCGACCATCACTCCGAAAGAAGTTATCACTCCGACTTCGAATATACTCAAGATGAAGGTGTTGCCGGTCTAGCTCTTGTGACAACCAACTCCTATGACATATTTGACTCACCAAATGAAGGAATTGGAAGATGCTTCATGGCTAAAGGTCCAAAGGTAACACACCTCGAGTATGTTGATTTCAATAGTGATGAAGATGATTTGGTAGAAGATGATGATTTACTTGTTGACAACCCTAGTTATGAGAACTATGATGAACTTTCTATTAATCATGATAATCAAGATAAAACGAATGACAATGATAAGGACAAGATTGAGCGTCTAACTAAAGAACTAAACACTCTTAAGTTAGCTCATGAAACTACCTTGGAAGATCATTGAGAACATTTAAAGACTCATGAGAAGCTACGCTTTGAAAAGCTCAACCTTGAGCAAGAGCATGAGTTCTTAAAAGCAATCAATGATGATCTTCGCAAGAAAAGTTCTTCTTACATTACCAAGCGTTTATTCTTGTCTACCTACATGCCACAAGTTAAATCTAGCAATAAGAACAAGAAAGATTCTTCCTCTAGTAGTAACAACAATCATGCTAAATCCAATGTTGTTGCTTCTAGTAGTTCTCTTGATTCCACTAATGATTCTCTTAGCCAAGTTACACTTGAGCAAGAAAATAGCTTATTGAAGGGAATTATAGAGAAAGGTATTTACAAGAGTCTTGCTGGAAGTAAAGCAATTTGAGGAAATTGTACACAAGCAAGGAAGACACCGGAAGAATCAAGGTGTTGGTTTTGAACGAAAGTTCAATGTCAATGGAGTTGAGTGGGAAGAAGATCAATACCCCAAGACAAAGTTTGTTCCTCAACAAGAGAAGTATGATCCTACTTCTTTCCAAGGAACACAAGCTCAAGATGATCTTCCACCACAAGACCACGAGCTAAAAGGCAAGGACAAGCTTCAAGAGGAAATTGATGCATTTGAAGAAGCTCCTAAAGCCTTGGTCAAGTGGGTTCCCAAGACTACATCAAATTCCACTTCATCAAGTACGACTACAACTCCAAGGATTCCCATCAAGATGGTGTGGATCCCTAAGAAGAAGAACTAGAGAGTTCTTGAGGGTGACTCCTCCAACATACTTCACTCTTATCGTTTTGGCAAGGACGAGTGCAAACAACTTCCATATCATGCACTAGTTCAAGGAGTCACAAACCCTCTTGTTGGTAAGACAAGGGACAAGGTAACCAAATGCATTCATGGACATCATCTCATGTGAACATCACTCTATGTCTATGGATATCCTTGTTTGTTCCTTGTGGGACTAACCCGTGTAGGTATTGAAAGTGCAACTCATTCCGAAGGATTGCTCCGAATGATCTACATCAACATTGAGCATCCACATCTTCAACACCTACATGAAGTCATCATCGACAAAACCCAAGGTTAGTTCATTCCTCTTAGGGGGGATATCACATCTAGGGGGAGCTTTTCTCTAATAAATTGAGCTAAAGCAACTCTAATGATGTGAACACAACAATGCTTTATGTAAAAGTGGCAACCCCACTTGTGCTTAAACAATGAGTATAACCTATGATCAAATGTTCTCATTTGACTCCTAAGTCAATATACTCATATATAGATGACCTAGTCATCACCAAATTGCTTGATAAATGCTAGAGTGATTGTGCATGCTTTGTCACATATTTCATTTGTCATTTTATTGTGTGAGCATGTTGGATGCATATTTTACTCATTCGAGGACATCCATTTGTTGTTTTGTTTGTTTGGGTTCTTTTGCCAAATGGATGGACAAGAATGCCTAAGAACTCCCTGTAGCTATCTATGCTTTTCTCGTCTCAAACTCTATTCATGCTACATCACAAAGTTTGAGGAAGTCAGATTCGAACACTCTGTGTGAGGAGCACTCGGAGTCCCCGATTCGTCATAGACTTAAACTTCCAAAACCTCTTTGTGCATTTTGGTCTGACCGAGAAATCCATTTCGGTCAAACTGAGTTCACTAAGTTGATCTAGGTTTTCATCTCGATGCAACCGATTTGAACACTGAAAGTATCGATATAGTTGACTAGAGGGGGGGGGGGTGAATAGGCAACTAACAATTTTTAGCTTTTCTTTACCAAATTAAACTTTGCATCAAAGTAGGTTGTCTAGATATGCAACTAGGTGGGCAACCTATATGATGCAACAACAAGCACACAAGCAAGCAAGGAATATAACACAAATAAGCTTGCACAAGTAAAGGCACGAGATAACCAAGAGTGGAGCCGGTGAAGACGAGGATGTGTTACCGAAGTTCCTTCCTTTTGAGGGGAAGTACGTCTCCGTTGGAGCGGTGTGGAGGCACAATGCTCGCCAAGAAGCCACTAGGGCCACCGTATTCTCCTCACGCCCTCACACAATGTGAGATGCCGTGATTCCACTATTGGTGCCCTTGGAGGTGGCGACCGGACCTTTACAAACAAGGTTGGGGCAATCTCCACAACTTAATTGGAGGCTCCCAACGACACCACGAAGCTTCACCACGATGGACTATGGCTCCGCGGTGACCTCAACCGTCTAGGGTGCTCAAACACCCGAGAGTAACAAGATCCGCAAGGGATTAGTGGGGGGAATCAAATTTCTCTTGGTGGAAGTGTAGATCAGAGCCTTCTCAACCAATCCCTAGAAAATCAACAAGTTTGATTCGCTAGGGAGAGAGATCGGGCGAAAATGGAGCTTGGAGCAACAATGGAGCTTAGGGTTGGAAGAGGTGGTCAACTCGGGGAAGAAGACACCCCTTATATAGTGGAGGGACAAATCCAACCGTTATCCACCAACCCATTCTCGCAGCATGGTACTACCACGCCTGGGCCGCGGTACTACCGCAAGCACATGCGGTACTACCGCAGGGCCTTGCGGTACTACCGCCCAAGCAGCACAGACCTGGACAGCCCAACCGCACTGAAGCGGAGGGCGGTAGAACCGCTTGAGCGGTACTACCGCACCACCTAGTGGTACCGCAAGGCAGGGAAGTTCTAGATTTCGGGAAGGCACGGACATAAAAAGTTATATCCATGGCAACTTCGGCTGAGTTGGAGTCGATGCAAAAATCCGACACGGTAGTACAGCATGAGGAGTGGTACTACCGCACGGCGGCTGAGCCAGGCCAAGACGCGCAGTACTACCGTGCACGGGGCGTGGTACTACCGCGTAGGGCGCGGATGTAAAAAATTACATCCGCCCCTACTACCGCTGCGCAACAGCACTTGGCCTGGGGGCCACGGTACTACAGCTCCTAAGGAGCGGTACTACCATGGGCTCCTGCAGTTCTACCGCACCAAGGTCCGGTACTACCGCAAGTGCCTGCGGTACTACCGCTCCAGGGAGCAGTACTACCGCAAGCCCAAGCTCAGCAACCAAGACAAGTTGCATAGAGGATAAAACGGAGGATGCTCCAAAGTGCCAAAGGAAAGGCGGTGCAAAAGGAGTAGATGTGTACGTGATGATTCCACCCAAACCTTTCCAAAGCGGACCCCCTCTTAATAGTACGACTTTCCTACGACTCAAATCCACCAAAAAGAAACGTAGAAATATGCCGTCTTCAATAGTCTTCGAGGGGCACTAAACCGTCTTGTGCCTAGTGACGAAACGTCTGGAATACTGAAGGCACACGATTAGTCCGCAAAAGCATTGTGATCAATCACGAAAACATCTTAGGAATAAATATCCCCTTACAATCTCCCCCTTTTTGGTGTATTGATGATAGTACGGGATTTGCACAAAGGGAAAGACATAGACCATAAGCAAACCCAACATCTCTAAAATATAGACGGGCTCCCCCTAGATGTGTGCTATCTAGATATGTGCTTTGGACTGCACGGCACACATACTAGGATCAACACTCCCCCTATATTTTATAGACAATGGATAACTTGCAACAATAAGGCTAACACTAAGCAAGATAGTAAGTATGAGCATAATATAAATAGCACAAGATATCATAAGCTCGATCAGATGCGATAGAGTGCATATGTCTTACACCATATGATAGATAAGTCTCATGAGCGCAAACCAAACCAAAGCAAGTAAGGTTCAACGGAACAAACGCAAGCAAAGCAAACACAAACACGACACAAGACTCGCAAATCCCTACACTCTCTCCCCCTTTGGCATCGAGACGCCAAAAAGGCAGAGAGGACACTTACAAGACACATGGTGGCTCAAGCGGAGCAGTCACTCGCACGCTCGTCATCGGACTCGGCAGCGGGGATGGGCTCCTCCTCAGAATCAGTCCACTTGTAGCCTTGTTTTTCCATCCACTCGACCTCTGGGGTGATGTGCTCCTCGGTACCGCCAGAAACTTCCTCTCCAAAAACCTGCATGATCTTCCTGTCACGGTGGCGACTCTCCTTGGAGGAAACGTGAGACTGGTACTGCCCCTTTGCCTGCATGCAGAACAGAGTCTTCATCTTGTCCTTCAGCTTCTTAGCCCATGAGAGCTCAGTGGAGGAAGGGGCATGTCCAGAAGGGCGGGCCTCATCTGCATTCTCCTCCTCACTTTCCTCCCCATCAACAGCCATCTTAGCAGCCGCTGCCTCAGCACGAGTAGTAGTGTTAGCCCACTGGGCTTGATGCGAAGTCTGATGGGGTCATGACGGATCCAGTCAGGGGCCAGAAACTCATCCTGAGGGAATCGCTGCTCCTAAGTCTTCGAGATCAGCAGAAATAGGTAAGGACCATAGATGGGAACCTTACGGTTGAACACGGCAAAGCGAAGCTCGCACCACATGATGTGCGAGACATCCAAGGGTTGAGTCTGAGAGATCCGCGCCTCTTCACAGAGAAGCAACATGTCCACAAGATAAGCATGCACCTTGTCCTTGTCCCCAATGCGTGGGAAGAGAGAGTTGCGGAAGATCTGGTGCATGATGTCAAGAAAAGGGTTCAGAACCCATGTCTTCTTGCCGCTTGGAAGGAGCTTCTCAACATAATATGGCATAAGCTTGTTCTTGTTGGTAGACTTGGGGTTGGCATGAGGGCGGACACGAACGGGCGTGTTGAGCCCCTCATCAGGAACATTGAGCAAGGCCATGAATTCCTGCCAGGTAGCAGTCAGCTGATGTCCATTGGTCATCCAGGTCAACCTCCGATCCTCCTCAGTGTGAAAGTGAACCGAAGCAAAGAACTGGGCCACAAGCTCGGGATCATAGTCCAGGTGAAAAGAGATCACATCCTCAATGGCAAACTGCTCCACGAGATCCAAGGCCTCACCAAAGTAGGCACGGTGCTTCTCCTCCCTCATGTGATTCATATCAATCCAGTGCACGTCCACATATGTGTTCTGCTTGCCCTTGATCACATCCAAATAAATGAGATTCTGCTACTTGTTCTAGAACAGATCATTGCCTCTGAAGTTGGCACGAGGATTCATATAAGGGTTGATCCTCCTTCGAGCGAGAAACTCTGCCTGTGGAATCTCATCCATGCCGATGGAGGGCTCCTTCTGCTTGGTGGCGGTAGTCTTGGTCCTGCGTTGGGGGGCATTGGAGCCCTCCGGGGCTTCATCTTGATTGCGCACACGCTTGGAGCCCGTGTCACAGCTGGGATTGGAACGACGAGCAGGAGCCCCGGAGCCACCACCTAAGACACCAAACACAAAACACACACGAGAAGTGAGACGGATCAATGCAAAGACCACAGCAAAAGTAGATGAAACAAGTAGAACATGCACTTGGTAGTTGCCATGAAGAAGATTTGATAGCTACGGTAGTACAGCCTGTTCACACGGTACTAAAATTTTAGTGCCGCTCCTAGTCGCGGTAGTACCATGCGGCAGCACCGTAGTACCGGGGCTCGGAGCGGTAGTAGGACTTTAGTACCTCGGCTCGCGCGGTAGTGCCACGCCTGTGGGGCGGTAGTACCGTACGAGCGGTAGTACCACGCCTGAGACACGGTAGTACCACACGGCGCCAGATCCGGACTAATTTGAATCTGAGAACAACCGTGACAACGAGGCAGTACTACGGTTGATCAAATCTACCACGGGACACCATACCAAGTACAATTTCTACGCATTACTACTCTCCTACATCCTACTCTTGCAAAGATTTGGCCTAAAATCTCAAGAACAACATGCATCTCCCCAAAAACCTAGAAGCGAAAGAACGAACAAAAGAGAAAAGGATTTGGGGAGAAACCTTGTTCCATGGCAAGAGGAAGTGGTGGGGAATGATCCCACCGGTTGGAATCCGAGGAGAGTGGTCGGAGACGGAGATCCGGCGAGGGTCTCTGGCACCGTTCTTGAGCGAGAGAGAGAGACTGCGGGGAGAGAAGAGGACGAATGGGTATGGGGGAGTTGGAACTCCCCCTGCCCACTCTTAACCCCACGCGCCCTCAGCCACGCAGTAGTACCGCATGTCATCGCGGTAGTACCGCCTGGGCGGAAGTACCGCGCCGAGGCGGTAGTACCGCTCCCCGAGGCGGCAGTAAAAAATTACTGCCGCGCTGGGTGCGGAAGTACCGTGCGCTCCTCATGCGGTAGTACCGTGGCAGGCCGCGGTAGTACCGTGAGCTCAAGAAGATGCCAGTTTCATGAAGGGTAAAACGAAGTCTTTGCAAGGAACCTTCACGCGAACGGACACTGAAAAACGCAGACACACGAAACAGCTCAAACAAGATCGACAGGACGAAAGGAAGACAAAAGACAACAAGGACTAAGACACTCGACACACCCTCTCTAAAGAGAGGGCGGTGGCCGGAGCCACCTATGTTTGAGTCAATTGGTATGGCACCGCGAAGAATTATCCTTGGGCCCATGACCAAAACTCGTCTTTGAAACACAAGTACCATAAAAAATGGCTAATGTGAAAGAGTTGATCAATCTATGTATAATGGGGGCAGGAAGAGTTCATTGAGAGAACAACACTCCCCCTATGTCCATGCCTACAGCTAAACAAGATAACAAGTTGAGTATGGTGGGGTGTGCAAGAGTTCAAGCAACATTGCTCGAATCAATGATATTTAGCTCATGCCTTAACTTGCGAAATCTTGCTTCATCCAAGGGCTTCGTGAAAATATCTGCAAGGTTATCATGAGTGTTGACGTAGTTGAGCTCGATCTCCCCTCGCCTAATGTGATCCCGGATGAAGTGATACCGAATATCAATATGCTTTGTCTTGAAGTGTTGCACCGGGTTGACAGAAATCTTGATGGCACTTTCATTGTCACACCAAAGAGGCACTTTGTCACAAATGACACCGTAATCCTTTAAAGTTTGCCTCATCCATAGGAGTTGTGCACAACAACTACCGTCCGCCACATACTCCACTTCGGTGGATGAGAGAGACACACAACTTTGCTTCTTAGGAGACCAACTTACCAAAGAGCAACCAAGGAATTGGCACCCTCCGGAAGTGGACTTCCTATCCACTTTATCTCCCGCCCAATCCGAGTCTGAATAACCTACAAGGTTGAAGTTTGCTCCTCTTGGGTACCTGTAACGCCCCGGATCCCATGCGCCAGGTGTCTGCCAGTTATTCGCTGTCGTTGCCATGTCATTTGCTTGCGTGTTGCATTTTGCCATGTCATCATCTGCATTTCATATCATGTCATCATGTGCATCGCATTTGCATACGTGTTCGTCTCATGCATCCGAGCATTTTCCCCGTTGTCCGTTTTGCAATCCGGCGCTCCTATCTCCTCTGGTGCACCCCCCTCTTGTTTTCTTTCGTGTGCGTGTGTCAAACTTTCTCGGAATGGACCGAGGCTTGTCAAGTGGCTTTAATATACCACCCGGAGACTACCGGTCAAGTTTCGTTCCATTTGGAGGTCGTTTGGTACTCCAACGGTTAACCGGGTAACCGCGAAGTCCATTCGTGTGTTGCAGCAAAACCCCTCTTTGAACAGCGCCAAAACCCCTCTAAGTCCCTGCCATGCTCTCGGTCGTTCGATCACGATCGTGTGGGCGAAAACCGCACCTCGTTTGGACTCTCCTAGCTCCCTCTACCTATAAATAGGTGTCCCTCCCCGATTTTTCGCGCAGATGAACCCTAGCTCCGCTCCCCTCGCGCCGCCGGACAAAATCCCTGCCGCCAGACATGTCCGCGCCGCCGCTCCCGGCCTATCCGGAGGTGCCACGTCACCTCCCGCGCCGTCCCGGCCGCCGCGGCCCGCCGGGCCCAGGCGCGGCCCGCCCAGGCCCGCGCGGCCGCCCGAGCCCCGCCGCCCGTCCGCCTCGACCCCGCCGCCGGTCGCCGCGGGCTCGCGCCGCCTCGCTCCCGTCGTCGCCCTCCGATCCGGCCGCCCCGCCTCCTGCGCCGTCGCGCCGCCGCCTCGGCCGCCGCCTCACCGGCCGGCCACGCCTCGCCTCCGCCGGGCCGCGCCCCGCGCCGCCTCCGGCCACCCGCCGCCTCGCCGCCGGCGCGCCTCCCCTCCTCCTTCGACGACCGTGCCCCCTTCCTTCGGCCGCCGCCCCGCCTCGTCTCTCCTTCCTCCTCCTTCGGACGTCACCGACGAGCCGAGTTCGGGCGCTCTCGATCTGGATCCGGTGAGATCCCCTGTGCGTTGACTGTTCCACCCCCCCCCCAAATCTCTAAGTCCTCAGAAAATCATCATATGTGTGCATGTTCAACTGTGTGTAACTTCTTGTATCTAGCTCCGATTCGCGCGTGTAATATGTTAAATTGTTCGCCTCGTGATGCTCTACATTTTGTTCAATTTCACCATGTTCATTAGAGGTCATCTTGATGCCCAAATCGTCGTTGCAAGAGGGCTAGTTGCTGTTATCTGCTGGTTCTATCAAAACTTGGAGATTTGTCATTTTTGTATCACTTAATCTGTGCATCTTTTGAGCATGAGCTTTACATGTGTCTTGAAGTATGCCATGCCATATTTCTAGTGGTGTAGTCCATGTATTTTTGTGATCTCTGTGGTGACTAGCACACACATGCAAATTAGGCTCCGTAATATTTCTGATTTCAGGGACTTAGTGATCACTAAGTCTTTGTCTGCTGTTATTTTGTTGCCATGTAAACTTGATGCTACAGAGAGATCCATGCATATTTTGGAGATGTTCAGTAAGAATGTTTTGTAGCTATAGTTGTAATTGATCCATTCCTGCAATTTTTTGCAATTTTAGAGTAACATAGCATGACTCAATCTTGCTCTACTTTTGCTACAAAATATTTCTGGCAGATTCTTAACATGATATTCATTTTTGCCAAGCTTATTGTAGTTGATCCATACATGCTATGCTTTTGTTCTTGCCATGGATATCTTCGTAAACATTCCATCTTGCTGTAGGTGTGCTTGGTTTGTCATGCATTGCTCTGTAGTGAGTGCATCATGCTCACAAAGAGGCCTACATATTAATATTTCTGCCATGCTCTGTTTTCTGCTAAGTCTGAAACCTGATAACGAAACTTGCTATGTATACATGCTTGCCATCATATCTTCTGGTCCTTTTTGGCTTATGGTCAGTGTCGTGGAATTGTCACGGCAGATGTCCTCGAGCTAGGACTTAGTCGCGGAGCCATCGCAAGTAGGAAGCTTGAAGGGGTCATGCGGGACAAGGAACACGAGGGTTTATACTGGTTCGGCCCCTTACGGTGAAGGTAAAAGCCTACGTCCAGTTTGAGGTGATATTGATTAGGGTTACGATTGCCAGGGAGCTAAACAGCTATGCCCGGCTCTCGATGATCTTGTTGTCGCCCTTAAACCGCCGTCGGGTCGTCCCTTTATATAGGGAGGAACACACCCAGCAGCCCTTAGAGTCCCGGCCGGCTCATAAGAGTGTCCGGCTCGGACTCTAAACTATACTTGCCTTACGCTACAAGTTCTACTATAATAATGATTGTAACTACGGGCCTTAAGCCATATCCGGGTCTCAGCCCATCTCTGGCCCATCATCTTGAAACTTGGCTCCGGGCTTCTGGCAACGACCGTACGAGTAACCCGGCCCCTCCTGGCGGGTGACTCTAAGGTCTATATGCTCAACATTAGGCCCCAGATTGATTTGAGCCGGCTCATGTCAATCTTCAACTCTTCTGACAGAAAAAATCTCCAGCTTACCATTTATGTGAAGGCCATAACCCAGAGTGACGTCATCCTCCGGACTCCGGATAATCCGCCATGACGTCATCCTCTATTAAGTCCGTTTTTTACTCCGCCAGATCCACAACGGATCTTTGCTTTACTGTCATTCCGAAAATCGAGGCGTCGTGGGGGGGAGATAACCACGCCGTGGTCTCCTTGAATCTCGCGCCCACTTATGACCTTGCCTTATAAATAGGCCGGCCCAACGAGTTCTTCTCACGCTCTCTTCTTCCTCCTCGCGCCGTCGCTTCTCTGCCCGAGCTCTACCACTGCCGCCGCTGTCGCGCCCCTGGTCTTCATCAACCCGGCCGCTGCATCACCCTGATTCGGACCAGATAAACGGCGGCGACTTCCGCTCTTCTCCAACTCCGGTGAGTCTCTTCTGCCTTGTTAGAACAGATCTGCGGTAGAGTTCAAACAGTTCAACCGTGTTCTTCGCCATTGTCCACAGGCGTCAGTAGTTCTCGTAGTTGCCACCCTTGTTTGATCTTAGATATGTATAGACTTGCTGCAGTAGTTGTTTATTACTCATTTCACCTGCAAAACACACTTCTTTCCACTGCATAAGATCTCCTTCGAGCTCAAGAACTCCCCTGCGTCCGCATTTTAGGTCTAGAAAATTTTCTTTGCCCCGACCATTTTGATCCAAAAAAGTTACGGTAGTATGCGAAACTTGTTTTACCACACTTAGTAAAAACTGCAACCATTGAATCTTCCGTCTTAAAGAAAACACGCGCCGTAGAACTTTCCGGTTTAAAGAGAAACACGCTCTGTAGAATCCTCCGGCTTAACTGTGGTAAAGCCGTAGATAACCAACTTACTCTGAATCCCCCTGCGGCTTAAATAACCCACTGTATCTGAATATATATCATTAGTCCCCTTCATAAGCCGCCATCTTAGTTTGAACGATAGATCTCCGGCTTATAATTAACCCGGACACTTTTCTCTTTATCATAGACTACCAACCTTCACCATGCCTCCCAAGGCTCCCATCACTTGCAACTGGATGAGGTCCAACGTCACCGACGAGACCCTGGCCAATTTCGTTATGTCCGGATATTTGCCTAAGAAGGAAATCATGTCCTACCGTGCCCCTGACCCGTCGGAAGAGAGACCACAGCCAAGGGACGGGGAGGTAGTGATCTTCGCAGACCATATGAGCCGGGGCTTCGCACCGCCTGGCTCAAAGTTTTTCAGGGACGTGCTCAACTTCTTTGACCTACGGCCTCAGGATATAGGACCCAACTCCGTATCCAACATCTGCAACTTCCAAGTCTTTTGCGAAGTGTACCTTGGAGAAGAGCCTAGTCTGCTGCTTTTCAGAGAGCTGTTTTACTTAAACTGCCAAAATGAGTGTGCCAACGGGCCAAGTCTGGAGTTAGGCGGCATCTCCATCCAGCGCGTAGGGACTGTCTTTTCCCTTACGCAGAGCCGCCGAGCCACCCCAAGGACTGGAATATGACTTGGTTCTACTGCCAAGATACGTCCCCGGCTGACGAGAACCCGCTGCCCGGCTTTCGCCCAACACGTCTAGAGCCGACTCATCCGCTGTCGGACAAACTGACTGCAGCGGAACGCCAGCCTCTGCTTCCAACTATTAATAAGATCAAGGCCCTGCTAGGCAACGGTCTGAACGGAATTGACCTGGTCTGGGTATGGATCTCATGGCGGGTGATCCCATTGAGCCGCCGTCCCGGCTTAATGTGTGAGTACACCGGGCGAAAGGATGACCCGCAGAGGCACAGTCGCAATGATCTTCCAGAAGACATTGCAGAGGAAGAGACCAAGGCTCTTCAAAACGAGAGCCTGGCAGATTGCGGAAGAACCGGGTTAGCCCCCTTCTGCAAGACCAATCCAGCCCCAGCGGTAAGCCGCTGACTTTAGCTTTTATCTTCATCAGTATATAACCTTTATCTGAACCGTTTTAAGAATCAATCATTGTATCTTTCAGGCTGATGATAAGTTCTGGCGGGTCAAATATGACCATGAAGCGGCCAAGAAGGCCAGGAAGGCGAAGAAAGCCGCCAAGAAAGCCGCCCCTCACAAAAAGGGAAGCAGACCCACTGCTTCGGAGCTAATGCAATTAAGCGACAGCTCCGAGTCAGAGGTAACCCTTAAACCTTTAAATTCTTGCTATATCCATTGTTTGTTGCTGTCCGCCTTATCAACACTTGCTCATTGACAGGATGACACCGGCGCCAGTAACCCGGTGGTTGAAGAGGTAATGTCACTTTCCTCCGACTCGGAGCCCTTGCCACAGCTGAAAGTCCGAAGAGTAACCCGGAAAGTAAGCTTTTCACATCCTTTAGCTCATCAAGACCCTCAATTTCTTTTGAAGCAGCAGGTTCACGAAAGCCGGCATCACACCCGGGCCCGCAAGGACACCGACCTCTCCGCCGGGTTACCCGACGCACCAAGGAAGCGTCGCACTGAGGTTTTTTCTCACTTGTACCCTTTTCATCCGTTGGCGGGTGTTATCCGTCAGCCACTCAACTCTTCTGACTCCAATTATCAGGAGACCTCCCCCTCTTCGGGTGACTCCATGCAGTCAAATCTGCCGGCCTTCAAGACTGCGCCCGGGTAACAACAATCTTCTTACATTATCTTTGTCTGTACTTACTCTTTGTATGCCTAACACTTCTGTCTTTTCAGTGCCCAGGCAAAGCTCACCAAAAGAGCGAAAAAGACCAGGTCAGCCGGAGTGCCAGACTTACCTGACCCGGAGGCGACGGCTCAAGAGCCGCCAGCTGGCTCCGCCCTCGAAGCCACCACTCCAATGGACACGGCGCCTGAAGCCCCTGCCCCGACTACCAAGGCAACGGCCGAAGCTTCGGTTAACCCGGAGGCCTCCGGCTCAGCTCCACCAGCAGACGACCCGGACGCAGTAATCGCCCGGACGGAATTCGTTGAGCCGGGGAGACCGACCGCGTTGGCCAAATGCTCCGCGAAGGGGGAGTTGCTGCAGCCCCACCGGGTGAACCTGGACCTCTCCGGCTACACCGACTTGAGCATTGGAGAGCTCGTCTCTGGCTACATCAGCCAAGTACACAAGAGCCGGGACGCCGAGGTTGCCATGGTCAACCAGATCCAACAAAAATCTGAGGTATCCTTCTGCTGTGTTCTTACTTTACTGCATAGTTACCTTTGCCATGCTAGCCCCCAAGTCGACGACTTATACTTGAATATGTTGTAGACTTAGGTTCCGGCTTACTCAACTGAGCCGGCAGTATGTAGATAGATACGTTCAATATGCATTAGCCCCCAAGTGCCAAGTGTCTTTGCTTGAAAAACGCTTGGGACTTATATAATGACTGTTAATTAACCCGGAAATATATGCAGGCTGTTGGCAAGAAACTAGAGGCGGATCTTGCGGATCTCAAGAGCCGGCTGAAGATGCAGGAGATGGAGACTCGGAAAGCAAACGCCAAATTTGTATCCAGCATCGCCACTCAAGAAAAATTGAAGACCGAGTTTGATGCTGAGAGAAAAGCCTGGGTCGAAGAGAAGACCGCACTGGTGACCCGGGCGGAACAGGCGGAGAAGGCTCTCGCTGAGAAGACCGCCGAGCTCTCCGGCCTAAAGCGCCAGGTTTCCCAAATGGTGGCTGCTATCTTCGGTAAGTCGCCTCACCGGCTTTCATCAAGTCTGTATATGTCATGCTTCATCCTTGTCACCGGCTTATCTGATTCTGTTAAACAGGTCCCCGGAGTGCCAACCTCAACCAGAGTGTGGTCACCAAGTTAAAGGCCGTGTACACCCTGGTGGAACAGCTCTACACCGAGTCACAGCGTGCCTTAGCTGTGGTGGCCCTATCCAACGAGGTGCCAACTCATCTGGCCGAAGTCCTGCGCCGGCTCGCTGTTCTGCCGCAACGGATCCAGGAGCTACGACGGGCCTCCGCGAGAGCCGGAGCAATCGCCGCGCTGAGCCGGGCCAAAGCATTCCTGCCGGAGCTAGACCCGGCAGACATCGCCCTGGGTTACCCAAGCCTGAAGACGGCTCAGCCTTCGACTAGAAAGACTTCGCGGCGTGTGTGAAGGCTGTACGCCCGGTGGCCACCCTCCTCGGGAACGACACCGACTTAACCAAGTACCAGCCGGGTTATGATGCGGAGAATCAGAGGATTCCAACCCCTCGCTATGAAGCTCTCAATCTGATCCCTCCGGCTCGTCAGCACACCTTCGCCCCGGAGATTGACCCGGCCGGGTTAATTGACGAAGAAGCCCAGTTCGAAGCTCTCAGCGGCATCGACTGGAAATCATCCACCTTCGAGGTCTTAGGATCAGCCGGAGGAGAAGACAGGAATGAGCCAGGGACTTCAACCCAGCGGGCATCATAATTTAGCCGGCGGGTTATCCAACATTGTTCCACCTTTTAGACTTGAAGAGTTATTGTAATAGAGTAGGTGCAACAGTTTATCTCGGCCGTGCCATCGTGCACGTTCTGAATGCGAAAGCCCTTTGAATGTGTCTCTTTGATGTTTCTTCGGGTCATAATCATCCCTTTGTTTTTCTCAACCTCAAAAGGTGCCTTTAAGTATCTGCATAGAAAGGCAAATCACAAGTCTCGAGGCGGCTTACCGCCCTGAAAATCAGGTTTTTGAGATAGATAACCCGGAATATGAATCAAAAAAGACTGGTCCTTAATTATACTCTGAACATAGCCATAACAATCACACTTAACGGCCTGTAGGTATACTTCCGGTTTAAATAACCCGGGTAGTAAGGTTGACACCTTAACTCTGATTTACTTGCCTTGATGACACCCATGACGTGCAACTAACACTGTAAACCAAAGTTAAGCCGGCAAGTGAGACCCGGTCATGCATACCTCAGAGTAAACTTGTGAAAAAGCAGAAGAACTTAGGGGCTTCCGGTTCGAATACGACCAGAGACCCGGCCCAAAGGGGTTAAGCCAAGATTCGGATACGATCATATAGCCCCCAGTGGGTGTGGCGATGCCAATCAAGAGGGTACCGACAGCTATGTTCTCTTTGGTTCGAATACGACCCATGTTTGAACAGGAAGCCCCCAAGTGATTCTTAAAATTGTTTAACGACGCTGATTCGAATACGATCCACGTCGGTTCTCAGAGGGGTTAAACTATGGTTCAAATATGACCAAAGGCAACCTCCCAATGAGCTCGGCACTTTGCCAATCAAATGAGTATCGACAGCTATGTTCTCTTTGGTTCGGATACGACCCATGTTTGAACAGGAAGCCCCCAAGTGACTTTACCGCTTACGGCTAGATTCGAATACGATCATAAGCCGGATCCTCCTTTGAGTCAGCATGTAATCTTGCAATAAAAACAACACACGCATATTTGGAGGAGACAAAAGGACAGAGGTCCTGCTTTATTGCTTATCATAATATATACATGGCTGAGATAAATATGTACACCACGAGAGCCGGTAGCTCAAGTGTAGTAAGGCCGAAGCTGAGCTATGTTCCACGGCTGACGGGTCTCTTCCTCAGATTTACGTGAATCTTTGTGCTCCCGAATGTCAATGAGGTAATATGACCCGTTGTGTAAGTTCTTGCTGACCACAAAGGGCCCTTCCCAAGGTCGGGATAACTTGTGTGCATCTGTTTGATCCTGGATGAGCCGGAGCACAAGGTCGCCTTCCTGGAAGACCCGGGATTTGACCCGGCGGCTATGATAACGGCGCAAGTCTTGTTGGTAAATCGCTGACCGGGCTGCTGCCACATCACGCTGTTCATCCAACAAGTCAAGATCATCTTGGCGCGCCTGTTCATTATCCGTCTCAACATGAGCCGCCACGCGAGGTGAGTCGTGACGGATGTCACTGGGGAGGACTGCTTCCGCTCCATAAACCATGAAGAAAGGCGTGAAGCCTGTAGATCTGTTAGGAGTAGTATTGATGCTCCATAAGACGGAGGGCAACTCCTCCACCCAACAACCCAGCGTCCGTTTCAAAGGGACCAAAAGCCGGGGCTTGATACCCTTCAAAATTTCCTGGTTAGCTCTCTCAGCTTGACCATTGGATTGAGGATGAGCCACTGAAGAAACATCAAGTCGGATATGCTCTCGTTGACAAAACTCTTCCATGGCGCCTTTGGAGAGATTGGTGCCATTGTCAGTTATAATGTTGTGCGGAAAACCAAAACGGAAAATCACCTTTTTCATGAATTGAACCGCCGTGGCTGCATCGCACTTGCTGACTGGCTCAGCTTCCACCCACTTTGTGAATTTATCAACTGCCACCAAGAGGTGGGTCTTCTTATCTTTGGATCTTTTAAAAGGCCCAACCATGTCAAGCCCCCGGACCGCAAAGGGCCAAGTAATTGGGATCATCCTCAGCTCCTGAGCTGGCACATGAGCCCGTCGTGAGAACCTTTGGCAACCATCACATTTACTGACCAAGTCCTCTGCATCAGCATGAGCCGTCAGCCAATAAAAACCATGACGGAAAGCCTTGGCCACAAGGGATTTTGAGCCGGCATGATGGCCACAATCCCCTTCATGGATCTCACGCGAGATCTCTTGGCCTTCCTCAGGGGAGATACAACGTTGAAATGCCCCTGAAACACTGCGATGATGTAACTCGCCATCGATGACGATCATTGACTTAGCCCGCCGGGTTATTTGCCTGGCCAAAGTTTCATCCTCAGGCAACTCTCCCCGGGTTATATAAGCCAGATATGGCATTGTCTAGTCTGGTATGACATGAAGAGCCGCCACCAGTCGTGCCTCCGGGTCAGGGATAGCCAAGTCCTCCTCTGTAGGCAACTTAACCGAAGGGTTATACAGGACATCCAGGAAAGTGTTAGGCGGCACCGGCTTTCGCTGAGAGCCTAGCCGGCTTAAAGCATCAGCCGCCTCGTTCTTCCTGCGATCAATGTGCTCCACTTGGTATCCCTGAAAGTGCCCAGCAATGGCATCAACCTCGCGGCGATAAGCCGCCATGAGAGGATCCTTAGAATCCCACGTGCCTGATACTTGTTGAGCCACCAAGTCTGAGTCACCAAAGCACCTTACCCGGCTTAAGCTCATCTCCTTAGCCACCCGAAGACCGTGGAGCAAAGCCTCGTATTCAGCCGCATTGTTAGTGCAAGGAAACATCAACTGTAGCACATAATGGAACTTGTCGCCCTTAGGGGAAGCCAATACAACGCCAGCCCCCGAGCCATCCAGCTGTCTGGACCCATCGAAGTGAATAGTCTAATAAGTGTTATCCGGCTTTTGCTCAGGCACTTGTGACTCTGTCCAATCATTGATGAAATCCACCAAAGCCTGAGATTTAACAGCAGTGCGTGGCACATATTTGAGGCCATGAGGTCCAAGTTCTATAGCCCACTTAGCAATTCTCCCTGTGGCCTCTCTGTTTTGAATAATATCACCAAGAGGGGAAGAACTGACCACCGTGATGGGATGACCCTGAAAATAATGCTTAAGCTTCCGGATCGCCATGAACACACCATATACGGGCTTCTGCCAATGCGGGTACCGCTGCTTGGACTCAATGAGCACTTCGTTGACATAATAAACCGGCCGCTGAACCGGGTGCTCCTTACCCGCCTCCTTGCGCTCCACCACAATAGCCATGCCGACGGCTCGTGCGTTTGCCGCCACATACAGTAGTAAGGGCTCCTTATCAATCGGAACAGCAAGGACTGGGGGCTCTGCTAGCTGCTTTTTCAAATCCTCAAAAGCGGTATTAGCTGCATCATTCCAGACAAAGTTATCAGTTTTCTTCATCAACTGATATAAAGGCATAGCCTTCTCACCCAAACGGCTTATAAACCGGCTTAAAGAACCGATGCGACCCGCCAAGCGCTGAACGTCATTTATACACGCCGGCTTAGCTAGGGAGGTGATGGCCTTGATCTTCTCCGGGTTAGCTTCAATGCCTCTGTCAGAAACCAAGAAGCCCAATAGTTTGCCTGCAGGAACACCAAAAACACACTTGGCCGGGTTAAGCATCATCTTATAGACCCGGAGATTATCAAAGGTTTCCCTTAAGTCATCTATCAGGGTTTCCTCTTTGATGGATTTAACCACAATATCGTCCACGTAAGCGTGAACATTGCGCCCGATCTGTTTATGAAGACAATTCTGTACACAACGCTGGTAAGTCGCCTGTGCACACTTGAGTCCAAAGGGCATAGACACATAGCAGAAGGCTCCAAAGGGAGTGATGAACGCCGTCTTCTCCTGGTCCTTAACTGCCATCTTAATCTGATGATACCCGGAATAAGCATCCAAGAAACTTAAGTGTGCACAACCTGCCGTAGCATCAATGATTTGATCAATACGGGGGAGGGCAAAAGGATCAGCCAGACACGCCTTGTTCAAATCCGTGTAGTCCACACACATCCGCTAGGTGCCATTCTTCTTGAGCACGAGCACCGGGTTAGCCAACCACTCTGGGTGAAAGACTTCAACGATAAACCCGGCCGCCAAGAGCCGGGCCACTTCTTCACCAATAGCTTTTCGCCTCTCTTCATTAAACCGCCGAAGGAACTGTCTGACCGGCTTAAATTTCGGATCAACATTGAGAGTGTGCTCAGCGAGTTCTCTAGGTACACCTGGCATGTCAGAAGGTTTCCACGCGAAGATGTCCCTATTATCTCGGATGAACTCGATGAGCGCGCTTTCCTATTTCGGGTCCAGATTTAGACTGATGCTAAACTGCTAAGACGAGTCACCTGGAACAAAATCAACAAGTTTAGTCTCGTCAGCTGATTTAAATTTCATTGCTGGTTCATTCTCCGTGGTTGGATTTTTCAGAGAGGTCATATCATTTGGGTCAACATTGTCTTTGTAAAACTTCAACTCCTCTGTAGCACAAACAGACTCTGCATAAGCCGCGTCGCCTTCCTCGCACTCTAGAGCCACTTTCCGGCTGCCGTGAACCGTAATAGTCCCGTTGTGACCCGGCATTTTGAGCTGTAAGTACACATAACACGGCCGTGCCATGAACTTGGCGTAAGCCATCCGTCCAAATATAGCATGGTATGGACTTCTTATCTTGACCACCTCAAAGGTCAACTTCTCCACCCTGTAGTTGTTCTCATCACCAAAAGCCACTTCCAATTTGATCTTGCCGACTGGATAAGCCGACTTACCAGGTACCACACCATGGAAGATAGTGTTTGACTGGCTGAGGTTCTTATCAACCAACCCCATACGGCGAAAAGTCTCATAATAGAGGATATTGATGCTGCTGCCTCCATCCATGAGTACCTTTGTGAACTTATAGCCTCCCACCTGAGGAGCCACCACTAAGGCCAAGTGGCCCGGGTTATCCACCCGGGGAGGGTGATCCTCCCTACTCCACACTATAGGCTGCTCAGACCACCGTAAGTAGCGTGGAACTGCCGGCTCAACAGCTTTCACCGCCCTCTTGTGAAGCTTCTGATCTCGTTTGCACAAACTAGTGGTAAACACATGATACTGTCCACCGCTAAGCTGCTTTGGATTGGTCTGATAACCCCCCTGCTGCTGTTGATGGCCCTGGCCAGACTGTTGATTAAAGCCCCCTTGACCGCCCTGAGGGCCAGAATTTGAGCCGCCCCCCGGGCCATGAAAGCCGCCGGCGCCTGAGCCGCCGGTACCTGAGCCGCCACCCGGGCCATTGTAGTTTTTAAAGGCCTTCATGATTGCACAATCCTTCCACAGATGAGTCGCTGGCTTCTCTCTAGAGCCGTGTCTCGGACAAGGCTCATTCAACAGCTGCTCCAGAGAAGGTCCTGACCCGCCGCCTCGGGGAGGGGGCCTCCCCTTGCGTCGCTGGTTGTTACCTTGGGAGTTGGCGTTGGCTACGAACTCTAGGCTGCCATCGGCCTTGCGCTTGCCTCCTCCTTGGTTCCCCGGGTTAAACTGAGGACCCTTGCCATTGCCGTTCTTCTTTCCCTTCCCTGTCCTTTCATCATCTGAAGGGGGATCCTTGGTGCCATCGGAATCGGCGTACTTGACAAGAGCCGCCATTAGTGTACCCATATCAGTGCAGACACGTTTAAGCCGCCCAAGTTTCATCTTTAGGGGCACAAAACGACAGTTTTGTTCCAACATTAAGACTACAGAGCCGGCATCCATCTTATCCGATGAATGTATGATCTCCTTGACCCGGCGAACCCAATGGGTCGTGGATTCACCCTCCTGCTGCTTACAGTTAGTCAGATCCACAATTGACATAGACTGCCTACAGGTATCTTTGAAGTTTTGGATGAACCGGGCTTTCAGCTCAGCCCAAGACCCAATGGAATTCGGTGGTAGCCCTTTCAACCACGTACGGGCAGTTCCATCTAACATCATGGTGAAATACTTGGCCATGGCCGCCTCACTGACCTCCAGTAGCTCCATAGCCATCTCATAACTCTCAATCCAGGCCGCGGGTTGTAAGTCAGCTGTATAGTTAGGCACCTTCCTAGGGCCCTTGAAGTCCTTAGGAAGACGTTCATTACGGATAGCTAGCACTAAACAAGGAACACCCCCGGTCCTGGTAGGGATACCCACATCAACGGAAGTCGTCGGGTAAGCCGGGGGGGTCTGGTAAGCCGTCAATTGAGGCGCTTGCTCTGCCTCTTGCCATGCTTGGTCCGCTGCGTAAAAGGCTCCATTATGAGCCGGGCCACGGCCAGGGGGCGGGTCGTGGCGTCGGACGTTGCTTGAGCCGGTTGCCGAGACCATGTGCCGGCTGTAACTCGGGCTCTGGCCTGGACGAGGAGTCGAGTGGATCCTGTCCCGGCTGTAGGAGTATGCCTCTTGCTGCGCCAGTGCTGTTTGAAGGAGTTCCCTGACCCGGCGGGTCTCGATAGCCGTCGGAGAGTCACCGTCAACTGGTAGGGCCGCCAGCCGTGCTGCCGCAGCGACCATGTTCTCTAGCGGGTTATTATAATGACCCGGGGGTATTGGCACATACTGAGGCGGGGCAGGGGGCACCTGGGGAGGCCCCATCACTCGCAGCTGAATAAGGGGTCCAGACCCGGGTGCTATGACCCCTGGCGGGTTACTAGACCCTGCACCTGGCGTGTTGAAGAGGTTGCGTGGATCGTAAACCGGCGGGAGTCGGGACTGGGCCTTTTGATGCCTCCTTCTCATGACCTCATTGGCCGCGTTCTGATCCATCGTGAGTTGGAAGGACTGCGCCTGAATCAGCTGAGTCTGGGCATCGAGAGCCGCCCGCTCCGCGGCCAGCCTGATTCCTTCTGCTGCAAGATCCTCTTTAGCTTTTATCAGATCCAATTTCAACTGTGCCACCTCCGCATCATGCTGGGCTTGATCCGCCGGGTCAACCGTGGCGGTTAACAGGGCCGTCATCTTGTCCGTGAGATCCATCAGCACCTGAGCCGGAGAAGGCACCGGGTTTCCCGATCCAGCAGCGGGGTTCTGAACAGGCTGCGCACCAGCCATAAAAACTCCAACCTGACTTGGCGGCTCAAAAAGGTCCGGAATACTGTCGCCATCGGAACAACCCATGAGCCTGCCATCTTGAAGTTGGTACAACGAGTTTGACTCATCAGTGGCCGACTCGCCGTCAGAGCCGGCGGCCGCCTCATCACCAGACCCGGATGGATCAGAGGGCCCTCCATGGATGCATCCCACAAACGCGCGCCTTAAGGCAGGCCGGGCCCGGGCGGGTCGTGCGCGCTGAGCCGTTTCGATGAGATCGGCGCAGAGATCCGGCTCGGGGCCCGGCTCACCAATCTTGCCAATGAAAACATGAATTCCGCCAAAGGGGACCCGGTACCCGTACTCAATTGAGCCGGCGTTGGGGCCCCAGTCCGCATCGTCGATGTAGAGCTTGCCGCGACGACTCTTGGTCATCCGGCCCACAGCGTATCCCTTGAGCTCTTCGAAGCTGCCCTTCAAGAACTCAAATCCACCGTGCGGTGGCCCCACGGTGGGCGCCAACTGTCGTGGAATTGTCACGGCAGATGTCCTCGAGCTAGGACTTAGTCGTGGAGCCATCGCAAGTAGGAAGCTTGAAGGGGTTATGCGGGACAAGGAACACGAGGGTTTATACTGGTTCGGCCCCTTACGGTGAAGGTAAAAGCCTACGTCCAGTTTGAGGTGATATTGATTAGGGTTACGATCGCCAGGGAGCTAAACAGCTATGCCCGGCTCTCGATGATCTTGTTGTCGCCCTTAAACCGCTGCCGGGTCGTCCCTTTATATAGGGAGGAACACGCCCAGCAGCCCTTAGAGTCCCGGCCGGCTCATAAGAGTGTCCGGCTCGGACTCTAAACTATACTTGCCTTACGCTACAAGTTCTACTATAATAATGATTGTAACTACGGGCCTTAAGCCATATCCGGGTCTCAGCCCATCTCTGGCCCATCATCTTGAAACTTGGCTCCGGGCTTCTGGCAACGACCGTACGAGTAACCCGGCCCCTCCTGGCGGGTGACTCTAAGGTCTATATCCTCAACAGTCAGTAAGGGACTTTTGTCATATGCTTTGAGTAGATTCATGCCATGCTTTGTTTTGCCATGTTAAATTCCTGTAGCATGTTGTTTTCATGCTCTAAACATTGCTACCTGATGTTATTTCTGTCATGTCCAGTAATTCCTCCAAGTCTGTGAACCTGTTATTATTTGCAATCTTGCCATGTCCTTTTGAGCATGTTCTAGTGATTTCTGGAGATAGCTCAGTGTTCATGTTTTGTTGTGCTTTACCTGTACATCATGTCCATGCCTTTTGTTTTCATGTTAAGTTGCTGTAGCATATTGTTTTGATGCTTGCTTTATACCTAGTTGCTGTTTTGGACAGATTGTTGCTATGTCTTGTTTGGAGTGTATGTGTTGCACCGTTGCTCCGTTTTGAGCATGCTCTATATGAAACTTGCTTAGAATCGTATGTCGTTACATATTACCATGTTGCATCCTTGTTTTGAGGTGTTTGCTCGATGTTTGTATGCATTTTGCATCAATGTCATGTTTAACTTGTTTTGCTCATATCTTCTAGGCCGTAGCTCCGAATCTAATGAACTTTATATGTAACTTGACTAGAATTTCGTGTAGATCATCATGGTGCTCTTAACTTGCTGTTTAACAACTTGAACATAAGGTGTTTTCAGTTCTGGACCAATTTCGAAACTTGCATATGAGGACTTACCGGAATTGTTATATGTTGTTTCCGGCCTCATTTAAACTAGCCTTGATGTGTTGCTCTTGTATGCATCATCTCTTGTCATGAGTAGCTTCGTTTAGCCTTGTCATGCATCATTCTTGTTTGAGCTTCATGCCTTGTTCATGCGTGGTGTGTTTACCTTGTTGTGTGCTTCTTCTCGATAGTTCCCGTGTCGTTGCGTTCGTGAGGATTCGTTCGTCTTCGTGGCTTCATCTTCTTCATGGATTCGTTCTTCTTCCTAGCGGGATTTCAGGCAAGATGACCGTCACCTTGGATCTCATTACTATCATTGCTATGCTAGTTGCTTCGTTCTATCGCTTTGCTGCGCTACCTATTCACTTGTCCTTCAAGCCTCCCAAATTGCCATGAACCTCTAATCTTTGTCACCCTTTCTAGCAAACCATTGTTTGGCTATGTTACCGCTTTGCTCAGCCCCTCTTATAGCGTTGCTAGCTACAGGTGAAGATGAAGATTGCTCCATGTTGGATTATGTTTATGTTGGGATATCACAATATCTCTTATATTATTAATGCATCTATATACTTGGTAAAGGGTGGAAGGCTCGGCCTTATGCCTGGTGTTTTGTTCCACTCTTGCCGCCCTAGTTTCCATCATACCGGTGTTATGTTCCCGGATTTTGCGTTCCTTACACGGTTGGGTGATTTATGGGACCCCCTTGACAGTTCGCCTTGAATAAAACTCTTCCAGCAAGGCCCAACCTTGGTTTTACCATTTGCCTAGCCTATTCTTTTCCCTAGGGAGTCGCTCTCTCGAGGGTCATCTTATTTTACCCCCCCCCCCCCCGGCCAGTGCTTCTCCAAGTGCTGGTCCAAACCGAGCGATGTCCGGCGCCCCCTGGGCAACCAGGGTCTATGCCAACCCGACGTCTGGCTCATCCGGTGTGCCCTGAGAACGAGATATGTGCAGCTCCTATCGGGATTTGTCGGCACATCCGGGCGGCCTTGCTGGTTTTGTTTTACCATTGTCGAAATGTCTTGTAACCGGGATTCCGAGACTGATCGGGTCTTCCCGGGAGAAGGAATATCCTTCGTTGACCGTGAGAGCTTATCATGGGCTAAGTTGGGACACCCCTGCAGGGTATTATCTTTCGAAAGCCGTGCCCGCGGTTATGTGGCAGATGGGAATTTGTTAATATCCGGTTATAGAGAACTCGACACTTGACCTTAATTAAAACGCATCAACCGCGTGTGTAGCCGTGATGGTCTCTTCTCGGCGGAGTCCGGGAAGTGAACACGGTTTCTGGGTTATGTTTGACGTAAGTAGGAGTTCAGGATCACTTCTTGATCATTGCTAGTTTCACGACCGTTCCTTTGCTTCTCTTCTCGCTCTTATTTGCGTAAGTTAGCCACCATACATGCTTAGTCGCTGCTGCAACCTCACCACTTTGTCCTTTCCTTTCCCTTTAAACTTTGCTAGTCTTGATACCCATGGTAATGGGATTGCTGAGTCCTCGTGGCTCACAGATTACTACACCACCAGTTGTAGGTACAGGTTGTGCGATGATCATGACGCGAGAGTGATGTTTACTTGTGTGGAGTTCCTCTTCTGCTTCTTCTTCGATCAGGGGATAGGTTCCAGGTCGGCAGCCTGGCTAGTAGGGTGGATGTCGTTTGAGTTTCTGTTTATGTTTCATCCGTAGTCGGATGTTGTTCTTATGTATTGATGTATTGATGTATTCTTGCGGCATTCGTATGCCTTGTATGTATCCCCAAATATTATGTATTGTTGATGTAATGATATCCACGTTGCAAAAGCGTCTTCAAGATGCGCTTCTATCCTTGGTGGGACCTTCGTGTTCCTTTAGGATAGGGTCGCATCTTGGGCGTGACAGTACCTCAAGCCAAAGTTTGGGGTATGAGCCAAATATCGAAAGATTCGCTTGACCGCCACAAAGTGGCTTTCCTTAGGTGCGGCTTGAAACCGTGCACAAATTCCCACACTCAACATGATATCCGGTCTAGATGCACAAAGGTAAAGCAAGGAGCCAATCATGGAGCGATATACCTTTTGATCCACCGCTTTATCATTGGGATCATTGGCACTTGGTGGGCATTGGAGTGGAAGCCGGCTTGACATCACTTAGCTTGAATCTCTTGAGCATGTCTTGAGTGTATTTGGCTTGGTTGATGAAGGTTCCTTCTCTTCTTTGCTTCACTTCGAACCCAAGAAAGAACTTCAACTCTCCCATGGAAGACATCTTGAACTTTGAGGTCATGAGAGTGGCAAATTCCTCATTGAAAGCTTTGTTAGGGGAACCAAAGATAATATCATCAACATATAGTTGGCACACAAACAACTCCCCTTTGACCTTCTTAGTAAAAAGAGTGGGGTCGATTAGCCCAACTTCAAATCCACGGTCTTGTAACAACTCGGTAAGATGGTCATACCACGCACGTGGGGCTTGTTTAAGGCCATAGAGTGCCTTATTGGGTTGATACACATGATCGGGAAAGTAGGGATCCTCGAACCCGGGGGGTTGCTTGACATAGACCAACTCATTAATAGGACCATTAAGAAAAGCACTTTTCACATCCATTTGTTGCAACTTAAAGTTGTGATGAGAGGCATAAGCAATCAACAAACTAATGGATTCAAGGCGAGCAACGGGAGCAAAGGTATCACCGTAGTCGATACCCTTGACTTGGGAGTAGCCTTATGCCACCAATCTTGCCTTGTTGCGAACGATGGTCCCATGAGCATCTTGCTTGTTCTTGAATATCCACTTGGTTCCAATGACATTGTGGTTCCCCGTTGGCCTTGGCACCAATCTCCACACCTTGTTGTACTCGAAGTTGTTGACTTCTTCATGCATGGCATTAAGCCAATCCGGATCTTCGAGCGCCTCATATACCTTTTGGGGTTCAACACAAGAGAGAAACGCGTGATGTTCACAATAGTTTGCCAATTGTCTACGAGTGCTTACCCCCTTTTGAATGCTTCCAAGCACATTCTTCATGAGATGACCCTTGGTGGAGAGCTTGGATGCAATCTTCGTGGCACGACGCTCCAATTCCTCCTCGGGGGTGAGTCGAGGAGCGGTCACTTGATCATCTTGAGCGCCATCTTGAGCTTGTTCTTGATCTCGAGGAAGCTCTTGATCTTGAACTTGCTCGGAGGAGAGAACTTGACCTTGGGCTTCACTTGTTGTTACAACACCATCTTGAGATTGATCTTGCCCTTGGTCTTGTTCTTGAGGTTAAGGGCCTTCACTTTGTTCTTCGGAAGCGTGTGGGCCTTGGGTTGGTGATGGCTCCACTTGAGTGGAGCATTTTCCTTCTCCTTCGGCCACAAGGGGTTCCTCAATGGGTAGGATAAAACCAACACCCATTCTTCTTATGGCTTGGGGAGGAATTTCATCAACTACATCACAAGTGCCACTTTGCTACACTTGGGAGCCGTTATTCTCATAAAACTCCACGTTACACGTCTCCTCAATAAGTCTCGTGGACTTATTGAGGACGCGGTAAGCATGAGAGTTTGTAGCATAACCAACAAATATGCCCTCATAAGCTCTAGCCTCCAATTTAGACAAACGAAAACCTTTCTTGAGAATGAAACACTTACACCCGAACACCCGAAAGTACTTGAGGTTGGGCTTGTTACCGGTGAGTATCTCATATGGAGTCTTGTTCAAGACTTTGCGGAGATAGAGACGATTTGATGCATGACACGCGGTGTTGATGGCTTCGGCCCAAAAGTTGTATGGAGACTTGAACTCCGCCATCATGGTCCTTGCCGCATCCATCAACGTCCGGTTCTTCCTCTCCGCTACACCATTTTGTTGAGGGGTGTAAGGTGCGGAATATTGATGCTTGGTCCCCTCATCACTAAGAAACTCGTCCAAGGTCTAGTTCTTGAACTCGGTGCCATTGTCACTTCTTATTGTCAAGATCTTTGCATTGTGTTGACGTTGGGCTTCATTTGCAAAGTCAATGATGGTTTGTTGGGTCTCGCTCTTCCTCTTGAAGAAATATACCCAAGTGTATCTTGCATAGTCATCCACAATCACCAAGCAATACTTTCTACCCCCAAGACTATCAAAGGATGGAGGCCCAAACAGATCCATATGAAGGAGCTCCAAAGGCCTCTTCGAGTAAATGATAGTCGTGGGAGGGTGAGCCTTTTCATGTAGCTTTCCTTCGATACAAGCACTGCAAGCATGATCTTTAGCAAAACTAACATTTGTTAGTCCACGGACATGGTCCCCCTTGAGAAGACTTTGCAATGATCTCTTATTGACATGGGCTAAACGGCGATGCCAAAGCCATCCCACGTCAACTTTAGCCATTAGGCATGTTGCGGTCTTAGTGGGTCGCTCCGAAAAGTTAATCACATAGAGACCGTTCTCGACATGCCCAACAAAGGCTACTTTAAGAGTCTTGCTCCACAAGAGGGCCACGGTATCAATATCAAACAAAGTGGCAAAACCCATGAGTGCAAGTTGATGAACGGAAAGTAAATTGTATGCAAGGGACTCAACAAGCATGACCTTCTCGATCATGAGATCATGAGAAATGACAACCTTGCCAAGTCCCAATACCTTAGAGGACGAGGCATCACCCCACTCGACATTGCTGGGCATAGATGGAATCTTGTGAACATCCACCACCAAGTCCTTGCTCCCGGTCATATGATTAGTTGCTCCACTATCGAGCAACCATGATCCCCCACCGGAAGCAAACACCTATAAGAAATCAATGCTTGGTTTTAGGTACCCATTTTGTAATGGGTCCTTTGATGTTAGTAACAAGGGTCTTAGGGACCCAAATAGACCATTCAATGTACTCATAAGGAGAACCAACAAATTTGGCATAAACATGCCCATCACTAGCACAGCACAACACATAAGAAGGGTTAAAGTCGCTTGCTTTGGTGGAAGGGGTGGCATTGCCTTTCTTGACACCACCACCCTTCACATTGTTCTTCTTCTCCTTGGAAACACCCTCTCCCTCCTTCACAAAGGTTTGCTCGAGAGGGGGAGGTCGTTTGGTCTTGTCATTCTTCTTCTTGTTCTTGGGCATGGGTGCGAACCCAATCCCTTCTTTGGCCCCAACTTCCTTTTGATTGCTCAAAAGGTCGTTGAGGTTCTTCTCACCTTGTATGCACGATACAAGGCCTTTCTCAAGTTGCTCCTTCAACTTAGCATTCTCCTCAACAAGATGCACATGCTCACAACAAGGGTTAGTAGCATTTGCATTATCAATTAACACCATATGAGGAAAGGGGCTTTCTCCTTGGTTAGCTTCACTTGGAGTTGATCATGAGACTCCTTGAGGCCCGAATGAACACCTTTCAAGGCCTTGTGAGCCTTGTCAAGTATATCAAACTCCTCCTTGAGTCTAGCAAGATCAACCCCAAGTTTGGCCTTCTTAGAATTTAGCACACGAGATACAACAAGAGCATGATCAAGATCTTTCTTTAATTTAGCATGATCATCGTTGTGTGACTCCTCAAGAGCCAAACGAAGACCACGCTCTTCCTCAAGAGCAATGGAAAGATCCGAAATCTCATCGGCATAGTCACGACTATGCCCCTCCATCTTAGAGATGGTATCTTCGTGAGCCTCGATCATGTCATTGGCTTCACCAAGTTGTTCCAAGAGAGCAACGAAGTGCTTCTTGGGTTTACCCTTGAGTTTGTTCATAAAATACTCAAACTCATTCTCCTCCACATTAGACCTCTCATGTTCATCAATGCAATCCATCAAAGAGGGATTATTAATGATGGTAGTTTTGATGTTGGGGGTTACCTTGTTGGTGGCTTTAGCGATGAGGCACTTGGCGGTGCTGTTCTCATTAGGTGAGTCGAAGAGAGACACCCGTGGAGTTGTTGCAATGGCAACGGAGGCCATGGCAACCGACTCACCATCATCATCATCATCATCATCCTCATGGTACTCTTCTTGTACCACCAACGCCTTGGGAGGAGTCTTCTTGGTGAAGTTGCTCTTGTTAGAGAAAGATTTGGCCTTGTCCTTCCGGATGAGCTTGCCACCATTATCTTCGCTTTTCTCATAAGGGCATTCCTCAACAAAATGGCTCACATTGCCACAATTATAGCAAGTCATGACCTTCTCGCCACTTGAGTTGCTCTTGTTGAAGTTGGGCCTTGTGTTCTTCTTGCTCCAAAATTGCCTTGACGCAAGAGCCATGTGTTCATGATAAGCATACTTCGTATCTTCGGGGTTGCTTTCCTCTTCTTTCTCTTCTTCTTCTTCTTCAACACAAGCCTTGGCCTTCAATGCAAGGTTGGGCTTCTTTGCCCTTTGAGAACGAAGCACCACATTGTCGGCGGTCTTGTCCAAGATGCTCATAGCCACAAACTCATCCAACACTTCACTTGAGGACAAGGTGTGGAAGTCCGGCCTTTGACGAATGACGGAGGACATGGCCTTGTGGTAAGGCATCATTGCCTTGAGGAATTTGCGCTTGATCCAATTGTCATCCGTGTCCTTGCTCCCATGATCTCGGAGTGAAACCGCGAGTTTGGTTACTCTCCGATAAAGCTCACGAGGTTCTTCATCTTCTTTCATTGCAAACTCGTCGGCTTCATCTTGCACCACTTCATAGTTGGAGCATTGAATGCTTGTGCTTCCCCGGTAGAGGGAAACAACTTGGTGCCATGCATCTTTGGCCATGGCGTAGGGCCGGAGGTGAGGAAGATCTTCGGGTGGAATTGCATCTTGGATGATGAAGAGAGCATTCTCATTGAATTGATTATCCGCGACTTCTCTAGGAGTGAAGTTGCTTCGGTCATGCGGATAGAAACCTTCTTCAATGATTCTCCAAAGATTATTATTCACATGATTTAAATGATGCTTAAACCGATAGACCCAAGAATCAAACTCCTCATTTTTCACAATATTAGGGGGAGGACCGACATGATTTAGATGAGTAGAAGGAACCGGTCCACCATAAACAAGTGGAGGTTCCACATGGGCAAAGATGCCGGTGCCATTCTTACCACTAGATGAAGGAGCCTTTTCACTAGTAGCTTCCCCCTTGTCGAACTTAGCATCCGTCACCTTGTTAGTGGGATCACCCACCTTCAACGGTGCGGTAGATAGTTTAAGCCCTTCAATGAATTTATTAAACATGCTTTCAACCTCGGTCGTCATGGAGGTCTTCAATGTGTCCAAAGCCACATTGAATTCCTCACGAGAGACCGCAGTTGCCCCATCGGCCGTAGACGAGAATGGATTCACACCGGAGTGCTCCTCCGCTCCGTCTACGGTGTCAACCATACTCTTCGGACGACGAAGTCCATAATAAAGAGACGAGGCTCTGATACCAATTGAAAGGATCGATATAGTTGACTAGAGGGGGGTGAATAGGCAACTAACAATTTTTAGCTTTTCTTTACCAAATTAAACTTTGCATCAAAGCAGGTTGTCTAGATATGCAACTAGGTGGGCAACCTATATGATGCAACAACAAGCACACAAGCGAGCAAGAAATATAACAAAAATAAGCTTGCACAAGTAAAGGCACGAGATAACCAAGAGTGGAGCCGGTGAAGACGAGGATGTGCTACCGAAGTTCCTTCCTTTTGAGGGGAAGTACGTCTCCGTTGGAGCGGTGTGGAGGCACAATGCTCCCCAAGAAGCCACTAGGGCCACCGTATTCTCCTCACACCCTCACACAATGCGAGATGCCATGATTCCACTATTGGTGCCCTTGGAGGCGGCGACCGGACCTTTACAAACAAGGTTGGGGCAATCTCCACAACTTAATTGGAGGCTCCCAATGACACCACAAAGCTTCACCACGATGGACTATGGCTCCGCAGTGACCTCAACCGTCTAGGGTGCTCAAACACCCAGGAGTAACAAGATCCGCAAGGGATTAGTGGGGGAATCAAATTTCTCTTGGTGGAAGTGTAGATCGGAGCCTTCTCAACCAATCCCTAGAAAATCAACAAGTTTGATTGGCTAGGGAGAGAGATCGGGCAAAAATGGAGCTTGGAGCAACAATGGAGCTTAGGGTTGGAAGAGGTGGTCAGCTCGGGGAAGAAGACACCCCTTATATAGTGGAGGGACAAATCCAACCGTTATCCACCAACCCATTTTGCGCAGCATGGTACTACCGCGCCTGGGCCGCGGTACTACGGCAAGCACATGCGGTACTACCGCAGGGCCTTGCGGTACTACCGCCCGAGCAGCACAGACCTGGACAGCCCAACCGCAGTGAAGCGGAGGGTGGTAGAACTGCTTGAGCGGTACTACCGCACCACCTAGCGGTACTACCGCAAGGCAGGGAAGTTCCAGATTTCGGGAAGGCACGGACATAAAAAGTTATATCCGTGGCAACTTCGGCTGAGTTGGAGTCGATGCAAAAATCCGACACGGTAGTACAGCATGAGGAGTGGTACTACCGCGCGGCTGCTGAGCCAGGCCAGGACGCGCGGTACTACCGCGCACGGGGCGCGGTACTACCACGTAGGGCGCGGATATAAAAAATTACATCCGCCCACCGCTGCGCAACAGCACTTGGCCTGGGGGTCACGGTACTACAGCTCCTGAGGAGCGGTACTACCATGGGCTCCTGCGGTACTACCGCACCAAGGTCCGGTACTACCGCAAGTGCCTGCAGTACTACCGCTCCAGGGAGCAGTACTACAGCAAGCCCAAGCACAGCAACCAAGACATGTTGCATAGAGGATAAAACGGAGGATGCTCCAAAGTGCCAAAGGAAAGGCGGTGCAAAAGGAGTAGATGTGTACGTGATGATTCCACCCAAACCTTTCCAAAGCGGACCCCCTCTTAATAGTACGGATTTCCTACGACTCAAATCCTCCGAAAAGAAACGTAGAAAAACGCCGTCTTCAATAGTCTTCGAGGGGCACTAAACCGTCTTGTGCCTAGTGACGAAACATCTGAAGTACTAAAGGCACACGATTAGTCCGCAAAAGCATTGTCATCAATCACCAAAACATCTTAGTGATAAATATGCCCTTACAAACACTTCAGTCACACCGAGTTGCAGCAACCGCTTGCGATTCTGCAATCTCGGTGCCACCGAGTTGTTCCACTTGGTCACACCGACAGGGTCGGGATATAAATACCCACGGGTGAGACTTTGAAAATTTCTTCGAATTCTCTCAGCCCGTGCATGTCCTGCTCTGCCTCCTCGGGTCTCCGGATCGTCTCCTCGCCGCCAACGACCTCCTGCCATTGGATTCTGCCGCCGTCGACAGAATCTGCTCCGCCATCGCCGCCATAGCGAACACTCGCCGTTCTAGGGTAAGTGCTCGACCCCTTGTGCTGTCTTTTTCACTTCGATTCCTAGCACAAGGACAATGGCATGTTTCTTGCCACGAATGGGATTAATCTATCCAGAAAAAACTTCCTTAGGTCTAGATTGATTCAAAAATTTTAGGGTTAGCTCTCCGCAGAATTCATCTCGGTCCAACCGAAATGTAGAAATCGGTCTCACCGATTCGGCTTAGGCCATTGCACATGCGCTTTTCAGTCTGACCGAAACGTGCAAATCAGTGTGACCGAGTTCAAGATTCTGTGAAACCCTAGCAACCTCGGTGCCACCGAACTGTGACTCGACCCAACCGAGTTCACTAGTTTAGGTTCCATATGTTGCTTCGGTATCACCGAGTTTGTCAATTCGGTAGCTCCGAGCTCACTTCTGTAGATAACTAAAACTAATTTTTTTGACTCAATTTGTTTTGCAAAACCTCTGTACTTTGTGATGCTCATCTACTCTACCTCATCTACAACCTATTCACAGGATCTGCTGACAGTTTGCCTGCAAGATGTCTGATCAAAGTGACAGCCAGAACAGGTCAGAGGAACATGTGCAGATGAGTGATGGCTCAGATCCCTCTAGCACTTCTGATGATGGCAGCAGGAGCACTCCAAGCAACTTGCCAAAGGCAGCCACCAGGTCTAGGAAGAAGAGAACCTCAGAATCAGAGGATGAGGACTATGTGGCCACTGTGGAGGAAGTAAGCTCCAAGAAGAAGGTGCTAAAGAAGGAGTATGGCACAGCTGCTACAAGTAAGCCAGGACTGAACAAGAAGGCACCTGCAAGGAGGATGCCAATGTTAAAGCCAAGGAAAGTTGCCACAGGTGAAACTATGAAGTTCACCATTGAATCTGAAGAAGAAGCAGCTGGTGAGGACAACAAGAAGAAGAGGGCAAGAACCACTAGTGCCAGAGTTCTTGGCAAACCCTCAATGAAGAGAGATTCTGAAGGAGAAGAGGAAGATGAAGAGGATGATGCACCAGCACCCAAAGCTCAGAAGCTTATGGGGGATGCTATAAAGGCAGGGGCTGCTCCATCAAAGCCCAAAACAGCTCCCAAATCTCAAACTCAGAAGCCCTCAAAACCCAAGATGAACACCAGAAGTATTCCAGCTGAGGAGAAGAACAAGGCCCCAGTGCCTGAGCCTGAAGAAGAGGAAGCTGAAGTCCAAGTGCTAAGGAAGCTAAAGCCAAAGATTCCTGATCATAATGATGCACATCCTGTTGCAGAAGATATGAGGATCAGGAAGGACGCAGGACTGAGATTGTGGAGACAATCAGATCCTTATGCTGTGAGGAGAAGAATAGCAGTTGACTATAGGTTCCGCACAAAGGAACAACAAGATTTCTATGAGACTATCCCGCTTGACAAGAAGCCCATAGTGTGTGACATGAGATGGGTGGACTGGGAGTAGATCAAGGAAAATGAACATCACTATCCAGGAGTCTATGACAGCTTCAAGGCTTGTGGAGTAGATACGTTTGTTGGACAGAAGCTCACCAAATGGAATGATGAGCTGATCATGCAGTTTTACTCCACTGCCCATTTCTATCCAGATGGGAGGATAGTATGGATGTCTGAGGGTACAAGGTACCAATCCATAGTTGAGGAATGGGCTAATCCGATAAATGCCCCTGAAGAACATGAGGATGACTTGGATGTATATGCTGACAAGAAGAAGGATCACAACTCAATGGCAAACATGTACAAGGAGATCCCAGATAAGGCTTAGGAGACTCATAAGCTTGGATCAGTACATTACCTATTGTCTGGTCTGCCTACCATCAACTGGATCCTTAGGCACACATTGCTACCCAAGTGAGGAGATCACAAGATGATCAGAGGACATGCTATCAATTTGCTACATTTGTTTGATGTGCCTCAGAAGTTCAAGGTCATGAGTTTGATTGTAGAGACAATCAAAAGGACAACTGCTGACCAGAAGAGAAGCTGTGGGTATGCTCCACAAATTCAGGAGCTCATCAACTCCAAGATGGGCACAGGTACATACTTGTTGGACAAGGAGCACCTTCCTCTGCATCCTGATTTTGAAGACAATACTGTTGTGATG
Source organism: Aegilops tauschii subsp. strangulata (assembly GCF_002575655.3). Classification (NCBI taxonomy): domain Eukaryota; kingdom Viridiplantae; phylum Streptophyta; class Magnoliopsida; order Poales; family Poaceae; genus Aegilops; species Aegilops tauschii. The sequence continues at coordinate 333,623,938 of NC_053036.3, forward strand.
AATGAGGAAGACCCCACATCTGTGCAAGCACATGAGAAGAGAGAGAAGGCAAGGGCAGAGAAATCTACAAGGATGCCAACTGTTGAAGAGGCATCTCAAGTGTTCTTGAAGAGCAAGCAAGATCAGCTTGGATATCTGATCCAATCCACTTTGAGGATTGAGAAGGGCTTGGCCACCCTGACTCAAAACCAGGAGAGCTTGGAGAGGATCATTGAGCAGAAATTCTATGATCTTGATGTCAAGGTAACTGAGATTCAGTCAGTGGTTGAGCAACTTCACGAGGAAGTGGAGGATAAGAAGGGAAAGTCTACTACAGATACCTTTGCTAGAGTGCCCAGAAGCCAGAGGTCTGCTGTAGTGCCTATCGCAGACACTAAAGCTACTACATCTGCACCAGCAGCCATAGCCTCAGTGCCACCAGCTCCAGGAGCCACTCCATCAGCTCCAGCTACATCGACAGACACCACCTCATGAAGGCCAAGCTTGAGAGACGCATAGCACTATGCATATTTGAACTTTTTGGTAACTTGTTGCCAAAGAGGGAGAAATACGTATAGATCATAGCCTGAGAGAGAGAGAGAGAGAGAGAGAGAGAGAGTATTGTTTTGTCTCTCTTTGCATTTTACTTTCTTGAACTTTATTGTGTGTTTGGTTTCTACATTATGTCTTTTGTGAGATACTTGGATGATCATGTGATTGATCATTTGCTACCTTAAATGCTCGTTTGGATGATACTATCTTTTATATCTTATATATGATCATTCACTTGCTTGGTGATGAGTTCATGCTTTTAATTTCTATCATTTTGAGCGCTCCACCAAGATGTATGTGACATGGAAGTGTGACCCATGATCCTAACACATTGTGCATTTGCAGTCCAAAGTAAATTTTAAATAATGCACAAATTTAGGGGGAGCTCGTGCTTATCACATACTTCTCAAAGCGACAATGTATTTCAATCTTATTATCATTTGTCGAAGCTTCGATCTATATGTTGTCATCAATTACCAAAAAGGGGGAGATTGAAAGTGCAACTGTCCCTGGGTGGTTTTGGTAATGATTAACAACATATAGCTCATTGAGCTAACACTATTTCAATATAAATATTTCAGGAAAGCTCAATGATTGGCATGGCATGGATTAGAAAGTGGACCCCTCAAAATGCTAAGGCCAAAAGATTGGCTCAAGCTCAAAGCACAAGACTCTACATTTTATTTTTAGTGATCCAAGATCACATTGAGTCCATACGAAAAGCCAATACTATCAAAAGGGGGTGAGGTGTTGCTTTATGAGTTTCTTGCTCAAAATGCTTAGTGATATGCTCCAAAAACCCTCAACTACTTTCTCATATCCACATATGTCCCAAACCAAAATCAAACTCGGCCCCACTGAAACTTTGTATCTGGCGCCACCGAGTTCTCTTGACATAGCCACTTCCACAAAACCTAGTCACTTCGGTCTCACCGATAGGGATCTCGCTCTCACTGAGATGGGATTCCAAACTCTCTGTTTCCCTTTGTAACGTTTTGGTCTAACCGAGATGAGCGATCGGTTCCACCGAGTCTGCAATGCAAACTCTCGGTTTCCTTTTCGTAACGCTTCGGTCCTACCGAGACGAGCGAATCGGTCCCACCGAGTTTGCCTGACCAACTCTCTGTTTGGCTATAACCAAAATCGGTCCCACCGAGTTTGTGTAATCGGTCTCACCGAGATTATGTTATGCCATAACCCTAATAAAATCGGTAACACCGAGTTGACATATCGGTCCCACCGAAATGCCTAACGGTCACATCATGAACCAAATCGGTCCGACCGAGTTTTCTAATTCGGTCCCACCGAGTTTGGTGATTTGTGTGTAACGGTTAGATTTTGTGTGGAGGCTATATATACCCCTCCACCCACTCTTCATTCGTGGAGAGAGCCATCAGAACATGCCAATACTTCCAACACATATTTTCTGAGAGAAAACCACCTACACTTGTGTTGAGGTCAAGATATTCCATTCCAACCACATAAATCTTGACCTCTAGCCTTCCCCAAGTTGCTTTCCACTCAAATTATCTTTCTACCAAATCCAATCCTATGAGAGAGAGTTGAGTGTTGGGGGAGACTATCATTTGAAGAACAAGAGCAAGGAGTTCATCATGAACACACCATCTTTTACCTTTTGGAGAGTGGTGTCTCCTAGATTGGCTAGGTGTCACTTGGGAGCCTTCGTCAAGATTGTGGAGTTGAACCAAGGAGTTTGTACGGGCAAGGAGATCGCCTACTTCGTGAAGATCTACCCTAGTGAGGCAAGTCCTTCATGGGCGATGGCCATGGTGGGATAGACAAGGTTGCTTCTTCGTGGACCCTTCGTGGGTGGAGCCCTCCGTGGACTCGCGCAACCGTTACCCTTCGTGGGTTGAAGTCTCCATCAACGTGGATGTACGATAGCACCACCTATCGGAACCACGGATAAAAAATCTCCGTGTCTACATTGTGTTTGCTCCTTTCAAACTCCTCCCTTTACCTTCATATGCAATTGTTTTACATTCCGCTGCTATACTCTTAGAATTGCATGTGTAGGTTGATTACTTGATTTGTGCTAAGTTACTAAAATCTGCCTAGACTTAAAATTGGGAAAAGGCTAGATTTTTATTTGCTCAAGTAGTCTAATCACCCCCCCCCCCTCTAGACATACTTTCGATCCTACACCATACATTATGTGATAAACACATTATACATATGAGACATGGTTTAGATTATGAAGATCTAGCTAGAGCTTGAAATGTATTGTGATTTGAAATCAACATAAAGTGGATTCAAAAAATCGAGTTCGATTTCATATAGTACACATAGTTCATATCTAACTCGACAGTAATCATGTGGTGTGCTGTGAAGATAATACACAAACGATGGTTTAACTTGACAATAATGATGATTGTAGATCTTATTAAAATAGGGAAACGAATTCAAATGGTTTGACTTCACAACAATCATTATTGTAGATCTTATTCAAATAGAGAAACGAATTCAAATTTAGTTCATATTGAAGCGGTAGTATATACGTTTGGAATGCACTAAAACGTTCATTTGAGAAGCAGGTTGCATGCATTATACACGTAGCGAAATATTTTAATTGAACATAACATGAATTCAAAGTTTTGAATGGCATTTGTAGTGCGAATTGATTTGGTACAGTACACGGGACTAGACTCTCTTGTGTGGTGCGAATTGATTTCTTTTTGTTTTTTCGTCGACAGAAGTGCGGATTGATTTGGTACAGTACAGGTTAGGCTTGTCTGGAAATTTCAACCCGCACCTTGTTACCCCGAAATATTTAAGATATATCTTTGTCTCGTTGTGCTCCGAAAACTCCCTCCATCTCAACCCGCGCGAAAACTCCCACCTCCCGTGAAATCCCGACACACGAAATGCCCGTGATACCCCTGAACCGAAAGAACCACCTAGCTCAAATCGGTGGGGGTACTTTTGTAACTTACCCCACATTTCGGACAAGCGCGTCCTAAGCCATGGTTCCCCGCTCCCATCCCATCCGCCCACCCATTCGTACACCAAGGCCGCGAAAACCCGCGAAGCCCCACACCCTCCTCCGTCCAACACCCAGCCGGAGCCTCTTCCCCGACGACATCATCCACAGCAACAACTCGACGTCCCCCATCCACCGTACCGGATGAGGATCCGTCGTCGATCTCGTCGTCCCGCCGGTTCAGCCACCCCGTCCTCCACCTCCAAGGAGCTACCCCGATGTTCCCCTCGTCTTTCGCACCACCTCCATTCCCACATCGCCATCTTCACCTGCACCATCGGAAGAGCAGCATCATTAACATTTCCTCGGATGAAGCTGAGGCCTAATCGGCGCCACCAAAGAGGTTGTACACTAATCTCCGCATTTTCTTCTTGACTCGATCTCATGGTGCTGCCCGCACTCGGTCCCGAGCCGACACGGCGCGACTCCATCCACGGCGGTGTCGCCGGCCACTTCCTCCACGACGTCGCTCCCTCGGCGGCAACGTCCACATCAGTAGAAGCTGCTGCTGCTTTAGCTCTCGCTCACGCTGCTGCTCTGCTCTTGCTCTCAGTCCCTTGCCTGGTCTGCTCTTGCTGACGCTGCTGCTCTCGCTCTTGCTCTTGCTTGTCATGCTGCTCCAATTTAGCTACACTTCAGTCGACTTAATCAACTTTTGGGTCAGTAGATTTTCAGGGGGTGGGGTGGCTCGCCGGAGTTAAGGAAGAACCAGCCGCAGTGGGGGGGGGGGCTCGCTGGAGAGGTACCCCACTATCTATCTTAGGGTTCAGGGTGGGGGCGGTGGTCGCCGGCAGTGGTGGCGCGATGGCGTGGGGATCGCCAGAGAAAAACCTCGGCACGGGGGGGCCTAGAGGGATGGCCGGGGTGGCGGCAGACCGACGGTGGCGAGTGGTTTCGGGGCGGGCGGGGCGGTGCACCGCCGGCCGCGGGCGGCGGGGGGCGGCGGTTTGGAAAATTGACTGACCAGAGATGAAAAAGTCAGTCGACCGACGTGTAGCCTCACCTGATGCTGCTACACGACCAGCTGCCCCGGCTCTCGCACGCGCTGCTGCTGCTACTGCTTTTCTGCTACTAGTGCGTTCAGTTTCGATAGTAAAATTCAGTTTCGACAACAAAATTCAGTTTCAACAGTTAAGTTCAGTTTTGATAGTTAAATTCAGTTTCGACATTTAAGTTCAGAGATGAGCGGCTGATGTATTTTACATCTAGCACTTTGTGGTTATGTATTTTACATCATCTATTGGAGATGCTAATAGAATTCCACTCAGGTTAACATTGTCTCTCTTGTCCTGCTTCAGCCTCGGTGTCGTACAACTTACCAGAGCTGCTCCAACGACGAAACCCTCCATCACGGCGGAGCAGTACCCCGGGCTCCATCTCAAGATGCCTAAGATCTTCTTCCCCTCCTCCGACAGCCAAGTCAGCCGGATCATCCTCACCGACAAACCCAACCACACTGAGATCGACATGGCTTTGCCAAAGAGGTTGTACACTTGTTGCATCTCTTTTTTAATCTACATGTTATATATATATATAGTCCACTGAGCACATGTAGTAACGTGAAATACGATTAGTTTCTCCTACTATATGACAAGCAGTGAGGTACCAGGCAACTTAGCTATCCGTGATGGACTCTCTTGAACATCATCATTATTTATCTCTGCGCCTTTGAGTTTTGCATTTGTCGATGGGCCTAGGAGTTGAGCTTGTAGGGCAGTGGCCTGGGTCCAAAGTAGTAGAAGTAGCACAAAAACATTTTTTGAGTGTAGGATTTTCCTTGCTCAAGCCTGCCTACTAGAATCGCCAGTGCTTGAAAGGAAAAGTGAAGGACAAAGGAATTGGAAAGTTTCCTATGGTACTACTATTCATGCATTTGGTTAAAAGGAATGGAGCAAAGGAAAACTGTAGGATTTGTTCCTTTAATGTCTCCTTGAAAGAAAAACCGTAGGAATTTTAATATCCAGTTGTCCTCCTTTTCAAATTCCTATTCATGAAGCACAAGACTAAGAGATAGTAGCATAATAGCATTATAACCGTACATTTTCTTGTGGTTTGACTTAATCTCACCATGCTTCTTTGCATCCTGTGATCTTCCAATTCTTGTGAACCAAACACCCAGATTGGCAGAAATCCTGTGTTTTTAAATCTCTGTTTTGCACGTGCATTCCTATCATATTATTGTGTATTTCCTATCCCTGCGTTGTTAGAATCCTCCAATTCAAATGAGCCCTTACAGAATTACTTCTCTTACAGATAGTTGTCAAAGAAAACCTTGTGTGGTTTGTCCCGCTCCTGCTGCGTCGTCGTCCACCCCAGCTCAGCTACTCGAACGACAGAAGGGTCCAGCACAGCAGGGATCCGGCCTCCAGACTGTCTTTCGCTGCCTCAGATCTTCTTCCCCGCCGCTGGCAGCCATGACAACTACATTACCATCATCAACCGAGCAGATGACCTCGAGGACTACATGGGTCCGCAAGAGAGGTTGCACTCTTTCGTGTCTGCTTACGTTATGCATTGCTTAATATTACATGCTACTTTATCGTCCTGTTCACCAATTAGACTCTGAGTCAGCTCCAAACTAATGGTAAAACTTGAGTTTTTAAATGGTTGTGGGGTACATATCGGGGCCGCAATCAATAGTATCTATCTACTATCTCGTTAATCTCTGGTGTCTACTATGAGTTTCATGTTGGGTGGGAAACAAATAGTAAAGAAGCCATTATCTGTATTTTTTAACTAAAGCCATTATCTGCCTGCTATCATTGGTTTTGGGTCTATCCACAGGTTGCTACCATCACTCTGGATTTCTGCATGCACTCCTTACATAATCTCACTATGTTTTATTCCTATGCTTGTTAGTTATTGTACACAATGGAACTGAACATGTAGAGCAAAAGAGACGAGCCTTGCGTGGCAATAAAATTTCATGCAGACGTCGCTCCATGGTAGGCGCAAAGGCAGCCCCCCTCCACCCATTTCGGATTGTAATCCAGAGGAATATATCTGTCTGAGGGGGATTCAGAAGGAGAAGACCACTCCTATTTACCCCCTGAGGTTTTTGCTCTAACTTGACATGCCGATGTTGGTTATATCATGCATATGGTGCCTTGTATTGCCTACTTTATACAACAAATATGTGATCTGCTTAGTTTAGACATGCTTTTTGTGAATGCCACCTGTTTAGTTTATTCATCGTTTATGTGAATTATGCAATGCCATCTTGTTTAGCCAGGCATCATATATGTGAATTTTGCAATGCCATCCTACTTAGCCAGTCATCTTATATGTGAATTATATCAAGCCATCCTTTTTTTTTGTTGCGTATTACATTTGTCAACAATGTTAGTACATTTAACTACTCTTCATGTGCATCAGCCATTTGACACGGTGATGGAAAGTTCTGTAGTGAAAACAAGGTCTTCAGAGCAGACTATGCTATCTGACGAAGCGCATATCTCGCTGGTTACGGATAGCTCCTCAGAGGAGGATTCAGAGACAGATGACCAGTCGTATTCCCCCCCCCCCGAGGTGTATGCTCTAACTTGGCAGGGTTATGTTGCTCATATCGTGCGTATGGTGTCTTGCATTGCTATGTCATTTGATTAGTTTAGACATGCTTTGTGTGAATGCCACCTGTTTAGTGTCTAATTACCATATATGTGAATTATGCATTGCCATCTTGTTGCAAGACATTATATATGTGAATTATACAATGCTATCTTGTTGCAAATGCATTATATATGTGAATTATGCGATGCCATGCTGTTTAGCCAATCATCATGTATGTGAAATATATCATGCTATCATTTTTTTGTATTACGTGTTCCATTTGTCGACAACGTTTGTATATTCAACTACTCTCCTGAGCATCAGCCATTTGAAGCGGTGATGGAAGTATCTGGAGTGAAAACAAGGTATACAGAGTAGACATCTTGCTGGTTACAGAGAGCTCCTCAGAGGAGGATTCAGAGACTGATGACCAATCATATTTCCCCCTGAGGTCTATGCTCAAACTTGGCAGGGTTATATTACCCATGTCATGCATGTCGTCTTGCATTGCTTAGTTTTTACATCATATATGGATTCCCATCTGCTTACTTGCTTACTATATAAATCATATATTTAAATTATATCATGCCATCATGTTTACATACCCAACATCTATCTGAATTATGGCATGGCAACCCATTTAATAAAGACATCATATAGTTATATCATCACATCCTGTTTAGTGTTTACAGTCATCATATTTTGAATTATGTTATTCTATCCGTGAATTATGTCATGCTATCATGTTTCCATAGGCAGCATGTATGTGAATTATGGCATGCCAACCTATTTAATAAACACATTATATAGTTATATCATGTCAGCCTGTTTACATAGTCATCATATTTTGAACTATGTCTTTCCATCTTTCTTAGTTAGCCATCATAATGTGAAATTGTGTCATGCTATCCTGTTTAGTTAGCCATCATATATGTGAAATTGTGTCATGCTATCCTGTTTGGTTAGACAACATGAATGTGAATTATTTCATGCCCTCTTTTATTCCCAACTATCCATTGCACCTGTCTATCATACAATGTCTGTACATTCAATTAGTTTTCTTGTTTATCAGCCATTTGAATTGGAGAGGGTGATGGCAGTATCTAAGGGAGTAACAACACGGTCTTCAGAAAAGATAGTGCTACCAGTTGATGCAGATAGAACCACGGTTGTACTTGCCCAAGAACCAGGCCCACCACACATAACCCAGACTCTCATGGATTGTACCCCTACCTAGTTGGACAGAGAACCAGCTACACCCCTTCTAACCCCAACCCCAGAAGATACTAACCTAGTTCCAGTTGACACAACATCGTGTCCACCACAGAGCACCCAAACCCGAGCAGTTAGTAAGGGAACTACAGTGCCCAAAGCACGAGGACCACCACTCCGAATCCCAACTGGACGCTTAAAGGAGAAGAAGAATTGTTCTCAGGTCAGGTTCTATAGCTATGGTTCATACTCCTTTGCTCTTGCATCACTGTATTTACTCATACCAACTATTTTCAAATTTGAAGGATGGAATTGAAACTCCAATGGTGCAACAGGTATGTTTTAAACATGTTTCTTTAACTGGTTTGCTGTTGTAACTTGCTCTATGTTGATTTCAGTTTCGGTTGAATAAACAGTTATGTTCTCATGTCATGCACATTACAAGTGTTATTATTGCTCTATAGTTTCCCACACTTCTATTCTGTCTATTCTGCTTTGTCTTGAACAAATATTATTTGAACTGTGTCTCTATCTTGATTTGGCAAAAAAAATTGAATGATATAGACCATAAAGTGACAATGGTACATAGATATATGTTTGTTTCATGCTGTTATCCTGTCCACTTTACTACTGAACTGATTTACCAAAATGAGTTTCATATACAACATGGTAAACCTATGATGTGTCTGCTTGTTTCTCTTTTGGAATGCGGACAAAATATTGGAGAACAGTACCCCGTTATGCAATGGTAAAGGAAGTAATGCAGATAAGGTTCAAGATAGTGAGACATCCCTGTTGGTCTCCAAGAAAGCTGATAAAAACTATCTTGACGACAGTGAGGGAACCCAAAAGTCCTGTCTTGATGTAGTGTTTGAGTTACTGGCCACTACTGCTGGCACAAGCTCTTTGAACTCGCTGCCTGAATCAGTTCGTCTTCTTGAGTGTCAACTTCAAGTTGAAAGACATCGATCAGATGTGCTGTGACAGGAAGCTGAAGGACTAAGGAAGTCCCTGCAGAATTCAGATGCATAATTTCTGGTGCAACAGCAAGCGCTGGAGGATTTAAGCGTGAAACAAGAGAAATTTAATAAGCTTGCTAAGCATCTTGCCAGCATTATGGGTACCCAGGATATTGTTTCTTGAGCTCTTTTGAAGTGGTTTTAGTTCTGTACTTGTTTTGCTGCGGCGTTTATTTGCACTGGTCGCCCACTTTGACAACCAGTGTATATGATATGCGGCTTTGTTCCCTATATTTGCACTGGTGGCGAACTTTGATACCCAATGGATGTAATATGTGTAATAGCCGTGACAGCCTAGCATAAGTTGCTTGCTTATTTATTTCCTTATTGTCTTGTTTATTTGTTTGCTTGTAGTTAGTGCAGTTCTTTTTCCGTGGTTTGCAAGTGGCCGCAATAACCTATTTTTTAAAACTAGGCCACAATAACCATGGGCTACATATTTACTGTAGTTACCATGGGACTCCTATGGGCCATAGAAACAATGGGCCTTCTAAGGGCCATAGAAACAATGGGCCTTCTACCGGCCGTAGCATCAATGGGCCTTCTACGGGCCGTATGATCGATCGGCCAAACATGGGCCAATAACAGACCGCATTATGGGCCGTAAACGGACTAGATTTGGAATCGACTGTTCATGGGCCGACCATAATGGGCCGTCGTTAATCGGCCATATTTGATGACGCTATGAAAACGGCCCAACGGTTTAACGGGCCACAAACGGGCCGATTGTAACCACAGGCTGAATTTGGCCCACAAGCAGAAAAGGCCAGTAACGAGCCGTAAGTAACCGAATGCTGGAAATAAGCCCAAGAATAAATGGGCCCTGAGAAGGCCGAAAGATCACACGGGTTGGAAATGACCTAATGGAATAATGGGCCGTTAATGGGTATAAAGCGGTACACTGTTCATTGCGGGCCAGATTCACCACGGGCCGTTAATGGGTCAAGAGTTACAAATGGCCTCGTGTGGGCCGAAAGACATGATGGACCATACATGGGCCAAAAGTTACAATGGGCTGGAATCATATTGGACGGCCCAGATGAAGCTACTAGGCTTAATTCCGATAGTCCGTAACGGGTCGTGAGTTAGCAGGCCGTAAATGGGCTATATACGAACAGGCCGTTAACAGGCTTTCCGTGGGCCGGCCCGTTACGTTCTGACCAAGTCAAACGGGCCGACCTTTTCACCAGAATGGGCCTCTGTTGGGCCGTGCCACGTGTCGATGTATCATAGGCACCTCCTGTCCAAAGAATGGATGACATCTGTCCCAACGGTGAGCCAACAAGCGTTTCCTCCGGCCAATGAGAATTTTACATGTGGAAAATCCTCATTGGTCCGGGCTGTTAGCAGGTTATCAGATCCAAACGGCGACCCGTTACGGTGGATGCCATGTGTCGGTCACCCTTGACGAAAGCACTTCCATGACACGACATTTATCGTCATGGAAGTGGACACTTCCGTGATGATAATTTTGGTAATGTCATGGAACACTTGTACAACAGCACATGTATGACTATCTTGATTCTGTCATAAAATTGTCATGGATGTACATGCATGACAGAAAACATGACCTACTGCGACAAACACGTATCATCATGGAAGTGTATTTTTTTGTAGTGATGGCTATAAAAATGATCTAATTTGCTAGTCATTGATCCCACGGCGCCGCTCATCGTTAGCATTGTTCTATTCATGCCTCGCAGAGAACGTGACACGTGCGGCGAAACACCCGAAGCAAAAGAAGAAACACAGGAGCAAAAGAAGAAGGAAGATTACCCCCCCCCCCAAAAAAAGAAGCAAGACGCACTCACAAGTCTGGGGTGCTGCTCTCTACCACATGATGGGTTGCTGGCCGCGGAATCGTAACTGCTTCTTCATCACCTCCATGACCTCCATCTCCTCGCGCATCTCCTCCGCCGTCTTCTTCATTCTGTCCATGACACTGGATTTCTCGACGCGAGCCTTCATCATCTGTTCCACGGCTGCATTACGTACCTTGAGAGCAGATGGGAGCTCGATGCAGAGCTTCCCAACTCCTCCTTCTGTTCCATGACGAGGGTGTGCAACATCTTCACCGAGGAACTACTCTTCTGATGCAGCTTCTTCTGGCCGGCATTCTCCTCCTTTAGCAAGTCGAGCTCGTGGCGGAGCTTCGCCTTGTCCTCCTGAAGTTGCAGGATTTCGCCGGTCGCCTTCTTATCCGAGGCAATGCTCTTCTTCAGCAGCATCACCAAGCCGGCGGTTAACCCCCCTGCTCATTGAGCTCAGCGGGCATGTCGTCGAGGCTCTCCTTCAGCAGCTCCACCAAGCCGTCGATGAAATCCTTCTTCTTATTGAGCTGATCGGGCATGTCGTCGAGGGATAACGACTCCAGCATCGCCAGCTTGGCATGTTCGCCTCCATGGCTAGGGCGCTCCTGGGAGCCCTCGCCTCCCATGAGAGGTTTTTCGAGGTCTCTGTGAGGCAGCGAGCCCTCTTTTTTCTATGGCCTTGGTCGCCACTCCCTTGTTACGAGTACTCGACCTAGAGCTCTGCACACCGGCCATGGCAAGGACGGACAAACAAGATAGAATTATGAGGAGGAAGGTAGAGTGATTTTAGGCTAGGTACTAGTTCCCTGTTGACCCATAAGTATAGGGGATCTATCGTAGTCCTTTCGATAAGTAAGAGTGTCGAACCCAACGAGGAGCAGAAGGAAATGACAGGTGGTTTTCAGCAAGGTATTCTCTGCAAGCACTGGAATTATCGGTAACAGATAGTTTTGTGATAGGATAAATCACAATGGGTAACAAGTAATAAAAGTAAACAAGGTGCAGCAAGGTGGCCCAACCTTTTTGTAGCAAAGGACAAGCTTGGACGAACTCTTATATAAAGCAAAGCGCTCCCGAGGACACATGGGAAGTGTTGTCAAGTTAGTTTCCATCATGCTCATATGATTCGCGTTCGTTACTTTGATAATTTGATATGTGGGCGGACCGGTGCTTGGGTGCTGCCCTTCCTTGGACAAGCCTCCCACTTATGATTAACCCCTCTCGCAAGCATCCGCAACTACAAAAGAAGTATTAGGGTAGACCTAACCATAGCATGAAACATATGGATCCACATCAGCCCCTTACGAAGCAACGCATAAACTAGGGTTTAAGCTTATGTCACTCTAGCAATTCATCATCTACTTATTACTTCCCAATGCCTTCCCTTGGGCCCAAATAATTGTGAAGTGTCATGTAGTCGACATTCACATAACACCACTAGAGGAAAGACAACATACATCTCATCAAAATATTGAACGAATACCAAATTCACATGATTACTTATAACAAGACTTCTCCCATGTCCTCAGGAACAAACGTAACTACACACAAAGCATATTCATAATCATAATCAGAGGAGTATTAATTATCATTAAGGATCTGAACATATGATCTTCCACCGAATAAACCAACTAGCATCAACTACAAGGAGTAATCAACACTACTAGCAACCCACAGGTACCAATCTGAGGTTTTGGGACCAAGATCGAATACAAGAGATGAACTAGGGTTTGAAAGGACATGGCTGGTGAAGATGTTGATGGAGATTGACCCCCCCCCTTTATGAGAGGATCGATGGTGATGACGATGGTGATGATTTCCCCCTCCCGGAGGGATGTTTCCCCGGCAGAACAGCTCCGCTGGAGCCCTAGATTGGTTCTGCCCAGGTTCCGCCTCAAGACAGCGGCGCTTCATCCCGAAAGCTTCTACTTGATTTTTTTCCAGGGTAAAAGACACCATATAGCAGAAGATGGGCACCGGAGGCCTGCCAGGGGGCCCATAAGGTTGGGGGCGCGCCCAGGGGGTACGGCGCACCCTCCACCCTTGTGGCTGGCTGGTGGCCCCCCTCTGGTTCTTTCTTCGCCCAATATTTTTTATATATTCCAAAAATAAGCTTCGTGAAGTTTCAGGACTTTTGGAGTTGTGCAGAATAGGTCTCTAATATTTGCTCCTTTTCCAGTCCAGAATTCCGGCTGCCGGCATTCTACCTCTTCATGTAAACCTTGTAAAATAAGAGAGAATGGGCATAAGTATTGTGATATAATGTGTAATAACAGCCCATAATGCAATAAATATCAACATAAAAGCATGATGCAAAATGGGCGTATCAACTCCCCCAAGCTTAGACCTCGCTTATCCTCAAGTGAAAGCCGATATCAATAAATATGTCCACATGTTTAGAGATAGAGGTGTCGATAAAAATAAAATACAGACACGAGGGCATCATGATCATCTTTAGGACAACAACATGTATTGTCATATGATTTCTTATGATAAGGTAACAATTCATTCACAAGGCAAAGTATGAATTAGAAACTTCATTGAAAACTAACAAACTATGATCTCAGTCATTGAAGCAATTGCAATTTATCATAACACCGGAAAGAGTCAATAAGAGCTTTTCAGCAAGTCCACATACTCAACTATCATATAATCTTTCACAATTTCTAACACTCACGCGATACTTACGGGTACAAAGTTTCAATCGGACATAGAGAAAGATAGAGGCTAATAGTTTCGCATCCAACCTTTTACCTCAAGGGTAATGTTAACAATAATACTTTATGAAAACCTACATCCGAGTGGATATATATATCCGGATCGCTGCAACACATAGAGCTTGCCAAAGGAAACGGTGTAAAAGGGAAAGGTGATGATCACCATGACTCTTGCATAGAAGATAAAAGTAAAACATAGGCCCTTCGTAGAGGGAAGCAGAGGTTGTCATGCACTTTTATGGTTGGATGCACAAAATCTTAATGCAAAAGAACGTCACTTTATATTGCCACTTGTGGTAAAGATCTTTATTATCCAGTCTTTCACTTTTATTTCTTCCATATCACAAGTTCGTATAAAGCTTATTTTCTTCACACTAATAGATCATGCATATTTAAAGATCATTTTTTATTGCTCGCACCGATGACAACTTACTTGAAGGATCTTAGTCAATCCATAGGTAGGTATGGTGGACTCTCATGGCAAAACTGGGTTTAGGGAAGTTTGGAAGCACAAGTAGTGTCTCTACTTGGTGCAAAGAATTTGGCTAGCATGAGAGAGGAAAGGCAAGCTCAACATGTTGGATGATCCATGACAATATAACTTCTATTTGGATATAAGCAAACATAACCTATTATGTTGTCTTCCTTGTCCAACATCAACCTTTTAGCTTGTCATATTTTAATGATTGCTCACAACTATAAAAGATGTCCACAATAGTATATTTATATGTGAGGCCTCTGTTTCTTTATTACTTCCTATTAATTGCAACAACGACTAAAACTATGTTTGTCAACTCTCAATAACTTTTATTCATCATACTCCTTATATGTGAAGTCATTACTCTCCATAAGATCAAAATATGATCTTTCTATTTCTTTTATTTAATTCTGTCGGTGTACAAAAGTAGGGGTCCCTTTTTGCACCCCTTTACTTGTGCGCGGGCAGTCGCAGCCCCACGCCCCTGGCCACGCTTGGTGGGGCAGAGGAAGCAAAGGCACAAGATGACCAGACCAATGCCAAGCCGGAAACACAAAGAGCAGAAGGGCGAGATGGACTCCCCCGGCAAGGCCCTTGCCGGGGCGGCCTCCACAGCCCCGGCAAGAACCTTGCCGGGGCAACTCGGCCAACGCCAGCAGGGCTGCCACCCTTGATCTTGAGAGTTCCGACGCCCTCAACCACACTGGAACCAAAGCTCGGGAGGCGCCTCCGTGGTGGCATGCAGATCTTTGTGAATACCAAGGGCATACAAGACTAGATAGATAACCAGAAGACGAAGATCCTCGGCAAGATCCTTGCCAAGGATACCCACGAGACTCCCAGCAAGCCCCTTGTCGGGGACGACCACGACGCCACGGCAAGACTCTTGCCGAAGACATCTGCGGGGCCGCAGCCAGTCCCACATCTGCCAAAGCTCCGCCGCCGTTCCCATGCAGCTGCGAGCCCACCAACTAGGCGAACACCTGCGTGGCGACGTGCGGCCTCTAGGCCAACTCAGCAAGCACCTGCGTGGTGGCATGCAGATCTTCGTGAAGGCTCTGCCACCTCACCAACTAAGCAGCTAGCCAGCTAGCGTGCACTACCCGCCTCGTCAGTTCGGACGCGCGTCGATGCCAAGCGAGGCGGTGACAGCTGGGACAACCTTCCTCGTAAAGCAAGAAGGGCACGTCGGCAGCACATTAAATGTGTTTTTCCTACGGTGCCAGAGGATAGACTCGACCACTGTATAGCTTTCCACCTCCTGTGTGCCACTGTGGCAGCCCCTTTGTCTATAAAAGGAGGCCCGCGGCGTACTGGGAGAGGATTCGGACTTTTTGGACCCTGCATGCCTTATAGCTAGTCCAAGAACACCAGAAAACAGAAACAAGTAGGAGTAGGGTATTACGCGTCACTTGCGGACCGAACCTGGATAATCCCCTCGCATTGATCTCTCAATCCCGCTCTTTCCATAGCCCCGCACCCGCCAACCGTAGCAAAAGGGATTCCTGTCACAACCCTAGATCAGCCCTTGTTTGACTTTTGCTTGTTCCTCATGTCATCATGTTTAATTTTCAAAGAAACTTGAAATGGGGATGTTGAAACCCTAGCACCAAATGCATTCAACTATGTTCAAGTAAACAATATTTTCAATGCACCCAAATGCCCTTTAGAAAAGTTCATGATTTTTGTTAAAGGTGAAAACCTCTGCCAAAAATGATGCACCTATTTCTAGGCCATCCTGGATTTTTGAATTAAATCTTATTGTATTTGACTTTTGGGCATTTAAATGCTATAAATAATTTAAATGTTCAAATAATGCTGGAACTATTTTTGGGCCACTGAAATAATTCAGCAAGTGTCCATGAATATTTTCAGGATTTTAGGAAATGCCTTGGTATTTTTCCTAAACTCAAAACAGAGGCAAATAATTAGAAAACAAAAACAAATTAGAAAACAGAAGAGAGAGAGAACCTTACCTGGGCCTTACCTGCAGCCCAAGTGGCTAGGCCAGCCCACCTCCCCGGCTCCTGTCGCCTTCCTCCTCCTGCCAGTAGGAGCAGGGGCGCGTGGTCGCCGCGCGCGCGCGCCAGCTCCTGCTTCCACCGCGACGCCCGGCTCTTCTGAGGGCGCCACGGAGACGCCCAGAGACCCCTCTCTCATCTCCCTCACTCGCTGCGCTCTCTCCCTCCCCTCTGCCCTTTCTCCAGCAGCCGCCCGAGCGCCACCGAGCTCGCCGCTGCCGCCCGCCTGACCACCGTACCTCCCTCGCCTCTCGCTGTGCTAGGAAGCTCCGCTACTTCATCCTCGTTCCTCCTTGCCGAGCCACGCGACGAGGAGAGCCCCGAAGCGACGCCCGCAACAACATCTCCAACCACGGCCGGCCGAGATCGCCGCCGCCGCCTCGTCGCCCCAGGCCATCCCCGAGCACGCTGACCTTCCCTACGTCTTTGCTGTGAGCTCACGGACCGAACCCCCCTCTCCTCCGCCTCAATTGCTCGCCGTAGTCATCGATTCATCGGATACAGAAACCCGCCACCACCCGAGCTCATGGCCGGTGATGCTCCGGTGGCCTTTCAATCACAAAGACCGACACAACACACTCGCACACGCATGTAGTTGCTGCCCCTCTGCTCGTTTTGCTCGCTCGCTTGCTCCAGCCGCAGCTGCCTTACACACCGAGCTCCGGCCGACGCCTCGAGCTCGATTCCGACGAGCTCAGGCCACCCCAGCTCCTCTCGTTCGCTCCACCAGTTGTGCCGCATCGCCAGCTTGCCATAGCTCCAAACCGCGCTCAAAACCATCGCCTGTAGCGCCGTCCCGAGGAACTCCGGCGATCCTCCGCCGTCGGGTTTGGTCGCCGGCGTCCAACTCCGGTGGATGATGACGTGGTGCCATCATCAGCAGCTAACACCACTAATTAACTCCACTCTCTAGACACTGACAGTGGGCCCTGCTGCCCAATTAAGCCGCTAGTTAAATTTAAGTTAGTTTAATTAACAAACCAGCGGACCCATGCGTCAGGGCTGAATTGCTGACGTGGACGTTGACCCGACCCCACCTGTCTGTGACTCTATGCAGCACTAGGTCACTGACTAGTGGACCCCACTGGTCAGGTTTGACCCGGGGCAGCTCTGTTGACCTGCTGACGCCACACCGACGTCATGCTGACGCAATTAATCCTTTTCTGGATTTAAAATAATTCAGAAAATTCCAGAAAATAGTATAAACTTCTAAAAATCATATAAAATCAACCGTAGCTCAGAATGAAATAATTTATATATGAAAAATTATCAGAAAAATGCAATCTATCCATCTGTATCATTTTCATGCATGTCAAACTAAGTTATACCTGCTGTATAGGTGAAAACATGATAATGCACTATTTGAATTCATAGTTTGAATTTGAATTTGAACCTTGAGTTCAAATCAACCCAAACCTTTCTGTTGCTAGTTGCATTAGGCCAAATCACGTCATATTGCCATGTCATGATCATGCATCATATTGTGCATTGCATTGATTGTGTTCTTCCTTGTTTGCCGGTGATTGTCCCCTCTCGATAGCCGTGATTCCGATGATGAGATCGATGACACCGATGAAGAGCTATACTATCTTCGGAAGTGTCAGGCAAGCAAAACCCCCTTGTTCATTCCGATACAATCCCACTCTCTCGCTCCTGCTCTCTTTTACTGCATTAGGACAACAACGATTCAACTGTTACATGCTGCGGTAGTTGAACCCCTTATCCTCTGCATGACCTGTCATTGCCACAGTAAATAGATGAAACCCACTAGCATGAGTAGGAGTTGTTTGAGCCCTGATGTGCCTACTCATTCATGCTTGTTTTTCATGCCTGCTACTGCTTAGAGTTGAGTCGGGTCTGATTCATCGGGGATGAGTTGGAATGGTGATGAACATGTCCTACTGTGTGAGCTAAGTGTGTGAACACGATTTGGTAAAGGTAGCGGTGAGAGGCCATGTAGGAGTACATGGTGGGTTGTCTCATTGAAGCCGTCCTCAGGAACTGAGTTTTGTGTTTGTGATCCATGATACAGTTACTACCACGCATTGGGCCCGAAACCAATGGACCCTCTCGGCTTCTTAATCACCCTTGTCCTCTGTCCAGGAGTTGCACGTAGTTTCTGGTGTTTGTAGTAAGCTGGAGGCCGTGGACAGCGCTGACCAAGGGGTGGGCTGTGATGCGGTAGGCTCGTGGCCCGGTGTACCGAGTCGCTCGTTTGGTGTCTCGGGAACCCTGCACACATCGTTCGGGGCCGTATGTGGAAACCTCGGCCGGACTCCCTGCGGATGGAACCTGAATAGGCGATAAACCTGGACTAGAGACTTGAGTGTTTAGGTAGGCTGTGGCCGACTCCCTCGCCAGGCTTCCGCTTGAAGGTTGCCGAGGTACACGACGTGTACATGGTGGTAAGTGGCGAGAGCGTGTGTGACGAAGTACACCCCTGCAGGGTTAATATGATCTATTCGAATAGCCGTGTCCGCGGAAATGGACTTCTGGGTTGCCTATAACAGTTCATAGACAAGTGAAAGTGGATACTCTAAAATGCGCAAGATAAGCGTGAGTGCTATGGATGGCGTTCTCGTAGGGAGACGGGAGCGGATCCATAGTGGAGTATTGATATGGTGATTATGTGGACTCGTGTGCGCCACCTCAAAGAGTTACTTGCAGTCATAGTTTAGGATAGCCACCGAGTCAAAGCTGGCTTGCTGCAGTCAAACTCCACCACCCCCCTTCGTTGATACCGATGCATATGTAGCTAGTTCTGATGTAAGTCTTGCTGGGTACATTTGTACTCACGTTTGCCTATTTTATGTTTTGCAGAGAGACTTCAGTCTCGCTAGTAGTACCGCTTGGACTTCGACGTTTAGCTTGATACCTCAGCTACGATCTTGTGCCCTCGGCAGGATCTGGTAGATAGTCAGGCTTCTCAGCCTTTTTCATTTGTAGATGTCTGTACTCAGATATGTTAAGCTTCCGCATGTGCTTTGACTTGTATGCTCTGAATGTTGTGTCATGAGAGCCATGTTTCTAATATCTGGCTCTTCGGGGCCTAATGAATAAATACTCTGAATTGTAGAGTCTTGTTGTGATGCCATGTTGTATTTGCACATATCGAGCATATTGTGTGTATGATTGAAATGCTTGGTATGTGTGGGATCCGAAAATCTAGTTGTCTATCCTTAGCAGCCTCTCTTATGGGGAAATGTAGTCTAGTGCCTCCTTGAGACATAGTAGTCCGCTACAGCCCGGTTCACCGGAGTCCTGCTAGCCCAGCACTACTGCTCTGGACACTTGACTGGCCGGCATGTGTTTCATATCGTTCCTGTGTCTGTCCCTTCGGGGAAATGTCACGCTGTGACATCCGGAGTCCTGCCTAGCCTGCTACAGCCCAGGTTCCCGGAGTCCTGTTAGCCCAGTGCTACAGCCCGGATTCGCACGCTGCTGACCGACACGTTCGATATGGATTCATGTATGCCTGTCCCCATACGTTAGTGCCGCTTTGGGTTCACGACTAGCCATGTCGGCCCGGATTCTCTGTCATATGGATGCTAGCGACACTGTCATATACGTGAGCCAAAAGGCGCAAACGGTCCCGGGCCATGGTAAGGTGACACCCGTGGGAATACCGTGCGTGAGGCCGCAAAGTGATATGAGGTGTTACAGGCTAGATCGGTTTGACTTGGAATCGGGGTCCCGACAGCGTTGGTATCAGAGCCTGACTGCCTGTAGGATTACCAAGCCAAACTGGTCGAAGTTGAGTCTAGAAATGCTTTAGTTATGTAAGGGAATTGATTGTGGGAGGGAACGTAAGGCTCTTTTTACTCCTTTACCTTATGCCCTCTAATCTGAGTCACCCTCTTCTCTTCTACGGGGATTAGGAACTAGGCTTCTCATCTTTCTATCAGGATCACGTGTTACTAATCCGTAGACTCGTAGGATTGATGGATTTAAGCCTCAGTTCAGTTCCTACTACTTCCGTATGTTGACCATTGATCCCGGAAGTTTATATTGTGATGTTGAGTGGTTATGCCACCATTTTGTAGGATGTCTCAAATCCTTTGAGCATTTACAGCCGTTATGCTGTCCGAGTCATCCCAGGTTTCTAAACAGTCTGATGCATTTGCAAATCCCGTCCTCCCGTACCTGATGTCCTTTGGGGCCGGATTAAGCACACTGATCGGTCTGTTGAGGTACTCCGTTACCTCGACGTGTATGTTGGAGTTATTGTTATGACCCTAGGTGTCTTAGAGGACCACTTAGTAATCTAGCAATGCTTGCATCCCCAGTGTGATGATTCTGGCCACTATTTTTGAAAGCATCCCGTGATGCCATTTAGTTAGTAGGCATTCTATTTCTGGGTTCTTGAACCCAAGATTCACTCTACTTAACTCGTGTAGCTAGTGTTTGCTAGTTCCCTTAAGTTATTAGTAACCTTTGCATTAGTCCTCGAGGTCCGAGGTATATCGTTCTTCTAAATACCATGAACCATTCTTGGCAGGAGTTCGTTTGAACCAAAAGGTCACGACCAGAGTGCTCTTAATGAGTTCTCCATTCTACATTGTGAATCTGCCAGTTCTACCCTTTCTCCATGGGTTATCCGGAAGAAATGTTGAGCTTCGCCCGACATACTAATCTATGCATCCACAACTCAGAAAACCATATGTTCCTTTGAGTTGTCCCTCTTTAGTTATTTTCTGGCCCTCGTCTATCAATTGATAGTCAGGAGTAATTGTGCATTTGTGTTATCAATGCCTATTATTCTTGTGGTCTGTCAAGCCATTCTGATCTGGAATGACTAGGAGAAACAAACTCCAGTACCTCGTCCATCTCTGGGATTGGGCCAAAGTAGTTGTATTCCACAGATCAAAATGCCAATCCAGCTTTTGCTCTGTTCTACCTTGGAGTGTTACCATCTTTATGTCAAGAATGTCATGAGAATTGCACCACCTCTTATGAATTCATTGACGCAGTGATACTCCTCGCCATCATCACTCGTTTCTTGGTCCCGTGTTATTGTAACCGGAACACCGACAAGTGAATCGTGATGCGTGAAATCAATACTCCTAGCAACTCTGTTGCTTGGTAGTTAAAGGACAATAATTTCATCCTTAGCGTGTTGGTTATTGAATCACTATACTAGGATTGATCGTGCTACCTTGTTCTTATTCTGGTGCACTCTTCAAACTTTGGGTTAGGATTGAATCCCTTGCTTATTTGATCATATCGTCTTGCTCTGAAAAGCAAGATTGTTCTCGATCTTAATAACATGTCGGTGGATCGTGATTTTCCAAATATCTTCTTGGAAGTACCACCAGGTTGTCCCTGACCGATATGTTGAGTTCGTGAACAAGTTGGTTCCCTGTAAACCACCCCTTCTCCAATAATCCGTGTTGGATACCCTGAGCTAGTTGGTCAAGCTAAACAACAACTTGGAGAGTTGGAAGATAAAAGCTTGCCAGCCTAGATCATTTCAAGGGATATATCTGCGTGTGTTGAAGATAGATGATATCTTCATCGCTTGGTCCCTATGATCAGTTGTTGGACCTATTGTCGTATCAAGACTTTGATTTGAGTATGGGCTATCACCAAATCAAATCAGAACCAACGATGTTCATAATGTTGTCTTACTCGTGGTTGATCCCTCGAGCATACACCATTATATCTTTGGGTCTGACCAATGCTATCACTTGTTCACATAATTATGGAATTCCATCTCCATGGAAACCTGGATGAATTGTTGTTGAGCCCATCAGCAACACTGCTACCTTCTCCATGACTCGTGTTGAACATCCAGCTAGTATTGGAAACTTTATAAGCATTATCTTCGTGTTCCGTTCATGAAGCATATGTTGGATGAAAGAAGTGACTTACTCTAATTCATGTGCATTAGATGCAAATTGCCGCCGTGAATTCAAGAAAGTTTGTTTTGCTTCCTCTGGAATCATCCCAAGTCAGTCATGCATATGTGCGAAGTATACCGTGGTTTGGAGACTTGCAACCTTCATTCTATATGTATCCCTAGCACACCAAGCCACTAACTGACTTGTTCAAGGAGAAGGAGTTCCTTCATAAGAGCTAATCCGGACTTATGAAAGAACTTCGATATCCTCGTTGATGGTTCCCAACCAGAACTCGGTAGTGTTTCATTGTAAGACTACCATGTGGGCATGCTTGTCTGGGACAACGTGTTCACATGTTGCAGCAGAACCAGCTCATGTTTTGGAGCTTACTACCGTAGTCCATCTCCCGAGAATCTTGCAACGTCTTCTCGTCGATTTGTGTTGCAAACCTTAATTTTCTTTCTAGACTTGATGAGTCTGGAATATACTGAAACCAACTAGATCTGAATCTCAGGCAGATATGATGGTTGGAACATTTCCCAAGAATTATAATATTGCCCTCTCGATAACCGGTAAAGTGGATGTCGTGGCCAACACATCCAGTCGGAAGGCCTATTATTGTAGTACCTTGATTGAGGAAGTTGGCCACCTCCCCATAAGGACTTCGTAGGATTTACTCCAGAAGTTGTTCTTTATGGATCCTTTGTATTCCGAAGTCCGACCTACTACTTGATGTTCAAGATACCAAACCACATCTAATGGGTTACGCTAGAACATCAAGGAGAACATTAGAAGCGGAGTGCTAAATGTCTCTCGATCGATCATCCAGATTTTGCTCTCTTGGCTTCGCTAAGGTGAAATCTGAGAAAGTGTTGTCCTCCTTTGCACCTGCATCCTCCAGCACCGTTCATCATGCTAGTATGTTGTGTTGCCAGGATCCTCGGCACGGATGTTGGTAAAACCTTGATGAATATGGAAATGCTCAAGTTCTGGAGAGCATACTCAGACACTAGGTTATATCCCCGGTATCAACGGGAATGTGCCTTCCACTTGCCGAGTTGCTCTATAACCATAGTTTCCTTTCCGATCTGAGTATGCCATTTCTCTGAACTCCTTCAAATGATCGTTTGCGATTTTCCTTGGGCTGGTATAAAGACTTTCAATGATCTATGTATCAAAAGTAATTCTTTTTGCCACTTAAGGGAATATTTCTACGAGCCACCTTCCCTAAGGTGCCCCGTTATGGAGTCATGGCAATTATCTCCTTGCTACTTTGAAACCATGCACCGTCTTATTCAGCGTGGAATTGTGTTTATCAACTTGAATCTTCGTTCTCTGTTTCACTTCATCCCTCTCTCGATCTATGTGTTGAGTCCCAGCTCAAGAGATACTCAACGTCGCATTCCGTGAGTTGATCGTGAGTTGCTCGATCTTTAAGGAGATCGATTTCTATAGAGTTTCCCTTGTCGTCATCGTGTCGGATGAAAATCTCGAAAGCAAAGACGTCAACGTTAATTGAAGCAACGGATCAACATCTTCGCGAAGAGCAATTGGATCATGAAGATCGTGTTGGCTTGTGTCCCTCTGTCTTCTTACCTCACGTCTTGAATCTCGGGACGAGATTCTTGTTTAGTGGGGGTGAGCTGTCACAACCCTAGATCAGCCCTTGTTTGACTTTTGCTTGTTCCTCATGTCATCATGTTTAATTTTCAAAGAAACTTGAAATGGGGATGTTGAAACCCTAGCACCAAATGCATTCAACTAGGTTCAAGTAAACAATATTTTCAATGAACCCAAATGCCCTTTAGAAAAGTTCATGATTTTTGTTAAAGGTGAAAACCTCTGCCAAAAATGATGCACCTATTTCTAGGCCATCCTGGATTTTTGAATTAAATCTTATTGTATTTGACTTTTGGGCATTTAAATGCTATAAATAATTTAAATGTTCAAATAATGCTGGAACTATTTTTGGGCCACTGAAATAATTCAGCAAGTGTCCACGAATATTTTCAG
Source organism: Aegilops tauschii subsp. strangulata (assembly GCF_002575655.3). Classification (NCBI taxonomy): domain Eukaryota; kingdom Viridiplantae; phylum Streptophyta; class Magnoliopsida; order Poales; family Poaceae; genus Aegilops; species Aegilops tauschii. The sequence continues at coordinate 333,648,130 of NC_053036.3, forward strand.
GATTTTAGGAAATGCCTTGGTATTTTTCCTAAACTCAAAACAGAGGCAAATAATTAGAAAACAAAAACAAATTAGAAAACAGAAGAGAGAGAGAACCTTACCTGGGCCTTACCTGCAGCCCAAGTGGCTAGGCCAGCCCACCTCCCCGGCTCCTGTCGCCTTCCTCCTCCTGCCAGTAGGAGCAGGGGCGCGTGGTCGCCGCGCGCGCGCGCCAGCTCCTGCTTCCACCGCGACGCCCGGCTCTTCTGAGGGCGCTACGGAGACGCCCAGAGACCCCTCTCTCCTCTCCCTCACTCGCTGCACTCTCTCCCTCCCCTCTGCCCTTTCTCCAGCAGCCGCCCGAGCGCCACCGAGCTCGCCGCTGCCGCCCGCCTGACCACCGTACCTCCCTCGCCTCTCGCTGTGCTAGGAAGCTCCGCTACTTCATCCTCGTTCCTCCTTGCCGAGCCACGCGACGAGGAGAGCCCCGAAGCGACGCCCGCAACATCATCTCCAACCACGGCCGGCCGAGATCGCCGCCGCCGTCTCGTTGCCCCAGGCCATCCCCGAGCACGCTGACCTTCCCTACGTCTTCGTTGTGAGCTCACGGACCGAACCCCCCTCTCCTCCGCCTCGATTGCTCGCCATAGTCATCGATTCATCGGATACAGAAACCCGCCGCCACCCGAGCTCATCGCCGGTGATGCTCCGGTGGCCTTTCAATCACAAAGACCGACCCAACACACTCGCACACGCACGTAGTTGCTGCCCCGCTGCTCGTTTTGCTCGCCCGCTTGCTCCAGCCGCAGCTGCCTTACACACCGAGCTCCGGCCGACGCCTCGAGCTCGATTCCGACGAGCTCAGGCCACCCCAGCTCCTCTCGTTCGCTCCACCAGTTGTGCCGCATCGCCAGCTTGCCATAGCTCCAAACCGCGCTCAAAACCATCGCCTGTAGCGCCGTCCCGAGGAACTCCAGCGATCCTCCGCCGTCGGGTTTGGTCGCCGGCGTCCAACTCCGGTGGATGATGACGTGGTGCCATCATCAGCAGCTAACACCACTAATTAACTCCACTCTCTAGACACTGACAGTGGGCCCTGCTGCCCAATTAAGCCGCTAGTTAAATTTAAGTTAGTTTAATTAACAAACCAGCGGACCCATGCGTCAGGGCTGACTTGCTGACGTGGACGTTGACCTGACCCCACCTGTCTGTGACTCTATGCAGCACTAGGTCACTGACTAGTGGACCCCACTGGCCAGGTTTGACCCGGGGCAGCTCTGTTGACCTGCTGACGTCACACCGACGTCATGCTGACGCAATTAATCCTTTTCTGGATTTAAAATAATTCAGAAAATTCCAGAAAATAGTATAAACTTCTAAAAATCATATAAAATCAACCGTGGCTCAGAATGAAATAATTTATATATGAAAAATTATCAGAAAAATGCAATCTATCCATCTGTATCATTTTCATGCATGTCAAACTAAGTTATACCTGCTGTATAGGTGAAAACATGATAATGCACTATTTGAATTCATAGTTTGAATTTGAATTTGAACCTTGAGTTCAAATCAACCCAAACCTTTCTGTTGCTAGTTGCATTAGGCCAAATCACGTCATATTGCCATGTCATGATCATGCATCATATTGTGCATTGCATTGATTGTGTTCTTCCTTGTTTGCCGGTGATTGTCCCCTCTCGATAGCCGTGATTCCGACGATGAGATCGATGACACCGATGAAGAGATATACTATCTTCGGAAGTGTCAGGCAAGCAAAACCCCCTTGTTCATTCCGATACAATCCCACTCTCTCGCTCCTGCTCTCTTTTACTGCATTAGGACAACAACGATTCAACTGTTACATGCTGCGGTAGTTGAACCCCTTATCCTCTGCATGACCTGTCATTGCCACAGTAAATAGATGAAACCCACTAGCATGAGTAGGAGTTGTTTGAGCCCTGATGTGCCTACTCATTCATGCTTGTTTGTCATGCCTGCTACTGCTTAGAGTTGAGTCGGGTCTGATTCATCGGGGATGAGTTGGAATGGTGATGAACATGTCCTACTGTGTGTGAGCTAAGTGTGTGAACACGATTTGGTAAAGGTAGCGGTGAGAGGCCATGTAGGAGTACATGGTGGGTTGTCTCATTGAAGCCGTCCTCAGGAACTGAGTTCTGTGTTTGTGATCCATGATACAGTTACTACCACGCATTGGGCCCGAAACCAATGGACCCTCTCGGCTTCTTAATCACCCTTGTCCTCTGTCCAGGAGTTGCACGTAGTTTCTGGTGTTTGTAGTAAGCTGGAGGCCGTGGACAGCGCTGACCAAGGGGTGGGCTGTGATGCGGTAGGCTCGTGGCCCGGTGTACCGAGTCGCCCGTTTGGTGTCTCGGGAACCCTGCACACATCGTTCGGGGCCGTATGTGGAAACCTCGGCCGGACTCCCTGCGGATGGAACCTGAATAGGCGATAAACCTGGACTAGAGACTTGAGTGTTTAGGTAGGCTGTGGCCGACTCCCTCGCCAGGCTTCCGCTTGAAGGTTGCCGAGGTACACGACGTGTACATGGTGGTAAGTGGCGAGAGCGTGTGTGACGAAGTACACCCCTGCAGGGTTAATATGATCTATTCGAATAGCCGTGTCCGCGGAAATGGACTTCTGGGTTGCCTATAACAGTTCATAGACAAGTGAAAGTGGATACTCTAAAATGCGCAAGATAAGCGTGAGTGCTATGGATGGCGTTCTCGTAGGGAGACGGGAGCGGATCCATAGTGGAGTATTGATATGGTGATTATGTGGACTCGTGTGCGCCACCTCAAAGAGTTACTTGCAGTCATAGTTTAGGATAGCCACCGAGTCAAAGCTGGCTTGCTGCAGTCAAACTCCACCACCCCCCTTCGTTGATACCGATGCATATGTAGCTAGTTCTGATGTAAGTCTTGCTGGGTACATTTGTACTCACGTTTGCCTATTTTATGTTTTGCAGAGAGACTTCAGTCTTGCTAGTAGTACTGCTTGGACTTCGACGTTTAGCTTGATACCTCAGCTACGATCTTGTGCCCTCGGCAGGATCTGGTAGATAGTCAGGCTTCTCAGCCTTTTTCATTTGTAGATGTCTGTACTCAGACATGTTAAGCTTCCGCATGTGCTTTGACTTGTATGCTCTGAATGTTGGGTCATGAGACCCATGTTTGTAATATCTGGCTCTTCGGGGCCTAATGAATAAATACTCTGAGTCGTAGAGTCTTGTTGTGATGCCATGTTGTATTTGCACATATCGAGCATATTGTGTGTATGATTGAAATGCTTGGTATGTGTGGGATCCGACAATCTAGTTGTCTATCCTTAGCAGCCTCTCTTATGGGGAAATGTAGTCTAGTGCCTCCTTGAGACATAGTAGTCCGCTACAGCCCGGTTCACCGGAGTCCTGCTAGCCCAGCACTACTGCTCTGGACACTTGACTGGCCGGCATGTGTTTCATATCGTTCCTGTGTCTGTCCCTTCGGGGAAATGTCACGCTGTGACATCCGGAGTCCTGCCTAGCCTGCTACAGCCCGGGTTCCCGGAGTCCTGTTAGCCCAGTGCTACAGCCCGGATTCGCACGCTGCTGACCGACACGTTCGATATGGATTCATGTATGCCTGTCCCCATACGTTAGTGCCGCTTTGGGTTCACGACTAGCCATGTCGGCCCGGATTCTCTGTCATATGGATGCTAGCGACACTGTCATATACGTGAGCCAAAAGGCGCAAACGGTCCCAGGCCATGGTAAGGCGACACCCGTGGGAATACCGTGCGTGAGGCCGCAAAGTGATATGAGGTGTTACAGGCTAGATCGGTTTGACTTGGAATCGGGGTCCCGACAATTCCTCGTGATCCCATAGGTGTCGTTTTCCCCGACATCTTTGGCGCGCCAGGTAGGGGGCGCAAGCTGTGAAAATCCGGTTTGAAGGTTAGCACACCGACTTCATCATCACCATGGCCCCCAGGAGAAAGGGGATCACAGCGATCGGCTCGTCCGGGGCCGGCCCGTCCGTGCCAGCGCGAGCAGGCGGTCGGGTGCCCACAGATGGGGCCGGGGACGTGGCCCGCGAGCATCCACGACATTCTGGCGATCGGAGCTAGGCAAGCGGTGTCGTCCGAATCCGAGACGACGAGCCACGCGCCGCTGGGTCCGGGGGCAGGGCCGTGCGGCCCGCGGGCGTTGCTGCAGCCTCTACGGCACCCCAGCCGGCGCGTGCGCCGCGCCCTTCCCAGGCCGCGTGCGATGAGCAACACCGCGATGCCGGAGCCCCCGGGCACCGCCGCGGAAAGAGCCCTGTGCACCACTCACAGGACGAACCAGGCCGGCGTGCGCGCTCAGACGCCAGTGCAGACAGCGTGCGACGGCGAGACCACGACAGAGCCCCTTTGAACCCGGTTAGGAGTCAGAGCGCGTCACGGTCTACGCAGATCTCGCTGCCGCCTACGCCAGCGGAAGCGCTGGCGCGCGTGCAGCTGCTCCTCGACTTCCCCCTTGCTGCGGAGAAGCTCGACGAGTGGAGAGCCACCATCCGAAGCCTTGTCAGCTTCGCCAACAAAGACGAGCCGCTCCCGACGGGACCCTCGCACCGGCGTCCTGACGAGCCGGTGCATGCCGACGGTGGGGGGACTAGAGACGCTGCGACCATGGTGCACTCCCCCCCCCCCCCGCGGCCGCGACAACAGCCACCGGTCCGTCGACCCGACGTCGGTGACAACATTCCCACAGCGTCGTCCGACCCACGAACACGCCGTGACCAACATCAAGTCCTTCGGGAACGGGCCCAGGAAGACGCTCGAACTACCATCGAACAACGACAGGAGACGCGCCATCAGTCAGATCAACGTGCAGGGCCTACTATGAACCACCCGGCGCCGGGGGGCCCCGGCGACCTGCCTTACAAGGTGGGTTGTCCAACCTTTACCCGAGAGCTGCGGCAGTTCCAGTGGCCCTCCAACCGCACGTTCAAGCCCGATGTTGGTGAGAAGTACAATGACAAGACCCACCCGTCGGAGTTCCTCAGCATCTACACCATCGCGACGCAAGTTGCTGGAGCTCGTGACGACAAGGTGCTTGCCAATTACTTCCCGTTGGCACTCAAACCCAATGTCATGTCATGGTTGATGCACTTGCCAGTGGATTCCATTTCTTCTTGGTCAGATTTGTGTCATGAGTTTGTTGGCGCCTTCACTGGAGGCCACCAAACTCATGGCCAGGCAAGCGATTTGCATATCATCCCCCAGAAAGAAGGTGAAAACCTGCGCAAGTACATACAGAGGTTCAACTGGGTGCAGTACAACATCCCAGATGTTCATCCCGCCGCCGTTATCAGCGCATTCCATCAGAATGTGCACAACCGCAAGATGCGTGAAGAGTTGTCAATGAACAAGGTCAAAGATGTGGCCGAACTTTGTGTTCTGGCCGATAGATGTGCTTGAGCTGAAGAGGGGAGGAAGTACCCGGCGAGGACGCCGGTGCGGAAACCGACTCCACAGATGAAGACACCGCCGCCCCGACAAAGAAAGGTCGGCGCCGCAACAGGAAGCGCAAGGGCAAGACTGTGCTTGTCGTTGAGGGATCCGGCGAGCTCGGCCCCGCCAAAAAGGCCAAGGCTGACGACCCCGGCAAGGAGGCTGCCGGGTGTGCCGCCTGCTTGGCCCTGGCGGCCGCCGGCAAGCAAGGAGGCTCCGACAAGCAGTACTGCAAGATCCACCGCACAAAGGGCCATGACCTCCAGAACTGCCGACAAGTTGAGCTGCTTGCAGAAAAGCAGAAGGCTGAATATGAAAGGCGAGACAAGGAGAAGGGTCAGGATGGTGCTGAGGGATCTGGCAAGAAGCGTGGCGGCCAAGGGGGTCACCGCGGCAAAGATAATCAACAAGAGAGGACCGCTCGGGGCCGCGATAAGAAAGAGGATGATGATGATCACGACGAGGACGACGAGTCCGGCGAGCATGAGTTCCAGAAGGCTACAGAGGCTATGTGCGTCCACGGTGGTGCCTCTTTGCACACCTCACAGCGCCAGCTGAAGCAGTGGGCGCGTGAGGTCACTGCGGCAGAGCCGTCCTTTGATGCCCAGAAGCCACTGAAGTGGTCCCGCACGCCCATTGTTTTTGACACCGAGGATCACCCTGACCGCACAACTGCGTTCGGGTGTTTGCCGTTGTTGGTTTCACCAACAATACGCAACCTCAAGGTGACCAAAGTGCTGGTTGACGGTGGGGCCGGTCTAAATTTGATATCGCCCGCTGTGATCAAGAAGCTGCAGATTCCTGATGGAGACCTCGAAGAGACAAGCATGTTTCAAGGGGTCAACCCGGGAAGGAGCCAGCCTAAAGGTAAAATCACGCTGCCTGTTACATTTGGGGGCGAGCTGAACTATAGGACGGAGAAGATCGTCTTCGATGTCACCAAGATCCCCTTGCCATACAATGGGATCCTTGGCCGCCCAACGCTGGCCAAGTTCATGGCGGCGTCCCACTATGCCTACAACACGTTGAAGATGCCGGGGCTGCTGACCATCATCACCGTCCCCTCTTACAAGAAAGACACACTCATCTGTGCGGACCAACTCTACCGAGAGGTAGTTGCAGCAACTGCCACTAGGGCACTTGCTCCTGCCGCTGAAGCTCCAGGGAGGAAGAAGGCCGGCAGGACTCCTTCCGGCAAGACCTCTTGCACCCACTCCGGCAAGCGCAGCTCTGCGGAGTGTTGTGCTCCCGTTGAGGACGTGCCAGAGAGCTCCACCGGCAAGAGCAAAAAGTCCAAGGCTGCACCACCAGAAACCAAGAAGGTGTCCATCAAGGAGGACGGCACGGGCGGGGCTTTCACTATAAGCTCCACCCCCGACAGCAAATAGGAAAGTGTGCTCGGTGCCTTCCTGCAGGTGAATGTCGATGTATTTCCATGGCAAGCATATGACATCCCCGGCGTTCCCAGGGAGGTGATTGAGCACCATCTTGCTATCTGTCCTCACGCGTGGCCCGTCAAGCAGAAGGTCAGGAAGCAAGCTTTGGAGCGGCAAGAGTTCATCATTGAAGAGATTAGGAAGTTGGAGGTGGCAGGCCTAGTAAGAGGAGTACTCCATCCCACGTGGTTGGCCAATCCGGTGGTGGTACGTAAGGCAAACAGGAAGTGGAGGCTGTGTATTGACTACACAGACATCAATAAAGCCTGTCCAAAGGATCCTTTCCCTCTGCCACGCATCGACCAGATTGTAGACTCCACTGCCGGGTGTGACCTGCTGTCATTCCTCGATGCCTATTCAGGATACCACCAGATCTTCATGATGAATGAAGATGAAGAGAAGACCGCGTTCATCACCCCATGTGGTACGTATTGTTTTGTACGAATACCTTCCGGGTTGAAGAGCGCTGATACGTCTCCGACGTATCTATAACTTTTGAGTGCTCCATGCTATATTATCTTCTTTTTTGGAAATTATTGGGCTTTATTATTCACTTTTATATTATTTTTGGGACTAACCTATTAACCAGAGGCCCAGCCCAGAATTGTTGTTTTTTGCCTATTTCAGAGTTTCGTAGAAAAAGAATATCAAACGGAGTCCAAACAGAATGAAACCTTCGGGAACGTGATTTTTGGAACAAACAAGATCCAGGAGACTTGGACCCTACGTCAAGAAATAAAAGAGGAGGCCACGAGGTAGGGGGCGCGCCTCCCCCCCCCCCAGGCGTGCCCTCCATGCTCGTGGGGCCCCTGTTGCTCCACCGACGTACTCCTTCCTCCTATATATACCTACATACCCCCAAACGATCAGATACAGAGCCAAAAACCTAATTCCACTGCCGCAACCTTCTGTACCCATGAGATCCCATCTTGGGGCCTGTTCCAAAGCTCCGCCGGAGGGGGCATCGATCACGGAGGGCTTCAACATCAACACCATAGCCCCTCCGATGAAGTGTGAGTAGTTTACCTCAGACCTTCGGGTCCATAGTTATTAGCTAGATGGCTTGTTCTCTCTTTTTGGATCTCGATACAATGTTCTGCCCCTCTCTCGTGGAGATCTATTCGATGTAATCTTCTTTTGCGGTGTGTTTGTTGAGACCGATGAATTGTGGTTTATGATCAAGTTTATCTATGAACAATATTTGAATCTTCTCTGAATTCTTTTATGTATGATTAGTTATCTTTGCAAGTCTCTTCGAATTATCGGTTTGGTTTGGCCTACTAGATTGATCTTTCTTGCAATGGGAGAAGTGCTTAGCTTTGGGTTCAATTTTGCAGTGTCCTTTCCCAGTGACAGTAGGGGCAGCAAGGCACTTATTGTATTGTTGCCATCGAGGATAACAAGATGGGGTTTTTATCATATTGCATGAATTTATCCCTCTACATCATGTCATCTTGCTTAAGGCGTTACTCTGTTCTTATGAACTTAATACTCTAGATGCATGTTCGATAGCGGCCGATGTGTGGAGTAATAGTAGTAGATGCAGGCAGGAGTCGGTCTACTTGTCTCGGACGTGATGCCTATATACATGATCATACCTAGATATTCTCATAACTATGCTCAATTCTGTCAATTGCTCAACGGTAATTTGTTCACCCACCGTAAAATACTTATGCTCTTGAGAGAAGCCACTAGTGAAACCTATGGCCCCCGGGTCTATCTTCATCATATTAATCTTCCAACACTTAGTTATTTCTGTTGCTTTTACTTTGCTTTTATTTTACTTTGCATCTTTATCATAAAAATACCAAAAATATTATCCTATCATATCTATCAGTTCTCACTCTCGTTAGTGACCATGTAGGGATTGACAACCCCTTATCGCGTTGGTTGCGAGGATTTATTTGTTTGTGTAGGTGCGGGGGACTCGCGTGTAGCCTCCTACTGGATTGATACCTTGGTTCTCAAAAACTGAGGGAAATACTTACGCTACTTTGCTGCATCACCCTTTCCTCTTCAAGGGAAAACCAACGCAGTGCTCAAGAGGTAGCAAGAAGGATTTCTGGCGCCGTTGCCGGGGTGGTCTACGCAAAAGTCAACATACCAAGTAACCATCACAACCCTTATCTCCCGCATTACATTATTTGCCTTTTGCCTCTCATTTTCCTCTCCCCCACTTCACCCTTGCCATTTTATTCGCCCTCTCTTTTCCGTTCGCCTCTTTTCTGTTTGCTTGCCTTGTCGTCATGGCTAGTCCTTTATCTTCTCCGTTGTCTCCCGAAAATGAAGTTCTCAATTTTAAACAAAGGGAGGGAGATAAAAGACGCTTGGTATAGAATTTGCAATGCTCAAAATAGATCTACCAGGAAGCAATCTACTTCCGTTCTTCTCCGCAATTTTTATGTAGGTGCTAATCCTTGGTATAGATACATTCTTGAAACCATTACCGGAGGGAATTTCTTGGGTAGCCATACTTTTGACTCTTATAATGCTATGATAGATTTATTTGGCTCACCAACTCTCTTGGTTAATGGAACTATCTTAACTTTGGAGCATGTAATGCAAAGACTTGAAATTATTGAAAATAAAGTTGCTACCATAGAACTAATTGAAAATTTGGATAAAAAGATCCACAACCAAATTACCCAATATGGATCTAAGGTAGGAGTCACCTTGAAAAATATTAAGGAAAAGGAACCCATAGTTAATGAAAGAATAAATCAAGATTCCACTAGAATCGATAAACTTGAGGGTATCATTGCCAACTTGGGAACCGCTTTTTCTTCCGTAAAGAATACTCCTAGTCCTCCCACTAAAATTGCCAAGCTTATGTATGTTCCTAAAAATAAGGGTGAATCCTCTAGTAAGGAAACTGCGGATCTCAAATCTATAAGTATTCATCCCAATCTTTTCGCTATCATTAAGGAACCATTTGCTACAAATGAATTTTTCGATCTTGTGCCTAAAAGTTTGATAATTAGTAAAAAGAAAGAAAATCCTAAGGATGATAGATGTCTTATTGAAGAATTACCCACCAAAGATGGCAATACCTAGTTCTATCCTTGCTTTTATGCCTAGCTAGGGGCGTTAAACGATAGCGCTTGTTGGGAGGCAACCCAATTTTATTTTTTGTTTTTTGCTTTTGTTTCTGTTTAGGAATAAATATTTGTTATAGCCTCTGCTTAGATGTGTCTTTATGTTTTAATTAGTGTTTGTGCCAAGTTAAACCTATAGGATCTTCTTGGATGATAGTTATTTGATCTTGCAGAAATTTCCAGAAACTTTCTGTTCACGAAAATAATTGTTAAAAATCACCAGAATGTGATACAATATTGATTCCAATTGCTGCTGATCAATAAAAAAATTGCCTAGGTCTTCCTCTTTTGGCTGAGTTTTTGAAGTTCCAGAAGTTTGCGTTAGTTACAGATTACTACAGATTGTTCTGTTTTTGACAGATTCTGTTTTTCGTGTGTTGTTTGCTTATTTTGATGAATCTATGGCTAGTAAAATAGTTTCTAAACCATAGAGAAGTTGGAATACATTAGGTTTAACACCAATATAAATAAATAATGAGTTCATTACAGTACCTTGAAGTGGTGTTTTGTTTTCTTTCGCTAACGGAGCTCACGAGATTTTCTGTTAAGTTTTGTGTTGTGAAGTTTTCAAGTTTTGGGTGAAAGATTTGATGGATTATGGAACAAGGAGTGGCAAGATCCTAAGCTTGTGGATGCCCATGGCACCCCCAAGATAATCTAAGGACACCAAAAGCCAAAGCTTGGGGATTCCCCGGAAGGCATCCCCTCTTTCGTCTACTTCCATCGGTAACTTTACTTGGAGCTATATTTTTATTCACCACATGATATGTGTTTTGCTTGGAGCGTCTTGTATTATTTGAGTATTTATTTGTTAGTTTACCACAATCATCCTTGATGTACACACCTTTTGAGAGAGTCAGACATGATTCGGAATTTATTAGAATACTCTATGTGCTTCACTTATATCTTTTGAGCTATATAGTTTTGCTCTAGTGCTTCACTTATATCTTTTAGAGCACGGTGGTGGATTTGTTTTATAGAAACTATTAATCTCTCATGCTTCACTTATATTATTTTGAGAGTCTTAAAATAGCATGGCAATTTGCTTTCATTAATATCATGTGAAATTTGATGCTTGATAATTGTTTTGAGATATAAAGGTGGTAATATCATAGTTGTGCTAGTTGAGTAATTGTGGAATTGAAAAATACATGTGTTGGAGTTTGTGATTCCCGTAGCATGCACGTATGGTGAACTGTTATGTAACGAAGTCGGAGCATGAAGTATTTGTTGATTGTCTTCCTTTGTGTGGCGGTCGGGATCGCGCGATGGTTAACTCCTACCAACCCTTCCCCTAGGAGCATGCGTAGTAGTACTTTGCTTCGAGGGCTAATAATTTTTTTGCAATAAGTATATGAGTTCTTTATGACTAATGTGAGTCCATGGATTATACACACACTTACCCTTCCACAATTTTCTAGCCTCTTCGGTACCGCGCATTGCCCTTTCTCACCTTGAGAGCTGGTGCAAACTTCGCCGGTGCATCCAAACCCCGTGATATGATATGCTCTATCACACATAAACCTCCTTATATCTTCCTCAAAACAGCCACCATACCTACCTATCATGGCATTTCCATAGCCATTCCGAGATATATTGCCATGCAACTTTCCACCGTTTCATTTATCATGACACGTTCATCATTGTCATATTGCTTTGCATGATCATGTAGTTGACATTGTATTTGTGGCAAAGCCACCATTCATAATTATTTCATACATGTCGCTCTTGATTCATCGCATATCCGGTAGACCACCGGAGGCATTCGTATAGAGTCATATTTTGTTCTAAGTATTGAGTTGTAATTCATGAGTTGTAAGTAAATAAAAGTGTGATGATCATCATTATTAGAGCATTGTCCCAAGTGAGGAAAGGATGATGGAGACTATGATTCCCCCACAAGTCGGGATGGGACTCCGGACTAAAAAAAAGAGGCCATTAAAAAAGAGAAAAGGCCCAAATAAAAAATGAGAGAAAAAGAGAGAAGGGACAATGTTACTATCCTTTTACCACACTTGTGCTTCAAAGTAGCACCGTGATCTTCATGATAGAGAGTCTCTCATTTTGTCACTTCATATACTAGTGGGAAATTTCATTATAGAACTTGGCTTGTATATTCCAATGATGGGCTTCCTCAAATGCCCGAGGTCTTCGTGAGCAAGCAAGTTGGATGCACACCCACTTAGTTTCTTTTTGAGCTTTCATACACTTATAGCTCTAGTGCGTCCATTACATGTAAATCCCTACTCCTCGCATTAACATCAATTGATGTGCATCTCCATAGCCCGTTGATTAGCCTCGTTGATGTGAGACTTTCTCCTTTTTTGTCTTCCCGCATAACCCCTACCATTATACTTTATTCCACCATAGTGCTATATCCATGGCTTGCGCTCATGTATTGCGTAAGAATTGGAAAGGCTGAAGCGCGTTAAAAGTATGAACCAATTGCTTGGCCAAAACCGGGGTCGAACATGATATGAATATTTTGTGTGGGGAAGATGGAGCATAGCCAGACTATATGATTTTGTAGGGATAACTTGCTTTGGCTATGTTATTGTGATAAGACATAATTGCTTAGTTAGTATGCTTGAAATATTATTGCTTTTATGTCAACATTAAACTTTTATCTTGAATCATATCGGATCCGAACATTCATGCCACAATAAGAAGAATTACATTGAAATTATGCCAAGTAGCATTCCGCATAAAAAATTCTGTTTTTATCATTTACCTACTCGAGGACGAGCAGGAATTAAGCTTGGGGATGCTTGATACGTCTCCAATGTATCTATAATTTTTGATTGCTCCATGCTATATTATCTTCTGTTTTGGACATTATTGGGCTTTATTATTCACTTTTATATTATTTTTGGGACTAACCTATTAACCGGAGGCCCAGCCCAGAATTGCTGTTTTTTTGCCTATTTCAGTGTTTCGCAGAAAAAGAATATCAAACGGAGTCCAAACGGAATGAAACCTTCGGGAACGTGATTTTTGGAACGAACAAGCCCCAGGAGACTTGGACCCTACGTCAAGAAATAAAAGAGGAGGCCAAGAGGTAGGGGGCGCGCCTACCCCCCCCCCTAGGGGCGCCCTCCACGCCCGTGGGCCCCCTATTGCTCCACCGACGTACTCCTTCCTCCTATATATACCTACGTACCCCCAAACGATCAGATACGGAGCCAAAAACCTAATTCCACCGCCGCAACCTTCTGTACCCACGAGATCCCATCTTGGGGCCTATTCCGGAGCTCCGCCGGAGGGGGCATCGATCACGGAGGGCTTCTACATCAACACCATAGCCCCTCCGATGAAGTGTGAGTAGTTTACCTTAGACCTTCGGGTCCATACTTATTAGCTAGATGGCTTCTTCTCTCTTTTTGGATCTCAATACAATGTTCTCCCCCTCTCTCATGGAGATCTATTCGATGTAATCTTCTTTTGTGGTGTGTTTGTTGCGACCGATGAATTGTGGGTTTATGATCAAGTTTATCTATGAACAATATTTGAATCTTCTCTGAATTCTTTTATGTATGATTGGTTATCTTTGCAAGTCTCTTCGAATTATCAGTTTGGTTTGGCCTACTAGATTGATCTTTCTTGCAATGGGAGAAGTGCTTAGCTTTGGGTTCAATCTTGCGGTGTCCTTTCCCAGTGACAGTAGGGGCAGCAAGGCACGTATTGTATTGTTGCCATCAAGGATAACAAGATGGGGTTTTTTTATATCATATTGCATGAATTTATCCCTCTACATCATGTCATCTTGCTTAAGGCGTTACTCTGTTCTTATGAACTTAATACTCTAGATGCATGCTGGATAGCGGTCGATGTGTGGAGTAATAGTAGTAGATGCAGGCAGGAGTCGGTCTACTTGTCTCGGACGTGATGCCTATATACATGATCATACCTAGATATTCTCATAACTATGCTCAATTCTGTCAATTGCTCAACAGTAATTTGTTCACCCACCGTAAAATACTTATGCTCTTGAGAGAAGCCACTAGTGAAACCTATGGCCCCCGGGTCTATCTTCATCATATTAATCTTCCAACACTTAGTTATTTCTGTTGCTTTTACTTTGCTTTTATTTTACTTTGCATCTTTATCATAAAAATACCAAAAATATTATCCTATCATATCTATCAGATCTCATTCTCGTAAGTGACCGTGTTGGGATTGTCAACCCCTTATCGCGTTGGTTGCGAGGATTTATTTGTTTGTGTAGGTGCGAGGGACTCGCGCGTAGCCTCCTACTGGATTGATACCATGGTTCTCAAAAACTGAGGGAAATACTTACACTACTTTGCTGCATCACCCTTTCCTCTTCAAGGGAAAACCAACGCAGTGCTCAAGAGGTAGCAAGCGCTAGTTCAACGTTTGCCCGAGCAGTCCAGATTGGTTTTGAGCCCCTGCTACATAGTAATATGGAAGCTTATATGGATGACATAGTGGTCAAAACCAAGGACAGGGCCACGCTCGTGCAAGATTTAGAAGAAACATTCGCAAACCTGCGCAAGATCAACCTCGAGCTCAACCCAGAGAAGTGCGTGTTCGGTGTCCCCTCCGGCAAACTTCTTTGTGTCTCAATGCAGAATCAAAGAAAATCCCGACAAGATCAAAGCAATTGAGCAGATTGATGCGCCGAAACGGGTCAAAGACGTCCGTAGGCTCACCGGCTTCGTTGCTGCCCTGAGTTGGTTCATCTCCAAATCTGCTGATCGTGCCCTCCCCTTTTTCAAATTTTTTAAAAAGGCGGGTCCAGTAAAATGGACTCCGGAGGCAGAGGCAGCACTGCAAGATTTGAAGAGGTACCTCTCCTCCACGCCAAGACTAGTCGCGCCTAAACCACGAGAGCCGTTGCTGCTGTACTTAGCAGCAACGAATCAAGTGGTCAGTGTTGCGCTGGTGGCGCAGAGGGAACCTGAGGGAGAAGCAGCAGTTGCAGCAGAGCCGTCGGATGGCGGGCCAGGGTCTTCCCTGGCAGAGCCTGACGCCGGCAAACTAGAACCCCCGGCAAGGCCCGAACCCGGCGAGGCAGAGCCTGAGCGGATGGGCGAAGTGGGACAAAAGAAGAAGATGGTGCAGCACCCAGTGTATTTTGTCAGTTCCCTCTTTCAGGGGGCTAGGTCAAGATATTCTGGAATGCAGAAGCTGCTTTTTGGCCTTCTCATGGCCTCGAGAAAGCTGCACCACTATTTCCAAGCGGACGAGATCACCGTCGTCACCCTCCGCCCTTTGCAATGGATTTTGCACAACCCAGATGCGACAGGGAGGATTGTGGAGTGGGCATTGGAGTTGTCGAGCTTTGGCCTCAGGTTTGAAAGTACTTCAACGATCAAGAGCCGAGCTTTGGCAGAGTTCATAGCAGAGTGGACCGCAACGCTCGACGAGGAGATTCAAGAGACCGCCCTTCCCGGCAAGGAGACGATCAGTGAGTAGATTATGTATTTCGATGGAGCTTTCTCACTCCAAGGTGCTAGTGCTGGCGTGCTACTCGTCGCACCCACCGGAGAGCACCTCAAGTACGTAATCCAGATGCACTTCCCCTGGGAAAAATCAATGAACAATACGGCGGAGTACGAGGGGTTGCTTGCCGGCCTCAGGATCGCGGCAGACCTCGGAATCAAGAAGCTCATCATCAGGGGTGATTCGCAGCTCGTCGTCTAGCAAGTCAACAAGGATTACCAGTGCCCGTTGATGGAGGCCTATGTGAGTGAAGAGAGGAAGTTGGAAGAACGTTTCGACTACCTACAGGCAGAACATGTTCCCCGAGCGGAGAACAGCATTGCCGACGACCTGTCGAAACGCGCTGCCCTCAAGTTGCCTGTGGAACCAGGTACCTTTGTACTTCAGTTAATACAACCATCCATAGAGCCATCAGCAGGGAAGGACAGGCGAAGGAAGACAAGCCCCGGCAAGTACCTTCCCATCGAGCTCCTAGGAGCCGCTGGCTAGGAGGTTGCTGGGTACCCCAAGCTTGACGAGGGGCAACGACCTCCGACGGGGCCCCAGGCCCTGACCGTAGAGGAAGCTGCCCCTGCCACCGAAGATGTGCCTTTGTACCTTGCCATCGAGCCCCAGGCTCCGGCATGGGCGCAGCCCATCGTCCGTTTCCTCCAAATAGGAGAACTCCCTGAGGAGCAGGAAGAAGCAGAGAAAGTAGCCCGTCGGTCCAACATGTACCAGTTTGTGGATGATACCCTGTACAGAAGGAGGCCAAACGGAGTCAGGCTGAAGTGCATTCCTCGAGAGGATGGACTAGAGCTGTTGGCAGAGATACATGGAGGTATGTGTGGCTCCCACATAGGGTCAAGGGCCCTTGCCGGCAAGGCATTCCGGCAAGGTTTCTTCTGGCCCACAACCCTCCAGGATGCAGCTGCGCCAGTAACCAAGTGTGAAGCATGTCAGTTCCATTCGAAGAAGCTTCATCAACCAGCTCAAGCCCTTCAAACAATCCCTCTCTCCTGTCCATTTTCAGTCTGGGGGCTCGACATACTGGGCCCCTTCCCCCGTATCGTCGGGGGCTTTGAGTACCTGTATGTCGCAAATCGACAAGTTCACAAAATGGCCCGAAGTGGAGGCAGTGAGGAAGGTGACAACACAGTCAGCCGTCAAGTTCTTCAAGGGGCTAGTTTGCCATTTTGGTGTGCCAAACAGGGCCATCACCGACAATGCCACGCAGTTCACAAGCCGCACCTTTGTGCAATACATCCAGGACCTCGGTAGCAAGGTCTGTTCCGCTTCGGTGGCACACCCACGGAGCAACGGCCAGGCGGAGAGGGCAAATGCTGAAGTACTGCGAGGCCTACGGACAAAGACTTTTGACAGGCTGCACAAGTGTGGAAGGCACTGGATTGATGACTTGCCGACGGTTCTTTGGTCGATCAGAACGACACCAAATCGAGCCACCGGCCAGACACCTTTCTCCCTCGTTTACGGGGCAGAAGCAGTTCTCCCCACGGAACTCACATACGGGTCACCCCAATTGCTCGCTTATGATGAGCTTGAGCAAGAGCAACTGCGGCAAGATGACACAATGCTCCTTGAGGAAGATCGTCTTCGGGCGGCTGTGCGAGCAGCGCGCTACCAGCAAGCCTTGCGCCGCTACAATAGCCACAAGGTTCATGCCCGAAGCTTTGAGGAAGGCGACCTTATTCTTTGGCGCGTTCAGTCGGCCAAGAATTCCAACTAGTTGACGCCGAAGTGGGAAGGCCCTTATCGGGTAATACGAGTCACCAGGCCCGGCGCAGTCCACCTGGAGACCGAAGATGGTATTCCAGTAAGCAATTCCTGGAACATCGAACATCTTCGCAAGTTTTACCCATAAAGCGCGGTTGCCGGGCCCCCTGGCAGGACAGCTTTTTGTACAAGCCTTGCCGGCAAGGCACGTAACCCTTTGTACAAAGCCAGGCGCGGACCCTAAGCATAAATAAATGAAGCGCTGGTGCCCTAAGTTTTAGCATGCATGCTAGGTTAAGTCTCTCTTTGGTAGGGTTGATAGTGCCCAGCGGCAACTAACCCCTAGCATAGAGGTCGGGTGTGTGTCTTTCCGTCCTTTCCAGTCTTTTCTTTGGTTCGCAAGCTGCACAGGCGTTTCTGCTAAGCCATTTAAGTGCAGGGAGACGGATTGACATCCCCGACCCCGGCAAGTCATTGCCAGGGGGCTGCAGATTCAAGCACCCGACCACGGCAAGCCAAGGTTGCCGGGGGCTGCAGATCCAGATACGTCCTTTATCCCCTATTATGCATTTCCGTGTGGAATTGGGACGTATGAAGCCTCGTTTATTCCTGGGCCACCGTGCTCCCCCTTTCCTGTGCCCAAGAACTATTCCCTGGGCCGGAACTTGGTTCTAGTTGCGGTGACAAGGAAGCAAACGAAGGGCCTAACCCTACTTCGCCCTGCCTCCGCCGAGGGCGTGAGTATGGTCGTGAATGAAGTGAGGGGACAGCAAGGCCTGTTGCCGGGCGACAATGTTTATCTTAAAAATAACAAGGATTCATTCCTTGGCATGGGCCTCGCTCACGCACAAAGAACCCGGCAAACACCCTTTTTCATTAATACATTCCAAACAGGTACAATTCGTATGGAATGCAAACATGAGTAAGGGGATTACAAGGTTTAAATCTAACAAGTGCCCGCAGGCTTAAAAACTAAAAAAGATAAGTGCCCCGTGATCCCCGTTCTTGCCCCTTTCCTCCCAGGTGCGGCAGGTGAAGGCGAAAAGGAGGCGATGGGGAACGCGCCGATGGAGAGCTTGACGAGGAAGACCCTCGGCAGGGAGCGTGGCTGAGGGAGGAGGGTGACGTGGTCAGTCGGAGTCGGCGTCCTCCCGCTTGACGCCCTCGTCGTCGCTGTCGCTATCCTCCTCATCACTCCCACTTGAGGAGGAGTCTTCATCATCGAAGGAGCTCTCCACGCAACACCTTAGGCGAGTTCCCAAGTGCACAAAGACCTGACGGAGAGCAGGCCGTTCTCCATTTATTTGAAGTGGAGAACGAGCCCCTCCGACAGGCTGTGGGCACGAGCGAAGGTCTTCCATCCGCGACGAAGATACATGACGTGAGGGGCGGGGAAGTCGACGTCGACCCGCATGCTGCCATTCCCGCAACCCCTCATATGCAACCTCAGAGCTTGTGGTTTCTCAAGCTCCATCTCCCAAGCGAACGGAGTAGGGAGACGAAGACGATGGCAAACTGGCCGGTGCAGCCTCATGACAAACTCGCGGGGCTGGTCTCCGACGTGGCCCTCCATTGGGGGTGGGGCCGCTGGCGGAGGCGAGGCTGGTGCGCCGCCCCGTCCTCCTCTTCCCTGAGCGCCACGGCGACCTCCGCCTCGCCCCCTTCCCCTTCCTATCACGATCGGCTCTGCCGCCACAAGCTCTTGGGAAGGAGGGGCGCGCTGTCGAGCAGAGACCCTCGTCGCCGCCATCGGAGTGCTGGCGTGCCCTCTCGCCATAGTAGAAGGAAGGAGCCAAGGCAGAAGGAGATGAATGATGAAAGATTGGGGGGGTGCCATCCCCCTCCCCTTCTTATAAAGGGGCGGGGCCGGGGCTCGGCCGCCCCACTTGACCAATCCAGCCACCAGGGGTGCAGGGAATCGAGACCGACCTACTGCTCCAACCAGCGACGACCCGGTTCCCCGCCTCGTCATTTAAGGCCCATGCGCCCCGCGTCCACCGCCTACCATCTTCGAGGCATGGGGGACACGTGGCGAGCAAGCCGAAATCAAGGAGACGAGTGAGGTGACCGTTTTCCACCCCGTGATCGTGGGGCACGGGCGCGTTGAAGGCCACGACTCGAGTCCACTTAGTAAATGAGCCACGCCCCTGCGTTTCCCTCTTTTTTGGGGGGAGGCGCGAGCTGCCTCTTTACTATGATGTGACGCATGAGGGCAGCAACCGCCCCACGCACGACCCCTCGCGCATTCAACGCGGGTCATGGGGAAGCGCAGCGAGCGAGGGAGTTACTGCGGTAAAAACTCCGCCGCACGCGCGCCCGAACACCGTTCTGGGCCTGGCCCAATAACTCCCCGCGCTTATATGTGGCCCAGGCCCGGGGGCTCCTGTCGGTGTACAAAAATAGGGGTCCCTTTTTGCACCCCTTTACTTGTGCGCGGGCAGTCGCAGCCCCACGCCCCTGGCCACGCTTGGCGGGGCAGAGGAAGCAAAGCACAAGACGACCAGACCAACGCCAACCCGGAAACACAAAGAGCAAAAGGGCGAGATGGACTCCCCCGGCAAGGCCCTTGCCGGGGCGGCCTCCATAGCCCCGTCAAGAACCTTGCCGGGGCAACTTGCCCAACGCCAGTAGGGCTGCCACCCTTGAGCCTGAGAGTTCCGACGCCCTCAACCACACTAGAGCCAAAGCTCGGGAGGCGCCTCCGTGGTGGCATGCAGATCTTTGTGAAGACCAAGGGCATACAAGACTAGATAAATAACCGGAAGGCGAAGATCCTCGGCAAGATCCTTGCCAAGGATACCCACGAGACCCCTGGGAAGCCCCTTGCCGGGGATGACCACGACGCCACGGCAAGATCCTTGCCGGGGCCCCGGCAAGACTCTTGCCGAAGACATCCGCGGGCCGCAGCCAGGCCCACATCTACCAAAGCTCCACCGCTGTTCCCATGCAGCTGCCAGCCCACCAACGAGGCGAACACCTGCATGGCGATGTGCGGCCTCTAGGCCAACTCAGCAAGCACCTGCGTGGTGGCATGCAGATCTTCGTGAAGGCTCTGCCACTGCACCAACTCAGCAGCCAGCCAGCGTGGCACTACCCGCCTCGTCAGTTCGGACGCGCGTCGAAGCCAAGCGAGGCGGCGACAGCTGGGACGAGCTTCCTTGCCGTCCCGATAAAGCAATAAGGGCACGTCGGTAGCACATTAAATGCGTTTGTCCTACGGTGCCAGAGGACAGACTCGACCACTGTATAGCTTTTCACCTCCCTGTGTGCCACTATGCCAGCCCCTTTGTCTATAAAAGGAGGCCCGCGGCATACTGGGAGATGATTCGGACTTTTTGGACCCTGCACACCATGTAGCTAGTCCAAGAACACCAGATAAACAGAAACCAGGAGGAGTAGGGTATTATGCATCACTTCCGGCCCGAACCTGGATAATCCCCCCGACGTTGATCTCTCAATCCCGATCTTTCCACAGCCCCGCGCCCGCCAACCGTAAGAAAAGGGATTCCTCTTGATCCCGTAGGTGTCGTTTCCCCCGACAAATTCCCTCAAGATCATAGCAGGAAAGCAAAGCCCTTTACTCAGAACTACTCTTTATTATATATCTCACGGGCTCGATTACATAGAGGGAACATAAGGCAAAACTCAAAAGTAGATCATACTAAAAACTTTGGTCCACTAGATCAAGATATAACCAAAAGGATCGAACTAAGAAAAATGATAAAGATAAAGATGTGATGGTGATACGATATCGGGGCACTCCCCCAAGCTTGGCAGATGCCAAGGGGAGTGCCCATACCCATGTATGTAGATCTATTTCTTCGGAGGTGGTAATGTGATATTCTTGGTGATGATGCCCCTTAGGATACGATTCTCCTCCTCGAGCTTATTAATTTGCTGCTTAAGATCCATTACTTCCTTGCAAAGTTCACCCGTGACGACTAGAGCTCCATCCACCCATGGGTGTTTCCTGGCTGCGGGAGAGAAAACAACACTCTTTTTCATATTTTCAGAAGAGAGAAATCTAGCATTGGAGGAATAACCGAATTTGGTATTGCTGAGCTCTGAAGTTCCTCCAACATAAATCTAGTTTGAAGACGAGAGGTAACTTCTTGGTCCTCCTCCATGGCATCCACTCTTTTCAAGTTAGCCTCCATCTCTTCCTCCGTTGCTTGCCCAAAGTGGTTGGCTTCGCTTTACGCTCTTGGACCCGGTGTCAGGTGAGATACACGACTCTCCCCGACTGAGTCTTGCGAAGACATCTTGCTCCAAATATGCTACAGGAACAGCTCAAAACGAAAAAAGAGGGTTTTGTCGTGGTAAAGTGGTCAAAACCTTCAAGAGATTATATAATGAATTTTTGTCGACCATAAGAAGTATTCTGCAAGAAAACGGAGTCCAGAGGGCACACAAGGTGGCCACAAGGTCGGGGGGCATGCCCAAGGGGTAGGGCGCGCCCTCCACCCTTGTGGTGGCCTCGTGTCTCTTTCGGACTACTTTTAATTTTCCTAATTTTTTAAATATTCCAAAACGGAGAAAATTTATCATTGGAAATGTTTTGGAGTCGATTTACTTACCGTACCACATACCTATTCCTTTTCGGAGTCTGAAACGTTCTGGAAAGTGTCCCTTATGTACTCCTCCGGTGTCATGGTATCAATTATATTGGTCTCAACATTTATGGGAGTACCTGAGATATAATGTTTAAGTCTTTGACCGTTTACTACCTTCAGATTTTTACCGTCAGCATTATTGATTTTTATGGCACCGGACCGATAGACCACCTCGATAATGAAAGGGCCTTCCCATTTAGAGAGAAGCTTTCCTGCAAAAAAACTTAAACGAGAGTTGTATAGCAAAACATGATCACCTATATTAAACTCACGCTTTTGTATCCTTTTGTCATGCCATCTTTTAACCTTTTCTTTAAACAACTTGGCATTCTCATAGGCTTGGGTTCTCCATTCATCAAGTGAGCTAATGCCAAATAACCTCTTCTCACCGGCAAGTTTGAAATCATAGTTGAGATCTTTAATAGCCCAATATGCCTTATATTCTAGTTCAAGAGGTAAATGAGATGCTTTTCCATAAACCATTTTATATGGAGACATACCGATAGGATTCTGTTAAGAAGTTCTATAAGCCCACAAAGCATCATCAAGTTTCTTAGACCAATTCTTTCTAGATCTATTAATAGATTTTTGCAAAATTACCTTAATCTCTCTATTGCTCAATTCTACTTGACCACTAGACCGAGGATGATAAGGAGATGCAATTCTATGATTAACATCATACTTAGCAAGCATTTTATGGAAATCACCATGAATAAAATGTGAACTGATGTCTACTACGCAACTTTATTCTTGTAGACACGTGTTGGGCCTCCAAGCACAGAGTTTTGTAGGACAGTAGCAATTTTCCCTCAAGTGAATGACCTAAGGTTTATCAATCCGTGGGAGGCGTAGGATGAAGATAATCTCTCTCAAACTACTCCGCAACCAAATACAAGAAATCTCTTGTGTCCCCAACACAGCCAATACAATGGCAAATTGTATAGGTGCACTAGTTCGGTGAAGAGATGGTGATAAAAGTGTAATATGGATGGTAGAAATATATTTTTATAATCTGAATAAATAAAAACAGCAAGGTAGCAAATAGTAAACGGGCAGGAAAACGGTATTGCAATGCTTGAAAATGAGGCCTAGGGTCCGTACTTTTGCTAGTGCAATCTCTCAACAGTGCTAATATAATTGGATCGTATAACCATCCCTCAACATGCAACGAAGAATCACTCCAAACTTCCGATCTAGTGGATAACATAAGACGGAATTGTTTGTAGGGTACGAAACCACCTCAAAGCTATTCTTTCCGATCAATCTATACTAGAGTTCGTACTAAAATAACACGAGGCTATTCTTTCTGATCGATCTAACCAAGAGTTTGTACTAAAATAACACCAAAGCAAATTCAGATTCATAATACTCAACCCAACACAAAGAACTTCAAAGAGTGCCCCAAGATTTCTACCAGAGAAATAAAGACAAGAACGTGCATCAACCCCTATGCATAGATTACCCCAATCTCACCCCGGGAATCCGTGAGTTGAGTGCCAATACATATATCAAGTGAATCAATACGATACCCCATTTTCACCATGTGTAGCGACCAGACCTCAAATGGCCTGTGCTGCTGTGCACCAGTGTCATCCCTGGATCAGTAATGCTGACACGCACAGTACAAATGGAGGATTTATAACAGAGTAGCAATCACACACTTATTACATCGAATATCTCCGAAGAGATTAAGTATGATAAACATGGCTTAAGGCCATCTAATAACGATAACAGCGGAAGACTTGGAAGATAAGTGAGTCCATCAACTCCAGCGGCATCACTGAGTATAAGACCACGACCTAAGGCATCTTACTCGTCGTCTGAAAAGTCTGCAACATGAAACGTTGCAGCCCGAAAACGGGTCAGCACATAGAATATGCTGGCAATGTAACACATAGAGAGTAATGAACAACAATAATGCTATACTACATGCATATATGGCTGGTGGAAAGCTCTATGGTTACAGTTTTGCGAAAAGCCAATTTTATCCTACTTCAAAAGGAATAAATTTTATTTAACTATCATGGTGGTTGAAACATTGAGAAGGTACCTCCAACTCAATCCCAATTAAGTGTCATCATTAACCCAACAAAATTAATTTGAAGTATCACGGTGATGAGATTCAAATGATAATCCAGGTACTAGATACTCAAGTTGTCCATAACCGGGGACACGGCTAATCATGATCAGTTTGTACACTCTGCAGAGGTTTGTGCACTTTTCCCCACAAGACTCGATCGCCTCCGCTTGATTCTCGCACTGCATGATGTTTGAGAAACGGATGACCGAGACACAGTCTTTCAGAAACAATCACTCTTTACTCTGGATGGACCGGTACACCTACTTTCCCCTACATCTGCTAGTCCACCTCTTCAAGAGATCCTGTAACCTACTCAGCTATGCAAGAGCCCATAATAGCTTGTGGCTGCACACGGAAGTTTCTAGCATGAATAATCTTATGATCCCTTTGAGCCTGGGTGGCGGACCTTATACATACAGACAACACTGGGTTCTCCAGGTGCCTCAATCCACCCAGATGTGAGTTTTAGTTGCCACCTTAAGTTGAACCATTAATAAATATCTCACATTTGTCATGGATATCACTCAAACCCAAAACCACGTCTACAAGCATAGCATGGCAATAATAAAAGCAACGTAGAAGTAACTCCCAAGGGTTTGATAAGGAAACAGGTAATAGGTACTACCTCAACTACTTCCCAATACCCACAGTTTATTTAGATCCTAATCATGCAAT
The DNA here is from genome assembly GCF_002575655.3 of Aegilops tauschii subsp. strangulata. Lineage (NCBI taxonomy): Eukaryota > Viridiplantae > Streptophyta > Magnoliopsida > Poales > Poaceae > Aegilops > Aegilops tauschii. The sequence continues at coordinate 333,672,683 of NC_053036.3, forward strand.
GTGTGAGGAAAACAGATCTAATGCAATAAAACTGGGTATGAACGGGGTATGATCAAAGTGTTACTTGCCTTGCTGATGATCCGCAAAACCTAGCGAGTCGAAGTAACAAGCGGCACACTCCGGGTACTCTATCGCAAACAAACAAGCATACAATCAGTACTCATCTAACGCACAGGTAAAACTCGAATGAAAGATCCAACCAGAAAGTTCAACTTAAGAACTCCGGTTTGCAAAAAGAATCAACTCGGAAGAAGCAACGAAAGTCAAACGGCGAAAGAAAGAAACTTCGTTTGCTAATCTGGATCTAGGTCAAATTTTACTGTAGCAAAAACTTGTTTGAGTAGGTTAAACGGAAAGAGAATTTCGAGACGAAACTCTCGGCGCTTGAATCACCTGATTCCGATAAACGAGCGAGAAGTTAAACTGATTCGAAAATTCGATCAGAAACCGAATCTGAGAAAATAACGAGAAAATCCGACGAAAAAGAAAAACGGACGAACGGTTAAAGAACGGACGTTCGTTAACAGAGAAAAACCGACGAACGCGTTCGTTAAAACGAACGGTTCGGTAAACGCTCGTAAAATAATAAAACCGAAAAAAACGATCTAGGGTTTTTTTTTAAAACGAAGGGTTTTTTTTTACAGAAAACCGGCAACGACGGGAAATCGGGGCAGCGGCGGTACCTCGACGGTGGGCTCCGGCGGGCTCCGGCGAGGGGCTCCGGCGGGGCGGGGCTTGGCGGCGGGGTGCGGGGCTCGGGGGTGCGGGGGCGGCGGCTCCGGCGGCTCCCGGCGGGGCAAACGGCGGCGGCGGCGGGGCGTGTTGCGGCGGCGGTGTTGAGGGGCTCTGGCGGCGGCTCGAGGTGAGGAAAGAGAGGGGCGCGCGGTATTTAAGGAGGGGGGGGGGGTGTGCGGCGGCTTGGGCAAGGGGGCACCCGAGGCGGCGGCGGCTCCCGTGCCCGGGACGGACTCCGGCTGCGAGCTCCTGTGCGGGAAGAGGAGAGGCGCGAGGCGGGCCGACGGCTGGGTCTTTGGCCCAGTCGGCGCGCGGGCGGATTTTTTTTTAAAGTTCCGCGGAAAATATTGCGTAGAAAACTAAATAAAAATCAGAAAAATATGAAATAAATTTTCCCTGTCTAGTTAGAAAATCTAGAATAGGGTGAACATTTTTATAATCAAAAATAAATATTTTGAAAAACATACAATATTTTTAATGCAATAAAAATTGCAAATAAAATCCAAATAAATTCCAAATAATGATTTTAACACTTTTCCTCCAGTATTTCAATTGTTTTGGAGAAGTCATATTTTCTCCTCTCGTTTATTTAAAATGAAATATTTTTCCGGAGAGAAAATAATTAAAATAAAATCCTCGTCTGAAAATCAAATTTGAAAATTCGAGAAAATCCCCAACTCTCTCCGAGGGTCCTTGAGTTGCTTAGGATTTATCGAGGATTTGTCAAAATGCAATAAAACATGATATGCAATGATGGTCTATGTATAACATTCCAAATTGAAAATTTGGGATGTTACAAACCTACCCCCCTTAAGATGAATCTCGCCCTCGAGATTCGGGTTGGCTAGAAAACAGGTGGGAGTGGTCTTTCCGTAGATCTTCCTCTCGCTCCCAGGTGGCTTCATCTTCTGTGTGGTGACTCCACTGAACTTTGCAAAACTTGATAACCTTGCTGCGAGTAACTCGGCTGGCATACTCGAGAATCTTAACTGGTTTCTCCTCATAAGTCAAATCACTTTCCAACTGAATCGCTTCCAGTGGCACGGTGTCTCTCAGTGGTATCTCAGCCATCTCTGCGTGGCACTTCTTCAACTGCGAAACGTGAAATACATCATGTACTCCAGACAATCCTTCAGGCAATTCCAACTTGTAGGCAACTTCTCCCATACGTTCCAACACTCTGTATGGTCCGATAAAACGGGGCGCTAACTTTCCCTTAACTCCAAAGCGCTTTACTCCTCGTAGTGGTGATACTCGAAGATACACTCTGTCTCCGATTTCGTGAATTGTCTCCTTGCGTTTAGAATCAGCATAACTCTTCTGCCTGGACTGGGCTACCTTTAGCCTATCGCGAATCAACTTCACTTTATGTTCAGACTCCTTAATCAAATCTGGTCCAAACAACTGACGGTCTCCAACTTCGTCCCATAACAACGGTGTTCTACACCTCCTTCCGTATAATGCTTCGAAAGGGGCCATCTTCAAACTGGTTTGGTAACTGTTGTTATACGAAACTCTGCATATGGCAAATTGTCATCCCAACTAGATCCATAATCTAGTGCACATGCTCTCAACATGTCCTCCAAAATCTGGTTGACTCTCTCGGTCTGTCCATCTGTCTGTGGGTGAAATGCTGTACTAAATTCCAGCCTCGTTCCCAATGTTTCATGTAACTGCTTCCAAAATTTCGAGGTAAATTGGGTTCCTCTGTCTGATACAATGGTCCTCGGAACTCCATGCAAACATACGATCCTGGTCATGTATATCTTTGCCAACTTAGCACCGGTGTAAGTGGTCTTCACTGGAATGAAATGAGCCACTTTCGTCAAACGGTCGACTACAACCCATATCGAGTCATAGCCTGAACGAGTCCTGGGTAATCCTGTGATAAAATCCATGCCTATTTTATCCCACTTCCATTCGGGTATCGGCACTGGCTGTAGCAATCCTACTGGCTTCTGATGCTCTGCCTTCACTCTCTGACATACATCACAAACTGCTACATACTCCGCAATATCCTTCTTCATTCCGGTCCACCAGAAAGTATTCTTCAAATCCAAATACATCTTGGTATTCCCTGGGTGAATCGAGTATGGTGAATCATGGGCTTCTTGCAAAATCAACTTCCTGATCTCCGGATCATTTGGTACATATACGCGGTCCTCGAACCATAAGGTATCGTGCTCATCCTCACGAAATCCCTTGGCTTTTCCTTTGCTCATCTTCTCCTTTATCTCTTCAATCTCCTTGTCTGTTTCTGAGCTTCTCTGATCCTTTCCATCAAGGTAGACTGAATCTCCAACGACGCTAAATAGCCTCTAGGGACTATCTCCAAACAAAGCTCACGAAGGTCCTTGGCTAACTCCTGAGGTAATTCTCCTGTCATGAGGGTGTTGACATGACTCTTGCGGCTCAACGCGTCTGCTACTACGTTAGCCTTTCCAGGGTGATAATGCAATCTCATATCATAATCTTTAATGAGCTCCAACCATCTTCTCTATCTGAAATTTAACTCCTTCTGCGTGAAAATGTACTTCAAACTCTTGTGAGCCGTGTACACCTCACAATGGTTTCCGATGAGAAAATGTCTCCATGTCTTCAATGCATGCACCACGGCTGCTAATTCCAAATCATGCGTAGCATAATTCTTCTCATGGGGTTTAAGTTGTCGTGAAGCATACGACAAAACTCTTCCTTCCTGCATAAGCACTGCTCCAAGTCCTCGACGAGAAGCGTCGCAATAAACTTCATAATCCTTGCGTTGATCTGCCAGAATCAACACTGGTGAGGTAACCAATCGTTTCTTCAACTCTTGGAAACTAGCTTCACATTCCTCAGTCCAATTGAATTTGGTGTCCTTCTTCAATAGCTCAGTCATGGGCTTAGCAATCTTTGAGAAATTCTCGATGAATCTCCGGTAGTATCCTGCAAGTCCAAGAAAACTCCGGATATCTCCAACTGTCGTGGGTGATTCCCAACTTGTCACTGTGTCAACCTTGGCAGGGTCTACTAGTATTCCTTCTCCAGAAATAACATGTCCAAGGAATCCAACTTCCTTCAGCCAAAACTCACATTTGCTGAACTTGGCATACAACTGATGTTCTCTGAGCTTCTCAAGTACCATCGCAAATGCTCCTCATGCTCTTCTTCATCCTTGGAAAAGATTAAAATATCATCAATGAACACCACGACGAACTTATCCAAAAACTCCATAAACACTTTGTTCACCAGGTTCATGAAATAGGTCGGTGCGTTAGTCAGTCCAAATGACATAACGGTATACTCATATAATCCATATCTGGTGGTAAATGCCGTCTTGGGTATATCCTGCTCTCGAATATTTAACTGATGGTATCCTGATCGTAGACCGATCTTGGAAAATACTTTAGCTCCTTGCAAGCGGTCAAACAAATCATTGATCATCGGCAGTGGGTACTTGTTTTTGATGGTCACTTCATTCAGTCCTCGGTAATCAACAACCATCCTTAGTGATCCATCTTTCTTCTCCACTAGAAGTACTGGTGATCCCCAAGGTGACGAACTTGTGCGAATATAGCCTTTATCCAGTAACTCCTTGATCTGCTTCTTAATTTCCTCCAAATCCTTTGCGGGCATCCTGTACGGTCTCTTAGATATTGGCCCTGTGCCTGGCAAAAGTTCAATCAAGAACTCAATGTCTCTATCTGGTGGCATGCCTGGCAACTCTTCTGGAAATACATCCGGATAATCCTTCACCACTGGTACTTCCTCCTGTACAACTCCTGATAAGGAATTTACTTGAGTCCTCTTCGGCATATGCCGGGATACATACTTGATCCTTTTTCCTTCTGGGGTGGTAAGCAAAATCGTCTTGCTGGCACAATCGATGTTTCCTCCATACAACGATAGCCAATCCATTCCCAAAATCACATCCAAACCTTGCGATTCCAAAACAATGAGGTCTGAGGGGAAAACATGCCTACCAATGGCCAATGGTATCTAAAAACATCCTTGGGTGGCCATATACTCTGCTCCTGGCGAGGTTACTAACATAGGGTTTTTGAGAACTTGGGTGGACATCTTAAACTTGTTTACGAATCCCCTTGATATGTATGACTGTGATGCACCAGTATCGAAAAGAACGGTTGCAGTAAATGACTTAACCAAAAACTTACCTATTACTGCATCAGGCTGAGCTTCAACCTCCTCCACGCTCACATGGTTCACATGTCCTTTGTTGAATGGGTTCGGCTTCTTCCCAGAGCTTCCATTGCCATTTCCATTTTGGGCTTCGGGACAATCAATAGCATAATGTCCCGTCTACTGGCACTTGAAACAAGTAATGTGACTTAGATCTCTCTTTGTTGGGGTAGATGGGTTGGTGCGGTTCTGTCCGTTTCCTCCTCCATTCCCATTACCATTCTTGGAGCCATTATGGTTATGCGAACTACCTCCTCCATGGGTATGCTGAAACTGTCCTCCCGGCTTCGGGGTAAATCGGGGCTTCTGCTGGGCTCCAGAATTGTACTTCCCTTGTCCATACTTCCTCTTGCGGTTTTCAATCTGCTGATGCTTCCCTTCAATCATGAGAGCTCTATCTACCAGCTCCTGGTAGTTGTTGAAGGTTGCTACCATCAACTGCATACTCAGCTCATCATTCAGTCCTTCCAAAAACTTCTCCTGCTTGGCTGCATCTGTAGCAACGTCATCTGGTGCATAACGTGCTAACTTACTGAATTCCTCCACATACTGGCCTACGGTGCGTCCTCCTTGGCGTAGGTTACGAAACTCACGCTTCTTCATAGCCATAGCTCCTGCTGAAACATGAGCTGTACGGAAAGCTTGCTGAAACTGGTTCCATGTGACAGTGTCAATAGGGTGCGTGGCTGTGTAATTCTCCCACCATGATGCTGCGGGTCCATCAAGCTGATGTGCGGCAAAACGCACTCTTTCCGCATCTGTGCATCCTGCAGTGGTCAACTCCCTTCCAACTTTGCGGAGCCAATCATCTGCTACAATCGGCTCGGTGCTACTGGAAAACACCGGCGGGTTTAGCCTTAAGAAACGGGCTAAGTGATCAACAGGTGGTGGTGGCGGTGGGTTGTTGTTGTTGTTGCCTTGGTTCTGAACTAACACTTGCATCAGGGCATTCTGTTGCTGAATCAACTGGGTGATCTCTGGCAGAAAAACAAATCCGGTGTCGCGTCTCGGAGGCATCTGATAGGTTTAGAAGAGATGAGAGTTAAGAATAGAATGAGGTCTAGAGGGAAAACACTACCCATATGCTCATGAGACAAATTCAATCAATATCACTCAATCAATCGAAACAAGGCAAAACAATCGATCTAACTAGCGTTACAAAGTGCTTGAACTATACTATTAAATGGGGGGAAAGCTACTACTGATATGGTGGTCTACTAAAAATTCTGATCCATTGAAGACTCCATGATATCTGCTCCAGCTTCATCAATCCATTCGTCTTCACTTGGTTCCGAGTCGGTTTCATCGATGATGATGTAGTTATCCGGACAAGTGCATTCGTCGACTTCTGCTTTTGGCACTGGATTTCCCACGAATGATCCAACCTTATTCTCCAGGTCATCAATCTTCCCTACTAGTGCGTTGATTTCCTCCAAGTAATCTTCGCGTGTAGCCTTGAGTTCTTCTTGGAGTTCCTTGATCTTCGTGAATGCCTTCTTCAGTTCTTCCTTGTCCGTGCACATCTGATTCTCCTGGCGACGAATATGTTGGTTCTGCTCCTGGATGAAAGCTGCAATTGATCCATCCTTCTTAGTCTTGATCATCTCCCATTGCGCGTCTCAACGTCCACAAATTTGGTAAATTGTATCCTTAAGCTCCTGGTGGTAGACTTCTCCAATGCATCCCATGGCGATGTGTGCGGCCATGCTCTTCCCTAAACTCCAAGTTGGTGCTTCGAAAACCAATCTCATGGGTTCCGTAATTGGCACAAACGTCCTTCCTGGAATGATAACTTGAATCTTCCAGCTATCCTCTTCAGGTAATGTGGCATTGTCGGTTCCGGTGATGCTTGGTATTCCTATGTTCAAGTACTTGGTGACTTCCTTCAAGTGTCTACCAAACGGCGTGTCTTCATCTGGTTGCATGAATTTGCTACTTGCATTCGCCATTCCTAAAAGAGTAGAAAGTGGAGAGGGGTCAGAAATGAGAAGAGAGAAGTTTTCTAGGGCTTAAGCTTAGTGGTCGTGTCCTATAGTCAGCGTGTGCTCTGATACCAACTTTGTAGCGACCAGACCTCAAATGGCCTGTGCTGCTGTGCACCAGTGTCATCCCTGGATCAGTAATGCTGACACGCACAGTACAAATGGAGGATTTATAACAGAGTAGCAATCACACACTTATTACATCGAATATCTCCGAAGAGATTAAGTATGATAAACATGGCTTAAGGCCATCTAATAACGATAACAGCGGAAGACTTGGAAGATAAGTGAGTCCATCAACTCCAGCGGCATCACTGAGTATAAGACCACGACCTAAGGCATCTTACTCGTCGTCTGAAAAGTCTGCAACATGAAACGTTGCAGCCCGAAAACGGGTCAGCACATAGAATATGCTGGCAATGTAACACATAGAGAGTAATGAACAACAATAATGCTATACTACATGCATATATGGCTGGTGGAAAGCTCTATGGTTACAGTTTTGCGAAAAGCCAATTTTATCCTACTTCAAAAGGAATAAATTTTATTTAACTATCATGGTGGTTGAAACATTGAGAAGGTACCTCCAACTCAATCCCAATTAAGTGTCATCATTAACCCAACAAAATTAATTTGAAGTATCACGGTGATGAGATTCAAATGATAATCCAGGTACTAGATACTCAAGTTGTCCATAACCGGGGACACGGCTAATCATGATCAGTTTGTACACTCTGCAGAGGTTTGTGCACTTTTCCCCACAAGACTCGATCGCCTCCGCTTGATTCTCGCACTGCATGATGTTTGAGAAACGGATGACCGAGACACAGTCTTTCAGAAACAATCACTCTTTACTCTGGATGGACCGGTACACCTACTTTCCCCTACATCTGCTAGTCCACCTCTTCAAGAGATCCTGTAACCTACTCAGCTATGCAAGAGCCCATAATAGCTTGTGGCTGCACACGGAAGTTTCTAGCATGAATAATCTTATGATCCCTTTGAGCCTGGGTGGCGGACCTTATACATACAGACAACACTGGGTTCTCCAGGTGCCTCAATCCACCCAGATGTGAGTTTTAGTTGCCACCTTAAGTTGAACCATTAATAAATATCTCACATTTGTCATGGATATCACTCAAACCCAAAACCACGTCTACAAGCATAGCATGGCAATAATAAAAGCAACGTAGAAGTAACTCCCAAGGGTTTGATAAGGAAACAGGTAATAGGTACTACCTCAACTACTTCCCAATACCCACAGTTTATTTAGATCCTAATCATGCAATGTGTGAGGAAAACAGATCTAATGCAATAAAACTGGGTATGAACGGGGTATGATCAAAGTGTTACTTGCCTTGCTGATGATCCGCAAAACCTAGCGAGTCGAAGTAACAAGCGGCACACTCCGGGTACTCTATCGCAAACAAACAAGCATACAATCAGTACTCATCTAACGCACAGGTAAAACTCGAATGAAAGATCCAACCAGAAAGTTCAACTTAAGAACTCCGGTTTGCAAAAAGAATCAACTCGGAAGAAGCAACGAAAGTCAAACGGCGAAAGAAAGAAACTTCGTTTGCTAATCTGGATCTAGGTCAAATTTTACTGTAGCAAAAACTTGTTTGAGTAGGTTAAACGGAAAGAGAATTTCGAGACGAAACTCTCGGCGCTTGAATCACCTGATTCCGATAAACGAGCGAGAAGTTAAACTGATTCGAAAATTCGATCAGAAACCGAATCTGAGAAAATAACGAGAAAATCCGACGAAAAAGAAAAACGGACGAACGGTTAAAGAACGGACGTTCGTTAACAGAGAAAAACCGACGAACGCGTTCGTTAAAACGAACGGTTCGGTAAACGCTCGTAAAATAATAAAACCGAAAAAAACGATCTAGGGTTTTTTTTTAAAACGAAGGGTTTTTTTTTACAGAAAACCGGCAACGACGGGAAATCGGGGCAGCGGCGGTACCTCGACGGTGGGCTCCGGCGGGCTCCGGCGAGGGGCTCCGGCGGGGCGGGGCTTGGCGGCGGGGTGCGGGGCTCGGGGGTGCGGGGGCGGCGGCTCCGGCGGCTCCCGGCGGGGCAAACGGCGGCGGCGGCGGGGCGTGTTGCGGCGGCGGTGTTGAGGGGCTCTGGCGGCGGCTCGAGGTGAGGAAAGAGAGGGGCGCGCGGTATTTAAGGAGGGGGGGGGGTGTGCGGCGGCTTGGGCAAGGGGGCACCCGAGGCGGCGGCGGCTCCCGTGCCCGGGACGGACTCCGGCTGCGAGCTCCTGTGCGGGAAGAGGAGAGGCGCGAGGCGGGCCGACGGCTGGGTCTTTGGCCCAGTCGGCGCGCGGGCGGATTTTTTTTTAAAGTTCCGCGGAAAATATTGCGTAGAAAACTAAATAAAAATCAGAAAAATATGAAATAAATTTTCCCCGTCTAGTTAGAAAATCTAGAATAGGGTGAACATTTTTATAATCAAAAATAAATATTTTGAAAAACATACAATATTTTTAATGCAATAAAAATTGCAAATAAAATCCAAATAAATTCCAAATAATGATTTTAACACTTTTCCTCCAGTATTTCAATTGTTTTGGAGAAGTCATATTTTCTCCTCTCGTTTATTTAAAATGAAATATTTTTCCGGAGAGAAAATAATTAAAATAAAATCCTCGTCTGAAAATCAAATTTGAAAATTCGAGAAAATCCCCAACTCTCTCCAAGGGTCCTTGAGTTGCTTAGGATTTATCGAGGATTTGTCAAAATGCAATAAAACATGATATGCAATGATGGTCTATGTATAACATTCCAAATTGAAAATTTGGGATGTTACAAACCTACCCCCCTTAAGATGAATCTCGCCCTCGAGATTCGGGTTGGCTAGAAAACAGGTGGGAGTGGTCTTTCCGTAGATCTTCCTCTCGCTCCCAGGTGGCTTCATCTTCTGTGTGGTGACTCCACTGAACTTTGCAAAACTTGATAACCTTGCTGCGAGTAACTCGGCTGGCATACTCGAGAATCTTAACTGGTTTCTCCTCATAAGTCAAATCACTTTCCAACTGAATCGCTTCCAGTGGCACGGTGTCTCTCAGTGGTATCTCAGCCATCTCTGCGTGGCACTTCTTCAACTGCGAAACGTGAAATACATCATGTACTCCAGACAATCCTTCAGGCAATTCCAACTTGTAGGCAACTTCTCCCATACGTTCCAACACTCTGTATGGTCCGATAAAACGGGGCGCTAACTTTCCCTTAACTCCAAAGCGCTTTACTCCTCGTAGTGGTGATACTCGAAGATACACTCTGTCTCCGATTTCGTGAATTGTCTCCTTGCGTTTAGAATCAGCATAACTCTTCTGCCTGGACTGGGCTACCTTTAGCCTATCGCGAATCAACTTCACTTTATGTTCAGACTCCTTAATCAAATCTGGTCCAAACAACTGACGGTCTCCAACTTCGTCCCATAACAACGGTGTTCTACACCTCCTTCCGTATAATGCTTCGAAAGGGGCCATCTTCAAACTGGTTTGGTAACTGTTGTTATACGAAACTCTGCATATGGCAAATTGTCATCCCAACTAGATCCATAATCTAGTGCACATGCTCTCAACATGTCCTCCAAAATCTGGTTGACTCTCTCGGTCTGTCCATCTGTCTGTGGGTGAAATGCTGTACTAAATTCCAGCCTCGTTCCCAATGTTTCATGTAACTGCTTCCAAAATTTCGAGGTAAATTGGGTTCCTCTGTCTGATACAATGGTCCTCGGAACTCCATGCAAACATACGATCCTGGTCATGTATATCTTTGCCAACTTAGCACCGGTGTAAGTGGTCTTCACTGGAATGAAATGAGCCACTTTCGTCAAACGGTCGACTACAACCCATATCGAGTCATAGCCTGAACGAGTCCTGGGTAATCCTGTGATAAAATCCATGCCTATTTTATCCCACTTCCATTCGGGTATCGGCACTGGCTGTAGCAATCCTGCTGGCTTCTGATGCTCTGCCTTCACTCTCTGACATACATCACAAACTGCTACATACTCCGCAATATCCTTCTTCATTCCGGTCCACCAGAAAGTATTCTTCAAATCCAAATACATCTTGGTATTCCCTGGGTGAATCGAGTATGGTGAATCATGGGCTTCTTGCAAAATCAACTTCCTGATCTCCGGATCATTTGGTACATATACGCGGTCCTCGAACCATAAGGTATCGTGCTCATCCTCACGAAATCCCTTGGCTTTTCCTTTGCTCATCTTCTCCTTTATCTCTTCAATCTCCTTGTCTGTTTCTGAGCTTCTCTGATCCTTTCCATCAAGGTAGACTGAATCTCCAACGACGCTAAATAGCCTCTAGGGACTATCTCCAAACAAAGCTCACGAAGGTCCTTGGCTAACTCCTGAGGTAATTCTCCTGTCATGAGGGTGTTGACATGACTCTTGCGGCTCAACGCGTCTGCTACTACGTTAGCCTTTCCAGGGTGATAATGCAATCTCATATCATAATCTTTAATGAGCTCCAACCATCTTCTCTATCTGAAATTTAACTCCTTCTGCGTGAAAATGTACTTCAAACTCTTGTGAGCCGTGTACACCTCACAATGGTTTCCGATGAGAAAATGTCTCCATGTCTTCAATGCATGCACCACGGCTGCTAATTCCAAATCATGCGTAGCATAATTCTTCTCATGGGGTTTAAGTTGTCGTGAAGCATACGACAAAACTCTTCCTTCCTGCATAAGCACTGCTCCAAGTCCTCGACGAGAAGCGTCGCAATAAACTTCATAATCCTTGCGTTGATCTGCCAGAATCAACACTGGTGAGGTAACCAATCGTTTCTTCAACTCTTGGAAACTAGCTTCACATTCCTCAGTCCAATTGAATTTGGTGTCCTTCTTCAATAGCTCAGTCATGGGCTTAGCAATCTTTGAGAAATTCTCGATGAATCTCCGGTAGTATCCTGCAAGTCCAAGAAAACTCCGGATATCTCCAACTGTCGTGGGTGATTCCCAACTTGTCACTGTGTCAACCTTGGCAGGGTCTACTAGTATTCCTTCTCCAGAAATAACATGTCCAAGGAATCCAACTTCCTTCAGCCAAAACTCACATTTGCTGAACTTGGCATACAACTGATGTTCTCTGAGCTTCTCAAGTACCATCGCAAATGCTCCTCATGCTCTTCTTCATCCTTGGAAAAGATTAAAATATCATCAATGAACACCACGACGAACTTATCCAAAAACTCCATAAACACTTTGTTCACCAGGTTCATGAAATAGGTCGGTGCGTTAGTCAGTCCAAATGACATAACGGTATACTCATACAATCCATATCTGGTGGTAAATGCCGTCTTGGGTATATCCTGCTCTCGAATATTTAACTGATGGTATCCTGATCGTAGACCGATCTTGGAAAATACTTTAGCTCCTTGCAAGCGGTCAAACAAATCATTGATCATCGGCAGTGGGTACTTGTTTTTGATGGTCACTTCATTCAGTCCTCGGTAATCAACAACCATCCTTAGTGATCCATCTTTCTTCTCCACTAGAAGTACTGGTGATCCCCAAGGTGACGAACTTGTGCGAATATAGCCTTTATCCAGTAACTCCTTGATCTGCTTCTTAATTTCCTCCAAATCCTTTGCGGGCATCCTGTACGGTCTCTTAGATATTGGCCCTGTGCCTGGCAAAAGTTCAATCAAGAACTCAATGTCTCTATCTGGTGGCATGCCTGGCAACTCTTCTGGAAATACATCCGGATAATCCTTCACCACTGGTACTTCCTCCTGTACAACTCCTGATAAGGAATTTACTTGAGTCCTCTTTGGCATATGCCGGGATACATACTTGATCCTTTTTCCTTCTGGGGTGGTAAGCAAAATCGTCTTGCTGGCACAATCGATGTTTCCTCCATACAACGATAGCCAATCCATTCCCAAAATCACATCCAAACCTTGCGATTCCAAAACAATGAGGTCTGAGGGGAAAACATGCCTACCAATGGCCAATGGTATCTAAAAACATCCTTGGGTGGCCATATACTCTGCTCCTGGCGAGGTTACTAACATAGGGTTTTTGAGAACTTGGGTGGACATCTTAAACTTGTTTACGAATCCCCTTGATATGTATGACTGTGATGCACCAGTATCGAAAAGAACGGTTGCAGTAAATGACTTAACCAAAAACTTACCTATTACTGCATCAGGCTGAGCTTCAACCTCCTCCACGCTCACATGGTTCACATGTCCTTTGTTGAATGGGTTCGGCTTCTTCCCAGAGCTTCCATTGCCATTTCCATTTTGGGCTTCGGGACAATCAATAGCATAATGTCCCGTCTACTGGCACTTGAAACAAGTAATGTGACTTAGATCTCTCTTTGTTGGGTAGATGGGTTGGTGCGGTTCTGTCCGTTTCCTCCTCCATTCCCATTACCATTCTTGGAGCCATTATGGTTATGCGAACTACCTCCTCCATGGGTATGCTGAAACTGTCCTCCCGGCTTCGGGGTAAATCGGGGCTTCTGCTGGGCTCCAGAATTGTACTTCCCTTGTCCATACTTCCTCTTGCGGTTTTCAATCTGCTGATGCTTCCCTTCAATCATGAGAGCTCTATCTACCAGCTCCTGGTAGTTGTTGAAGGTTGCTACCATCAACTGCATACTCAGCTCATCATTCAGTCCTTCCAAAAACTTCTCCTGCTTGGCTGCATCTGTAGCAACGTCATCTGGTGCATAACGTGCTAACTTACTGAATTCCTCCACATACTGGCCTACGGTGCGTCCTCCTTGGCGTAGGTTACGAAACTCACGCTTCTTCATAGCCATAGCTCCTGCTGAAACATGACGAGAAAATCCGATGAAAAAGAAAAACGGACGAACGGTTAAAGAACGGACGTTCGTTAACAGAGAAAAACCGACGAACGCGTTCGTTAAAACGAACGGTTCGGTAAACGCTCGTAAAATAATAAAACCGAAAAAAACCGATCTAGGGTTTTTTTAATGAAGGGTTTTTTTTGTAGAAAACCGGCAACGACGGGAAATCGGGGCAACGGCGGTACCTCGACGGCAGGCTCCGGCGAGGGGCTCCGGCGGGGCGGGGCTTGGCGGCGGGGTGCGGGGCTCGGGGGTGCGGGGGCGGCGGCTCCCGGCGGGGCAAACGGCTGCGGCGGCGGGGCGTGTTGCGGCGGCGGCGTTGCGGGGCTCCGGCGGCGGCTCGAGGTGAGGAAAGAGAGGGGGGCGCGGTATTTAAGGAGGGGGGGTGTGCGGCGGCTTGGGCAAGGGGGCATCCGAGGCGGCGGCGGCTCCCGTGCCCGGGACGGACTCTGGCGGCGAGCTCCCGTGCGGGAAGAGGAGAGGCGCGAGGCGGGCCGTCGGCTGGGTCTTTGGCCCAGTCGGCGCGCGGGCGGATCTTTTTTTTTTAAGTTCCGCGGAAAATATTGCGTAGAAAAATAAATAAAAATCAGAAAAATATGAAATAAATTTTTCCCGTCTAGTTAGAAAATCTAGAATAGGGTGAACATTTTTATAATCAAAAATAAATATATTGAAAAACATACAATATTTTTAATGCAATAAAAATTGCAAATAAATTGCAAATAAATTCCAAATAATGATTTTAACACTTTTCTTCCAGTATTTCAATTGTTTTGGAGAAGTCATATTTTCTCCTCTTGTTTATTTAAAATGAAATATTTTTCCGGAGAGAAAGTAATTAAAATAAAATCCTCGTCTGAAAATCAAATTTGAAAATTCGAGAAAATCCCCAACTCTCTCCGAGGGTCCTTGAGTTGCTTAGGATTTGTCAAAATGCAATAAAACATGATATGCAATGATGGTCTATGTATAACATTGCAAATTGAAAATTTGGGATGTTACACCATGAGTATTCAATTGCAAGACCTATATCAAGTGTTCTCAAATCCATAAAAGTATTCAATCCGATAACAACGAAATCTCAAAGGGAAAACTCAGTTCATCACAACAAGATAGAGAGCGGAAAACACCAAATGATCCGACTATATTAACAAAGCCTGCGATACATCAAGATCGTGACATCTCAAGAACACGAGAGAGAGAGAGAGAGATTAAACACATAGCTACTGGTACAAACCCTCAGCCCCGAGGGTGGACTACTCCCTCCTCATCGTGGTGGCCGCCGGGATGATGAAGATGGCCACCGGAGATGATTCCCCCCTCTGGCAAGGTGCCAAAACGAGGTCTAGATTGGGTTTCGGTGGCTACAGAGCCTTGCGGCGGCGGAACTTCTGATCTAGGTTAACCCCGAGGGTTTTTGGGAATTTATAGGGTAAAGAGGAGGTACGGGAGGCCACCGAGGTGGGCACAACCCACCTGGGCGCGCCTGGGCCCCCAGGCGTGCCCTGGTGGGTTGTGCCCCCTTGGGGCACCCCCAGGTGCTGCTTTGGCCCATTGGTGGTCTTCTGGTCCATAAAAAAACCCCAAAAAGTTTCGCGGTGTTTGGACTCCATTTGATATTGATTTCTTGCGATGTAAAAAACATGCAAAAAACAGCAACTAGCACTAGGCACTGGGTCAATAGGTTAGTCCCGAAAATGATATAAAGTTGCTATAAAATGATTGTAAACATCCAAGAATGATAATATAACAGCATGAATACTTCATAAATTATAGATACGTTGGAGACATATCAGCACCCCCAAGCTTAATTCCTACTCGTCCTCGAGTAGGTAAATGATAAAAGAAATAATTTATGAAGTGTGAATGCTAGCAAAGTGCATAAGTTTGATCAATGATAATTTCAATCACTTTTCCTAGCATCATGACAACAACCCTTTCTTATAAAACTTCTCATTTTATAGTAGCAACCAATTCACATGTTAAGGTTCAAAAATGAACTCTCTTAGAAGTCAACAACCTATGTTCTTAGTCACCAAGCAATTGCAATTCAACTTATTCAACGGAGTTTATTTAAGAGCTCCACATACTCAACCATCTTACAGTCTTCTATGATTGCTAACACTCACTGCATATACATGAGCAAAACGCTTCAATCGGACACATAGAAAGATAGGGGCTTATAATTTCGCCTCCCAATGTATTCACCTCAAGGGTGATGTCCACAATAATAACTCATGCTACCCATATCCAACTGGATATATGTGCCTAGATCTTTCCTCACCCCATGATGCTTGCCAAAAGAGAAAAAAAGGAATAGAGAGAAAAACTTTGACTCTTGCATGAAAGTAAATACATAAAAGTAAAAGATAGGCCCTTCGCAGAGGGAAGCAGAGGTTGCCATGCGCTTATTTGTTTGTATGCTCAACCCCTTAGTGCAATAGAACGTCATGTTATATTGCCCCTTATGATAGCAACCTTTATTATGCAGTCCATCGCTTTTATTGTTTTTCCATCATAAGTTCGTACAACGCTCAATTTTCTCTTACACTAAATGATCTAACACTTTTAGAAGCAATTTTTATTGCCTTATTGCACCGATGACAACTTACTTGAAGAATCTTGCTCAATCCTTAGGTAGGTATGGTGGACTCTTGAAGATAAGATTTGGGTTTAAGGGTTTTTGGACGCACAAGTAGTATCTCTACTTAGTGCGGAATTTTTGGCTAGCAAAGGTGGGGGGCAAGCACCACATATTGAAGGATCTCTGACAATATAACTTCTATGAGAATATGAACCAGCATAAATCATTACGTTGTCTTCCTTATCCAACGTCAACAATTTTGGCATATAATATTTTGATGGGGGCTCACAATCACAAAAGATTTCCAAGATAGTGTATTTGCATGTGAAAGTTCTCTTCCTTATAGTAATCATTCATGAATTCCTTGTATGACTAATATTGTGATTGTCAAGCCTCAAAAGATTTCACTTTCTAAACCCAATGTGAAGCTAGTACTAGGCATGATATGCTTTCAACTTCCTGACATTCAATTTATTCAATAATTTACTCATAGGATATAAGTGAAGCACAAGAGTAATTCCATAGAAAAGAGCTTCATTGACGGGATGTGAGTGCCGCTTACCTAGCCTCCCTTGCAACTATTTGAGGACTCTATTTTATTTAAAAACTTTCAGATCTAAGTATTTTATTAAAACATCAAGAAAAACAAAACAAAATGACATTCCGAGGACCTTATCATTCTCCACTGTAGCAAATCACTAAAATTATTATTCAACATTTCATACTAAATGCCTCTACATATTTAATACTCCTATCCTCAAATAGAATCATTAAACAAGCAAACATATGAAAACAATGCAAACATAACAGCAATATGCTAAAATAGTACAACCTGTAAAGAATGCAAGAGTATCAATACTTCTTAAACTCCAAAGATTATGAAAATTTACCACACCGTAGAAAATTTATCAGAGCTTATTTTGCAAGAAAATTCAAAATGTTATCATATTCTGACTTTTCTAGGGAATTTTTGCAAAATCGATAAACTTTCTGTTTTGAAACAACAACTCATATACTTGCAAGATAAGCATGGAAAAGGCTATACTTGAAATTTTATTGAAATCAAGGATGCAAAACATTATTCTAAATAACAGCAAGAAAATTCTAACAAAATAAATTGATGCTCCAAGCAAAACACATATCATGTGACGAATGAAAACATAGCTCCAAGTGAGGTTACCGATAATGTTGAAGACGAAAGAGAGGATGCCTTCCGGGGAATCCCCAAGCTTAGGTGCTTGGATCTTCCTTGGATATTAACTTGGGGTGCCTTGAGCATCCCCAATCTTAGGGTCTTCTCACTCCTTGTTCTCCTCATATCGACATCTCACCCAAAACTTGAAAACTTCAATCACACAAAACTTAACGGAACTTTGTGACATAGGTTAGTATGATAAAGACCAAACCATTTCACTTTGGTACTGTAAAAGACAAGATTCATAATTGTTTCCACAAAATGCCTACTGTAGCATATCATTTCCACAATTTATATTGAGCAATATGAGCCATAGAAACTAGAAAACAAGCAAACTATCCATTGAAAACAGAATCTGTCAAAAACAGAACAGTCTGTAATGATCTGCATAATAACCATACTTCTGC
The DNA here is from genome assembly GCF_002575655.3 of Aegilops tauschii subsp. strangulata. Taxonomy (NCBI): domain Eukaryota; kingdom Viridiplantae; phylum Streptophyta; class Magnoliopsida; order Poales; family Poaceae; genus Aegilops; species Aegilops tauschii. Next base: position 333,690,623 of record NC_053036.3, read on the forward strand.
TACTCTAAACATTCTGAAAGAATTAGGACCACGTGGGAAATTTGTATATTAATCTTGTTCAAAAAGAATCAACTCAAAATCACTCTTCTGTTAAAAATGAGAATTATTTTCGTGAGCGCAAAAGTTTCTGTTTTTCAGCAAGATCAAATCAACAATCACCCAACATGATCTCAAAGGCTTTACTTGGCACTTTATTGAAACAGAAGCAATAAAACATGATCAATACAGTAGCATAATCATGTGAACACACAAAACAGTAGGTAAAACTATTGGGTTGTCTCCCAACAAGCGCTTTTCTTTAATGCCTTGTAGCTAGGCATGATGATTTAAATGATGCTCACATAAAAGATAAGAATTGAAACACAAAGAGAGCATCATGAATCACATGGCAAGCACATTTAAGTCTAACCCAATTCCTATGCATAGGGATTTGGTGAGAAAACAACTCACGGGAGCAAGAATCAACTAGCATAGGAACGCAAAACAAGCACAACTTCAAAACTTTCAACATAAAGAGGGGAAACTTGATATTTTTGCAATATGTAAAAGCATATGTTCCTCTCTCATAATACTTTTCAGTAGCATCATGAAGGAATTCAACAATATGACCATCACATAAAGCATTCTTTTCATGATGCATAAGCATAGAATTTTTTTTACTCTCCACATAAGCAAATTTATTCTCATCAATAGTAGTGGGAGCAAACTCAACAAAATAGCTATTATGTGATTGAAAATTAAAATCATGATGACAAGTTTCATGGATATCATTATTCTTTATAGCATACATGTCATCACCATAATCATCATACATAACAAATTTTTTATCATAGTCCATTGGAGCCTCATAAAAAATGGTGGATTCATCACTAAATAAAGTCATGACCTCTCCAAATCCACTTTCATCATTATAATCATCATAAATAGGAGGCATGCAATCATTATAACAAATTTCCACATCAAAACTTTGGGGACTAAAAATATCATCTTCATCAAACATAGCTTCCCCAAGCTTATGGCTTTGCATATCATTAGCATCATGGATATTCAAAGAATTCATACTAACAACACTGCAATCATGCTCATCATTTATACCAAACATTCTATTGAATTCTTCTTCTATCAATTGAGCACAATTTTCCTTTCCATCATTTTCATAAAAGATATTATAAAGATGACTCAATTCCATTTTTTATGTAGTTTTCTTTTATAAACCAAACTAGTGATAAAACAAGAAACTAATAGATTCAATTGCAAGATCTAAAGATATACCTTCAAGCACTCACCTCCCCGGCAACGGCGCTAGAAAAGAGTTTGATGTCTACTACGCAACTTTATTCTTGTAGACACGTGTTGGGCCTCCAAGCGTAGAGTTTTGTAGGACAGTAGCAATTTTCCCTCAAGTGGATGACCTAAGGTTTATCAATTCGTGGGAGGCGTAGGATGAAGATAGTCTCTCTCAAACGACCCTGCAACCAAATACAAGAAATCTCTTGTGTCCCCAACACACCCAATACAATGGCAAATTGTATAGGTGCACTAGTTTGGCGAAGAGATGGTGATAAAAGTGTAATATGGATGGTAGAAATATATTTTTATAATCTGAATAAATAAAAACAACAAGGTAGAAAATAGTAAACGGGCACAAAAACGGTATTGCAATGCTTGAAAATGAGGCCTAGGGTCCGTACTTTCGCTAGTGCAATCTCTCAACAGTGCTAGTATAATTGGATCATATAACCGTCACTCAACATGCAATGAAGAATCCCTACAAAGTACCTATCTAGCAGAGAACATAAGACGGACTTGTTTGTAGGGTATGAAACCACCTCAAAGCTATTCTTTCCAATCAATATATCATAGAGTTCGTACTAAATAACACGAGGCTATTCTTTCTGATCGACCTAACCAAGAGATCGTACAAAAATAACACCAAAGCAAATTCAGATTCATAATACTCAATCCAACACAATGAACTTCAAAGAATGCCCCAAGATTTCTATCAGAGAAACAAAGGAAAGAACGTGCATCAACCCCTATGCATAGATTACCCTAATGTCACCACGAGAATCCGCGAGTTGAGTGCCAAAACATATATCAAGTGAATCAATATGATACCCCATTGTCACCAGGAGTATTCAATTGCAAGACATATATCAAGTGTTCTCAAATCCATAAAAGTATTCAATCCGATAACAACGAAATCTCAAAGGGAAAACTCAGTTCATCACAACAAGATAGAGAGGGGAAAACACCATATGATCCGACTATATTAACAAAGCCCGCGATACATCAAGATCGTGACATCTCAAGAACACGAGAGAGAAAGATTAAACACATAGCTACTGGTACAAACCCTCAGCCCCGAGGGTGGACTACTCCATCCTCATCATGGTGGCCGCCGGGATGATGAAGATGGCCACCGGAGATGATTCCCCCCTTCGGTAGGATGCCAAAACGGTGTCTAGATTGGTTTTCGGTGGCTACAGAGCCTTGCAGTGGCGGAACTTCTGATCTAGGTTAACCCCGAGGGTTTTTGGAATTTTTGGGAATTTATAGGGTAAAGAGAGGGTACGGGAGGCCACCGAGGTGGGCACAACCCACCAGGGCACGCCTGGGGCCCCAGGCGTGCCCTGGTGGGTTGTGCCCCCCTCGGGGCACCCCCAGGTGCTGCTCTGGCCCATTGGTAGTCTTCTAATCCATAAAAAATCCACAAAAAGTTTCGCGGTGTTTGGACTCCGTTTGATATTGATTTCCTGCGATGTAAAAAACAAGCAAAAAACAGCAACTGGCACTAGGCACTGGGTCAATAGGTTAGTCCCAGAAAATGATATAAAGTTGCTATAAAATGATTGTAAAACATCCAAGAATGATAATATAACAGCATGAATACTTCATAAATTACAGATTCGTTAGAGACGTATCATGAACCACCATCGGTCATTACATATCTAGGAACTCCAAACCTCGGAAAAATAATTTCTTTAAGCATCTTAATAGAAGTGTTATGATCAGCACTACCAGTTGGAATAGCTTGTACCCACTTTGTAACGTAATCAATAACAACTAAAATATGTGTATACCCATTAGAGGAAGGAAAATGTCCCATATAATCAAAGCCCCAAACATCAAATGGTTCAATAACAAGTGAATAGTTCATAGGCATTTCCTGACGTCTACTAATATTTCCAATCCTTTGGCATTCATAACAAGACAAAACAAACTTACGGGCATCCTTAAAGAGAGTGGGCCAATAGAACCCAGATTGCAATACCTTATGTGCAGTTCTATCTCCAGCGTGGTGTCTGATACGTCTCCATCATATCTATAATTTTTTATTGTTCCATGCCAATATTATACAACTTCCATATACTTTTGGCAACATTTTATACTATTTTTGGGACTAACATATTGATCCAGTGCCCAGTGCCAGTTCCTGTTTGTTGCATGTTTTTTGTTTCGCAGATAATCCATATCAAACGGAGTCCAAACGGGATAAAAACTGACGGAGATTTTTTTGGAATATATGTGAATTTTGGGAAGTGGAATCAACGCGAGACGATGCCTGAGGGGCCCACGAGGGTGAGGGGTGCTCACTGGGCCCTTGTGGCCACTCCGTAAGGTGGTTGGTGCCCTTCTTTCGCCGCAAGAACGCCAATATCCGGATAAAAATCATATCCAAATTTCAGCCCAATCGGAGTTATGGATCTCCGGGAATTTAAGAAACGTGAAAGGGCAGAATCAGGGAACGCAGAAATAGAGAGAGACAGGGAGATAGATCCAATCTCGGAGGGGCTCTCGCCCCTCCCATGCCATGGAAGGCAAGGACCAGAGGGGAAACCCTCCTCCCATCTAGGGAGAAGGTCAAGGAAGAAGAAGAAGAAGGGGTCTCTCTCCACCTCTCTCCCGGTGGCGCCGGAACGCCGCCGATGCCATCATCGTCACCACAATCTACACCAACACCTCCGTCATCTTCACCAACATTTTCATCACCTTCCCCCATCTATCTACAGCGGTCCACTCTCCCACAACCCGCTGTACCATCTACTTGAACATGGTGCTTTATGCTTCATATTATTATCCAACGATGTGTTGCCATCCTATGATGTCTGAGTAGATTTTCGTTGTCCTATCGGTAATTGGTGAATTGTTATGATTGGTTTAATTTGCTTGTTGTTATGTTGCTGTCCTTTGGTGCCCATCATATGAGCGCGCGCGTGGATCACACCATAGGGTTAGTTGTATGTTGATAGGACTATATATTGGAGGGCAAGAGTGACAGAAGCTTCAACCTAGCATAAAAATTGATGCATACGGGATTGAAGGGGGACCAATATATCTTAATGCTATGGTTGGGTTTTACCTTAATGAATGTTAGTAGTTGCGGATGCTTGCTAATAGTTCCAATCATAAGTGCATAGAATTCCAAGTCAGGGGTGACATGCTAGCAGTGGCCTCTCCCACATAAAACTTGCTATCGGTCTAGTAAAGTAGTCAATTGCTTAGGGACAATTTCGCAACTCCTACCACCACTTTTCCACACTCGCTATACTAACTTTATTGCTTCTTTATCTAAACAGCCCCTACTTTTTATTCATGCACTCTTTATTATCTTGCAAACCTATCCAAAAACACCTACAAAGTACTTCTAGTTGCATACTTGTTCTAGGTAAAGCGAACGTCAAGCGTGCGTAGAGTTGTATCGGTGGTCGATAGAACTTGAGGGAATATTTGTTCTACCTTTAGCTCCTCGTTGGGTTCGACACTCTTACTTATCGAAAGAGGCTACAATTGATGCCCTATACTTGTGGGTTATCAAGACCTTTTTCTGGCACCGTTGCCTGGGAGTTATAGCGTGGGGTGAATATTCTCGTGTGTGCTTGTTTGCTTTATCACTAAGTAATTTTTTGCTGTTCTAAGTTGTTCCCTATATTTAGTTATGGATATGGAACACGAAATACCAAAATAATTAGGTTTACTTGCTACTCATGGAGATGGGGAACCTCCTAAAACCCACGATGCTCATTATGTGAAAGATATTATGTACTACTTTGATAATCCTGAGAAAACCCCATTCAACTTTATAATGGGAGTAACGTTGGATCAACGTAAATACTTTAGGGATTATCGCTTGACTCAAAAAGGGAAACTATTATGGGATAAAATTCATATATTGAAGTGGTATGCTCGGGAACTATGCTTGAGATATGATTATAGTTGTTGCTCTAGGATGAAGGCTCCACACCTTCCCTTTTCATGCAAATTTAATGATGATGAAACCTTGGCTTCTTATGCTAATGGTATATATGATTATTATGATGTGGGACAAATAGAAGAATACGTTGCTTTTATGGGTGCTTATGAAATTGAATCTTTGTTTAAAGAGTGAAAATCTTGATGATGCTGTTTACAGACCTGGAAATTTTGCTATACTTAAATATTGCTATGAGAATTATGAATTCAATTCCGATATTGATGATTATATTGAGAGAGTCTCCGCTGTCCAAGAAGAGACTAATATTTTGCAGGAGTCTATGGAAGAAGAAATTGATGAAACTGTGAGCTCATTGGATGAAAAGGATGAGGAGGAGAGGGAAGAATAAAAGGAGGAAGAGCGGATTGATCACCCATTCCCACCATCTAATGAGAGTAACTCTTTATCCCATAGATTGTTTAATTTCCCTTCGAATTTACCAAAGGATGAATGCTATGATAATTGTTATGATCCCGTTGATTCTTTTGAAATATTCCTTTTTGATGATGCTTGCTATGCTTGTGGCCAAGATGCCAATATGAATTATGCTTATGGAGATTAACTTGCTATAGTTCCTTATGTTAAACATGAAATTGTTTCTATTGCACCCACGCATGATAGTCCTATTATCTTTTTGAATTCTCCAAACTACACTATATCGGAGAAGTTTGTGCTTATTAAGGATTATATTGATGGGTTGCGTTTTACTTCTACACATGATGATTTTGATAGATATAATATGCATGTGCTTGCTGCTCCTACTTGCAATTATTATGAGAGAGGAACTATATCTCCACCTCTCTATGTTTCCCATATGATAAAATTGCAAGAAGCTGTTTATGCTATGTATTGGCCTTTACTTTGTGTGCATGAATTGTTCTTTTATGACATGCCGATGCATAGGAAGAGAGTTAGACTTCGTCATTACATGATATATGGTACTTTGTGCTCACTACTAAATTACAAATCATTGTTAATTAAAATTGGCTTTGATATACCTTGGGATCCGGGTGGATCCATTACTTGAGCACTATATGCCTAGCTTAATAGCTTTAAAGAAAGCGCTGCCAGGGAGACAACCCGAAAGTTTTAGAGATTCGTTTATTTCTGTTGAGTGCTTTTATAGAGTTTAAAAACAAAAAATAAAGAGGGGAACCCAAAACTTTTCAAAAAGGAAAGTGAAAGTGAAAGAGACAAGCATTGTTGAAGTGGGGGAGCTCCTTGAACTTTGTTCATGCTGACGGAAACTTTGTGAATCTTGATTACAGAAACTTTTCAACAAAAATAATTATCCCCTTTTACGATTCCATTGTATTATAAAAATAATGTGTCAAGATTTGCCTTTAGGATGTTTACATTGCTTGTTGGTTTGTGTGGTGCAAAACAGAAACTTTGGCTGTATGCGTGATTTTACATTTTTCACTGGAATGTCAAAACGGTTCTGAAACTTTTTGCACTGTCTTTATATACAAATTTTTTATTTTTACTATTTTTTCAGAATTTTTGGAGTACCATAGGTATGGTGAATGTTCAGATTACTACAGACTGTCCTGTTTAAGACAGATTCTGTTTTTGATGCATTATTTTCCTTGTTTTGATGAAACTATCGATTTCTCTCAGTGGATTAAGCCATGGAAAAGTTATATTACAGTAGCTACAATGCAAAAACAAAACATTAATTGGGTTGCAACAGTACTTAGAGTAGTGATTTGCTTTATTATACTAACAGATCTTACCAAACTTTCTATTGAGTTTTGTGTGGATGAAGTGATCAAAGATTGAGGAGGTCTCGATGTGAGGAGAAGGAGGAGAGGCAAGAGCTCAAGCTTGGGGATTCCCAAGGCATCGCAAGTAAATATTCGAGGAGACTCAAGCATCTAAGCTTGGGGATGCCCCAGAAGGCATCCCATCTTTCTTCAACAAGTATTGGTATGTTTTCGGTTTCGTTTCGTTCATGTGATATGTGCGTCTTGGAGCTTCTTTTGGATTTAGTTTTCACTTTTCTTTGATGCACCATGCTGATATGAGATAGTCAATGGTTTATTTATCGAATGCTCATTACACTTCACTTATATCTTTTGAGTATGGCTTTATAGAATGCTTCATGTGCTTCACTTATATCATTTGAAGTATGGATTGCCTGTTTCCCTACACATAGAAAACCGCCATTTGTAGAATGCTCTTTTGCTTCACTTATATTTGTTAGAGCGTGGGCATATCTTTTGTATAAAGAATTAAACTCTCTTACTTCCCTTATATCTATTTAGAGAGTTGACATGAATTGGTCATTCACATGGTTAGTCATAAAATCCTACATAAAACTTATAGAACACTGAATATGATATGTTTGATTCCTTGCAATTTTGCGATATAAAGATGGTGATATTAGAGTCATGCTAGTGGGTAGTTGTGGATTGTATAAATACTTGTGTTGAAGTTTGTGATTCCCGTAGCATGCACGTATGGTGAACCGTTATGTAACGAAGTTGGAGCATGAGGTATTTATTGATTGTCTTCCTTATGAGCGGCGGTCGGGGACGAGCGATGGTCTTTTCCTACCAATCTATCCCCCTAGGAGCATGCGCGTAGTACTTCGTTTCGATGACTAATGGATGTTTGCAATAAGTATGTGGGTTCTTTATGACTAATGTTGAGTCCATGGATTATACGCACTCTCACCCTTCCATCATTGCTAGCCTCTTCGGTACCGTGCATTGCCCTTTCTCACCTCGAGAGTTGGTGCAAACTTCGCCGGTGCATCCAAACCCCGTGATATGATACGCTCTATCACACATAAGCCTCCTTATATCTTCCTCAAAACAGCCACCATACCTACCTATCATGGCATTTCCATAGCCATTCCGAGATATATTGCCATGCAACTTCCATCATCATCGTATACATGACTTGAGCAGTTATTGTCATATTGCTTTGCATGATTGTATGATAGCTAGCATGATGTTTTCATGGCTTGTCCCTTTTTTGATGTCATTGCTATGCTAGATCATTGCACATCCCGGTACACCGCCGGAGTCATTCATATAGAGTCATATGTTTGTTCTAGTATCGAGTTGTAATATTGAGTTGTAAGAAAATAAAAGTGTGATGATCATCATTATTAGAACATTGTCCCATGTGAGGTTATCAAAATAAAAGTGGCCAAAGAAGCCCCCCAAAAAAAGAGAGAGGCCAAAGAAGCCTACAAAAAAAGAAAAAAAAGAGAAAAAAAGAAAAAAAACCAATAAAACAATAAAAAATGAGAGAAAAGAGAGAAGGGACAATGTTACTATCCTTTTACCACACTTGTACTTCAGAGTAGCACCATGTTCTTCATATAGAGAGTCTCTTGAGTTATCACTTTCATATACTAGTGGGAATTTTCATTATAGAACTTGGCTTGTATATTCCAACGATGGGATTCCTCAAATGCCCTAGGTCTTCATGAGCAAGCAAGTTGGATGCACACCCACTTAGTTTCAGTTTGAGCTTTCATACACTTATAGATCTAGTGCATCCGTTGCATGGCAATCCCTACTCCTCACATTGACATCAATTGATGGGCATCTCCATAGCCCGTTGATTAGCCGCGTCGATGTGAGACTTTCTCCTTTTTGTCTTCTCCGCACAACCTCCACTATCATATTCTATTCCACCTATAGTGCTATGTCCATGGCTCACGCTCATGTATTGCGTGAACTTTGAAAAGGTTTGAGAACGTCAAAAGTATGAAACAATTGCTTGGCTTGTCATCGGGGTTGTGCATGATTTGAATATTTTGTGTGGTGAAGATGGAGCATAGCCAGACTATATGATTTTGTAGGGATAAGCTTTCTTTGGCCATGTTATTTTGAAAAAGACATGATTACTTTATTAGTATGCTTGAAGTATTATCGTCTTAATGTCAAAAGATAGACTATTGCTTTGAATCACTCGTGTCTTAATTTTCATGCCATGATTAGATTATGTGATCAAGATTATGCTAGGTAGCATTCCACATCAAAAATTATCTTTTTTATCATTTACCTACTCGAGGACGAGCAGGAATTAAGCTTGGGGATGCTGATACGTCTCCGTCGTTTCTATAAATTTTTAGTGTTCCATGCCAATATTATACAACTTTCATATACTTTTGGCAACTTTTTATACTATTTTTGGGACTAACATATTGATCCAGTGCCCAATGTCAGTTCCTGTTTGTTGTATGTTTTTTGTTTTGCAGAAAATCCATATCAAACGGATTCCAAATGGGATAAAAACTGACGGAGTTTTTTTGGAATATATGTAAATTTTAGGAAGTGGAATCAATGCGAGACGATGCCCGAGGGGCCCACGAGGGTGAGGGGCGCGCCCCAGGGGGTCAGGCATTCCCTGGGCCCTCGTGGCCACTCCGTAAGGCGGTTGCTGCCCTTCTTTCGCCGCAAGAAAGCCAATATCCAGATAAAAATCGTGTCCAAATTTCTGCCCAATCGGAGTTACAGATCTCCGGGAATTTAAGAAACGGTGAAAGGGCAGAATCAGGGAACACAGAAACAGAGAGAGACAGAGAGATGGATCCAATCTCGGAGGGGCTCCCGCCCCTCCCATGCCATGGAAGCCAAGGACCAGAGGGGAAACCGTTCTCCCATCTAGGGAGAAGGTCAAGGAAGAAGAAGAAGAAGGGGGCTCTCTCCCCCTCTCTCCCGGTGGCGCCGGAACGCCGTCGGGGCCATCATCGTCACCGCAATCTACACCAACACCTCCGTCATCTTCACCAACATCTTCATCACCTTCCCCCCATCTATCTACAGCGGTCCACTCTCCCGCAACCCGCTGTACCCTCTACTTGAACATGGTGCTTTATGCTTCATATTATTATCCAATGATGTTTGCCATCCTATGATGTGTGAGTAGATTTTCGTTATAATTGGTGAATTTCTATGTTGGTTTAATTTGCTTGTGGTTATGTTGCTATCCTTTGGTGCCCATCATATGAGCGCGCACGTGGATCACACCATAGGGTTAGTTGTATGTTGATAGACTATGTATTGGAGGGCAAGAGTGACAGAAGCTTCAACCTAGCATAGAAATTGATGCATACGGGATTGAAGGGGGACCAATATATCTTAATGCTATGGTTGGGTTTTAGCTTAATGAACGTTAGTAGTTGCGGATGCTTGCTAATAGTTCCAATCATAAGTGCATAGAATTACATGTCAGGGGTGACATGCTAGCAGTGGCCTCTCCCACATAAAACTTGCTATCGGTCTAGTAAAGTAGTCAATTGCTTAGGGAAAATTTCGCAACTCCTACCACCACTTTTCCACACTCGCTATACTAACTTTGTTGCTTCTTTATCTAAACAGCCCCTACTTTTTATTTACGCGCTCTTTATTATCTTGCAAACCTATCCAAAAACACCTAAAAAGTACTTCTAGTTTCATACTTGTTCTAGATAAAGCAAACGTCAAGCGTGCGTAGAGTTGTATCGGTGGTCCTTAGAACTTGAGGGAATATTTGTTCTACCTTTAGCTCCTCGTTGGCTTCGACACTCTTACTTATCGAAAGAGGCTACAATGGATCCCCTATACTTGTGGGTTATCAGTGTCCTCCGTAAGACTCAGAGTGGCACTTGCGTAGGATTTGTTCCTGTTCATGCTCAGGTACACAACGTCTAATAAAACCATCGACTCCTTCTTTATAAAGGTGTGGGTCATCCCATAAGTAATGTCTTAAATCATAGAAAACTTTTTCTTTTGCTGGTATGTGAAACTAGGTGGTATAAATTTAGCAACAATATAATTAGCATAATCAGCATACCATGGAGCATTACGAGAAGCATTTATGACATTTAATTGCTCATAGGAAAGATATCATCAATAGGTAGTGGGTCACCAAGAACATTCTCTAACCTAGACAAGTTATATGCAACGGGGTTCTCAGCTCCCTTTCTATCAACAATATGCAAATCAAATTCTTGTAGCAAGAGGACCCATCTAATAAGTCTAGGCTTAGCATCTTTATTTTCCATAAGATATTTAATAGCAGCATGATCAGTGTGAACAGTTACTTTGGAATCAACAATATAAGGTCTAAACTTATCACATGCAATAACAACTGCTAAAAATTCTTTTTCAATAGTAGCATAATTTCTCTGGGCACTGCCCAGAATTTTACTAGCATACTGAATAACATTTAATTTCTAATCAAATCTTTGTCCTAGAACAACACCAACAACATAATCACTAGCATCACACACAATTTCAAAGGGTAGGTTCCAATCAGGTGGCTGAACAATATATAGGAGCAGAAATCAAGGCTTTCTTAAGTATTTCAAATGCTTCTACACAATCATCATCAATAATAAAAGGAACATCTTTTTGCAAGATATTAGTGAGAGGCCTATAAATTTTAGAGAAGTCTTTAATAAACCTCCTATAGAAACCAGCATGACCAAGGAAACTTCTTATACCTTTGATATCGTTAGGACACGACATCTTTTCAATAGCGTCTACTTTAGCTTTATCAACTTCAATACCTCTTTCAGAAATTTTATGCCCCAAGATAATACTTTCATTAACCATAATGTGGCACTTCTCCCAATTCAAAACAAGATTAGTTTCTTCACATCTCTGCAAAACTCGATCAAGGTTGCTTAAGCAATCATCAAAAGAAGTTCCGTAAAACGGAGAAATCATCCATGAAAACCTCAACAATATTTTCACAAAAGTCAGAGAATATAGCAGTCATACATCTTTGAAAGGTAGCAGGTGCATTACATAAACCAAAAGGCATACGTCTATAAGAGAAGGTACCGAAAGGTCAAGTAAAAGTGGTTTTCTCTTGATCTTCTTTTGACACAGGTATTTGAGAGAAACCAGAATAACAATCTAGAAAGAAAAAGTGAGTATGTTTGGATAATCTTTCTAGCATTTGATCGATAAAAGGTAGAGGGTAATGATCTTTTCTAGTAGCTTTATTCAATTTGCGAAAATCAATTACCATTCTATAACCTGTAAGAATTCTTTGTGGAATCAATTCATTCTTATCATTTGGAACAACAGTAATACCTCCCTTCTTAGGGACACAATGAACAGGACTCACCCATTGACTATCAGCAATAGGATAAATTATACCTGCCTCTAGAAGCTTTAGTATTTCATTTCTTACCACTTCTTTCATCTTAGGATTTAACCATCGTTGATGATCAACAACCGGTCTAGCATCTTTCTCCAATTTAATTTTGTGCTGACATAAAGTGGGACTAATGCCCTTAAGATCATCAAGAGTATACCCAATAGCAGCACGGTGCTTCTTCAGAGTTTTCAATAATTTCTTTTCGTCATGCTCTGAAAGGTTAGCACTAATAATAACAGGATATATCTTCTTTTCATCAAGAGAAGCATATTTCAGAGTATCAGGTAATTGTTTAAGCTCAAACACGGGAACACCCTTAGGTGGGGGAGGATCCTCAAGGATTTCAACAGGCAAATTGTGTTTCAAAATAGGTCCCTGATTAAAGAATACTTCATCTATTTCCCTTCTTTCATTCATAAACATATCATTTTCATGGTCTAGCAAATATTGCTCTAAAGGATCATTAGGAGGCATGGCAATAGAAGCAAGAGCAATAATTTCATCATTACTAGGCAATTCTTTATCATGGGGTTGTCTACGAAATTTAGAGAAATTAAATTCATGAGACATATCCCCTAGACCAACAGTAATAATATCTTTCTCGCAGTCTATCTTAGCATTAACAGTATTCAAGAAGGGTCTACCAAATATAATGGGACAAAAAATATCTTGTGGGGAACCAAGAACAAGAAAATTAGTAGGATATTTTATCTTCCCACACAAGACTTCAACATCTCTAACAATCCCAATTGGTGATATAGTATCTCTATTAGCAAGTTTAATAGTGACATCAATATCCTCTATCTCAGCAGGTGCAATATCATTCATAATTTCTTTATATAAGGTATAAGGAATTGCACTCACACTAACACCCACATCACATAAGCCATGATAACAATGATCTCCTATTTTAACAGAAACAACAGGCATGCCAACAGGAGGTCTATGTGTGTCTTTAGTATCGGGTTTAGCAATCCTAGTAGCTTCATCACAGAAATAAATGATTCACAGAAAGATTCACAGAAAGAAGCTACTATCTTAGAGTCAAGTCCATATTTAGTGCTAAAATCACGAAAAGCATCGGTATCCATAAAAATATTTAACACAATCAAACTTAAAGGTTTATACCTAACTCCTTACCTTCGTCGAGATCCCAACCTTCAGAGTTGCGTTTAATTCTTTCCAATAAATCCAATTTGAATCCAATATCCTTCTTCATATAGGAACCAGTACAAGAAGTATCGAGCATGGATCGATCATTATGAGAAAGCCGAGCATAAATTTTTTGAATAATAATTTCTCTTGAGAGCTCATGATTGGGGCATGAATATAACATCGATTTAAGCATCCCCCAAGCTTGAGCGATACTTTCTCCTTCACGAGGCCAAAAATTATATATAATTTTCAGATCACAATGAACTAGATGCATAAGATAAAACTTCTGATGAAATTCCAATTTCAATCGGTTGTAGTTCCATGATCCAATATCATCCAATAGCCTAAAACTTATGATAAAGGGAAGACTTTCTTCTTGACAACATCCTCGGGTATACCTGCAAGCTTAAATAGTCCACAAACTTCATCCACATAGATTAAGTGTATATCGGGATGTAATGTTTCGTCTCCTGCATAAGGATTAGCTAGCAGTTTCTCCATCATAACTGAAGGAATTTCGTAATAAATATTTTCAGTAGGTGCAGTAGGTTGAAGAGTAACTAATTGTGGTTCCGGTCGAGGTGAAGATACCCTGAACAAACCCCTCACAGGATTATTTTCCATAGTAACAAGTGACGGTAAATTTCAACACACTATATAAATGTTTCCTTACCAAATTCCACTTACCAAAGGCGCTTCACTCCCCGGCAATGGCGCCAGAAAAGAGTCTTGATGACCCACAAGTATAGGGGATCTATCGCAGACCTTTCGATAAGTAAGAGTGTCGAACCCAACGAGGACCAGAAGGAAATGACAAGTGGTTTTCAGCAAGGTATTCTCTGCAAGCACTGAAATTATCGGTAACAGATAGTTTTGTGATAGGATAAATCATAACAGGTAACAAGTAATAAAAGTAAACAAGGTGCAGCAAGGTGGCCCAATCCTTTTCGTAGCAAAGGACAAGCCTCGACGAACTCTTATATAAAGCAAAGCGCTCCCGAGGACACATGGGAATTGTTGTCAAGTTAGTTTTCAGCATGCTCATATGATTCGCGTTCGTTATTTTGATAATTTGATATGTGGGTGGACCGGTGCTTGGGTGCTTCCCTTCCTTGGACAAGCCTCCCACTTATGATTAACCCCTCTCGCAAGCATCCGCAACCAGGAAAGAAGTATTAAGGTAGACCTAACCATAGCATGAATCATATGGATCCAAATCAGCCCCTTACGAAGCAACGAATAAACTAGGGTTTAAGCTTCTGTCACTCTAGCAACCCATCATCTACTTATTACTTCCCTATGCCTTCCCGTAGGCCCAAATAATGGTGAAGTGTTATGTAGTGGACGTTCACATAACACAACTAGAGGAAAGACGACATACATCTCATCAAAATATCGAACGAATACCAAATTCACATGATTACTTATAACAAGACTTCTCCCATGTCCTCAGGAACAAACGTAACTACTCACAAAGCATATTCATAATCATATTCAGAGGAGTATTAATTATCATTAAGGATCTGAACATATGATCTTCCACCGAATAAACCAACTATAGCATCAACTACAAGGAGTAATCAGCACTACTAGCAACCCACAGGTACCAATCTGAGGTTTTGGGACCAAGATCCAATGCAAGAGATGAAATAGGGTTTGAGAGGAGATGGTGCTGGTGAAGATGTTGATGGAGATTGACCCCCTCTCGATGAGAGGATCGATGGTGATTTCGAGGGCGATGATTTCCCCCTCCCGGAGGGATGTTTGCCCGGCATAACTGCTCCGCCGGAGCCCTAGACTGGTTCTTCCCAGGTTCCGCCTCGAGATGATGGCGCTTCATCCCGAAAGCTTCTTCTTGATTTTTTCCAGGGTAAAAGACACCATATAGCAGAAGATGGGCACCGGAGGCCTGCCAGTGGCACCACAAGGTCGGGGGGTGCGCCCAGGGGGTAGTGCGCAACCTCCACCCTTGTGGCTGGCTGGTGGCCCCCCTCTGGTTCTTTCTTCACCCAATATTTTTGATATATTCCAAAAATAAGCTCCGTGAAGTTTCAGGACCTTTGGAGTTGTGCAGAATAGGTCTCTAATATTTGCTCCTTTTCCAGTCCAGAATTCCGGCTGCCGTCATTCTCCCTCTTCATGTAAACCTTGTAAAATAAGAGAGAATAGGCATAAGTATTATGATATAATGTGTAATAATAGCCCATAATGCAATAAATATCAACATAAAAGCATGATGCAAAATGGACGTATCATTCCCTATTTTATAATGTGAGGGGAGCCCTCACACCGGCCGATGCGGGACGACCAGAAGAGCTCCTGAGATGCGGCTCTGTTGAGCCCAGGGATGTTCACGTAGACGCGTAGCTCGCTGCCCACGTCAGGGCGGGAGCTGCATCGGGTGGTGCGGGGCGACGCTCGCCTCACATGACTCTTGCCTCCTGAAGCTCCTCGATTGCCTTGGTGATAAACTCCTGAGCACCTGGCGTCTTGCGCCCTGTGCTCTTCTCGCAGAAGCGCCCGTCGAAGCACGCCTCCAGATGGTGCCCGAACGCCTCCCTCGTGATGCTGGCCAGGTCTGAGGACCTCCAGAGGAGAGCCCCCGATCCCAACCTAAGGGGAAGGCGCCCCATCAGTGGGCGCAGGACCTGAGGCACGATCATTAGATGCCCCGTCCTCCTGAGATCCTCGGCGGAGCAGCTACTTCTTCTTCTTGGGGATGACCCCAGGGGGGGTAGATGGTTCCCTCATCATCTGGGTTCTCGACCGCTGCAGCCTGATAGGCGCGCTGGAGGGAGCACACCGCATCCTTTTCGTCACAGGCGATCGTGATGATGTCGCAGCTTCCTGGCATCTTGAGGACATTGTAGCCGTGGTCAGTCGTGGCCATGAACTTGGCCAGGGCCGGATACCCAAGGATGGCGTTGTACAGGAGGCGAATGTGGGTGACGTCGAAGTCGATGAGCTCAGTGTGGTAGTTGTCGCGCTTGCCGAAGGCGACAGGGAGGCGGATCTGCCCTATGGGGATGGTGGAGCCGTCGGTCACCCCCGAAAAAGGCTTGGTAGGCTGAAGCTGGTCGTACGGCACCTGGAGCGTGTCGAACGTCTCGGCATAGAGGACGTTGAGCCCCGCGCCGCCATCAATCAGGGTCTTGGTGACAAGGACGTTGCGGATGGTGGGCGAGTAGAGCATCGGGAGCGCGCCGCCCGTGGCCGCGCACTTGAGCTGGTCAGTAGAGTCGAAGGTGATGGCGTACTTGGACCACCTGAGCGGGCACGACGCCTCAAGCTTGGGGAGGGCCGCATTCACCTCACGAGCAAACTGCTTGAAGATGCGATGGGAGGCGGGGGCCTGAGCGCCGCCTAAGATGCAAGCAATGGCACGAGGCTCTTGGAAGCCCCCGGCCCCATCATCTTGGTGGTGGTCATCATTCCTCCATGGCGGCGGCGGAGCGGAGGAAGGCCAGTGTTGCCCTGAGGATGGTTCACACGAGGTTGATCCCTCCAGGGGCCCTCACGAGGCTGGCCCTGCCAGCGATCCTCACGAGGTTGATCGCGCCAGTCCTGGCGGGGGTCGCGGTTGTCCCAGCGTCCTCCACCTCGGCCTCCTCCACAGCCGTAGCCGCGGTCGTTGCGCTCAGGGCGGCGGCGGAGGCGCCCATCTCGGGTAGCCCTGAGCTCTTGGTAGTCGTTGGTGTTGTGGCTCTGTACATTGTGGAAGACGCAGAACGGGCGGCTGCCCTTGGAAGACTCGAGGTGGTCGTAGCCGCGCTTCATCTCAGGTTCGGCCGCGAGCACAGCTGGTCCTTTGCGCTTCACGTCCTTGGCCTTGGCCTTCTTATCTTCTGGATCGGCCTCTGGGAGCTCAAGGAGGGAGAGGCGACCTTCTTTTGTCCTCACGCATCTGGTTGCCATGTTGAACATCTCCAGAGCCGAGCACAGGTCCTTGTGTATGGCGAGCTCTTCCTTCATCTTAACATCCCGGACGCCATCAGTGAATGCCGAAATGATGGCCTCATCCGACACCCTGGGGATCTTGAGGCGAACGTTGGTGAAGCGCTGGATGTATTTGTGCAAGGTCTCCCCATGGCTACTGCTTGATGCGCCGCAGGTCGCCCGCAACAGGGGCGCGGTCGCGAGTGCCCTGGAAGTTGGCGATGAAGCGCTCTCGCATTTCATCCCAGGAGGAGGTCGATCTCGCGGGAAGGTTCAGGAGCCATGAGCATGCGCAGTCCTTGAGGGCCATGGGGAACCAGTTCGCCATGACCTTCTCGCCGCCGTTGGCTGCCTTGATGCTCAGCTTGTAGAGCTGAAGGAACTCAGCAGGGTCAGGGGTGCCGTCATAGCGTGGAGGCAGGTTCGGCTTGAACTTCCCAGGCCAGATGACATGGCGTAGCTCCGGGGTGAACGCACGACAGCCTGCCGCGCTCACGGGAACCCATCGTAGAGGGGGGGCCTGGTCTTGCCGCTCGCAAACCACCTCCTCGAGCAGCACGCGGTCTTGATGTGGCGGTGCTGGGAGTGCACGCGCTTCTCCTGGAGGCTGCTGCACCACTTGGTAGCTTTCTTTGTCGCGCGCCGGCGCCCTGCGCTGCGGGTCGCGCCGAGGGGCCTCACTCCTTGGCTCGAGGGCGGCATCTTGCCTAGAAGGTGGAGGAGCGCACCGTGGGCCATGTCGCCCGCGAGAGGCGGCGGGGGAGGCAGTGAGTGAGACGGTGCAGGGGCCTCTCCAGCAGCACTGACAAGCTCGGCGATGCGGTCCAGCCTGTCCTCGTAGGGGTCGTCGGTCGAGCGATAGCGCAGGAGCTCGTGTGCCATGAGTAATGCAGCCTGCGCGTTCGCCGGCCCGCGACGGGCATGGGAAGACGAAGCAGCTGCCGGAGTCAGCGATGGGGTGGCAGGCGTCCATAACGCCGCACAGAGGGCTGCAGCGACGAAGCCTGCTGCTCGTGGTCCGCGGGGCCGGTGGCAGCGTTGGTCGCAGGCGATGGGGAACGGGAGGGGGGAGGGGAGGGCGCCATCGCCTGCAAGCGCTGTCTGGGCGACGCGGGCGGCAAGGGCGGCACGACACTCAGCACGAACTCGACGAGCGTCAGCCATGAGAACGACGGAACAATGGCAAATCGACCAGCGGGAGAGAGGCTCCGACGCACCCCTAGCTGCGCGCCAAATGTCGGATTCAGGGCTCCGTAGACCCAAGAAAGATTCAAACTCTGGGGTGCGTGCGAAGAACTCGATATCCCCAACCTACCAACTCGTCGCTGTCACGGCCTAGCTCAATGAACGGGAAAGGAAAGGGAGACGACAGTTTACCCAGGTTCGGGCCACCTTGCGGTGTAAAACCCTACTCCTGCTTTGGGGTGGATTGGCCTCGCGAGGGGCTGAGTATGAACTAGTACAGAGGGAGAACAGCCTCATGAGGTCAGTTCTTGTGTTGGTGTGAGCTAGTGAGGGTTCGGATGGCCCGATCCCCCTCTATGGTGGTGGCTAACCTATATTTATAGTGGCCTTAGTCCTCTTCCCCCAAAATGTAGGCGGGAAGGGATTCCACAACGGCCAGTTTGAAGGGAGACAACTAGTACATCTTATCCTGACGAAAGGTGGTCTTCACCCGCAAAGCTTCTGGTCGTGACGCCATGGTGGGCTCGGCGATGACTTTTGTTCCGTCGTCCTGGCGGTCTTGGTCTTGTAGCACGGAAATGGAAACCTTTGGCTGGTTCCTCGGGACTCTGCGTCTAGGCTTGCCTCCTTAGTACCGAAGAGGAAACCTGCTGCTCTGTGCCCGGTGGCGCCCGCCTGGCTTGGTCGTCATGGCTTACGTCACCTCAACCTCATGAGGTGAGCGCCTGCATAGGAATCTCCGCTCCTATGGAGCCAGCCTAGGGAGGTCGCTCCCTCCGGAGGTCTTGGTGTCGTCCGCCTCGCGATGCCTGGTCCCACATGAGGGTCTTGTCTTGTCGATGCTGAAGATGAGCCGTACCAGGCCGTTGATGGAGCCACGCCGCGGGCCGCATGCAGGCAGGCAAGTCTGGGTACCCTGGTTCCTAGAACGCCGACAATTTTTCTTCATGGGGATGGTTACAGAGTTTGCTTAACCCCGGCTCAGTTGAGGTCTTTTTTTAGATCCCCAAAAATTCCCCCTAAAAACGATATTTTGCGGTGGTGCGGCGTCGACAACAAACTTCGGCGGCGGTTGACATTGGAAGGTGGTGGTTGGTGGCGGGGAGCGGGCGCGCAAGCGGCATGGCGGCGATAGGTGAGACGCTTCGGGGTGGTGTGGTGGCACGGTGGGTGTGGCGGCGGCACGGCGGACTCCGGTGGCGGTGAGCTGACGTGACACTCTTATGCGAAGGGTGATCTTTCCGTAGATGTAGGGGGAGTTTCGAAGATTATACGGGATCTTGTAAAAAAGTGTGTTTACAAAAACTATTGGAGAGCTTTTTTGCCCATTTCCCTATAAGGTAGTTATTTTACGGAAAAGGAACTGTTGAAGATACATAAGAAGAGATTAAGGATGCGTCTCAAAGTTGAATAAAAAAAAACGAATGTCAGCATATATGATTCAAAATGTTGTCATGTACATGTGTAGAGACTCTATCGCACATGGCTACATGGATATCTTATAATTGTAAGGGCCTGAGATGCATGCACCTGAATCAGCAAGAAGCATGCACGGCTGATAATTGATGGCCTTTTCATAGGAGTACGAGTTTGAATTGTGCTATCCTCGTGCCATCCTCCTTTTCCTGGCTATTGCTGTCACATGCTGTATCTTTGAGTAAGCCAAGTTGCTACAAAATTACAGATACCAAGGTGAAATGAGTTCCGTGTTTTATTTATTTTGTAGCAAAAGGTGTC
Organism: Aegilops tauschii subsp. strangulata; assembly: GCF_002575655.3. Classification (NCBI taxonomy): domain Eukaryota; kingdom Viridiplantae; phylum Streptophyta; class Magnoliopsida; order Poales; family Poaceae; genus Aegilops; species Aegilops tauschii. The sequence continues at coordinate 333,711,003 of NC_053036.3, forward strand.
AAGCCCACATACAACTCATGTTTACGGGAGATGATTTTTGGCAGGAAGGTCCGGGGCACCGAGCCCCTCGCACACTTTTTCTTTTGGCTTTGACTTTTCGATGTTTCATATCTTTATAACGGAAAGTCTACATTAAGTTTTGTTTTTATATTCATGTTTCTGGTGATAAGAGACGAGATTCATTTTGAATATGTTTTGATGAGTTTTTAATCTTTCCGTTAAGTTTTAATTTTTGAAACTAAGTACGAGGGAACCATTAATCACAAGTTTAAGTAGCTGCGACCGACAAAAATGCAAGTTTTAAGTTTCAACTCTGAAACATGATACGAGCGACTGGCAAAATCATAAGTTTCAGAAGCTACGGTCGGTAAAACCGTAAGTTTCAAAAATTAAACTTAAAACTTATTATTCTCTCCCGAGATGCAATGACTTTGCGGACCGCGAGGCAATCGGGTGACCATGTAGGGCTGGGCAGGTGCACGCTCTTGCACCTGCGTGCCCCCGGCAAATTTTCGTATGTTTAGAGGTCTTTCAAGTAAAATAGTGTGTCATTACAAAAAGAAAAGAAAGAAAGGTAAACTGGTAGAGAAAAATAGTTGAGTAAACGTCAGCATATTTTGGTCCAACTCTTGCTTTAGAATCACTACCAACGTCGTGGTCAATGTTAGCGGGGCATGGAGTTTTTTTACCCCCAGCTCACGTGCATCCGGATGACCAAGAAAATAAAATAAAATAGTTAAAATTTCGAAAACTACTGATTTTTATTTTGTGACAAAAATTGATGAATTATTCAGCAATGTATAAAATTTCATGTGAAATGATATTTATGAAGGACCGGTCAAAACAAACAAAATTGATGATTCGAATAAACTATTGTAGGAAGCATTTTGTTGTATCGAGTTTTTCCTAGACCTCTACGAATATCATTTCATCATTTAATTTCGCACGTAATAGAAACATTTATTATTGTTTATCACAAAAAAATCAGAATCTTTTGAATTCCTTTATTTTATTTTAGGAAAACGCTTGTTTTAAGCCGTATGATTTTCCTCTAGCGTAAACCTCCTCGTACGCGCGCCACGCGTCCCGTGGTGGCCCACCCACTGCCCCTCGATCGCTTTCCTTATCTCCAGCGGGAGGCACGCAGACCAGTCATTCTTTCCCCTTCCTCTGAACAAAATCCCCCTCCTTCTTTCTTGCTCCTGCTGGAACCCTTCCATGGATGCGTTCCTCAACCTCAAAGCAAGCTGGCGCGCCCGAGCTTCGTCCTCTCCAACACCTTACATAGCAGGTGGCCGGCCATTTTTTAGGCGCTCCTGTGATGCAACGTTCATCAGGCAGCCCAATGGCTTCGATGCAGCTTGCACACACGCTGGCTGTACAAGCCATTGGTGGAGCGATAGCACGCACCGGCGCTGCGCAACACTCGCCGGCGCTACCCGTGTGAAGCTCAGATGGCTGTTGCCGCGGTGCTACTATGCAACGCTTTTTGTTGGTGCAGCGGAGCTATGATGCAACGCTCGCTGGCGCTGCAATCCGGGTTGGGGAGCGACGCCGCAGGGCGCACCCGTGCTAAGGTGCTGCGCTCTCCGGTGCTATCGTCCAGAAGCCAGAATGGTTTTTGCCGCGGTGCTGCTATGCAACGCTCGCGCCGCGCTGAGCTGCAGTTGAGCGTCGCCGGAGTCGTTGAAGCTGCGATGGGGATGGAATGGACTCCGTCGGAGCTGCAATGGAGCGCCGCCGGAGTCGTTGAAGCTGCGATGGCGATGGAATGGACTCCGTCGGAGCTGCAATGGAGCGCCGCCGGAGCTGCAATGAAGCTCCCGCCGGAGTTGCAATGAAGCTTGGCGCGGCGGCGAGCTCGGTGTTGTGACGGAGCAGTTCCGGTGGCTCCCGGTGCTGCGATGCAGCGGTCGCCGGCGGCTCTAGGAGCTGCGTGCACTCGTCGGCGTGGGTGTGACGGCGCTGTAGTCGCCGGTTTTCTCTTTGCATCATCGTTGTTGCGGAGGTGGGTGTCGCAGCTGGTGGATGCAATACAAGAGAGGAGAAGGACGATGGTGGGCTGGGTTGCTCTAATCAGACGGGCCACATGCACCTAATCGAACGGCCGGCCAGGCGGATGATTTTCATCCGGCTGATCCGTAGCTGTCACCTTTTATTTTATTGTTCACGAAGGAGTATTTGTGCTCGGAATGGAAAGAACATTTTCGGTATGTTAGTGTCACTATCATATAATTATTTTTAAGCATGCCTGAAGCACCTTTCGAATAATATATGTCGATTAATATTTCAGCCACATAAAGCACCATCCCGTCTCGAGCTGTCTTTATCACGGAACTTTTTCTTTTCGGGAGAACTTTTTTATTTTATTCCTAGAAGAAATCGATTGGTCTTTTTTAGCTCATGGAAAGTGGCTTGTGCAATTATTTCCATAAATGTGTAATACCAGCTGTACCATCATCCACTTTAATTTATAGGATGTTCTACAGTACTCTACTCGTGAGATAGAATTGTTGAGTATAATGTTTGTTTAGGAAACATAGGATAGTATAAAATTTATTCTATCTTGCCTTATATTTGAAATAATGTACTTTTATATATATGCCCACACGGCTCGAGGAATAAACTACGATTCCACCAAATCCCTTTGTATCTCTTCTAACATGGTATCAGCCTAACTAATCCAAACCCTAGCCGCAGCCCGCCACTTCCGGCCCGCGCAGCGCCCCCGGGGCGGCCGGCCTCCATGACCACTGCCGGGGAGCGTGCCGCCCGTACCTATGGTTCATTCACTGGTCGTGTTGACCGACTGCCCTAGAAAGTCTTTTTCCCGATCTCTTGATACGGGTTTTTTTCTCTCTTGCCAATTGTCTTGGTCAACGTTTCTTTTTGGTTTCCCGGTCTAAGATTGGTTTGTGTCGCCCACCGTCGCCGTCGACCACGTGCCTCTACCCCGACACCGGCACGATACTCGGCATCTTCTCCGACCCGGTGGCCTCGCGCGACGTGGCGGCCCGCCACGACCGTCGTTCGCGCCTCTGCTCGCCAGTCTCTCTACGTTGGCCGTCGCCGCCTTGCTTCGACTGGGACTCATGCACCACCTCCTACCTCCGCCATGTATGTATTGCCGCGTCTGCACGATGTTGCGTTCGCCGCTTCAGGCCTGGCCGATCGGGTGCCAATGTTGCGTTCGCCGCTCAGGCGTCGTTGCCCGGGCGCTGACGCTATGTTGGCCATCCGCACGTCGCCGCTGACGCACTCGTGCGCATGTCTTCCTATGCCGGTCGTCGCCGTTGGCATCAGCTTGGACTCCGCCACCACCAAGCAGCATCACGGACCTGGCACACAATCGGATTGATCACCCGCCCGCCGCCATGTCCCGCCTCATCTACGTCGTGCGACCGACCTGGACCCTCGGTTGCGCGCGCCTCCGCAGGTCCCATGAAGACCGTCCAGAGTATAGTGCGCCCCTACACCGATCGAGCATCAGGCTCTGCTACGTCGCCCCTTCGGGTCGCAGCGCCGAGGCCCCGTGCTTCTCCCCACGGTTGCACCGACCCGCGTGTGCCTCTACTGCCGCCCGAGGCCGTCCTATCCAGGTCGTCCACATGGCTGCACCGACCCTCGCGCTGGTGCTGCATCGCCCCATCAGGCCGTAACGAGCGTGGCACGCGGTCTTCGCCGCCGCCCGACACTACTAGGAAAAGGCCTGCTAGTGGCGCACATGTTTTGCCTACTAATGGCATAGTGGCGCACATGTTTTGCCTACTAATGGCACACTACAGGTGCGCCACTAGCACCACGCCATTAGATTTTTTACTAATGGCGCACCACAGGTGCGCCATTAGTACATCACACGGGGCGCCATTACTATCTGACTTAGTAATGACGCACCACATAGAAGTGCGCCATTACTAACATTTTTTTTCAAATTTTTTCAGAAATATTTTTTTCAATTTTTTTTTCATTTTTTTCTTAATCTCGGGTCACTATGGCTTAATCTCAAGTCAAATCGCACTCCGTGGTCAAACTTCCCGAAAGGTCACCCATCTTGACAATACTCCAGCCCAAGCACGCTTAACTTCAGAGTTCTATCGAACCCCGGCACCAGCTCACTTCACAGGCACCTGTTGATATATCTATCATATCAATCCTATTAAACCTTGTTGATGTCTAGGACTTTGTTCATGTTCATGTTCATGAGTGTGATGAAATTTTGAAAAAACATTTCAAACTTCCCGGTCATATTACGTATCATATTTTGAAAAAAAAATTCCAAAAATAAAAGTTTTTTTAAACCAATTTTTTTCTGTTACTAGTGGCGCAGCTAGCAAATGGTGCGCCACTTGTAAGTTTGAATTTTTTTTCATTTTCCCCCTCAAGATCTTAAAAGCCCCGTATGTAACTTTTCCAGTAGATGATTTTTCATATATAAAACTTTTTAATCTGAGTTCGTATGCAAAAGTTATGCCCATTTTACAAATTCCAGAGAGATTTTGCAAATAAAGTCGAAATTCATATTTGTAAATTTTCCCAACAACTAGACACATATCACATGGGAAACTTATTTTATTTTATTTTTTTGACATTTCCATCATTTTATTTTATTTTTTTAAAACTAGAAAGGCGGTCCACATGGGGGGTGCATTCGGTGGAATTTTTGGGCAAAGTTAGTAATGGCGCACCGTGGATGTGGTGCGCCATTACTAGTTAAACTAGTAATGGCGCACCACACCCACGGTGCGCCATTACTAACTTTGAAAAAAAAAAAAATTGTTAGTAGTGGCGCATCGAGGGTGTGGTGCGCCATTACTAGTTAAAACTAGTAATGGCGCACTGTCCCCTGGTGCGCCATTACTAGTTTTGAAAAAAAAATAAAAAAGTTTTGTTAGTAGTGGCGCACCGAGGGTGTGGTGCGCCATTACTAGTTAAACTAGTAATGGCGCACTATCCCTGGTGCGCCATTACTAGTTTTGAAAAAAAACAAAAATTTGTTAGTAGTGGCGCACCATGGATGTGGTGCGCCATTAGTATTTGGACACTAATGGCGTACCAACACATGGTGCGCCATTAGTGTATAGTAGTGCCGCACCACATGTGTGGTGCGCCATTAGTGTCCATATTATCTATAGCCCTTTTCCTAGTAGTGTGAGGTTGTCCCCGCGGTTGTGTCAACCCGCACTTCGCTGTTGTGCCACCCCTTCAGGCCATAGCACCGCGGCCCGCAGTCAGCACCACCGCCCCGAGGTCTTTCCGCCGTCGCCGCGACCCACCTGCTGTCGCGGCGTTGCCCCTTCAGGCCGTAGCCCTGCGGCCCGCCGTCTACTCCGCCGTCCCCATGCATTGACTTCCCGTGGTATGCATCGCTCCACCTCCCTTGGCTCAGGAATGCCACCGTCCCGCCAGTCTTTGTCATGTTTTTGGGTTCTTCATCTACTTTGAGCACCGCCGCCGCGCTCCTAACCGTAGCCGCTGCCGCCGATGCTACCCCAATAGTCGAGGCCGCCGCCCGTCCACCCCCTTCGTCTTCATCCAACACCAGCTCGTCGCCAGCGTCGCTGTCATCTTCCCCGACCACTTCGTCTACTCCGACCATCGTTTGTGACATCGGCCCCACGCCGTTTGGCGCCACAACCGTCATCGTCGAGTCCCTTCTCTGCTGGCCCCTCTGACTCCTCGACATGGCGTACAGCTCGCGCAGGTCCCTCGTGTATGTATGCCCAGTGCTGGGAACACCTATGCGTGACTTCGTCCACGACGTCTCCCCAGGCCTGGCATGCAGTGCTTCGTCAATTTCGTCTTCGTCCGTCTATGCATGCCTAGTGCTGGCAACACCGATGCGTGCCTTCATCTAGGACATGTCCTCGGGTTTGGCAAACCCGGCGCGACTACTGTGCCTATGACTAACACGACGCATCCTTACGCCCACGGCTCCACAACGCCTTCCTCGACAAGGGCTACCCCAACTCGGCAATGACCATGGCGTTCTTCACGTAGCTACCCGACCACGGGTACACCACCCTATGCTGTTAGCTACATCGACATCGGCACAAAGGGCTACTGCGTTGCTTGAGAAACCTCGTCGGTTTCCACTCCAGCCCTGACTTCCACGATGCATCGACCGTTACGGCTATGGGGGGCTGTCCATTGGCTTACCTTTAGATTCTTCTCCAGTCTCAACGTCTGCATCGCTACCGTTGTGACTGCGGGGGGATTTTGAGTATAATGCTTATTTGGGAAACATAGGATAGCGTAAAATTTATTCCACCTTGCCTTGTACTCCAAGATGATCATCTACTCCTATATATATGCCCACGAGGCTCAAGAAATAAACAACGATTGCAAAAAAATCACTCTCTATCCCTTCTAACAAGAATGACTTTCTTTCATATGCTCATACTTTTGCACATGTTCATTTAACAAAAGTGTGGCTGGGGCGACCATGACGGTGGTGACGTATGGTGCACCTGCCTATCTCGATGTGCTAGTGAAGACTAGCGGTTAGGACATCATTCATGGTGGATGGAGTGCTGCGGTGATGGCAGGCTGTGCTTCTCAGACCCCGGGGTGGCAACCTTCGACGACAACGAGCGTCAGGTCCGGTGGCGTGTGATTTTTGGCCGTGGCTCATGCGGAGCGGAGGACACTAGGGTAGCGGCCCAAGGGTCGTGGTGGATGACGGTGCAAAATACCGTCAAATTTGTTGGTAGGGTTCCTTATAAGATTGGAAGTAGCGTGATGAAGCCCACACACAAAAGTTATTCAGGTTCGGGCCTCTGGAGAGTAATACAACACGTCATGCTTCTTCTAATTATTCATGGTAGTGGGATATGTTGTGCGAGGGAGTACAATGATGTGGAATAGGATACTATCGAGAGTTGTTTCCTCTAAGATTAGATGCCATGGGAGCCCCCCAACCTCCCTTTATATAGGCGATGAAGGTTAGGCTTTACAAGCAGGAGATGCGATCTAGGCCGCTGCCCTTCGTGGCTTGGAGGGCAAGATGCTTGTAAGTCGGTTCATCCTGCTTCTGGGCCTTATGGGCCCTGATAATCCCCAAGTGCAAGGAATCATCGTAGCAATTTCCAAAGGTGGAAGTGATAAGTATGGAGTATCGAACCCACAAGGAGCTAAAGGTAAGATCAACATTCTCTCAAGCCCTATCTGCCACTGATACGACTCTACGTACATCGAACGTTTGCTTCCAACTAGCAACGAGAAATAAAACTATGTTGTGGGTATGAAGAGGATAACTTTGTATGATATTGGAGAGCTAAAATATAAAAGTAGGTGCTTTTATCATGAAGTTAGAATATATTACTAAATATTATAAATAGAGAGTGTGGAATAATGGTGGATCGGTGTGCGGAATTGTCCTAGGCAATCGTTAACAAGACCGGTAATCACTATTGCAGTTTCATATGAGGGAGAGGCATAAGCTAACATACTTTCTCTACTTGGATCAGATGCACTTATGATTGGAACTCTAGCAAGCATCCGCAACTACTAAAGATCATTGAGGTAAAACCCAACAATAGCATTAAAGCATCAAGTCCTCTTTATTCCCATACGCAACAACCCCCTTACTCGGGTTTGTGTCTCAGTCACTCACCAACCCACTATAAGCGAATCACGAACGTATTGCAACACCCTACAGCGGGAACCCCTCGCGCTTGCACACACGGAGGGCACCATAGGACAACATCAAAGTAAAACATACAACTCATACCAATCTAGATCATCAATCAAGCCAAAGACAAAAGGTATCTACTCAAAACATCATAGGATGGCAACACATCATTGGATCATAATATGTGGCATAAAGCACCATGTTCAAGTAGGGATTACAGCGGGGTGCGGGAGAGTGAACCGTGTAAAAGAGATGAGGATGGTGATGATGGTGGTGATGTTGATGAAGACGATCACCGCGGCGATGATTCCCCTCTCGATGGCACTCCGGTGCCACCAAGAGAGAGGAGGAGAGGTTCTCCCCCTTGTGCTTCCTCCTCTATGGCCTCCCCCTAGATGGGGAAAGGTTCTCCCTCTGGTCCTTGGCCTTCATGGCGATGACGGCCTCTCCGGGATACTCCTCCATGGCCACCGGTGATGATGGCCCCCTCCGACAGGGTGCCGGAGAGGGCCTAGATTGATTTCTTGTGGCTACAGAGGCTTGCGGCGGCGGAACTTCGGATCTAGGTTAATTTTCTGAGGTTTCTGTATTTATAGGAATGTTTGGCGTCGGTCTCATGTCAAGGAGGTGCCCTAGGCGTCCACAAGGCAGGCCCACGTGCCTGGGGGCGGGGGGGGGGGGGGGGGGGGGGGTGGGCGCCCCCCCACCCTCGTGGACGCCCCGGGACTCTCCTAGCCCAATTCTTTTACTCCGGGGTCTTCTTTTGGTCCATAAAAAATCGTCAAAAATTAGCACGTCAATTGGACTCCGTTTGATATTCCTTTTCTGTAAAACTCAAAAACAAGGAAAAAACAGAAACTGACACTGGGCACTAGGTTAATAGGTTAGTCCCAAAAATCATATAAAATAGTATATAAATGCATATAAAACATCCAAGGTTGATAATATAATACATGAATACTTCATAAATTATAGATGCGTTGGAGACGTATCAGCATCCCCAAGCTTAATTCCCGCTCGTCCTCGAGTAGGTAAATGATAAAAGAAATAATTTATGAAGTGTGAATGCTAGCAAGTGCATAAGTTTCATCAATGATAGTTCCAATCACTCTTTCTAGCATCATTATATATCATAAAAGTAGCTCATTTTCATAAAACTTTTCATGATCAAGTAACAAGCTATTCACATGTTAAAGTATAGATCATAAACTTTCTTGAAACTAACAAACTATATTCTCAGTCATCAAACAATTGCAATTCATCTTATTTTCAGGAAGGGTCTATGTCAGAGCTTTGATTTAGCAAACTCCACATACTCAACTATCATTTAGTCTTTCACAATTGCTAACACTCACGTGATATTTATGGGTTCTAAGTTTTAATCGGACACAGAGAAAGATAGGGGCTTATAGATTCGCCTCCCAACCTTTTACCTCAAGGGTAATGTCAACAATAATAGTTCATGAAACTTACATCCAATTGGATATATATATCAGGATCTTTCCAACACAATGTGCTTGCCAAAGGATAAAATGTAAAAAGGAAAGGTGAAGATCACCATGACTCTTGCATAAAGGTAGAAGATAAAAGTAAAAGATAGGCCCTTCGCAGAGGGAAGCAGAGGTTGTCATGCGCTTTTATGGTTGGATGCACAAAATCTTAATGCAAAAGAACGTCACTTCATATTGCCGCTTGTGATATGGACCTTTATTATGCAGTCCGTCGCTTTTATTTCTTCCACATCAAAAGATCGTATAAAGCTTATTTTCTCCACATTAATAGATCATACATATTTAGATGGCAATTTTTATTGCATGCACCGATGACAACTTACTTGAAGGATCTTACTCAATCCATAGGTAGGTATGGTGGACTCTCATGGCAAAACTGGTTTAAGGAATGTTTGGAAGCACAAGTAGTATTTCTACTTGGTGCAAAGAATTTGGCTAGCATGAGGGGGAAAAGCAAGCTCAACATGTTGGATGATCCAAGACAATATACTTCATTTAGGATATAAGAAAACATAACCCATTACGTTGTCTTCCTTGTCCGACATCAACCTTTTAGCATGCCATAGTTTAATGAGTGCTCACAATTACAAAAGATGTCCAAGATAGTATATTTATATGTGAAATCTCTCTCCCTTCAATATTCTTTCATGAATTGTTCAAGTGACCAATTCTACGTTTGCTAACTTTCAATAAGTTTACTACCTATACTTATTTTATGTGAAGTCATTACTCCCCATGGTATAAGCATATGAAACATATATAAATTCAGATTTATGATATTCAATTATTCAACCATTTACTCATAGGATATGCGTGAAGCACGTGAGTAAATGACAAACTACTCCAAAAGATAATAGTGAAGGACACTGAGTAGTCAAATAATTAACTAGCCATGGGAGGATTCTTTTTCATTTAATAATTCAGATCCAATGATTTTATTCAAACAGCAAGTAAAATTGAAAATACGCTCCAAGCAAAACACATATCATGTGACGAATAAAAATATAGCTCCGAGTAAGGTATACCGATAGTTTTCAAGACAAAAGAGGGGATGCCTTCCGGGGCATCCCCAAGCTTAGGCGCTTGAGTCTTCCTTGAATATTACCTTGGGGTGCCTTGGGCATCCCCAAGCTTAGGGTCTTTCCACTCCTTATTCTCCTCATATCGATATCTCACCCAATGCTTGAAAACTTCAATCACACAAAACTTAACAAAACTTCGTGAGATAGGTTAGTATGACAAAGAGTAAACCATTCACTTTGGTACTGTAAAAGACAAGGTTCATAATTGTTCCCACACAATTCCTACTGTACCATATCATTTCTACAATTTATATTGAGAAATATAAGCCATAGAAACTAGAAAACAAGCAAACTATGCAATGAAAACAGAATTTGTCAGAAACAGAACAGTCTGTAATGATCTGAACAGAAACCATACTTATCCTACTCCAAAAATTATTAAATAAATTGGTGGACGTGAGGAATTTGTATATTAATCTTCTTCAAAAAGAATCAACTCAAAAGCACTCTTCTGTAAAAAATGGTAGCTAATCTCGTGAGCGCAAAGTTTCTGTTTTTTACAGCCGGATCACATTAATTTTCACCCAAGTCTTCCCAAAGGTCTTACTTGGCACTTTATTGAAACAAAATCTATAAAACATGATAACTACAGTAGATTAATCATGTAAACACACAAAACAGTAAGGGTAAATATTGGGTTGTCTCCCAACAAGCGCTTTTCTTTAGTGCCTTTTAGCTAGGCATGATGATTTCAATGATGCTCACATAAAAGATAAGAATTGAAACATAAAGAGAGCATCATGAAGAATATGAATATCACATTTGAATATAACCAACTTCCTATGCCTAGGGATTTTTGTGAACACATAATTTATAGGAACAAGAATCAACTAGCATAGGAAGGCAAAACAAGTATAACTTCAAAACTTTAAGCACATAGAGAGGAAACTTGATATTATTGCAACTTCTACAAGCATATATTCCTCCCTCATAATAATTTTCAGTAGCATCATGAATGAATTCAACAATATAACCATCACATAAAGAATTCTTTTCATGATCTACAAGCATAGAAATTTTTTCTACTCTCCACATAAGCAAAATTCTTCTCATTCGGAATAGCGGGATCACTAGTTCCTAAAGTTGACACTCTTCCAAACCCGCTTTAGATGATAGTATTATTAATACTCCAAAAGATATAAGTGAAGTTCATGGAGCATCCTACAATTAATATAGGCTAACCAATATCCAAGCTCAAAATGTATAAGTGAAGCACATGAAGCATTCTATAAAACCATACTCAAAAGATTTAAGTGAAGCACAAAGAGCAATTCTATAAGATCATACTTAAATGATATAAGTGAAGCACATGAAGTATTCTATAAATTGATGAATATACATCTCATACTAGCATGGTTCTTAAAGAAAAACAAAAACACAAAGGACACAAATCATGTGAACAAAACAAAAACCGAGGTATACCGATAATTGTTGAAGAAGAAAGATGGGATGCCAACCGGGGCATCCCCAAGATTAGATGCTTGAGTATCCTTGGAATATTTACTTGGGTGCCTTGGGCATCCCCAAGCTTGAACACTTGCCTCTCTTTATTCTTCTCACATCGGTAATTCCACGTTCTTCGAACACTTCATCCACAAAAACTTAACAAAAACTTTATGAGATCCGTTAGTATATTAAAGCAAATCACTACCTCTAGGTACTGTTGCAAACTCATTCCAATTTCATATTAGCACTATATCTACTGTATTCCAACTTCACTATGGTTCATACCCCCCGATACTACCCATAGATTCATCAAAATAAGCGATCAACACATGGGAAACAGAATCTGTCTAAAACAGGACAGTTTGTAGTAATCTGGAGGTTTAGTAAGCTTCTGTAAGTCCAAAAATTATGAAATAAATTTGAAAATTTGAAAAATTTGTGCAGAAGTAATGTGCAAAAAGTTTCAGACCCATTTGACTTTCCAGTAAAAAATGTAAATTAATGCACTACAGCCAAAGTTTCTGTTTTTGTACTGCACATAGTAAACAAGCAATCTAATCATCCTAAAACCAAAGCTTGGCACATTATTTTTATAGTATATGGATATATACAAGGGGATAATTATTTACAGAGAAACTTCCTTGAAAAATTCTACATTGTTTCCGTGAGAATTAACACAAGTGCTCAAGGTCGACCCTCACTTCTTCAATGCAAAACTTTCCAATCACTTCTCTTTTTGAAAAACTTTTTTAGGCATGAGAGGCAAGTTTTTTTTTGGTATTTTCATTCTTAAATATATTTTTTATGTTTCACCCACAACTAAACAGAAACAAAAAGGAAAAACAAAATCTACTTAGTGAAGAAAGCAAACAATCACACACGAGAATACCAACCCCACGCTATTGCTCCCTGGCAACGGCGCCAGAAAAGAGCTTGATAATCCCCAAGTGCAAGGAATCATCGTAGCAATTTCCAAAGGTGGCAGTGATAAATATGGAGTGTCGAACCCACAAGGAGCTAAAGGTAATATCAATATTCTCTCAAGCCCTATCTGCCACTGATACGACTCTACGTACACCGAACGTTTGCTTCCAACTAGCAACAAGAAATAAAACTATGTTGTGGGTATGAAGAGGATAACTTTGTATGATATCGGAGAGCTAAAATATAAAAGTAGGTGTTGTTATCATGAAGTTAGAATATATTACTAAATATTATAAATAGCGAGTGTGGAATAATGGTGGATCGGTGTGCGGAATTGTCCTAGGCAATCGTTAACAAGACCGGTAATCATTATTGCAGTTTCATATGAGGGAGAGGCATAAGCTAACATACTTTCTCTACTTGGATCATATGCACTTATGATTGGAACTCTAGCAAGCATCCGCAACTACTAAATATCATTAAGGTAAAACCCAACCATAGCATTAAAGCATCAATCCTCTTTATTCCCATACGCAACAACCCCCTTATCGGGTTTGTGTTGCAGTCACTCACCAACCCACTATAAGCGAATCATGAATGTATTGCAACACCCTACAACAGGAACTCCTCACGCTTGCGCGACACGGAGGGCACCATAGGACAACATCAAAGTAAAACATACAACTCATACCAATCTAGATCATCAATCAACCCAAAGACAAAATATATCTACTCAAAACATCATAGGATGGCAACACATCATTGGATCATAATATGTGGCATAAAGCACCATGTTCAATTAGGGATTACAGCGGGGTGTGGGAGAGTGGACCGCGTAAAAGAGATGAGGATGTAGATGATGGTGGTGATGTTGATGAAGACGATCACCGCGGCGATGATTCCCCTCTCGATGGCACTCCGGTGCCACCAAGAGAGAGGAGGAGAGGTTCTCCCCCTTGTGCTTCCTCCTCCATGGCCTCCCCCCTAGATGGGGAAAGGTTCTCCCTCTGGTCCTTGGCCTTCGTGGCGATGACAGCCTCTCCGGGATACTCCTCCATGGCCACCGGTGATGATGGCCCCCTCCGGCAGGCTGCCGGAGAGGGCCTAGATTGATTTCTCGTGGCTACAGAGGCTTGGGGCGGCGAAACTTCGGATCTAGGTTAAATTTCTGAGGTTTCTATATTTATAGGAATTTTTGGTGTCGGTCTCACGTCAAGGAGGTGCCCGAGGCATCCACGAGGCAGGCCCACGCGCCTTGGACGCCCCGGGACAATCCTGGCCCAACTCCTTTACTCCGGGGTCTTCTTTTGGTCCATAAAAAATCGTCAAAAATTGGCACGCCAATTGGACTCCGTTTGATATCCCTTTTCTGTAAAACTCAAAAACAAGGAAAAAACAGAAACTGGCACTGGGCACTAGGTTAATACGTTAGTCCCAAAAATCATATAAAATAGTATATAAATGCATATAAAACATCCAAGGTTGATAATATAATAGCATGAATACTTCATAAATTATAGATAGGTTGGAGATGTATCAGGCCCCGAGTCAGCTTCCCGCCTGGTCTGTCTTGGTGAGGCACCCCCGGAGTATAGCCCTGTCAGTAGCCCCAAACCGTGGCGGAGCTCGCAGGAGCTGAACTCCTAGACCTCCAACGGGCTCTCATCTTCTGGTCGTGACCTTCCTTATTTTCTAAGGTCTTGCCGCTTCAAGCAGTTTGACCTTCTTGATTTTGGCCTGGGTCGGCCTTGCTTCCCTTTTGAATCGTCCAGCTCGACAACCGAAGGATCAGGCCGTTATGAGCTGACTGGCCAGGCCCATGCTTTTTGTAGAAAGAACGAACGCCAGCATCGCCGCCAGCCGATGTAGGAAGAGGACGAAAGATTGAACAAAATAAAGAAATACAAATGGATAGGTGGTTGGTCCCGATGTCTATGTACGAGACCTGTTATGTCCACTTGAGAAGGGCAATATGTTGAGAGGAAGGAGATTCAAAGCACACCAGCCGTTTGATTTCAATCTAATGGCTACCAGAAGGACTAAGGCAAGAGGTATCAAACTTGACGTGTTCTCATCGTTCGTGATCAAAGATGACCACCCTGAATGAAGTTCTCTGATAATCTTAGCAAAATGAATGATTGTGCAACCTACAGGAAAGTGGACTTAGACTTCAAAAAGGAAAAACTGCACTGAAAAGAAATGATACACTTGCTGGATTCCCATAATCATGTTGTGGGCCGTGGATGTCCTAAGAAAATAAACCCGCGTTGGGCAACCACGACCCAGTTGATACCTACTGGACCTTAAAAACAAGGAAACACGGCAGCCAAGTGAACTAGTTATATACATAAGCAAATAGCCACTCAAAAAAATCAAACAGGTTAAAGTGTTCTTAGACGACATAGATAAAACAGATAATTACGACACATAGGATAATGCATGAAACACTCAAATGAGAATGGTGCTTATAAATAGACAAAGTACACCATCTAGATCTTCCTGGCATGCTTGATCATGATGATGCGCGGCTGTCCGTGTACTCCTTGGTTACAGGAAGCAGACAAGCTCTCATGTTCAAGATCCGCCTATACAGGTCGTAGCATGCGTATGTGTCCTTGACCGCGTAGGTGATGTAGGCTAGATTCAGATGTACCTCCCACGTGTTCAGGTCCTTCATATCCACGTCTTCTTTCATGTTGGCATAGCAAGGGTCGATGATGCCCGTGGCGAGGTCAACCATGGAGTCCTTCTCCTGCCCATAGCCAATGATCTTGTATTACTTCTAGATGTTGACGAGCTTTTTGCACCAGATGGCTGAATCGTAAAGCACAGTGGTGTTCTTCCTACTCTCCACCATAGCGAAGGTGCATTCGGCGGTGCCGATGAAACGGACAAGTGCTCTAGAACCTCTGATGGCCCTACAGTAGTGGTAGACGAGAACCTAGTACCGCACACATACCTGGGCGACGGCAATCCACTGGTCCCTGTCAGGAGATGGATGGATGGGCACAAGGTCTAGTCCTGCTACCTTGTGCTTCTCCTCTTGTAGGTACTTCTTGAACTTGGCGAGGCAGAGCTTCACTGAGTCCAGATCGTTGGTGTACATCACATTCAACTTGTTGCTTCCATGGGTTTGAACGGCGAAATCAAAGGTGAACTCCTTTCCGAAGTCCATATTTAGCAGGCTCACACCTCGGATAGCCACTGGACTCTCTTCTCACGCAGAGTTGCTGTGGTTGTTCTCATTTTTTGGGGATTGGGGCAGGTGGCAAGATGAAGAAGATGGGGAGATATGGAGAACGAAGGGCTTCTTATTTGTACTAGGGATCGGTGTCGGTGTCAAAACAGGCGGATCTCGGGTAGGGGGTCCCGAACTGTGCGTCTGAGGTCGATGGTAACAGGAGGCGGGGGACACGATGTTTACCCAGGTTCGGGCCCTCTTGATGGAGGTAATACCCTACTTCCTACTTGATTGATCTTGATGAATATGATAATTACAAGAGTTGATCTACCACGAGATCGTAATGGCTAAACCCTAGATGTCTAGCCTGTATGATTGTGATTGCCTCTACGGACTAAACCCTCCGGTTTATATAGACACCAGAGGGGCCTAGGGTTGTACAAAGTCGCTTTACAAAGGAAGGAATCTACATATCCGAACGCCAAGCTTGCCATCCACGCAAAGGAGAGTCCCATCCGGACACGGGAAGAAGTCTTCTGTCTTGTATAGTCATAGCCCATTAGTCCGGCCCATGTTACATAGTCCGGACACCCGAGGACCCCTTAATCCAGGACTCCCTCAGTAGCCCCTGAACCAGGCTTCAATGACGATGTGTCCAACGCGCAGATTGTCTTCGGCATTGCAAGGCGGGTTCCTCCTCCGAATACCCCAAAACAGCCTTCGAACATAGAAAACGTGTCCGGCTCTGCAAAATAAGTACCACACACACACACACGCGCAGAGAGTATAATATTTCACGAGTCCAATCTACTGACAACTTTTGTAGCGTGACATCATGTCACTGCCCGGTCATTATTTCGAACCATTTTTAGCCTCCATATTTCAAGATGCGGTTTTATTGGCACGTCTTGTCGAAGCAGAGATCGTGTCCCCTTATTTGCGGGATTCTCATCAATACAGGCGTGGGTAATCCAACCACACCATCTGCCGGTCCTTGGGGAATAGGCGAGTTTTAAGGCGAGTGGGGAGGCGCTTGATATTCCCTGCCTTTATAAGGAGATAAGGATTCACTCTTTCACCCACGCCTTCTTTCTCTCTGCCCACCCATTCTCGAGCTCCAGCGCCCAAGCTCTCATCCCCTCCGCCTCAAAAAAATCACTCCGACCATGTCCGGATCTGGAGCGCAGGGCAAGTGGATGGTCTCCTCCGTCAAGGAGAAGGACATCACCAAGCTCCGGGAGGCTGGGTACTTAGCGCAGGAAATTGCCCACCGGCTTCCAGCAAAGGGGCAGATTATCCCCACCCCGGAGCCCCATGAGAAGGTGGTATTCATCCCCCACTTCGTCCGCGGATTGGGATTCCCTCTCCACCCATTCTTCCGCGGACTCATGTTCTACGACGGGCTGGATTTCCACGATCTGGCCCCCAACTCATTCCTCAATATCTCGGCATTCATTGTCATGTGCGAGGCCTTCCTCCGCATCCCACCCCACTTCGGATTATGGTTCAAGATCTTCAATGTGAAGCTGAAGGTGGTGGGCGGTCAACACGCGGAGTGTGGAGGCGCTATGGTGAGCAAGATGCCCAACGTCACATGGCCCAAAGGTACCTTCATGGAGAACGTCAAAGGGTGGCAACAGCAGTGGTTCTACGTCACAGAGCCCGACGCCACCTGGGCCGCGGCTCCCGAATTCCAGTCCGGAGCCCCGATGCGGCTCACCACCTGGCTAGAGAAGGGCCTGGACTGGTCTTCGTCGGACGAGCTGACAGCGCTTCAGACGCGCATCAAGAGCATGGTAGACAAGAACATCAAGCTTGTCAATGTGATCCAGGTGATGCTTTTTAGCCAGATCCTTCCATGCCAAATCCGGACTTGCCATTTGTGGGAGTTTGATCCGGCCAAGCACCAGACCTTGCAAGAGTTGTTTGGCCAGGGAGAAGACAACCCGTATAGTACGGCGGGAAGGGAATTCCTTGGCCGAGCTCACACTATGCTGACTCCGAGGGTTCGGAGCCAGTGTCCGGAGAAGAGTCCGGCTTCATGATGGTTGCCAGTGACACTACTTCCTCCGGCTATCCCGTACTGGGTTTAGTGGCCGCAGATAGTCCGGCGGGTTTAGTAATCCCGTCTTCGGACCTAGCGATGCGCTCTGGATCTAAGGCCAAAGCGGAGGTTGGGGTCGCGAACCCTTGTAAGACCAAGTCTCCTCGGATATCAGCGACATAGTCCAGATTTCCAAAACTAATCTGGTGACCGGGGGCGTAGCTATCGATCTGCTCTAGGCGGCCAAGCGAGTTGGCCCACAGTGCGAAGCCGCCGAATATGAACAGCTGGCCAGGGAGAAAACCCTCCTGCAGGGCAGCGTTATTGTAGGTGACTAATGGAGCCATCGAACCTTCTGATGACGTCACAGTGGAACTCTCATTCAAAGCACCAATGTCGGTGTCAAAACCGGCGGAGCTCGGGTAGGGGGTCCCGAACTATGCGTCTGAGGTCGATGGTAACAGGAGGCGGGGGACACGATGTTTACCCAGGTCCGGTCCCTCTTGATGGAGGTAATAGCCTACTTCCTGCTTGATTGATCTTGATGAATATGATAATTACAAGAGTTGTTCTACCACGAGATCGTAATGGCTAAACCCTAGATGTCTAGCCTGTATGATTGTGATTGCCTCTACGGACTAAATCCTCCGGTTTATATAGACACCGGAGGGGCCTAGGGTTGTACAAAGTCGGTTTACAAAGGAAGGAATCTACATATCCGAACGCCAAGCTTGCCATCCACGCAAAGGAGAGTCCCATCCGGACACGGGAAGAAGTCTTCTGTCTTGTATCTTCGTAGCCCATTAGTCCGGCCCATATTACATAGTCCGGATGCCCAAGGACCCCTTAATCCAGGACTCCCTCAATCGGTGTGTAGTGGGGTACTAGGGGGCGGCAGCAACATTTCAGTTTTTCAATCTTGGTGAACTGCAATCACCAATGAACGTAGTGGGTAGGCGGTGGGAGCAGTTAGTTTTTCAACTCTTGGGGAACTACAATCGCCAGTAAACGGAGTGGGCACATGTCCGTGCACTAGAAACGGGGTCCCTAGTACTGCTGACTTGTACACGGACAGTTGCAGCCTTCCCCGCAGGGTGCCTTGGTGGGAACTAAAGATAAGCGAGAGAAACTGCTCTTTGTGAGACCAAGGAGCTCATTAACAAGACTCAAGTAACCAGAGGATCTCTCGGGTAGTCCTGATATGTCTCCAATGTATCTATAATTTTTTATTGTTCCATGCTGTTATATTATCATTCTTGGATGTTTTACAATCATTTTATAGTCATTTTATATAATTTTTTGGTAATACCTATTGACATAGTGCCTAGTGCCCGTTGTTGTTTTTTTGCATGTTTTTTACATCACAGGAAATCAATACCAAACGGAGTCCAAATGCAATGAAACTTTTTGTGGATTTTTTTGGACGAGAAGACATCCATGAAGGAAATATGCCCTAGAGGCAATAATAAAGTTGTTATTTTATATTTCCTTATATCATGATAAATTTTTATTATTCATGCTAGAATTGTATAAACTGGAAACTTGATACATGTGTGGATACATAGACAAAACACAGTGTCCCTAGTAAGCCTCTACTAGACTAGCTCATTAATCAAAGATGGTTAAGTTTCCTAACCATAGACATGTGTTGTTATTTGATGAATGGGATCACATCATTAGGAGAATGATGTGATGGACAAGACCCATCCATTAGCTTAGCATAATGATTGTTAAGTTTTATTACTATTGCTTTCTTCATGACTTATAGATATTCCTTTGACTATGAGATTATGCAACTCCCGGATACCGAAGGAATACCTTGTGTGCTATCAAACATCACAACGTAAATGGGTGATTATAAATATGATCTACCGGTATCTCCGAAGGTATTTGTTGGGTTGGCATAGATCGAGATTAGGATTTATCACTCCGAGTATCGGAGAGGTATCTCTGGGCCCACTCAGTAATGCACATCATAATAAGCCTTGCAAGCAATGTAACGAATGAGTTAGTTATGGGATGACGCACTACGGAAGGAGTAAAGAGACTTGCCGGTAATGAGATTGAACTAGGTATGAACATACGGAGATCGAATCTCGAGCACGTAACATACCGATGACAAAGGGAATAACGTATGTTGTCATAACAGTTCGACTGATAAAGATCTTCATAGAATATGTGGGAGCCAATATGAGCATCTAGGTTCTGCTATTGGTTATTGACCGGAGAGGTGTCTCGGTCATGTCTACATAGTTCTCGAACCCGTAGGGTCCGCACGCTTAACGTTCGATGACGATTTGTATTATATGAGTTATGTGATTTGGTGACCGAATGTTGTTCAGAGTCCCAGATGATATCACGGACATGACGAGGAGTCTCGAAATGGATGAGAGGTAAAGATTCATATATAGGACGATAGTATTCGAACACCGGAAGTGTTCTGGGGTTACCGGGTATGTATCGGGTCACCGGAAGGGGTTCTGGGCTACCCCCGGCAAACTATATGGGGCTTATGGGCCAAGAGGGGAAACACACCAGCCAGGGGCTGGTGCACCCCCCTATATGGGCGGGCCAAACTAGAGAAGGAAAGGGGAAGGAGGAAATGAAAAAAGCGAATAGGATTCCCCTTCCCCCTCTTCCGTTCCTACTCTGAATAGGAATAGGAAAGGGGGAGGCCGAATTGGGAGGTGCCCAAGTAGGATTCCTCCTACTTGGGGCGCCCCCTTGGCTGCCTCTCCTCCCCTCCAACCTATATATATGAGGGGGGGACACCGCTAGAACACACACAAACATTGTTAGCCGTGTGCGGCGCCCCCCTCCACAGTTTACGCCTCCGGTCATATTCACGTAGTGCTTAGGCGAAGCCCTGCGCGGATCACTTAACCATCACCGTCACCACGCCGTCGTGCTGACGGAAATCTCCCTCGACACTTTGCTAGATCAAGAGTTTGAGGGACGTCATCGAGCTGAATGTGTGCAGAACTCGGAGGTGCCGTACGTTCGGTGCTCGATCGGTAGGAACGAGAAGAAGTTCGACTACATCAACCGCGTTTTTAAACGCTTCCGCTTCCGGTCTATGAGGGAACATGGACACACTCTCCCCCTCTCGTTGCTATGCATCTCCTAGATAGATCTTGCGTGATTGTAGGGAAATTTTTGAAATTGCATGCTACGTTCCCCAACAGTGGCATCCGAGCCAGGTCTATGCGTAGATGATATGCAGGAGTAGAACAAAAAGTGTTGTGGGCGATAATAGTCATACTTCTTACCACCAACGTTTTATTTTGATTCAGCGGTATTGTTGGATGAAGCGGCCCGGACCAACCTTACATGACCACGTTCATGAGACTGGTTCCACCGATAGACATGCAACTTGTTTTGCATCAAGGTGGATGGCGGGTGTTTGTTTCTCCAACTTTAGTTGAATCGAATTTGACTACGGCCAGTCCTTGTTGAAGGTTAAAATAGCAAACTTGACGAAACATCATTGTGGTTTTGATGCGTAGGTAAGAACGGTTCTCACTAGAAGCCCATAGCAGCCACGTAAAACTTGCAACAACAAAGTAGAGGACGTCTAACTTGTTTTTGCAGGGCATGTTGTGATGTGATATGGTCAAGACATGATGTGATATACGTTGTTGTATGATATGATCATGTTTTGTAAAAGTTATCGGCAACTGGCAGGAGCCTTATGGTTTTTGCTTTATTGTATGAAATGCAATTGCCATGTAATTGCTTTACTTTATCACTATGCGTTAGCGATAGTTGTAGAAGCAATAGTTGGCGATACCACCACGGCGCTACGGTGGAGATCAAGGTGTCAAGACGGTGATGATCGAGATCATGGCGGTGCTTTGGAGATGGAGATCAAAGGCACAAGATGATGATGGCCATATCATGTCACATATTTTGATTGCATGTGATGTTTATCTTTTATGCATCTTATTTTGCTTAGTACGTCGGTAGCATTATAAGATGATCCCTTACTAAAATTTCAAGGTATAAGTGTTCTCCCTGAGTATGCACCGTTGCGACAGTTCGTCGTGCTGAGACACCATGTGATGATCGGGTGTGATAGGCTCTACGTTCACATACAACGGGTGCAAGACAATTTTGCACATGTGGAATACTCGGGTGAAACATGACGAGCCTAGCATGTACAGACATGGCCTCAGAACACAAGAGACCGAAAGGTCGAACGTGAATCATATAGTGCATATGATCAACATAGAGATGTTCACCATTGAAGACTACTCCATCTCACGTCATGACCAGACATGGTTTAGTTGATTAGGATCATGCGATAATTTAGATGACTCGAGGGATGTCTATCTAAGTGGGAGTTCTTAAGTAATATGATTAATTGAACTTAATTTATCATGAACTTAGTCCTAATAGTATTTGCATATCTATGTTGTAGATCAATAGCTCACGATATAGCTCCTATATATTTTTGATATGTTCCTAGAGAAAAGTTGAAAGATGATAGTAGCAATCATGTGGACTGGGTCCGTGATCTGAGGATTATCCTCGTTGCTGCACAGAAGAATTATGTCCTTGATGCACCGCTAGGTGACAAACCTGTTGCATGAGCTGATACAGACGTTATGAACATTTTGCAATCTCGATATGATGACTACTTGATAGTTTAGTGCGCCATGCTTTATGACTTAAAGTTGGGACTTCAAAAACATTTTGAACGCCACTGAGCATATGAGATGTTCCAAGAGCTGAAATTTGTATTTCAGACTCATGCCCGTGTCGAGAGGTATGAGACATCTGACAAGTACTTTGCCTATAAGATGGAGGAGAATAGCTCAATCAATGAGCATGTGCTAAGAATGTCTGGGTACTACAATCGCTTGAATCAAGTGGGAGTTAATCTTCCAGATAAGACAGTGATTGACGGAATTCTCTAGTCACTATCACGAAGCTACTAGAACTTTGTGATGAACTATAATTTGCAAGGCATGACGGAAATGATTCCCGAGCTCTTCGCGATGCTGAAATCGGCGAAGGTAGAAATCAAGAAAGAGCATCAAGTGTTGATGATTAACAAGACCACTAGTTTCAAGAAAAAGGGCAAGTGAAAGAAAGGGAAAAGAATGGCAAGCAAGTTGCCACTCCCATGAAGAAGCCCAAAGCTAGACCCAAGCCTGAAACTGAGTGCTTCTACTGCAAAGGAAATGGTCATTAGAAGTGGAACTGCCCAAGATACTTGGCGGATAAGAAGGATGGCAAAGTGAACAAAGGTATATTTGATATACATGTTATTGATGTGTAGTTTACTAGTGTTCATAGTAACCCCTGGGTATTTGATACCGGTTCAGTTGCTAGGATTAGTAACTCAAAACAGGAGTTGCAAAATGAATAGAGACTAGTTAAGGGCAAGGTGATGATGTGTGTTGGATATGATTCCAAGGTTGATAAGATCACCATCGCACACTCCCTCTACCTTCGGGATTAGTGTTGAACCTAAATAAATGTTATTTGGTGTTTCCGTTGGGCATAAATATGATTTCATCATGTTTATTGCAATACGGTTCTTCATTTAAGTCAGAGAATAATTGTTGTTCTATTTACATGAATAAAACCTTCTATGGTCATACACCCAATGTGAATGGTTTATTGAATCTCAATCGTAATGATACACATATTAAAGCACAAGTGCTCCCTCGGTGATTTTGGTAATTAATGTCAATATATATCTTGTTGGACTAATATTTTCACCTAGTATATTTCATATGAGTTGAATAGTGGAGTGGCATGGAGAAGAGGATGTGGAACCCCTTCAAGATGCTATGGACAGAAGACTGGCAAAAGCTCAAAAGCTCAAGACTCTACATTTCATTTTAGTGATCCAAGATCACACTGAGTCCATAGGAAAGCCAATACTATTAAAAGGGGATGAGGTGTTTCTTAATGGCTTTGCTTGCTCAAAGTGCTTAGTGATATGCTCCAAAAGCCCCCAACCACTTTCTCATATCCACATATGTCCCAAACCAAAAGTCAAACTCGGCCCCACCGATTCGATCTATCTGGCGCCACCGAGTTCATTTGACATAGCCACTGCCACAAACCCAAATCAGTTCGGTCTCACCGATGGGATCTCGGTCTCACCGAGATGGGCTTGCAACCTCTCTGTTGCCTGTTGCAATTACTTCGGTCTCACCAAGATATGCAATCGGTCCCACCGACTTTGCCTGACCAACTCTCTGTTTTGCTTATTACCAAAATCGGTCTCACCAAGTTTGTGTAATCGGTCAAACCGAGTTGAGGTTTTACCCTAACCATAGCACATCGGTCCCACCGAGTTCATCATATCGGTCCCACCAAAAACTCTAACGTTCACATTTTGAACTAAGTCAGTCTGACCAGGTTTCTTGATTCGGTCCCACCGAGTTTGGTGAAATGTGTGTAACGACTAGATTTTGTGTGGAGGCTATATATACCCCTCCACCCACTCTTCATTCGTGGAGAGAGCCATCAGAACGTGCCCACACTTCCAGCATTCATTTTCTGAGAGAGAACCACCTACTAATGGGTTGAGACCAAGATATTCCAATCCAACCTTAAGAATCTTGATCTCTAGCCTTCCCCAAGTTGCTTTCCACTCAAATCATCTTTCCAACAATTCCAAATCCGTGGAGAGAGTTGAGTGTTGGGGAGACTATCATTTGAAGCACAAGAGCAAGGAGTTCATCATCAACACACTATCTATTACCTTTTGGAGAGTGGTCTCTCCTAGATTGGTTAGGTGTCACTTGGGAGCCTCCGTCAAGATTGTGGAGTTGAACCAAGGAGTTTGTAAGTGCAAGGAGATCGCCTACTTCATGAAGATCTACCCAAGTGAGGCAAGTCCTTCATGGGCGACGGCCATGGTGGGATAGACAAGGTTGCTTCTTCGTGGACCCTTCGTGGGTGGAGCCCTCCGTGGACTTGCGCAACGTTACCCTTCGTGGGTTGAAGTCTCCATCAACGTGGATGTACGATCGCACCACCTATCGGAACCACGGAAAATCTTCGTGTCTCCAATTGCGTTTGCATACTCCAATCCCATCCCTTTACATTCTCGCAAATTGCATGCTTTACTTTCTATTGCTCATATACTGTTGCCATGCTTGCTTGAAATGTATTGTGAATGTTTCAACTTGTCCTAAAACTCCACCTTAACTTAAAGAAATTAAAAACTACTACTTATCATTGTTGAGGGTCTAATCAACCCCCTCTAGACACCTCTTCTCGATCCTTTCAACATATTCATAATATTGATGCCAAAAGATGCAAAGTTGAAAGCACAAGTGCTCCCTGGGTGATTTTGGAATTAATGTCAAAATATCTCTTGTTGGACTAATACTTTTATCTAGTATATTTCAGATGAGTTCAACAGTGGAGTGGCGTGGACAAGAGGATGTGGAACCCCTTCTAGATGCTAAGGAAAGAAGATTGGCAAAAGCTCAAAGCTCAAGACTCTACTTTTTCATTTTAGTGATCCAGGATCACATTGAGTCCATATGAAAAGCCAATACTATTAAAAGGGGATGAGGTGTTGCTTAATGGCTTGCTTGCTCAAAGTGCTTAGTGATATGCTCCAAAAACCCTCGACCACTTTCTCATATCCACATATGTCCCAAACCAAAAGTCAAACTCGGCCCCACTGATTTTTCTATCCGACGCCATCGAGTTCACTTAACATAGCCACTGCCAGAAACCCTAATCAATTGGGTCTCACCGATGGGATCCGGTCTCACCGAGATGGGCTTGCAAACTCTCTGGTTCCTGTTGCAATAATTTTGGTCCCACCGAGATATGTAATCGGTCTCACCGAATTTGCTTGACCAACTCTCTGCTTAGCTCATTACCAAAATCGGTCCCACTGAGTTTGTGTAATCGGTCAAACCGAGATGAGGTTTTACCCTAACCCTAGCACATTGGTCCCACCGAGTTGCTCATATCGGTCCCCACAAAAATCCTAACGTTCACATTTTGAACTAAATCGGTCTAACCGAGTTTTCTTATTTGGTCTCACTGAGTTTGGTGAATTGTGTGTAACGGTTAGATTTTGTGTGGAGGCTATATATACCCCTCCACCCACTCTTCATTCGTGGAGAGAGCCATCAGAACATGCCTACACTTCCAGCATACATTTTCTGAGAGAGAACCACCTACTCATGTGTTGAGATCAAGATATTCCATTCCAACCACATAAATCTTGATCTCTAGCCTTCTCCAAGTTGCTTTCCACTCAAATCTTCTTTCCACCAAATCCAAATCCGTGAGAGAGAGTTGAGTGTTGGGGAGACTATCATTTGAAGCACAAGAGTAAGGAGTTCATCATCAACACACCATCTATTACCTTTTGGAGAGTGGTGTCTCCTAGATTGGTTAGGTGTCACTTGGGAGCCTCCATGAAGATTGTGGAGTTAAACCAAGGAGTTTGTAAGGGCAAGGAGATCGCCTACTTCATGAAGATCTACCCTAGTGAGGCAAGTCCTTCGTGGGCGATGGCCAAGGTGGGATAGACAAGGTTGCTTCTTCGTGGACCCTTCATGGGTGGAGCCCTCCGTGGACTCACGCAACCGTTACCCTTCGTGGGTTGGAGTCTCCATCAACGTGGATGTACGATAGCACCACCTATCAGAACCACGCCAAAAATCTCCGTGTCTCCAATTGCGTTTGCACACTCCAATCCCATCCCTTTACATTCTCGCAAATTGCATGCTTTACTTTCTGCTGCTCATATACTCTTGTCATGCTTGCTTGATACGTATTGTGAATGTTTAAACTTGTGCTAAAACTCTACCTTAACTTGAGAAAATAAAAACTGCAACTTTTCTTTGGTAAGAGTCTATTCACCCCCCTCTAGACACCTCTTCTCGATCCTTTAAATTGGTATTAGAGCTTTGGTCTCCATTGCTTTGGTTTAAACACCTTTGGAGGAAGATGGATGAGTCTACGTTGGGGAGTCTTAGACATAGAGTGCCTACACTTGATGGAGAGTACTTTCATGAGTGGAAGAATGAGATGCTTGTTATTTTCAATGAATATCATTTGAGCAAGTATATTACTAGCCCTTGTGCACCTCATGTTGATCCTATGCATGCTACCCTTGATGAGTCTATTGACATGATCCGAAATCTTAGAACTATTAATATTATCACTAAAGGTTTACCTAGAAACTTGATTAGTTGCTTGCCTACTCTTGATTGTGCCTACACTATATGGAGATTTCTTGAGGAACGATCTCCAAACTATTCCTTGAAAACTTAGATGAGATCCTTCATAAGTCTATTGCTTTGACTAAGATGAGTCCTAATGATCCCAAGTATGGTGATTTTTTGTTTGAGCTTCGTGAACTTATGCGTGCCAAAGGAGATGTTGGAATCATTAGCAATATCATCTCCGAAGTCATTAGAATCCAAAAAGATGCACATTGTCATGGTCATAAATCTAATGAATCACTCTATCTAGGAATTGACCCATCACAAGACGATGTTGAACACCGATACTATGATGAGGATGATGATAGTGACTTCGATCTCGATGAGTCTATGAGAAACTTTGGTCTTATGGCTAATCTTCGCGGCTACATGGCTGGAGGAAAGGAATGGGTCCTTGATAGTGGATGTACTGATCATATGACCGGATATAGGGATATGTTTCGTGAGCTTGCTGAAAACGACGACCCTCTAAAGTATGTCACTTTTGGTGATAACTCAAAGGGTAAGGTCGCTGGCCTTGGTAAGGTGGCCATCTCACATGATAGCTCCATACAAAATGTTATGCTTGTTGAATCTCTTGGCTATAATCTACTTTCCATATCTAGACTTGCCGACTTTGGTTTCAATGTCCTATTCACTAAAGTAGATTGCCAAGTGTTTTGTAGAGATACTCATAATATGGTCTTCACCGGTATACGTACAGGTGATCTTTACATTGTCGATTTCACAAAAAAGGCTCAACCTAGAACTTTCTTTATTGCTAAATCTTCTAAACACTAGTTGTGGGATAGAAGGTTAGGTCATGTGGGCATGCGAAATCTTGATAAGCTTATTAAAGGTAATCATATCCTTGGAGTGAAAGATGTTATATTTGACAAGGATAGATTGTGTAGTGCTTGTCAAGCAGGAAAACAAGTTGGAGGATGTCACCCCGTGAAGAACATCATGACCACGAGAAGACCGCTTGAGCTTCTTCATATGGATCTCTTTGGTCCCAATGCCTACAAGAGTCTTGGTGGAAACTCATTTGGTCTAGTCATAGTCGATGATTTTTCAAGATTTACGTGGGTGTTCTTTCTTGATGATAAATCGCAGGTCCAAAAGATCTTCAAGAACTTCGCTAGGAAGGCCCAAAATCAATTTGAAGTGAAGATCAAGAAGGTTCGCAGCGACAACGGAACGGAGTTCAAGAACGCAAATGTGGATAACTTTCTAGATGAAGAAGGGATTTCACACGAGTTCTCGGCTCCGTACACACCTCAACAAAATGGAGTTGTTAAGAGGAAGAACCGGACTCTTATTAAGATGGCAAAAACAATGTTTGATGAGTACAAGACTCCAAAACACTTTTGGGCGGAAGCGATTGAGACGGCTTGTCATGCAACAAACCGCTTGTATCTTCACAAGCTACTCGGCAAGACGGCATACGAGCTTTTCACCGGTAACAAACCCCAAGTTGGATACTTTTGAGTATTCAGCTCAAAGTGTTGCATTCCTGATAAGCATCATCGTTCTAAATTTGCTCCTAAATCTCATGAAGGTTTCCTACTTGGTTATGGTTCAAACTCTCACACTTACCGTGTCTACAATAATTTCACCTGAAAGGTTGAAGAGACGGTAGATGTGAAGTTTGATGAATCTAACGGCTCGCAAGTAGAGAAATTGCCAATTGATGTAGGAGACAAAGACCCTTCAGAAGCAATCCAGCACCTGTCTATTGGCAAGATTCGTCCAATGGAGGTGAAGGAGAGTACCTCGTCCGTCCAAGTGGAAGCTTCTACCTCACGACAAGGTGAGCCAATAGTTGACACGAAAGCATCCACAAGTGGGACACACCCAGATGAAGAAAACGAGGAAGTGCACCAAGATAAACCTCATCAACCTCCTTCTCCACCATGACAAGAGAACGACAACGTCAACAATGAAGAAGGCCAGGAAGAAGGACAAGATGATGAAGAAGATGTTCCACCCCGACCCAAGCAAAAGCTCTCACGAGTTCGAGCAAGAGTCTCAAGAGACCATCCCATCGAACAACTCTTCAATGATATTCAAACCGGGAGAATCACTCGCTCTAAAACTCGTTTGCCTAACTTTTGTGAACATTATTCATTCATCTCTAGCCTTGAACCTATGAAGGTTGAAGAAGCATTAGAAGATCCGGATTGGATAAATGCCATGCATGAAGAGCTACACAACTTTGAGAGAAACCAAGTGTGGACATTGGTCGAGAAGCCCGACAACAACCACAACATCATCGGTACCAAATGGGTGTTTCGCAACAAGCAAGACGAAGATGGAGAAGTCGTTCGCAACAAAGCATGTCTCGTCGCCCAAGGCTACACTCAAGTCGAAGGTATGGACTATGGTGAGACATATGCCCCCGTTGCTAGACTGGAGTCCATCCGCATCTTACTTGCCTATGCTAATCACCATGATATTACCTTGTACCAAATGGACATTAAAAGTGCTTTTCTAAATGGTGCAATCGAGGAGGAAGTTTATGTTAAACAACCTCCCGGCTTTGTCAATCCTAAGAAACCCAACCATGTTTACAAACTTCACAAAGCTCTTTATGGTCTTAAACAAGCTCCTAGAGCGTGGTATAAATGCTTGACAAAGTTTCTTATTGAAAAAGGCTTTGATATAGGAAAAATAGATTCTACTCTTTTTACTAAAAGGGTTAATGGTGAATTATTTGTGTGCTAAATTTATGTTGATGATATCATATTTGGATCAGCTAACCCTCATTTTAGTGAAAAGTTTGGGAAGCTAATGTCGAAGAAGTTTGAGATGTCTATGATGAGTGAACTCAAGTTCTTTCTTGGTTTGCAAATCAAGCAAACTAAGGAAGGCACCTTTGTTTCTAAAACAAAGTACACCAAGGACTTATTCAAGAAGTTCAAGATGCAAGAAAGCAAAGGTATGAAAACACCCATGCCTACTAGTGGACATCTTGACTTGACCAAGGATGGCAAATCGGTTGACCAAAAGGTTTACCGCTCTATGATTGGTTCATTATTATATCTATGTGCCTCGCGTCCCGATATTATGCTAAGTGTGTGCATGTGTGCACGATATCAAGCGGCCCCCAAAGAATGTCATATTAAGGCTGTGAAAAGGATAGTGAGATACTTAATACATACACGAAATTTTGGCATTTGGTATCCTAAGAGGTCTTCTTTTAATCTTGTTGGGTACTCCGACTCGGACTATGCCGGTGACAAGGTTGATAGAAAGTCCACTTCGGGTACTTGTCAATTTCTTGGTAGATCTCTTGTGTCTTCGTCCTCCAAGAAACAAAACTCGGTATCCTTATCCACCGCCGAAGCGGAATACATTGCCGCCGGTTCATGTTGTGCTCAATTACTTTGGATGACCCAAACTCTTAAAGATTATGGAATCAATGTGAAACATGTTCCATTGCTTTGTGACAATGAGAGTGCTATTAAGATTGCTCATAATCCCGTGCAACATTCTCGAACTAACCATATAGAAGTTCGTCATCATTTCATTCGAGATCATGTTGCTAAAGGTGATATAGATCTTAAACATGTTCGTACCGATAACCAATTGGCAGATATATTCATCAAACCCCTTGATGAGAACATATTTTGTCGTTTGAGAGGTGAATTGAACATCATTGATGCTTCAAACTTGGAGTAGACACTCCATTTGGATACATGCAAGGCATGGGCCTATGACTAATCCTTGACTTTTCTCTTATGATGGGGATCATGTGTCTTGGATATATTTGTACCCTTGCATGCTATCTAACCCTTGTAGGTACTTGGATGAATCTAAATCCATGAGATTGCAACTTACTCACATCTTGAGCAATCTTTACATTACCAAGTCTCTACACCATGGTGGTTGAAAACAAGGAAGCATGAAACCCTCCAACATATCCTTTGACAAGTTCTATATATCAAATTTCATTTGGTATCAAATTTCATGATTGTCATTTTGGATACACAAGTGCTCTTCCTTGCAAGACTAACCCATGTAGGTAGATGAACTCAAATCCAAGTGGTGCTCCCAATCCTTGATGAGCTACATCAACCTTGAGCATCCTACACAAGTTCAACTACATGACCAAGATCAACACCACCACCAAAGGTATGATATTACATCTTAGAGAAGTTTTACCCCAAGTTATGGGTCAAAGCAGCTCAACAAGATGCAAATACATCAAAATGCTTAAACGAAAAATGATAACCCCATTTTGAGCTTAAACGATGAGTATGACTTACTATCAAGTGTTCTCACTTGACTCCTCTGTCAATATACTCTAACATAGGTGACTTTGTCGCCGCCCAATTCTAGATGAACTTCTCTAGTGTTTCTCTGAGTTCTTGCATTTTGTTCCTTGCATATTTATTCCCCTTCATTTTCAAAAAAACTTCATCTAGATTTCTTTTCTTCTGCATTTCCCGCATCCAATTCTTTGCAAATCCTTCAGTTAATTCCTTGCAAATCTTTGTGAGATCTTTCTTGCCTAGTGAGCTGAGGTGACTAGTGTTCTCTCTGTGTTGAACTCGGACACATCGATCTGTCTCTTTCGGTCGAACCGAATCATTTCGGTGCCATCGAAGAATACAACTCGGTGTAACCGATTTCACTACAGAAAAGACAATTTGCCACTTGTTCCTGCATATTTGTTCCAGCTCCACTCGATGATTCTTGTCCTCTACCTACATCACATCCTACATGCTGCTTTGTTATGTGACTCAAGGATCAAACCCATTTTTCACTCACACTCCAGAAGATCCCTTCTTGGAAATTGATGTCAAAGGGGGAGAGAGAGCTCACATCAAAGCCTAATCACGTCAAAAGGGGGAGAGAGGTAATCAAAGGCCCCATATGCTTGGTGTTCAAGAGGAGAGAAGACACATGTCTTTAAGAGGGGAAAGACATGTTAGTTTGTGTTATGTTTTGTGCTCAAATTTGTTTTGCTTTGATTTTCCTTTCCCTATATTCTCCCATTATCTAAAATAAGATTCAGGGGGAGGAAGATCTCTAAGGGAAGGGAATCTTCGAATTCATTGCATATCTTTTACCTTTGGGGACATGACTATATCCAATAGAGTACCTAGTACTCACTCTCTACATGTCATCCCAATCTTGATACTCTTGTGGCTCTTTTGTTTGCTCTGTCTAGTAGATGTATCTGTGTTATCTAACCCTGTTTACTCAGGTTCATCTCTTCCTAAGCCAGCTCAAGACCATGAGGTAAGTATATGCATCACACTCATGTGCATGATGATCTCTTGCTGATGTACATATTGTTTGCAAGAAGGACTCATGAACATGAAGGTACATTTCCTATATTCTCATCATCTGCTCTGATGCATATAACCAAGATACATGTAACACATTGCTTGCTCTGTCATGTTTATGCATTCACGTGCTCTTACATTCTATATTGACATGATTGCATACATGTAGGGGAGCCTATGCATGTTACATATCTTTCCAAAGCTTTACTTACTATTCCTTATATCCTAATCTAAGGCTTTGATATATGTTGTCATCAATTACCAAAAAGGGGGAGATTGAAAGCACAAGTGCTCCCTGGGTGATTTTGGTAATTAATGTCAACATATCTCTTGTTGGACTAATACTTTTATCTAGTATATTTCAGATGAGTTCAACAGTGGAGTAGTGTGGACAAGAGGATGTGGAACCCCTTCTAGATGCTAAGGCAAGAAGATTGGCAAAAGCTCAAAGCTCAAGACTCTACTTTTTCATCTTAGTGATCCAAGATCACATTGAGTCCATAGGAAAAGCCAATACTATGAAAAGGGGATGAGGTGTTGCTTAATGGCTCGCTTGCTCAAAGTGCTTAGTGATATGCTCCAAAAACCCTCAACCACTTTCTCATATCCACATATGTCCCAAACCAAAAGTCAAACTTGGCCCCACTGATTTGTTCTATCCGGCGCCATCGAGTTCATTTGACATAGCCACTGCCAGAAACCCTAATCAATTCGGTCACACCTATGGGATCCCGGTCTCACCGAGATGGGCTTGCAAACTCTTTGGTTCCTGTTGCAATAATTTCGGTCCCATTGAGATATGTAATCGGTCTCACCGAGTTTGCTTGACCAACTCTCTGGTTAGCTCATTACCAAAATCGGTCCCACCGAGTTTGTGTAATCGGTCAAACCGAGATGAGCTTTTACCCTAACCCTAGCACATTGGTCCCACCGAAAATCCTAACGTTCACATTTTGAACTAAATCGGTGTGACCGAGTTTTCTGATTCGGTCTCACCGAGTTTGGTGAATTGTGTGTAATGGTTAGATTTTGTGTGGAGGCTATATATACCCATCCACCCACTCTTGATTCATGGAGAGAGCCATCAGAACATGCCTACACTTCTAGCATATATTTTCTGAGAGAGAACCACCTACTCATGTGTTGAGATCAAGATATTCCATTCCAACCACATAAATCTTGATATCTAGCCTTCTCCAAGTTGCTTTCCACACAAATCTTGTTTCCATCAAATCCATATCCGTGAGAGAGAGTTGAGTGTTGGGGAGACTATCATTTGAAGCACAAGAGCAAGGAGTTCATCATCAACACACCATCTATTACCTTTTGGAGAGTGGTGTCTCCTAGATTGGTTAGATGTCACTTGGGAGCCCCCGTCAAGATTGTGGAGTTGAACCAAGGAGTTTGTAAGGGCGAGGAGATCGCCTACTTCATGAAGATCTACCCTAGTGTGGCAAGTCCTTCGTGGGTGATGGCCATGGTGGGATAGACAAGGTTGCTTCTTCATGGACCCTTCGTGGGTGAGCCCTCCGTGGACTCGCGCAACCGTTACCCTTCGTGGGTTGAAGTCTCCATCAACGTGGATGTACGATAGCACCACCTATCAGAACCACGCCAAAAATCTCCGTGTCTCAATTGCGTTTGCACACTCCAATCCCATCCCTTTACATTTTTGCAAATTGCATGCTTTACTTTCTGCTACTCATATACTCTTGTCATGCTTGCTTGATATGTATTGTGAATGTTTAAACTTGTGCTAAAACTCCACCTTAACTTGAAGAAAATAAAAACTGCAACTTTTCTTTGCTAAGAGTCTATTCACGCCCCCTCTAGACACCTCTTCTCGGTCCTTTCAAAAGTTGATAATGATGGTGCAACATATTTGTGGCACTGCCGTTTAGGTCATATTGGTGTAAAGCGCATGAAGAAACTGCATGCAGATGGACTTTTGGAATCACTTGATTATGAATCATTTTATGCTTGCAAACCATGCCTCATGGGGAAGATGACTAAGACTCCGTTCTCCGGAACAATGGAGCAAGGCACTGACTTATTAGAAATAATACATACGGATGTATGCGGTCCGATGAGTGTTGAGGCTCGCGGCGGGTATCATTATTTTCTAACCATCACAGATGATTTTAGCAGCTATAATGGGTATATCTACTTAATGAAACACAAGTCTGAAACATTTGAAAAGTTCATAGAATTTCAAAGTGAAGTGGAGAATCATCGTAACAACAAAATAAAGTTTCTACGGTCTGATCGCGGAGGCGAATATTTGAGTTACGAGTTTGGCCTTCATTTAAAACAATGTGGAATAGCTTCACAACTCATGCCACTTGGAACACCAGAGCGTAATGGTGCGATCTATGATGTCTCTTACTGATTTACCACTATCGTTTTGGGGTTATGCATTAGAGGCAGCTGCATTCACGTTAAATAGGGCACCATGTAAATCCGTTGAGACGACGCCGTATGAACTATGGTTTGGCAAGAAAACCTAAGCTGTCATTTCTTAAAGTTTGGGGTTGCGATGCTTATGTGAAAAAGCTTCAGCCTGATAAGCTCGAACCCAAATCGGAGAAGTGTGTCTTCATAGGATACCCAAAAGAAATTGTTGGGTACACCTTCTATCACAGATCCGAAGGCAAGATCTTTGTTGCTAAGAATGGATCCTTCCTAGAGAAGGAGTTTCTCTCGAAAGAAGTGAGTGGGAGGAAAGTAGAACTTGATGAGGTAATTGTACCTTCTCTCGAATTGGAAAGTAGCTCATCACAGAAAACCGTTCCCATGATGCCTAGACCAACAAGAGAGGAAGCTAATGATAATGATCATGAAACTTCAGATCAAGTTACTACCGAACCTCGTAGGTCAACCACAGCACGTTCCTCACCAGAGTGGTACGGTAATCCTGTTCTGGAAGTCATGTTACTAGACCATGATGAACCTACGAACTATGAGGAAGCGATGATGGGCCCAGATTCCGAAAAATGGCTTAAGGCCATGAAATCTGAGATAGGATCCATGTATGAGAACAAAGTATGGACTTTGGTTGACTTTCCCGATGATCGGCAAGCCATAGAAAATAAATGGATCTTCAAGAGGAAGACGGACGCTGATAGTAGTGTTACTATCTACAAAGCTAGACTTGTCGAAAAAGGTTTTTGACAAGTTCAAGGTGTTGACTACAACGAGATTTTGTCACTCGTAGCGATGCTTAAGTCTGTCCGAATCATGTTAGCAATTGCCACATTTTATGAAATCTGGCAAATGGATGTCAAAACTGCATTCCTTAATGGATTTCTTAAAGAAGATTTGTATATGATGCATTCAGAAGGTTTTGTCGATCCTAAGGGTGCTAACAAAGTGTGCAAACTCT
Source organism: Aegilops tauschii subsp. strangulata (assembly GCF_002575655.3). Lineage (NCBI taxonomy): Eukaryota > Viridiplantae > Streptophyta > Magnoliopsida > Poales > Poaceae > Aegilops > Aegilops tauschii. The sequence goes on from NC_053036.3 coordinate 333,746,700, forward strand.
AGCGATCCATCTATGAACTGGTGCAAGCATCTCGGAGTTGGAATATACGCTTTGATAAGGTGATCAAAGCATATGGTTTTATATAGACTTGTGGTGAAGCCTGTATTTACAAGAAAGTGAGTGGGAGTACTACAGCCTTTCTGATAAGTATATGTGAATGACATATTGCTGATCGGAAATGGTGTAGAATTTTCTGGAAAGGATAAAGGAGTGTTTGAAAGGAGTTTTTCAAAGAAAGACCTCGGTGAAGCTGCTTACATATTGGGCATCAAGATCTATAGAGATATATCAAGACGCTTGAGAAGACTTTCGACGAGTACATACCTTGATAAGATTTTGAAGGAGTTCAAAATGCATCAGTCAAAGAAGGATTTCTTACCTGAGTTGTAAGGTATGAAGTTGAGTAAGACTCCACACCCGACCACGGCAGAAGATAGAGAGAGAATGAAAGTCATTCCCTATGCCTCAACCATAGGTTCTATAAAGTATGCCATGCTGTATACCAGACCTATTGTGTACCTTGCCATCAGTTTGGCAAAGGGGTACAATAGTGATCCAGGAGTAGATTACTGGACATCGGTCAAAATTATCCTTAGAAGACTAAGGAGATATTTCTCGGTTGTGGAGGTGATAAAGAGTTCGTCGTAAAGAGTTACGTCGATGCAAGCTTTGACACCGATCTGGATGACTCTGAGTCTCACTCTGGATACATATTGAAAGTGGGAGCAATTAGCTAGAGTAGCTCTATGCAGAGCATTGTAGACATAGAAATTTGCAAAATACATACGGATCTGAATGTTGCAGACCCGTTGACTAAACTTCTCTCACAAGCAAAACATGATCATACCTTAGTACACTTTGGGTGTTAATCACATAGCGATGTGAACTAGATTATTGACTCTAGTAAACCCCACTACTAGGAAAAGGGCTATAGATGGAACGACCACTAATGGCGCACTGTACATGTGGTGCGCCATTACTAAATACTAATGGCGCACCATGTGTCGGTGCGCCATTAGTGTGAAAATACTAATGGCGCACCACATCCACGGTGCGCCATTAGTAAAAAATTTTTTTATTTTTTTTCAAAACTACTAATGGCGCACCGTGGGATGGTGCGCCATTAGTAGTTCAACTAGTAATGGCGCACCACCCCACGGTGCGCCATTAGTAATTATGTTTCAAAAATTTTTTTCAAAATTTTTTTATTTTTATTTTTTAAACTACTAATGGCGCACCTGTGAGTGGTGCACCATTAGTAGTTCAACTACTAATGGCGCACCACTCCCACGGTGCGCCATTACTAGTTGAACTACTAATGGCGCACCACTCACAGGTGCGCCATTAGTAATTTTGTTACAAATTTTGTTTGTTTCAATTCTTTTTTGAAAAACTACTAATGGCGCACGGTTGGGGAGGTGCGCCATTACTAGGTGAACTACTAATGGCGCACCACCCCCACGGTGCGCCATTAGTAACTTGGCCCATTCCACCGAATGCACCCCCCCCCTGTGGACCGCCTTTTCAGTTTTAAAAAAAATAAAAGAAAATGATGGAAATGTCAAAAAAATAAAATAAAATAAGTTTCCCATGTGATATGTGGTCTAGTTGTTGGGAAAATTAACAAATATGAATTTCGACTTTATTTGCAAAATTTCTCTGGAATTTCTTAAAATGGGCATAACTTTTGCATACGAACTCGGATGAAAAAGTTTTTTATATGAAAAATCATCTACTCGAAAAGTTACATCCGAATTAAACATTTTCAAAATCCTCAAAAACCTAACAGAAAAAAAGATACGGGGCTTTTAAGATCTGGAGAGGCAAAAAATTCAAAAAAAATCAAACTTACTAATGGCGCACCTGCCCATGATGCGCCATTACTATCTTCCCGCCTTCAAAATTCAAAATAAATTAAAAAAATAAAAAAAAGTTACTAATGGCGCACCTGCCCATGGTGCGCCATTAGTATCTTCCCGCCTTCAAAATTCAAAATAAATCAAAAAAATAAAATAAAAAGTTACTAATGGCGCACCTGCCCATGGTGCGCCATTAGTATCTTCCCGCCTTCAAAATTCAAAAGAAAAAAAAATTAAAAAAATAGTAATGGCGCACCTGCCCACGGTGCGCCATTACTATGCCGTATATATGGCTGGGCGTGTCCTCTCCTCCTTACCTCTTCATTCTTCTCCTCCACTCCACCTCTCCTCCACTTCATCTCCTTCTCCCTCCTCTCCGGTGAGCTCCTCCTCCCTCCTCTCCGGTGAGCTCCTCCTCCCTCCTCTCCGGTGAGCTCCTCCTCCCTCCTCTCCGGTGAGCTCCTCCTCCCTCCTCTCCGGTGAGCTCCTCCTCCCTCCTCTCCGGTGAGCTCCTACTCCCTCCTCTCCGGTGAGCTCCTCCTCCCTCCTCTTCGGTGAGCTCCTCCTCCCTCCTCTTCGGTGAGCTCCCCTCATGGTTTCTCCTTCCTCCTCTCCGATGCTCCGGTGAACTCCTCTCCGGCGACCTCCTCCTCCTCTCCGGCGATGTAGGCGAGCACCTCTTCGGCGACCTCCTCCTCCTCCCCTCCGGCAAACTCCTCTCCGGCAAAAGAACACGGCAAAAGAACGTACAAGATCCAAAAACAGGAACAAAATTTGAAATAATATCGTGCAAAAAAATGAGCCAAAAAAACGAGCAAAAAATGGGCAAAAAAATCGCGATCCAGATCCAAATTCAAAAATAGCAAAGGATACTAATGGCGCATCACTAAACAGCGCGCCATTAGTATGCCGAAGTTACTAATGGCGCATCCTGTTGTTGTGCGCCATTAGTATGCCAAAGCACCTGGGTATAGATGGCCCCCTGGGAGGCATACTAATGGCGCACTGTTGTATATACTAATGGCGCATCTGGGGTGCGCCATTAGTATACCAGATACTAATGGCGCACCAGTGGTGCGCCATTAGTAAAATATACTAATGGCGTGGCACTAATGGCGCACCACTAATGCGCCATTAATGGCCAAATTAGGTGCGCCATTAGTAGGCCTTTTCCTAGTAGTGCCCTATGGGTATTGATCACATGGCGATGTGAACTATGCGTGTTAATCACATAAAGATGTGAATTATTAGTGTTAAATCACATGGCGATGTGAACTAGATTAATGACTGTAGTGCAAGTGGGAGACTGAAGGAAATATGCCTTAGAGACAATAATAAAGTTGTTATTTTGTATTTCCTTATATCATGATAAATGTTTATTATTCATGCTAGAGTTGGATTAACCGGAAACTTGATACATGTGTGGATACATAGACAAAACACAGTGTCCCTAGTAAGCCTCTACTAGACTAGCTCGTTAATCAAAGATGGTTAAGTTTCCTAACCATAGACATGTGTTGTCATTTGATGAACGAGATCACGTCATTAGGAGAATGATGTGATGGACAAGACCCATCCGTTAGCTAAGCATAATGATCGTTAAGTTTTATTGCTATTGCTTCTTCATGACTTATACATATTCCTTTGACTATGAGATTATGCAACTCCCAGATACCGGAGGAATACCTTGTGTGCTATCAAACATCACAACGTAACTGGGTGATTATAAAGATGCTCTACAGGTATCTCTGAAGGAATTTGTTGGGTTGGCATAGATCGAGATTAGGATTTGTCACTCCGAGTATCGGAGAGGTATTTCTGGGCCCTCTCGGTAATGCACATCATAATAAGCCTTGCAAGCAATGTAACTAATGAGTTAGTTACAGGACGATGCATTACGGAACGAGTAAAGAGACTTGCCGGTAATGAGATTGAACTAGGTATGAAGATACCGATGATCGAATCTCGGGCAAGTAACATAGCAATGACAAAGGGAATAACGTATGTTGTCATAACGGTTCGACCGATAAAGATCTCCGTAGAATATGTGGGAGCCAATATGAGCATCCAGGTTTCGCTATTGGTTATTGACCGGAGAGGTGTCTCGGTCATGTCTACATAGTTCTCGAACCCATAGGGTCCGCACGCTTAATGTACGATGGCGATTTGTATTATATGAGTTATGTGATTTGGTGACCAAATGTTGTTCGGAGTCCCAGATGAGATCACGGACATGACGAGGAGTCTCGCAATGGTCGAGAGGTAAAGGTTCATATATAGGACGATAGTATTCAGATACCGGAAGTGTTTTGGGGTTACCGGGTACGTATCGGATCACCGGAAGGGGTTCCAGGCTACCCCCAACAAACTACATGGGCCTTATGGGACAAGAGGGGAAACACACCAGCCATAAAGGGGCTGGTGCGCCCCACATATGGGCTGGCCAAATTGGAGAAGGAAAGGGAAGGAGGAAAGGAAAAATGGAATAGGATTCCCCTTCCCCCTCTTCCCTTCCTACTCCGAATAGGAATAGAAAAGGGGGGAGGCCGAATTGGGAGGTGCCCAAGTAGGATTCCTCCTACTTGGGGAGCCCCTTGGCTGCCTCTCCTCCCCTCCAACCTATATATATGAGGGGGGGGGGCACGGCGCTAGAATACACAACAAACATTGTTAGCCATGTGCGGCGCCCCCTCCACAGTTTACGCCTCCGGTCATATTCACGTAGTGCTTAGGTGAAGCCCTGCGCGGATCACTTCACCATCACCGTCACCACGCCGTCATGCTAACAGAACTCTCCATCGACACTTTGCTGGATCAAGAGTTCGAGGGACGTCATCGAGCTGAACGTGTGCAGAACTCGGAGGTGCCGTACGTTCGGTGCTTGATCGGTGGGATCGAGAAGAAGTTCGACTACATCAACCACGTTTTTAAACACTTCCGCTTTCGGTCTACGAGGGTATGTGGACACACTCTCCCCCTCTTGTTGCTATGCAGCCCGTAGATAGATCTTGCGTGATCGTAGGAATTTTTTTGAAATTGCATGCTATGTTCCCCAGCAATCCAGTGGGCCGGAGAAGCACAAGGGGGTGCCCCGAGGGGGCACAACCCACCAAGGCGCGCCTGGAGGCCCAGGCGCGCCCAGGTGGGCTGTGCCCACCTCGGTGGCCTCCCGCACCGCCTCTTTGCTCTATAAATACCTAAATAATATAGAAACCCTAGGGGAGTCGACGAAAATCAGTTCCAGCCGCCGCAAGTCCCAGAACCACCAGAACCAATCTAGACACCATCACGGAGGGGTTCATCATGTCCATTGGTGCCTCTCCGATGATGCGTGACTAATCTTTTGTAGACCTACGGGTCCGTAGTTAGTATCTAGATGGCTTCCTCTCTCTCTTTTGATTCTAAATACAATGGTCTCTTGGAGATCCATATGATGTAACTTTTTTGCGGTGTGTTTGTTGGGATCCGATGAACTTTGATTTTATGATCAGATCTATCTTTTTATCCATGAAAGTTATTTGAGTCTTCTTTGATGTCTTATATGCATGATTCCTTACAGCCTCGTATTTCTTCTGCGATATTTGGCTTTTTTGGCCAACTTGATCTATTTATCTTGCAATGGGAAGAGGTGCTTTGTGATGGCTTCGCTCTTACGGTGCTTGATCCCAGTGACAGAAGGGGAACCGACATGTATGTATCGTTGCTTTTAAGGATAAGAAGATGGGGTCTATTTCTATATGAATATATCTTGTCTACATCATGTCATCGTTCTTATTGCATTAATCCGTTTCTCCATGAACTTAATACACTAGATGCATGCTGGATAGCGGTCGATGTGTGGAGTAATAGTAGTAGATGCAGGCAGGAGTCGGTCTACTAATCTTGGACATGATGCCTATATAATGATCATTGCCTGGATATCGTCATGAGAGTTTGAAGTTTTATCAATTGCCCAACAATAATTCGTTTATCCACCGTTTGCTATTTTTCTCAAGAGAAGCCACTAGTGAAACCTACAGTCCTCGGGTCTCTTCTTTATTATATTTGCCTTCGCAATCTATTTTTATTTGCTTTTATCTTCAGATCTATTAAAACAAAAATACAAAAATACCTTGCTGCACTTTATTTTATTTGCGTTCGATCTATCAATTTATTACAACTTTCTCACGTCCTTTTGCCAATTTTTGGCGCCGTTATCCGAAAGGGATTGACAACCCCTTTAACACATCGGGTTGCGAGTAGTTATTATTTGTTTGCAGGTGCTGTTCACATAGTGTTTCTTGGTTCTCCTACTGGTTCGATAACCTTGGTCTTATCACTGAGGGAAATACCTAGCGTTGATGTGCTACATCATCCCTTCCTCTTTGTGGAAATACCGACGTAGTTCTAGCAGACATCAAAAGGAATTTCTGGCGCCATTGCCGGGGAGACATCATCAACATCTACCAGGTTCCTAATCATAAATCTCATCTCCTTGCAATTTACATTATTTGCCATTTGCCTCTCGTTTTCCTCTCCCCCACTTCACAAAAAATTGATGTTTTATTCGCCCTATTTTTCGTTCGCCGTTTTCTCGTCAGATCTGTTTTAGTGCAAATCTTGTTGTGTAGTCAAAATGACTCAAGAGAACACCAAATTGTGTGATTTCTCCAATACCAACAACAATGATTTTATTGGCACTCGGATTGCTCCTCTCGCCACTATTGCGGAGTCTGGTGTTTTTTGTCTGGTGTTATTGATACTGCTTTGCTAAATCTTGTTATGAAAGATCAATTTTCCGGTACTCCTAATAAGGATGTCGCATCCCATCTTAACACATTCGTGGAATTATGCGATATGCAAAAGAAAAAAGATGTGGCCAATGATGTTGTGAAGATGAAATTATTTCCGTTTTCTTTGAGAGATCGTGCAAAATTTTGGTTTTCTTCTTTGCCTCGCAATAGTATTGATTCTTGGGATAAGTGTAAGGATGCTTTTATTACTAAGTATTTTCCGCCCGCAAAAATTATTTCCCTTAGTACCGAGATCATGAATTTCAAGCAATTTGAACATGAGCATGTTGCACAATCTTGGGCAAGGATGAAAATGATGCTAAGGAACTGCCCAACTCATGGGTTAAATCTTTGGATGATCATACAATTTTTTTTATGCGGGTTTGAATTTTGTTTCTTGTTATCTTTTATGGAAATTCCTTTAGGTGAAACCACCAAATTGCTTGATAATATCATGGCAAATTATTCACAATGGCATACTAAAAGAGCTCCTACTAGTAAAAAGTTAATTCAGTTGAAGATATTTCTTCTTTGAGTGAAAAGTTGATGCTCTTATGAAATTGGTTGCTAATAAAATTGCTCCTATTGATTTTTAATGATGTGCCTTTTTTTACTCTGGTTGAGCAAAATAGTGATGCCATAGATGTGAATTTTATCTCGCGAAACAATTTCAATAACAATGCTTATAGAGGTAATTTTAATCCTAGGCCTTTTCCTAGTAATTCCTCTAATAATTATGGTAATTCATATGGTAATCCTTCTTATAACAATAATAGGAACACCTCTAATCTTGATAATAATATTAAATAATTTATCAATACTCAAAAAGTTTTTAATGTTACAATGGAAGAAAAGTTGAATAAGATTGATGATTTGTCTAGAAGTGTTGATAGAATTTCTCATGTGTGGAAGATCTTAAGATGAAATTTTTTGTGCCTAAGGTTGAGGAATCAATTAAAGCTCTTTATGTTTCTATGGATGAAAGCAAGAAAAGAACCGCTATGCTTATAGCTAGAAGAGATTTTTTAGAAAAAGCGTTTTCTAGTGATTGCTTTCATAAAAGTGATGAAGATCTTAAAATGATTGGTGTTTCTTCTATTGATTCCTTGTTTATTAAAATTAATATTGACAAAAAAGGGGCTGGAGAAGAGTCAACTTTAGCTAGAAGGCGTCCCGATAATTCGGAGGGTGAAAATCTTGTTGAGAAAATTTATAAAAGTGGGTTTGAAGAGGTCAAAACTGTAACTAGTGATGTGCCCACTCTTTTGGATTACAAAGACTTTAATTATGATAGTTGATCTTTGATTGATTGTATTTCTTTGTTTCAATCCATGATAAATTTACCCCATGCTTATGAACAAAATAAAGCTTTTACTAAACACATTGTTGATGCTATGATGAAAGGTTTAGAAGAAAAATTGGAATTATAAATTTTGAGTCCTAGAAAATTACATGATGAGTGGGAACCTACTACCAAAGTCAAGATTAAAAATTATGAATGTTTTGCTTTATGTGACTTGGGTGCTAGTGTTTCTACATTTCTGAAATCTTTATGTGATGTACTTGGTCTTACCGATATTGAAGAATGTTATTTAAATTTGCACTTGGAGGATTTTACTATTAAAAAGCCCATGGGAAGAATTAATGATGTTCTTATTCTTGCAAATAGGAATTATGTGCCCATAGATTTTATTGTTCTTGATATTGATTGAAGTCTGTCTTGTCCAATTATTCTTGATAGACCATTTTACGCACTATTGTGTCGTGATTGATATGAAAGAACGCAATATTAAATTTGAATTTCCACTAAGGAAGGGTATGGAGCACTTCCATAGAAAAAGAATTATGCTACCTTATGAATCAACCATGAGGGCATCTTATGGATCTAGAAACAAAGATGACAACACGTAGATCCTTGCTTTATGCCTAGTTAGGGGCGTAAAACGATTGCGCTTGTTGGGAGGCAACCCAATGAATAAAATTTATTTTTTCCTTTTGATTTCTGTTCTTGAGTGTTTGCACAATAGTTCTGCTTTTATGATTGTGTTTTTTGTGTTTAAATTAGTGTTTGTGCCAAGCAAAGCCTTTAGGATCATGTTGGGTGATAGTTGCTTTGATCTTGTTGAAAAACATAAACTTTTGCGACCAGAAAAACAATTGTTAAAAATCACAGAAGCGTGATAAAATTCTGATTTTTTAACACAAGATTGATATCAAAATTTCATATGTTGTCCTAATTGTTCAGAATTTTTGGATTGCAGAAGTATTCGAAATATCTAGATTGCTACAGACTGTTCTGTTTTTGACAGATTCTGTGTTCTTTGCGTTATGTGCTTGTTTTGATGATTCTATGGTTTTCTTTGAAGAGTTTTTGCCATAGAAAAGTTGGAATACAGTAGATATAATGCAAGAATAAAATATGAATTGGTTTGCTACAGTACTTATAGTAGTGATTTGTTTTCTTATACTAATGGATCTCACGAAGGTTTTGTTGAGTTTTGTGTGATTGATGTTTTCAAGTTTTGAGTAATGTTACGATGGATGAAGGAATAAGGAGTAAGAAGAGCCTAAGCTTGGGGATGCCCATGGAATCCCAAGCTATTATCCAAAGAGAAGCAAGCAACTAAGCTTGGGGATGCCCGAGTGGCATCCCCTCTTTCTTCCAACGACCATCGGTATTTTACTCAGAACTATATTTTTATTCATCACATATTATGAGTTTTGCTTGGAGTGTCTTGTATGATTTGAGTCTTTGCTTGTTTTGCTTTTTATTTTAAGTCTTGAATCCTTGCTGGACACCCCTATTTGAGAGAGCCAAAATTATGCCATGACATGTTAGAATTGCTCTCTATGCTTGACTTAAGTCTTTATGAGCTATGGAATTGCTCTAGTGCTTCACTTATATCTTTTTTGAGCATGGTGTGCTTTAGTATTTTTTAAGAAATGCTCTCATGCTTCACTTAGATTTATTTGAGAGTTAGTAATTTTTTTTAAGAAATTCTCTCTTGCTTCACTTAAATTAATTTGAGAGAAATAAATATTATGCTCATGATCTTCACTAATATTTGTTTGAGATTATCAAAAGCAACATATGAAAATTAGTTCCAAAGTGATAGATATCCAAGAAGGATATAATAAAAACTTTCATGAAGATCATTGGACAAAATAAACTTGATTCCTTGTAATAGTTTTGAGATATGATGATGTGATATGTGAGTCATGTTGATGAGTAAATATGCTTTAGTAAGAATATTGGTGTTAAGGTTTGTGATTCCCTATGCAAGCATGAAAGTCAATAGTTATGCAATGAAATTATATCCTACTTGTGGTGCATTCTTTGGTGTTAATTATGCTTAATGCTCGCTTATGAGATTTTTCATTTCTTGGTTGGTCGCTTCTCGATCTTTTGCTAGCCCTCATTTTGCACTAAGTACGTACGATCACTACTTGTGCATCCAAAATCCTTTAAACCAGTTTTGCCACATGGGTCCACTATACCTACCTATATGCAGTATTCTTTTGCCGTTCTAAGCAAATTTTTATGTGCCATCTCTAATTTTCAAAATAAACTTCTCTTTTGTGTGCTCGTACCGCTCATGAAACGGTAGGGGGTGGCTAATATATTTCCATGCTAGATATGTTATTCTCATGATGAGTGTTTACTCACTTGTCATTGCACGAGAGTAAGACAAAGTTATTAGGGATCCCCAGTCCCAAAATGAAAAATGAATTTACTTTATGTTGTCAAATAATAAATTTCAAGTGTTGGTATGGAAGGCACCTGTGGATACGGCTAGCCATGGAAAGCGAAAGTATGGTTGAAAAAGGAATAAACTTTAATTTCTATTTGGGAACCGCCTATGATATATCTAGCATGGAAAGTATTGCGAACTTCTCGGTCATTCTCGTTGACAGGAAAACATTGCCACCCAAAATGTTTTTATCTCTATGTTTTCGCTTTGAGCTCTGGCACATCTACAAATCCCTACTTCCCTCCATGAAGGGCTTTTCTTTTACTTTATGCATTTTTTATTTTTTATTTGAGTCTCCATCTTCTCTTATAAAGCACCAATTAAGGGGCACTATGATCATACTGGAGCATTGGGTGTAGCTAATATTCGAGTGTGTTTCATGAATGGATCAATGATTGAGCATGATGGGCTAGGGATAACTTATTTTAGCGTTGATATTTTGAAAGACATGGTTTCTTGTTGATATGCTTTAGTATTGAAGTCTCGTGTCAAAACTAGACTATTTCTTTGAACCATATAAAAGTCCAAGTGTCCATGCTATAAAGAAAAGAATATGAGATGAACATGTTAGGCAGCTTTCCACATCAAAAATTATCTTTTTATCATTTACCTACTCGAGGACGAGCAGGAATTAGGCTTGGGGATGCTGATACGTCTCCAACGTATCTATAATTTTTTGTTGTTCCATGCTGTTATATTATCATTCTAGGATGTTTTACAATCATTTTATAGTCGTTTTATATCATTTTTTGGTACTAACCTATTGACATAGTGCCCAATGCCAGTTGATGTTTTCTGCATGTTTTTTACATCGCAGGAAATCAATACCAAACGGAGTCCAAACGCAGCGAAACTTTTTGTGGATTTTTTGGACCAGAAGACATCCAGTGGGTCGAAGAAGCACCTGGGGGTGCCCCAAGGGGGGCACAACCCACCAGGGCGCGCTTGGAGTCCCACGCGCGTCCAGGTGGGTTGTGCCCACCTCGGTGGCCTCCCGCACCGCCTCTTTGCTCTATAAATAACACAATATTCCAGAAACCCTAGGGGAGTCGACGAAAATCAACTCCAGCCGCCACAAGTCCCAGAACCACCAGATCCAATCTAGACACCATCATGGAGGGGTTCATCATGTCCATTGGTGCCTCTCCGATGATGCGTGAGTAGTCTTTTGAAGACCTACAGGTCCATAGTTAGTAGCTAGATGGCTTCCTCTCTCTCTCTCTCTCTTGTGATTCTCAATACAATGGTCTCTTGGAGATCCATATGTTGTAACTCGTTTTGCGGTGTGTTTGTTGGGATCCGATGAACTTTGAGTTTATGATCAGATCTATATTTTTATCCATGAAAGTTATTTGAGGGGCTGTTTGGTTCCCAGCCACACTTTGCCACACCTAACCTTAGGCAAGTTTGACCAAGTTAGGTAGGTGTTTGGTTCTAGCCACACCTAAGGCAAGGATTTTTTTTATGAGCAGTGAACCCCACATGTCATAGACAGAAAAAGTGTGGCAAGATTCCCTTAGGCAAGCCAAAGTGTGGCTAACAATTTGAGCAACTCAACTAAGGCAAGTGTGGCAAGTGTGGCAAAAATCATGTGGCAATATATGGCAAAGATAGTCACAATCCAAACAGCCCCTGAGTCTTCTTTCACTACTGTAGGATGGTCCAAACGCGACACTACGATCAGAGACCCTTCGACGAAACTGTGTGCGATGCCATAATCGCAAACGGTGGTGTAAAAAACCCGTCAAAAAAAGATGCAAAACGTTTGCGATGACGGATGCATCAAACACGGTTCAGTATTTAGTATCGTGTGCGATGCATGGCATACAGTTCAGCTCAATTAACTGTTTGGGATGAGGAGGAACAAAAGAAACGGGCTGCCAGATGAAGGCGTGTGCGACATACAGCATACGGTTCACTGGGATGAACTGTGTGTGATTAGGCAACACAATGGAAACGGTTCAACTGAACAAGATGTGTGTGATACGCGGCAAACAGGTCCGTAATAAAAAATGTGGGCGAAGACCAATAATAACACAAACGATTCCTGCTAATAAGCCGTGTGAATTAAGATGTCTACAGTAGAATAACATGTGTGTGTGTCTATATATATATATATAACTGAAATAAACATCCAATTACATAAGTGAGTATACAGATCATTTGCACACACCTTAATAAACAATTGCATGCATTCTAAAGTAGGAGAAACGATCGTCTAGTCATCTACTTCTTGTGACGCTCCCACCACTCATATGTGGCTCGATCCCTCGTCTGGGTCAGGAAGAAGATAGTTCCTCATTTCAACGATCTGCCTGTACATCTCGTAGCTTGTGTACGCGTCCATGGCCGCGTACTTGACATGTTGTTCATCCAGTCTCTCATGCCACACACCGTGCCAGGCGTTCTTGTCCTTATTGCTCTCTTCCTTCATCTTCGCGTAGTAGGGGTCGATGATGGCCGAGGCGAGGTCAACCAGGGAGTTCGGTTTGTTTTTGTCGCTGCCCCAGACCTTGTAGTGGCGCTGGATGTTGACAAGATTCGGGCATTTCAAGCCCGAAACCTTGAGTGCTTTTAGATCGTTGGTGGTGTCTACCGCAATGAAACTGTAGTCGGAGCTGTTGATAAACCTGGAGAAATTCTTGCAAGGCGTCATGGCCAGGTGGTAGTGGTAGACGAGGATGTCATGTCGCACGCACAACTGGGTGACAGCAACCTTCTGATCGTGCCCGGCATGACCCATGGTGTACTCAAGGTCGAAGCCAACCACTTGGTACTTGTTCTCGGCAAGGAACTGCTCCATAGAATGGATGGAGCTCTCCACCGAGACCGGATCATTCGTGTACACCACCGAGAGAGCCTTCCCCCTCACGTGGGTCTCCAGGACGTGTTGCGTGGTGAACTGCAAGCCGTTGTCGTCGTCGGCCGCTGGGAGCACCATTGGAGCCACGGGGAGCGCCATTGGAACCGCTGAATGTCCTCTCTGCATGTGTCCTCATGGGTGTGCTTATTGTGTCGTGTGAGACAAGAAATGAAGGTAAATGGCCGTAGGAATAAAAGGGGGCCGGGTGGCGTGGATTCCAAGCGCGTCCGCATGGCAGTTTTTGCAGCGGGTAACTGCATCGTCGCGCCGCGCCCGGCGCAACCGCATGCACACGAACGTGTGTGATCATGCGCCGGCCCCAAACAATAGCAGCGCGTGTGGAGGGATGAGGGCAGAGCACCCGGAGGGACGCGAGAGCAGAGCACACGCGGCGGGACGCGAGCAGAGCGCGCCGCAGCCGCCTGAACCGCAAGCAACCACACACATAGAGAAGTTGAACACACATGAAATGGTCGCCTACAAGCCGGCCGACAGTTGCGTCGCTACGTAGAGAGCGGCCGTGTGCTACCACCTCCGTCTAGTCTTTTATCTCCTTTATACTCTGTGCCATACTTTTCCCTCAAATTTAACCAACGAAATGTTAATGCATGTTATAAAAATTATATAATTGGAAACTATGTTCAAATACAAATCCAACTACATAATCTTTGGCGACATGCATTCGTATTTTATTAGTTAAATCATACTTATAAACCAGGACGGTGGTATAGTAGGTAATTAAATCACAAATGTTTTTTTATTAACCGTATTTGTATGTGGCCTTTCATCCTCATCTCGCACGTCTTGTCACCCCGCTGCCACACACGGCTTACAGCGCAAGCTTGCACAACACGCGGGGGCGTTCTTTTGGCCAAACGGTGGCGTCAATGAATCGTTGGTGAGCCCATTGCCGCGCAACCTCACAGGTTCCTGCACAAGCTTCCCGCCTGACTCAGTGAAATCCCCCAAAATCCCAATGCTTACCGGTCTGCTATAAAAACCCTCACGGCCGATGAGTCCTGCGTCACATTTCCCCCTCCCTCCCTGTAGCTTATCTCGTCTGCTTCTCCCACAATCGTCAATGGCACCGGTCCGTCGTCGTCGCTCAGCCACTCCGCCGTGATCAGAGGACAACTCCAGCTGGAAGGCTACACCATGGCGGCAGCGCAGTCCCCGACGTAGTGTAGCGCGCGTGGCGTCCCTGTTGGGTGTGCGCGGAACACCCACCACACGCTCCGCCGCCGCTGCCCGTCGGCAGCTGTTGCCGGCCGCCGTTGCCGCCACACCACCGTCGAAATCCAGGGCCATCGCTCGCTCCACCGCCGTGGCCCGAAGGCGGGAGGTGGCCTTCGTGGCCGCCACCCCACTGCCGGCCACTGTGGCCATCACCTGCTCCGCCACCGCGGCCCGAAGGTGGGAGGTGGTGGTCGTGGTCGCCACCCGATCGTCGGCCGTCGTGGCCGCCAGCCCACCGTCGACCGCCGGGGTCATCACCCGCTCCGCCACCGCCGCCCGAAGGCGTGAGACGGAGGTGGATGCCCGCACGTGCGTCAGCAACCTTGCGCGGTACATCGAGTTCTTGCGGGAGGAGGAGGAGCGCCTCGTCGAGCATGCAAAGAGCCTTACTGCCGCCATGGCCGCGGCACACGCCGCCTCAGAGGCGAGGAATCAGAAGATCTATGAGGAGAACCACCGCTTTGAGAGGGGTCTTCTCAAGCGGCAGAGGGCGTTCGAGGTGAGCGTGGCTGAAGCTGCAGCAGCGGCAGTCACTGTATTGCGGTTGCCCAGCTCGTCGGTAGGCTCCTCCTCCTCCGCCTCTTACTGGGCGTTCTCGGTAGAGGAGAGGCAGCCGAAACTAGTAAAAAGCCCCTCCAAAGCAGTAGTAGTAGTATTTAGGGGCTATTTTGTTCAGTTCATCTGACTATAGATGTGGTCGAACTGTACAACGTACTTAAAATTAGCTAGTATATATAGTTGAACTAGCTATTTCAGTGCGTGGTTGGCAACAATTGGGGAAAAGTATGATCGGTTCAGCTGTCGAGTTGAACTGTTTGTATAAATTAAGAACGACTACTTAATCTATGACTGAAATCTATGCTTAATTACTGAATTTTAGTTGCAAAAATTAGATAGTGCTAGTGATTTTTAGCTGCATATTTTGCCAAATCGCAGTGTTATAAGGATTGAAAAATCTTACCAAATTGTTTGTACATGGTTGCACACGGGTCATCCAAAACAACCGTTTGCGTTGAAGGGATGCACAAATCCTGTGCTGCTCTCACTTTGCATATGGGTGTTCTATCTAAAACGTTTGCGCTCAAGAGCTGCAGAAATCCTGCTCGGCACATTTTCTCTTGGCTTCCTGGGGAAGCTGTTGGTTTGAATACGGGTGTTTTAACTAAAACGTTTGCGATGAGTGTTTTATATTTAAAAACCAGATTAAACTGTGGCTTGGGCGCCATTAATGGAGAGGATACGAGCAAGGCAGGCGACCATGGAAGTCAAAGGGCTCGCTTCGCAGTGAGCCTATGCAACATATAGCTCGCACGCTTCCCGGTGAGCCTGCGCATTCGTGGACAGCTCGCACGCCTCTCGGTCAGCCTGCGCACCGGACGGCGCTCGCATGCCTCCCGTTCAGTCAAGGTCAAGCAGCTGTCCGCACGGCACATCCTACAGCCATTAAAACCAAGACACATGGCGTCACGTGAATGGTTAACAGAACGCACACGGTTTGAATTATACAAACGTTTGAGATATTAAAGTGGCAGCTATTTTTTCAAAATGCCTTTGTTGGCTCTCATTATTCGAGTGCGCCTTCTTTCAAAATGGACACGAAAAATACCACAGCATGTCGGGTGCCATTCCATGATAGAATGCCAAGTTTCATGAATTTCAGATGAGTTTTGGATTTACTAGAATTTAAAAATAAAGTACTCAATGTTTTGCCAGCAATCAATGGTGCCCTGGTGTTTGAAATTCATTCCCATTTCTTGCATGGGACCTAAGCATGCACCCAAGGACATAGATTTGATTTTCAACCAATTTATATGCACTGGAGCATGTGCATGTAGTTCAAATTTGAATTATGCACATAAATGCATTAAAAAATCAGTTAATGCATAAAAATGTCCAAACGAACCCCGAAAAATCAAAAAATGGACACAACACTCCTCTTGTTCTATGTTGACACGAGAAAAAATTTCAAAGCAATAAGAGGCAATGGATATCGTTTCGTCCCCAAAGGTGGGACGTTCCCTACCGAAACCATCATGCTTGTTGTGAGAAGCTCTGGGTTGTGAGAAGCATATACCCAAACCTGCCCCAAATGGGACAAAAATTTTACCATGGCATGTTGATGCCGCTCCATGATAACATGCCAAGTTTCATGAATTTCAGACGAGTTTTGGATTTACTAGAATTTAAAAACCAGGCATCTCAATGTTTTGCCGGCAATCGATGGTGCCCTGGTGTTTGAAATTCATTCCCATTTCTTGAATGGTACCTAAGCATGCACCCAAGGACACAGATTTGATTTTTCAACCAATTTAGATGCACTCGAGCATGTGCATGTAGTTCAAATTTGAATTATGCACATAAATGCATTGAAAACTCAGTTAATGCATAAAAATGTCCAAACGAACCCCGAAAAATCACAAAAATCGACACAACACTCCTGTTGTTCTATGTTGAAAGGAGAAATTTTTTGGACGCAATAAGAGGCAATGGATATCGTTTCGTCCCCAAAGGTGGGACGTTCCCTACCGAAACCATCATGATTGTTGTGAGAAGCTCTGGTTTGTGAGAAGCATATACCCAAACCTGCCCCAAATGGGACAAAAATTTTACCACGACATGTTGATGCCGCTCCATGATAGAGTGCCGAGTTTCATGAATTTTAGACGATTTTTGGATTTACTAGAATTTAAAAATAAATTATCTCAATGTTTTGGCGGCAATCAACGATGCCCTGGTGTTTGAAATTCATTCCCATTTCTTGCATGGGACCTAAGCATGCACCCAAGGACACATATTTGATTTCTCAACCAATTTATATGCACTGGAGCATGTGCATGTAGTTCAAATTTGAATCATGCACATAAATGCATTGAAAACTTAGTTAATGATAAAAATGTCCAATCGAACACCGAAAAATCACAAGGATTGACACAACACTCCTGTTGTTCTATCTTGAAACGAGAAAAAAATTGAAAGCAATAAGAGGCAACGGATAACGTTTCGTCCCCAAAGGTGGGACGTTCCTACCGAAACCATCATGCTTGTTGTCAGAAGCTCTGGTTTGTGAGAAGCATATACCCAAACCTGCCCCCAATGGGACAAAAAAATTACCACGGCATGTTGATGTCGCTCCATGATAGCATGCCAAGTTTCATGAATTTCAGACAAGTTTTGGATTTACTAGAATTTAAAAACCAGGCATCTCAATGTTTTGCCGGCAATCAACAGTGCCCTACTGTTTGAAATTCATTCCCATTCTTGCATGGGACCTAAGCATGCACCCAAGGACACAGATTTGATTTTTCAACCAATTTATATGCACTGGAGCATGTGCATGTAGTTCAAATTTGAATCATGCACATAAATGCATTGAAAACTCAGTTAATGCAAAAAATGTCCAAACGAACCCCAAAAAATCACAAAGATTGACACAACACTCCTGTTGTTCTATCTTGACACGAGAAAAAAATTGAAAGCAATAAGAGGCAACGGATATCGTTTCGTCCTCAAAGGTGGGACGTTCCTACCGAAACCATCATGCTTGTTGTGAGAAGCTCTGGTTAGTGAGAAGCATATACCCAAACCTGCCCCAAATGGGACAAAAAATTTACCACGGCATGTTGATGTCGCTCCATGATAGCATGCCAAGTTTCATGAATTTCAGACGAGTTTTGGATTTACTAGAATTTAAAAACCAGGCATCTCCATGTTTTGCCGGCAATCAACAGTGCCCTAGTGTTTGAAATTCATTCCCATTTCTTGCATGGGACCTAAGCATGCACCGAAGGACACAGTTTTGATTTTTCAACCAATTTATATGCACTGGAGCATGTGCATGTAGTTCAAATTTTATTATGCACATAAATGCATTGGAAACTCAGTTAATGCATAAAAATGTCCAAATGAACCCCGAAAAATTCCAAAAATTGACACAACACTCCTGTTGTTCTATGTTGACAGTAGAAATTTTTTGGAAGGAATAAGAGGCATTGAAAATCGTTTCGTCCCCAAAGGTGGGACGTTCCCTACCGAAACCATCATGCTTGTTGTGAGAAGCTCTGGTTTCTGAGAAGCATATACCCAAACCTGCCCCAAATGGGACAAAAATTTACCACGGCATGTTGATGTCGCTCCATGATAGGATGCCAAGTTTCATGAATTTTAGACGAGTTTTGGATTTACTAGAATTTAAAAACCAGGCATCTCAATGTTTTGCCGGCAATCAACAGTGCTCTGGTGTTTGAAATTCATTCCCATTTCTTGCATGGGACCTAAGCATGCACCCAAGGACACAGATTTGATTTCTCAACCAATTTATATGCAGTAGAGCATGTGCATGTAGTTCAAATTTGAATCATACACAGAAATGCATTGAAAACTCAGTTAATGCAAAAAAAATCCAAACGAACCCCGGAAAATCACAAAGATTGACGCAACACTCATGTTGTTCTATCTTGACACGAGAAAAAATTTGAAAGCAATAAGAGGCAACAGATATCGTTTCGTCCCCAAAGGTGGGAGGTTCCTACCGAAACCATCATGCTTGTTGTGAGAAGCCCTGGTTTGTGAGAAGCATATACCGAAACCTGCCCCAAATGGGACAAAAAATTTACCACGGCTTGTTGATGTCGCTCCATGATAGCATGCCAAGTTTCATGAATTTCAGACGAGTTTTGGATTTAGTCGAATTTAAAAACCAGGCATCTCAATGTTTTGCCGGCAATAAACAGTGCCCTCGTGTTTGAAATTCATTCCCATTTCTTGCATGGGACCTAAGCATGCACCCAAGGACACAGTTTTGATTTTTGACCAATTTATATGCATTGGAGAATGTGCATGTAGTTCAAAATTTTATTATGCACATAAATGCATTGAAAACTCAGTTAATGCATAAAAATTTCCAAACGAACCCCGAAAATCACAAAAATTGACACAACACTCATGTATGTTGACACTAGAAATTTTTTGGAAGCAATAAGAGGCAATGAATATCATTTCGTCCCCAAAGGTGGGACGTTCCCTACGGAAACCATCATGCTTGTTGTGAGAAGCTCTGGTTTGTGAGAAGCATATACCCAAACCTGCCCCAAATGGGACAAAAAATTTACACGGCATGTTGATGTCGCTCCATGATTGCATGCCATGTTTCATGAATTTCAGACGAGTTTTGGATTTACTAAAATTTAAAAACTAGGTATCTCAATGTTTGCGGCCGAGTGACGGTGGCGGGGTGTTTGACATTCATTCCCATTTCTTGCATGGGATCTAAGTAGGCAACCAAGGACATGGATTTGAATTTTCAACTAATTTATGTGCATTAGAGCATGTGCTTGTAGTTCAAATTTGAATTATGCAGATGAATGCATAGAACACTCAGTTAATGTATAAAAATGTCCAAGCGAACCCCAAAAAATCCCAAAAATTGACACAACACTCATGTTGTTCTATGTTGACACTAGGAAAAAATTTAAATCGAGAAGAGGCAACGGATATCGTTTCGTCCAGAAAGGTGAAACGATCCCTACCGAAACCATGACACTTGTTGAGAAGCTCTGGTTTCTGAGAAGCTTATACCCAAACCTGCCCCAAATGGGACAGAATTTTTATCACGGCATGTTGATGCCGCTCCATGATAGCATGGCAAGTTTCATGAATTTTGGACGAATTTTGGATTTACTAGAATTACAAAAGCAAGTACGTCGACGTTTGCCGGAGAGCCATAGTGCCGTGGTGTTTGAATTTCATCCCCATTTCTTGCATGGGAGATAATCATAAACCCATGGACACATATGATTTTACAACCGATGTTGGTGCACCGGAGCATGTGCATGTAGTTTAATTTTGAATTGTGCACCTGAAATGGCCAGAAAACCAATTTAATGTATAAAATGTTCAAACGAACCCTGAATAATTCCAATTCTTTTACGACACACATAAGGAGCAGGAGCAGGAGCGTGACCGCCTGGCCAAGCAGCTGGCTGACCAGGCGGACACCCATAAGGCGGAGCTGCGGAAGCTCAAGGACTCGGAGGAGGCTCTCCATGCTGGGCTCGAGAGTCAACGCTCGGACTGGGTTGACACGCAGAAAGCCCTGGAGGCCGGCCACGTCGAGATCGAGGATCTGCTCGACGGTACATTGCTCTTTCCTTGTTCTGCCTGCCGACTTGTCCTGCGTGCCTGCCTCTGCCTTCTCATTTCTTTCTTCTTTTCCTGAGCAGAGTATTTCCCCGGCTACTCCGTCGCCGCCAACCAGGCCGTCGAGGTCCTCCGCGATAAGCCGAGGCAGGCTGGCATGACGGTTGCGCTCAATGCCCCTGGAACTCTTGCCGAGGAGATGGTCGCCATCGAGGCTCGTCTCCAGCCAGTGCATCGGGCTCTTCGCCGTCTTCACCGTGCTCGAGCTCAAGTGGTCTCCGCCCTTTGGCCGGGCACTCATATTCTGCGCACCGCCAGCCGGACCTCCGACTGGTTGGAGGTGGCCATCGGCCGCATCGAGGCGTGGAAGGGCTCCTCCGCTCGGGCAGGTGCGCGCCGAGCTTTGGAGTTTGTCAAGGGGTGGTACCCTGGGCTGAGTTTGGACCAGCTCGCCACCCTTCGTGCTGAAGCCGGCGCTGAGCTGGAGGCGGTGGCGCCTCAGCTTCGTCATCGCACCGCGCCGATCGCCAAGTACACGGACACCAGCGTCTTCCTCATTGAGCTGGACGAAGCCGGCGCCGAAGTGCCGCCCAATTGGTTCGGGCTGAACCCAGAAGGTGGCGAAGACTCGGTGGGGGAGATCGCCTCCAGCAATGAAGGCGAAGAGGAGGAGGATGAAGACGAGGGCGGCAAAGGCGACGCGCCGGGTGGGGAAGACGACGGCCAGCCTCAGCCCGACCAGGTCTCGACCAACGGGCAAGATGCCGGCGAGCCGACTGCTGCCTGTGCTGACCAGACTGAGACCCACCAGGCCGCCGCTCCACCACCCGAAGCCTCTGCCTCCGCCAGCCTCTCCCATCCGGCTGCTGCTCCTTTGGCCTAGGAGGCCAAGTTATCTTTCTTTTCCCTGTTTTGTAATTCTTGAACAAAATTTGTTAAGTTCACGCAATTCCACCCGCTGGGGGTGTATTCAAACTCCGTTGAATGCTGGCCAAGGGCCTTTTGCTGTAAAAAGTAATCTTTTGCCGATTTCTAACTTGTCTTGCTCTTATACTTCTTTAGCTTTTTTTCCTTTGCCGTCTTCCCTTGGCTGCGGTCTTGCCAGTTGGGCAGCCGCTCTGTGGTCTGTGACTGGATCAAGTACTTGGCCGTTTGGGAAGAACAAGTACTTCAGTCATTCGGTAGAATGTAGCAATTTAAGTTAGAGATCGGTCGGCCGGCTGCTCAGCAGCCGGTCGGCTAGGGAGGAGCCGACTCGGCCTATGCGAATTTTTTTAGTCATTGGCCATTTTTCGTGTGGGCACTGTTTCCTGCCTTCATCTCTTGCCGGCCGGACATCCGCTCTGCGAGCTGCGGCTTGTGGCAAGAGAGGGCTTAGGTGCGGGCACACTACTTGTCCGAGTGCAGGTAACATAGGCATAGTACAAGGCGGCAATCCCCTGGGCCGACTGGTCGTACCCGGTGCAAGGCAGACTAGTGAAATAACATATTCCTAGGCATACAACTTATCATATAGATAAAGGAGGTAGCCCTTGAGTGCTCCTCAAGGGCCCCAATGTCTTAGTGCTTTAATACAAAAGGCAGCGTGATACATACTGAATCAACTATAAAATCTTCGGAGGAGGTTTGCATTCCACGGGCGCTCCGATTCCTTGCCCGAGTCGTCTCTCTTGCGTGCTCTTGGCTTCTGTGCGTCGATGAGGTAGTAGGGGTCGTTCCCCAATGCCTTGCTGATGATAAAGGGGCCTTCCCAAGGGGCCGAGAGCTTGTGCTGGCCGGCTGTTCGCTTGATCAGCTGGAGCACAAGGTCTCCCTCCTGGAAGGATCTTGGCTTGACCTTCCGACTATGGTAGCGGCGCAGACTCTGCTAGTAGATGGCGGACCGGCTGAGTGCTAACAGTCGGCCTTCTTCCATAGATTGACGCCGTCTTCTCGTGCTTCCTTTGCTTCTGCCTCAGTGTACATGGTGACGCGAGGTGAGTCAAACTCGATGTCAGTTGGGATGACGGCCTCGGCACCGTACACGAGGAAGAATGGGGTGAAGCCGGTTGACTTGTTCGGAGTGGTGCGGAGGCTCCAAAGGACGGCCGGCAGCTCGTCGATCCAGCAGCCGGCCGACTGCTCCAAAGGCTCGATCAGTCGGGCCTTGATGCCGGAGAGGATGAGGCTGTTTGCTCACTCAACTTGGTCGTTTGACTGCGGGTGGGCAACGGACGCTAGGTCCAGTCGGATGCCCTGCGTCGCGCAGAAACGGGCCAATGCTCCTTTGGCAAAATGTGTGCCATTATCAGTGATGATGCTGTGTGGTACTCCGTACCGAGTGGTGATGTCTGAAATAAAGGTCACGACAGTCGTCCCATTCAACTTCTTGATTGGTTTTGCTTCAATCCACTTGGTGAACTTGTCCACGGCGACAAGCAGATGGGTCATGCCGCCGCGTGCTGTCTTGAATGGTCCCACCATATCCAAGCCCCAGACAGCAAAGGACCATGCTAGGGGAATGGTCTTGAGTGCAGACGCCGGTAGATGTTGCTGTGAGCTGAACTTCGGACACCCTTTGCAATGCTTGACTAGGTCCTTGGCATCCTCCAAAGCAGTCGGCCAGAAGAACCCGTGGTGGAAGGCTTTGGCCACGAGTGATCTGGAAGCCGCGTGGTGGCCGCACTCGCCTTGATGGATATCTTTGAGGATTGCTTGGCCCTTCTCAGCTTCTACACAGCGCTGGAAGACTCCAGTCACGCTGCGCCTGATGAGCTCTCTGTTTACTATTGTGTAGGCTCCTGCTCGGCGCTGTACTTGCTGGGTCGAGATCTCATCGGCCGGCAGCTCTCTATTCACCAGAAACTTGAGAATGAGCTCTGCCCATGATGGTGCTTGAATCTCTTCTACTACCACTACAGCCACTTGCACGAGGGCGGTTGGGCCAGGAGGCGGCGGGTCGGCATTGATTGCCGCTTGCTATGTGGCTGAAGTCCCTGGGCTGACTGCCGCAGCCCCCGTGCCGGGTGCGGCTGCTCCAGTCCGTGAACCGCTTGGTGAAGTCCCCGAGCTGCTTGGTGAAGTCCCTGGGCCGACTGTTGCAGTCCCCGGGCCGGGTTGTGAAGTCCCCGGGTCGGGTGCGACTACTACAGTCCCCGCGCCGCCTGCTGAGGTCCGTGAGCCGGCTGCTGCAGCCCTCAAGTCGGATCCGACTGCTTCAGGAGGAGCCGGCACAAAGATGGACTCAGATTCTGGGGAAGGCTTGATCGACGGCTTGAGGAGGCGCTGAAGGGAGACGCCAACCGGTATTGCTTGTCAGGTGGAGCCGATTCGTACGAAGGCATCTGCTTGCTCATTGTCAGCTCTTGGCATGTGAAGGAACTCTCACCCCTCGAAGTATCCACTGATTTGCTGGATGAGGAAGCGGTAGCTCGCCATAATTGCATCCTTGGCGTCCCAGTCACCAGAAGATTGCTGGACCACCAAGTCAGAGTCGCTGTAGCACAGGATCCGGCGGATGCCGATCTCTTTGGCCAACCGGAGGCCGTGTATTAGTGCTTCGTACTCGGCCACATTGTTGGAGGCGGCAAAGTGGATTTGCAATGTGTATCTGAGCTTGTCGCCTTTGGGAGAGGTGAGGACGATGTCAGGTCCCAAGCCGGTGCGCATCTTCGAACCATCAAAGTGCATCCGCCAATGGGTGGAGTCCGGCGCTTGCGGCAGGTACTGGGTCTCGGCCCAGTCGACGAGGAAGTCAGCCAGTGCTTGGGACTTGATGGTGGTGTGGGGCTGGTAGAAGATGGTGTAGGGGGCCAACTCGATGGCCCATTTGGCCACTCAGCCAGATGCATCTCAGTTGCCAATGATCTCAGCGAGTGGGGCAGTGCAGACAACTGTGATCGGGTGCTCTTGAAAGTATGATTTCAGCTTGTTGGCGGTTGTGGCAACCTGGCTCAGAGCAACCGGTTGACCCTGCATTGCAAGCCCAGAGACCGAGTTTTCTGGCAATACACAACAACATGGTACAGAAATAACCGCTTTATTGATACTAGCGTGGTACAAAGGTCTGATATTACATCGAGATTCGAGGCCAAGCGGCACACACGGTGCTGCTGGACAGTATGTACATTATTTAATGAACATGGCTGGGGCCTCGATCACACGAAACTACTCGGCAGCGGAAGAACGACGTAGCGGAACTCCATGGCACAGGGACACCGACGTGGACACAGCCTAGACACGAGATGCGCTCCGATGCGAATCAACTTGATTGAAAGCTGGCATGACACGCCAGGTCAGTACATTGAATGTACTTTCAAGCTCACAACAAACATAAGCATGATGACAGACAATATCATGATAATTAATCAAGTTAAATTAATGCAAGAAATTACTACAACTGCAAAGCTATACAAAGCAACCAAACAGCGCACCGAGTCACACGGACTCGCTTACCAGACTGTTACCTCGTAACCAAACGGTGACCACACCGGGGTCACACCTGAAAGCAATCACTCATGAACAACTCGAGTGTTCAAGGTTCACCACGAAACAATGCATCACAAAAATTACTAGTTTGCAAGATTAATTATAAAAGTTGATCCATGGTGGGACTTACTCTTAAGTCTTGCCCATAACCGAGGGCGCGGCTATCGATAGGTTAAATACACTCTGCAGAGGTAGCGCACTTTACCCACCCTCCAGAATACCTGGCCTTGCACTCCCATTCGGGTGGACCAAATATTCCGACGAAACCCTTCCTTTGCCATGCACTCTCCCCGGCCACTCCGACCAT
The DNA here is from genome assembly GCF_002575655.3 of Aegilops tauschii subsp. strangulata. Taxonomy (NCBI): domain Eukaryota; kingdom Viridiplantae; phylum Streptophyta; class Magnoliopsida; order Poales; family Poaceae; genus Aegilops; species Aegilops tauschii. The sequence continues at coordinate 333,772,091 of NC_053036.3, forward strand.
CTCCCTCTCAGGGCTAGGTCTTGGGTGGCCCCGTGTCTACCAAAGACACCAACGGCCACCGTCGTGGCAAAACGGTCCCAAACGGGGACAAGGTACCATAAAAACGAAACGAGCACACAAGGTTATGTCTGCCTACCGGGCCAGGGTATGCACGCCCATAACCTTCCCTCGCGGGAGGCATCGGTGAGAGCCACGACAAAGGACCGAATCAAGACCTTCCCATTAGGTAAATGTGGTCGCACTGAATTCAAAACCCGATTCAGTGGTACCATGATGTGATCAACATCATATTCAGGTTGAACTTAATCAAGTAATAATTTTCAGAAAAACTTTTTATTACTAACATGGCATCATACCGGAAATCATGCAACTACTCGTCACACAGAGCAAGCAACTCTTAAGCATGGATCAAAATAAGAAACATAACTATCTTGCAATACCAAGATCAGAAACTTCTCCGGTTATAACTCATTTTTATCTACAAACAACATTTTTATTAGTTCATCATTTAGTTGGAAACTATTACTAGCAAAAATAGCTACCATAACTTTTCATAACAAAATATCTAGTGCAAAATCTTACTCTACTTAGCCAAACAATTCTATGAACTAAACCAGAAGCTAAAATGAGCATATCAAGCATCATAAAACAACTAGCAATTAACCATATTAATTTATTAAATTTTAAATGCAAATAAATGCTCATATTCAAGTAGAAAATCATAGATATTGAAATAACACCATCCAAATGATGCTGTGGCTTGCCTTAGGGCAGAGGAGGGTCACACTCCTCCTGGTTAGCTTCAAGGGAAGATCCTCCTTCTGAAAATATTTTAAAACCACAAAAATAAATGTCAAAACACATTCTGAAAATCACCAGAAATTCTAGACAGCAAGGAAAAATCCACCTTTTGGTGTGCTGCTAGAGCTTTCTGTAACAAAGACAATGCAAAAAGAATCAATTCATTTGGACTTATGATTTAGAAATGGTGGCTGGTCAAAGTTTAGTCAAATTTCTGAATTAAATTTGAATAAATAGAAAATCCTGGGGGGGTGACGTCGAAGGCGTAAAGTGTGAGTGCGCCTCCACTCGTACCGCTTCGGGCGCGAGTGGTGAGGCTGACACTGGGCCCCACCAGTCAGGAGAGAGGGAAGGGGATCGAGATCATAGGGGAGGCGGTGCTTCGCCGGAGCTCATGCCGGCGACGAGGGGGTTTGGGGCTAGGCTAGAGGGATAGATCGGAAGCGGGGCTCGCGGCGCACCTGCCCATACCCGTGGCTTGGTGAAAGGTGGACGGAGCTGGTCGCAGTCGAGCTCGCAAGCTTTGGTGGCGTCCGGGGTTCGCCGGAGAGGTGGAAGACGGTGACTAGAGGCAGCTCCGAGGGCTTGGCGGGGTCCAGGCAGCTCCAGCAGACCACCAAGGCCCTGCCCAAGCAGCTGCTTCAGCTCGAGAGGCCCTGGAGAGCGGCAGCTGGCCTGCGGGGATCGCCGGAGCCCTCGGGTCGGGGCGACGGCCAGAGGCCTGCCCGACCGGGCTTCTGCTCGTCTACGTGTTCGTGGAGGTGGTGTGGAGTGGTGCGTGGCTAGCAAGGGATGCAGGGTGGCTCTATATAGCCGGAGCAGAGGGGGTGACGTGTCGCCGCCGGAGCGCTCTGGACACGCGGCGAACGTCGACGAGAGGCTCGAACGCGAGGGGACAGGGTGCAGCGTCAACGCCGGCGCTTGCCCACGCTCGCGGAGGAGCACAGGAGGCGGTTAGAGATGGGGACAAGCACATGCGCGCACTGTGCCGTTTTGGCCACAACTTGACCAGGCTTGCTGCGGCGGCTCCGGCGTCGCCGAGCGCCAGGGAGGGGTCATGGGTGATGGGTCGAGGGTTGTGGCACGTTGCGCCAGTCGGAGGCGAGCGCTTGCATGCACACGCGCGAAACAGAACGCAAAGCGCCAGCCAGAGCGCATCGAGACGCTGCTAGGCATCGTGTCCTCGCGTGGTCACCAAGCTGGCATGGCCAAAATGACGGCCAGGAGCGGCCAAACCTTGTCTACGAGCTCGACCGTGCAGTGCTACGTCTAGGAGAGGTGATGGATCATACCCAGGCCGACCAGACGCGACTCTACCAAGCTGGCAAGTTTCTGGTCAGAAACTTGGTCGCCAAGTTTGGCCACCTTCTAGAAGGCCATTAGGGCTAATCTCCTGGGGTTTAGGGTTTCTTAGGAAGGTCTTTAAGCTCAAGAAATCTCAAGGCCAAAAGCTCAAGGAAAAATGCACTTGCTGTACAAAGTGCATTTCTGGTCCAGAAGTGAAAAGATTTTCTACAGCAAAAATATTACAAAAAGTGATGCAATATTTTTGCATGGGAAGATGTGCCATGGTCCTAAGAATATTTAGGAATTATCTCAGATTTTCTGAGCAAGAAAATTGAGGTTGCTATGGAGCACAAAGTTCTGAAATGAGCTTAAGAGAGAAAAACGAATATTTTCCTTTTAGGAAAATATTCATTTTATTATTTTGGGAATTTGTGGGAGGAGTAAGGTAGATAGGTCACTTGGGTGAAAGCCAAGGATATGCCCAAGTGACAAGTCCATTTGAATTGATCCAAAAATCCAAATCAAATCAGGGCAAAAACCACGATGAAAACCAAGTCCGGAAAGAGAGAAGGCAAGTCCGGTAAAATGAGAGAAGGCAAAAATCCAGGCTATCACAAACCTCCCCCACTTAGGATGAATCTCGTCCTCGAGATTCCCTTGCTTGGGAAAACCATTTTGGGTATGCAGTCCTTAAAAATTCCTCTCTTTCCCAGGTTGCTTCTGCTTCGGTGTGATGCTCCCACTGAACCTTGTAAAATCTTATCTCTTTGCTGCGAGTGACCCTTTCTGTCTGATCCAATATTCTGATTGGCTTTTACTCATAAGTCAAATCCTTAGCCAATTCTATCTCTGACATATCAGTCCTTTTCTCCGGTGGCGAGATGCATCTTCTTAGCTGTGAGATGTGAAACACGTTGTGTACTTCTGACAATTCTGGTGGCAATTCCAACTGGTAGGCAGCTGTTCCGACTCTGGCCATGACGGGGAATGGACTGATATATCTGGGTGCCAATTTTCCTCAGGTCTGAAACCTCTTGACTCCTTTCATAGGGGTGACTCAGAGATATACATGTTCTCCGGGTTCGAAGCTGCTCTGACGATGTTTGGCATCATAGTAGCTCTTCTGTCGGGATTTGACCAGTTGCAGTCTGTCTCGGATTTCCTTGACTTGCTTCTCTGCTTCGAGCATTAAATCAGTCCCGAAAATACGGCTATCTCCGGTTTGAGACCAATTTAATGGGGTGCAGCATTTCCGGCCATACAGGGCTTCATAGGGTGACATCTTTAAGCTGGCCTGGAAACTGTTGTTGTAGGAAAACTCGGCATAGGGCAGACAGTCTTCCCACTTGGTTCCTTGGGACAATGTACATGCCCAGAGCATATCTTCGAGTATTTGATTTACTCGCCCAGTGTATCCATCTGTCTGAGGATGGTAAGCCGTGTTGTACTTCAGAGCGGTCCCCAAAGCTTGATGAAGTCGGGACCAAAATGCGAATGTGAATCGAGATCCCCTGTCGGAGGTGATAGTCTTGGGTACTCCATGCAGACTGATGAATCTTGATACATACAGCTGTGCAAGTTGATTTGCACGGTATGTGGTCCGGATGGGTAGGAAGTGTGCCACCTTGGTTAGAGTGTCCACTATGACCCATATCACGTCGTTTCCTCGATGAGACCTTGGTAATCCGGTGATGAAATCCATGCAAATATCGTCCCATTTCCATTGGCATACCGACAGAGGCTGGAGGAGTCCGGCTGGTTTTTGGTGTTCCGCCTTTACCTTATTGCAGATATCGCAGCAGGCCACAAAATACGCGATGTCTTTCTTCATTCCATCCCACCAAATATCTGACGAAGATACTCACACATCTTGGTACCACCGGGATGAATTGAGTATGGTGCTTCATGTGCTTCTACCAATATTTTCTTCTTCAGACTGTCTTGGTTGGGTACGCAAAGTCTTCCTCGGAACCTTAGCGAACCTTGCTGATCCGTAGTGAAATCCGGTGCTTGCCCTTGGTGCAGCTTCTGAACATATATCCGTAACACCTTATCATCCGCTTGAGCTCTGCGGATTTCTTCTTCGAGACTAGGAGCAACTTCCAATATATTGGTAAGACGGGCGTCGGTGATTACCAGATTTAGCTGCATGATTTCTTCATAGAGCTCTGGAGGCAAGGAATCCATTAGGGCATTGAGGTTGGCTGGTTTGCGGCTGAGGGCGTCAGCCACCACATTAGCTTTGCCCGGGTGATAATTTATTCCGAGGTCATTGTCCTTAACAAACTCGAGCCATCTTCTCTGTCGAAGGTTCAAGTCGGGCTGAGTGAATATATACTTGAGACTTTTATGGTCGGTGAATATCTAGCACTTCTTTCCAATCAGATAATGTCTCCAGATTTTCAAAGCGTGCACCACTGCGGCTAATTCCAAATCATGAGTAAGATAGTTCCCTTCATGTTGTCGCAGTTGGCGAGTTGCATAGGCCACCACTTTGCCATCTTGCATGAGTACACACCCCAGTCCTTTTCTGGAGGCGCCACAGTAAACATCGAAACTGTGGTAGATATCTGGAAGAGTTAATACGGGTGCCGATGTCAGTCTGGTTTTTAACTCATTGAAGCTCCGTTCGCAGTCTTCAGTCCATACGAACTTCTTGTCCTTCTTGAGGAGCTCAGTCATTGGCTTGGCAATCTTGGAAAATCCTTCGATAAAACAGTGATAATATGCGGCCAGTCCAAGGAAACTCCGGATTTCTGAGACGGTGGTGGGTGCGGACCAATCAAGTACATATTTTACCTTGCTTGGGTCCACCGAGATTCCTTCTGCCGAGAGGATATGTCCGAGGAATCCCACTTGTTGGAGCCAAAACTCACATTTGCTGAATTTGGCATACAGTTGATGATCGCGAAGCCGTTGCAGAACTGCGCGAAGATGTTCCTTATGTTCGTCCTTGCTTTTGGAGTAAATGAGGATGTCATCAATGAACACCACCACAAACTTGTCCAAGAAGTCCATAAACACCTTGTTCATCATATGCATAAAGAATGCAGGAGCGTTGGTGAGGCCAAAGGACATAACAGTGTATTCGTAAAGACCGTACTGAGTGGTGAACGCGGTCTGAGGAATATCTTCCTTCTTAATCTTGAGTTGATGATATCCCGTCCTCAAATAAATCTTCGAGAATACTTTGGCCCCACTGAGTTGATCAAACAGATCGTCAATCCTCGGCAGTGGATACTTGTTTTTAATGGTGACGTCATTCAGCTGTCGGTAGTCTACACACATTCGTAGACTGCCATCCGTTTTGTCCACGAAGATTGCTGGTGATCCCCATGGGGAAGAGCTTGGACGAATGTATCCTTTTTGCAGCATCTCATCCAGTTGTTTCTTCAATTCCACCAATTCTGAGGAGGGCATCCGATAATATTTCTTATGTATCGGGGTGGTTCCAGGCACTAGGTCAATGGCGAACTCCAATTCCTGGTCTGGTGGCATGCCGGGCAATTCTTCAGGAAATACATCTGGATACTCACTGACCACTGGGATTAATTCCACCTCTTCTGTCATGGCTGCGAAAACCATATCCTTCGTGGGGATGCGCTTGCGGGCATAAAAACTGGTAGTGCGACCTTCCATATTTTTCACGATAACTTCTCTGGTCGCACAGCTGATGCAGACTTGGTATTGGGTTAACCAATACATGCCCAGAATGACATCCAATTTGTTGGAATCGATGATTATCAAGGATGTTGGAAACTTGACGCCCTTGATGTCAATCTCCAAATTTCAGCAGACGAGATTGCTTCTGAGGAGGGATCCCGGGGATTGTACCAGCATGTGTTTTCCCATAATCGAGCAAGAGAAATTGTTTTGGGAAGCAAAACTCCGCAAGATAAAAGAGTGGGAAGCCCCAGAGTCAAATAGAATTACGGTGGGTATGTCGTTAACGATAAACATACCAATGACGACTTCCGGGTCCTCTTGGGCTTCATCTGTGGAGATGTGATGAACTTGCCCTTGGATTATATCGGGCGCGGAATACTGCTCCATGTAGTTGACTTGCGGCTGAAATGGAGCGACGTGCTTGGTGTTCTTGGGACACTGTCGGGCGTAGTGTCCGGTTTGACCACAGCTGAAGCACGAATTGTTGCTCTGGCAATCGTCGCGCACCGGGCTGGTCACGACATTCTTGACTTGTGTAGTAGTCTTGTTGACGCTCTGCTGCCAATTGGGTTTGTACTCCACCTGAGTCTGTTGCCATGTACGAGCCTTTTGCACTGGTTGCATATCCTTCTTGGGCTCGAATTTGCGCTTGTGGTCATTAGCAGCTGGCTTGTTGTCGTGCAGGAGCTTGTGTTCCCTCTCGGCGATGAGGGCCTTGTTCACCAGAGTCAGGAAGTCCGGGAAATCAAACATACTGAGAGTGCACTGGAGATGTTGATGTAGGCCTGCAAGGAATCGGTCGATCTTCCGCTCTTCTATGGCCACATCGTGGAGAGAATAGCGGGCCAGATGGTTGAATTTATTCAGATACTCGGCGACGGTCATGCTGCCTTGAGTGAGAGAGAGAAATTCGCGTTGCCTGATCTTCATGACTCCGGTGGGAATATGATATTTGCGGAAATGATCCTTGAATTTTGTCCAAGTAATTTCCTCGTCGGCAGGCCATATTGGCTTGGCATTATCCCACCATATAGCGGCAGCTCCTTTGAGATAATGCGTTGCGAAGGGAACCTTGTCTCCGTCGTCTGTGTGAGCAATTTCCAGTTTTCTTTCAATAGTCCTTAGCCAGTCGTCGGTGTCCAAAGGATCAATAGCATGGCTGAAACTGGGAGGGTTGGTTCGCTGAAAATCTGATAGCTTGGAATGATGGCCATTCTGGTTTCCATTCTGCCCAACCATAACTTGTAAACTTTTCAGTATTTCCAGCAGATCGTTGCTCCTTCTTTCTTCAAACATTCGCAGGATTTGCTCGGTGGAAGGCGGTTGTGGCGGTGGAGGCGGAGGTGGCTGGTATGGTTCAGGGGAATGTCCTGCCTGTCTTGCGGAACGACGGAAAGGGACATCCTCACCTGCTTGACTGCTGCTGCCTCCACGCGGCATCCTATTTTTCGTTTTCCCAATACATAGCAACCATGATGAGAAAATTCCAAAATGGGGGAAAAACAATGACAAATCCCAGAAGAAAGCAGCGAATAAAACCAAGTCGAAAAGAGTCCAACATAATTATACATAGTCCCAACATGAAAATAAACATCGCAATGGGTCTACTACCCTCGTACATGAAACTACGCATCATGACAAGTGCGATTACATCCATACATCATGCTCATGACTACCACGATACACTAACGATCTACTGCTCGGATGGTGCTGCTGCAGGCTCATCTCCTGAGCCGGACCCAGATCCTGAACTGATAGTAGAGACCTCTGGGGGAAGAGAGGTGAGCTGGCGCTGCCTTGAGGGCTCTCCCTCAGGGGCAGGCGGGGGATGGATCTAAGCATAGGAGCGGCAGGAGTAGCGACAAGGTTAGACCATGCAGCAGGAGCGCTGCGAGGGTTCACCGTCAAAGGATTAATGGCACCCTGCGAGGTCGTCGTAGGAACGGAGGTGGGAGGAGCAGAAGTGTAGATGACAGCGGGAAGAGGGTTCCTTATACGAGCAGTAGCGAGAGCGGTGCGAGCGCGTGAGAGCTCCCGCGCTAACTCATAGTTAAGGAGATAGCTAGCGGTGATGTAGCGTGCAAGGTGGCTAGTGGGACGATCGCACGCCGGATTAATCAAAGGAAAGCGGATACGCCCATTCTCGTGCAGAGATGGGTAGAAGAAAAGTCCAGGGTGGGTGTGCATGCAAACCTCATTGTAGCGCAAGTCTACAAGAGCCTCGATAGCAGCAAACTGAACCGCCTGAGATGGCGTAGAAGCAAGACCAGCCTTAGATGAACGAGTGTAACCACCGGATGGGGGACTGTGGTGTAGAGTGACCTCAGCATAATACTCATACAATGCACCGGCCAGATGCTCGCGATACACCCGATACTCTGGATCAGCACCCTCTGGATAGTCATCGCCACACATTCTGAAGTAGGTGCGGCGATGTGCACGGAGCTGGCTCAGGATGGTACAAGATCGGTACAGGTGCCATGTACACTCACAAACCATACGGTTAGTAATAATAATAATAAGTCATGCATGCAATGCAACAACCAATTCCTATGTCTACCGGCACTCAAACGAAATTATCTACCATTTTACTGACGCACTACGGGTCTAGCGTGTCCTACAAACAGCGCGGCTCTGATACCAAGCATTGTGGCACCCCGACTCAGAGCAATCGGTTTACCCTGCATTGCCAGCACAGAGATCGAGTCTTCTTGCAATACACAACGACATGGTACAGAAATAACCGCTTTATTGATACTAGCGTGGTACAAAGGTCTGATATTACATCGAGATTCGAGGCCAAGCAGCACACACAGTGCTGTTGGACAGTATGTACATTATTTAATGAACATGGCTGGGGCCTCTATCACACGGAACTACTCGGCAGCGGAAGAACCACGTAGCGGAACTCCATGGCACAGGGACACCGACGTGGACACGGCCTAGACACGAGAAGCGCTCCGATGCGAATCAACTTGCCTGAAAGCTGGCATGACACGCCAGGTCAGTACATTGAATGTACTTGCAAGCTCACAACAAACATAAGCACGATGACAGACAATATCATGATAATTAATCAAGTTAAATTAATGCAAGAAATTACTACAAAGGCAAAGCTATACAAAGCAACCAAACAGCACACCGAGTCACACGGACTCGCTTACCAGACGGTTACCTCGTAACCAAACGGTGACCACACCGGGGTCACACCTGAAACCAATCACTAATGTACACCTCGAGTGTTCAAGGTTCACCATGAAACAATGCATCACAACAGTTACTAGTTTGCAAGATTAATTATAAAAGTTGATCCATGGTGTGACTTACTCCCGAGTCTTGCCCATAACCAAGGGCGCGGCTATCGATAGGTTAAAATACACTCCGCAGAGGTAGCGCACTTTACCCACACTACGGAATACCTGGCCTCGTACTCCCATTCGGGTGGATCAAATATTCCGACGAAGCCCTTCCTTTGCCATGCACTCTCCCCGGCCACTCCGACCATCTCCCTCTCAGGGCTAGGTCTTGGGTGGCCCCATGTCTACCAAAGACACCAACGGCCACCGTCGTGGCAAAACGGTCCCAAACGGGGACAAGGTACCATAAAAATGAAACGAGCACACAAGGTTATGTCTGCCTATCGGGCCAGGGTATGCACGCCCATAACCTTCCCTCGCGGGAGGCACCGGTGAGAGCCACGACAAATGACCGAATCAAGACCTTTCCATTAGGTAAATGTGGTCGCATTGAATTAAAACCCCGATTCAGTGGCACCATGATGTGATCAACATCATATTCAGGTTGAACTTAATCAAGTAATAATTTTCAGAAAAACTTTTTGTTACTAACCTGGCATCATACCGGAAATCATGCAACTACTCGTCACACAGAGCAAGCAACTCCTAAGCATGGATCAAAATAAGCAACATAACTATCTTGCAATACTAAGATTAGAAACTTCTCTGGTTATAACTCATTTTTATCTACAAACAACATTTTTATTAGTTCATCATTTAGTTGGAAACTATTACTAGCAAAAATAGCTACCATAACTTTTCATAACAAAATATCTACTGCAAAATCTTACTCTACTTAGCCATACAATTCGATGAACTCAACCAGAAGCTAAAACAAGCATATCAAGCATCATAAAACAACTAGCAATTAACCATATTAATTTATCAAATTTTAAATGCAAATAAAGACTCATATTCAAGTAGAAAATCATAGATATTGAAATAACACCATCCAAATTATGTTGTGGCTTGCCTTAGGGCAGAGGAGGGTCACACTCCTCCTGGTTAGCTTCAAGGCAAGATCCTCCTTCTGAAAATATTTTAAAACCACAAAAATAAATGTCAAAACACATTCTGAAAATCACCAGAAATTCTAGACAGCAAGGAAAAATCCACCTTTTGGTGCGCTGCTAGAGCTTTCTTTAAAAAAGACAATGCAAAAAGAATCAATTCATTTGCACTTATGGTTTAGAAATGGTGGCTGGTCAAAGTTTAGTCAAATTTCTGAATTAAATTTGAATAAATAGAAAATCCTGGGGGGGGGGGTGACGTCGAAGGCGTAAATTGGGAGTGCGCCTCCACAGGTACCGCTTCGGGCGCGAGTGGTGAGGCTGACACTGGGTCCCACCAATCAGGAGAGAGGGAAGGGGATCGAGATCAGAGGGGAGGCGGTGCTTCACCGGAGCTCATGCCGGCGACGAGGGGGTTTGGGGCTAGGTTAGAGTGATAGATCGGAAGCGGGGCTCGCAGCGCACCTGCCCGTACCCGTGGCTTGGCGAAAGGTGGACGGAGCTGGTCGCAGTCGAGCTCGCAAGCTTCGGTGGTGGACGGGGTTCGCCGGAGAGGTGGAAGACGGTGACTAGAGGTAGCTCCGAGGGCTTGGCGGTGTCCAGGCAGCTCCAGCAGACCACCAAGGCCCTGCCCAAGCAACTTCTTGAGCTCGAGAGGCCCTAGAGAGCGGCAGTTGGCCTGCGGGGATCGCCGGAGTCCTCGGGTCGGGGCGACGGCCAGAGGCCTGCCCGACCGGGCTTCTGCTCATCTACGTGTTCGTGGAGGTGGTGTGGAGTGGTGCGTGGCTAGCAAGGGAGGCGGGGTGGCTGTATATAGCCGGAGCAGAGGGGGGGACGTGTCGCCGCCGGAGCGCTCTAGACACGCGGCGAACGTTGACGAGAGGCTCCAACGCGAGGGGACAGGGTGCAGCGTCAACGCCGGCGCTTGACCACGCTCGCGGACGAGCACAGGAGGCGGTTTGAGATGGGGACAAGCACACGGGCGCACTGTGTCGTTTTGGCCGCGACTTGACCGGGCTTGCTGCGGCGGCTCCGGCGTCGGTGAGCGCCAGGGAGGGGTCATGGGTGATGGGTCGAGGGTTGTGGCACGTTGCGGCAGTCGGAGGCGAGCGCTTGCATGCACACGCGCCAAACAAAATGCAAAGCGCCAGCCAGAGCGTGTCGAGACGCTGCCAGGCGCCGTGTCCTCGCGCGGTCACCAAGCTGGCATGGCCAAAACGACGGCCAGGAGCGGCCAAACCTTGTCTATGAGCTCGACCGTGCAGTGCTACGTCTAGGAGAGGTGATGGATCATACCCAGGAAGACCAGACGCGACTCTACCAAGCTGGCAAGTTTCTGGTCAGAAACTTGGTCGCCAAGTTTGGCCACCTTCTAGAAGGCCATTAGGGCTAATCTCCTGGGGTTTAGGGTTTCTTAGGAAGGTCTTTAAGCTCAAGAAATCTCAAGGCAAAAAGCTCAAGGAAAAATGCACTTGCTGTACAAAGTGCATTTCTGGTCCAGAAGTGAAAAGATTTTCTACAGCAAAAATATTACAAAACGTGATGCAATATTTTTGCATGGGAAGATGTGCCATGGTCCTAAGAATATTTAGGAATTATCTCAGATTTTTCTTTGCAAGAAAAATTGAGGTTGCTATGGAGCACAAAGTTCTGAAATGAGCTTAAGAGAGAAAAATGAATATTTTCCTTTTAGGAAAAATATTCATTTTATTATTTTGGGAATTTGTGGGAGGAATAAGGTAGATAGGTCACTTGGGTGAAAGCCAAGGATATGCCCAAGTGACAAGTCCATTTGAATTGATCCAAAAATCCAAATCAAATCAGGGCAAAAACCACGATGAAAACCAAGTCCGGAAAGAGAGAAGGCAAGTCCGCTAAAAAGAGAGAAGGCAAAAATCTAGGCTGTCACAGCGGTGAAGTGCATGCCGTAGCACACCTTCTGATAGTGGTGGTAGTTCTGCTTTGAGGTTGACAGCACCTCGCTCAAATAGTACACCGGCCTCTGTACTGGCTGTGCCCTGCCGTCCTCCGGGCGCTCCACCACTATGACTGTGCTGATCACCCGGCTGGTGGCAGCGATGTAGAGGTACATGGGCTCCTTAGCAGTCGGAGCCGCCAGGACTGGCGGCGTAGTCAACATCTTTTTCAGCCGGAGAAAAGCTTCATCCGCCTTGTCGTTCCACTCGAAATGAGTGGTCTTCTTCATGAGCTGGTATAGGGGAAGAGCCTTCTCGCCCAGCCGACTGATGAACCGCCTGATGGATGCCAAGCAGCCGGTGAACTTCTGGACGTCTCGCAGTCGGGTAGGCTTCTCCATCCTTTCGATGGCTTTGATCTTCACAGGGTTGCACTCAATGCCGCGTTCTGAGACCAGGAAGCCAAGGAGCTGGCCGGCTGGTACTCCGAACATGCACTATTCTGGGTTGAGCTTGATTTGAAATTGGCACAGATTTTCAAAGGTTTCCTTGAGGTCTTAGAGGAGTGTACTGCGCTTCTCCGTCTTCACCACAATATCGTATATGTAGATGTGGGAATTTCTGCCGAGTTGCTTGAGGAGGCATTTCTGCAAGCAACGCTGAAACGTGGCACCGGCATTCCTCAGGCTGAATGTCATTGTCAGGTAGCAGAAGGCTCCGAATGGTGTGATGAAGGCAGTCTTGAGGCGGTCTGCCGGGTTCAACTTGATCTGCTGATATCCTGAGTAAGCATCCAAAAAACTCAAGAGCTCGCATCCGGCTGTGGAGTCTATCACTTGGTCTATCCGTGGCAGAGCAAACGGATCTTTCGGGCAGGCCTTGTTGAGGCTCATGTAATCAATGCACATGCATCACTTGTTATTCTTCTTCAGTACAAGGACTGGGTTGGCAAGCCATTCTGGGAAGAAAACTTCCATGATGAACCGGCTGCCAACAGACGGGCGATCTCTTCTCCAACGATTCTTCTCTTCTCATCTGACAGTCGGCGGAGGGGTTGCTTAACTGGCTTGGCATCTTCTCTGACATGTAGCTTGTGCTCGGCGAAATCCGTCGGAACACCCGGCATGTCCTTGGGAGACCATGCAAAGATGTCCCAATTCTCACGGAGGAAATCGATGAGCTTGCTTTCCTATTTGCTGTCAAGGTTCGCACCTATGGCAGTGTACCTCTCCGGGTGCTCTGGGTCCAACGGTATCTTCTTTGTTTTCTTGGCCGGCTTGAAGGATCCTTCGGCTTCCGACTCCTTGGGGTCGGGGGATATGTCCAGCGGGTTGCCGGCCATGGCCACAACCTGGTCAAGGAGCCGCTTCTCGGCAGCGATCACAAGGGACTCGGCCAGCCGGCTACTAGCGGCTGCACAGTCGGACGACTTCTGATAATCTTCGAAGATGGTAATGACTCCCTTGGCGCTTGGCATCTTCATCTTGAGGTAGGCGTAGTGTGGCACCGCCATGAACTTGGCCAAGGCGGGTCGGCGAAGCAGTGCGTGGTACGGGCTTTCCAGGTCAACTACCTCAAACCAGATGGGCTCTCGGCGGAAATGATCTTTGTCTCCGAAGAGGACATCTATCTTGATCTTGCCGATTGGTGAGTGAGAAAGGCCAGGAACTATGCCATGGAAGACAGTCCGACTGGGCAGGAGGTGCTTGTGTTTGATCTTCAATTTCTCCATGGTATCATGGTACAGGATGTTGATGCTGCTGCCACCATCTATCAGTATTCGGGAGAAATGAGTAGCTCACCTCTCCGTAGCAAAGGTTGCGTCCAACACCAAAGCGTAAGAACCCAGAGAAGGCATTACTTCTGGGTGTCAGCTTGGCTCCAACTGATTGGCTTCTCTCACCAATGCATGAACTCTAGGGCTTTAATGGCTACGGCATTCACCTCTCGGGACTGTTGACGCTGGCTGCGCCTATCATCAACCTGGCTGGTGAAGATAACATAAGCTCCATGCTCTTCAGGGAATTCATCTTGAATGGCGCCGGCTGCTGGGCGGGCCGCCGGCTCCTGAGGAGGCGGGGGTGCTTAGCCAGCAGGCAGCGGAGGTAGCAGTCCTTCGCCCTTGGAAATTCGCGTGAGCCAGTGGCACTTCCGAGTGGTGTGGTTGGACGGCTTCGCGCCGCTATGGAATTTGCAGGGGGCATCAAGAGTTTGCTCATAGGAGAAGGCGGGCAACCAATTTAGCTTGCCACCCTTCTGACGCTTGGGAGCAGGATGCCCTTCCGATTGCTGGTCTTCGATTGTCGCCACCTACCGGCTGGTGGAAGCCGGCTGTGGTGCTTTGTGCTTGTTGTCGTTCTGCTGGTGGCGCCGACTGGTATCACCAGCCGGAGTTCGTGGAGCTTGAGGAGCCACCTTACCGGATGCATCAACTTGAATCTCTGTCTTCATGGAGGAGTCGGCCGTGGCATACTTGTCTGCTATGATCAGTAGCTCGTCGAGGGTTGCCGGCTCATCGCAGAGGAGCTTGTGCTTGAGCAGGGTGCCTTCTCTACACCCGGCTGTGAAGTACTCAATGTCCTGCACCTCGTGCACGCCTTCGCAAGAGTTGCGCGGCTCGGCCCAATGCGTGAGGTAGTCGCGAGTCGATTCGTTGGGGCCTTGAACACACAAGGAGAGTTGGCGAGGCTTGGGCGGCCGCTTGTATGTGCTGGTGAAGTTGCGGATGAAGGCTTCGCTGAAATCAACCCAGCTATTGATGCTGTGGGGCTTCAGGCTATTCAGCCATGTCCGGGCGGTGCCCTGGAGCATGAGGGGAACATACTTCACGGCAACACGCTTGTTGCCGTTTGCAATGCTGACGGCTGTGGAGTAGTCGACCAGCCAGTCTTCCGGCTTCACGGAGCCGGTGTACTTGGGCGTATCTCTTGGGAGGGTGAACCCTTTGGGGAAGGGCTCGTCACGGATGCGGGGGCCGAAACAGGGCGGGCCTAGCACGTCTTCTTCTTCTAGCACCAGGGATCGGTTGAGGCGGTAGATCCGGTGGCGGGCATCATTTTCCCCGACTCCTTCTCGGGGGCCAAGGCGGTCGCCGAGTGTCGGGTGGTCAACAGGCGGCGGGGAGACGCGTCCTTTTCTGCGCGGGGGAGGCTGGTAGTTGCCTGGTTGTTCCACCGCCAGTGGGCGGCCGTCACGGTCGCGCTCGATGGTGATGTACGTCCGGCTGCGGCTTGCAGCCGGCTCCTTGTGTCGTCGTCCGCGGGCGCCACAAGTCGGCGTCCGGGATGTCGCGCCATGCTCTCGGCGGGGAGGCGGATCGTCAATCCACTGGTTGGGTGCCTCGGCGCGGCAGCCGCGTCGATGAGCCGTTGGACGCACTCCGTCATGTGGTGACGCTCGTCGCCCTCGAGGTTGTCCAGCTCGTATGTTTTCCCTGGGCGTGGCATAGACGGGGCGATCTGCCCCGAACATGCTGGCAATGGCCGCGCCGTGCTGCCGGACCGTGCCGATGCGGCTGGACCCGCCAGGAGCCGGCTTGCCGCCAACGGCGCGGTCCATCTCGCGCTGGTAAGCCTCTGAGAGGTGTCTCATGCTGGCCAACTTCTTGGCGCTCTCGACGAGCTGGATGCGGCGTGCCTCCTGTGTCTCGGCATCGACGTCTTCTGCAATAGGCGCAGACAGGTCTTGCAGCGCTACCTCGAGCGGGTCTCGGGCACCATCACCGAAAACTCCATCATGGGTGATGACGAGCACCTTCGTGATGGTGCTGCCGCCGCTGTCGGCACGGGGGAGAGGATCATCAACGACCACCACGTTGGTGGGGAATGCGTCGAGCGATGTCGTGTCGGAGTCGACGAGCATCAGGTTGGTGGAGCCAACCGACTCTAAGTCGACGGCTGGCTCGTTGGCGACGTGGAGCTGGTCGAGGAGGTTGTCGAGGCGGCTCTCGGGGCCGTCAGTGCCTGCGTCAGACGCAGGCTCATGGGAGAGGCGGATCTCGCCAACAAGGTCGGCGAGGCAGCTTGCCGCGCAGGCGACCTCCACGCCAAGCAACGCGTCGGCGCAAACGCCATCCGGCGTGCCTGGCTGGCTGCGCTCGCTAGGGAGGAAGAGGGTTCCCGTCCAGAGCAGATCTCCGGACAACGGTGCACCTAGCCCCACGGTGGGCGCCAAATCTCGTGGGTTTGGTGCGACATATGCCAAAGGATGGCTAATCATAATGGGGGCTAGTAAGACGTCGCCGGTGCCAGGAAGCGGGATAAGGCGAAGACATGCACGCCGGCGAATCTTACCCAGGTTCGGGGCTCTCTGTGGAGATAACACCCCTAGTCCTGCTCTGTGGGGTCTCCGCATGATCACTCAAGCAACAATGGTGGCTACAAGCTTGCTCCTTGAGCTGTTTCTCTAGAGGGGGGAGGAGAGCAAGTCTAGCCCTAACTTCCTCTCTCTATATGGGTGTGTGGCTGCACAAGAGGCTAAACCCTTTGCATGGGAGCCCTAGGGGTTTATATAGGCCTACCCCCACGGTTACAATGGTAATCCGGCCGGGTGTAGGCCCGAGCCGTCAGTGTCTCTGATCGGCGGTTTCTCCGCCGGCCAGTGGGGCCCGCCGCCTGGTAGGTCCCACCGTCTATCTGGTACTTGCACGACAGGTCGTACCCGCCGTCTGCGGGTCCTGCCGACTGCTCGATACTGTAGCGATGCGGCTAATGATGCCCGCTTTGTCGGGGGAGGCGTGGCTACAGTGCCGCCGCCTGGTGGGCGTTTACTGTAGCCATACCCTATCTCATCTGGTTAATGGCGCACTGGTCCCCAAAAGGGGGAGGGCCGCTTGGTCATCTGCCGGCTTCTACTGAGCCGACTGGCCAGGGACGGTCGCCTTCTAGTCTTCTCGTTGTCAAGTGGGGCCCGCCGTCTGCGGGCCGTACCGACAGCCCCTCATGGGGGCGCTGCCCCCTCTGACAGGGGTGACGTCAGGGTCAGCATGGCAACAGTGCTGCGCCGAACGGAGGAGCCTGCTTGGTACGGCGCATTGTAGCCTTGCCATGCCCTAGGCTAGGGGGCGTAGCGTGCTGTAGCCACGCCCCGTCTCATCGTATTGATGAGGGCGCAGACTCTGAGAGTGCTTGGGGCCGCCTGCGGGAGCTGGGCTCTCCAGAGGCCGCCTGCTAGGAGTCGGCCCATCTTGAGGCCGCCCCCTGGGCCATACCGCCTTCTAGGAGCCGAACACTTGGACCAGCCGGCGGCGAGAAGGCGACGCTTTGGTCTTGGATTCTTAAGGGGCGCAGTCGGCCCTGATGCCTTGAAATGCCAGGGGGAGCTGATGAGGCTACCCATGGCCAATTACTCCGATAGATTGACAACCCCTTTAACACGTCGGGTTGCGAGTAGTTGTTATTTGTGTGCATGTGCTGTTGACGTAGTGCTGCTTGGTTCTCCTACTGGTTCGATAACCTTAGTCTAATCACTGAGGGAAATACCTACCGTTGCTACGCTGCATCATCCCGTACTCTTTGGGGAAATACCAATGTAGTTCTAGCAGACATCAATGCCTCCCTTGCTAGGCAGGCGAGCTCGATAGGGTCGAAGCTACGCTTGCAGGCCAAATCCAAAGTGCCCCGGAAGCCAAGACCAAAAGACAGAGCCTGGCAGGCTCCGTGCCGGCAAGCTTCCACCAGGATGCCACCGCTCCACCTCATCGTATGCCAGTCACTAATTTGTGCGGTGTCGAGCTCACAAGTGGCTAGGTGGAACCCCTCGAGTACGTGGCAAGCTACTGGAGAAGAGATTAACTTTATTGCACTACAGAAGAAGACACATCCGTGACATTTTGGGCCGAACGAATTTTTTTTCTGTCATGCTTATGACACTTCCATGACAATAATTGTGACAAAACCAGGTATCATCATAGATGTGGTGGACTCCTACTTCTATGACAAAAAATCATGACAGAAAATGGGCTTTTCATCCTGGGGGGGGCGGAGACACAGCTGCATGACATTCTTTGGGCCATCCATGATGGAAAAAACCGTGGTAAAGCGAGGGCGAGGAAAATATGGGGGAGTTCCCGGTTATGGTTGGTGGTCGGGGGCCAAGCGATGCGCGTTTCTCTTGTACACATACGCGTGTGGGTGCGAGGCGTTGGGCTCTAACTGAACCCGAGCGAGGCGTTCACCTACTGAACCCGAGCGATTGCACTCTAGGCTACGCGTTACTGAACCCGAGCGATCGATCGATGGCTGTTAACTGAACCCGATCGAGCAATTCCTTCGCTACAGCTGCTAACTGAAGCTGGTCAAACCTGCTGCCTCCTTCCCTTGATGAACATTGAGCGTTGTTGGGGGGTTGGATGAACAGTTCCCGGTGGGGGGTTAGATGAATAGGACCCCGTGTTGTTGCCGCTGGTTGATCAGGACCCCGATCGATTGAGCCAGTTGAGGGTGGATGAACAGGACCCCGTGGAGGGTTGGATGAACAGGACCCCGTGGAGGGCTAGTTGAACAGTAGCCGGTGGAGGATGAATGCTATGACAATTGTTATGCCCCTTCGTTCTTACCGAAGGATGAATGCTATGACAATTGTTATGATCCCGTTGATTCGTTTGAAATATTCCTTTTTGATGAACTTGATCCCGTTTCCACCGTGGAGGGCTGGTTGAACAGTAGCCGATGGAGGGCTGGATGAACAGTAGCTCGTGGAGGGGTGGTTGAACAGTACCCCGTGGAGAGGGCTGGTTGAACAGTAGCGGGTGGAGGAGCGCGCGGTGGAGGCTGGATGAACAGGAGTCCGTGGATGAACAGTCGCAGGTGGAGGCTGGAGGAGGTCAACGGTGGATGAACAGTAGCCCGTGGAGGCTGGAGGAGGTCGACGGTGGAGATGAACAGTATCCCGTGGAGTCCCGTTTTGCGGTACGCCAGACCCCTCCCGATGAACAGGACCCCCGTTTCGACCGTAGCGCTCCAACACAAGTCCGTTTCCTCCGTTTTACGGTACGCCACACCCCTCGTGATGAATAGGACCATGTTTCGACCGCAAGAGATCCAAAAGAAGTCTGTTTCATCGGTTTTGCAGTACGCTAGACCCCTCCCAATGAACAGGATCCCGTTTTGACCTTGGCCGGTCGAACACAAGGCCGTTTCCTCTGTTCTGCGGTACGCCAGGCCTCGTTTCGATCGGTTGTTCCGTCCAAGCCGGTTGGCTCCCGATGAACACGACGACGACGCAGTTTCTCCGTTCCGACCCAGCCATGTACACAAACCCTGGCCGTACATATGCGTGAGTAGGCGTTCGAGACCCCGCCTGTATGTATGTACATGTCGTATTTACTTTCTTGCACCCTGGTTGTACGTACGTGTACATGCTACGTCCGCGCCTCTACTACGACACGTGCCCTTCCTTAAACAGCCACAGTTCATCGCTGCAGCCTGCAGACAGACCAATAGTATGTACGTACATGTTCGCGACCAGAATGACAACGCTACGTATGCTTTGACTAGGTGGGTCCCGACTGCCAGGCACTTCCTTCCATGCGAGGATGTAGCTGGTGGGTCCCAGCAGTCAAGGGGGAAACCTTTTTTCTGCCAAATATGGTGGCCCGTCTGATGGGTCCCTACTGTCAGGTGGAGCAATCTTTATTTTGCGCATAATAAGGAGGCATTTCCTTGTGTGCGGCTGTGGACCCAGCAGTCAGCCTCTCCACGTACAGTCCACTTCTGATGGATGTCCAGCGTTGACCACGTTGACCACGCCGCGCCAAGAGCACCAGGGCGGTGGACGATGGCGAGGCCTAGATATGGGACGACGCGGAGCCGAGGAAGACGCGATAGTGGATGCCCATGCTGAGGGGAGTACGAGCGCTGACTGGTCGGCTGCGGGCTGAGGCTGACGTTGCCAGAAAATAACAGGATGTGCGGGTGGGTAGAGGGATGGCCTGGCGGCAGCACAGCCGGCCACGGGAGCAGGCAGTCCCGCCGGCGCTGGTTTGGGCGGCTAGAGCAGGAAGATCAGACATTGAAGAAGCACGGCGGCCGTTGGATGGACATCCAACAGTCACTGCTCCGTGTTGACTAAGTTGACAAAGCCTTGCGTACGCGTCAAAAAAAATTAGGACAGCATCATCATCAACCTTTTTATAGTAGAGCGTCATCGTCAACCTAGTAGGCCCAGAAGTCAGCCTCCAAATCTGTGGAAAACAGCATACAGCCCATTAGCCATTATTTTCAATAATTTACAGCCATTTGCCAATTCTTAAGGATATTTTGAAGCCCATATTCTTTTTATTAGCATTACAGACCATATATTCTGGGCACTGCTAAAAAATTCAACGAAATTTTGCATATTTTGGTGGGATCTGAACTGTTTTAATCACGAAATTTCGAGTCACGTGAATTTTTTTAATATATCAAAATAAAATTCAAAAAAAATCTCCGCAAAAAAATGAATGAAATTTAAAATATTTGCTAGCAAGATGCCCGTGCGTTGCACGGAACATGAAGATGCATTTGTATGAGTAGTTTATCTCTTGGGAAAAAAGGATGAACGAGGGAAGGCCGTATCTGCCAATGTGGAGAGGAGTGCGGGTAAATTGTCATAGTTTCCTTCCTATCCGTTAGATATAGATCAGACGGCCTATATTGCAGGATGGCAGGCACACCATCATCACCAACTTTGCTTTTTATAAGAGTAGAGAAATCCTGAAAAATGATATTTTTAATGTAATTGCCGCTTGGCTTTGGTTTAAAAACTTACAGACCATTTCTTACAACTTATCGCCCATTTTCTAGGGAAGCCCATTTCTTACTACTTCCCTCCTCGTCTTGAAAGATTTGCAACCCACCAGGGCTGAGAAAAGCAAGTAGGCCGCGGTTGGGTATTCTCCAAAAAAAGAACCGGGCTAGCCATTTTCAGAAAGAAAAAAGATATCAACTGGGCTCGTCATGTGCTTAAATAAAAGCGTAAGCGTGGGCTAATCGGGTCACAGCCCCCGCACAACGCGTAGTTGAGCTCCGTCTCTAAAACTAAAAAAACAACTAGGCGAGCTGCTGCATTCTTGGTGTTATCCAATCGTTGTGTAATTTTCTCATTTATTGACTACATTGACAATGGCGTGGGACCTAGTTGTCAAACAATTAGGAGGAAGTATTTTTTTGGCTTGTAATAATGAGGCACCTGCTTGCGTAATGCAATGACCCTGGTGGGTCCCTGCTATCGGCCTCTCCACGTGCAGTCATCTCCTGATTCCTTTCGGTTGTTGACCATGTTTACAATGCTAGACGGCGGCGGGCACAACGAGCGAACCAAGGAGGAGAATGACGAAGAGGCCTCGGACGGGAACAAACAGGAGCCGTGGAAGTTGCTGCAGTGTGTGGCAAGCGGAGGGGAGTACAAGGGAAACAACATGCAACTCAAGCTTACAAACGGTACAAAAAGCCCAAGGATTAATTGTTCATCAAATTTAGACAAAACCCAGATTGAACATGGCAATAACATCTAACCCAACCACTCTTTTTCGCAGTCGCAAACAAATGGATCGGTTTGATCCATAAAATCAACATCCCGTGCAAAAAATTACTGGAGGATGACTACAAGTTGTTGTAAATAGAAGCTGAGCACGTTCAGAAGCCCATTTGTCCACCTGAAACTTCTTTTTTTGCTATTCAATATGTCCATCCGTGAGAAATCTCTTGCTGAAAAACTTAAGCCTCATGGACAATAGTAACCTCGCATTCAACAGGAAGAATGTGACAAAGCTTCTGTTTGCCTGGTTGGATGCATATCCTTCCATCGTTATTGTCCTCAAACGAATGTCACGAGAACAGAGAAAATCTTGGTGCTTATTACGCCACCGATTGGTTATACGTGTTTCTCCATGTGTTAGTGCCTAAGTATACATGAAGATTGAAAACAGTGAAGGTCTTAAAAAAGAGTATGTCAAAAGAGCCACAGCTGAACGGTTAATTCTAGTACAATATATACGGTCTTTCAATGTGCATGAAATCACCACCTTTATATATAAATTCTCCAAAGATCGAAAGCATCGCAGCAAGCCAATAATTATGTTCAGATCATAACTAAACATTCCGATATATAAGATCTTGATAGAATCCAGCAGCATTGATAGGCTATCCATGGACGAACTCTTCATTGAGCATATAACATAATATTATTACCCAAAGTGTACTCCAAGATGATATAAAACTTATGCGCACAAATGAAAAATGCAGCTTATGATTACAAATGTCTAGATGATAATATACGGTACCTGAAAAAGTGAGGAGCCAAACACCAACTTCTTGTGATCATTAAATGAATCATGAATTACACCCAAGGTCTCTAGTTTGGGCGCAGAGACGACAGTTATTTGCGAAGGTTTATAACAATAATGAAGGAGCAACCTTTGAAATGAAGGGGCATCTTCAATGATGAGTTGTTGTCCTTCAAAACAAATTCCAATGCTTTTAAGGTGAGGCGACTTTATTTGGAGACAACTAATAGGGATTTCTACTCCCAAAACAATCAGCAAGTGCTCCAGGGCAGGGCAACTAGAGTGGATGATACTGTGCACTGAGTCCTCCAATAGATAAACCACAAAAAGCGAAAGTTTTTTTAGCAGTGGGAGTCGAAGCATTTGTACCAGATCGTTTGGTAGATGGCACTGGGCGAAGGTGGCGGTGTGGAGAGAGGAGGAAAACCACGAGATGGACAACAGTGGTGTGGGCACAAATTCTTGCTGTTTGGTTCGTGGTATGAAACTTTTGTGGTAATGGTATAACTCAAACTACTGTAGTCTTTCAAATTCTGGGGATGTCAGCCAAGCGTCCACCGTGCTGGGTATGGACAGCAGGTAGCATGTTGGGACGCAGAGGCGTTGAACGGGGCCCTGCTAGTGAGAGGAGATGATAGCTCTCAGGAGATCAAATTCAGGAAGGACAGAAATCTGACGACAGTCGAGATTGAGGGGCGCGATGCACCATAGCGGGCGCCACCGAGTTGAGAGGACTTGTGTGCGGCAGCAATCCTTGGTGGGGAGAAGCGAGATGATCTCCCCAAGGATGTCGTCCGGGAGATCGCTGATGCGGTCCACCGGAGATTCTACGGGTTCCTCAGATTCGGGTGGGGGGGGCTCGCCGCTTCTCCCCGCGTTGCCGGGTGCGGGATCTACAACCGACGTCGCCGCTAGCGAGAGCCTTATCTTCTTGGCGCTGGGGCCAGCCGGCCCCATTTTCCTCGTGGGCATCGCGCCAAGATCACGGGTTTGAGCAGAGTAGCCAGAGACGAGCGTAGTGGCAGTGCGAGTGGGGAAGAAGGAGGGCTAGGATTTTCTGTAGGAGTGGAAGAAGAGGAGGAGGCGTTTTCTGTGCGAGTGAGGAAGAAGGTGAGCGGGTGTTTTCTGTATGAGTGAGGAAGATGGGGAGCGGGGGGAATTGGGGGGGCGACGGAAGTGGGAGAGTTCAGCGAGGTGCAGTATAAGTGGAAGCGAGGAGGAAGGAGGGTTTTTCTGGGATCGCCCCCTCTTCAAGAAATATGGGCTTCTCGTAGCAAAAAAAAGGGCTTTAAGATGGATAGGCTTTTGTATCGGCCCACTCGGCTGCCCGTGTTTCGTACTAGAGGGCCTTAACACTAGAGGCAACCCATTAGAGACACTCTCCAGCTCAAAAGAAAATAAGAGACGCCTCCAGCTTAATTATGGCTCCACATCGGCAACATTTTTCAACTTGAAAAAAAGTTATAGCTCCTTTCCGGGCCGGCTTGGCATCCACCAAATTAGAGGATGGTGTACTGCATGCAGACACTCACACTGGTCGTAGCGCGGCAAAATGAGGGGTCAAATAACATGCCCAGAATATACATAGATTAACACGGATTGTGGGTGATAAAATCATGTACAAGCGAAATTCCCCTCCATTCCTCTCCAAACCCCTTGGGAGGAGGTTGAACCGAACAAGGCCTAAGACTAACCACAGTGGGAGTAACTTAATTCCATACAGTATCATAAAAGGGTTAATTTGATAAATTCCACTCCAAATCTGGCAATTCCAAGAAATGCCACTATAATTTCCAAACTTTGAAAAATGCCATTTCATGTCATTTCCAGTGGCATTTTTCGAAGTCTGAAGTGGCGTTCTTCAAAGTTTGCAAAAATTGCAGTGGCATTTTTCAAAGTTGGGAAATTGCAGTGGCATTTTTATGAATCGTCATAATTAGAGTGACATTTATCTAATTAACCCATCATAATATGATACTCAACCCTCTCTTTCTTCATTTAATTCTACGCCACCTCATCAAATTTGCCTACTACTAGTTGGCATGCATGATAATACTTATGATACTCCCATTACAACCAGCCTGGTAGAATTAACATTCCTAATCTAAATGGTCGCCACCCGATCTCTTTGTCCTCCTCCAGCATCCGGAAGTGGAAGAATCATGCAAGACACTGGCTGTATTCGCCGGCGTCGCCTCGGCGGCGTCCTTCATGGGATACAATCGGCGGCGGCCTCCCGTGTTCTACTTCTACTCGATGATGGCGGCGGGCAGGGACATGCTGGCCATCACCTCGTCGACATCCGCGGAGGCTTCTTTCTATGCCTACATGTCACGGCCACACGCGCGTCGACGGTGGATGGCTCAGTCGCACACACTGGATGCGCTGTACGACGCGGCGGCGTCGAGGGCAGCGATGATGCCCGTGCCGCCATGCTCCCCGACATGCCAGCGTGGAGCAAGTCGGCACTCTTCCTTGAGCTGTATTGGAGAGGCCAACTGCGAAACCACGCGCTGGCTCAGTGCAGCAACTGCCTCTGACGGGCTAGGCGAGGTAGGTGGAGAAGCAAGCTGCCTCGCTCGTAAGACGGCCTGTATGCCGGAGAACTGCTCTTCCTGCTCGTCGTATACCGCCAAAAGAGTGGGCAAAATGGTGGAAGGAGAAGCTTGGCCGGCGTCCTGCTCCTGAACGGACGTGTGTGGCCGGAGTTGGTTTCTCGCGTTCCACTCGGGTTTAAATGTAGGTTTTTGAATGTGGCGAGGAGGCGGGTACAGCTGGGAGTGCAGCGGGCGGCGCCCTGGGCCGGCGCGCCGCTTAAAATGGCGGACGCAATGAGAGGTTGCGTCCGCCTTGACCCCCTTGACCGTGGACCTTGACGGTGTACGTCACCTTGTGTCCAGATCTGAGATGCCACGTGTACCAGATGAATGACTCCAAGTTTGACCACTGTGATGCTACTAGGTGCAAGCCGAGGAACACTGTTGGAGACACCCCCTCATAATTTTCCTACAGATAAATACATTGATGGTCACTGAAGCTGAGGTCGAAGCACGATACGACCATTGGACTTGAGAATACGCTCAATACAATCATTGAATATGAGTTACAGTAATTATATGGTCACTGGCTCTCCGTAGAGCTCCATGTTTTGTCCAGTTGACTGGTCAAATTTGTATACGTGGAACCTACCATTGCATTGTCATTACTACGTTCTGCATGTCTCATGGGTCCCACCTGTCAACTGATGAAATAAATAAACATGTAAAAAAACAAGGACTATGCGCGCAGAATCCGGAATCTCTAGCTTGCTGATCACGTAGTAGGCTAACTATTTGAATCAATACACTTGAATGCTAATGTACAGATATTTTCCTTTTAAATAATACCCATGCATGCACACACGTCACAAACCACGTCCGCAAACAACACATGGATACCCGTGCCTGCCTTCTTATGCGCCATCTGCGGCTAGGTGGAAGGAGGCTGCGTATGCGTGCCGGACGGCCACACCCACACATAGCCAGTCGCGTGCTCTGCTCTTCTTTGACCCATCGTGCACCACCACCACGGCCACCACACACAGAAGTTGTAGCCAACAAGCAAGGAGACCTGTCCGTGCGCCGCTGCAGCAGCAGCTGATCGCACAAGAAGGCAGGCACCAACCATCATGGCCTTCATTGTCCGGTTCATCGTGCTACAGCCAAGCTTGTCCAAAACAGCACCCTGCTGTGCCATCTCTTGCAGCACCTCTTTGTCGTCGTTGCTTGATGACCAAATGGAGACAAAGGCAAGGCGGTGACGGCTTCGGCCTTAGAGCACCGGCCGAATCCACGCGCGCACACAAGGACATACGGACATTGGAGCATTGGCCAACCCCTTCATTGCCCTTGACATGCTCATGTTTTTCTTGTGCTCGCTGTCTGCTGCGGCCGACGTGCTCTTGCATGCCATGCTTGGCGTCAATGTGCTCCTACATGGAGTCCTGCTCGCGCGTGAACCACTCTTGATCACTGTTGAGTACCCTTGTTAGATTAGAAATTGAACCACTCTTGATCACTATTGAGTACCATTGTTAGATTAGAAATATAGGATAGACTAGGAAATATTCTGACTTGCCGTGTGCTCCAAGATGACCCTGTACTCCTATATATATGCCCATGAGGCTCAAGCAATACAATCAACTATTCCATCAAATCCCTCTCCACCTTCTACTAACAATCACCATGCCGGATCAGCCCCCCGGAGAACCACATCGCATTGCTACCATGGGTCCACGGCCCTAGCTCCTGCACTACATCTTGTGCCTCATGCCATCGGCCGTCTAGCCCGTATCGTCATCATCTGGGTCCTAGAAGATCTCACTCACATCATCATTAGGCATGCAGTCGCCTTCATAGAAAACGTGCGCAGAAGAGTAGAGGCGACTGGGGATGCACCACGTCGTGGGCACTACATACGTGCTCGTGTGCGTGCAGCGTGCGTGCTTTTCCATCGGTGCTAGCTCTAAGGCCGAGGCTGCGGTCGCCTTCGTCTCCGGCTAGTTGTTGAGAAACGACAACAAAGAGGTGCTGCAAGAGATGCGTAGGTGCCGTTGTGTGCGAGCTTCGCCGTAGCACGACGAACCGGACGTCGCCGCAGATGGCGCACGCCTCCATGCAGCCGAGTGTGGGCATGCATGTGTTATTCACGTGCATTCTGCATCCGAGTGTATGTGCATGCATGTGTTGTGTACGTGCATTGTGTGCTCTATGATGCGCGCGTATGTGAATGAATTAGTGCGTTGGCGTGTGTACATGCGTGGCTGCATGCATCCTATACATGCGTGGCTGCATGCATCCTGTACATGTGTGGCTGCTTGCGTGGTTATCAATATAAAATATCTTCAACTTAGCATCCTAATGTATCCTCTCTAGTAGTTAGCGAATAGTTCATGTTCTTTTATTTGTTTATTCCTCTAACTGACTTGTGGAACCACAAGGCAGAGAGAGGACATGTTGTACTAGGCGCCACATAGACTGTTTGACCAATCAACAAGTGCCATACAAATATGATACCGAGCTATACGATGAACCAATGACCGTACAATCATCACAACTCGTATTCAGTGACCGTATTGAGAGTATTCTGAAGTCCGATGACCGTAGTGTGCTTCGGCCTCAACGTCAGTGTAACATCCCAAATTTTCAATTTGGAATGTTATACATAGGTCATCATATGCATATCATATTTTATTTGCATTTTGGTAGTGATCCTAAAAATCCTAAGTAACTCAAGGACCTACGGAGAGAGTTGGGGATTTTATTATTTTCATATTTGAAATTTTCTCAAATATTGAAACGGGGATCATTTTGGTCTTAATTATTTTTCTCTCCAAAAAATATTTCATATTAAAAATATATGAGAGGAGATAATATGACTTCTCCAAAACAAATGAAATATTGGAGGAAAAATGTTAAAATCAAATAAATATTAAAAATATATCATATATGCATTTTTCAAAATTGCATTTTTAGGCCAAGAAAATGTTCACTTTCTTCTAAATATTTAGTTAGACAGCGAAAATTGTTTTTGGCATTTAAAGATTTTTATTTTTATTTATTTAGGATTTTTCTCGGTGGAATCTTATTTAAAAAAACGAACCGACCTTGGGCCGTGCCCGAGCCGGACTCTGTCCACACTCGGGCCTTATAAGCCGCCGAGGCCCGCCCGAGCCGCCAGCCCCCCCGCGCCCCCGAACCCTAGCACCGCCGCCCGCCGCTCGCGCCGCCGCCGCCCGCTGCCGCGCCTCCGACCGCCGCCGCACGCGCCGTCCGCCGCTGCCTCGCCGCCGCGGATCTGGCCGGATCCGCCGCCGTCGTTTTTTCCAGTTAGGTAAAAATTAATCGGTTTTCTTTTAAAAACCCTGTATCTGTTTTTTCGGTTTTTATTCGGTTTAGTTATTTAGCGAACGTTCGTCCGTTCATTCGTTTTAACGAACGTTGTTCACCGGTTAGGTTCAGACAGCGAACGTTGGTTCGTTAGTCTTTTTTTCTTTCGGCCAGGGACCTATCCATGATTACTTTTATCGCAGATTAGCCCCTGATCTTCAAACCCTCGTAACTTTTCAACCGTTTGTCCAAATCTACTAAAACCAATGCCAAAATATTTTTCTCGAGCCCCTCTTTCTGTTTAATCAACTTGAACATGGTTTTGAAAATTTAAAATTTGGTTTCAAGCAGATTTGAATTCGAAGTTCTTTTGACCGTAGTTTCAATTCCGTAGCTCCGATTCGATTGATTCTTTTTGCGGATCGAATCTCTTCAGTTGGTTTTTCAGATTCGATCTTCTTATTTGTGTTTTAACCGTGCATCCTTGCTTGAGTTCTTATGTATGCTATTGTTTGTTTGCGATGGAATTCCCGGAGTGCGAAGCATGCTACAACGAGTCTCTAGGTTTGTCAGCAAGGCAAGTAACACATTGATCGTACTCTTTTCATACCCAGTTTTTTTGCATTAGTTACAATCCTCAAACATTGCATGACTAGGATGTGATTAACTTGTGGGTATTGGGAAGTAGATGAAGAGGTAGAACCTATTGTCCTTTTATTATCAAACTCTTGGGCGTTACTTCTACGCTATGCTTATATTGGCCATGCTATGCTCGTAGACGTGGATTGGGTTTGAGTGTATCCATGACAGATGTGAGATTGTTAATTAATGGTTAACATAAGGTGGCTACTTAAATACACATCTGGGTGGATAGGTTGCGGGCACCTGGAGAATCCAGTGTTGTCCTAGGATATCCCGGAGGACCCGTGTGATCATCCTACGGCTCGCCACCCAGGCTCAAAGGGATCATAAGATTATTCATGCTAAAAACTTCCGTGTGCAACCACAAGCTATTATGGGCCCTAGCATAGTTGAGTATGTTGCATGACCTCTTCCAGTGGTAGGCTAGCAGATGTAGGGGATGTAGGTTGGTATTGTCTACCCAGGGTTAGAGGTAATGCTTCTGAAAGACTATGTCTCGGTCATCCGTTTCTCAAACACCATGTAGTGCGAGAAATCCAACGGAGGAGATCGAGTCTTGTGGGGAAAAGTGCACAAACCTCTGCAGAGTGTACAAACCAATCAAGGTTAGCCGTGTCCCCGGTTATGGACATCTTGAGTATCTGGTACTTGAATTATTGATTTGATCTCATCACTCTAAATTAATTTGTTGGGTTGTTAATTATTTTTAATTGGGATTGAGTTGGAGGAACCTTCTCAATGTTTCAACTACCATGATAGTTAAACAAAACATATTCCTTTTTCTAGGAAAAAATTGGCTTTTCACAAAAACCATATAACCATAGAGCCTCCACTAGCCATATATGCATGTAGTGATAGCATTTATTTTGTTCATGCTCTACTGTGTTACATTTCCAGCATATTCCATGTGCTGACCCGTTTTGGGCTGCAACATATCATGTTGCAGACATTTCAGACGAGGAGTAATGTAGCGACCAGACCTCAAATAGTCTAGTCTCCATGCATCAGTGTCATCCCTGGATCGGTAATGCTGACACGCACAGTACTTTGAAGGATTTATAACAGAGTAGCAATCACACCCTTATTACATCGAATAGTTCAAGAGAACTCAATACAAATAAATATGGCTTAAGGCCGTCTAAATACGATAACAACGGAAGGCTTGGAAGATAAAGTGAGTCCATCAACTCCAACGGCATCACTGAGTATAAGACCACGACCTAAGGCTCCTTACTCGTCGTCTGAAAAGTCTGCGACATTATACATTGCAGCCCGAAAACGGGTCAGCACATGGAATATGCTGGCAATGTAACACATGGAGACTAATGAACAGAATAATGCTATCACTACATGCATATTTGGCTGGTGGAAAGCTCTATGGTTACAGTTTTGCGAAAAGCCAATTTTTCCCTACCACAAAGGAATAAATTTTATTTAACTATCATGGTGGTTGTTAAACATTGAGAAGGTACCTCCAACTCAATCCCAATTAAGAACGTGATTAACCCAATCAAATTAAATTAAGTAACATGATGATGAGATTCACATGATAATCCAAGAACTAGATACTCAAGATTGTCCATAACCGGGGACACGGCTAACCATGATTAGATTGTACACTCTGCAGAGGTTTGCGCACTTTTCCCCACAAGACTCGATCGCCTCCGCTTGATTTCTCGCACTACATGGTGTTGGAGAAACGGATGATTGAGACACAGTCTTTCAGAAACACTACTGTTTACTCCGGGTGGACAGTTACACCTACTTTCCCCTACATCTGCTAGCCCACCTCTTCAAGAGGTCATGTAACCTACTCAACTATGCTAGAGCCCAGAATAGCTTGTGGCTGCACACGAAAGTTTCTAGCATGAATAATCTCATGATCCCTTTGAGTCTGGGTGGCGGTCCATAGGGTGATCACACGGGTACTCCGGGATATCCAAAAATATAGGCAACAGTGGGTTCTCCAGGTGCCTCAATCCACCCAGATGTTTATTTAAGTAGCCACCTTAAGTTGAACCATTAATTAACAATCTCAATCTGTCATGGAAAGATTCACTCAAACCCAATCCACGTCTACGAGCATAGCATAGCAATATAAGCAAACGTAGAAGTAACTCCCAAGGGATTGATAATAAACATGGCAATAGGTACTACCTCTTCTACTTCCCAAAACCCACATATTAATCAGATCCTAATCATGCAATTGTTTGGGGATTGATCTAATGCAATAAAACTGGGTGGTAAAGAGGTATGATCAAAGTGTTACTTGCCTTGCTGATGATCCGTGAAACCTAGAGACTCGTAGTAGCACGCTTCGCACTCCGGGTACTCTATCGCAAACAAACCATACATACATAAGCAATCAAGCAAGGGTGCACGGGTAAAACTCAAAATAATAGATCTAACCATAAAGTTCAACTTAAGAACTCTGGTTTGCAAAAAGAACCAAATCGAACGAAGCAAGGAAACTCAAATGGGGAAAGAAACAAGCTTTGTTTACTAATCTGGACCTAAGTCAAATTTTACAGTAGCAAAAACTTGTTTGAGTTGGTTAAACGGAAAGAGGGTTTCGAGATGAAACTCTAGGCGCTTGAATCGCCTGATTCCGATAAACGAGCGAAAAGTTATACTAAAACGAAAAACAGATCAAAAATCACGATCAGAAATAATCGCCGAAAATCCGAGAAAAAGAAAAACTGACGAACAGGCTAACGAACGAACGTTCGCTGTCTGCGAAAAAAAAGAAAACCGTTCGTTAAAACGAATGAACGAACGAGTGTTCGCCAAATAAACTAAACCGAAAAAAACAGACCTAGGTTTTTTATAAAACCGAACGAAAAACCGGACGGGAAAACCGAACGGTTTTCTCGAGGAAAACCGCCGGAGGCGAGGCGGCGGCTACCTCCGGCGAGGGGCGGCGGGGCGGCTCCGGCGGGCGGCGGCGGCGGATCGGGCTTAGGGTTAGGGTTTCGACGGCTCGGGCGACTTGGGCTATCGGGGCCGGGGCGGCGGCTTATAAAGGCCTGGCCAGGCGGAGTCCTGGCCGAACACGGCCCAAAGTCGGTTTCGCGTTTTTTTTAATAATTTCGCACAGAAAAACAAATAAAGAAATACTAAACGGACTCCAAAATCCCGAAATAAATTTTCCCCGACTTCTAAAATCAAGCCGGACAAGATGAACATTTATTTGGGGCCTAAATGAAATTTTGAAAACCACGTATTTTTCCTAATTCAAATAAAATCAAATAAAATCCAAATAAAATCAAATATTTATTTTTAATATTTTTCCTCCAATATTTCATTATTTGTGGAGAATTCATTTTATCCCCTCTCATATATTTTGATATGAAATATTTTCGGAGAGAAAAATAATAAAAACAAATGATCCTATTTTCAAAATTTGGGAAAACCCAAATATGAAAATAACGGAATCCCCAACTCTCTCCGTGGGTCCTTGAGTTGCGTGGAATTTCTAGGATCGCAAATCAAAATGCAATAGAGTATGATATGCATGATGATCTAATGTATAACATTCGAAATTGAAAATTTGGGATGTTACAAGTAAGGTGTGCTAGGTTGTTTCTCGTGCACTCAGCTATGCCGTTGGAGTTGATGGACTCACTTTATCTTCCAAGCCTTCCTCTATTATCTTATTTAGATGGCCTTAAGCCATATTTATTATAATAAGTTCTCTCTTGAGACATTCGATGTAATGAGTGTGTGATTGCTACTCTGTTATAAATCCATTCAAGTACTATGTGTGTCAGCATTACTGATCCAGGGATGACACTTATGCATAGAGATTTGACCGTTCGAGGTCGGATCGCTACAAGAGGGTATCAGAGCACACGCTGAATGTTGGACACGACCACTAAGATGAGCCATAGGTCACTCTTCTCTACTCATTTCTGACTCCTCTCCATTTTCTACTCTTTAGGATGGCGGACTCAAGGAACAAGTTTGCACAACCGGATGAAGACACACCCTTTGTGCGACACTTAAAGGAAGTCACTAGGTACCTGAACATAGGAATACCAAGCTTCACCGGAACCTACACCGCCACTTTACCAGAAGAGGAGCGTTGGATGATTCGAGTTCAAGTTCCAGGAAGGACATTCACGCCAGTCACTGAGCCCATAGAGTTTTCCTTCGATGCACTAACCTAGAGTCTAGGTAAGAGCATGGCAGCCCACATCGCCATGGGACGCATTGGCGAAGTTTATCACAAGGAGCTTAAGGACACCATCTATCAGATATGTGGGCGCCGTGATGAGCAATGGGAGATGATCATCACCAGGATGGACAGGTCCATTGCAGCTTTCATCCGGGAGTTAAACCAGCATATTCATCGCCAGGAGAACCAGATGTGCGCAAGCTTGATAGATTTGAAGAAGGTGATGACCTGGAACATGGAGCTAGAAGAGGAACTGAAGTCTACACGTGACGGGTATGAGGAGGAAATCGCAATACTAGTGGAGAAGAATGACGACCTAACAAGGAAGCTAGGAGTATTCATGGGAGACCCCGCACCAGGAGGAGATGAGGACCATCCCGAGGACTACATCATCATCGACGACACCGACTCCGACCCCGACAGTAGGGATGATGATTACAAAGACGAAGCTGGAGCGGACATCATGGAGTCTTCCACCGATCAAAATTTCTAGTAGACCACCATATGATTAGTAGTATTCCCCCCATGTATATAGTAGTAGTCCGAGCACTTTTGTAACGATAATTCTAGACCGATTGTATGCCCTTGCTTGAATTGACTTGGTGTGATATGAATGTGTTTGTCTCATGTGCATGTGGGTAGTGTTTTCTCACTAGATCTCATTCTATTCTAATCTCTCCCCTCTAAACCCATCAGATGCCTCCGAGACGTGACACCGGATTTCACTTCCCACCCCAGTTGATCCAATAGCAGAATGCCTTGATACAGCAACTAGTCCAGAACCAAGGCAACAACAACAACAACAACCTACCGCCACCACCCCTAGTTGACAACTTAGCTCGTTTTATGAGGTTGCAGCCGCTGGTGTATTCCAGTAGAACCGAGCCAATAGTTGCTGATGACTGGCTACGCAGGATTGGAAGGGAGTTGACCACCGCAGGTTGCACAGATGCTGAGAAGGTGCGTTTTGCCGCACATCAATTGGATGGACCCGCAGCCGCATGGTGGGAGAATTACACGACCACTTTCCCTATAGCCAATGTCACTTGGGATCAGTTTCAGCAAGCATTCCGCACTGCACATGTCTCAACTAGAGCTATGAGCATGAAGAAGTGTGAGTTTCGCAACTCATGGGGGGCATTGCATGGATGAGTTCGGTAAGTTAGCTCACTATGCCCCAGATGATGTGGCCACCAATGCCGTGAAGCAGGAGAAGTTTATGGAAGGGTTGAATGATGAGATGAGCATGCAGTTGATGGTAGCGACATTCGCTAACTATCAGGAGTTGCTAGACAGGGCTCTTATGATTGAAGGGAAGCAGCAGAAAATTGAGAGCCGCAAGAGGATGTATGGACAGGGGAAGTACAATTCAGGAGCCCAACAGAAGCCTCGTTACACCCCGAACTCGGGAGGATTTACCCACAACCATGGAGGCCATACCCACAATGGAGGAAGTTTGCATAACCATAGTGGCCCCAAGAATGGAAATGGGAATGGAGCAGGCAGCAATCAGAACCGCTCTAACCCAGCAACGCCCGCCAAGAAAGATCTAAGTCACATTACTTGTTTCAAGTGCGGGAAGACTGGACATTACGCCACTGAATGTTCTGAAGCAAAGAATGATAATGGCAATGGAAGCTCTGGGAAGAAGCCCAACCCTTTCAACATGGGACAAGTGAACCACGTGAACGTAGAGGAGGTTGAAGAACAGCCAGATGCAGTTATCGGTAAGTTTTTGGTTAAGTCATTTACCGCTCTCATTCTTTTTGATACTGGTGCATCGCATTCATACATATCAAGGGGATTTGCAGACAAGTTTAAGTTACCCGCCTTAGCCCTTAGGACACCCTTGTTAGTAAGATCACCCGGAGCAGAGTATATGGCCAGCCGATTGTGTGATCGGATACCCTTAACCATTGGTAGCCATATTTTCTTCTCCGACCTAATAATTTTGGAGTCACAAGGATTGGACGTGATACTGGGTATGAATTGGCTATTGAAGTATGGAGGAAACATTGACTGTGCCAGTAGGTCAATCTTGCTCACCACCCCGGAGGGAAAAAGGATCAACTATGTATCCAGGCATGCGCCGAGGAGGACCCAAGTAAGTTCTCTCATGGGAGTTGTTCAGGAGGAAGTGCCGGTTGTGAAGGATTACCCGGATGTATTTCCTGAGGAGCTACCAGGCATGCCGCCGGATCGAGACATTGAGTTTTTGATAGAGTTGTTGCCAAGCACCGGACTGATATCGAAGAGACCGTATCGGATGCCCGCAAATGATCTGGAAGAGATCAAGAAGCAGATTAAGAAGTTATTGGAGAAAGGTTACATTCGACGAAGTTCGTCACCATGGGGAGCCCCAGTGCTCTTGGTTGAGAAGAAGGATGGATCATTAAAAATGGTTGTTGATTATCGTGCACTGAATGAAGTGACGATCAAGAACAAGTACCCACTACCGATGATTAATGACTTGTTTGACCAGCTGCAAGGAGCTAAAGTATTCTCCAATATCGATCTACGATCATGATACCACCCGCTGAAGATCCGAGAACAGGATATACCTAAGACAACCTTCACCACAAGGTACGAGCTATATGAGTACACGGTTATGTCATTTGGATTGACTAACGCCCCTGCCTATATTATGAGCATGATGAATAAGGTGTTCATGGAGTTCTTGGATAATTCTGTCATGGTGTTCATTGATGATATCTTGGTATACTCGAAGAATGAAGAGGAACACAAGGAGCATTTGCGGTTAGTTCTCGAGAAGCTCAGGGAACATCAGTTATATGCCAAGTTCAGCAAATGCGAGTTTTGGTTGAAGGAAGTAGCATTTCTTGGACATGTTATACCGGGAGAAGGTATAGCAGTAGATCCTACCAAGGTTCAGTCAGTCACTGAGTGGTTGGCACCCACCTCAGTTGGAGAGATTCTCATTTTCCTTGGACTCACGGGATACTATCGGAGATTCATTGAGAATTTCTCTAAGATTGTGAAGCCTATGAAGGAGTTGCTGAAGAAGGACACCAAATTCAAATGGACTAAAGAATGTGAAACAAGTTTTCAGGAGTTGAAGAAACATTTGGTTACAGCCCCAGTGCTGATTCTGCCGGATATACACAAGGATTTCCAAGTGTATTGCGACACTTCTCGCTTAGGACTTGGAGGAGTACTTATGCAAGACGGAAGAGTTGTTTCATATGCCTCACGTCAACTTTGACCGCATGAGTTGAATTATGCCACGCATGATTTGGAGTTAGCAGCCGTAGTGCATGCACTCAAAACATGGAGACATTTTCTTATCGGAAACCGTTGTGATGTGTACACGGATCATAACAGTTTGAAGTACATTTTCACACAGAAGGAGCTGAATCTCAGGCAGAGGAGATGGTTGGAGCTTATAAAGGATTATGATATGAAGCTACATTATCATCCAG
The DNA here is from genome assembly GCF_002575655.3 of Aegilops tauschii subsp. strangulata. Lineage (NCBI taxonomy): Eukaryota > Viridiplantae > Streptophyta > Magnoliopsida > Poales > Poaceae > Aegilops > Aegilops tauschii. The sequence goes on from NC_053036.3 coordinate 333,808,457, forward strand.
GAAAGGCCAATGTCGTAGCAGACACTTTGAGCCGGAAGAGTTATATCATACCCTCGTAAGAGGAGGATTGCCAAAGGAGTTAGCCGAGGATCTCAGGGAGCTTCGTTTGGAGATAATCCCTAGAGGTTTTGTCACAGCAATGGAGGTTTAGTCGACATTATCGGGAAAGATTCATGAAGCTCAGAAGGATGACAAAGAAATTGCTGAGATAAAGGAGAAGATGAGTAAAGGAAAGGCCAAAGGTTTTCATGAAGATGAGCACAATACCTTGTGGTTTGAGGACCGTGTTTTTGTGCCCAATAATGCAGAGATCAGGAAGCTGATACTACAGGAAGCTCATGACTCACCATACTCGATACACCCCGGAAACACCAAGATGTATTTGGATTTGAAGGAGCATTTCTGGTGGACTGGTATGAAGAAGGATACCGCCGAGTATGTAGCCGTATGCGAAGTATGTCAGAGAGTGAAGGCAGAACATCAGAAGCCAGCAGGATTACTGCAGCCTATGCCGATACCCGAATGGAAGTGGGATAAGCTTGGCATGGATTTCATCACCGGATTACCCAGGACACGATCGGGATATGATTCTATCTGGGTAGTAGTCAATCGTTTGACCAAAGTGGCTCACTTTATGCCAGTGAAGACCACCTATACAAGTGCGAAGTTGGCCAAGATATATATGACCAGGATCGTATGTCTGCATGGAGTTCCGAGGACCATCGTATCAGATAGAGGAACACAGTTTACTTCAAAGTTTTGGCACCAGCTGCACCAGACTTTGGGTAGGAGGCTAGAGATCAGTACAACCTTTCATTCGCAGACAGATGGACAGACCGATAGAGTCAATCAAATTCTAGAGGTTATGTTGAGAGCTTGTGCGCTAGATTATGGATCTAGTTGGGATGATAACTTGCCTTACGCAGAGTTCCCATACAACAACAGTTATCAAGCCAGTTTGAAGATGGCACCTTTCAAAGCTTTGTATGGAAGGAGGTGCAGGACACCGTTGATGTGGGATGAAGTTGGAGACCATCAGTTGTTTCGACCAGATTTGATTAGAGAGTCCGAAGAGAAGGTTAATCTGATTCGGATAGACTGAGGTAGCACAGTCCAGGCAGAAGAGTTATGTAGACTCAAAATCCAAGGAGGTAGTCTATGAAATCGGAGACAGAGCATATCTTCATGTATCACCTCTGCGAGGAGCAACACGATTCGGAGTTAAGGGAAAGCTAGCCCCGAGATTTGTAGGACCATACCTAGTTCTGGAACATATGGGAGAAGTGGCCTACATGTTGGAGTTACCCGAAGGTTTGTCAGGAGTTCATGATGTGTTTCATGTTTCCCAGCTGAAGAAGTGCCATGCTGAGATGGACGATATTCCCCTGAGAGATATAGTGCCCCTAGAAGCAATTCAATTGGATAGTGATCTGACCTACGAGGAGAAACCTGTCAAGATTCTTGAGTTTGCCAGCCAAGTTACCCGCAGCAAGATTATTAAGTTTTGCAAAGTTCAGTGGAGCCACCATACCGAGGATGAAGCCACCTGGGAACGCCAGGATGATCTAAGGAAAGACCAACCACACCTATTTTCTAGCCAACCAGAATCTCGAGGACGAGATTCATCTTAAGGGGGGTAGGTTTGTAACATCCCAAATTTTCAATTTGGAATGTTATACATAGGTCATCATATGCATATCATAATTTATTTGCATTTGGTAGTGATCCTAAAAATCCTAAGCAACTCAAGGACCCACGGAGAGAGTTGGGGATTTTATTTTTTTCATATTTGAAATTTTCTCAAATATTGAAACGGGGATCATTTTGGTTTTAATTATTTTTCTCTGCAAAAAAATATTTCATATTAAAAATATATGAGAGGAGATAATATGACTTCTCCAAAACAAATGAAATATTGGAGGAAAAATGTTAAAATCAAATAAATAATTTTATTTGGATTTTATCGCTATTTTGTTTGCATTAGAAAAATATGCATTTTTCAAAATTGCATTTTTAGGCAAAGAAAATGTTCACTTTGTTCTAAATATTTTATTTAGACGGTGAAAATTGTTTTTGGCATTTTTAGATTTTTATTTTTATTTATTTAGGATTTTTCTCGGCAAAATCTTATTTTTTTTATAAAAAAGAACCAACCTTGGGCCGTGCCCGAGCCGGACTTTGTCCGCGCTCAGGCCTTATAAGCCGCCGAGGCCCGCCCGAGCCGCTAGCCCGCCCGCTGTCTGTGTCAAAACCGGCAGATCTCGGGTAGGGGGTCCTGAACTGTGAGTCTAAGGTCGATGGTAATAGGAGACAGGGGACACAATGTTTACCCAGGTTCGGGCCCTCTCTATGGAGGTAATACCCTACTTCCTGCTTGATTGATCTTGATGAATATGAGGATTACAAGAGTTGATCTACCACGAGATCGTAAAGGCTAAATCCTAAAAGCCTAGTCTGTATGACTATGGTAATGAATATCCCCCTCTCTGGACTAAGTCCTCCAGTTTATATAGACATCAGGTAGATCTAGGGTTACATACGGTCGGTTACAAAGAAAGGAATCTACATATTTGATCGCCAAGCTTGCTTTCCACGCCAAGGAGAGTCCCATCCGGTCACGGGTGCAGTCTTCGGTCTTCGTACCTTCACATCCCATCAGTCCGGCCCATGGCTAACAGGCCGGACGCCCGAGGACCCCGTAGTCCAGGACTCCCTCAGTAGCCCCCGAACCAGGCTTCAATGACAAGGTGTTCGGCGCGCAGATTGTCTTCGACATTGCAAGGCGGGTTCCTCCTCCGATGACTTCCAAGTAATGTATTCAGCTTTTAATTCAATGTCGCACCCCTCGGCTTCTGTGCATCGATGACTACGGCTTCCACGTGTCGAACGAATACGGAAGGTCAGGGCATTTTTTGCATGTAACACCCCAGCCATGCAAGAAAGAGCGTCTGTTTAAAGAGATTGGATCTCAGATCCATTCGGCACCACACGGAGAAAATCCTCAGAGATTGCTAGGAAAGACCATTCAAACATGGCTAGCATTCCCAGCTCCTCCCCCCGTTCCTACCCAGAGAAAGGCGAGTAGGAGAGGTGCTCTGTGTCCCACAGTCAATTGGCAAAGTTGCAAACGCAGGGATTTCTTCCCCATGCAGATCTGGTCCCTGTTCGAGCAGGGTTGGCCTCCTTTAATGGCGAGACCCAGGCGGAGGACTTCCCCAATCCATCCGGGGGGAGCGAGTGTGTTTCGTCCCTTATCTGTTAAGAGGCGTTGGATTTCCAATTCATCCGTTCCTCCGAGGGCTTCTGGAATATTATGGCCTCCAACTGCACAACTTTACTCCCGCCACTATCCTGCACATTGCGGGTTATGTTGCTTTATGCGAACTATTTCTGGGTATTGAGGCCCATTTTGAACTATGGAGAAAGTTGTATTGTCTTGTCCCACGCAACCACGAGGGGTCAATATTTGAAGTGGGCGGAGCCGAAATATGGCGCATCGCCGATACCGGATACCTGTACGGCACACCAAGGAGGCGTTTGAAGAATGGCCTTCCGAATGGTTCTACATTGAGGATGTCGCACTTCCCGACCCAGTTCGGAAGTGTCACCACAGTTGGTGTCCCTGGAGTCTTGAAGAGGATGACAGTGCAGAAGTTGGTCAGCTCATGAGCAAGACAAAGACGCTCGCCCAGTCCGGATTAACAATGGTTGAGGTAATGGTGACCTTAATAGTGCGAGGGGTTCAGCCACTTCAATATAGTGGGCTTCCAATGTGGCACTATAATGGGGAGGACGACGCCTCCCGCTGTGGTCGGAAAGGACCGGACACCCCTGCCGCTCTGGCCAAGATACTGGCTAGGCTGTTTAAAGGGGAGGAGGAGGAATTCCTTCGCATCAAGCGTAGAGATGGGTATTCTATGTATGACCCTCCCAGCTGGGTAAGTCCTGACCCCTCTGCTTTTACTCATTCCGCTTTCCAAGTCATCTTTAATGAATTCTTAATTCGTCTATTTATAATAGCACTGGCGAAAGATCACCGAGGGGCTTCACAGCCCCGCCCCACAGCCAGAGAACCACAACTCGGAGCTTGACCCTGGGTTTGAAGAGGACCCGGATATATTCGTGGTACTTGCAGCAGGGGTGTTTTACCAGGCGAGCTACGATGGCACGAAAGTGGCCATTATCGCCTTATCCTGGTCTTCTTCCTGCTTCCCACATAAGTTATCAGGAGAAATCCCCCCTGGAAGAGTTTTCTCACACTGCCTCACCCACCGCACTGTCTCATGCTCCAAAGGGGAGGCGTTCGGCACATCATACTACCCCGGGGGCGACTCAAAAGAGAGCGGCTCCTGCACCGAGCAAGGCCTCTAAAAGGAAGATCGGTGAATACACGGTCGGGCCTTCGTCGAAGAGGTATGGATTAGAAAGGATGCTTTAGTAGTCACGTCCATCTGTGACTGTTATGTTTGTCCTCTATCAGGAAAAAGGTTCACCGAACTATGTCCAGGAATTTGGCCAGTCGTACTCCCAACAGCCGGGGTGCAGACCCTGCCGGAGAGACGGGGGCCGATACAGGAATAACACCGGACTATCCTTCGGCCGAGGGCTCGGAAGATATGTCCGTCACCAACTCGGAAGTGGAGAGCACCATGAATCATCGGCGCCGGAGGGCTGTTTTACGGGACCTTGGCTTCCCAAAAGATGCGTTTGATGCCTTTAGCTCGGCTGGCGCATACATTCGAGTTGCTCGAGATGGGCTAGGCAGAGCCACAAAGCAGAATTTAACGGATGTGCAAGGTAAGGTTTCTTTTGTCCGAATAGGATAACTACATGCTAGTAGCTCCCGAGACTGAAAGCAGTTGGCACAAGTGATTTAAGGATCATTGTATGACCAGGTTCTTACGGAGAAGAACAACCTGCTAGCTCAAAAGCTGGAGCAGTGTCGGACACAGCTAAATGCTGATACCGCTGAACTGAAAAAGTCCAAGAAGGCATCCTCTGGTAATGTTCCCCTTCATCGAGGAATAACAATTATATACTAGTTGTGCTAATACTGTTGCTTATCTCATAATAGGATCATCAGATCAACTGGAAGATAAGTTGAAAACCGCTCAAGCGGGAGAGAAAGAGGCAAAAAGACTACATGCCGCAGGCGAGCGTGTTCTGACCCGAGTCAGAGAGGAGAAAAACAAACTCCAGGATTCAAACACCAAACTGGGCGAAGAACTGAAAGATGTGCGGGCCCAGCTAGCCGACTCCGTGAAGGAGAATAAAAAGCTGCGAGGCGCCATATTCAGTACGTGGCCGAATTTACCTTATAACAGTTTGGAGGTAAAAGTCGCTGATATAGCTATGATTGCAGGTATGTTGACGGGCCATCCCGAAGAGGAGGTGTCCGGATCATCAAGTGATCTTCTGCAAGGGCTGTCGCAATTGCACGAGCAAGCTCGGCAGGCAATGCGGAGTGTAGCCAAGGCCTTATGGTCATCCGCCTCCTCTCCAGGAAGTATGGAGGAGCTTGTAGAGCTGTTCAAGGGAGTGCGGCGGCGTATCCGACTATGGAAGACATCGGCCTGCCGGGAGGGTGCGTGAGAGGCCTGGGCCATGGTGAAATGCGGTATACCAAGCTGGATCCAAATCACATGGCCCGGGTCGGACCGCTAGGGTCCAATGGGGAAGAAATTCCAGTTAGTTTAGTATATGACCAAGTAGAGGTGGCCGCTAGATATTCCCAATAGGATTGTAAGTTAGACCGCCTGTTGGACGGTATAGAGGAGGAAGTTTCTGAGTCCTAAGTGACTATGTAGTTTCCTTCTAGCTGGATTGTAAAACGATTGTCATGGCCAACCTTTTCGCTTCGACCTCTCGACCCGAAGGTGCGGAGTGTTTTCCGAATACCTGGGCGGCAAAATAAACCGGGGTATACGTGAAAACCAGGCGTAGGGGTCATAGTTGGTTAAACAGACAAGTTGTATCCGGATAGTTATGTTATATTACATTAAAATTGTAAGAAACATCTTCCAGAGAGAATAGTTCCATTAAGGGTTCCTTTCCCTGGGTGTGCATGCATCAACGTGCATGTCCGGACTGTGATGAAGAAATCACGATGTGTATAGCTTCTGGGGGTTCACGATGGAACGCATGCAACAACACCTTTAGTTTACCGACCGAATATTCCCTTAAGAACGCTAGCTTTCAGCTTCACCCAGTCTGAGGTACACATCCGGATGACCCGGAAGTAACAATCGCAGAGGTGCTCCCTTTATGCCCTAGCCGAACTAACGGGAACGTAGGGCATAAGCACAGGAGCCATGCAACCCAGCTTGGCCAAAACTTAAGTCATATCGATGCATATAATGGCGAAGAAAAGGTACATATGGGAGAAAACGCATATGTGGTGAGCTTGATGCTCGGAAAATGATAATAGCAAGCTCCTCCAGGAAGCCCCCAGGTATAATTGACGTACACACTGGAAGATTTATGCGTCTTGGGTGCACGGTCTAACCGCACGAAAGCTTTTAAGGCTATAGAGAAAAAACGAAAAGAGAGAAAAAATGATGGAAACAATAGGGGGAAGGAGATGAACAAAGAGTTCGGCGCTAGGCATAGAATGTTCGGAGTCTGGCCGCGTTCTAGGGGTTCGGCTCTAGTCGATTGTCTGACGCATCACGCAAGCGGTACGCCCCTCCGGTGAGAACTTCGTCGATGATGAAGGGACCCTCCCACTTGGGCTTGAGTTTGTCCTTTTTCTTCTCCGGCAGGCGTGGAACGAGTTCGCCGACGTTATATGTTTTGGCCCGCACTTCTCTTCTTTGATACCTGCGAGCCTGCTGTTGATAAAATGCGGAACGGGCTTCTGCGCCGTCGCGCTCCTCCTTCAGGGCGTCTAAGCTGTCCTGCCGATTTAGCTTGGCCTCTCTCTCTTCGTACATGCGCACTCAAGGTGAGTCATGAATAATGTCATAGGGTAGCACCGCCTCTGCGCCGTACACCATGAAGAAAGGTGTGTATCTGGTAGTGCGATTGGGCGTGGTCCGCAGCCCCCAGAGTACGGAGTCGAGCTCCTCAACCCAGTGCTTGACTGATTCTTTCAAAGACTGCACTAGTCTAGGCTTAATGCTGCTCATAATGAGACCATTGGCTCGTTCGACTTGACCGTTTGTCTATGGATGATAGATAGAGGCGTAATCGAGCTTGATGCCTAGATTAGTGCACCAGGTTTTTACTTCGTCGGCTGTGAAGTTGGAGCCATTATCAGTGATGATGTTGTGTGGAACACCATAACGGTGTACGACGCCGGATATAAAGTCTATTACTGGTCCGGCTTCGGCCGTTTTAACTGGTTTTGTTGGGGAACGTAGTAATTTCAAAAAAATTCCTACGCACACACAAGATCATGGTGATGCATAGCAACGAGAAGGGAGAGTGTTGTCCACGTACCCTCGTAGACCGACAGCGGAAGCGTTATCACAACGCGGTTGATGTAGTCGTACGTCTTCACGATCCGACCGATCAAGTACCGAACGCACGGCACCTCCGAAGTTCTACACACGTTCAGCTCGATGACGTCCCTCGAACTCCGATCCAGCCGAGTGTTGAGGGAGAGTTTCGTCAGCACGACGGCGTGGTGACGATGATGATGTTCCACCGACGCAGGGCTTCGCCTAAGCTCCGCGACGGTATTATCGAGGTGTAATCTGGTGGAGAGGGGCATCGCACACGGCTAAAATATCATATATCAAGTGTGTTCTTAGGTGCCCCCCTGCCCCCGTATATAAAGGAGCAAGGGGGAGGCCGGCTGCCCTAGGCGCGCCAAGGAGAGAGGGGGAGTCCTCCTCCTAGTAGGAGTAGGACTCCCCTTTCCTAGTCCTACTAGGAAAGAAGGGGGGAAGGAAGGAGAGGGAGAGGGAGAGGGAAAGGGGGCTGCGCCCCCCTCTCCTAGTCCAACTAGGATTCCCCTTGGGAGGGGGCGCGCCACCTCCTGGCTGCTGCCCTCTCTCTCCCCTCAAGGCCCACCCGGGCCCAACACTTCCCCGGGGGGTTCCGGTAACCCTCCGGCACTCCGGTTTAATCCGAAACTTCTCCGGAACACTTCCGGTGTCCGAATATAGTCGTGCAATATATCAATCTTTACGTCTCGACCATTTCGAGACTCCTCGTCATGTCCGTGATCACATCCGGGACTCCGAACAACCTTCGGTACATCAAATCACATAAACTCATAATATAACTATCATCGTAACTTTAAGCGTGCGGACCCTTTGGGTTCGAGAACTATGTGTACATGACCGAGACACCTCTCCGGTCAATAACCAATAGCGGGACCTGGATGCCCATATTGGCTCCCACATATTCGACGAAGATCTTTATCGGTCAGACCACATAACAACATACGATGTTCCCTTTGTCATCGGTATGTTACTTGCCCGAGATTCGATCGTCGGTATCTCGATACCTAGTTCAATCTCGTTACCGGCAAGTCTCTTTACTCGTTCCGTAATACATCATCCTGCAACTAACTCATTAGTCACAATGCTTGCAAGGCTTATAGTGATGTGCAGTACCGTGTGGGCCCAGAGATACCTCTCCGACAATCGGAGTGACAAATCCTAATCTCGAAATACGCCAACTCAACAAGTACCTTTGGAGACACCTGTAGAGCACCTTTATAATCACCCAGTTACGTTGTGACGTTTGGTAGCACACAAAGTGTTCCTCCGGTAAACGGGAGTTGCATAATCTCATAGTCATAGGAACATGTATAAGTTATGAAGAAAGCAATAGCAACATACTAAACGATCGGGTGCTAAGCTAACGTAATGGGTCATGTCAATCACGTCATTCTCCTAATGAGGTGATCCCGTTAATCAAATGACAACTCATGTCAATGGCTAGGAAACATAACCATCTTTGATTAACGAGCTAGTCTAGTAGAGGCATACTAGTGACACTCTGTTTGTCTATGTATTCACACATGTATTATGTTTCCGGTTAATACAATTCTAGCATGAATAATAAACATTTATCATGATATAAGGAAATATATAATATTTTATTATTGCCTCTAGGGCATATTTCCTTCAGTCTCCCACTTGCACTAGAGTCAATAATCTAGATTACATAGTAATGATTCTTACACCCATGGAGTCTTGGTGCTGATCATGTTTTGCTCATGGAAGAGGCTTAGTCAACGGGTCTGCAACATTCAGATCCGTATGTATCTTGCAAACTTCTATGTCTCCCACCTGGACTAAATCCCCGATGGAATTGAAGCGTCTTCTGATGTGCTTGGTTCTCTTGTGATATCTGGATTCCTTTGCTAAGGCAATTGCACCAGTATTATCACAAAAGATTTTCATTGGTCCCGATGTACTAGGTATGACACCTAGATCGGATATGAACTCCTTCATCCAGACTCCTTCATTCACTGCTTCCAAAGCAGCTATGTATTCCGCTTCACACATAGATCCCACCACGACACTTTGCTTGTAACTGCACCAACTGACAGCTCCACCGTTCAATGTAAATACGTATCCGGTTTGCGATTTCGAATCGTCCGGATCAGTGTCAAAGCTTGCATCAACGTAACCCCTTACGATGAGCTCTTTGTCACCTCCATAAACGAGAAACATATCCTTAGTCCTTTTCAGGTATTTCAGGATGTTCTTGACCGCTGTCCAGTGATCCACTCCTGGATTACTTTGGTACCTCCCTGCTAAATTTATAGCAAGGGACACATCAGGTCTGGTACACAGCATTGCATACATGATAGAGCCTATGGCTGAAGCATAGGGAACATCTTTCATTTTCTCTCTATCTTCTGCAGTGGTCGGGCATTGAGTCTTACTCAATCTCACACCTTGTAGTAAGGCAAGAACCCTTTCTTTCCTTGATCCATTTTGAACTTCTTCAAAACTTTGTCAAGGTATGTGCTTTGTGAAAGTCCAATTAAGCGTCTTGATCTATCTCTATAGATCTTAATGCCTAATATATATGCAGCTTCACCGAGGTCTTTCATTGAAAAACTCTTATTCAAGTATCCCTTTATGCTATCCAGAAATTCTATATCATTTCCGATCAGTAATATGTCATCCACATATAATATCAGAAATGCTATCGAGCTCCCACTCACTTTCTTGTAAATACAGGCTTCTCCAAAAGTCTGTATAAAACCAAATGCTTTGATCACACTATCAAAACGTTTATTCCAACTCCGAGAGGCTTGCACCAGTCCATAAATGGATCGCTGGAGCTTGCACACTTTGTTAGCTTCCTTTGGATCGACAAAACCTTCCGGTTGCATCATATACAACTCTTTTTCCAGAAATCCATTCAGGAATGCAGTTTTGACATCCATTTGCCAAATTTCATAATCATAAAATGCGGCAACTGCTAACATAATTCGGACAGACTTAAGCATCGCTACGGGTGAGAAGGTCTCATCATAGTCAATCCCTTGAACTTGTCAAAAACCTTTCACAACAAGTCGAGCTTTATAGACAGTAATATTACCATCAACGTCAGTCTTCTTCTTGAAGATCCATTTGTTTTCAATGGCTTGCCGACCATCGGGCAAGTCAACCACAGTCCATACTTTGTTTTCATACATGGATCCCATCTCGGATTTCATGGCTTCAAGCCATTTTGCGGCATCTGGGGTCACCATCGCTTCTTCATAGTTCGTAGGTTCGCCATGGTCTAGTAACATGACCTCCAGAACAGGATTACCGTACCACTCTGGTGCGGATCTTGATCTAGTTGACCTACGAAGTTCAGTAATAACTTGATCTGAAGTTTCATGATCATTATCATTAACTTCCTCACTATTTGGTGTAGGTGTCGCAGAAACTGATTTCTGTGATGATCTACTTTCCAATAAGGGAGCAGATACAGTTACCTCATCAAGTTCTACTTTCCTCCCACTCACATCTTTCGATAGAAACTCCTTCTCTAGAAAGGATCCATTCTTAGCAACGAATATCTTGCCTTCGGATCTGTGATAGAAGGTGTACCCAACAGTCTCCTTTGGGTATCCTATGAAGACACATTTCTCCGATTTAGGTTCGAGCTTATCAGGTTGAAGTTTCTTCACATAAGCATCGCAACCCCAAACTTTAAGATATGACAACTTTGGTTTCTTGCCAAACCATAGCTCAAAAGGCGTCGTCTCAACGGATTTCGATGGTGTCCTATTTAGAGTGAATGCAACCGTCTCTAAAGCATAACTCCAAATCAGTAAGAGACATCATAGATCGCACCATATCTAATAAAATACGATTACGATGTTCGGACACACCATTATGCTGTGGTGTTCCGGGTGGCGTGAGTTGCGAAACTATTCCGCATTGTTTCAAATGTAGACCAAACTCGTAACTCAAATATTCTCCTCCACGATTAGATCGTAGGAATTTAATTTTCTTGTTACGATGATTTTCAACTTCACTCTGAAATTCTTTGAACTTTTCAAATGCTTCAGACTTATGTTTCATTAAGTAGATATACCCATATCTGCTCAAATCATCTGTGAAGGTGAGAAAATAACGATATCCGCCATGAGCCTCAATATTCATCGGACCACATACATCTGTATGTATGATTTCCAACAAATCTGTTGCTCTCTCCATAGTACCGAAGAACGGTGTTTTGGTCATCTTGCCCATAAGGCACGGTTCGCAAGTACCAAGTGATTCAAAATCAAGTGATTCCAAAATTCCATCAGTATGGAGTTTCTTCATGCGCTTTACACCGATATGACCCAAATGGCAGTGCCACAAATAAGTTGCACTGTCATTATTAACTCTGCATCTTTTGGCTTCAACATTATGAATATGTGTATCACTACTATCGAGATTCATTAAAAATAGACCACTTTTCAAGGGTGCATGACCATAAAAGATATTATTCATATAAATAGAACAACCATTATTCTCTGATTTAAATGAATAACCGTCTCGCATTAAACAAGATCCAGATATAATGTTCATGCTCAACGCTGTCACCAAATAACAATTATTTAGGTCTAATATTAATCCCGAAGGTAGATGTAGAGGTAGCGTGCCGACGGCGATCACATCGACTTTGGAACCATTTCCCACGCGCATCGTCACCTCGTCCTTAGCCAATCTTCGCTCAATCCGTAGCCCCTGTTTCGAGTTGCAAATATTAGCAACAGAACCAGTATCAAATACCCAGGTGCTACTACGAGCATTGGTAAGGTACACATCAATAACATGTATATCACATATACCTTTGTTAACCTTGCCATCCTTCTTTTCCGCCAAATACTTGGGGCAGTTCCGCTTCTAGTGACCAGTTTGCTTGCAGTAGAAGCACTCAGTTTCAGGCTTAGGTCCAGACTTGGGTTTCTTCTCCTGAACAACAACTTGCTTGCTATTCTTCTTGAAGTTCCCTTTCTTCTTCCCTTTGCCCTTTTCTTGAAACTAGTGGTTTTACTGACCATCAACACTTGATGCTCCTTTTTGATTTCTACCTCCGCTGCCTTTAGCATTGTGAAGAGCTCGGGAATAGTCTTATTCATCCGTTGCATGTTATAGTTCATCACGAAGCTCTTGTAGCTTGGTGGCAGTGATTGAAGAATTCTGTCAATGACGCAATCATCCGGAAGTTGAACTCCTAGTTGAATCAAGTGATTATTATACCCAGACATTCTGAGTATATGCTCACTGACAGAACTATTCTCTTCCATCTTGCAGCTATAGAACTTATTGGAGACTTCATATCTCTCAATCCGGGCATTTGCTTGAAATATTAACTGCAACTCCTGGAACATCTCATATGCTCCATGACGTTCAAAACGTCATTGAAGTCCCGGTTCTAAGCCGTAAAGCATGGCACACTGAACTATTGAGTAGTCATCAGCTTTGCTTTGCCAGACGTTCATAACTTCTGGCGTAGCTCTTGCAGGAGGCCTGGCACCTAGCGGTGCTTCCAGGACGTAATTCTTCTGTGCAGCAATGAGGATAATCCTCAAGTTACGGACCCAGTCCGTGTAATTGCTACCATCATCTTTCAACTTAGCTTTCTCAAGGAACGCATTAAAATTCAACGGAACAACAGCACGGGCCATTTATCTACAATTAACATAGACAAGCAAGATACTATCAGGTACTAAGTTCATGATAAATTTAAGTTCAATTAATCACATTACTTAAGAACTCCCACTTAGATAGACATCTCTCTAATCATCTAAGTGATTACGTGATCCAAAGCAACTAAACCATGTCCGATCATCACGTGAGATGGAGTAGTTTCAATGGTGAACATCACTATGTTGATCATATCTACTATATGATTCACGCTCGACTTTTCGGTCTCTGTGTTCCGAGGCCATATCTGTACATATGCTAGGCTCGTCAAGTTTAACCTGAGTATTCCGCGTGTGCAACTGTTTTGCACCCGTTGTATTTGAACGTAGAGCTTATCACACCCGATCATCACGTGGTGTCTCAGCACGAAGAACTTTTGCAACGGTGCATACTCAGGGAGAACACTTTTATCTTGAAATTTTAGTGAGAGATCATCTTATAATGCTACCGTCAATCAAAGCAAGATAAGATGCATAAAGGATTAACATCACATGCAATCAATATAAGTGATATGATATGGCCATCATCATCTTGTGCTTGTGATCTCCATCTCCGAAGCACCGTCATGATCACCATCGTCACCGGCTCGACACCTTGATCTCCGTCGTAGTATCGTTGTCGTCTCGCCAACTTATTGCTTTTACGACTATCGCTACCGCTTAGTGATAAAGTAAAACTATTACATGGCGATTGCATCTCATACAATAAAGCGACAACCATATGGCTCCTGCCAGTTGCCGATAACTCGGTTACAAAACATGATCATCTCATACAACACATTATATCACATCATGTCTTGACCATATCACATCACAACATGCCCTGCAAAAACAAGTTAGACGTCCTCTACTTTGTTGTTGCATGTTTTACGTGGCTGCTACGGGCTTAGCAAGAACCGTTCTTACCTACGCATCAAAACCACAACGATAGTTTGTCAAGTTGGTGCTGTTTTAACCTTCGCAAGGACCGGGCGTAGCCACACTCAGTTCAACTAAAGTGAGAGAGACAGACACCCGCCAGTCACCTTTAAGCAACGAGTGCTCCGAACGGTGAAACCAGTCTCGCGTAAGCGTACGCGTAATGTCGGTCCGGGCCGCTTCATCTCACAATACCGCTGAACCAAAGTATGACATGCTGGTAAGCAGTATGACCTATATCGCCCACAACTCACTTGTGTTCTACTCGTGCATAGCATCAACGCATAAAACCAGGCTCGGATGCCACTGTTGGGGAACGTAGTAATTTCAAAAAAATTCCTACGCACACGCAAGATCTTGGTGATGCATAGCAACGAGAAGGGAGAGTGTTGTCCACGTACCCTCGTAGACCGACAGCGGAAGCGTTAGCACAACGCGGTTGATGTACTCGTACGTCTTCACGATCCGACCGATCAAGTACCGAACGCACGGCACCTCCGAAGTTCTACACACGTTCAGCTCGATGACGTCCCTCGAACTCCGATCCAGCCGAGTGTTGAGGGAGAGTTTCGTCAGCACGACGGCGTGGTGACGATGATGATGTTCCACCGACGCAGGGCTTCGCCTAAGCTCCACGACGGTATTATCGAGGTGTAATCTGGTGGAAAGGGGCACCGCACACGGCTAAAATATCGTATATCAAGTGTGTTCTTAGGTGCCCCCCTGCCCCCGTATATAAAGGAGCAAGGGGGAGGCCGGCTGCCCTAGGCGCGCCAAGGAGAGAGGGGGAGTCCTCCTCCTAGTAGGAGTAGGACTCCCCTTTCCTAGTCCTACTAGGAAAGAAGGGGGGAAGGAAAGAGAGGGAGAGGGAGAGGGAAAGGGGGCTGCGCCCCCCTCTCCTAGTCCAACTAGGATTCCCCTGGGAGGGGGCGCGCCACCTCCTGGCTGCTGCCCTCTCTCTCCCCTCAAGGCCCACCGAGGCCCAATACTTCCCCGGGGGGTTCCGGTAACCCTCCGGCACTCCGGTTTAATCCGAAACTTCTCCGGAACACTTCCGGTGTCCGAATATAGTCGTCCAATATATCAATCTTTACGTCTCGACCATTTCGAGACTCCTCGTCATGTCCATGATCACATCCGGGACTCCAAACAACCTTCGGTACATCAAATCACATAAACTCATAATATAACTGTCATCGTAACTTTAAGCGTGCGGACCCTTTGGGTTCGAGAACTATGTGTACATGACCGAGACACCTCTCCGGTCAATAACCAATAGCGGGACTTGGATGCCCATATTTGCTCCCACATATTCTACGAACATCTTTATCGGTCAGACCGCATAAAAATATACGTTGTTCCCTTTGTAATCGGTATGTTACTTGCCCGAGATTCGATCGTCGGTATCTCGATACCTAGTTCAATCTCGTTACCGGCAAGTCTCTTTACTCGTTCCGTAATACATCATCCCGCAACTAACTCAGTAGTCACAATGCTTGCAAGGCTTATAGTGATGTGCATTACCGAGTGGGCCCAGAGATACCTCTCCGACAATCGGAGTGACAAATCCTAATCTCGAAATATGCCAACTCAACAAGTACCTTTGGAGACACCTGTAGAGCACCTTTATAATCACCCAGTTACGTTGTGACATTTGGTAGCACACAAAGTGTTCCTCCGGTAAACGGGAGTTGCATAATCTCATAGTCATAGGAACATGTATAAGTTATGTAGAAAGCAATAGCAACATACTAAACGATCGGGTGCTAAGCTAACGTAATGGGTCATGTCAATCACGTCATTCCCCTAATGAGGTGATCCCGTTAATCAAATGACAACTCATGTCAATGGCTAGGAAACATAACCATCTTTGATTAACGAGCTAGTCTAGTAGAGGCATACTAGTGACACTCTGTTTGTCTATGTATTCACACATGTATTATGTTTCCGGTTAATACAATTCTAGCATGAATAATAAACATTTATCATGATATAAGGAAATATATAATACTTTATTATTGCCTCTAGGGCATATTTCCTTCAGGTTTGGCCTCTATCCACTTGGTGAATTTGTCCACCATGACCAGTAGATATTTTTTCTTATTGCTTCCTCCTTTAAGGGGTCCTACCATGTCCAGTCCCCAGACCGCAAAAGGCCAAGTGATGAGGATTGTTTGTAGGGAAGTGGGGGGCATATGGCTTTGGTTGGCGAAGAGTTGGTATCCGACGCAACGTTGGGCAAGGTCCTGGGCATCTACTCGGGCCGTCGGCCAATAAAATCATGTACGGAAGGCCTTGCTAACAAGGGCCCGAGCTGCGGCGTGGTGCCCGCCGAGACCAGCATGTATCTCAGCCAGGAGCTGCTACCCCTCCTCCTCAGAGATACATCTTTGAAGGACTCCGGTAGCTCTTTTCTTATAGAGCTCTCCGTCATGAACCTTGTAGGCCTTTGAACGCCAGACAGTTCGGCGGGCCTCATTCTGATCCTCAGGAAGTTCTTTCCTATTAAGGTAGGCCAGGAAGGGTTCGGTCCATGGGGCAATGACTGCCATAATGAGATGGGCCGACGGTGTTATTTCGGTGGCTGAGCCATCGATGATATTTGTATGTTCGGAATATGGGGTTGTGTTCGGATCCGGACTAGTGTTGCCGCTTTCCCCCTGCCACATCACGGATGGCTTAAAAAGCCTTTCCAGAAAGATATTAGGTGGTACGGGGTCGCACTTGGCGCCAATACGAGCGAGAACGTCCGCCGCTTGATTACTTTCTCGGGCCACGTGATGGAACTCGAGCTCCTCGAACCGACCCGACATTTTTAGGACGACATTATGATAAGCTGCCATCTTTGGATCTTTGGTGTCGAAATCTCCATTTATTTGAGATATTGCAAGGTCTGAGTCCCCGCGCACCTCTAGACGTTGTATGCCCGTGGAGACAGCCATCCGGAGACCATGCAATAAGGCCTCGTATTCGGCTGCGTTATTAGTCTGTGTATAGTATTTGGAGTACGTACGAACGACGTCTCCAGTAGGATATGTTAAAACGACGCCCACTCCTAGCCCTGCCAGCATTTTGGAGCCATCGAAATATATAACCCAATTGGAATATGTGCCGTACTTTTTAGGGAGTTCGGCCTCTGTCCATTCGGCAATGAAGTCAGCCAGTACTTGGGATTTAATAGCTCGACGTGGTTTGTATGTAATATCAAATGGAAGGAGCTCAGTGGCCCATTTGGCAATCCGGCCCGTGGCATCGTGGTTGTTTATTATGTCGTTGAGTGGTACTTCGGAAGCCACCGTGATTGAACACTCCTGGAAGTAGTGTCATAGCTTTCGGGATGCCATGAAGACCGTGTATGCTATCTTTTGATAATGGGGGTACCGGGATTTGCATGGTGTGAGGACAGTGGATACGTAGTCTACTGGCTTCTGAAGCGGGAATTTGTGTCCGTCCTGTTCTTGTTCAACGACGAGCACGGCGCTCACCACCTCATGTGTTGCCGATATGTATAGTAACATGGGTTCGCCGACGTTTGGCGCGGCCAGGATTGGGTTGCTCGCTAGAAGGGTTTTTATTTCTTCCAGTCCGGTTGTTGCCGCGTCCGTCCACTCGAAGTGATCGGTTCGCCGTAGAAGGCGATAGAGTGGCAGTGCCTTTTCTCCCAATCTGGAGATAAAGCAGCTTAGAGCTGCCACGCAACCCGGGAGTTTTTCGACTTGTTTAAGGTCTGTTGGCGTAGCCAATTGTGACAGAGATCAGATTTTGGCTGGATTTGCTTCAATTCCTCTATTGGAAATGATGAAGCCCAACAGTTTTCCAGCGGGGACGCCGAAAACACACTTTCCAAGATTGAGCTTAATGTCATACGCGTGGAGGTTGTCGAATGTGAGATGTAAATCGTCTATTAGTATTTCGACGTGCCTAGTTTTGACGACGTGTCCTGTGGTAGCATCAATGATTTGATCAATGCGGGGGAGGGGGAAGGGATCCTTAGGGCCAGCCTTATTGAGGTCTTTAAAATCGACGCACAGGCGCCAAGATTTGTCCTTCTTTGGTACCATCACTAGGTTTGCCAGCCAGTCCGGATGTTTTATTTCTCTAATGAATCCGGCCTCAATTAGCTTGGCTAGCTCCTCCCCCATAGCTTGGCGTTTGGTTTCAGAAAGCGCTGCAGTGCTTGTTTGACTGGTTTGTATCCTTTTAATATATTGAGGCTATGTTCAGCCAACTTGCGTGGGATTCCAGGCATATCAGAAGGGTTCCAGGCGAATATATCCCAGTTTTCGCGAAGGAAATCCCGTAGCGCGGCGTCGACCATTGGGTCTAGTTGTGCTCCAATAGATGTTGTCTTCTTGGGGTCCGTTGGGTGGACCTGGAATTTGACTATTTCTTCTGCCGGTTTGAAGGAGGTGGATTTGGGTCGTTTGTCTAAGATCACATCGTCCCTATCCATCGTGGAGCGCAGTGCGGTTAATTCGTCGGCCGCGAGGGCTTCAGATAATGCCTCAAGGGCCAGGGATGCGGTTTTGTTTTCGGCGCGGAGTGCTATGTCCGGATCACTGACAAGAGTGATTATGCCATTGGGCCCGGGCATTTTGAGCTTCATGTACCCGTAATGAGGTATAGCTTGGAAGCGTGTAAAAGCATCTCGCCCCAACAGGGCGTGATATCCACTGCTGAAAGGAGCCACTTGGATGGTTACTTCTTTGGACCGATAATTCTCCGATGTGCCGAATACCACGTCAAGTGTGATTTTTCCCGCACACCGCGCCTCCCGACTGGGAATGATTCCTCAGAAGGTCGTGCTGCTTTGCTCGATGCGGCTCCTGTCTATTTCCATTTTGTGGAGTGTATCCTCATAGATGAGGTTTAGTCTGCTGCCGCCGTCCATGAGGACCTTGGTGAGTCGAAAGCCGTCTATGATGGGACTGAGGATTAATGCGGCTGGCGCTCGGACTGTCCTGTATTTTGGTTCGTCACCGGCATTAAAGGTTATAGCCGTGTCGTTCCAAGGGTTTATCGCGGTGATTTGACAGACTTCGGCGAGGTCGCGGAGTGCCCTTTTGTGCTTATTGTTTGAAGCGAATGTCTCAAAGACCGTTAATACTTTGGGGTCGCGTCTTCTTGGGGGTGTTGCTCTGGGGCATTTTTGTAAGGATGTCCTCACCGCTCTTGGCTACCTGCCGGAGTATCCAACATGCTCTAAGGCTATGGGTTGATATGGTATCCGGTGTTGTGTGTATTTTGCAAGGGCCATCGAGCCTTCCCTCTAGAATGGTTCCGCGCCGCGTAATGGGTTTATATTTCTTAGCTATTGGATAGCGCATGCCATGGGGATGCCCCCTTTTCGCCTGGACGAGAGGTTGAGTTGGGACCGACGGCTCCCAGTAAGCTGCCTGAGCTTTCCATTGCAATGTACTTCTGTACGATAGTTGCCAAGTCAGTGAAGTGTAGTATGCGGCGGTGATTGATGGCATTGAGGATTCCTTTGTCTGTGCAATTGTTGCAGAACGCTGATATCGTGTCCTCGTCGTGGCAATCTTTAAACTTGTTCTTGACAAGGAGGAATCTGGCCCAGAAGTGGTGTACCATTTCCTGAGATTGCTATTGTACGCTCATAAGAGCGCTTATGTCTGGGTGGGTGGGTGGAATTGAATCGGGATCTTGACCCGATCGATGATCCGGAGTCTGAAGATTTTCCAGACTTAACAATCCGGTCTCCGGAGTATCTTCTGATTGCTTAGGCCCGCCGTCCGATTCTACGTTCGGAAGGCCGGTCACATCCTTTCGCTGGTGGGTATCCGGCTCTTCAGGGTCGGCGATCCGAACATAGTTCGTCTTCTATATAGGGGAAGAGTCGTCGTCTCGCTCCTCGACTACCGATATCTGGTGGGTGACCGGTGGAGATTTGATTTCTCTTTGATCGGGCTTAAGCCAGATCTGATCATAATCTGTGGCGATTCCCAGGGCGGCGATGCGATCATGGAGTTTGTTTAAAGACGAAAACTCCGCCGGATCCATCTGTTTGGAGTCGATACGAAGGGTATTTTCGATGGCCCGAGAGGTCATCGTCGGCTTAACGGCCGAACGGTCGGTCATGGTAAAGCCGCCCAGCCGGAGGGTTTGGCCTGGGGCCAGTCCTCCTCCGGCGGTGATATTGTCTTTAAGGACAAGGCGAGTCATCGATCCTGTCGTCGACGTCACAGTGGAACTCTCAATGAAAGCACCAATGTCGGTGTCAAAACCGGCAGATCTCGGGTAGGGGGTCCCGAACTGTGCGTCTAAGGTCAATGGTAACAGGAGACAGGGGACACAATGTTTACCCAAGTTCGGGCCCTCTCTATGGAGGTAATACCCTACTTCCTACTTGATTGATCTTGATGAATATGAGGATTACAAGAGTTGTTCTACCACGAGATCGTAATGGCTAAACCCTAAAAGCCTAGCCTGTATGACTATGGTAATGAATATCCCCCTCTCCGGACTAAGTCCTCCGGTTTATATAGACACCAGGAGGATCTAGGGTTACATAAGGTCGGTTACAAAGAAAGGAATCTACATATTTGGTCTCCAAGCTTGCTTTCCACGCCAAGGAGAGTCCCATCCGGACACAGGTGCAGTTTTCGGTCTTCGTATCTTCACAGCCCATCAGTCCGGCCTATGGCTAACAGGTCGGATGCCCGAGGACACCGTAGTCTAGGAATCCCTCACCCGCGCCCCCGAACCCTAGCGCCACCGTGCACCGCTCGCGCCGCCGCCCGCCGCACGCGGCACCGCCCGCTGCCGCACCACCGCGCGCCGCACGCGCAGCCCGCTGTCGTGCCACCGACCGCCGCCGCCCGCGCCGCCGACTGCCGCCACACGCGCCGTCCACCGTCGCCCCGCCGCTGCCATCGACTGCCCTCGCCGCCGCCGCAGATCTCGCCGGATCCGCCGCCGTCGTTTTTTTCGGTTAGGTAAAAACTGATCGGTTTTCTTCTAAAAACCCTAGATCTGTTTTTTCGATTTTTATTCGGCTTAGTTATTTAGCAGACGTTCGTCTTAACGAACGTTGTTCGCTGGTTAGGTTCAGACAGTGAACGTTCTGTCGTTAGTCTTTTTTTTTTCTTTCGACCAGGCACCTGTCCACGATTACTTTTATCACAGATTAGCCCCTGATCTTCAAACCCTCGTAAATTTTCAACGTTTGTCCAAATCCAGTAAAACCAATGCCAAAATCTTCGTCTCGAGCCCCTCTTTCTGTTTAATCAACTTGAACATGCTTTTGACAATTTAAAATGTGGTTTCAAGCAGATTTGAATTCGAAGTTCTTTTGACCGTAGTTTCAGTTCCGTAGCTCCGATTCGATTGATTCTTTTTGCAGATCGAATCTCTTCAGTTGGATTTTCAGATTCGATCTTCTTATTTGTGTTTTACCTACGCATCCTTTCTTGAGTGCTTATGTATGCTATTGTTTGTTTGCGATAGAATTCCCGGAGTGCGAAGCGTGCTACTACAAGTCTCTAGGTTTTGCGGATCGTCAGCAAGGCAAGTAACACATTGATCATACTCTTTTCAAACCCAATTTTTATTCATTAGTTAGAATCCTCAAACATTGCATGATTAGGATGTGATTAACTTGTGGGTATTGGGATGTAGATGAAGAGGTAGAACCTATTGTCCTTTTATTATCAAACCCTTGGGAGTTACTTCTACGCTATGCTTATATTGGCCATGCTATGATCGTAGACGTGGATTGGGTTTGAGTGTATCCATGACAGATGTGAGATTGTTAATTAATGGTTAACATAAGGTGGCTACTTAAATACACATCTGGGTGGATTGGTTGCGGGCACCTGGAGAATCCAGTGTTGTCCTAGGATATCCTGGAGGACCCGTGTGATCATCCTACGGCTCGCCACCCAGGCTCAAAGGGATCATAAGATTATTCATGCTAGAAACTTCCGTGTGCAGCCACAAGCTATTATGGGCTCTAGCATAGTTGAGTATGTTGCATGACCTCTTCCAGTGGTAGGCTAGCAGATGTAGGGGATGTAGGTTGGTACTGTCTACCCAGGGTTAGAGGTAATACATCTGAAAGACTATGTCTCGGTCATCCGTTTCTCAAACACCATGTAGTGCGAGAAATCCAACGGAGGAGATCGAGTCTTGTGGGGAAAAGTGCAAAAACCTTTGCAGAGTGTACAAACTAATCATGGTTAGCCGTGTCCCCGGTTATGGACATCTTGAGTATCTGGTACTTGAATTGTTGATTTGATCTCATCACTCTAAATTAATTTGTTGGGTTGTTAATTAATTTTAATTGGGATTGAGTTGGAGGAACCTTCTCAATGTTTCAACTACCATGATAGTTAAACAAAACATATTCCTTTGTTGTAGGGAAAAATTGGCTTTTCGCAAAAACCATATAACCACAGAGCCTCCACCAGCCATATATGCATGTAGTGATAGCATTTATTCTGTTCATTGCTCTACTGTGTTACATTGTCAGCATATTCCATGTGCTGACCCGTTTCGGGCTGGAACATATCATGTTGCGGACTGTTCAAACGAGGAGTAAGGTGCGCTAGGTCGTTTATCGTCCACTCAGCTATGTCGTTGGAGTTGATGAACTCACTTTATCTTCCAAGCCTTCCGCTGTTATCTTATTTAGATGGCCTTAAGCCATATTTATTGTAATAAGTTCTCTCTTGAGACATTCGATGTAATAAGCGTGTGATTGCTACTCTGTTATAAATCCATTCAAGTACTATGTGTGTCAGCATTACCGATCCAGGGATGACACTTATGCACAGAGATTTGACCGTTTGAGATCGGATCGCTACACTCAGTGACCCCGGTGCATTTATCTCATTTTCCTATTCCTGCATTTTAAGTTCCTACGAAGATAGACTTGTTCGGTTCAACCGCCTCCCTAGGTGTTTGGAGAGGAATTGGCCAGGGCGAGGCGGCTCTATAGGTGGGCAGGCAGCAAAAATGGGGGGAAACGCGCAAGGTTTTGCAAACGCTCCACCGCGAGGTTCCTTGCTCCTTCTAGGTCATCGGGAATCTATGTTCTTCCACTCTTTTTCTTGACGTGAGCTTTGTTCATCCTTTTGCCAACACACGAGACATCTAGCATCAAGGTGCACGTGTCATTTAAGAAAATGGAGATAATCAGAGAAGCAGTGTGTAAGTGAGTCGTGCACTTCGATGGCACCTACTACGCAATATTTCTTCTCATGGATGGCACGTGAGTAGTGCACCTACTCAACGACGCAGCATGGGATGGTAGCCATGACACACTACTAGGAAAAGGGCTATAGACAATATGCACACTAATGGCGCACCAGACATGCGGTGCGCCACTACTATATAGCAATGGCGCACCGTGTGCTGGTGCGCTATTAGTGTGATAGACACTAATGGCGCACCACAACCATGGTGCGCCACTACTAACAATTTTTTTTTCTTTTTTCAAAAATACTAATGGCGCACCTTTCTATCTCTCACCCGCCCACTGCCCCCCCCCTACCCGACCCGTACTGCGCTGCCGCCGCCCCCGCGCCCTGTGCAAACCGCCGCCGCCGCCGTCCCCGCACCTTCCCACTTCCCCTCCCCTCGCGCTGCTTCACCCGACTAGGTCGTCGCCGTCCCCGCGACCACCGTCGTCCCCGCACCCCACCAAGGAGTCCAGGAGCTCACCACGGATCAAGGTCTTCTTCCACCTCCGGCCACCGCGGCCTCACCGTTGATCTGTGTCACCTCGTCAACCCCGGCCCCGCACGAGCTCGCCATCGTCTTCCTCTCGGTGAGCTGCACCGGTTCCCCTTTCCACCCCCCTTCGATTTCGTCGCCGTAGACTGTCGCACCACCGCGCCCCAGCTCCTGGTTGCCGCCCCCCGTGGCCGTGCTCCCCTCGGCCCCTGGCCGCGCTCCCCTCGGCCCCTGGCCGCGCCCTGGCCCCGCCCAGGCGCGCTCACCGCACCGCGACCGCGCCTCCACTACGCTCGGGCCGCGCCCAGCCGTATCGCCCAATTTGGATTACGGTCGGAGATGGTTGTGAGCATAACAGCATGAACAATAGGGCTTCTTTGCTTGTGTGTTCCTGCTGCTTGACTAATTGAACACCTGCTGTTGCTACTGTGGGACAATGTTTCTTCTTTTCTTCCTGATGTTGCTATTTCCATTGAAGTACTCACATGTGTTCTAGATGAGCTGCTGCTAGTTAGTTCCCCTTAGACTACATTCCAGATTGCATAGCATAACTCCAGAATTTTGTCATTGCACACCTGCGCATATATTTCTGTTGTGAGCATAAGTCCAGATTTTATTTATCTGTGATTCGTATTGGGTTAATAATCTGCAGCTAGTTGTATTTTTAATTCACTAGCCTTTTACTTATACATGAGAGAAGTGGGAAGCTAAGTCAATAGGAGCTAAAGTCAACCCTTGGCTTGTTACGTGAGCTCAAACTAGTACCTAGTGAGTGTTTCATGTACTGAACTTGGATTTCCGGTGTTTTTGTAACATCCATGTAAGGTGCATAGCAGCCCTATTTTCTGCTACATCCTTTGTTTAACCAAATTAGTTAGGGATGATAACCCATTCATGAGCAATATTGCGAGATGTTGGTTGCCTTTTAGAGAAAATCTGGATCGTGGGGTGACTCTGACTGTAAACTGAACTTGGTTCGGTTAAAAACTGCACTGTCAAATCTGGACAGCAAGCTTATATCTGAAAAATGTGTTAGCTAGGCTCAGAATTTTGAGTTGGCCCCTTTACATAAGTTTTAGATAAAGTTTCAAGGTTTCTTTAGAGTATTTATTTGTGTCGTTTGGATGTACGGTTTGAGTGCAGCTATCAGTTTAGTTTGCTGTCCCGAAATATATGTTCCTGGGTACAGTATATTGATATGGGAGATTAGGCCCTGTTAGAGGTGGTATTAAAATAAAGTTACAACATGAAAATTTTAGAGGCTGTTCTGTAGATACTTAAAACACATATCACTTGTCAGGTTTCGTTTGGTATATTAAATCCTATGAAATTATCAAAGTGGGCTGTACTATATTGGACAGAATTTTATGTTTGGACTTGGGTGAATGTAACCAGACTTATACTCTCAGATTTTGTCATAGTTGATTGTGTGAGGACTTATAATGTGATAAAGTATATACGTTGTTGCAACACCTATATAATGTGATAAAGTATATACATTGTCATCTAAGTTGACCTGATTTTGATTTCCGTATGTTATGGGGGGACAACAGACATTGCTATATGTTCATTCTTGAGGGTACAGACTTGCTAATCTATTGATAATTTTTTGTTGGGTGACCTATTAGATCTGGAATGGAAGCTCACATAAGTTGAGCTGATTTTTGTCCATATGAAAGCAGAGGACCATATGGTCTGTGGCCTTTTCATCCATATGAAAGTAGAGGCACATTGTGGTGCTAGTTTGCTGGGTTTTGTCTCCGACCATCGTGTCGTGATGATTTTGCAGGTACCCCGAGAGGCCCTTGAGTTTGCCGGAATATCGATTAACTTCCATTCCGTAAAATTCGGGTACTCCATATGTCCTATTTTCAGCAAAGGTCATGCTGAAATTTTCCGTGAATTTTAGCATGACTTTTCTAAAATAGGACATATGGGGTACTTGCGACTAATGCATGGGCCGGGGTATCTTAGTACTTAATTAAGTAGGATCAACTGCCCCTTTATTCTTGTTGCATTAAACCATAGGTGGCAATAGAGCCAAGTGATTAGGCCCAACTTAGAATTCTCCTTCCCTTTTCTTGATAGGGTATATTATTAGAAGATACCCATATATATCAGTCAACCTAGGGTGCCTCGGCATCGATAAACCCTAAATGATGAAAACTTAACTTAGCATTTAGGGTGCCTCAACGTCGACAAACCCTAAATTATAAAACCTTGGCTTTTAGGGTGCCTCGGGGTCGATAAAAACCTAAATGATGAAAGCTTAGGCTTTTAGGGTGCCTCGGTGTCGACAAACCCTAAATGATAAAAGCTTAGCTTTTAGGATGCCTCGGTGTCGACAAACCCTAAATGATGAGACCATGATCTTGTTCCTTGACAATAACCAACTTTTGGACCAAACTTTTTTCCTATTTAGAGCGAAATATGGCCCACAACGATGAGGCCGGCGGTTCGGGCGGCAAGGCATTCTGGGAGCTGTCCCAGGAGATGGAGGAAGAACCTCACCGCTATGAGGATGCCGCGGAAGACACCGATCCTGACTACACAACCCCTAGTGGCGTCGGGGATGACACCACTGATGGTGCCGCCGAGGATGCCACCACTGATGATGGCAGCGCACGCACAGATGGCATCCAACTGAAGAGGCAACGGAAGGACCGGCGCCTGAACGTGCTCAGCACCGTCAAGGAGGAATTTACTGAAGTGAACTGCGATGGGGATCCAACGGCGCCTAAAGAATAGTCAAGGGGTACTCGGTTCAGCTCGGGTGCATTCTCCGGAGCACCATCTCGATCAACACCGAGAACCTAAGGCATAAGGACCGAGGGAATTTGGGCAACCTCCTCTTCACGAAGCTGCAGAAACGATACAAGTTCCCAGCTGAGTTTGCAAACACACGCCTCTCAGGGAATAAAGTGAACAGTGCCGCCCTCACGAAGATGAGCATGGCCCTGTCTACTTGGAGAAGCGCGGTGAATAGAATGATTAACAAAGGTGAAAGTTATGAGAAGATCAAGGCAAAAAATCCTTCGATCAGGGAAGATGACTACAAGGAGTTCAACATCAAGTGCGAGAGCGGTGCATCCGAGGAATCAAGTCAGTGGGGGAAAGAGATGCGGGACTTGAACTTAGGGGTCCACAAACTCGGTCCCAGCGGTTACAGAGTGGCGGAACCTATATGGGACAAGGAGGACGCAGAGCATGCCGAGCAAGGCCTACCGCCCCGCTTCGAGAAATACCGTGAGAAGCAGACCAGGAACTATGTCAGGGCCCGGTACAAGGAGGACCCGGTAACAAAGGAGCTTACCACGGATCCGAAGACCAAGGCGCTTGAGCATGTTCTGGTAAGGAATACACCCCCACGTAATTAGCTCCATATGGTTGCATTCTAATTAATGAAGCCAAATTTCTAAATGGTTCACATTCCTTCCGCAGGAGACTGAAAGCAGTAGCGCGGGGTTGTCTCAGAGCTCCCCAGCTTGGGACAGCACTCTAAATAGGGCGTTGAACATAATGAAAAACAAGGATAAGCTCAGCAAGCCGTCGTCAGCTGGTCGTGTGGCCGGCAAAGGCTTGTCCACAAAATGGTCGTCATACTATAACGCTGGTGGGCGAAAGGAGAAAAAGACTAGCTCGGAAAGCCAGTCGCGCGAGGTTCAAGAACTCAAGGCACAAGTGGCGCAGATTCCAGAGATTGTCCAAGAGCAAGTGCAACAACAATTGGGAACGACGCTCACCGCCATTCTGCCTAGCTTGATTGAGGGGCTGCAGGCGTGGATTGCGGGCGGCCAATAGGGGCCGCCCCCGGTTCCTAGCTTCACGGCCAGCAACTCACACAACGTGCAGGCGGCGCCATTGGTGTCTCCAGCGGAGGCGGTATTGGTGTCTCCAGCGCCGACATGGGCATTGGAGCTTAATGCACCCGGGTGTACGCCGGCCGGCACCTCGACAGCAAGCGGCCCCTCCGTCAGTTGCACGCCCGCCGTTGGCGGTGCCTCGACATTAGCCGATCTCGACGCCATCACAGTAACTAAGCCTCTCGGCCGATGACTTCATCTCCTTGCCTTTGACTGGGCATCCCTGACGCCATACATGTTTTCGCAGGGCGCCGTCGATGTTCCATGCACTCTCCTGCACTTCATGGGCGGCGAGTTGATCGATGTCACCAAGGGCAGAATCGTTCAACCGGGCAACCACGTGTTCCACGGTAATCCGATGCCACCCACCGTGTATAGGGTTGAACTGGTTCGGGTGCTGCCAGGCTGCGACGAGTTGTTACCTCCGATTCGACCCGCTGGGGCCGACGAAGATGATGTGATGACCCTCAGCGCCTGCGTAAGCTGGCCCCTGCTTTGGCCGAAGAGCCAGATTCATTTGGGGGCGGGGCACACCACCCCACAGACAACACCACCAGTCGTGCCGGCGCCAAGCCATGGCAAGACTGCCGCAACGCTACCGGACATGCCGGACATCCCTATGGCACGTGATCCGGACATGCATATGGCACAGGATCCGGACGACGACGACAACGACGACAGTACATTTACCAACGTCGATAAGTACTTTGCCGAACATGGGTACGGTGACGAATTCTTTGGGCCTCCTTCTAAAGAACCCAACCCTGAAAAAGACGACCGCGATCGAGCTAGTACCGCGGAGAAACCC
The DNA here is from genome assembly GCF_002575655.3 of Aegilops tauschii subsp. strangulata. Lineage (NCBI taxonomy): Eukaryota > Viridiplantae > Streptophyta > Magnoliopsida > Poales > Poaceae > Aegilops > Aegilops tauschii. The sequence continues at coordinate 333,836,847 of NC_053036.3, forward strand.
AATTGCAACAGGCGTCGTCTGGCGTTCAGTTCTCAGGAGACGCCCCCAGCTGCCGCCTTCACCGAGCCTCAGATAGCTGAGGTGCGGAATATTATCAGCCCCAACACACTCAAGAAGGCGGTCTCTGAGCAGAACTCGATCACATTACAGGAGATGAGGAAGAAGGGACGGAAACGAAAGAATAACAAGGGCGGTGCGAGCCAACCGGCACCGAGTACGATCCATGCTCAGGACGGGCCACCTTCACCTAAGGATATCTCGAGGAGGGTGCATGTGCCGGGTAGGCCGATGCTACCAACTAATCTTCTCAATGCTGCAACCGGTGCTATGCGGAGTCTGCATGACAGTGTTCTTTCTTTGGAGAAGCGACGTCTCTCCGAGAATGATGTGGCATACCCGGTTTTCGTGGCCAAGGTGCCAGAGGGCAAGGGCTTTGTGGAAAGGGCCATCGGCGGTTTGATGACATCTTCGCCATGTTTAACCTTCATCCGCTGCACTACACCTTCGTTCGGCTATTTTCGCTGAGTATGGAGATGCGGATCATTAGAGACAAGACCCCGGACATCGTGATAGTCGACCCCTTCTACATGTGTGCCAAGATCTTGGGCAGCGCTGGCGACCGACAAGTCGCGAGTTCATACCTCGAAGGCGTCATTCTGGCAAACCCAGATAAGGATAACTTCCTCGTGCCTTACTTTCCCGAGTAAGTCATCCCCTCATCGCCCCGTAACATATGATTTCTTAGATTTCGATCGTTCTTTTTTTTTCTAACATTCCGTGTTTTGTGCAGTGACACACATTGCACACTCATCCTCTTAAGCCCGAAATATTCCAAGGCCACGTATTTCGACCCGGAACGTCAGTCGAAGAAAGACTACACAAATATCAAGAAAGTTCTTGATGATGTTCTCCCCGGCTACGCCAGATCTGGAGGCACCTTCAGCAGGCCAGTTCGTAGGTACGGCAAGCACATCTTCAGCCACAATACGACGTTCTCCCGCGTCAAGCAGCCGCCTGGCGGTCAGAAGGATGCCTACTACGCCCTCCATCACATGCGGGCGATCGTACGGGACCATAATCACCTTCTGCTACTAAATAATCTCAAAGATTGGGCCGCACGCTTGTCGGCAATCTAGGACGCAGACATCACACAAGAATTCTTTCGCATCCAGTCGGAGTTTGCGGAAATCATCCATCAAGATGTCCTTCGTACCTCGGGGCAGTTCTATCTCAGACATCAACCATCCAACAGTGAGATAGAAACAACGCTACAAATGCAGGCTGACAACGCCTGCGATTTCATGACCATCACGAAAGACGGCGGCTTCATCCACGCTCCGGTCCCTGAGTCGAGTTGAAAGTAGTGATGCTATGTAGTTCTGAAATGTCGATTGGTTCATGTTGTAATATTAAACTTTAATGAACTTGTATGTCTCTTTGGTTTGGACAGTCGTTCAACTTATATGTAATCGATGCTATTTATTAGTAGGACCATGAATTGTGCTTTTAATGTGTTGCTTTTCTCTTCCGATCCTTTTGTTGCATACTTATATATTGCTTATGTATTGTCTGTGAATTGCTACTAACGTTTTGTTTGGCTAGTGCATAGAGATGCCATCATATGTCGTGTACAAGGGTAAGGTTCCCGGAGTCTACGACGACTGGGAGGAGTGTCGGAGATAGGTTCACCGTTTCAGCGGTAATAGTTACAAAGGGTACACCACTAGGGCGGAGGCGGAAGCTAGATATGCGCGCTATCTAGCGGGAGAGAGGAGGGAGCAGAGGAGGAACCGGATGAAGACCAGTTTCATCGCGATGATGCTAATCATGATGACCGCAGCTCTCTTCTATATGATGGTAGTTTAGATGATCGATATCGACTTGTAATGTGAAGACAAACTCGCTACTCGCGGTTTCGAGACTTGTAATGTTCTAACTTTGTTCGGTCTTTTGAATTCGGAGACTAATATGATGAATTGTATTCGGAGACTAATCTTCTATTGTATTCGATAACTCTGCTGTTTATATGTTGTGCTGTCTATATTCTGTGCAGTAATATGTTTTGTAACCTGTGCAAATATCAGAAAAGAAAAAAAATGCCTAATATTCATACTAGTGGCGCACCACCCAGAACTTTAGTGGCGCACTACAAAATTCATACTAGTGGCACATCAGCAAGCAGTGCACCATTAGTAAGCTAGAGACATGGTTAAATATGGCCCCCTGGGAGGCATTCTAATGGCGCACCGTAGGGTATACTAATGGCGCACTACATGGCGCGCCATTCGTATCTGGTATACTAATGGCGCACCTGTGGTGCGCCATTAGTAATAAAATCTAATGGCGTGGTGCTAGTGGCGCACCTGTAGTGCGCCATTAGTAGGCAAAACAGGTGCGCCACTAGCAGCCCTTTTCCTAGTAGTGACATGGTCAACCCTTTTTTGGAGAGAGTACGTACTAAATAACTTTGATGTGTCCCGTCAACTCGCAGAAGGACGAGAAGCTTGCTTACTACGCCTTCTCCCTCGCCAACATGTGCGCGGTGGCTCATAGCACGACGAGAAACTTTTGCTTACAAGCGGTGGACGTGCAGCAGTTCATTTGGTGTCAGATTGCCAGAAGTACTACTGTAGTACCATCATTATTGTTCGACTTCCGAAAGAGGCGAAGAGCCAAGCGCAAGGTCACGTATTAACCTTAGGCTAGCCATAGTGGGAGTAAAATATGTTTACATAAATCCGTATGTTGTATTCCACTTCTGCTATGCATGATACTAGTATATGATACTCCCCATAAAGTAGTAACATAACGCATCCCAAGACATATATGCTTATGTGGCATGGAGTTAATGAGGAGTAATATGTTACCATAAAATAATGCACCCCAATGCAAAATGGGTCTACAACATAATAAATGAAGGCTTGTGTGACACTACATTTATGTTACTACCCACTATGATGATAGTAACATAAACTCCTTCCCGGTTTAGAGCAAGTATAATAGTCTTACTCACCAGGCTACAAGCGATTCCACCTCAGGAAAATTCTGAGCTAGAGGATAGTAAATGCATGTAAAAGAAGAGAGCGAGTGCTTCCTCAGTAGCCCGGCTGCAGCACAGGGTGCGAGAAATAGCAACTCGCTATTGCAGCCCAAAGCCAGCGCTAGCCCTGCTGCTCATAGTCCCCTATGTCTCACAATCCAATCAATTGTATTTTACTTTCTCCCCATGCATGCAAGCATTGATTACTTTGGTCATGCAACAACTCATATAGAGCTAGCATATTACACGAGCTAACTTTTACAGAGGTTGTTGTTGACATGGCACATGTATACAGCCGGTAGCCGGCGTTTCTATTAACCATGCTCTTATAGGGCTTATCTCAAAAATTTCGGTTTCCCGTTTTACAAGTCTCAATTTGATTGTTCCCCATCACATGCTCAGATTTCAAGGTGCATTAATTCATTGCATGCAAGGATTATGAGAAACTTGACCAACGCATGTACTTCATGCATGCATGCATTGCAATTAATGCATTGGTAAAAAACAATTCTTTGAGGAAAATGAGCGCATTAATCGAGTGCTTTTACAAACCACGAAAATTATTCCACCACTCACCATCTACCTTGGTTGGTGAGATTTTTGAATTGAGCCCTATAAACCGGAAAGGAGGTAACATGCATATGTTACTAGTATAAATTACTGCTATCGACGTTCTTGGAACGGGGGTCCCCAGACTTGCCTGCCTGCGGCCCACGGCGTGGCTAAGCCAGCAGGCCGTACGGCCCATCTTCATCAACAAGGCATCCAACACCCTCGCGAGGCGGACGACGCAAGACCTCCTCTGGAGTGGCCTAGCCAGGCAGGCTCACGAGGAGCGGAGATATCAAGGCGGGGCAAACCTCACGAGGCTCTCGTGACGTGAGTCATGACGAACGGCGCCAGGCAGGCGCCAGCGCGCGCAGCGTCCTTATTTCCTCTTTGGTGCTAAGGAGGCCAGTGCAGGCGAAGAGTACTGAGGCATCAGACAAAGGTTGCTATATTGGTGCAACGAGACCAAGACCAGGAGGACGGCGAGAAGGAGGTCATCGTGGATCCCAAGACGGCGTCACCACCAGAGCTTTTCGCAGGCGAAGACCGCTTTTGTCAGGATAGCTTGTACTAGTTGTCCCCGTTCAAATTTGCCCGCCGTTGTTGGCTCCCTTCCCGCTCGATATTTGGGAAGAGGACCAGGGCCTCTATAAATAGGTCTAGCCACCACAGTAGTAGGCATCTCATCGGATCCAGAGCCGCGCACAAGCTCGCGCGCACAAGAACACCTCAACCTCAGGAGGCTGTTCTTTCCTTGTACTGTTCATTATCAGCCCAAGAGGAAATCCACCACCACCACACTGGAGTAGGGTATTACACCACAACGGTGGCCCGGACCAGTATAAACCTCGTATCTTTTTGTGTTGCGAGTTCGTCGAGTTTGTCCGCGAGATCTTAGCGAGCTAGGGCGTAGATCGGTAGGAGGGAAAGACTTCGCGCGCACCCCATTGTTTGAACCTTAAGGGTTTGCTGGAACTGCACATCCGACATTTGGCGTGCCAGGTAGGGGTGCACCGTAGCTTCCCTTCCATCAGTTCGTCGCTCCATTGCTCCGTCGTCTAAATGGCGGACGCTCTCCGTGCTCGAGCTGAGCGTTGGGCTGACTTCACCGCTCGCGTTGCTCAGACGGCTCCCGTCGATAGGCCACCTCGTCGTTCTCCGTCTCCCGTGGCCAACGCTGCCACCGGCCCGGCGGGGAACGAGCAGCAGGCGTCCTTGCTGCATCCTTCGGTGCGGCAGGACGGCCGCACCGCTACTCCATCACTGACCCCTGCAGGTTCTTCGTCTCACGCGCACCGCACTCCCATGGAGGCACGGGCCGCACTCCTCGCGGCGAACGAGCTCCTGCGCTACCGTCCCGTCGACGACCTCTACGAGGAGTGGCTCGACCGCATCGCCGAGCTCGTCCGCGCCGCAGGGGGCTCTCCGGTGCCGTCCCACTATCTGCCTCCCCCTCAACCAGCCGCGGGCGACGGGGCTCATGGCGTGCCTCCACCACCTCAGCCCCAAGACGGCGCCTTGGCACCAAGGCGCGCTGCTCCGCGGCGTGATCCGCCGCGCCCGGCGCCCGCGCACGAAGAGATAAGCTGCCAAGAAATCCCGCGGCCGCGAAAAGCTGCACCTGCGCTCCCTGCGCCACCTCGTCAAGACCGCGCGCCGCCTGCAGCGGCGCAGCGTGGACCTCGTCAAGACCAAGCTCCACCTCCGAAGCGGGCCCCAACAACCACGGACGGCTGCCGCGCCTTCACCCCCGAGCTGCGTAGCGTCGCCTGGCCAGGCAAGTTCAACCCGGACCTGCCTCCTCGCTACGACGACACCGCTGACCCCGCGGAGTTCCTGCAGCTCTATGAGCTGAGCATCGAAGTGGCCAACGGGGATGAAAAGGTCATGGCGAACTGGTTTCCCATGGCTCTCAAGGATGGGGCTCGCTCCTGGCTCCTGAACCTGCAGCACGGCTCGATCTCCTCCTGGGACGAGATGCGCGACCGCTTCGTCGCCAACTTCCAGAGCACTCGCGACCGCCCACCGGCCGCGGGTGATCTACGCCGCATCAAGCAACAACCAGGAGAGACCCTCCAGAAGTACATCCAGCGCTTCAACAACACCCGCCTCAAGACCTCCAAGGTCATGGACGAGGCCATCATCTCTGCGATTTTCGACGGCGTCTGTGACTTCAAGATGAAGGAAGAGCTCGCCATCCACGAGGAGCACTGCACCTCTCAGGAGTGGTTCAACCTGGCGACCAAGTGCGCAAGAGCTGAGGAGGGGCGCCTCTCTCTCCTTGAGCTGCCAGCCATGGGCGCGGAGGAGAAGAAGGCCAAGGCCAAGGACGTGAAGCGCAAGGAGGCAGATGTGCTCGCAGTGGAGCCCGACACCAAGTGGGGCAGAGATCAGCCTGAGTCATCCAAGAACGGCCGACCGTTCTGCGCCTTCCACAACCTGAACACCCACAACACCAGCGACTGTCAAGAGCTCAGAGCCATACGGGAAGGACGCTTCGGTCGACGCCCCGAGCGCAGCGACCGGGGCTACAGCCGCGAAGGAGGACATGGAGGTGGACACTGGGACGACCGTGGCCCGCGCTAGGAGTGGTGCGACCGGCCTCGTGAGGACCGCTGGCAGGACCAACCTCGCGAGGGCGCCTGGAGGGACCTGACTCGTGAGGATCGCCCCCAGGGCAACACCGGTCTTCCCTCGCTGCCGCCACCATGAAGGAACGACGACCACCACCAGGACGAGGGGGCTGGGAGCTTCCAGGAGCCGCGTGAGGTCGCCTGCATCTTGGGCGGCGCCTAGGCCCCGGCCTCTCAGCGCATCTTCAAACAGTTCGCTCGTGAGGTGAATGCGGTGCTCCCCAAGCTCGAGGCCACGCGCCCGCTCAAGTGGTCCCAATGCGCCATCACTTTCAACTCGGCGGATCATCTCAAGTGCGCAGCCACCGCTGGCGCCCTCCCTATGCTGTGCTCCCCAGTCATCAGCAATGTGCAGGTTACCAACACCCTCATCGACGGCGGCGCAGGGCTCAACGTCCTATCCGTCGACAGGTTCGACAACCTCCAAGTGCCATATGAACAGCTCCAGCCCACCAAGCCTTTCTTAGGAGTGACTGACGGTTCCACCACGCCGATAGGGCAGATCCGCCTGCCTGTCACCTTTGGGGAGCGCAAGAACTACCGCACCGAGCTCATCGACTTCGACGTCGCACACATCCGCCTGCCGTACAATGCCATCCTCGGGTATCCAGCCCTGGCCAAGTTCATGGCAGTCACCTACCACGGCTACAACGTTCTCAAGATGCCAGGAAGCGGAGGAATCATCAGGTCCCGTGTGAAGAGAGGGATGCGGTGTGCTCCCTCGAGCGCGCCTTTCAAGCCGCAGAAATCGACGACCCCGACAGCAGAAGTGAAGGCCCCCCGGAAGCCATCCCCAAGAAGAAGCAGCTGCGCCGCACAGGACCTCAGGAGGATGGCGCCGCGGCAGGAGCCTCGTCAGGATCAGCGCCCGGTCCAGGGGTGCCTCCCTCCATCGCATAGGAAAGCACGCCCGGTGCCCTCCTCGGGCAGGGCTCGGGGGCTCTCTTCTGGAGGCCTCAGACCTTGCCAACCTCACGAGGGAGGCGCTTGGGCACCACTTGGAGGCGTGCTTCGCGGCACGTGTCCTTCAGGAGAGCACAGGGCAAGGAGTGTCCACCACCCAGGAGTTCATCACCAAGACCACACAGGAACTGCAAGACGCGAGAGCCATGCGCGGCGACAGCCACTCACAAGGCGCAGCCCCCCATTCGAGCGAGGATGCCGGGCTGCGTGTCTGCGTCGACGTCCCCGGGCTCAACAGGGCCGCATCTCAGGAGCGTTTCTGGCCTTCGCGTGTGGGCCGCTGCGAGGGTCTACCGCAAGCTATGTTCGCATGCCCTTCGGCTTGCCAAGCGTGGCGTGAGCCTATCGACGCGACCTGCGGCGTGTCCTGGCGGCTCAGGAGACCAGGTACCACGCCGTCCTGGAGGAGATGGAGACGGTCTTCAGGGAACCTCCCGAGCCCCCAGAGCCTCCCGAGGCTCAGGGCTTCGGTGGCTCGTGAGGAGCCATTTCTTCAACGCATGCCTTCAGCTGCACCAACTCTACTTCGTCTACAGAACCAGGTGACATCTTCCAAGCTCGTTTAGCTGGGAGCGCCCCTCGGGCTGCATTATTCCCAGGCCGCATGGGTCCGTCCCTGTGGCATGTATCCCTTTTGCTTATGTCTTTAGCTTGCCTTGTTGGGGGCGTCCCTTGGGCTGCATCATCCCCAAGCTGCTCGGGCCGGACCCGGTGGCATGTATCTTCCTGCATTTATCCAAGTTGAATTGGTCTTCATGCTTAACCTGCCAACTGCTATCACCTGCTCGATCATCGCCTCCCCCGGGGCCTCCACATAGGCACGGCACTGGTGCATGGGTCCGTCCCTGTCACGTCGACAAACCTGAGCGGTCGAGCTCTGGCTCGCGGCACGCCCCACGCACGTCACCTCACCAAGCCCTCAGTGCCTTCACCTCATCCAGAGCAACCAGCGGTAGGCTGACAGCCGTAACGGCAAACCGTGTTTCTTCTTGTGCCAATTCACATGAATCCCGCGAAAAGGATAGGAGGCGGCACTGTGAGTCTCCTTTTCTCTCATGCGATTCGCTTGCACGTTAAAAGGGGGGCTCCTGAGCATCACGACTCAGGAGCTCTTACTGGCTCTCCAGCCCTCACCCCCTGGCCTTGACCACGGCATCGCGACTTGGCATACCAGCGGCGGCTGAGCTCGCTCGAGGGCCGGGACCTGAGGACGTAGAGCACTAAGGAGAGCATGAGAGGAGGGAAACTCGTATGGGCCGGCCTAGCTATGCCGCCCGAGTAGGCGCGCAGCCCTAGCGCAACGTCAGGAGTCGCCACGAAATCAACAAGATAAGTCCCCACTCGGATCAGGTAAATGTTTGGGCCTAATGGTCACTCACGCTTTGTCGCAATCCCGTTGCGGCCACGTCAACTCCCTTTCTCGCCTTACCATGGCTGCTTGAGCGCTATGGGGGGCCTCCTGAGCATCGCGCCTCAGGGACACTTACTGGACCTCGGGCCGCACACCTCCTGGCCTTGACCACGGCACGCGACCTGGCATACCAGCGACGGGTGTAGCCTGCCTGGGGACCGGGACCTGTCAGCGTAGAGCAACAAGCTATTGTGAGGAAAGAAAGGGGGGACCGAGCCTTAACGGGACATGCGTTCACCAAATTCTCATAACAGGGAAGATAAGCACAAAATACATTACAAACCCTTACATGCCCCCACCGGGTAATTCATGATTCTTCGCAGAAAACAAAAGTTGATACTAAGGGGAATCCTATCAACATCCTTCCATGGAGGACACCATCATCAAAAGTGGGCCACGGGAGGCTGGCGCCAACCCCATCCAGATCAGCGGCGGCGACGGCCGGACGCCGCAGCCCTGCTCCGAGCACGGCGAGAGCTCGGGGGCACGTAGCTGTCATCGCTCATCTCCGGAGTCTCATAGAGCTCAGGAGAGCTGCTGGACTCCCAAGGGCTGCTGCTGCTGGAGTGGCCGCGAGCGGGACACGCGTCAGCCTCACGCTCCTCTCCGGAGCAGCACTCCAGGCGGCGGCGCTCAGCATCGAAGACCTTGAAGAAGAGCGTGGAGACGCCGTCGTACTCAAGGTGGATCGCGAGGGCACCCCTCGCACGGCAGACCCGCGCGATCTCGGCCCAGCCGCGAGTCATGAAGACCTTGCCGGTGGGGACCGCTTCGATCTCCGCTCCGGTCGCCGGAGCGCTGCAGTCGGCGTGCTGCAACTAGAGCTCGAGAGGCCCCCTCGGCGGCATCACATCGGAGAAGAACCGCGGGAAGCGGATCCAGGAGCTTGGAGGCATCGGCGCCCACAGCACCAACTCGCGCGAGGAGTCCGCGGCATGGACCCCAGGGGCGGCGGCACGAATCGCCGCGGCGCGGCGACCCCGGACATGGCGCGGGAGGCGCTGCTCGTCGCCCCGTCCTCCCGAGCCCTTGGCTCGGGCATACAAGGGTAGCGGGTACCCCGGAGGAGGCCGCTCGTAGTAGGGTCTCGACACCACCTGCATTGCCGCTTCATCACGGTGATGGATCGACCTCTTCTTCAGCGGAAGTGGCCCCGGATCATCATGGGGAGCCTTTCCTTTCTCTTTGGTAGAAAACCTTCTTATAGGCGCCATTGTTGTTAGTAGTGGAGCAAGGAGGAAGAAGCAAGCAAGCGAGGAAGAGATGGGCGACGGGGGCTCCGCCCCCCTACCCATTTATAGCGGAAGAAGGCCAACCGGCGTCTCCCACGATCGCAGGTAATGATGGTTTTCCTTGCATGTCGTAGGGACTTGTCAAGTCGTGCAGTTGCCGAGGAAGCATGGGGAAGCAGAGACGCCCACGTCCAATCAACCACCACGCGTCAACCGAGACTGCAGGCTTTGGGGCCCACGATGCTCCGAACTTGACCCTTGGCTTCGCCGCCAAGCCAAGCCCGAGCGCACCTTGGGCTCGGGGGCTACTGTCGGCGTTCTGGGAATGGGGGTCCCCAGACTTGCCTGCCTACGGCCCACGGCGTGGCTAAGCCAGCAGGCCGTACGACCCATCTTCATCAACAAGGCATCCAAGACCCTCGCGAGGCGGACGACGCAAGACCTCCTCTGGAGTGGCCTAGCCAGGCAGGCTCACGAGGAGCAGAGATATCAAGGCGGGGCAAACCTCACGAGGCTCTCGTGACGTGATCCATGACGAACGGCACCAGGCGGGCGCCAACGCGCGCAGCATCCTTATTTACTCTTTGGTGCTAGGGAGGCCAGCGCAGGCGAAGAGTACCGAGGCATCAGACAAAGGTTTCCATATTGGTGCAATGAGACCAAGACCAGGAGGACGGTGAGACGGAGGTCATCGTGGAGCCCAAGACGGCGTCACCACCATAGCTTTTCGCAGGCGAAGACCGCTTTTGTTAGGATAGCTTGTACTAGCTGCCCCCCTTCAAATTTACCCGTCGCTGTTGGCTCCCTTCCCGCTCGATATTTGGGAAGAGGACCAGGGCGTCTATAAATAGGTCTAGCCACCACAGTAGTAGGCATCTCATCGGATCCAGAGCCGCGCACAAGCTCGCGCGCACAAGAACACCTCAACCTCAGGAGGCTGTTCTTCCCTTGTACTGTTCATCATCAGCCCAAGAGGCAATCCACCACCACCACACTGGAGTAGGGTATTACACCACAACGGTGGCCCGAACCAGTATAAACCTCGTGTCTTTTTGTGTTGCGAGTTCGTCGAGTTCGTCCGGGAGATCTTAGCGAGCTAGGGCGTAGATCGGTAGGAGGGAAAGACTTCACGTGCACCCCAGTGTTCGAACCTTAAGGGTTTGCCGGAACCCCACATCCGACAACTGCCCACTATGACTAGCCTTAGTAGGTGACCTTGCGCTTGGCTCTTCGCCTCTTCCGGAAGTCGAACAATAATGATGGTACTACAGTAGTACTTTTGGCAATCTGACACCAAATGAACTGCTGTACGTCCACCGCTTGTAAGAAAAAGTTTCTCGTCGTGCTGCGAGCCACCGCGCACGCATTGGTGAGGGAGAAGGCATAGTAAGCAAGCTTCTCGTTGTTCTGCGAGTTGACGGGACACATCAAAGTTATTTAGTACGCACTCTCTCCAAAAAGGGCGGACCATGTCATGGCTACCATCCCGTGCTCCGTCGTTGAGTAGGTGCACTATTCACATGCCATCGAGGAGAAAAAATATTGCGTAGTAGGTGCCATCGAAGTGCACGACTCACTTACGCATTGCTTATCTGATTATCTCCATTTTCTTGCATGGCACGTGCACCTTGATGCTAGATGTCTCGCGTGTTGGCAAAAGGATGAACAAAGCTCATGTCAAGAAAAAGAGTGGAAGCACATAGATTCCCGACGACCGAGAAGGAGCAAGGAACCTCGTGGTGGAGCGTCTGCACTCGTAATATTTTATATTATTCAGCAATATAAAATCAACCAATCATCTCCACATTAGACCGGAAGAGTACGCAACACGACAGCCCAGTGTAGTTACATCATACATGGCCAACCCACGCTATCACCATATTTCTTGGCCTCCGTGCGACACCTAGCTCTAGTAATCCACCAGCCCATATCGCTTCTTGCTCCTCGTCTCTCTCAAAGTGCGGCGGGCCGGCGTTTTTGCCATCTATTGAGGTCGGTTAACTCATCACATGTTAGCGACATGGCAAGAGCATTCTAAAAAAATACTGTACTCTATTGTTATGCAAAGAAGAGGAAGCGCTTTGACCGACGGACCAAATGAGACAGGCATGCCGTGCCGTGAGTGGGTCCAGTTTCTCGTTTTGAACGTGTTTGGTGTAGTAGTAACACTTGGTTTTGACTATTGATAAGATTTTATATAGGGCCTAATGTATTCTTCGGGGTTGTCTTTGACTATTGATAAGATTTTATATAATTTGAAAATGATATCATTTGAAGACCCTTTCATGTTCCGTCTCAAAAAAAAGATCCTTTCACGTACGAATTTGACGGTATGCTTTGAGCAACTTGCATGTCCTATACTGCTCGTGTTTGGATACTCTAACTTAGCTAGATGTTAGTCTAACTCCTGACTAACCCTGAACTAACTGTAGCCAAAGAGGTGTTCGGATGACAGGGTTAGATTGACAATAAATGTAGTTGATGGAGAGAGAAAAGTGAGTTTTTAGTGGGCCCCATGATAACTAGCTCCAATTAGCACCACTTGGCTGGTGGGATAGAGAGAGAAAAGCGATTTTTCAGTGGGCCCAATGAGAACTATCTCCAATTAGCACCTCTTGGGTGGGATAGTTTTTTTGGTGGGTTTGGTGCAACTTGCTCCACTTTAACCCTCATGTTTGGATACTTTAGGGCTATTTGAGCCCCAACTAGCTCAAACTAACTCTAACCCATGGATCCAAACAGGGACAAAGTTAGTCTGGAAAAACACATTAAGCCCTATATACATGGACAGACGGAGTACATGATACTAGCAAATGCTCACCAGTAGTAGTAGTTCATTGGTTGGTTTCGATTTTTGATTCAGTTGCCGTGCTGCTACCGTCCAATATTCGTGTGTGGTTGTTTCTAGAATAAAAAAGGAGGTACTCCCTCCGTCTAGGTGTATAGTCATCTTAGGTTGTGCATCACGACCAAGGCGGAGGGGAAACCGAGAGAACTTAATGTTTTTTGCTAGTTAATAGCATTGCATTCAATGAATTAACCACTGCATTTCATGTTTGGTACTAGTCTCAAGTCATTCAAAGCATGCACGGTCCACATCTCTTATTGGTTCATATGTCACGAAACAAGTGTTTTGGGATTATTTGGTTTTCGTAAGGTGACTTACACACCTAGATGGAGGGAGTAGTACTTACTGTGGGAAAGGTGAAGTGATGGTTGCTTCACCCGAGCAACTTAGGCTAGTCATAGTGGGAGTAACTTAGGTAGTAACATAACATATCCCAATACAAATTTGCATACATGGCATGGAGTTAATGAGGAGTGAGATGCTTGTGGTAACATAATATGTTACTGTAACATAACACACCCCGAGGTAAAATGAGTCTATATCTCAATTAATGAAGGCTTGCATGTTACTACCATCTATTCCCTCTGTCCGGAAATACTTGTTATGAAAATGGATAGAAGGGGATGTATCTAGATGTATTTTAGTTCTAGATACATCTCATTTTATCCATTTTGATGGCAACTATTTTTGGATGGAGGGAGTATATGTTACTACCCATTATGAAGGTAGTAACATGGAGTAGTAACATATGCATGTTACTAGTCTAAGTTACTCCGCACTATGACTAGGAATATGTGAGTACCAGCGGATTCAATGAACAGAGAAATGATAGTTGCTTCGTCCGAGCAACTTACTGTGGCGAAGGTGGGGCTCTATGATTTGACTGCTCACTAGTCATTACTACTGCGGCGCAATGACCGGGGTGAATCTTTCCCTGCAGTTGTGCACTCAATATTGCTGCATGGCAGGTGGAGCTCGATGAAGGATGTCCGACATGTTGGCAAAACGAAGTTGAATTATTTCTGGCATTGCTATCAATCCTTCAGGATTTGTTTATATGTATGCATAATTCTAATGAAATTGTATTATGATGCTATGAAGGTCTCAACTTTGGTCCCCGCAGGAAAAAAATGGTTTCAACTTAGGATTCATGTGTCCTCTTGCCTCAAGATTGTCTCGTTACAACATTTCATCAAATACAAATGACACTACCATGGCTGGTAATGCAACTCAATGGTTCGCAGATCAACGCCAATATTCACATCACAACTGAAGGCAAAGTGTGAGAAGGTGTACAAATAAAGAAAAATATATAATTGATCAATGCTGTTCGTAGGCATGGCTCCATTTCCTCAGCACAATGTTCATTGGTTGGCAGCTAGTTTCACCCAGCTCTGTAGCCAAAAAAGAGGTGTATGGAGGACATCACAATCTGATCATTTTGTGCAGCTCCACTAAAATCAAGCTGACCATCCCTATTTGCAAAGATATCTAGTCAGTGTCATTACAATAATAGTGGAACTAGATGATGAAACATGACACACACAAATAGAAGCCGATTACCTCTGCGATCTCTCTTTAGGACTAAGTACTTGTTGGAGACTATTAGGCACGGAGTTGGATAAGGAGGATAGCAAAACCAATCTCCCTTTCTGCAGTCCCACATAAATGTAAAAACGTTGCCCGTGTGACATTTTGGCGGAACTGCACAAAACACTCTTAAGAAAAAAGTGATTTCAGCAGTTCACCAAAAGGTCGCAATAGCCACGAGGTGAAATGGATAGCCCTGTTTGCAAAAGGAGGTAGAAAGGAAACAATTACTGCCCAATAACACGAGTTGAAGACACATACGTTGACAAAAAAGAAGCATATTCCATGTAACAAGGAAAAGATAGCAGCATGGTGGTTTATGAAAAATGGTTTCAGGACGAGATTGCAAGATGGAAAGTACGCCGGCCGAGATACGTTTTAAGCAAACAACTAAAGAAGATCCACATGCAAGATTTTCCACATGCAGCAACGTTGGAAGATGGGCAGTGGAGCAAGGCCATAGGAAGCTGTTCCTGAGGGTCATCAGGATGTAACTAGGAGGGCGCCGGTGGCCGGGATCTGCCCATACTGCGGCAACGAGCAAGTGGCGAAGGCCCTGCCACGCTGGAGCTTGGTCAGAGAGAATGGCGGGTACCGCAGATTGGGGCGTGCTGCCTCAACACTGTCAAACGTAGAAACGATGCACATTCTCCCTTCCGCCGGCGGACAGGATGCGGCCGGATCATTGACCAACGGTGAGAGAGAGAGGCCACCGGCGCCTTGTGTGAGATGGTGTGATGAGAGACAAACCCTGGCAGGAAGGCTCCATTGTATATAGTGGAGCGGATTTTTCTTTTTTCCCGACGATAATCGTTTTATATTCTGTACGTGCCATTGAGGAATATAACTTTATTTAATACTAAAGCATCAAGTCGAACTTTGTTCCGTCTACACGTGGTACACGACCCTCCTTCGAGTAAACAACTGCTACACGCGTCAAATTATCACGTGGGCTGCCTTTTCGTACAGAAATGAACTCCGCTGTGTACCCGCGCGGGTGTGGCCGGGAACGAGACGTGAGTACGTGCGTCATGCATGCACCTCTTCTTTAGGCGCAGGTACGTACGTGGGTGGGTGTGAGAGAGATGGTTTGTGCGAAGGAGAGGCAATATGTCGATGATATCTCAAACAAAAAACGTAACATGTGCAATGTGTGTGAAACAGAGTCATGGATATATCATATATAGAGGGAGCGATCCACGAGAAGAGAGTGGAGGGTCATCGGCATGACATATCGATAGAATCGAAAACATGGATGAATTGTGTGGTTGCGCGATCGATAAATAGTGCCATCAAATTTGCGTTTTCCCACGTCAAAGATACAAGGCGGCTGGCCTACTGGAATATGAGAGGGTGGAGGTGCAGTTTTTCTGTGTGGCATGGATACCTACCTACAACGTTCGACTATCGGTGTGTGTGGGGGGGAGGGGGCAGAGACCTAACTATAGAGAGGTAGATCGACTAGTATATGTGTGGAGAAGGAGAGAGGCCTAGCTATGTATTGAGGGAGATCGGTCGGCATCCATGCATATGGGTAGCAGAGGAATAAGGTTGGGAGAAAGACAACGGTAGAGTGTCGGATGGTTGGTGGTCGAGTTGCTTCTCGTAAATGGTGGGAGAGGCCTACTAGACAAAATGGAGGGTACGGGTGCAATATCAATAAGAGAGGGCCGGGGATGTCTGCATGTCTATGCACGTGCGTGTGAGAGACGGGTCGGGAGGTATGCAAGGATGATGAGGGGGGACGATATGGTTGTGGTAAGCTGACGTAACTACATAGGAAGATCAATCGTCATGTGTCCGAGAACGGGAGAGACATAAATAGTGAGGTAAGTCTATCGGTGCGTGGGGAAAAAGAATTATAGTCGACCTAGCTATATGTAGGGAGATCGGTACGTATACATGCATGCATGTGGTAGAAGCAAATAAGGTCCAGAGAGACAGAAAGGGGGAGGAGGGGTGCGGCTAGGAGGTGGTGCAAGAGGCCTACTATGTCGAGGGGGGAGGAGTGTGCGAGTATGAGATCGATGAAAAGAGGGGCGGGAGTGTGCACCAGCGTGGAACTGTATTGGGCATAGGGGGGCATGGACGGTGAAAAGAGAAGAGGGGAAGTGTGTGTTTGTCGTAGGCACACTTGGCTAGAGAGGTATGTCGACCGGTGTGTGCCGGAAAGAAGGATCCGGGGGGGCTACACACACCGTGCTAATACGTCTCCAACGTATCTATAATTTATGAAGTATTCATGCGATGATATTATCATTCTTGGATGTTTTACAATCATTTTATAACAACTTTATATCATTTTTGGGACTAACCTATTGACCCAGTGCCAGTTGCTGTCTTTTGCTTGTTTTTTACATCGCAGGAAATCAATATCAAACAGAGTCCAAACACCGCGAAACTTTTTGAAGATTTTTTAGGGACCAGAACACACGGGATGGGCCGGAGAAGCACCTGGGGGGTGCCCCGAGGGGGGCACAACCCACCAGGGCGCGGCTGGGGGCCCAGGCGCGCCCAGGTGGGTAGTGCCCACCTCGGTGGCCTCCCGCACGACCTCTTTACCCTATAAATTCACAAATATTTCAAAACCCTTCGGGGTTAACCTAGATCAGAAGTTCCGCCGCTGCAAGGCTCTGTAGCCACCGAAAACCAATCTAGTCCCTTTTTGGCACCCTACCGGAGGGGGGGGAATCATCTCCGGTGGCCATCTTCATCATCCTGGCGGCCACCAGGATGAGGAGGGAGTAGTCCACCCTCGGGGCTGAGGGTTTGTACCAGTAGCTATGTGTTTAATCCCTCCCTCTCGTGTTCTTGAGATGTCTCACTCTTGATGTATTGCGGGCTTTGTTAATATAGTCGGATCATATGGTGTTTTCCCCTCTCTATCTTGTTGTGATGAATTGAGTTTTTCCCATTGTGATTTCGTTGTAATCGACTTGAATACTTTTATGGATTTGAGAACACTTGATATATGTCTTGCAATTGAATACTCATGGTGACAATGGGTATCGTATTGATTCACTTGATATATGTTTTGGCACTCAACTCGCGGATTCCTGAGGTGACATTGGGGTAACCTATGTATAGGGGTTGATGCACGTTCTTGTCTTTGTTTCTCATGTAGAAATCTTGGGGCACTCTTTGAAGTTCTTTATGTTGGATTGAATATTATGAATCTGAATTTTCTTTGCTGTTATTTTAGTACAAACTCTTGGTTAGATCGATGGGAAAGAATAGGCTCGTGTTATTTTAGTATGAACTCTAGGATAGATTGATCGGAAAGAATAGCTTTGAGGTGGTTTCGTACCCTACAAACAATTCCGTCTTATGTTCTTCGCTAGATAGGAACTTTGGAGTGATTCTTCATTGCACGTTGAGGGACGGTTATCTGATCCAATTATATTAGCACTGTTGAGAGGTTGCACTAGTGAAAGTACGGACCCTAGGCCTCATTTTCAAGCATTGCAATACCGTTTTTGTGCCCGTTTACTATTTGGTACCTTGCTGTTTTTATTTATTCATATTATAAAAATATATATCTACCATCCATATTACACTTTTATCACCATGCCTTCGCCGAACTAGTGCACCTATACAATTTGCCATTGTATTGGGTGTGTTGGGGACACAAGAGATTTCTTGTATTTGGTTACAGGGTCGTTTGAGAGAGACCATCTTCATCCTACACCTCTCACGGATTGATAAACCTTAGGTCACCCACTTGAGGGAAAATTGCTACCGTCCTGCAAAATTCCGTGCTTTGAAGCCCAACACATGTCTACAAGAATAAAGTTGCATAGTAGACATCAAGCTCTTTTCTGGCGCCGTTGCCGGGGAGGTGAGTGCATGAAGGTATATCTTTAGATATTACAATTGAATCTTTTAGTTTGTTGTTTTATCACTAGTTTGGTTTATAAAAGAATACTACATAAAAATGGAATTGAGGTTGCATAATATTATTGATCATCTTTATAATATATTTCTTGAAAATGATGGTTCGGAAAATTGTGCTCAATTGTTAGAAGAAGAAGTCAATAAAATGTTTGGCACAAAATATTTGAATGATGAGCATGATTGCAATGTTGTTAGTATGAATTCTTTGAATATACAAAATGCTAATGATGATTGCACAAGTCATGACAAAAATGTTTCCTATAAGCATGTCAATTTTTGCGAAGTGAATTGGGAGTGCAATTGCACACCAATAAGGGAAGATAGATTTTGTAAGAAGCATAAATATTTAGAAACGAAAAAGTTGCAAGAGAGGCTAGATGATTGTGCTAAAAGAGGTAATTTTTTCGCCATCCTTGTGAACTTTGCAATGAACGTGGTCATTTAAATCTCCAATGAAAATTATTTCATGATCAAATCGTGTCAAAAAATTGTGATAACTTGATTACCCTTGAGCATCATAAGGAGCTTAGCCTTCTTTTGGGTATGAAGAAATGTAACATATAACCAAGGGTTTTCCAAATCCCGAGAGATTTCTTGATATTGATCTAGAAGAAATTTATATGTTTTGTGCGGTAAATTGCATTGAGAATCCTTATATTGCCAACTATCTAAAGACAAGAAAACAAATAGAATATGAAGAGAGTAATAACAAAAGGGAAAATATTTCCCAATGCCCTCCTAGTGTTTATTATGATGAATCATGTAACGAGGAGGAGCTTCCTATCCAATCAATCTCTTCAACAAGAAGCTTGAAAAAATTAATTAAACCCACACATGGTGTGGTGAAGAAGAAGAAGAAGAAAAGAAGAAGAAATAATAAAGGTAAAAAGGTATCTCACCCAAATAATGTTGCTCCTATCACCATTGTGCCTCCTGAAAGTGAATCAAATATGTTGATGGAGGATGATGATATTGAGTATGATTTTGTGATACCTACTACTTATTGTAATGATTATGATTGGGAAGACAACGATATCCCTTATGATCTTGAAAATCTTTTTAGCACTTGCTCGGAAGAATATGATAATAATGTTTGCTATACTATTGGTGCCATTCATGCTATTGATAAAAATGATTGTGATGATACGCAAAACCACAAGCTTGGGGATGCTATGTTTAATGAGTATGATATGTTTTAAGATTTATTTCCTGGAAATAATGCTTGTACTAAGCTTGGGGATGCTTTGCTTAATGAATATGATCCTTTGATTCCTTATACTTTCGATAAGAAAATTTATTATGATGATAGCATGCCTCTTATTACATTGATAAAAGTGGGTTTGGAAGAGTGTCAACTCTAGGTAATAGTGAACCCACTATTTTGGAGGGTGTTGAATCTTATTACAATATTGATGAAAGTGGATAGGAGAGGTCATGACTTTATTTAGTGATACATCCACTATTTTGGAAGAGGTTTCAATTGACTATGACAATAAAGTTGCTATCTATGATGATTATTATGATGACATGTATGCCATAAAGAGTGATAAATCTTCTATGCTTGTGCATCATGAAAAGATTGTTGTATCTGATAGTTATATTGTTGAATCCATTCATGATGTTTCTGAAAATTATTATGAGGAAGGAACTTATGCTCTTACATATCTCAATAATATCAAGTTTCTTCTCTATGTGTTGATTGTTTTGAAGTTGCACTTGTTTTGCCTTCCTATCTTAGTTGATTCTTGTTCCCATAAGTTGTTTGCTCACAAAATCCCTATGCATAGGAAGTGGGTTAGACCTAAATTTTCTAGTCATATCATGATGCTCTCTGCATGTTTCAATTGTTATCTTTCATGTGAGCATTATTGAAATCATCATGCCTAGCTAAAAGGCATTAAAGAAAAGCGCTTGTTGGGAGACAACCCAACACTTTTATCTACTATTTTTGTGTGTTCACATTATTATGCTACTGTATTTATCATGTTTTATTGCTTTTGTTTCAATAAAGTGCCAAGTAAAGCCTTTAGGATCATGTTGGGTGATAGTTGCTTTGATCTTGCTGAAAAACATAAACTTTTGTGCTCACGAAAATAATTCTAGTTTTTAACAGAAGAGTGATTTTGAGTTTATTCCTTTTGCAGAAGTTTAATATACAAATTGCTCCCGTGGTCCTAATTGTTTCATAATGTTTGGTGTAGCAGAAGTATGGTAGTTATCCAGATCATTACAGACTGTTCTGTTTTTGACAGATTCTGTTTCAATGCATAGTTTGCTTGCTTTCTAGTTTCTATGGCTTATATTGCTCAATATAAATTGTGGAAATGATATGATACAGTAGGAATTGTGTGGAAGCAATTATGAATCTTGTCTTTGCCAGTACCAAAGTGAAATGGTTTGCTCTTTATCATACTAACCTATCTCACGAAGTTCCGTTAAGTTTTGTGTGATTTAAGTTTTCTATTTTTGGGTGAGATATCAATATGAGGAGAATAAGGAGTGACAAGACCCTAATATTGGGGATGCCCAAGGCACCCCAAGGTAATATTCAAGGAAGATCCAAGCAACTAAGCTTGAGGATGCCCAAGAAGGCATCCCCTCTTTCGTCTTCAACATTATCGGTAACCTCACTTGGAGCTATGTTTTCATTCGTCACATGATATGAGTTTTACTTGGAGCATCAATTTATTTTGTTAGGATTTGATTGCTGTTATTTATAATAATGTTTTCCATCTTTTATTACAATAAAAGTGGCATTGATAGCCTTTGCCATGCTTATTTTACAAGTCTACATGTTGCTGTTTGAAAACAGAAATTTTACCGCTGTTGCAAAAATTCCCTAGAAAAGTTAAAATGTGATAAAATATTGAATTTTTTTGCAAAATAATCTCTGATTAATTATCTACAGTGTGGTAAATTTTTCATAATATTTGGAGTTGAATAAGTATTGATACTCTTGCATTCTTTACAGACTATACTGTTTTGGCAGATTGCTGTTATGTTTGCATTGTTTGCATATGTTTGCTTGTTTAATGATTCTATTTGAGGATATGAGTATTAAATATGCAGAGGCATTTAGTATGCAATGTTGAATAATAATTTTAGTGATTTGCTATAGTAGAGAATGATAAGGTTTTTGCATTGGTTTATACTAACTTATCTCACGAGTTCTTGTTGAGTTTTGTGTGGATGAAGCTTTTGAGATTTAGGAAAACCGTGATATGAGAGGAATTAAGGAGACACATAAGCTCAAGCTTGGGGATGGCCCGGTAGGCATCCCACCTTTCTTCTTCAATAATTATCAGTTATTATGGGTCGAGCCTAAGTTTTTGCTTCTTCACATGATGTATGCCATTCTTGGATTGTCATTTTGTTTTGCTTTGCTTGCTGTTTTAATAAAATACTTGGATCTGAAAGTTTTTAAATAAAATAGAGTCCTGAAATAGTTGCCAGGGAGGCTAGGTAAGCGGCACGCACATCCCGTCAACGAAGCTCTTTTTCTATGGAATTACTCTTGTGCTTCACTTATATCCTATGAGTAAATTGTTGAATAAATTGAATGTCATGAAGTTGAAATCATATCATGCCTAGTGGTAGCTTCACATTGTGTTTAGAAAGTGAAATCTTTTGTGGCTTGACAATAACAATATTGGTCATACAAGCAATTCACGAATAATTAGTGTAAGGAAGAGAACTTTCACATGCAAATACACTATCGTGGAAATCTTTTGTGATTGTGAGCCCCCATCAAAATATTTTATGCCAAAATTGTTGACGTTGGACAAGGAAGACAATGTAATGATTTGCGTTTGTTCATATTCACATAGAAGTTATATTGTCATAGATCCTTGAACAT
Organism: Aegilops tauschii subsp. strangulata; assembly: GCF_002575655.3. Classification (NCBI taxonomy): domain Eukaryota; kingdom Viridiplantae; phylum Streptophyta; class Magnoliopsida; order Poales; family Poaceae; genus Aegilops; species Aegilops tauschii. The sequence goes on from NC_053036.3 coordinate 333,858,863, forward strand.
GTGGTGCTTTCCCCCCATCTTTGCTAGCCAAAAATTTCGCACCAAGTAGAGATACTACTTGTGCATCCAAAAACCCTTAAACCCAAATCTTATTTTCAAGAGTCCACCATACCTACCTAAGGATTGAGCAAGATCCTTCAAGTAAGTTGTCATCGGTGCAATAAGGCAATAGAAATTGGTTCTAAAAGTGTTAGATCATTTAGGTTAAGAGAAAATTGAGCGTTGTATGAACTTGTGATGGCAAAGAATAAAAGCGATAGACTGCATAATAAAGGTTGCTATCATAAGGGGAAATATAACCTGACGTTCTTTTGCACTAAGGGGTTGAGCATACAAACAAATAAGCGCATGGCAACCTCTGCTTCCCTCTGCGAAGGGCCTATCTTTTACTTTTCAGTATATACCATTATGCAAAGAGTCAAAGTTTTTCTCTCTATTCCTTTTTATTTTTCTCTTTTGGAAAGCATCATGTGGTGAGGAAAGATCTAAGCACATATGTCGAGTTGAATATGGGTAGCATGAGTTATTATTTCTGACATCACCCTTGAGGTGAATACGCTTGGAGGCAAAACAATAAGCCCCTATCTTTCTAATTGAGGTGAATACCCATGACAATATGATGGTTGAGTATGTGGAGCTCTTACTTAGACTATGTTGAATAAGTTGAATTGCAATTGCTTGGTGACTGAGAACATAGGTTGCTGAGTTTCAAGAGAGTTCATTGTTTGAACCTTAACATGTGAATTGGTTGCTACTATAACATGTGAAGTTTTATAAGAAAGAATTGATGTTATGATGCTAGGGAAAAGTGATTGAAATGATCATTGATCAAAATTGTGCACTTTGCTAGCATTCACACTTAATAAATTATTTCTTTTTATCACTTACCTACTCGAGGACGAGTAGGAATTAAGCTTGTGGATGCTGATACGTCTCCAACGTATCTATAATTTATGAAGTATTCATGCCATTATATTATCATTCTTGGATGTTTTACAATCATTTTATAGCAACTTTATATCATTTTTAGGACTAACCTATTGACCCAGTGCCCAGTGCCAGTTGTTGTTTTTGCTTGTTTTTTACATCGTAGGAAATCAATATCAAACGGAGTCCAAACACTGCGAAACTTTTTGGAGATTTTTTATAGACCAGAACACCCAGGATGGGCCAGAGAAGCACCTGGGGGTGCCCCGAGGGGGCCACAACCTACCAGGGCGCCCGGGAGCCCAGGCGCCCACAGGTGGGTTGTTCCCACCTTGGTGGCCTCCCGCACCCCCTCTTTACCCTATAAATTCACAAATATTCCAAAACCCTTCAGGGTTAACCTAGATCAGAAGTTTCGCCACTGCAAGGCTCTGTAGCCACTGAAAACCAATCTAGATCCTTTTCGGCACCCTGCCGGAGGGGGGGGGAATCATCTCCGGTGGCCATCTTCATCATCCCGGTGGCCACCATGATGAGGAGGGAGTAGTCCACCCTCAGGGCTGAGGGTCTGTACCAGTAGCTATGTGTTTAATCTCTCTCTCTCTCTCTCTCTCTCTCTCTCTTGTGTTCTTGAGATGTCACGATCTTGATGTATCGCGGGCTTCGTTAATATAGTCGGATCATATGGTATTTTCCCCTCTCTATCTTGTTGTGATGAATTGAGTTTTTCCCTTTGAGATTTCGTTGTTATCGGATTGAATACTTTTATGGATTTGAGAACACTTGATATATGTCTTGCAATTGAATACTCGTGGTGACAATGGGGTATCGTATTGATTCACTTGATATATGTTTTGGCACTCAACTCGCGGATTCCCGAGGTGACATTGGGGTAATCTATGCATAGGGGTTGATGCACGTTCTTGTCTTTGTTTCTCTGGTAGAAATCTTGGGGCACTCTTTGAAGTTCTTTGTGTTGAATTGAATATTATGAATCTGTATTTGCTTTGGTGTTATTTTAGTACGAACTCTTGGTTAGTTCGATCGGAAAGAATAGCCTCGTGTTATTTTAGTACGAACTCTAGGATAGATTGATCGGAAAGAATAGCTTTGAGGTGGTTTCGTACCCTACAAACAATTCCGTCTTATGTTATCTGCTAGCTAGGAACTTTGGAGTGATTCTTCGTTGCACGTTGAGGGACGGTTATATGATCCAATTATATTAGCATTGTTGAGAGGTTGCACTAGTGAAAGTACGAACCCTTGGCCTCATTTTCAAGCATTGCAATACCGTTTTTGTGCCCGTTTACTATTTGGTACCTTGCTTTTTTATTTATTCATATTATAAAAATATATTTCTACCATCCATATTACACTTTTATCACCATCTCTTCGCCGAACTAGTGCACCTATACAATTTTCCATTGTATTGGGTGTGTTGGGGACACAAGAGATTTCTTGTATTTGGTTGCAGGGTCGTTTGAGAGAGACCATCCTCATCCTAAACCTCTCACAGATTGATAAACCTTAGGTCATCCACTTGAGGGAAAATTGCTACTGTCCTACAAAACTCTGCGCTTGGAGGCCCAACAAGTGTCTACAGGAATAAAGTTGCGAAGTAGACATCATGGGTGAACAACCTAAAGAGAAATAACGAATGTGCATGATGGAGGGGACGCCGAGGGTGGGTGAGAGGGGGGGCGGGCGTGTGCATGCACGATAGAAAGTTAGCATTATCTAGCTACAAAGAGAAGAGGATCGTGATGGTATAAAAGACGAACAAAGATCATAATTCATTATAAACAAGTGGATATGGATACTTGAAGAAGATACCATAATGTAGAACATTGATTATGATTTGGGCTAATGTGTGGCTTTTGCAGCTTAGGGCTAAATACTTGTCATAATGTAGGGGGCGGGGCACTATACTTTGTGTGATAAACAGGTGTACGTATGGAACATGATTTAGATTATGAATATCTAGTTAGTACGTCAAATGTACTATTATTTGGAATCAACATCAAGTGTATTCAAAAAATTGAATTCGAGTTCATATAGTACACATAGTTCATATCTATCTCTATAGTAATCATGTGGTGTGTTGTTAAGGTAATACACGAATGATGGTTGAAGTTGGCAATAATCATGATTGTAGATTCTTATTCAAATAGAGAAACGAATTCAAATTTAGTTCGAATTGCAGCGGTAGTATAGACATTTGGAATGCACTAAAATGTTGGTATGAGTAGGTTACATGCATTGTACAGCCAGCGAATTTTTTTAATTGGACATAACATGGATTCACAGCTTTCAATAGCATTTGTATAGTAAAACGGGACAAGACTCTCTCTTTGTGTGGTGTGAATAGTTTTATTTTTTCGTTTTTTCGTTGAGGGAAGTGCGAATTGATTTGGTACGTACAAGTACAATATTACACGTTAGGCTTGTCCCTAAAATTCAACCCGTGCCTTGTTATATCCCGAAAATTCAGATATCGTGCTCCCAAAACTCGCGCCTTCACAACCCGCGCCTTGCTATCCCGAAAATACAACGCGCACGAAAACTCCCTCCAGCTGCCAAATCCTGACACGCGAATCCCCCTTCTAACCCTGAGCCAATAGGGCCGCTAGTTCAAATCAGTGGGGGTACTTTTGTAAAACAACCTACATTTTGGACAAGCGCGTCCCTAAGTCATGGTTCCCCCCTCCCATCGCCTCCTATTCGCCATTCGAAATCCCAGGCCGCCATAACCTCTCCGCTCCAGCCGCGAAACCCCACCCTCCTCCGTCCGCCACCTCACCGTTGTCCAGCTGGAGCCTCTTCCCCGATGACGTCGTCCACCGCAACAGCTCGACGTCCCTCATCCACCTCCCCGGATGAGGATCCGTCGTCCATCTCGTTGTGCTGCCAGTTCAGCCGCCCCGTCCTCCACCTCCAAGGAGCTGCTCCGACGATCGCCTCGTCTATCGCGGCTGCTCTATCCCCACAGCGCCGCCTTAACCTGCTCCACCGGAACCGCAACATCCTCACCGACTCCTCGGACGAAGCCGAGGCCAACTCGGTGCCACCAAAGAGGTTGTACACACATCGCATCGCACCTTCTCCTTAACTCGACCTCCCGGCACCAACGGTGCTCCATCCCGCACCCCCATGGCGCGACCACCTCGAAGCCGGCGCCACGGGCGACATCTCCACGGCGGCTCTCCCCCAGTGCGAGGCCCCTTCAGCGGCGGCGTCCATACTAGGTGGGTATGCTGCTGGATCTCTGGCTCTCGCTCACTCGCTCGTGCTGCTGCTGCTCTCCCCCTCGCTCGTGCTGCTGCTATGCTCCGATTTAGCTACACTCCAGTCGTCTGAATCGACTTTTGGGTCAGTCGATTTTCAGGGGGTATGGGGGCTCGCCGGAGTTAAGGAAGAACCACCCGCAGAGGAGAGGGGGCTCGCCGGAGAGGTACCCCACTATCTATCTTAGGGTTCAGGGTGGGGGCGGTGGTCGCCGGCGGTGGGGGGGGGGGGAGGTGGCGTGGGAATCGCCGGAGAAAAAGCTCGGCGCGGGGGGGGGGGGGGGTGTGATAGGTCTCCAATGTATCTATAATTTTTTATGTATTCATGCCATGTTTATAATATTTCTACATGATTTTGGTATGATTTGGTTAGAACTAACCTGGACTAATGTTGTTTTCAGCAGAACTACCGTGGTGTTGTTTTTATGCAGAAATAAAAGTTGTCAGAATGCGCTGAAAATCAACGGAGATTTTTTCTGGAAAATATAAAAATACTGGAACAAAGAGTTACCGGAGGGGAGTCTCGTGGGCCCCACGAGGGTGCAGGGCGCGCCCCCAGCCTCGTGGACTCCCCGTGGGCCCCCTTGACTTTTTCTCGATGCCAACCTCTCCTATAAATCCACAAACCTCCAGAACATAACCTAGATCGGGAGTTCTGCCGCCGCAAGCCTCTGTAGCCACCAAAAACCAATCGGGACCCTGTTCCGGCACCCTGCTGAAGGGGGGATCCATCACCGGTTGCCATCTTCATCATCCCTGCACTCTCCATGACGAGGAGGGAGTAGTTCACCCTCGGGCTAAGGGTATGTACCAGTAGCTATGTGTTTGATCTCTTTCTCTCTCTCGTGTTCTTGATTTGGCACGATCTTGATGTACCGCAAGCTTTGCTTTCATAGTTGGATCTTATGATGTTTCTCCCCCTCTACTCTCTTGTAATGGATTGAGTTTTCCCTTTGAATTTATCTTATCGGATTGAGTCTTTAAGGATTTGAGAACACTTGATGTATGTCTTGCATGTGCTTATCTGTGGTGACAATGGGATATTCACGTGATCCACTTGATGTATGTTTTGGTGATCAACTTGCAAGTTCCGTGACCTCGTGAACTTATGCATAGGGGTTGGCACACGTTTTCGTCTTGACTCTCCAGTAGAAACTTTGGGGCAATCTTTGAAGTTCTTTGTGTTGGTTGAATAGATGAATCTGAGATTGTGTGATGCATATCGTATAATCATTCCCACGGATACTTGAGGTGACACTGGAGTATCTAGGTGACATTAGGGTTTTGGTTGGTTTGTGTCTTAAGGTGTTATTCTAGTATGAACTCTAGGATAGATTGAACGGGAAGAATAGCTTCGTGTTATTTTACTACGGACTCTTGAATAGATTGATTAGAAATAATAACTTTGAGGTGGTTTCGTACCATACAATAATCTCTTCGTTTGTTCTCCGCTATTAGTGACTTCGGAGTGAATCTTTGTTGCATGTTGAGGGATAGTTATATGATCCAATTATGTTATTATTGTTGAGAGAACTTGCACTAGTGAAAGTATGAACCCTAGGCCTTGTTTCAACGCATTGCAATACCGTTTTTGCTCACTTTTATCTTAGTTACCTTGCTATTTTTATATTTTCAGATTACAAAAACCTATACCTACCATCCATATTGCACTTGTATCACCATCTCTTCGCCGAACTAGTGCACCTATACAATTTACCATTGTATTGGGTGTGTTGGGGACACAAGAGACTCTTTGCTATTTGGTTGCAGGGTTGCTTGAGAGAGACCATCTTCATCCTACGCCTCCCATGGATTGATAAACCTTAGGTCATTCACTTGAGGGAAATTTGTACTGTCCTACAAACCTCTGCACTTGGAGGCCCAACAACGTCTACAAGAAGAAGGTTGCATAGTAGACATGAAGCAATTTCTGACGCCGTTGCCGGGGAGGTGAGTGCTTGAAGGTATATATTTAGATCTTGCAATCGAGTCTTTTAGTTTCTTGTTTTATCACTAGTTTAGTCTATAAAAGAAAACTACAAAAAAATGGAATTAAGGTTTCCTCATATGCTTCATCTTTTTAATGTCTTTCGTTAAAATGATGGGAAGGAAAATTGTGCTCAAGTACTAGAAGAAGTATTACATAGAATGCTTGGCATAAAATATGTGAATGATGATCATGATTGCAATGTTGTTAGTATGAATTCTTTGAATACCCATGGTGCTAATGATATGCAAAGCCACAAGCTTGGGGATGCTATGTTTGATGAAGATGATATGTTTAGTCCCCCAAGTTTTGATGAGCAAATTTATTATGATGAAAGCATGCCGCCTATTTATGATGACTATTGTGATGACACGTATGCTATAAAGAATAAAGATAACCATGAAAATTGTCATCATGATTTTAATTTTCAATTGTATTATGCTTCACATGATAGTTATTTTGTTGAGTTTGCTCCCACTACTATTCATGAGATGAAATTTGCTTATGTGCAGAGTAATAAAAATTCTATGCTTATGCATCATGAAAATAGTGCTTTATGTGATAGTTATATTGTTGAATTCATTCATGATGCTACTGAAAATTATTATGAGGGAGGAATATATGCTTGTAGGAATTGCAATAATATCAAGTTTCCTCGCTTAAAGTTTTAAAGTTATGCTTGTTTTGCCTTCCTATGCTAGTTGATTATTGTTCCCATAAATTGTTTGCTCACAAAATCCCTATGCATAGTAAGTGGGTTAGACTTAAATATGCTAGTCATATGCTTCATGATGCTCCCATTATGTTTCAATTCTTATCTTTTATGTGAGCATCATTGAAACCATCATGCCTAGCTAGGGGCGTTAAACGATAGCGCTTGTTCGGAGGCAACCCAATTTTATTCTTGTTCCTTGCTTTTTGTTCCTGTTTAGTAATAAATAATTCATCTAGCCTCTAGTTATATGTGGTTTTATGTTTTAATTAGTGTTTGTGCCAAGTAAAACCTTTGGGAAGACTTGGGTGAAGTCTTTGCGATGTTGCTGTAAAAACAGAAGCTTTTGCGCTCACGAGATTAGCTGCCATTTTTTACTGGAGAGTGCTTTTAGGTTGATTATTTTTTCAGATGATTAATAGACAAATTCCTAACGTCCACAAATTTATTTCAGAATTTTTGGAGTTCCAGAAGTATTTGTATGATACACATTACCACAGACTGTTCTGTTTTTGACAGATTCTCTTTTCTATGTGTTGTTTGTTTATTTTGATGAATCTATGAGTAGTATCAGAGGGTATGAACCATAGAGAAGTTGGAATACAGTAGATATTACACCAATATGAATTTAGAATGAGTTCACAATAGTACCTAAGTGGTGAGTTATTTTCTTATACTGACGGAGCTTACGAGTTTTCTGTTGAGTTTTGTGTCGTGAAGTTTTCAAGTTTTGGGTAAAGATTCGATGGACTATGGAATAAGGAGTGGAAAGAGCCTAAGATTGGGGATGCCCAAGGCACCCCAAGGTAATAATCTAGGACAACCAAGATCCTAATCTTGGGGATGCCCCGGATGGCATCCCCTCTTTCGTCTTCGTTCATCGGTAACTTTACTTGGAGCTATATTTTTATTCACCACATCATATGTGTTTTGCTTGGAGCGTCATTTTATTTTATGTATTTTTGCTTGCTGTTTGAATAATATCCCAGGATATGAAATTCTTAAATGTTAGAGAGTCTTCCCATAGTTACATAATTATAGGACTACTCATTGATCTTCACTTATATCTTTCGGTGTAGTTTGTCACTTGCTCTAGTGCTTCACTTATATCCTTTTAGAGCACGACGGTGGTTTTATTTTGAAGAAATAGATAAACTCTCATGCTTCACTTATATTATTTTTGAGAGTCTTAAACAGCATGGTAATTTTCTTTGGTTATGAATTTAGTCCTAATATGATGAGCATCCAAGATGGGTATAATAAAAACTATCATATAAAGTGCATTGAATACTATGAGAAGTTTGATTCCTTATGATTGTTTTGAGATATGAAGATGGTGATATAAGAGTCATGCTAGTTGAGTAGTTGTGAATTTGAGAGATACTTGTATTAAAGTTTGTGATTCCCGTAGCATGCACGTATGGTGAACCGTTATGTGATGAAGTCGGAGCATGATTTATTTATTGATTGTGTTCCTTATGAGTGGCGGTCGGGGACGAGCGATGGTCTTTTCCTACCAATCTATCCCTCCAGGAGCATGCGCGTAGTACTTCGTTTCGATAACTAATAGATTTTTGCAATAAGTATGTGAGTTCTTTATGACTAATGTTGAGTCCATGGATTATACGCACTAATACCGCGCACCTTTCGCCGGTATCATACACCTACCATATACCTTCCTCAAAACAGCCACCATACACTACAAAAGAAATACACTGCTGTGATGATACGTGTTTGTCATAGTAGGTCACATTTTCTGTCATGCATGTACATCCATGACAATTCCATGACAATTTTATGACTGGAGACGTGTCTCGGTCATGTCTACATAGTTCTCGAACCCATAGGGTCCGCACGCTTAAAGTTCCGTGACGATCGGTATTATGAGTTTATATGTCTTGATGTACCGAAGATAGTTCGGAGTCCCAGATATGATCACGGACATGACGAGGAGTCTCGAAATGGTCGAGACTTAAAGATTGATCTTTTGGAAGCCTATATTTGGACGTCGGAAGAGTTCTGGGTGAAATCGGGATTTTACCGGAGTGCCGGAGGGGTTACCGGAACCCCCCGGGGGTTAATGGGCCTAGTTGGACCCTAGTGGAGAGAGAGAGGGGCTGGCCAGGGCAGGCCGCGTGCCCCTCCCCCTCTGGTCCGAATTGGACTAGGAAGGGGGGGGCGGCGCCCCCCTTTCCTTCTCCTTCTCGCCCTTCCTTTTCCCCCTCCTAGTAGGAGTAGGAAAGAGGGGAGTCCTACTCCTACTAGGAGGAGGACTCCTCCTGGCGCGCCCTACAGTGGCCGGCCGGCCTCCCCCTTGCTCCTTTATATACGGGGGCAGTGGGGCACCCTAGAACACACAAGTTGATCATTGATCTCTCCCAGCCGTGTGCGGTGCCCCCCTCCACCATAATCCACCTCGGTCATATCATAGCGGTGCTTAGGCGAAGCCTGCGATAGTAGCTTCATCAACATCGTCACCACGCCGTCGTGCTGACGAAACTCTCCCTCGAGCTCTACTGGATCCTGAGTTCGCGGGACGTCACCGAGCTGAACGTGTGCTGAACGCGGAGGTGCCGTACGTTCGGTACTGAGGATCGATCGATCATGAAGACGGACGACTACATCAACCGCGTTGTTATAACGCTTCCGCTTAACGGTCTACGAGGGTACATGGATGACACTCTCCCCTCTCGTTGCTATGCATCACCATGATCTTGTGTGTGCGTAGATTTTTTTTGAAATTACTACGTTCCCCAACAGTGGTATCAGAGCCTGGTTTATGCGTAGATGTTATATGCACGAGTAGAACACAAGTGAGTTATGGGCGATACAAGTCATTCTGCTTACCAGCATGTCATACTTTGGTTCGGCGGTATTGTTGGATGAAGCGGCCCGAACCGACATTACGCGTACGCTTACGCGAGACTGGTTTTACTGACATGCTTTGCACACAGGTGGCTGGCGGGTGTCAGTTTCTCCAATTTTAGTTGAACCGAGTGTGACTACGCCCGATCCTTGAGAAGTTTAAAATAGCACTAACTTGACGAACTATTGTTGTGGTTTTGATGCGTAGGTAAGAACAGTTCTTGCTCAGCCCGTAGCAGCCACGTAAAACTTGCAACAACAAAGTAGAGGACGTCTAACTTGTTTTTGCAGGGCATGTTGTGATGTGATATGGTCAAGACATGATGCTATATTTTATTGTATGAGATGATCATGTTTTGTAACGGAGTTATCGGCAACTGGCAGGAGCCATATGGTTGTCGCTTTATTGTATGCAATGCAATCACCCTGTAATTGCTTTACTTTATCACTAAGCGGTAGCGATAGTCGTAGAAGCAATAGTTGGCGAGACGACAACGATGCTACGATGGAGATCAAGGTGTCGCGCCGGTGACGATGGTGATCATGACGGTGCTTTGGAGATGGAGATCAAAGGCACAAGATGATGATGGCCATAACATATCACTTATATTGATTGCATGTGATGTTTATCATTTATGCATCTTATTCTGGTTTGATTGACGGTAGCATTATAAGATGATCTCACTAAATTTCAAGGTATAAGTGTTCTCCCTGAGTATGCACCGTTGCGAAAGTTCGTCGTGCCGAGACACCACGTGATGATCGGGTGTGATAAGCTCTACGTTCAAATACAACGGGTGTAAGCCAGTTTTGCACACGCATAATACTCTGGTTAAACTTGACAAGCCTAGCATATGCAGATATGGCCTCGGAACACTGGAGACCGAAAGGTCGAACGTGAATCATATAGTAGATATGATGAACATAGTGATGTTCACCATTGAAAACTACTCCATCTCACGTGATGATCGGACATGGTTTAGTTGACTTGGATCACGTGATCATTTAGATGACTCGAGGGATGTGTATCTAAGTGAGAGTTCTTAAGTAATATGATTAATTGAACTTTAATTTATCATGAACTTAGTACCTGATAGTATTTAGCTTGTCTATGTTGTTGTAGATAGATGGCCCGTGCTGTTGTTCCGTTGAATTTTAATGCATTTCTTGAGAAAGCAAAGTTGAAAGATGGTGGTAGCAATTACACGGACTAGGTCCATAACTTGAGGATTATCCTCATTGCTGCACAGAAGAATTACGTCCAGGAAGCACCGCTGGGTGCCAGGCCTGCTGCAGATGCAACTAACGACGTCAAGAACGTCTGGCAGAGCAAAGCTGATGACTACTCGATAGTTCAGTGTGCCATGCTTTATGGCTTAGAACCGGGACTTCAACGACGTTTTGAACGTCATGGAGCATATGAGATGTTACAGGAGTTGAAGTTAATATTTCAAGCAAATGCCTGGATTGAGAGATATGAAGTCTCCAATAAGTTCTACAGCTGCAAGATGGAGGAGAATAGTTCTGTCAGTGAACATATACTCAAAATGTCTGGGTATAATAATCACTTGATTCAACTGAGAGTTAATCTTCTGGATAATAGTGTCATTAACAGAATTCTTCAATCACTGCCACCAAGCTACAAGAGCTTTGTGATGAACTATAATATGCAAGGGATGGATAAGACAATTCCCGAGCTCTTCGCAATGCTAAAGGCTGCGGAGGTAGAAATCAAGAAGGAGCATCAAGTGTTGATGGTCAACAAGACCACCCGTTTCAAGAAAAAGGGTAAAGGGAAAAAGAAGGGCAACTTCAAGAAGAACAGCAAACAAGTTGCTGCTCAGGAGAAGAAACCCAAGTCTGGACCTAAGCCTGAGACTGAGTGCTTCTACTGAAAACAGACTGGTCACTGGAAGCGGAACTGCCCCAAGTATTTGGCGGATAAGAAGGATGGCAAGGTGAACAAAAGTATATGTGATATACATGTTATTGATGTGTACCTTACTAATGCTCGCAGTAGCACCTGGATATTTGATACTGGTTATGTTGCTAATATTTGCAACTCGAAACAGGGACAACAGATTAAGCGAAGATTGGCTAAGGACGAGGTAACGATGCGCGTGGGAAATGGTTCCAAAGTCGATGTGATCGCGGTCGGCACGCTACCTCTACATCTACCTTCGGGATTAGTTTTAGACCTGAATAATTGTTATTTGGTGCCAGCGTTAAGCATGAACATTATATCTGGATCTTGTTTGATGCGAGACGGTTATTCATTTAAATTACAGAATAATGGTTGTTCTATTTATATGAGTAATATCTTTATGGTCATGCACCCTTGAAGAGTGGTCTATTTTTATTAAATCCCGATAGTAGTGATACACATATTCATAATATTGAAGCCAAAAGATGCAGAGTTGATAATGATAGTGCAACTTATTTGTGGCACTGTCATTTAGGTCATATTGGTGTAAAGCACATGAAGAAGCTCCATACTGATGGACTTTTGGAATCACTTCATTATGAATCACTTGGTACTTGCGAACCATGCCTCATGGGCAAGATGACTAAAATGCCGTTCTCCGGAACAATGGAGCGAGCAACAGATTTGTTGGAGATCGTACATACTGATGTATGTGGTCGAATGAATATTGAGGCTCGCGGAGGGTATCGTTATTTTCTCACCTTCACAGATGATTTGAGCAGATATGGGTATATCTACTTAACGAAACATAAGTCTGAAACATTTGAAAAGTTCAAAGAATTTCAGAGTGAAGTGGAAAATCATCGTAACAAGAAAATAAAGTTTCTATGATCCGATCGTGGAGGAGAATATTTGAGTTACGAGTTTGGTCTGTTTCGCAACTCACGCCACCCGGAACACCACAGCGGAATGGTGTGTCCGAACGTCGTAATCGTACTTTAATAGATATGGTGCGATCTATGATGTCTCTTACTGATTTACCGCTATCGTTTTGGGGTTATGCTGTAGAGACGGCTACATTCATGTTAAATAGGGCACCATCGAAATCCATTGAGATGACGCCTTATGAACTGTGGTTTGTCAAGAAACCAAAGTTGTCGTTTCTTAAAGTTTCGGGCTGCGATACTTATGTGAAAAAGCTTCAACCTGATAAGCTCGAACCCAAATCGGAGAAATGTGTCTTCATAGGATACCCAAAGGAAACTGTTGGGTACACCTTCTATCACAGATCCGAAGGCAAGATATTTGTTGCTAAGAATGGATCCTTTCTAGAGAAGGACTTTCTCTCGAAAGAAGTGAGTGGGAGGAAAGTAGAAATTGATGAGGTAACTGTACCTGCTCCCTTATTGGATAGTAGTTCATCACAGAAACCAGTTTCTGTGACACCTACACCAATCAGTGAAGAAGCTAATGATATTGATCATGAAACTTCAGATCAAGTTACTACCGAACCTCCTAGGTGAACCAGAGTAAGATCCACAGCAGAGTGGTATGGTAATCCTATTCTAAAGGTCATGTTACTTGACCAAGGCGAACCTACGAACTATGAAGAAGCAATGGTGAGCCCAGATTCCGCAAAATGGCTTGAGGCCATGAAATCTGAGATGGGATCCATGTATGAGAACAAAGTGTGGACTTTGGTTGACTTGCTCGATGATCGGCAAGCCATAGAGAATAAATGGATCTTCAAGAAGAAGACTGACGCTGACGGTAATGTTACTGTCTACAAAGCTCGACTTGTTGCGAAAGGTTTTCAACAAGTTCAAGGAGTTGACTACGATGAGACTTTCTCACCCGTAGCGATGCTTAAGTCTGTCCGAATCATGTTAGCAATTGTCGCATTCTATGATTATGAAATTTGGCAAATGGATGTCAAAACTGCATTCCTGAATGGATTTCTGGAAGAAGAATTGTATATGATGCAACTAGAAGGTTTTGTCGATCCAAAGGGAGCTAACAAAGTGTGCAAGCTCCAGCGATCCATTTATGGACTGGTGCAAGCCTCTCGGAGTTGGAATAAACGTTTTGATAGTGTGATCAAAGCATATGGTTTTATACAGACTTTTGGAGAAGCCTGTATTTACAAGAAAGTGAGTGGGATCTCTGTAGCATTTCTAATATTATATGTGGATGACATATTGCTAATTGGAAATGATATAGAATTTCTGGATAGCATAAAAGGATACTTGAATAAGAGTTTTTCAATGAAAGACCTCGGTGAAGCTGCTTACATATTGGGCATCAAGATCTGTAGAGATAGATCAAGACGCTTAATTGGACTTTCACAAAGCACATACCTTGACAAAGTTTTGAAAAAGTTCAAAATGGATCAAGCAAAGAAAGGGTTCTTGCCTGTGTTACAAGGTGTGAAGTTGAGTCAGACTCAATGCCCGACCACTATAGAAGATAGAGAGAAAATGATAAGTATTCCCTATGCTTCAGCCATAGGCTCTATCATGTATGCAATGTTGTGTACCAGACCTGATGTGTGCCTTGCTATTAGCTTAGCAAGGAGGTACCAAAGTAATCCAGGAATGGATCACTGGACAGCGGTCAAGAACATCCTGAAATACCTGAAAAGGACTAATGATATGTTTCTCGTTTATGGAAGCGACAAAGAGCTTGTCGTAAATGGTTATGTCGATGCAAGCGTTGACACTGATCCGGACGATTCTAAATCGCAAACCGGATACATGTTTACATTGAACGGTGGAGCTGTCAGTTGGTGCAGTTCTAAACAAAGTGTCGTGGCGGGATCTACGTGTGAAGCAGAGTACATAGCTTCTTCGGAAGCAGCAAATGAAGGAGTCTGGATGAAGGAGTTCATATCCGATCTAGGTGTCATACCTAGTGCATCGGGTCCAATGAAAATCTTTTGTGATAATACTAGTGCAATTGCTTTGGCAAAGGAATCCAGATTTCACAAGAGAACCAAGCACATCAAGAGACGCTTCAATTCCATCCGGGATCAAGTTCAGGTAGGAGACATAGAGATTTGCAAAATACATACGGATCTGAATGTTGCAGACCCGTTGACTAAGCCTCTTCCACGAGCAAAACATGATCAGCACCAACACTCCATGGGTGTTAGAATCATTACTGTATAATCTAGATTATTGACTCTAGTGCAAGTGGGAGACTGAAGGAGTTGTCATTTGATTAATGGGATCACATCATTAGGAGAATGATGTGATTGACTTGACCCATTCCGTTAGCTTAGCACTCGATCATTTAGTTTACTGCTATTGTTTTCTTCATGACTTACACATGTTTCTATGACTATGAGATTATGCAACTCCCGATTACCGGAGGAACACTTTGTGTGGTGCCAAACGTCACAATGTAACTGGGTGATTATAAAGGTGCTCTACAGGTGTCTCCGATGGTACTTGTTGAGTTGGCATAGATCGAGATTAGAATTTGTCACTCCGATTGTCGGAGAGGTATCTCTGTGCCCTCTCGGTAATGCACATCACTATAAGCCTTGCAAGCAATGTGACTAATGAGCTAGTTGCGGGATGGTGCATTACGAAAAGAGTAAAGAGACTTGCCGGTAATGAGATTGAGCTAGGTATTGAGATACCGACGATTGAATCTCGGGCAAGTAACATATCGATGACAAAGGGAAGAACGTATGTTGTTATGCGGTTTGACTGATAAAGATCTTCGTAGAATATGTAGGAACCAATATGAGCATCCAGGTTCCGCTATTGGTTATTGACCAGAGACGTGTCTCGGTCATGTCTACATAGTTCTCGAACCCGTAGGGTCCGCACGCTTAAAGTTCTGTGACGATCGGTATTATGAGTTTATATGTTTTGATGTACCGAAGATAGTTCGGAGTCCCGGATACGATCACGGACATGATGAGGAGTCTCAAAATTGTCGAGACATAATGATTGATATATTGGAAGCCTATATTTGGACGTCGGAAGAGTTCCGGGTGAAATCGGGATTTTACCGGAGTGCCGGAGGGGTTACCGGAACCCCCCGGGGGTTAATGCGCCTAGTTGGGCCCTAGTGGAGAGAGAGAGGGGCCGGCCAAGGCAGGACGCACGCCCCCTTCCCCTCTGGTCTGAATTGGACTAGGAAGGGGGGTAGCGCCCCCCTTTCCTTCTCCTTCTCCTTCTCCCCCTTCCTTTCCCCCTCCTACTAGGAGTAGGAAAGAGGGGAGTCCTACTCCTACTAGGAGGAGGACTCCTCCTCCTGGCACGCCCTACAGGGGCCAGCCGGCCTCCCCCTCGCTCCTTTATATACGGGGGTAGGGGGGCACCCTAGAACACAGAAGTTGATCATTGATCTCTCCCAGCCGTGTGCGGTGCCCCCCTCCACCATGATCCACCTCGGTCATATCGTAGCGGTGCTTAGGCGAAGCCCTGCGATGGTAGCTTCATCAACATCATCACCACGCCATCGTGCTGACGAAACTCTCCCTCGAGCTCTACTGGATCGTGAGTTCGCGGGACGTCACCGAGCTGAACGTGTGTTGAACGCGGAGGTGACATACGTTCGGTACTAAGGATCGGTCGATCGTGAAGACGTACGACTACATCAACCGCGTTGTTATAACGCTTCCGCTTAACGGTCTACGAGGGTACGTGGACGACACTCTCCCCTCTCGTTGCAATACATCACCATGATCTTGCGTGTGCATAGGATTTTTTTTAAATTACTACGTTCCCCAACAGATGCGGCCGCAGAAGCAGATCCAGCGAGGTGCACGCCGCTGTCAGTGCATGGGCTCTAGTATGCCAGTGGATGAGCAGTCTAGGGTTTCGAGAGGGGAGGGGAGCAAGGCCGATGAAGTACGGACGGCATGATGTGAGATGCTGTGGTGCTGTGGAGTTAGTCGTTTTTGCAGGAGGGGGAGAGGAAATGGGGGTGCCGTGTAGTGGGGGGAACCGGAAGTTACCAAAGCAGCCCCGACCTATTATGTAGATGAGGGCGGTATTGTAACTGTTGGTCTCCATGCACCAAGGACAAAAGGGGGATTTTGCATGCTAAAGACTAAGGTGGAGGAAATTTTAGAAGGAGGCGGGAGATTTTGCCGCCCACGGGATCGTTCGTATCCAGTTTCAGCTAATTTTGGACCGTGCTAGCGGGAAGGTCATGCGAGACTGTGTACATGGGGCACGCGTCAGTAGTTAATAACTGGTGTGAAGTCCACCACATAAAAAAGACAATAACTCGGGATGATGCGTCGATAACTTGGACGTTCACATGGGCGCGGCCAATCATACGGGTGTAGTGGCGCGTTCACAAAAAAAGGGATCAAACGCTCATCCTATGTATTTCTCGTGTAAATAGATAATTTAGTGCAATTGGTTATTTACTTTAAACATAATGCATTGATGTGTTAGTGTCGAGGCGCACAAAAAGAAATGGATATTGTAGTCCGCTACTTAAAAGTGTTACCTCATATAATTACATAGCCTCCATTTCATAAATTGCGTACCCGTTGAATTCATATATGAATATTACATATATTACTTCATAATAGAACCTTAAATCATCCAAGACTAATGATTTTGAATGCAAGAGTAACAATGGTGCATGTACATGATAGCTACATTGGTTGTTTGAAGAAATATCACTATAACTTTGGCATGCACAACTGAAAAGGTTTATTTAAATAGAAAAAAATGTGACATGCGAGTGTCCAATCTTTATAGCATTGAATCGATATTGTACCTTTGTCCACGATACGAAGTAGATATTGATTTATGTTCAAGCTATGCACGTCCACGATCGCTAGATAGTGATACGTGAATGAATTGTGCAATCTCTCTCACACGCATACATATCTCATTTCCATGTGGGCATCGGAATCACACACGCGCACTTCATGTATTTCTCTCCCTCCGTGAAGGTTAGAATTCGTCTTTATACCCCGTCCTACAAGGCTCTCACACAGAAACACACACGCTCTCTCTGTCGAACACGCCCACCCCTTTAATTCCGCCCACTCATAGCCACTAATGTCTCAAAGTATAATAATGTCTCTCACACATATGCCTAAGGTTAACTCGAGTTCCGGAACCATATGAATACATACAATGGGATTCCAGCATAACACCTTTTGTTCTGAGATTTCGCTCTCTCTCTCTCCATCTCTCTCTCACACACACACGCACGCGCGCGCACACACACATTGTTTCTCGCTTCATTTTTTCCGGCACTTGCATGCACACAATTTTTTTATCTTCGTGATGCTTTAAGTATGCCTCGCACAAATGCTATCTACCTATCCCTTAATATAGCTAGATATGTGTCACACAAACTCCTTCTCCCTACTAGCAAGATGCCCATGCGTTGCACCGAACATCAAGATGCATTTGTATGAGTAGTTTATCTTGTGGGAGAAAAGGATGAATGATGGAATGCCTTATTTGCAAATGCGGAGAGGGGTGTGGGTATCTTTTTGCAAAATTGCCATAGTTTCCTTCCTATCCGTCGGATATAAATCCGATGGCCTATATTGCAAGATGGCAGGAACACCATCATCACCAACTCTTTTTTTATAAGAGTAGGGATATGTAAGTGTCACTGCCCCCCCCCCCCCCGACACACACACCCACACCCACACAACCACACACACACACACTTCCCAACACCGAAGGAGTAGGGTGACACCTCGATCTTGATACTAATCTATCGACTGGCTTCTCTCTCAAACACACACACGCGCACACACTACCCGACACCGAAGGAGTAGGGCGGCACCTCGATCTTGATAGTAATCTATCTACTCCTCTTTCAAACACGCACACACACTCACCAGTTGTGCCTTTGTGCCTACCGCGCACACTCTCGATACGTCTTTCTCTCCCCCCCACCCCAACAATGACAGCAGAAGGGTGACAACTCGATCTGATCATAATCTGTCATTTGGTTTCTCTCTCGAACATTGTGTCTCTGTGCCTCGCTCAGTAGCCCCCTTGATATGTAGACTTCCCGCGCACGCACAGCTGTGGTGACGATGACGCTGAACCCAGTGTGCCTCGTTTTTACCGGCCTCATGTGATAGTTTTCACCCTGTTTTCTGTCAATTAACAAGGCAACCTTTTCTTTGTTACTACTAGTGAATCTGAAATCATTCGGGGCAGACACAAAATATATCACTTCAACCCAATTATCACAGTAACTATTTTAAAATAAACTAGCTAGATGCCCGTGCGTTGCACAGAACATCAAGATGCATTTGTATGAGTAGTTTATCTTGTGAGAGAAAAGGATGAACGAGGGAAGGCCGTACTTGCGAACGTGGAGAGGGGTGTGGGTATATTTTTGCAAAATTGCCATAGTTTTCTTCCTATCCGTTAGATATAAATCCGACGGCCTATATTGCAGGATGACACGCACACCATCATCACCAACTCTGTTTTCTACTCCCTCTGTTCCTAAATATTTGTCTTTTTAGATATTTCAACAAGTGACTACATATGGAGCAAAATGAGTGAATCTACACTCTAAGATATGTCTACATACACATCCGTATGTGGTAGTCCATTTGAAATCTGAAAAAGACAAATATTTAGGAACGGATGGAGTATAAGAGTAGACATGGAGATATATCTCCAGCATGGTCTACAACAAAAATGTGCTGGACTGGTTAGCGCCGAATGCTCGCAACGCGATGACATGTGTTCGAATTCTGTCTTTAACTTTAGATTTTTATATTATATATTACTTATTTAATATATACTTCTTTCACTACTGTACTGACAGTGGAACCCACAAAGTACTTAGAATACAAGATTAAGGATGGACTTGTTTCTTTTTAACTTTCTGTACAAAGTTGTAGCCACCCTGCAAGTCACTTATACACTGTACATGAAATTAACTTTTTATAGAGGGACAATCATACACGCAATTAACTCAAATGGATTGGATGTCACTCTATTATTTCCAGAATAAGAGCATCTCCAACGGCAGCCAGCAAATTTCCTCCCGCTTCCTTCCGCGGAGGACGACGTCAAACTCCAGCGGCATACATTTTCACAACTCTAACCAACCAGATGAAATTCGTGCAAACACGGACTGATTTCATATAAGCATGAAGGATTTCGTATAAAAAAGCTGGATCTTCATATAAACATGATGGATTTCATTACATTTACATGAACTAAGCGGTGCCAATCCGGCTCTCTTGGTATAATTAATACTCCCTCCGTCCGGAAATACTTGTCCTAGAAATGGATGTATCTAGACTTATTTTAGTTATAGATACATACAATTTATCCATTCTTAGAACAAAAATTTCCCGCCAGCTGGAGAGGGAGTACATAATCTAAATGGCCGCCCGCGGATCCCTTTGTCTTCCTCATGTCGGGCAAACACTTTGCAGGGTCGACGAAGGTCCTCGAAAGAGACGAAGAAGCAAAGAAATCACCTGAATGCGCAGTTGTCGCCTCGGCGGTGGCCTTCATGGGACCCAAGTGGCGGCGGCCTCCCCTGTTCTACTTCTCCTCGATGATGGCGGCGGACACGGAGAAGCTGGCCACCGACTCGTCGCTCTCCACGCACCCGGCTTCTGTCTCTGCCTGCATGGTGCTGCCGCAGGCACGGGAGGTGCGCCCACAGACACGGGAGGCGCGGCACCGCAGACACTGGTGGCGCGGTACGACGCGGCAGCGACGACGCTCGTACTGGTGTGCTCGCCATCGTGCCAGTGTGGAGCAACTGGCCACTCCTCATCGAGCTGAACTGGAGCGGCGAGTTGCTGAACGATGAGCCTGCTTGGGGCGGCAACTGGTCCGTCGGGCCAAGCGAGGTTGGTGAAGCACCAAGCGGCCTCGCCCGTATTCGGAGGGCTCGGCGGGCCACCCAGCCGGGTAATATGCCGGAGAACGGCTCATCGGAAGCCATCGGAAGAGTCGAGAAAATGGTGAAGGAGGAGATGGGGGAGCGGTGGAGGGGTGCGATTCTTGCCCGCTGTCTGTCTGGCCTCGTGTAAATAGAGGGCAGACGATAGGAGCTTGGCCGGCGTCTGGCCTCGTTTAAACTGAGGGTGGACGGGAGGAGCTCGGCCGGTGTTGCGTTTAATTCCGGCCCACTCATGAATGGACATGTGGCCGGAGTAGGTTTCTCGGTTTGCATGCGGGTTTAATGGAGGGGTTTGATGGAGGAGAGGAGGCGTGTTCAGCCAGGCGTGCAGCGGGCGGCGTGGTACTATTCGATTTGACAGCAAGCGGCGCAGTTCCCGATACGGCTTTAATGCAGACGAGGGAGGGAGTAGTGGTTCCTGAAATGTTGAACGGCCAATGCATCCTCCTTCAATTAATGCATGAGGGAAGTAATGGGAGGAGGACCGGGAAAAGAGGCTGCACGATGTGAATGCAACACAGTTTGCCCTCATATAAAGGCGCCCCTCCATTCCAATGCATCTAATACATCATACGCACCAAAGTATTTGCCTAAGCACCTACACTAAGCGCAAAAGAGCTCACTCCAGACCCATGGGGGCGATGCACGCGAGCGGACAACGGCTGTGCCAGATGGTCCACGATGTCGGCCTGTGGCATGGCGCCGAGGGTCGTCTCCAGACGGTGTTGGAGACCGGCTGGTGGATGGCCACTGTCGACGCCAACTACGACTCTCAGTTGGACTAGATGATCGTTGCCACCACCAACAAGTTCACCGTCCTCAAGAAGCTCGCGGACGACATCGCCGTCCTCCTTCAGCCCGCGAGCCCGGGCTCCTCATTGCCTGCCACCCTAATTGGCCTCCATGGCCGGAACCTCTTTCAAGAACTGGTGGCCCTGCGACTGCCTGCCAACACCACGAAGAATGTCCACCTAGAGGTCGCGCACGCCGCGAGGCGCCTCGCCCTGCAAGAATTCGTCGACCTACACATCCACGTGTACGAGCAAATCGTGTACATAGGTATCTACAAGGCCAGTGAGGACGCTACGACGTTGGCCTTCCTCAACCGGCTGGAAGCCTTGGATGCCTTTGCTGAGAAGCACCTCGACCTCGCCACAAAAGCCGCCGCTCCTTAGCCGTCGGTCGGTGGCCCGGCGCACTAAGTTGAGGAGGAGGAGGTCGTACGTTGATGGATGCATCTTTCTTCTTGCCTTCTGTACCACCACTGCGATCGCATCATCATTGTGGCCTTAATTCTTATTGTGTTGTTGCATTCTCGTTCTAGTCAATACCGACATGTGCGATCCCTTTGCTTAATTATATGCATCACTGTAACTAGTACTCCATCCGTCAATTTATAAGTTGTTCTTACCTTTTCCATCAACTTCATGCAACGGGCGGGCATCTTGCTAGAAACACTAGAACATGTCGGACCGCGTGTGACCAAACCGACGATGTGCCAACCTAGCTACTACGTACCCTGCTTATCTGGCGGAAATAGCCCCGCCCTAGCGCTTCCAATCGTTATTTCTATCTATCGATCATGCCAAGGAGCAGAACCAAAATGTTACAATTTATACATGTTTCTCTACTCCTACTCCTATAAAAGAATCAGTTGGTGATGGTGGTGTGTCTGCCATCCGTTCTTTCTGACCATTAGATCTGCATCTAACGGCTGTGAGGTAAGTTGTGGCATTTTTGCAACAATAGTCCACTTCTCTGCTCCAATTTGCAGAAAACCCCTTATTATGTTGAAAGCAACCACATCCCTCCCTCACCTCATCAAAACAGCCTAAGAAATATATTTTGAGTGAAAAGTACTCCCTCTGTTCCTAAATATTTGTCTTTCTAGAGATTTCAGTAAGTGACTACATACGGAGCAAAATGAGTGAATCTACACTTCAAAATATGTCTATATAATCCATATGTGATAGTCCATTTCAAATCTCCAAAAAGACAAATATTTAGGAACGGAGGGAGTAATATATTAGGAGTATATCAAAACAACAGTGATTTCTTTCAAGTTTGTGAACAAGTACTACTATTCTACTACTTTGGATCCGTCGCAACGCATGGACACATTGCTAGTAAAAGGAAAAGGCCTGCCGCGTTCGCGTCGCACTCCCCCCACACACGCTCGGGAATCGGGAGTACTCCACAGCCCGTGCGGCACGACACATAGCTTAGGGAAGGCGTGTTGCCTAGCATTTTCACTTTCATGTGGGACCGCCATTGAGCAAACCGACTATTGGCAAATCGCACCCCGCCTGCCACCGGGTTGGAAAACAGAAACGAGGGGAAGATCTAGCTATAGCACGGAAGCCAAGAAATTTTGTGTCAGATGGGGCTCGTTGATAGAGTAGGAGCATTCCGTACTACTCTACTCCTACTAGTACCAAGTTTGTACTATACAACTAGTAGGTACGTGCATGACACAACATCGTAGGAACAAAAAACGGGAAGATCTTGTTTTGGGTGATTTATCTTTTTTTCAGTCAACGTAGTATGAATAATATGATGTGGGGGCACCCATGAAGCTTATGTGGCTTGGTTGCATGGCTACGAAAGGTTAGAGAAAAATAAATAGATAATGTGTTTAGAGTGCACTCCACTAAACAGATATACTTTGGATCCATTGCAACAGGCCGGCACATCTATATCTATACCTCCTATATAGTGTGTGAATAACTTTGAAAGTTGCGTTGGATGAAGCCAATCCGGTGGTACAAAGATGGCAAATCCGAGCACTACTGGCCGTTGGATATCATCTACATTCCACCAGATTCCGCCACATGTAGAATCTAGAAGACTCCATGGTTGAACTTCATTCATGACTAACTTTGCCACAACTAAGCTTAGGCAAAGTGTGTCTGCCACAAAAAATATGGCTAACAAAATGGCCACCACAAGTGTGGCAAGATTTGGCAAGAAGTTGAGTCTATGACATGTGGACCATGTAGCTAGAAAAGTGTGGCAAGCCACAAGTGTAGCAATGAACCAAACACATGCCTGGTGTGTTTGGTAGGGTGTATGAAGGGTGCATGATCCCAAGAGTTCCCTTCTCGACCCACTTTTGGGTGTTTGATAGAGTGTATGGAGGGTGCATGAGTTCACACTAGATTAGCACAAACACACTAGAAGCATGCATGAAGAGGGGTGTTGAGTTGAGCATGCTTGAAGAGGGAACAACTATGCTGAGACGAGAACGCAAGAAAACACACTTGTGGCACGCCTAAGCTTAGGCATGGCAACCTTAGGCTACAAACCAAACCATAACTTTGAAAGTTGGTCGTTGGATGAAGCCAATCCGACGGTACAAATATGGCAAATCC
The DNA here is from genome assembly GCF_002575655.3 of Aegilops tauschii subsp. strangulata. NCBI lineage: Eukaryota > Viridiplantae > Streptophyta > Magnoliopsida > Poales > Poaceae > Aegilops > Aegilops tauschii. The sequence goes on from NC_053036.3 coordinate 333,882,819, forward strand.
GAGCACTACTGGCCGTTGGATATCATCTACATTCCAGCAGATTTTGCCACATGTAGCATCTAGAAGACTCCACATGTAGAAGCATAATGCACAAACCACCAGAATCTCATGCGTGCAATGCACGTGTACCTTACTAGTAGTTGGTAGTAGTAAGAAACAAATTCCGGGTTTGGCACGAGCTCGTAGTACGGGAGCACCACAAGGCCCGCCGCAGGAGTTACATTTCCCTCTCGGGGCCCATAGGACCAAACTTCAGTGGCTTAGTGCCCGGCCTATGAGTCAATGACATGCGGATCTTAAATGCAGCCGGCCCACATATCATTCTCATGGTGGTGGTGTGGTTCGCGACTCATTCGTTCGAGATGAACTGGCTGGTGGTGGCGTGGCCATGGCGAGGGTGCCACAGCTGGGCGTCGGGGCGTTACGAGGCGTAGATGGCCACACCGGCGGGTACTACCTGTAGTACAGAAGTACTCCAGCTGAGGATTGATGCTTGGGACAAAATGTGTCACAACCGCTAGATGAAAATTCGATGGTACGGGAGTACGGATCGGAGCACAGCAGCGGAGCAGGCAAACCACGTCCAATCGGGTGTGGCTGAGGTAGAAAGTTGATGGTTGCCGCAGTTCAGCTGGCCCGCATGTCATGCACACAAAGGCAGAGGAGCGGTGGGGCCGAGAGGGATGAGGCGCACGTCGGGGGGATGAGGATCCCCTGACGTGAACAATCCTACCATTCTATCACTTACATATGGGACCCGCAAGTGTGGGTCCCAACAATCAGCGAAGGAAAGGCAGGGTAAGGCAGTGATAGCCACGTCAGAGGATCCATGTCCACGTCGGGGGACGTCGTGCTTACAGGTAGGGTTGGAGCGGCGTCGTGGGAATCGCGTGTGGGTGTGGCAGTGGTAGAAACAAGAAACGTGATGGTCCCCGTGGTTCAACTTCCATGGACAAGCTGTCATGTCTGCTAACACATGTATATCAAAACTAGAGTGTTTATATTTCAAGCACGTGAACAAGTATTATTCTACTATTTTGGATCCATTGCAACGCACGGGCCTGCACATTGGTAGTAGTAGTGTCTATCTCTATCTTTAGAGGCCTTCCCTCATTCATCCTTTTCTCTCACAAGATAAACTAGTCATACAAATGCATCTTGATGTTCCGTGGAACGCACGAGGATGTTTCCTTGGGGGTCTCTCTAGCGCGGCGTGGCCGTAGTTGCAAGTTGACGCCCCTTGAGATGCCGACGTTTAGGGGCACTCGGATTTCCTCCGCTGAGCAGGTAAGATGAGTTTGATCACGTAGTAAATGCATTCTAAAGACTACTGCTGTGTCCATTTCCTAATTCTCCCCCTGCCCACTATTTCATAGGTTGGGCTCGGTGCGAGTGGATATTGGCTTGCATATGTACAGGAGGGTACCAACATCAATTTGCACAACATTTACAACGGTGATACCGTTCCCGTAGAACCTTTCTCCAACATTGGGATCAGCCATGCAACGGGCCACCGCATGAATTGGTACGATAGAACCACGGTGAGATTGAATAAAATAGCATGAACCTTGCACATGGCAGTCAAAGGTGGACCATGCTGTCTACGGCTGATTTGTTGCCGTACGAGTACGAAAACGCTTTGCTCCTTTCTAACCGCATCTTCGCGGTGACAAACCAGGGGACTTGTTTCGTATGGGACACATCCTACGATATACTCCCTCTCTCCCAGTTTATTTGTTTTGAATCTTTTCATTTTATAAGTTTCAAATTCAAATTTAGAGGGGCAGTGGGGCCGAGAGGGGTGAGCCGCAGGTCGGGGCACATGTGGTGTCATGGGTTCGTGCGGCGTCGTGGGAATCGCATGTGGCTGTGGTAGAAACTTGATGCTCACCGCATTTAAGGTGGCCCACATGTCATGCACACAAAGGCAGAGGGGCGGTGCGGCCGAGAGGGGTGAGGCGCACGTCGGGGGACGTGGTGCCGTGGGTTGGAGCGGCGTCGTGGGAATCACGAGTGGCAGTGGATGAAACGTGATGGTCGCCGTAGTTGAACTTCCATGGACAAACTGTCATGTCTACGGACACATGCATTGCATACCGATCACTGGAAGGAGTAGTAGAGAAAGCTAGGCAGATAAATAGGACCCACGCAACTACTTGTTCCAAAGACATGCACACCATCGAAATAGTCCATCTATATCAATATACATAGAGAGGGAATATTTTTTTAACAAGAGAGGAAATAGTTCATCCATCCATAATGCCCTACTGCTGGTGCATCATCATCATCATCATCATCTTCTTCTTCTTCTTCTTGTTCTCATTTTCTGTGGGAGACGGCTTCGCAACAAGCTCTCTGGACCTTGCAGCTATCTCAAAACTCACACGGGCATCGAGGGCAGCAAATTTTATCCGCTCGTACGTCAAGGGATAATTCTCCCATCCAGACGACCTAAATGCCAGCGTGTCGTCACCCTTCTGAAGATTTGTTCCTAACACAAAATTTGCTACGTCGAATAGGGATGGTGTCGGTTTATCACAATCTTCTACAGGAATTTTTATTTTGGTTTGTAGGTCAGCGATGCTTTTCAAATCAAGGTTGTACGGTTCCAACTTCTGTTTGTCCCCTGCGATGGCTGCCCCACAGAAGTATATGTCCTCCCGAGAAAAGAAATCGTGAAGCTCACCTGGTATGGAGGGCGCGTGTATTATGTGGTACACCAAAACATCATCTTCAAGGCACAGCTGAAGGACAGCGGCGCGTTGGATCTTCCCAGTGGCATGCTCCGTGTACTCTGCGTCGATACCGATGACATTCAGCTCCACCTTTTGGAGGGTTGATCCACTTCTGAACAACCCTTGGGTGGTCCGTCATTGTGGCAACTATGCTCAATGAGCCTTCGACGAGGACATGTTGGACGCTAAAAACCTGCATCTCGATCTCTTTCGCCATTTGGTACCGCTGGACCGGAGGGCTATGGTTTGGAGAATTAGGATTAGATGGCTAGTCTAACTGAAGAATATGATTATTTATAGGGGCTTAGGAATTACTCCAGGAGGATGTGAAGAGGTTAAAACAATGTGAATGCAGTGTGGTTTGGATGCAAATGATGATCAAGGAGTAGAGAAAAAGCCGAGGAAAATCAGTTCCCGATGGAGAAGTAAATGGGAGAAGTTATGCGCATGCATGTGGAGAGCTGCGGTGGTTTGACTGCTGCATGAAATGGATTGGACGGGCTCTTCGGTTGCCTTTTCTCTCTCCCACACGCACAGAATGGCCCACTTGCATGTTGCAGTTTATTGGCTGGAGTCTGGCTGCAGCTGCTCATGCGTACGCTAATTAATGCTGTGAATGCGGGGCATGGAGGGAAATGGGCGCATGCAAAAGCATATATACGCAGACTAATTAGAGAAATATTGAAAAAAATTATGCACAGACAAAAGAGGACCGGAGGGAGTACTACTCATGTTCCTACTACGGTTAAGGAATATGCGGTTATCCTCAAAAAGAGAAGTCCTTCTTCGCGCTTCCGCATGCACGAGAATTTGGTTTTGCTCGCAATATGGATGATAGCTAGAGGATGAAGTGAACCCAGAGGCATGCTAGCACGGGAGTACTACTACTCATGTTCCTACTACTCCTACTAGTAGTAGTAGTAGTACAACAGTGGTACACTTGATGGTCAAAATACTATTATTCATCCGGTCCTCACAGTGAAGTGACAAGACCCTGCGCCCGAGGTGACACCAGTCTAGGTGGCGTGTCCGGGTTACCAAAGTTAGCCTCACCTTGTGCACTGTGCAGTCACTGTCACCGCCGCTGTATAGCATGCCTCGCCTCGTCTCCCTCTCCGCTAGCACACCTCCATCTCCATCTCCGTCTCGCCGGAGATCCTGAGGTCACTCTTCATTATCTCACTGTGCCCCCGCATACCCTCGCCTCGCTCGCCTCCCCCAGTACCACTATTCCCTCGCTAGCTGCTCCAGCACCGACAGCCTTCTCCCCCGTAAATCAAGCCCCCCAATACCCCACCTTCCAAACTCCACCATGGCCGAACGTGAATCGCGTAGGATCCATATGAGCCGCGATTGGAGCAATCTCCCTAGTGACGTCCTCGACCTCTGTTGTTCGTGTATGGATATGTTGAGTGCCCTGCAGCTGGCGGCATGCTCGAGGGGCATGCACACAACCATCATCGAAGCGAGGCCAAAGCTTTTCAAGAAACCCTGCTTGCTGCTATCTGGTCTTGCGAGATTGGCTCACCATGATACGGAGGCGTACATGATGCCCCTCGACTTCAATCCGATCTCCATTAGCCGAAACTTCTTTGCAGGTATGTAGTGGGTCGCCGTACATCATTTCCCTCGACTTCGATCCAATCACCGTCGCCCGAAACTTCTTGGTAGGTATGTACTGGGTCGGCATGAACTCCCACTGGATGGCTGCCTTCAGAGAAGACGGTAAAAAGTTGGTGCTCGTGAACTTCCAGACCTCCGATGAGATTATCCTTCCTCCGTTGGATTATATAGTTTTACCATCGCGGTCCTAGTCATCTAGATTACCACGTCAGTTGGACGGACCTTGTTTTGCAGAAGATTGTAATCTGCCAAGTGCCCACACGACATGCGAATTACGCAGACTTCAAGCTAATTGCCTTGTTCGATCGCGGACTCGCCTATTGTAAGTGCATCTAGTGCCACCCCTAGTTGGTTTTGGAGTATTGACGACAAACCTGTTTGAGGGACTAATGTGTTTGTGAGAATTGCAGGATAACACAGGTAGTAGTCCCTCATTGATTCCGTATACCTACCGGAGATGACCCCTAAAAATGTGTGAAGACATTGAAGACAATGGTGGTATGTGAAGTCATTCACAATGAAGATTATGACTCGAGAAGACATTCACGTGAAGACTATGGAGTGCGAAGACATAGTTGTTTCGTAGTTTCCTTTCTTCTTTGTTGAGTCATAGGAACCACCGTACTGTTAAGTGGGGTCCAAGTGAACAAAGTCAGAGTGACTGAAGTGATGCTCAACCAAATCCTATGTCTTCGAGCGAAGACAATGAAAGCAAACCTTATCCAGAGCTGGATGAGTCAGCTTTACTTGTAGCCCAAGTTAAGCTGTCGCGTGTGTTTCAAATCTGACCGTTGGAACATGTGTCAGTTCCTTAGTGACCCAGGGTCATTTCGGACAAATCCGGTCAGGTTACCTAGTGGCTATAAATAGCCCACCCCCTACACCATAAATTGGTGGCTGCTCAGAGTTAGTGAACGACTTTTGTCGTTTGAGAGCAACCCACCTCGAAGCCTTTGAGAGAGAGAAATCCTTGCGAGGACAAAGCCCAAAACACCCAGAGCCAAAGAGTGTTAGGCATCACTGAAGTCTTTCTGTCCGCGTGACCTGAAGACTTGTTACACTTGAGGACTGTGAATCCTCCGGCCGGTTAGGCATCGCGTTCTGAGCATCCAAGAGTCATTATGGATTGCCAGTGAACAAAGTCTGTGAAGGTTTGGAAGTCTACCTTGAAGACTTACCAGAGTGATTGGGCGAGTACTAAGTGTCCTTAGCTCAAGGGAAATAAGGTGAAGACGCAGTCTTCTGATTTGAATCTCAGCCTCCCTAACCAGACATACAGTTGTCACAACAACTGGAACTGGTCCAACAAATCCTTGTCCTCACCAAGCAACTGGTTCTATCTCTTCCATCACTTATTTACAGTTTGTCTTCGTGAAGTCATTTGTCTGGTTGTCTCATCTGTTTGACTTCACTGTGTGACGACTTTTGTTGTTTGGCTTCATACTATCTTCCATCTTGATCCATACTACCTAGCTGCTAATAGTCTTCGTGCTTTAGCTTCATTACTTGTTTCACTATGGCTTGTCTAGTGTAGTCTACCTTCCGCTGCATGTCAATAGGTTCATTTCTATCGTTTGTCTTCGAAACTCCCATGTTTTGAAGACTTTCATAAAAATCACCTATTCACCCCCCTCTAGTCGATAACTAGCACTTTCAATTGGTATTAGAGCAAGGTACTCCCTTGTTCTGTGTGATTCGGTTTAACCACCTGGAGTTTTAGCTATGTCGACTGCAGGCATAATCAAAGTCTCCGCTGCGTGCCCTGTGTTCGATGGCACTGATTACCCCTACTGGAAGAATAAGATGCGCATGCATCTTGAAGCCATTGATGTTGACCTTTGGTATGTCGTCAAGAACGGCGTTCCCAAGGGCGGTGAAGGCGGCACTCCTGCTGATGTCAAGAAGTTCATTCAACTAGATTCTACTGTGAAGAACATCATCTGCGGTCATCTAACCAAAGGACAGTATGGCCGTGTGAGTGCTCTGGAAACTTCGAAGCTAGTCTGGGACTGGCTCTCCATGGTCAACGAAGGCGTCTCAACCTAGAGAGATCGAAGGATCAGTGTCCTTCTCAACCTCTTCAACCGCTTCAAGAGAAATGACAATGAGAATGTCCAGCTCACGTTTGATCGCCTCACTGATATCACCAATGAGCTTCATGCACTCGCCGCTACTGAGATCACCAAGCATGAAATCGTCAAGACACTCCTGTGATCCCTTGACGGCTCATTTGATACACTAGCCCTGATGATTCAAGAATGCCCTGACTTCAAGACACTCGATCCGTCTGACATACTTGAGAGGCTCAACACACATGAGTTTCAGCTATCTGAGAAAAGAGACATCTATGGTCCCAACTATGGACGTACTCGCGCTTTGAAGGCAAAAGCTGCTTCCTCATATGAAGAAGAATCTGACTGCAGTTCTGGGGATTCTGAAGACATTGGAAAGGAGCTTGCTATGCTTGTGAAGAAGTTCCAAAAATTCACTAAGAAGAAAGGCTTCAGAAAGTCTTCGAGATCCAGCTCGAGAAACGATGAAGCTTCCACTCATGACCACAAGAACAGAACATGCCACAAGTGCAAGAAACCTGGTCACTACATCTCTGAGTGTCGACAATGGGACAATGAGAACAAGAAGAAGAAGGAGAAGAGCAAAGATTATGATTCCGATGACAAGAAGAAGAAATTCTCAAAGTCTTCTTCCAAGTCTTCCTCCAAGTCTTCATCACATAAGAAGAGCTCATCTGGCAAGGCTCGTGCTTTTGTTGGCAAGGAGATAGATTCAGAGGAGGAGTCTGCTTCTGAGGAGGTAGAGGTGGAGTCTAAGGAGGAGTCCGACTCTGGCGTTGCAAGTCTGGCTCTAGCCACAGCCTACGTTGCCAAGTCCATCTTCAACACTGAAGACAATGGCTCCGTCACCAACGCTGATGCTAATGATAAGGACGACTCTGCCCCCACCTACTGCTTCATGGCATGTGGTGCCAAGGTAAACTCACGCGACGCTTACTTTCAAACATCAAATGAAGATGACTCTGACTGTGAATCCAAACCCAGCTACAAAACACTTGCTAAAATTGCAACTGAACAATAGAAAGCTATGAAACATATTCAAAAACTGCTAGACAAAAGCGATGACCTGTTGGACGCGGAAATGACCCGATCTCAGTGCTTAATTGAAGACATAAAAAATCTTCATGTTAAGTATGAGGAACTTGAAAGTCGTCATGAAACTCTCTCAACAACTCATGAAAAGCTTTCCTATGTTTATCTTCAAAGGAAGCAAGAACTTGAGAAATTGAGAGCAGTTCGTGAAGATCTTCAAAAAGAGAACGAGTCACTTCGCGCTCAACAGATCAGTCCCGCTCAGGAAGGATTTGAACCACCATGTCTAAGATTCCATGAGCGTGATAATGCTACTTCTATTGCTGAATGTTCTACTGCTGCTACTATCACAATATCTTCAACTGCTGATGTGGTTACTAACCCCTCTGCTGAGGATGCCACTACTATTGCTAATGAAAATGCTAGGTTGAAGACATTGCTTGAGACTGGGATGTATAAAAGTCTCAAAGGGCATCAGACACTATGTGATGTCCTCAAAAAGCAGACTCTGAACCGAAACCCTAGAAAAGAGGGTGTTGGGTTCGAGAGGAAAATGAATGTTGATGGTTCTTACTGGAAGCCTGAGCAGTACCCCAAAACCACATGGGTTGCTACAAAGGGACCTTCAGTGGATCCATCCACTTTATCTGGCTTCACTTGTGCTAACCCTATTATCATTGATGAATCCTTTGATGAAAACTATAAACTGTTTAAGAATCAGAAGGGTGAAGTGTTTGCCAGGTATATTGGTACTAACTGCAGGAATGGACCACCTATGAAGAAGATCTGGGTGCCCAAAAGGTGTTTTGAGAATCTTCCTGTGAATGTCGTCATGACACCACAAGGGAAGAAGACAAACCCCAGACCAAAGGCTTCATATGGTCCAAAGGCTTCATACAGACAGAGGACTCACCTGAGTCAACCTAACGCCAATGTTTTGCAGGGAAATCATACTCAAACTTATGAATATGAGCGCGTATCATCAAACCGCTATGTTCATAAGACTAAGAACTATTCTGCTTATTCATATGACTACTATTCACCTCCTGCAAGGCTATTTGCTAGGGCTCCAAAGCCGAAGTTCTCAAATGCTGCACTTAGACTCATTGCTTCTAAGCCACCCTTGAAAATGTGGGTGGTTAAGAAAAATTAACTTTCTTTTGCAGGGAAAGGTCTCCAGCCGGAAATCAAAGGCATCCGATGCTTTTGTTGGGGACCTAAAACATCTTGTGGGGCGCAAGATTAAATGCCCAAATGCTCATACCATGTATTTTGTTCCTGAATCGCTTGCCAATCATCCTATCAATCCTAACCTTGATCTAAGCTTTGATAATCCTCTTGTGCGTCAAATGTTTATGCTTCACAATACTCTTGGTGAAGCCTACCCCCCTAACTGTACTGTAGGGTATGACACCTCATGCTTCAGAATGGATTATGGACAGTGGATGCAATAATCACATGACTGGTGACCGAAGTCTTCTAATGGAATCAACCTTACGTCCATCTGACAAGAGTCACATCACATTTGCTGACATTGGTAAACGCAAGGTATTGGGCCTAGGTAGAGTTGCAATCTCAAAGGATCAGCACATGGATAAAGTGATGCTTGTTGAATCCCTTGGTTTCAACTTAATGTCTGTCTCAATGCTTTGTGATTTGAACATGATTGTGATATTTGGAAAATATCGTTGCCTTGTTCTAATGGAATCTAACAAGTCTCTAGTCTTTGAAGGGTACCAGAAAGATGATTTGTACATGGTAGATTTCTCAGCAGGACCACAGTTGACCGTATGTCTTCTAGCAAAAGCTTCAGAGTGCTTGCTCTGGCATCGGAGGCTAGGGCATGCTGGCATGAGGAACTTGCACACTCTCGGAAAGAAGAAACACGTTGTAGGCATCGAGGGCGTCAAGTTCAAGAAAGATCATCTGTGTGGTGCCTGCGAAGCTGGAAAGATGATGAGGGCCAAGCATCCCTCGAAGAAAATCATGACAACATCTCAACCCTTCGAGCTGCTTCACATGGATCTCTTTGGACCTACTCACTACTCTACTCTCAATACCACCGCTTGCCTCTATGGTTTCGTCATTGTTGATGATTATTCAAGATATACATGGGTGCATATAATCCTTTACAACAATGAAGTGCAGGATGTCTTCAGATGCTTCGCAAATCGTGCCATGACGAACTATGGCATCAAGATCAAGCACATCAGAAGTGACAACGGCATAGAGTTCAAGAACACCGGCCTCGACCTTTACCAAGATACATTGGGCATCACTCATGAGTTCTCAGCTCCGTACACACCTCAGCAGAATGGCATCGTGGAGCGCAAGAACAGAACACTCATTGAGATGGCTCGGACGATGCTTGATGAATACAAGACTCCAAGAAAGTTCTGGCCCGAAGCCATTGATACTGCATGCCATGTCATCAACCGTTTTTATCTTCACAAGCTTCTGAAGAAGACATCCTATGAGCTCCTAACTGGTAAGAAGCCAAACGTCAATTACTTTAGAGTATTTGGTGCTAGGTGCTGGATCAAGGATCCACATCACACTTCAAAATTTGCACCGAAAGCACATGAAGGTTTTATGCTTGGTTATGGAAAGGATTCACACTCCTACAGAGTCTTCAACCTCTTTCACTATAAAGTAGTTGAAACTGTGGATGTGCGGTTCGATGAGACTAACGGCTCAAAAAAAGAGCACCTGCCAAATGTGCTAGATGAAGTTCCACCTAGTGAATCCATCAAGCTCATGGGAACTGGAGAAATCATACCGTCTGAAGCCCAGGCTGAAGAGGAACTTATCATTTCTGCACCTAATCAACCTGAAGACAATTGCTCAGCCTGAAGACAATGCTCAAAATGAAGACAATGATCAGCAAGAGCAAAATCTTCGTCCAGTTCATCCTCGGGTTGCTAATGAAGTGCAAATTGAGAAGATAGTTGATAGTATCAATGCACCTGGTCCACTCACTCATTCAAGAGCGCAACGCAACTGGCAAATTTCTGTGGGCACTTTGCATTTGTCTCAATATCTGAACCCAAGAAAGTTGTTGAAGCCTTCATGGAACCTGAATGGATTCAAGCTATGCAAGAAGAGCTTCAACAGTTCGAGCTGAACAATGTGTGGGAATTGGTCAAGCGTCCTGACCCTCCCAAGCACAACATCATAGGCACCAAATGGATATATCACAACAAGCAAGATGAGCATGGTCAAGTTGTCAGAAACAATGCTCGTCTCGTTGCTCAAGGATACACTCAAGTTGAAGGAATTGACTTCGATGAAACATTTGCTCCTGTGGCTAGGCTTGAAGCCATTCGCATACTGCTAGCCTATGTGAATCATCACAACATCCTTCTATATCAAATGGATGTGAAGAGTGCCTTTCTCAATGGCAAGATTGAAGAAGAAGCGTATGTTGCACAACCACCTGGCTTTGAAGATCCAAAACATCCTGATATGGTATACAAGCTAAACAAGGCACTGTATGGCCTCAAACAAGCCCCTCGAGCTTGGTATGACACACTCAAGGACTTCCTAAAGAGCAAAGGCTTCAAACCTGGTTCCCTGGATCCCACACTCTTCATGAAGACATATGATGGTGAACTGTTTGTGTGCCAAATCTATGTGGATGACATTATCTTCGGCTGCACTAATCAGAAATATAGTGATGAGTTTGGACACATGATGCAAGAGCAATATCAGATGTCCATGATGGGTGAGCTGAAGTTCTTCATAGGTCTTCAAATTCGTCAGCAAAGCAATGACATCTTTATATCTCAAGAGAAATACCTCAAAGACTGCCTGAAGAAGTTTGGAATGCAAGACTGCAAAAGTTACACGACGCCAATGCCAACCAAAAGTCATCTAGGTCCTGACGCCAATGGTAAAGAGTTCGATCAAAAGGTATACCGCTCCATGATTGGTTCTTTACTTTATTTATGTGCATCTAGGCCAGATATCATGCTTAGTGTTTGCATGTGTGCCCGATTCTAAGCGGCACCAAAGGAATGGCAACACTTAGCTGTGAAGCGAATTCTTCGATATCTGGCTTACACCCCAACACTAGGATTATGGTATCCAAAGGGCTCAGAGTTTGATCTAGTTGGATTCTCGGATGCTGATTATGCTGGTGACAAGGTGGATCGCAAGTCTACATCAGGCACCTGTCACTTTCTGGATCGATCACTTGTCTGTTGGTCTTCAAAGAAGCAGAACTGTGTATCTCTCTCCACTTCTGAATCTGAATACATTGCTGCTGGATCTTGCTGCGCTCAGCTTCAATGGATGAAGCAAACTCTCAAGGACTATGGCATCCATCTGAAGCAAGTACCACTCTACTGCGACAATGAAAGCGCTATCAAGATTGCTAACAACCCAGTTCAGCACACGAAGACAAAGCACGTTGAAATTCGTCATCACTTTCTCAGAGATCATGTCATGAAGGAAGATATTGATATCATTCACGTCAACTCTGAAGAGCAATTGGCTGATATCATCACAAAGCCCTTGGATGAGAAAAGGTTTTGCAAGTTGCGGTGTGAGCTAAATATCTTGGAATCCTCAAATGTCCGGTGATTAGGCACACATCCTAACACTTATACATGTTGATGACTTATATGCGCAACACATGAAGTAATGTATGTCTTCAATCAATGAAGACATATACTCTAAGTGTGAATACATTAATGTGGAATTTGACTTCGGGGCGCCACGATAATTGTGCGCCGTGTCTGGGTCTAATACATCCTATATGGTGGGTACGCCACCACCAAACTTTTGTTTGGAGTGTTTTCGTTTGGCGTTGCATTTGCTAAGTCTTCACATTTGATTTATCTTCAACATTAATTTGTCTTCATGTTGAGCTACACTTTGTTGATTTGGTCTTACTCAGATATATACATATATTTGTGTTGTGTCCTCTACAACATTCACTTATAGCTATGTCTCCTTTTTGAATATTTTGGACTAAGTGAATGTGATCGGACCCTAACCTCTTCTATGCTTCTACCTCAAACTCCATCTATCCAAATCATATGCATTCTATTGAAACCGTCGAATGTCTTCTCTGTGTCCTTGTCAGCAGAAGATACAGAGACCAACATTGAATCTGTTTTAAATGCTCAATCCTCATTGCCTGAAACCCGGAGAAGCCAGAACGACCACCCAACAGTCCAGGCGTGCGTGGGAACATGGAACAACTTCCAATGTGTTGCATGTTCGCCACGTGTCCCTCAGATGTGAACCGCCAGGGGCACCTGCGTAATTGCGCTGTGCTATCCCTCTACTTATAAATACACATCACATCGCGGTCAAAATCTTTCTTCCACCTCTCCACCTCGCAGAAACCCTGGCGCCACCGCTAGCTCTCGACGATGCCGGCGACGAAGTGCTTAGCTGCCGCGATCTCACCGACGCCGTCCTCACGCCGGCCGCGGACCTCATCTTCTTCGCCACCGTCGTAGGTGTTCCGTCGCCATGTTAGGGCATGGAAGATCGAACTGCTCGGCCTCCTCTCTACTCCGTCTAGCAGTTCTTCGTGTCGTAATTAAAGCTTACTTTTACTGCCCTGTTTTTTATCCGATAGATTCATCCTTCTCAACCAAAAGTGGTTTCTGTGCCTACAAATTTGGATCTATCCGGTTCTGCATCTCATAACATGCCTAGTATATTCACTTATGCTTCACACGTAGTTAGATCCTCACTTGTACCTATTCTTGGATTCGTACAAATCTGGAACCAACTCTCAACATATAAGTGAATGTCTTCGCGCTATGAGGTCAATGTCTTCAAACTGATTTATCTTCAAAATCTTCTGAGAATGCATATGACCTCTTCCCCTTCCCTCGCATCTCTAATGCTGTCATAGGTACATGTCCATGGGAGAATCCCTTGGTTCTCATAGTCTGCATTCATTTGCAGAATTCTTACAGCGTCATATCAATTCTGCCGGAGCCAGTTCTTGTCTGACCAGCAGACGGAAGCCCTTGCAAGTTCTGAAGCCATTCAGGTTGAACCTCATGGCCACAGAAAAGTCAGCGAGAAAGGGCGGCACACGACGCCGTGGGAATACTTCCAAAGATTTGCCACCTGATCTGTATGAAATGTACAAGACTGACCCAGAAGAAACCTATGGTGAATGCAAGACTCGAATCCAGTGGATTCGAAGATATTGGGCAGAGGAATGGTACAAGTACAGATTCCCACTGCTTTGTATGCTGAGAAGAATGCCATCAAGCGACCTTGGGGAGATATCTTATACAAAAATCTTCAACCCAAGTCCAAGTCCAAAGCCATTGCTCAAGGCTTCTATCCTTGCATGGTTCGCGGACCACAGCCAGAGAATGGTGACCCATCTTCTCTGCTATGGTGCCGTGAAGACAATATGTTCAAGCGAAACTACAAGTTTGCCAAGGCCTCTGCTGTGAAAAACAAGAAAGCATTTGGACTCGACTTCAACCCCGGTCCACCTGCTCCTCGAGCTGATGGCACACGTGATGTTGAACCCAATATTGTCAGACCCTTCTACAACCTCGAAGGTCTTCTCACTCACATTGCTGTTCAGGGGGCAGCCGTGGAGCACTCCGCAGACGATGCTGATTCTAATGAAGCGCCTGCTCCACCAAAACCACAGAAGCAGAAGAAACCCAAGGCTTCAAAGCCCTCCACTGCACCAAGAGCTTCGCGTGCGAAGTCTCTGGCCTCTATTCCTCCTGAAGCCAGTGTGCAGTCAGAAGATCTTTCTCGCATCTCCAAGACTAAGAAGAAGAAGAAGCCCATCCAGATTTCTGGTCAAGCACTGACCCCAGCTGCCGTTTTGAGGAATGAGAACGAAGCCATTGATCTATCAAGTGACGAAGATCTTGGCGACGATGCTCTCGAGCTGCTGATAAAGAGCAAGCAAGAGGCGGAAATCTTCAATGATTTTCCCCTCTTTGATGTGGACATATTGAATAACTTCATTGATGAGTGGTTTGAAAATCCGAACATCAGCATCGATGATCTTCAGCTTCCAATTGGCATCAGTGTCTCCTTTCACGGAGCCATTGCAAATGAGTTGGCTCTGGCTCGGAAGATTGTTGAACTCGAGAACAAAATTGACTTTGAGAAGGCTCAGTTCAAGAAGCACATGGCCAAGCTCAGCGTGGCTGATGTTCAAAACATCAAGCAGATGCTGCATGACCTCAAAGAGCAGTTTCAACAGAAACGTGAAGCAGCAAAAGGATCAAGAGAATGTATGAAGCTCTCCGCTGCAAAATGTGTTCAATCTCACAATGAAGCTGAAAAGCGTAAGGCACTTGGGCGTCCTGGTATCGACCCCAAGATGGCTGCCAAGAAGAAGAAGCCAGCTGTGGCACAAGCTGAAGCATCAGGGCGGGAAGCACCTCGCATTGTCTTCCCTGCCAGTATGACAGGCACGAAGCCTAAGGTCCCCACAATTGCTTCGGAACTTAAGAAAACAAGGGCAGCCGAAGCCGAAGCCCGAAAGCGCAAGAACAAGAACACCACTAACGATGCTCCACCGACCAAGAAGAGAAAGACAAAGAAGTAAGATCGGGCTGATCCCACAGAGCCCCTTGTCGTCGAGCCAATCTTAGTTCCTCGTCCTGCGTCCGAACACCGAGAGCGTCAGTCGCCTCCTGAAGCTGAAGACATTCCAGCTGTTGACACCACTGCAGCTGAAGACATTGGTCCCCAAGACAATGTAAATGATGATGAAGTCCTTCCTCACATTGAGCACCAAATGGTATCATTGCCTGTTCTCACGAACAGCGAACTCATCAGCATTGGTCGTCACGCCAATTGCTCAGGATGATTCATGGGCGGATCACCCTCAAGACTCCCCTCGTGAAGAAGAATCACCAAGTACTCCCCCAACTCAAGTCACCATCCGGTGCTTGATGATGACGACTATATGGTCCAGCCATCTCCCTCTCCAAAAGCGTCGCCCACATTTCGTAGGCTTCGCAAAGGATCAAGGCCACAAGTCGCTCTGTCGAGCGTTCCAGAAGGAGATGAGCACCACAACTCAGTGGCACGACAAGTGTTTCCTGACGCCACTCCGACTGTAAACGTCTTTGAGTCTGAAGCCAAAGCTGCTGAAGACATTCCGGCTGCATCAGCCGATGATCAAGAAGAACCCCATCAAGAAGAAGAGCGTGTTGCCACACCCCCTACCAACCAAGAAGCTGTTCTCGAGGAGAACGTGTCCAACCCTCCAGCTACTCAAGTGGAGGTTGATAATACTGCGGCCACCAACACCAATACTGAAGCCAATGACGTTGTGATGGCTAAAGCTAATGTGGCGCCTGAAGTGAATACGGTGCCTGAAGCCAATGCTACACCTGAAGCCAATGTTGCACCTAAAACCATTGTGCAGCTTGAAGCCCATGTCAATGCTGACGCTCCTGTGCCCTCTCCAAGGCCTCATACAATTGAGCTGGCATTTGATCGCGGCTAACCTGTCATGGTTCGTTGGCCTATTCTGGTTCCTCCACCTTCTCCCAGACCACAATTTGATTATCATGTGGAGCACAGGCCTCAGGTCCAGAAGCCAAAGCCCAGGCTGCCAAGGTTTCCAGGTACAGCAACTTCACCAGGATCGTTTAATGTGAATGGATTCATTGCACACAACACCTTCTTTGACATCAACAAGAACCCATACTGCAAACCAAGAATTTCATCTGATCGGTTCTGGAGCTATCAGCAAAGCAGTTGCTATTCATGTGTTCTTTATGATCAAGGGCGCATCTTTCCCCATATGCGTCTAGACTGTGAAGCCATTGCTGGCCTGCCCTGCTTGGAAGAAGCCCTTGACTGCTTCAGAGATGCTGGTCTGCTACAGTTTGTGACTGACAAAGAAAATTGGAATGAAGAGCTTCTATTGCAATTCTATGCAACTCTTCACATTCGCGGCGAAAACAGGGATCCGAAGACTTGGATCCTTGAGTGGATGACAGGCAATGTACATCATGAAGCCAAAGCTCTTGATATAATTGAGCTTACTGGCCCGCCCACTCTAGGTGAACTCTTTGAACCTGGTTGTCAGCTTCACTGCAATGCGTTGGAGAGCATCTTCCAAAAGCCTGAGCTAAACATGAGCCAAATGCTGAGCATGATGAAGCCACTGCCCCGCGACGCCGAATATCCAACATAATTCTTTTTTTAAGACCTAGAGTATTTGCCACGCACTATTTATCATATCATCAGGCGAACTCTCTGGCCTGTCAAAGGACATTCTCCTGCAGCGAAGCTAGAAGGTGCAATGAAGACATTGGTTTTCTATATCTTCAATGGCATCAGTTTCAATGCTCAAGACTTCTTCAATAGGCAACTGGCTGCATCTAGCTCTGATCTTTTTGGACTGAAGTTTTATGCTCCATGGGTAATGCGCCTCATCAAGGTTCATTCTGCTGTCAACTATCAGCTTTCTGCGCGCAATCATCTCATATTCTTGCCAGAAGTTGATCTGTCTGTTGAAGCCATCTACCCAGAGCCTGCCAAGGAGCCAATATATCTTCACAACGCTGACCACCAGAGTTTCACTCAACCCATTGAAGGAGTTCTTGCTACTACTCATGTTTATCCTTTGGCTGGCAATACAAGTGCACCTCATCGTGCCCATACTGAAGCCACTGAAAGCACAATTGCTCAAAGGCCTCGGAAGCTTTCTCGTGTTCTCAATGACAGAGAGCTTCTCGTTGCCCTGCATCAAAAACAGGATAAGCATCACGACTGGCTGAAGCGTCAGATGCAAAGCCTCTTGGTGGATGTTAATCGTATTCGCAACCTTGCCACCAAGAATGCTTTTGTCACGCACAAAACCTATCAGCGGTCGTGGAAGAGTCTGACTCTGTTGAGCAAGATGATCTTCAACAAGATGGCTTCTCAGAGAGATTCAAATTTGATTCCACTCCTCCCAGGAACGTTGTCTTGCGTCGGACTCCCTCACTTGAAGACTCTGACTATTCTTCCTCAGCTGCAACTTTCAATGCCAGAGTCATTGATGATGAAGATGATGCTACTTCACCAACTACAACTTCGCCGCATATCGACACTACACCGAGTTCTTCTGCACCACCGGACCTCAACAACGACCCTGCTGCTTCGCCTACTCCTCATGGGAACGAGTAGACACTCTATGTCTTCAAACCTTTTTGGTCCTTACTGACAAAAGGGGGAGAAGCATATGAGTTGATAGTCTTCAAGTGGGTCCATATGGGTGGTTGTTATACTTTTTGCTAAGTGCTTACAACTCTCGCTTTTGATACATTTGGTTCTTTGAGTTGTAACACTTAAAATTGATGGTTGTCTGCTACCTTTTTTCTGCCAACTATGTGATGCGATGATAAATTCCGCACGTGCGATGATAATTCCCGCACGAAGTCATTTCGCAGACGTCCATTTTTCATTATGCATGTCATTACCTTCGTTATATCCTTTCATGCATGATGAATTGTCTTCATTAGTTGAAGAGGATCTCCACAAGTACAACCTGCCATGTGCATTTGCATTCAAAAGAAAAATACTTATATGCACATCTTCAAGGGGAGCCTTTTACTACTTATGAAGACAATATCTTAATCCTTTACAATTTCACATACTTTTATCCCCGTTGAAAACTTCAACCAATTTGTCATCAATCATCAAAAAGGGGGACATGTAAGTGCATCTAGTGCCACCCCTAGTTGGTTTTGGAGTATTGACGACAAACCTGGTTGACGGACTAATGTGTTTTTGAGAATTGCAGGATAACACAGGTAGTAGTCCCTCATTGATTCGGTTTACCTACCGGAGATGACCCCTAAAAATGTGTGAAGACATTGAAGACAATGGTGGTATGTGAAGTCATTCACAATGAAGATTATGACTCGAGAAGACATTCACGTGAAGACTATGGAGTGCGAAGACATAGTTGTTTCGTAGTTTTCTTTCTTCTTTGTTGAGTCATTGGAACCACCGTACTGTTAAGTGGGGTCCAAGTGAACAAATTCAGAGTGACTGAAGTGATGCTCAACCAAATCCTATGTCTTCGAGCGAAGACAATGAGAGCAAACCTTATCCAGAGCTGGATGAGTCAGCTTTACTTGTAGCCCAAGTTAAGCTGTCGCGTGTGTTTCAAATCTGACCGTTGGAACACGTGTCAGTTCCTTAGTGACCCAGGGTCATGTCGGACAAATCAGGTCGGGTTTCCTAGTGGCTATAAATAGCCCACCCCCTACACCATAAATTGGTGGCTGCTCAGAGTTAGTGCACGGCTTTTGTCGTTTGAGAACAACCCACCTCAGAGCTTTTGAGAGAGAGAAATCCTTGCGAGGACAAAGCCCAAAACACCCAGAGCCAATGTAACGCCCCGAGACCGACGCTCCAGAAGACTTCCATTTTCTCGTGATCACCGCGTGTTTCTTTCGGTGCTTGCTCTTTTGTTTTTGCATTGCATCATGTCATCATGCCATCATGTCATTAATCTTTGCATAAAAATCCACCTAAATAAATTGCATGGATCTTCGGTCCATTTAAATGGAGGGAATTCACATGGTGATTTCTCTTTATAACATATCCTCCTAATATTTAGGGAGCTATATTAAAATATTCCATTAGTTGGAGTTCACCATAACACACTTGCAAATATCCCAATGCCTTTGTTATCTTAATTCTTGGTCTCCAACCTCGCATTATATTTTTTCATCTTATTCCGGAGCCCCATCAAAAATCTGAACATTTTTGGACCTTCTCAACCCTCACTTCCTTCAAATCATTTGAATTAAATTCAAATGCATTTGAATTTATAATCTTCCAATCAGGCCACCTCTATTTTTCCTGGAACAAGCATATTTTTGTGAGTCCGGGAAAATTACCCGCATGTGCAAATTCTTTCCCTAACCCTATCTTTCTTTTTCTTCTCTCTATTACTTTTCTGCTAAAAGAGAAATAAGAGAGAGAGGGAGAAGAGAAGCCCAGCAGCCGCATCCCACTAGGCCAGGCCTCTGGTCAATTTTTTCCTCTCCACTGGGCCGGCCTCTAAGGCCCAGCCGCCCTCACCAGCTTCCTAACCCTAGCCCTCACCACGCTCTGGCCTGATCCCCTCTCTCCTCTTCGTTCTCCTCCTGCCGCCGCACACACCCGCACGCATCGCGCAGCCCTCGATCCCCCTCGCTCCCTCGCCCCGTCCCTCCAGCGCCATCGTCGCCCCGCCTCCGTTCGGCTCCCACGCCGAAGTCCACCGCCGCGGCCCTGCCGGACGTTGGTGACCCCGACGACCCCGCGCCCGATCTGCTCTGGCCCGCCTAGCTCATCATCTCCGCCCCGCGCCTCGACTCAGCGCCGCCCCGCCATGGATGCCGCCATGGACGCCGAGTTCCCCGCCGGTCGCCTCTGCCTCGACCCCGCGTCCTCACCTCCGGCGGCCGTCACCGATCCGTGCACACCGCTGCCCCGAGCTGCTTCGCCTCCCTCCTCCGTCAAGCGCCGCGCCTCCTGCCTCTCCGCGACCCTCGCTGCAACTCCCTCTCCAGCTCGTCGTCGACCCGCCGTTCGCCTCCAGCCCTCGTCCGCGGCCGCGCCAAGCCACTCTCCATCGACCTCCGCGACTAGTGCCTCCACTACCTCCCCGTCGCTGCGCCTGCCTCCTCTCGTCGCTGCCGCCTTCCGTTCCCCGTCACCGCGCCAGTAGCCACCCCGCCGTGGTCTTCTGCATCGCCAATCCCAGCACCCGCGGCCCTCTGCTTCGCCTCGCCAAGCCGTCGTGTTCCTCCTCCGGTGCCCTGTCCCCGTTGGTTTTGCTCGAGCACGCCACCACTGCACCTCAAGTTCTGCTATAGGAGCACCTCAAGTTCTGCTACATGCAACAGCTAGTACCTTGGAACGTCTACGACTACGCGGACTCGCCAAGTACCACGACGACCGTGTACCACTACTCCCACAACGAGTTTCGAGAACGTCTCCTTCCTGTACACCGCACCGAAACGCCGAGTTCCTCACCGTGACCCCGAACACCTACGAAAACTTGTGCGACTATGTACGTGAACGACTACCGTCGCCCCAAAGACCTCGGACCCGTCAAGTACCTCTCCGAAAACGAACGTGTGCCACTACTTCCACTAACGTCGCCGAAGACCGTGTAACGGAACCGGCAAGTTCGACTACCTCCGCGTGCACCGCTACTTCCACTACCGTCGCGAGAACGACTACTTTCATGATGACCCCGAGAACGTCTACTTCCACTACGAACTCGACCTGTTCCGAAATGCATGCTTCGAAGGTATAACCCCGAGACGACGTCCGTGGACCGAATGCATGTGTGTTGTATGAGATGCTCGTGGTTGCACCGTTTCCGAGTTGTCATTCCATGTTCCTCCTCGTTGTCTTGCCATCGTCCCGTGGGAACCAGGTAACCGGGATCACCCCACCATCTTTTGCATGTTCCGCACATCCACATCTTCGTTTGCACCGGTCGCTCAACGAGTTATCGGAACCGGGACGTTGCCATGGCATCATTTCCGTTTTCATCGCCGTGGCACCCAATTCTTTCTGCCATGGTGACCATATGCTCCTAATCATCTTCATGTCAACATTTTCATAAAATTGCTTAAACCTTGCATATGTCATCCGCATCATGATAACAACATTTAAAATGTAAATAATTGATGGTTGCATTAAAAATTGCTAAATGACATGAGGATTTTCCGGTATTGTCGTTTGTTATTTCCGGCCTCATTTAAACTTGCCTAAATAGGTAGTTTCCATATGTTTCACCTCTTGCCATGGTTAATAACATTTAATATTGTTGGGTGCATAAACGAGAGAGAACTAAACAATTAAATGTGGTGTTTCGTCAATATGCAACTCGTTGCATATGGAGCTCCACTTAATTTGTAGTGTTGTTTGTTGCACTTTGCCATGCCATGCCTCTTTAAACCGGACATGCATCATATTTGTTTTTGCATCATGCCATGTGTATGTGGTGGTTGTTTACTTTGTTGTTTGGTTGTTTCCGGGTTGCTTCTCTCGTTAGCTTCGGTTTCATTCCGGAGTTGTGAGGATTCGTTCGACTCCGTCCGTTTGTCTTCTTCATGGACTCGTTCTTCTTCCTTGCGGGATCTCAGGCAAGATGACCATACCCCCGAAATCACTTCTATCTGTGCTTGCTAGTTGTTCGCTCTATTGCTATGCCGCGCTACCTTCCACTTGCTTATCAAGCCTCCCAATTGCCATGAACCTCTAACCTTTGTCACCCTTCCTAGCAAACCGTTGTTTGGCTATGTTACCGCTTTTGCTCAGCCCCTCTTATAGCATTGCTAGATGCAGGTGAAGATGAAGATTGCTCCATGTTGGATTATGTTTATGTTGGGATATCACAATATCTCTTATTTATTTAATGCATCTATATACTTGGTAAAGGGTGGAAGGCTCGGCCTTATGCCTGGTGTTTTGTTCCACTCTTGCCGCCCTAGTTTCCGTTATACCGGTGTTATGTTCCTTGATTTTGCGCTCCTTACGTGGTTGGGTGATTTATGGGACCCCCTTGACAGTTCGCCTTGAATAAAACTCCTCCAGCAAGGCCCAACCTTGGTTTTACCATTTGCTACCACCTATCCCCTTTTCCCTTGGGTTCTGCAGACTCAAGGGTCATCTTATTTTAACCCCCCGGGGCCGGTGCTCCTTTGAGTGTTGGTCCGAAACGAGTAGACTGCGGGGCCACCTCGGGGAAACTCGAGGTCTGGTTTTACTCGTAGGATGTCTCATCCGGTGTGCCCTGAGAACGAGATATGTGCAGCTCCTATCGGGATTTGTCGGCACATTGGGGTGGCTTTGCTGGTCTTGTTTTACCATTGTCGAAATGTCTTGTAAACCGGGATTCCGAGACTGATCGGGTCTTCCCGGGAGAAGGTTTATCCTTCGTTGACCGTGAGAGCTTATAATGGGCTAAGTTGGGACACCCCTGCAGGGTATACACTTTCGAGACCCGTGCCCGCGGTTATGTGGCAGATGGGAATTTGTTAATATCCGGTTGTAGAGAATTTGACACTTGACCTTAATTAAAACGCATCAACCGCGTGTGTAGCCGTGATGGTCTCTTCTCGGCGGAGTCCGGGAAGTGAACACGGTTTCTGGGTTATGTTTGACGTAAGTAGGAGTTCAGGATCACTTCTTGATCATTGCTAGTTCACGACCGTTCCGTTGCTTCTCTTCTCGCTCTCTTTTACGTATGTTAGCCACCATATATGCTAGTGCTTGCTGCAGCTCCACCTCATTACCCCATCCTTTTCTTTAAGCTTAAATAGTCTTGATCTCGCGGGTGTGAGATTGCTGAGTCCTCGTGACTCACAGATACTTCCAAAACAGTTGCAGGTGCCGATGAGACCAGTGCAGATGACGCAACTGAGCTCAAGTGGGAGCTCGATGAAGATCTTGTCCGTTGTGTTGTTTCTTTTCTTTTTGATCAGTAGTGGAGCCCAGTTGGGACGATCAGGGATCTAGCAGTTGGGTTGTCTTCTTTTCTTTTGGTTCCGTAGTCGGACCTATGTGTGTATCTTGAATGATGTATGTTTTTTATTCATGTATTGTGTGAAGTGGCGATTGTAAGCCAACTCTTTATCCCATTCTTATTCATTACATGGGATTGTGTGAAGATGACCCTTCTTGCGACAAAACCACAATGCGGTTATGCCTCTAAGTCGTGCCTCGACACGTGGGAGATATAGCCGCATCGTGGGTGTTACAGCCAAAGAGTGTTAGGCATCACTGAAGTCTTTCTGTCTGCGTGACCTGAAGACTTGTTACAGTTGAGGACTGTCCTCCAGCCGGTTAGGCGTCGCGTTCTGAGCATCCAAGAGTCATTGTGGATTGCCGGTGAACGAAGTATGTGAAGGTTTGGAAGTCTACCTTGAAGACTTACCAGAGTGATTGGGCGAGGACTAAGTGTCCTTAGCTCAAGGGGAATAAGGTGAAGACACAGTCTTCTGAGTTGAATCTCAGCCTCCCTAACCAGATGTACAGTTGTCACAGCAACTAGAACTGGTCCAACAAATCCTTGTCCTCACCAAGCAACTGGTTCTATATCTTCCCTCACTTATTTACAGTTTGTCTTTGTTAAGTCATTTGTCTACATGTCTCATCTGTTTGACTTCACTGTGTCACGACTTTTGTTTTTGGCTTCATTCTATCTTCCATCTTGATCCATACTACCTAGCTGCTAATAGTCTTCGTGCTTTAGCTTCATTACTTGTTTGACTATGGCTTGTCTAGTGTAGTCTACCTTCCGCTGCATGTCAATAGGTTCATTTCTATCGTTTGTCTTTGAAACTCCCATGTTTTGAAGACTTTCATAAAAATCGCCTATTCACCCCCCCTCTAGTCGATAACTAGCACTTTCACCTATCTTTACGCCAGTGCCTTCTTTAGCTGGAGACAACTCAGCTCGCAGTGGATCATTGTCAAAGCTGATACACACTTCTGTGATGCTATTGAACACAATGGCATCATCTACGCGATCGACAAAGCAGATGGCACCACGTATTGCTAGGACGGTGCGTGTAAGTTGTTTCCGTCTCATGTTAATGATGACGCCATGATACTGTTTGAACTTTTTGTGATGATTGGCATATACCTGTTTGAGCCGAATTTGAGTAGAACTATGGCAATGTATTAGAGATGCCATAAATCAGCTATATTTGCAATGAGTTAATTCATGCGATTGTGATCATGTCATTACAGCCAATTTGTACCCCTGAATAATCAAACGGTTAGGAATATATTGATATTCTCCTTATTTTACAGTAATCTATATACTACTACTAAATATGAGTGTGTATCAATGGCCATGTTAGTTTCCTCATTTTCATGATGTAGAAACATGCACCACACTGTTGGTTTCATCTAACCATACATTAGGGAAGTAAATGTGCATATGGAGAACTCTATATTTGGAAGTAGTGAAATCCTGTAATGCTTACCATGTGCACATACCTATATTCGCCCTTCAGCAATAAATGGCTAGAATAATATCCTCACAAAAAATTTGCCCACAGAACACGAGTATATAACAATGCATGGTCTGTTAGTTACCTTGAAGAATTTGTTTGTGAGGACAGAACAGGAATACATAACATGCATGACATGGTAGTTTCCTATGAAGAATTGATTGCGAGATAACATGAGTATAACCATGCATGGCACTTCTATATTTTTGAACCCAGTATACATTTCCCTGTATTTTCCTCCCAGTTCCAACAGGGACATATCAATGCTGTTTCTTGCATTATCCTACTCATACTCTGAACAATGGTGATCTTACATTAACAATGCCTGTCCTTTTTGATATGAAGCAGTGTCCCTCAAATTACTGCCCTTTGTAATCACACCACCTTTGCCAAAAACAGGGAAGCACAACTGGTTCCTCGCTCGATCAGACGACGACAAAAGACTGATGATCATTCGGACACATGAGCCGAAAAAGTTATATTACAAAAACCCCACTGTATACAAGCACAGTGAAATACGTGAGTATCCGGACAGTGGCTGTTACATCTATGAGCAGGATACCAGCTTGTTGGGGCCTTCAGGATTTTTTAGTTGGAGGCGGGTAAACAGCCTTGGTTCACACTCTCTGTTTCTCTGACTCAATTATCCGATTAACCAGGAGATCACCGTTGGCAACGACCTTGATGGCAGAGAGGCTCTGTTTGCTATGGAAAACTGTGTCTACACGGCGAGCCCTAGGAGTTCGGGAGCAAACTCCCCTGATTGTCAACAATACATCATGCAGCCAAAAGAAGGTGAAAATGACAAAGGCATCCGGATTAACTTTGATCCTTGGATGTCTCAATTACGACAGGCAGTGATGTGGTTCAAGCCTTGTGGTTGATAAGTAATTGGGCTGTTGCGCCGAAAGGGTGGAGTACTGGTGTCTCCGGATCATTGGTCGCTGAAGCGGGGCTGCAAATTATGATGGTGTTGGATCATCTCTTCGAATGACTTTGTTGTCTTTGCTGCTTGTTCTGGATGGGTAGTTCTTTCCTTGTCATTTGGTCATCCTCGTCTATGTCACTCTTACTATGTAATAGTTGGCTCTGTTTAGAATGTCATTCTCGTCTGGATCACGAGAGTCTGAGTGCTGCAGATGGGTGCGTTTTGGTGGTGTGGCAAGACTTCTTATGAACTATCATGTCTTGCTGTTTATGTCAGTAGTAGTCACTAGTCAGTGTTTGAATGTTGTATATATCGTTGTTTCGAACTGTTTATTGTCTCGAACTACTGGTGGGCTAAATGAGGGCATCACCATTCTCTAGTGTTTAGAGTGTATCTCCTTTTTTCAAGTTATATAATTTGAGCTCAGTGTCTTTTCGATGATGTACACTTGTTTGGGCCAGTGAGGTGTCGTTGAATATGGGCCGAGTAGTAACGCAATGCCAAACATCTCAATTATGACTCTCAGGCCGGGCTCCCAAAAGATCCTAAAAAAGGCCGGGCTCTCCAAAAAAGAAAGAATAAGGACTCTTAGGCCGACATGTGGGCGCCACCGGTGTTTTCGTGCGCTTGCGCGCCGAGAGCATATTGGCGCATGTTCGAAATTCAAGCTACCTTTTCATCCCAATCTCCCGCCCGCCCCCACCTCTAGAATCTTGATTCCTACTCCAGTTCCCCCAAATCCCCCTCCTGTACTCCCTGTACTCAACCTCACTATCATGTCTCCGGTCAACGCGGATCTCCGAGACGGAGATCCTGAGGTTCGTCCTGCCTTCAGTCGTTGCGTGCTGTCGCTCAACAGTGGCATGGCGGCGCTTGACGACCAGTTTGCCGGCAAAATGCTGATGGTAACCATCAACAGCGACCGGCCTCCCGTCTCGCCGGACGACCTTGTCAAAGCTCTTGGCATTGCGCACGGCATCCAAATAAGTGACTAGCTCGTTGAATTCTGTCCGCCACCGGCTGATTTCTTCGTCAGGTTCCGGACAACTTTTGACTGCAGCGTGTGTTCGAATCTTCCCGGTGTTTGTTCTGCAATGGTGCGCTAGTGAGCTTTGATCGGTGGCACCCAGGATGTGGCTTGGTGTCCTCTGAGCTTGAGTTTTTAACAAAGCCTACCTTCCACGGCATGCCTCGACGTGCTTGGAACAACGAGTCCATGAATGAGCTTATCAACGACCTTGGAGGTGAGCTCGTAAGTATGTTTGTTCCTCCAAACAGCTGGGCTCTAACGGTTATGGCATGGATGAAGAAGCCATCCACCATACCGAAGGTGATTGGTGTTGAGATACCGGTGCAGGAACCGGGGTTGTACTATTCATCGCCACCAAGGCCGCCGTAGACCACGTTAGGGATGTAACTGTATCGAGTGTTCGTGCATGTCGAAGAAGTGGTCAATCCATCAATCGAAGTCCTGCCGCCACCGCTGGTGCCAGGGTCCGTCGACGGCGTCCATTACAGGAGTCAACGTCAGAATTTCCCCGTGCTACTCGGAACGATGGATGGCACAGGGCCTACTCCATCACGCGGCGGAGGCCACTACTTCATTGGGAGAAGAGGCAGGGCTGGCTGCCTGGATGTGCTCTAATTTGAGGTAACAATTGAATCTGGTCAAATACTAGTTAAATCCGAGCTATGGGTGTGAAGCACTTATGTGCCAGTACATTTGATTGTGACATGTTCTAATTTTGTACCTGAACTTTTTTTAGAAAGGGTTGTACGTCAACTTAATGTGCTAGCAGAACTTATTGTGTTGTCTGTCTGTTTTCTTTGCACAGCATTCAAGATATTTCCCTGTCATTGATAAAGACGATGAACCGTTATGTACGAGTTCGTTGGTTTCAACATAGCCCTACCCGTAGCGATCCACTGCTTCCATCCTGATTGTGCCGCTTGCGTGAAATTTTTGTATGCAAGTTCAGTGTGCTATGATGTTCTATATGATTGTGTCAACTATATAAGTTCTTACTGAGCATCAACAATGCATATGGCTGAAAGATGTATTTACGAGCATCGACCGATGGGTCTCTCTCTCACACACACACACACACGCACACACGCACAAGTGGGACCCGTTGAATTATTTCTTTGCTCGTGACAGCTTTTAATTAGGTTCCACTGTAATCTAACTTTTTTCTTAAGTTATGAATTGAGCTCAGTGACTTCAAAAAGTTGTACAGAAGCCTTGTTTGGGCCTTTGTAGCGTCACTGAATGTGGGCTGAGTAGCCATGTTAGGTTGTACTGTACTACACAGGCCTTTTTTTCAACATCAGCAATGCAACTGGCCCGACAGTTGTACACAATATTCGGGTCAACTTGTTATTCTCTGCCCCGGTGGGCTGCAAACTTTCCTAAGAGGTATGCATTAGGCTTAACAAGAAAATGGACTTTAAGAAATAATAAATGGGATGTAATTATAATAACTGGGAAGTAACTATAAAAAATGCACCAAACGCGTAATTAGTTTAAAAATATATTATTTTTGGAATTTGAAAATTTTAATTTCATTACTTGTTGCGCGCGCAATATTTCGTTGGATTTCAATGTAATACAACTTCATTTTGAAATTATATTTAATCTGACTAGAAATTTTGGATAAAAATATTTGGATCCCATAAAAATGTGGGATTTTTTTTGAATTCTGTTTTGAGTGGTTGGGTGAAATTATTAATCGTTGTCCTGGCTACAAAATGGGATGTACTTTTAACAAACTGTAAATGGGCTGTAGTAAATTCCATTAGAATTAAAAAATGGGCTGTACATTCTTACAAATCGCAAATGGGCTATATGTCCTCTGCCACACACTTGTGGGCCTTCTAAGTTGACGCGTCCACTAAAAAAAACTAAGTTGACGCGTATGCAAGCCTTTGTTAACAACACACAGTTCTGGCAGCTCCGGCTATTGGATGTCCATCCAATGGATGTCGTGCTTCTTCTTCAATCTCGGATATTCTTGCTTCGGTCGCCCAAAAAATGATTCCTCCCCCTGACATCTGGGGCGCACCGTTTCAGAGGCTGACCTATGGGCCTACTAAGTTGACGCGTACCAAGGGCTTTCTCAACTTAGTCAATATAAACGATTATAGCTGCAGTGACCGTACGATGTCCATCCAACGGTCGTAGTGCTTCTTCAACCTTTGGTCTTCTTGCTCCAGCCGCCCAAAGCAGCGCCGGTCGTGCCGCGTGCTCCTGCCTCCTGTGGCCGACTGTGATGCCGCGGAGGCCTCACCGCTCCCTACTACTCCCACCGCTGGCCAGGCCATCCCTCTACTCACCCACACCCCCTGTTATTCTGCGGCGACGGGAGCCTCACACCGCAGCCGAACCAGTGAACCCTTGTACTCCTCTCCGCGCGGGCTTCCACTGCCGCGTCTTCCCCGGCTCTGTGTCGTCCCCTTCCTAGGCCTTGCCGTCGTCCACCGCCCTGGTGCTCTCGGCGCGACATGGTCAATGTGGTCAAGGAACGGCTTCCATCGGACGTGGACTGTACGTGGAGAGGCTGACAGCTGGGTCCACGACGGCAGCAAGGAAGTGCCTCCTTATTACGCGGAAAATAATGATTCCTCCACCTGACAGCAGGGACCCACCAGACGGGCCAACGTATTTCGTGAAAAAAAAATCCCCCTGACTGCTGGGACCCACCGGACGGGCCACCGTATTGCACGAAAAAACGTTCCCGCCGCTGTCAGCTCGGACCCACCGGAAGTGCCTCCTTATTACGCACAAAAAAAAAGAATACTCCCCCTGCTGGTTGGGACCCACCTTGGTGGGAGGCTGACTTGTGGGCCTACTAAGTTGACGGGGACGGAGTGCTTTGTCAACTTAGTCAATATGAACGATTCTAGCTCCAGTGACTGTACGATGTCCATCCGACGGCCGTAGTGCTTCTTCAACCTCTGGTCTTCTTGCTCCAGCCGCCCAAAGCAGCGCCGGTCGTGCCTCATGCTCCTGCCTCCCGTGGCCGGCTGTGCTTTCGCACAGGCCTCACCGCCGCCTACTATTCCCACCGCTGGCCAGGCCATCCCTCTACTCACCCACACCCCCCTGTTATTGTGCGGCGACGGCAGCCTCACACCGCAGCGAACCAGTGGGCATCCACTGCCGTGTCTTCCCCGGCTCCGCGTCGTCCCCTTCCTAGGCCTCGCCGTCGTCCACCGCCTTGGTGCTCTTGGCGCGGCGTGGTCAACGTGGTCAAGGAATGGCTTCCATCGGACGTGGACTGTACGTGGAGAGGCTGACAACTGGGTCCACGGCCGCAGCAAGGAAGTTCCTCCTTATTACGCACAAAATAATTATTCTTCCACCTGACAGCGGGGACCCACCGGATGGGCCACTGTATTTCACGAAAAAAACTTTTCCCCCTGACTGCTGGGACCCACCAGCTACATCTTCGCACGCAAGGAAATGCGTCCGGGCAAACAAAAAAATGATTCGTCCCCCTGACTGCTGGGACCCACCAGCTACATCTTCGCACGCATGGAAGTGCATGACAGTCGGGACCCACCTGGTCGAAGCATACGTAGCGTTGTCATTCTGGTCGCGAACGTGTACGTACATACTGGTCGATGTTGAGGCGCGCACGTAGCATGTACACGTATGTACAGTGGCCAGGGTGCAAGAAAGTAAATACGACCACGTACGTACATACGGGCGGGGTCTCGAACGCCTTCTCGCGCGTTCGTACGGCCAGGGCTCGTGTACATGGCTGGGTCAGAACGGAGAAACAGCGTCGTCGTCGTATTCATGGGGAGCCAACCGGATGGGTCAAAACGGAATGCGTCGCCGTGTTCATCGGGAGGGCTTGGACGGAACAGCCAATGGAAACGAGGCCTGGCATACCGCAGAACAGAGGAAACGTCCTTGTGTTCGACCGACCACGTTTGAAACGGGATCCTGTTCATCGGGAGGGGTCTGGCGTACCGCGAAATGGAGGAAACGGACCTCCTACGGTCAAAACGGGGGTCCTGTTGATCGGGGGGTTGTGGCGTACCGCAAAACGGAGGAAACGGACTTGTGTTGGAGCGCTACAGTCGAAACGGGGGTCCTGTTCATCGGGAGGGGTGTGGCGTACCGCAAAACGGGACTCCACGGGATAATGCTCATCTCCACCGTCGACCCCCTCCAGCCTCCACGGGCTACTGTTCATCCACCGTCGACCTCCTCCAGCCTCCACCTATGACTATTCATCCACGGGCTCCTATTCATCCAGCCTCCACCGCGCGCTATTCCACCGGCTACTGTTCAACCAGCCCCCTCCACGGGCTCCTGTTCAACCACCCCTCCACGGGCTACTATTCATCCAGCCATCCACCATCTACTGTTCATCCAGCCCTCCACGCGGTCCTGTTCATCCAGCCCCAACCGGCTCGATCGATCGGGGTCCTGTTCATCTAGAGGCAACACCACGGGGTCCTGTTCATCCACCCCCACCGGGAACTGTTCATCCAAAGCCCCCAGCAACACTCACTATTCATCCAGAGGCAGCATCGATCGGCTTCAGTTAGCAGCTGTAGCGAAGGAATCGCTCGATCAGGTTCAGTTAATAGCCATCTATCGATCGCTCGGGTTCAGTAACGCGTAGCCTGCAGTGCAATCGCTCGGGTTCAGTTAGAGCCCAACGCCTCGCTCAGGTTCAGTTAGAGCCCAACGCCTCGCACCCACGCGCGTGCGTGTATGAGGGAAACGCAGATCGCTCGGCCCCGACCACTCACTGTAACCGGGAACACCCCGATATTTTCCTCGCCCTCGCTTCTACCACGGTTTTTTCCGTCATGGACGGCCTAAAGAATGTCATGCAGCTCCGTCTCTGGCCCGCCCAGGACGAAAAGCCCATTTTCTGTCATGATTTTTTGTCATAGAAGTAGGACCCCACCACATCTATGATGATACCGTGTTTTGTCACAATTATTGTCATAGAAGTGTCATAAGTATGACAGAAAAAATTCGTTCGGCCCAAAATGTCACGGATGTGTCTTTTTTTTGTAGTGATACCTACCTATTATGGCATTTCCATAGCCATTCCGAGATATATTGCCATGCAACTTTCCACCATTCCGTTTATTATGACACACTCCATCATTGTCATATTGCTTTGCATGATCATGTAGTTGACATCGTATTTGTGGCAAAGCCACCGTTCATGATTTTCATACATGTCACTCTTGATTCATTGCACATCCCGGTACACCGCCGGAGGCATTCACATAGAGTCATATTTTGTTCTAAGTATTGAGTTGTAATTCTTGAGTTGTAAGTAAATAAAAGTGTGATGATCATCCTTATTAGAGCATTGTCCTAGTGAGGAAAGGATGATGGAGACTATGATTCCCCCACAAGTCGGGATGAGACTCCGGACGAAAAAAAGAGGCCATAAAAAAAGGGAAAGGCCCAAATAAGAATAATAAAAATAATAATAAAATGAGAGAAAAAGAGAGAAGGGACAATGCTACTATCCTTTTACCACACTTGTTCTTCAAAGTAGCACCATCATCTTCATGATAGGGAGTCTCCTATGTTGTCACTTTTATACTAGTGGGAATTTTACATTATAGAACTTGGCTTGTATATTCCAATGATGGGCTTCCTCAAATTGCCCTAGGTCTTCGTGAGCAAGCAAGTTGGATGCACACCCACTTAGTTTCTTTTGTTGAGCTTTCATACACTTATAGCTCTAGTGCATCTGTTGCATGGCAATCCCTACTCACTCACATTGATATCTATTGATGGGCGTCTCCATAGCCCGTTGATACGCCTAGTTGATGTGAGACTCTCTTTTCCTTTTTGTCTTCTCCACAACCACCATTCTATTCCACCTATAGTGCTATGTCCATGGCTCACGCTCATGTATTGCGTGAAGATTGAAAAAGTTTGAGAACATCAAAAGTATGAAACAATTGCTTGGCTTGTCATCGGGGTTGTGCATGATTTAAATACTTTGTGTGATGAAGAGAGAGCATAGCCAGACTATATGATTTTGTAGGGATAACTTTCTTTGGCCATGTTATTTTGAGAAGACATGATTGCTTCATTAGTATGCTTGAAGTATTATTGTTTTTATGTCAATATTAAACTTTTATTTTGAATCTTATGGATCAGAATATTCATGCCACAATAAAGAGAATTACATTGAAAATTATGTTAGGTAGCATTCCACATCAAAAATTCTGTTTTTATCATTTACCTACTCAAGGACGAGCAGGAATTAAGCTTGGGGATGCTGATACGTCTCCAACATATCCATAATGTTTGATGTATCCATGCCATGTTTATAATATTTCTACATGATTTTGGTATGATTTGGTTAGAACTAACCTGGACTGACGCTGTTTTCAGCAGAACTACCTTGGTGTTGTTTTTGTGCAGAAATAAAAGTTCTCGGAATGCGCCGAAAATCAATGGAGATTTTTTCCAGAAAATATAAAAAATATGGGAACGAAGACTTACCGGAGGGGATTTCGTGGGCCCCACGAGGGTGGAGGGTGCGCCCCCTGCCTCGTGGACTCCCCGTGCACCCCCTGACTTGTTCTCGACGCCAACCTCTCCTATAAATCCCCAAACCTCCAGAACATAACCTAGATCGGGAGTTCCGCCGCCGCAAGCCTCTGTAGCCACCAAAAACCAATCGGGACCCTGTTCCGGCATCCTGCCGGAGGGGGTATCCATGACCAGTGGCCATCTTCATCATCCCGGCGCTCTCCATGACGAGGAGGGAGTAGTTCACCCTCGGGGCTGAGGGTGTGTACCAGTAGCTATGTGTTTGATCTCTCTCTCTCTCTCTCGTGTTCTTGATTTGGCACGATCTTGATGTACCGTGGGCTTTGCTATCATAGTTGGATCTTATGATGTTTCTCCCCGTCTATTCTCTTGTAATGGATTCAGTTTTCCCTTTGAAGTAATCTTATCGGATTGAGTCTTTAAGGATTTGAGAACACTTGATGTATGTCTTGCATGTGCTTATCTGTGGTGACAATGGGATATTCACGTGATCCACTTGACTTATGTTTTGGTGGTCAACTTGCGAGTTCCGTGACCTCGTGAACATATGCATAGGGGTTGGCACACGTTTTTGTCTTGACTCTCCGGAGAAACTTTGGGGCACTCTTTGAAGTTCTTTGTGTTGGTTGAATAGATGAATCTGAGATTGTGTGATGCATATCGTATAATCATACCCACGGATACTTGAGGTGACATTGGAGTATCTAGGTGACATTAAGGTTTTGGTTGATTTGTGTCTTAAGGTGTTATTCTAGTACGAACTCTAGGATAGATTGAACGGAAAGAATAGCTTGGTGTTATTTTACTACGGACTCTTGAATAGATCGATCAGAAAGAATAACTTTGAGGTGGTTTCGTACCCTACAATAATCTCTTCGTTTGTTCTCCGCTATTAGTGAGTTTTGAGTGAATCTTTGTTGCATGTTGAGGGATAGTTATATGATCCAATTATGTTATTATTGTTGAGAGAACTTGCACTAGTGAAAGTATGAACCCTAGGCCTTGTTTCAATGCATTGCAATACCATTTGTGCTCACTTTTATCATTAGTTACCTTGCTATTTTTATATTTTCAGATTACAAAAACTTATATCTACCATCCATCCACTTGTAGCACCATCTCTTCACCGAACTAGTGCACCTATACAATTTACCATTGTATTGGGTGTGTTGGGGACACAAGAGACTCTTTGTTATTTTGTTGCAGGGTTGCTTGAGGGAGACCATCTTCGTCCTACGCCTCCCATGGATTGATAAACCTTAGGTCATCCACTTGAGGGAAATTTGCTACTATCCTACAAACCTCTGCACTTGGAGGCCCAACAATGTCTACAAGAAGAAGGTTGCGTAGTAGACATCAGGGTGGCCTAGAGGGCTAGCCGGGGCGGCGGCAGACCGGCGGTGGTGAGTGGTTTTGGGCGACGGGGGCCGGCAGTTCGGCCGGTGGTGGCTGGCGGCTCAGGGGGGTGTAGGTTGAAGATGAATCGCATGCCCTCCCTAAACTACATGTGAGGTGCCTCTCTGCTACCATTGCATTCATTCTCGACAGTAACATTCTGATTTCACAGTAAATTTCAGTTTCGACAGTTAAGTTCAGAGTCAACAGTTTTTCCTCATCTGTTGTAGTCCGGTGGTTTTTGGTGATGTAAATTTTACATCTATCAATTTTTGGTAATGTATTTTACATCATCTATTGGAGATGCTATTAGAATCCCACTTGA
Source organism: Aegilops tauschii subsp. strangulata (assembly GCF_002575655.3). Taxonomy (NCBI): domain Eukaryota; kingdom Viridiplantae; phylum Streptophyta; class Magnoliopsida; order Poales; family Poaceae; genus Aegilops; species Aegilops tauschii. The sequence continues at coordinate 333,917,469 of NC_053036.3, forward strand.
GATTAATGATGCCTGCCTTGTGCTGCTTCAGCCTCGACGTCTTACGGCTCGCCGGAGCTGCTCCAACGACGGAACTATCCATCACAACAGAGCAGTGCCCTGGACGCCGTCTACAGATTCATCAGATCTTCCTCCACACCTCCGACAGCCACCTCCGCCTCAACTTCTTCAGCGACCAACCCAATGATGTTGAGGTCGACACGGCTATGGCAAAGAGGTTGTACACTTGTCGCATCACTTATAACACTACATTCATGTCGATCCATTAGGGCTATTTTGGTTCAACGGAAAAACATAGCAATAGAAAATTTTCCTATGGCACTCTACTATTTAATTATTCATGCATTTTGTTGAAAGGAATGGAGCAAAACATCCACCTGGACCTACTTTTCAAAATCCTATGCATGAAAACAAGACCAAGTGCATTAGTGGCAGAATAACATTCTAACTGTACACGCTTTCATATGGTTTCACTTTATTTTGGCCATGTTTCTTTGCATTCCTCTGCTCTTCCAATTCCTGTGAGCCAAACAACCAAGTTGATAGAAATCCTGTGTTGACAAATGCGCTATTTCCCATGTGCATTCCTATCCTATTCTGGTGTTTTTCCTATCCCTGCATTTTTAGAATCATGCAAGCCAAATGATCCCTTACAGAATTACTTCAGTTACACGTAGGTGTGAAGAAAACTTTGTGTGGTTTGTCCTGCTCCTGCTGCGACGTCGTCCACCTCACCTAAGTTGCTCCATCGACAGAAGCATCCACCAAACCAGACATCACGACTCCTGACCGTCTTTCGCCGCGTCAGATCTCCTTCCCTGGCGCCGGCATCCACTGCAACAGCATCACCATCATCGACTCGGCAGATGAACTTGAGGAGTACACGGGTCCACAAGAGAGGTCACACTCTTTTGTTTCTGCTTATGTTATGCATTGCTTAATATTACTTGCTACTTTATCGTCATGTTCACCTCTTAGACTCCAAGTCAGGTCCAAATTAATGTTCAAACTTGAGTTCTAAATTAGTTGTGGGGCACATATCGAGGCAACAATGAATAGTATCTTTGTCTAATATCTGGTTCACCTACGGTATGCCTATGTTGTTCATCTTGGGTGGCAAACAAATAGTAAAGCAATCATCCTCTGTTTTTTATTAAATTAAAGCAATCATCAGCCTGCTATCATTATTTTTGGATCCATCCACTGGTTGTTACCATCACTCTAGATTTCTGCATGCTCTCCTTACGTAATCTCACTATATCTTTTTTGTATGCATGTCAGATATTGTACACAGTCATGGTGAACATGTAGAGAAAAAGAGAAGAGTTTTGCGCGGCAATACAATGTCATGCAGACATCGCTCCATGGTGGGTTCAATGGCAAACCCTTCCCCCCCTCTCCAGATTGTAATCTAGAGGAAGATATCTGTTCTGAGGCGGATTCAGACGCCGCTGACCACTCTAATTTACCCCCAAGGTGTTTGCTCTAACTTGGCATGATGATGTTAGTCATATCATGCATATGATGCCTTGCAGTGCCTACTTTCGACATCTTATATGTCATCTGCATAGTTTAGACATGTTCTGTAATGCCACCTGTTTAGTTTCAATATATATACGGGAATTATGCAGTCTCATGTCTTTTAGCCAGCCATAATATATGTGAAATGTGCAATGCCATCCCGCTTAACTGTCACGACCGGAATTTCGGGTCATTAATTTCCCGAAAGAAACGGTCTTTGTGCTCACCAGCCCCAGGATTTACTGTTAGCTGATGAGACACCAACTTGATACAAGAATTCCAAGCAAGTACAAAATATGTAGTACAAGACCATTGTGGCCTAGGAGTACAACACTTGGTTTCTAGTGGTTGATGGCGGAAGCGGTTTGCGGTTCATCTGCGTCTATGGGACTCCATTTCCCACAAGAACAGATGACGAGGATAACTCCTATCTTCGCGAGGCCGCTATCATCATAGCGTAGGCTCCGGGGCTGTCATTTCAAGGCTCTCACCACGCAAGAAATCTGGCCAAGACAATAGCCAGGGACAAGCCAGTGAGTACGTTTGAATGTACTCGCAAACATTAGGAACACGGGTATAATATAACAAGAGATAATCATACTCCGCAATGTTTTATGATGATAAGTCTGCCATGAAGTAAATGAAAAACTGTGATGCAAGCATGCGGTTAAAACATGAGTATGCAATACGGGGGTAGAAATGGAATGCACTGAGCGAGTGTCTGAAAAGACTCCTCGAGAGGTTGCAAATAAAATGACAATGCCGCAGTCGGGCGTCAGAGCGACGCCACATAAAGGGCTTATAAAGGATAAATAAATATCAAACATGCCACAGTCGGGCGTCTGAGCGACACCACATAAAGGGCTTATAACAGATAAATAAATATCAAACATGCCACAGTCGGGCGTCTGAGCGACACCACATAAAGGGTTTATAACGGATAAATAAATATCAAACATGCCACAGTCGGGCGTCTGAGCGACACCACATAAAGGCCTTATAACGGATAAATAAATATCAAACATGCCACAGTCGGGCGTCTGAGCGACACCACATAAAGGGCTTATATAAGAATAATCACAGTGAATATCCAGGAGGTAGAACCATCCCAGGGATACTCAATACAATACATAATGTAAATGGTTAGTCCATAATAATAATAATAAAACATGATCCTCAGATGTCACAGATCATAAACAAAATCTAGTCTAGCCGTTTCTCCATCCGAAGGCCGTCACTGAGTTCTAGCTAATTCGTTCTCCATCCGAATATCGTTACTATGATCCAGTTAGCCGTGTCTCCATCCGAAAACCGTCACTAGATTCCACTCAGACTGTGGTCTTTACTCATGAACATGGCTATCCAAAAATATATGACCTCTGCAGAGGGTGTACTCTTTACCCACGAGTAACGGATTTATTTAGCCCATCGGGACTAATTCAGCCTATGGCCTTTTAATTGAAAACACGCCCGACCTGCACACACCAGCTTAACTCACCGGTGTCTGGAATCACCCACGACACCTGCCAAGCAAAACTCTAAGTGGGGAGGCTACAACCTCGACGTATCATGGGATCAAATTTATATTCGCGCGCTCTAAGGGGTGCCCCCTCTCGGTCCCAAACCGAAACACCCATGCCCCCGGACCAGGTGGCATGCCTACCGGAGGCCTCCGGTATCTTCCACCATGGCCTCTCTGTACGGTGTGTGCTTTGGTAAGGGGTTGACAACTTACTGAACCGTACCCCGTCCGCGACAGGGACAAGTGGTAATACAAACAAGTGGGGAAGCTACTGACCAAGACTCGACCTACGACCGACTCAGGTGGTCCAACTATTCTCCGAAAGATAGCATAACCAAAATATTCCCATAACAGACAGTCATCGCTCCCCAAAACCCCTCATGCCATACCGGACACACTCATCCCGACGAGGAACTAGGGACAACCTCGTGTCTACCCAAGACCACGACTCTCCCGGCTTCCTTCCAGTATGCATGAGAAGCTCACGAGGATGATCACTAACACCAGCACATCCAGTACTAACCACAAAACATCTTCAAAATGCACTCGCGCGTGGGACTGCTCGATACATAGAAATAAAGCCTGCTCCAAGTCAAAGTGGTGTTGTACCAGTATCAAAACACCACGCAAAATATTATGCCAGAGTTCAGAAATGCTTGCCTTCAAGAGAATGCAAAGGGTGCACTTTTTGGAAGCTTTCCCTTCTGTCCAAAATCCTATTTTGAGAAATATTCAAATAACAAATATTTCAAACACAGTATAAAAAGTTGTCCCAAATATTTTTGAAATAAATCTTAAAATAAACTAGATGAAATTTGAGAGAGGTAGGAAAAAGAATCAACTCATTTGGAGTTTTATTTTCAAAGTTATAGCTAGTCAAAGATCAGTCAAACTTCTGTTTTTAATAAAAACCAGAAAAGAAAACGTTTCGGGAAAAAAAATACGCTTTCGCAGCAGAGGAGACGTACGCGGGACTTATACGCCTTCACTTAAATAGAGGAGACGGCGCGCGGGTCACTGACAGTGGGTCCAGAGGGCCCACTGGTCAGGTTTGACCGTTCTTCCCTCTCCCTCCTCTTCTCTGCCCGACAGGAGCGGGACTCCGGCGATCGCCGGCGACGAACGGCGGCTCCTCGAGGGCACCTCAGGGCTGGGATGGACTCGCCAGACCAGGGCGGTCCTCTTGGTAGTCGCTGGATCGACGGAGGTGGAAGGAGTCGCCGGCGGCGAGCTCCGCGGCGGAGGGGGCTACGGTGGTGAAGTGGTTTTTGAGCTTCGGTGGTCTCCGATCGAGGCTGAGGTGCAGGGCAGCTCCGTATGGACAAGAGGAAGCGATTGGTGGCGCTGGATAGGCTGGAGGGTGGCTGGTTGCGGCGTATTGCACCGGAGCGCAGCGGCGGCCGAACCGGCCGGAGTTGGGAAAGATGGCCTCTCCGGGCCAATCCACTTCTTAGGGGGAACTAGGGGAAAAGGTATGAGGTTGCCTGAGGTCTTGAACGAGCTCGGGGTCCCTTAAATAGGCACTCGAGGCTGGACCGCGGCGGCTGTGGATAAGATCGCCGGCGACAGCCGTGCTGTAGCTGCAGGGCGGCGTGGCGGCGACGAGCGCGTGCCGACGGGCTTCAGGATAAGACCGAGCTGTTCATGGGGGCAGCTGGCGCGCTGGGGTGGTTTGGGCGGCGCCGTCCACGGCAGAGGCTCGCTGCCGACGCCGGCGTGCCGCCAAAAGCTCTGCCTGCGGCGTTGCAGGGCGCCAGGGGTGGCGTGGGGAGTGGGCGAGGCTAGTGCGCTGCTCAGCAGGCGAGCAGGGGCCAGGGACGGGTCGCGTCGAGTGCGGCAGTGCGACGCGGCGGCTCAGTGCGCGCGCGTGCAAAACGTGCGCTCTGGGCGCGCCCAGAGCACGCACGGGACATGCTCGACGAAATGCCAGGGCGGTCTAGAGCGCGAGGGTGGGGCTGGTAAATAACAGGACTGGGATAGAGATAGCTAGGAGTTTAGTGGACAATGTTGCTGGGTTAGGGGATCAAGATCATAGTGCAAACTAGGAAACATGCCCAAAACTGACTGTGCACACCAAGTGTTCGACAGAATGCCAAGTGCACTTAGGCAACTCTTGGAGTGATCAAAATCTCCAGATCAGGGTCTCTCTAGATGCAGAAGATGATGGTAATATCATTTGGGAGAAACCAGAAACTTGTTAGTGCAAGTTTTGCAAAACTCCAGTTTTGGACAGAAAGAAAGAGGTTTCATTGCATGCACATAGAATCCCCCAAAGGGTCCACTCTCCTGGACTTAAGGGTTTTATAGGGAGGGCTTCAAGCAGGAAAAAGCTCATGGGCACTAGAACAAAATAAGATAGGGTTGCAGTACAAATCACCAAACTGGACCAGAATGAAAAAGAGGTTGATTCACTCAAAATTTTCAAAGATCATCACTGGGTTTTTGCATGAAGATGAATTGCATGGATCTACTGACATCTCCAAACACTTGGAAGAATTTTAAAGAAATATTTAAACAGGTTGTAGTGCAAAAGTGCCTACTGGACCAGATTGGAAAAGTTGGTGTAGAGCTAAAAATCTCCAATGGCCAAAAGATATTTTTACATAAAAGTGATGTGGAGACATCACATGACATCCCCAAATTTTGGTGGAAATTTTAAAAGCATTTATCAAATGGTTACAGTGCAAAACAGGCTCCAAATTCAAAAGAAATCATTTTAAAAGAATAAAGCTCTGAGAAAACAAACCTTGCAATTTAAATCCACTGATAAAGAATTGTTTTATAGGGGGAGTATGCAAGTCTAACAATATTTTGGAAAGTTTTCCACTTGAGGTAAAAATCCATAATAACAAAAGGGTAAATCTGGACAAATGGAAAGGTTTTATTTCCTGGCAAAAATTTTAATTAATAAACAAGGTCAAAAAATTTGGGGTGTCACAACACTACCCCCCTTAAGAAAAATCTCGTCCTCGAGATTTGTTAAAAGCCTTTTTGAACAGAAAGTGCTTTTATCAAAAGGAAGCATTTTACTGTGCAAATAAAAATGCGGCTACAGTGAGAGGGCAATTAGTGGTGTAAAACTACAGTGTGGTACACTGGCGTAGTGTGGAAAATCCACGGTCGGGGGAAAAAAATCGAGATATTTCTACGAGGATACAGTAATTTAGAATAAATTCTAAATTACTAAAATACGCTGGTCGCACCCGAGAGCACAGTGCTCTCTCTGGCTGACAGGTGGACCCGGGGCCCACTGTCGGCCTCTTCTTCTACCTCTGGCTCTCTCTCTTCTCTCTCGCGTGCTCTCCCGCGCTTCCTCCACCGGCGATGCCTAGCTCGTAGGTCATCTAGGCCGTACTGCGGTAGTGCGTGGCGTGCTAGCTGCCGGTGCAGCATGCACTCACCTCGCGGGCCAGTGCGTTGTCTGCACTGCTTGCGGACTCGCCTCCGAACACCGGCGATTGAGCGACGAGTGGCGCTGGTGGACCTCGCCCACCGTACACCGATCTCGAGCTATAAAATGACCGCGGTGCTCCTCTCTTCTTCCTCACACCCGGCCTCGCTTCTACTCCTCCTTCCTTCTCCTCCATTGCTGCCAGCAGGAGCTCGAGACGAGGCTCTAATGGCGGAGGCGATGCCGGACTGGTACGTGGTCCTGATGTGTGGAGGTTTGGCGGTGCTGCTGGGGCTATCCGTGCTCCTGTGTGCGATGATCCTGGACGATCGTTGTGATGCTGCCGCTCGAGTGTTAGTTCTTCGCAGCGGCGGCGATCACGGGGATTAGGTGCGGCATCGAGGGCTAACTGTTGTCAGTGTGCTGGGGCAGCTCGCGCCTGAGTGATTGCTCACAGATCTCTCTCATTGAGACTGTGGTGTCCTCCGGTGTGATCAGTTAGGCGCAAAATGTGTACGAGGATTTGTGGTTAGCGCACGAGGTCGAGTGGTTGTAGCTGTGATCCTGCTGTTACGGTGCTGCGCAAATAAAAATCTGTGTCGTGAAGATATATGCGCTGCAGCAACTCGGGGAAAGAAATCTTATTACAACAATTTTACCGCGAGCAAAAAAAAAAATTTTAACACAAAATTAACAACAGTAAAACTGCTCACATAATCGAAACCGAGGAAAAATCGGATCTGTGGCACAAATCCTTGGACAATATGTAAAAGTCACAATACGTAAATAAAAACTAGAATATTAAATACAGCGGTGACGTTTACAATGAAAACGGCAAAAAGACAGGGTCCTGAGAAAACGCCTCGGGTACTGGGGCACACTCCTCTTCTATCGGGGGAAGCGGGTTGACCAGTCGATGAATGCGCCCTTCCTGGTCAGGCCTCAATGGTCTGCCAATAGCGATCCGAGGATTTAAATCAGCGAGGCTCTGGAGATAACCCATTACCCGCTGAGTTAAATGTTCCTGAGCAATAACGTACTGTGCAAGGTTGGCCAGTACTGGATCTCTCTCAATTCGTCCACCGGGAAAAGATGCAACTTCTCCGGGTGCTGCACGACTCGGAAAATAATAATATCCCCGCTCGCTGGCATAGGGCACCGCGAATCGAAGACGAGTGAGCGCCTCGTACGCAGCAGCTTCTATGGCCATATGCGGAGTTGGCATGGATTTCCCCACGAAGGAGACTTCCGTTGGGTCTTGGTTTGGGTAAGCGGGAGGGATGTGCACCACTGCCCAATATTTCAAGGTGGAAGGGGTGATCCTCGATTTGAGCAACTCGTACTGGGGTGGATGGGTGGCACTCATGGTACTGCAGGTAAAGTCCCACAATAATTTAACAAAACTACCCGGGGTTGCGTCTGGGGTTCTCAGATAAATACTGGGGGTCGGCATGGCAAAGGAATGGCTGTGAGTGCTGCGCACAATGGTGAGGGGTATTCGGCAAGGTCACGAAGTGGCCTTTATATAGCATTGGGGCTGGGTTAACCACTGGGGTGAAAGGTGACTGGTTGTCGATCCTGTTCCTGGGTCAAAGCCACAGATATACATATCACATAAATGTGACGCATTACTGTGGGTGCCGTCGGGGTTGGTCTTGGTAGCTGCGCCTGAAAAAAATGCAACTGTACGCCAACGTACATATGCATAGCTGCTACTCCAAAGACAGGGGCGTGCAAGCATTAAATAAAAGCGGTACAAGGTCGCACTATTACAAAGCGTAGGAAAACTAAGGCTCGATACGACTCGAGCGACCTAGTCTACTTCGTTAATATCCAAGTGGGCTGGCCTGGCGGATGCCGAGGTCTCTCCACGGGTTTCGCCGTTGGGATTTGCTGGTTGAGGTTGAGGGGCTGCAGGCTCGGGGTAGTGGTGATGACCATCGCGGGGGTTGTTGGCCACAATCCCGTTGGAATGGGTTCCTAAAAGGCGACGAAGCGCTTCTGGGGACACCAAAGTACTCAGGTTGATGACTGGTGCTGACCTCAAGGGATCGATCGGGTGTCCGAACAGCACGACTGGGTTGTCGGCGTCGGGCTCCGCTTCTCTTCTTGCCGGGGCTCGGCGAACCAGTTCTCCACGAGCTGCGATCAGATCGAGGGTGACCTGATCGAACAGTTGCTCTAGTGTGCTTACATAGCGCACCAGATGCAACAGTGCAGGATCTGTCTCGTGATCTCCGTTGGCAACCTGGGGCGGCCTACCATACCCGTCACGACTGGGGTAGTAGTAGAACGAGCGACAGTTAACTCTGGGCGACAAGTGCTGGAGTTGAACTATAGCTTCTCGGGCTGCCAGTTGGATGGCTTGTGGCTCAAAGGAAGTCGTCCTCCCAGTGAACCTGTAGGGGCGTTCTGGCGACAGACCCCTACCATAGATGTGCACAGTGGCCCAGTACTGACGGCTCTCACTGTACATGGGTCCTTGGTACACAACATATTCAGGAGGCTCTTCTAACGCATAGGCACGGTGGGTGAGGTTTGCGAGCACGGTCACAAAGCCTCCAAGGTTGGTTGCTATGGTCTCATTGTGAACAATGGGGCCAGGCATCGTGGCTTGGTTTGGGGAAAGAGGTTGTGCTGTGCTGGGTTGAGGCTAGCGTGCCCTTTTTATAGGAAAAGGGGATGGAGTCTTCCTCCGCACGCTTGCGATAGAGACGGGTTGGGGTGTCGGTCACTGGCGCGTGATCGACGGGCTAGGCTGATAGGTTGGGCACCGTCCGCCGAAAAGGCGTCGGGTCACTGAGGGGCTATCTTACGCGAGAAGCTTGACCGGGGTTAGGCAAAGGTCTGGTGGTTTGGTTAATCTAGGTTTATTGACCTGGCTAAGATAGGATTAGCCAATGGTCAGCCTGGCTCTGATACCAAGTCTGTCATGACCGGATTTTTGGGTCATTAATTTCCTGAAAGAAACGGTCTTTGTGCTCACCAGCCCCAGGATTTACTTTTAGCTGATGAGACACCAACTTGATACAAGAATTCCAAGCAAGTACAAAATATGTAGTACAAGACCATTGTGGCCTAGGAGTACAACACTTGGTTTCTAGTGGTTGATGGCGGAAGCGGTTTGCGGTTCATCTGCGTCTATGGGACTCCATTTCCCACAAGAACAGCTGACCAGGATAACTCCTATCTTCGCGAGGCCGCTATCATCATAGCGTAGGCTCCAGGGCTGTCATTTCAAGGCTCTCACCACGCAAGAAATCTGGCAAAGATAATAGCCAGGGACAAGCCAGTGAGTACGTTTGAATGTACTCGCAAACATTAGGAACACGGGTATAATATAACAAGAGATAATCATACTCCGCAACGTTTTATGATGATAAGTCTGCCATGAAGTAAATGAAAAACTGTGATGCAAGCGTGCAGTTAAAACATGAGTATGCAATACGGGGGTAGAAATGTAATGCACTGAGCGAGTGTCTGAAAAGACTCCTCGAGAGGTTGCAAATAAAATGACAATGCCGCAGTCGGGCGTCAGAGCGACGCCACATAAAGGGCTTATAAAGGATAAATAAATATCAAACATGCCACAGTCGGGCGTCTGAGCGACACCACATAAAGGGCTTATAACGGATAAATAAATATCAAACATGCCACAGTCGGGCGTCTGAGCGACACCACATAAAGGGTTTATAACGGATAAATAAATATCAAACATGCCACAGTCGGGCGTCTGAGCGACACCACATAAAGGGCTTATAACGAATAAATAAATATCAAACACGCCACAGTCGGGCGTCTGAGCGACACCACATAAAGGGCTTATATAAGAATAATCACAGTGAATATGCAGGAGGTAGAACCATCCCAGGGATACTCAATACAATACATAATGTAAATGGTTAGTCCATAATAATAATAATAAAACATGATCCTCAGATGTCACAGATCATAAACAAAATCTAGTCTAGCCGTTTCTCCATCCGAAGGCCGTCACTGAGTTCTAGCTAATTCGTTCTCCATCCGAATACCGTTACTATGATCCAGTTAGCCGTGTCTCTATCCGAAAACCGTCACTAGATTCCACTCAGACTGTGGTCTTTACTCATGAACATGGCTATCCAAAAAGATATGACCTCTGCAGAGGGTGTACTCTTTACCCACGAGTAACGGATTTATTTAGCCCATCGGGACTAATTCCGCCTACGGCCTTTTAATTGAAAACACGCCCGACCTGCACACACCAGCTTAACTCACCGGTGTCTGGAATCACCCACGACACCTGCCAAGCAAAACTCTAAGTGGGGAGGCTACAACCTCGACGTAGCATGGGATCAAATTTATATTCGCGCGCTCTAAGGGGTGCCCCCCTCTCGGTCCCAACCGGAAACACCCATGCCCCCGGACCAGGTGGCATCCCTACCGGAAGCCTCCGGTATCTTCCACCATGGCCTGTCTGTACGGTGTGTGCTTTGGTAAGGGGTTGACAACTTACTGAACCATACCCCGTCCGCGACAGGGACAAGTGGTAATACAAGCAAGTGGGGAAGCTACTGAAGACTCGACCTACGACCGACTCAGGTGGTCCAAGTATTCTCCGAAAGATAGCATAACCAAAATATTCCCATAACAGACAGAGTCATCGCTCCCCAAAACCCCTCATGCCATACCGGACACACTCGTCCCGATGAGGAACTAGGGACAAGCTCGTGTCTACCCAAGACCACGACTCTCCCGGCTTCCTTCCAGTATGCATGAGAAGCTCACGAGGATGATCACTAACACCAGCACATCTAGTACTAACCACAAAACATCTTCAAAATGCACTCGCGCGTGGGACTGATCGATACATAGAAATAAAGCATGCTCCAAGTCAAAGTGGTTTTGTACCAGTATCAAAACACCACGCAAAATATTATGCCAGAGTTCAGAAATGCTTGCCTTCAAGAGAATGCAAAGGGTGCACTTTTTGGAAGCTTTCCCTTCTCTCCAGAATCCTATTTTGAGAAATATTCAAATAACAAATATTTCAAACACAGTACAAAAAGTTGTCCCAAATATTTTTGAAATAAATCTTAAAATAAACTAGATGAAATTTGAGAGAGGTAGGAAAAAGAATCAACTCATTTGGAGTTTTCTTTTAAAAGTTATAGCTAGTCAAAGATCAGTCAAACTTCTGTTTTTAATAAAAACCAAAAAAGAAAACGTTTCGGGAAAAAAATACGCTTTCGCGGCAGAGGAGACGTACTCGGGACTTATACGCCTTCACTTAAACAGAGGAGACGGCGCGCAGGTCACTGATAGTGGGTCCAGAGGGCCCACTGGTCAGGTTTGACCGTTCTTCCCTCTCCCTCCTCTTCTCTGCCCGACGGGAGCGGGACTCCGGCGATCGCCGGCGACGAACGGCGGCTCCTCGAGGGCACCTGAGGGCCGGGATGGACTCGCCAGACCGGGGCGGTCCTCTTGGTGGTCGCTGGGTCGATGGAGGTGGAAGGAGTCGCTGGCAGCGAGCTCCGCGTCGGAGGGGGCTACGGTGGTGAAGTGGTTTTTGAGCTTCGGTGGTCTCCGATCGAGGCTGAGGTGCAGGGCAGCTCCGTATGGACAAGAGGAAGCGATTGGTGGCGCTGGATAGGCTGGAGGGTGGCTGGTTGCGGCGTATTGCACCGGAGCGCAGCGGCGGCCGAACCGGCCGGAGTTGGGAAAGATGGCCTCTCCGGGCCAATCCACTGCTTAGGGGGAACTAGGGGAAAAGGTATGAGGTTGCCTGAGGTATTAAACGATCTCGGGGATCCCTTAAATAGGCACTCGAGGCTGGACCGCGGCGGCTATGGATAAGATCGCCGGCGACAGCCGTGCTGTAGCTGCAGGGCGGCGTGGCGGCGATGAGCGCGTGCCGACGGGCTTCGGGATAAGACCGAGCTATTCATGGGGGCAGCTGGCGCGCTGGGGTGGTTTGGGCGGCGCCGTCCACGGCAGAGGCTCGCAGCCGACGCCGGCGTGCCGCCAAAAGCTCTGCCTGCGGCGTTGCAGGGCGCCAGGGGTGGCGTGGGGAGTGGGCGATGCTAGTGCGCTGCTCAGCAGGCGAGCAGGGGCCAGGGACGGGTCGCGTCGAGTGCGGCAGTGCGACGCGGCGGCTCAGTGCGCGCGCGTGCAAAACGTGCGCTCTGGGCGCGCCCAGAGCACGCACGGGACATGCTCGACGAAATGCCAGGGCGGTCTAGAGCGCGAGAGTGGGGCTGGTAAATAACAGGACTGGGATAGAGATAGCTAGGAGTTTAGTGGACAATGTTGCTGGGTTAGGGGATCAAGATCATAGTGCAAACTAGGAAACATGCCCAAAACTGACTGTGCACACCAAGTGTTCGACAGAATGCCAAGTGCACTTAGGCAACTCTTGGAGTGATCAAAATCTCCAGATCAGGGTCTCTGTAGATGCAGAAGATGATGGTAATATCATTTGGGAGAAACCAGAAACTTGTTAGTGCAAGTTTTGCAAAACTCCAGTTTTGGACAGAAAGAAAGAGGTTTCATTGCATGCACATAGAATCCCCCAAAGGGTCCACTCTCCTGGACTTAAGGGTTTTATAGGGAGGGCTTCAAGCAGGAAAAAGCTCATGGGCACTAGAACAAAATAAGATAGGGTTGCAGTACAAATCACCAAACTGGACCAGAATGAAAAAGAGGTTGATTCACTCAAAATTTTCAAAGATCATCACTGGGTTTTTGCATGAAGATGAATTGCATGCATCTACTGACATCTCCAAACACTTGGAAGAATTTTAAAGAAATATTTAAACAGGTTGTAGTGCAAAAGTGCCTACTGGACCAGATTGGAAAAGTTGGTGTAGAGCTAAAAATCTCCAATGGCCAAAAGATATTTTTACATAAAAGTGATGTGGAGACATCACATGACATCCCCAAATTTTGGTGGAAATTTTAAAAGCATTTATCAAATGGTTACAGTGCAAAACAGGCTCCAAATTCAAAAGAAATCATTTTAAAAGAATAAAGCTCTGAGAAAACAAACCTTGCAATTTAAATCCACTGATAAAGAATTGTTTTATAGAGGGAGTATGCAAGTCTAACAATATTTTGGAAAGTTTTCCACTTGAGGTAAAAATCCATAATAACAAAAGGGTAAATCTGGACAAATGGAAAGGTTTTATTTCCTGGCAAAATTTTTAATTAATAAACAAGGTCAAAAATTTTGGGGTGTCACAACACTACCCCCCTTAAGAAAAATCTCGTCCTCGAGATTTGTTAAAAGCCTTTTTGAACAGAAAGTGCTTTTATCAAAAGGAAACATTTTACTGTGCAGATAAAAATGCGGCTACAGTGAGAGGGCAATTAGTGGTGTAAAACTACAGTGTGGTACACTGGCGTAGTGTGGAAAATCCACTGTCTGGGGAAAAAATCGAGATATTTCTACGAGGATACAGTAATTTAGAATAAATTCTAAATTACTAAAATACGCTGGTCGCACCCGAGAGCACAGTGCTCTCTCTGACTGACAGGTGGACCCGGGGCCCACTGTCGGCCTCTTCTTGTACCTCTGGCTCCCTCTCTTCTCTCTCGCGTGCTCTCCCGCGCTTCCTCCACCGGCGATGCCTAGGTCGTAGGTCATCTAGGCTGTACTGCGGTAGTGCGTGGCGTGCTGCGGTACGGCGGTAGGCCCTTTGCCGTCCGTCGCGGACGGCAAAGAGAGCGGACGGCAATAATTGCGTTGTCAGTCCGTTAAGTGGCTAACGGCAGGCCTTTGCCGTCCATGGCAGACGGCAAACTTTCTAGTGTCTTTGCCGTCCACCGTATGATGTCATCTACACGTCACTACATGGCAGGCCTTTGCCGTCCGCCACTGACGGCAAAATCGTTTACTATTGCCGCCTGCCACTGTAGGCAAACTGACCAAATGGGTCAGCTTCCAGGAAGCACAGCTCGATGCCACGTGGCTTCTTTGCCGTCCGCGGCTGACGGCAAAGAGCCCGTTGCCGTCTGTGGCAGACGGCAAAGAGCTTGCATATTGCCTCTTTTTTCTGTTTTTTATTAAATCCAACAATTTTCACAGCAAATATATATGACATATATAGATATATTTCACAGGCATTCATATCACATATGTCCAGCACATAAGTTCCATACATTCATACATAAGCAAGTCCAATCCATTAATACATAAGCAAGTTCCATCCATACATATTACATAAGCAAGTTCCATCCATCAATTCATACATAAACAAGTTCCATCCATACATAAACAAGCACTCCATAGCTAAGGTGACTAGAATAAGAAGACTAGAACAAGAAGAGTAGAACAGGCACTCCATCCAGCACAAAATGAAATCTGCAAAATGGCAAAATAAGAAAGTTAGAAATAGGTGACTAGAATAAGAAGACTAGAACAAGAAGAAGACTAGAACAAGAAGAGTATGCCATTTATGAGCTAACTTACATGAAATGGATCATATATGAGCTAACTAAGTTGAAATGGGTCGTTTATGAGCTAGCTAAGGTGAAATGGATCATTTATGAGCTAACTTAGTTGAAATGGGTCGTTTATGAGCTAACTTAGGTGAAATGGATCATTTAAGAGCTAATTTAGGTGAAATGGATTGTTTTTGAGCTAACTTGGTGAAATGGATCGTTTATGAGCTAAATTAGTTGAAATGGATCGTTTATGAGATAACCTAGGTAAGATGGGTCATTTTGGAGTTAACCTAGGTGAAATGGGTCATTTTAAAGCTAACGTAGGTAAAATGGATCATTTAGGAGCTAATCTAGGTAAAAATGGGTCATTTTTTAGCTAACTTGGATGAACTGGATCATTTATAAGCTAACCAAGGTAAAATGGGTCATTTTAGAGCTAACTTAGGTAAAATGGATCGTTTATGAGCTAACTAAGCTAATTATGCAATTTTTGACATAAGTAAGCTAAGTACAGATCGTTTTAGAGCTAACTTAGGTAAAATGGATGGTTTTGGAGGTCAGTAAGCTTATTAAGTCATTTTGGAAGAGAAGTAGCTAAGTCTAGGTCATTATGGTAAGCATTGGAGGAAATAAAGCTAAGTCTAGGTCTTTATGCATTTGTTAAGCAAAACACTAGATAAACTTACCATGATCCAGGAGGTGTAGGAGCGGGCTGGCTCGTGTCGGTAGCTGGAGAAGGATCGTGCGATGCTTGTCTGGAGCTACGCTGCACTAAAGATCATTTCCAATGTCTTGTTAGCATGATGACACTCAAATGTTAAGACTAGCAAGTAATGTCCATTCAAATTAAACTCACCGTGGTCCCAGGAGCAATCACTGGCATCGGCGGAGCGGTCTGACCGGTCTTCTCGCACACAGACTGCACATTTGGTTTTGACGACTCAGTCATACTAGTTAGTAATGAGACAAACACTACATGAATGTTTTGGCTAATCTGCAGAACAAACTTACCACAAGGAGCTCGTACATGGCCCTTGCCTGCATGTCATTCCGTGCCCTCTCCTCCTCCATCATCTTTGTCGTCCTCTCCTCCAACTCCCGCTGCCTCTCCGCCGCCTCCGCCAGAAGTTTCTCCGTTCTATCTCTCTCACTCTGTATAGCAGCCTGCAACACCACTCACATGACCCTTTGTAATCATTGATGGAAGCACACACAATGTAATGGAGAAAGATAGCTGAGTACGTATCACTAACCTTGATGGCGAGTTGCACTGGCCGTTCACGAGGCCTTATCTCAGGAGCGGAGCTCGATTGGCGCGCCATGATCTCCGGGAGAGTGCTAGGACAACGGATAAGTCCATCTCAAATGGCTATGGAGCCATGGGACCTCCCGCCACCAGATATCATCACCAGCTCTGGATCAATGGGACCTTGGCTCGGGTTAAAGTCCTCCCCTTTCCTCGCCTTCCCCTCATCTCTATATCTCACGAGCTTGTTGTGGGAGGAGATGTTGGTGAAGTTGTTTGCATCATCGAGGTCAGACTGAGAGAAAGCCTTGACTTTCTTGAAAGAGGCAGTGTGGGCCATGGCATACAGGTCGTACACCTCTGGCACCTTATCCACCTTATTGTGGCGTGCCTGAAAGAGAGAAACAATGTAAATTAGTAATTAAAGGGCTCAAGCTAGCATGATGAATGAATTGCATGAATCATGAAGCAAACCACATACCCAGTTTGGGCACGTTTGTCCTTGGCCTCGTTGTGGAGGGCTAGCCATTCCTTTGAGCACCACTCATTGACCAACACCTCCCAACAATCCATCCGATCCGCACACCATCTCGAAGGCGCCTAAGTTAGCAAATAGAAACTTGAGCGCTACGGCTAAGAATTACTAAATGAAGGAACTTAAGTAGAAGGCCTTAAGAATTACCTTCATGTACTGCTCCTTACTCAGGAACTTATCGCGGCACGCCGGCTTGGTCTTCTTGATACCACGCAAGGCGTAGTAGTCTCGAACAGCCTGCACCCGAGCCTCGTGCCGTAAGTTCTGTAGTAGGCGCTTGCAGACGTTCTCGATAACATGTTCCGCGTCCTCCTCGTATCCCTCCTCACACCTGTAGAATGTCTGCAATCAAATGAGACAATATTGATTAGTAAAATTAATAACTAGCTAGTAGAAGATTTTTAAATGTGTAAAGGAGAAATTACCCAGAACTTTCTGATCACCATGTCTGCCCTCGTGTCGCACACGACACCGTCGATAATCTCATCCGGCGGGGCCGGGGCAGCCACGTAGTGCTCCCAGCTCAATCCAAGCTCTGGAAGCCGACCCTCACCAGGCAACGTGACAAACCCCGGGAAGTTTTGCCGGCAAAGAACTCCAAGGACGGAGTTGGGCCGGCGGACACTATGATGGTGGTCCCAACCCCTGCAGCATGACAAGGCCAACGCATTAGTTATTTGAAGAAACGTGAATGCAGAAGGTACAAAAATATTAAATGCACTTACGTACCTCTCCCCATCAGGGAAAATCAACCACCTCTGCTCGCGGGTCGCCGGCACGGACGGGAGCCGTGTAGCACCACGCTGGTAGACGGTGCCCCCCTCCTCCTCAATATCAGTCGGCTCCCCGCCTTCATCAGCATGGCCACTCGGCTCCTCGGGCTAATCCGGCCAGGTACCCCATCCGGACGTGTGCTCCTCCGGGGTCTCGTGGGCCGAAGGCCAGTCGACCCGAGGCTCGTGGGCCCAAGACCTGTGGACCGGAGGCTCGTGGACCGGAGTCCGTGTAGCCTCCTCCTCAGACGAGTCCACCCTAGCAGTCACGTGCTCGGGTGAAACAGCTGGGGGTGGCGGCGAGGAAGGCGCCGTAGCAGTCACCCTACCTCCTCTCCCGCGACCACGTGCCCCACCTCCTCTCTTCCTACCTCGTCCCCTGCTGGGCACCGCGGTCGACGAAGAAGGGCCCGGCAGTGTCGCCATACTGTCCAGCAACACTCGGCAGAGAGGTGCGTCTGGAATGGAAGACCTCAGACCACGCGCCGACGAAGAAGGGGCCTTGGCGCGCTCCCGACCAGCGCCCACCATCTTTCAACACCTGCCATGACAAATAGTAAACGAAATTAGTACAACATAAAAAAAGACCGACATGAATAATAATATGTGTATCACTTAAGTGTATCATCATCAAGTACAACATAAAAAAATTTAATACCTGACACTACTAATAATCTCGATCAGTATCATCAATAAATGCATAATCATCATCATCACTATAATCAATGACGGGCTCATAGGGTTCAGTGGCATCAACATGTGGAAGGCCACCTTGACGTAATCGGTCAAGCAATGACAGGTCATCCGCAGCAGTAACCTCTTCTTGTTCCGGCTCTTCTTGTTCCTCCTCTGGGGTGATGTCGGATTCACTGTCGCTGTCTACTTCAATGTTTTGGGGTGAAGTATAGCGGTTCTTGAAACGCTTTTTGGAAAGACGTGTCTCTTGGAAGAATTCTCCTTCGTATGTGTCTGGGTTAATGTGAGGTTCATAATCCTCTTTCTTTGGGGGAGATAGTCTAGCACGTGGCGGCACTTCATAAACGACATCCCAACCTTTCAGATTTGGATTAGTTTGGCAGGCCCACGGTAGATAGAATACTTGGGTCGCCTGTTGAGCCGTAATATAGACATCAGGAACATCTAAATGGGTGCTTTGGTTGATTTCAACTAGCCCTATATGTTCATGAGTCCTTCTAGTCTCCTTCGGCTGAAACCAATAACATTTGAAGACTACGACATTCGGTGGGTTTTCACCATAGAATAGAAGTTCATAAATTGCTTCAACTCTGTAACACCCCGCATGTAACTTGCCATATTTGTAACTCCGACTCTTGCCATTTCCGGCTATGTGATATGTTTTTCCCTCCGTTGTCGGGTTTTGTCTTTCGTTTTGTATTTTGTCATGTCATGCATTTTCATATCATGTCATCATGTGCATTGCATTCGCATATGTGTTTGTCTCATGCTTCCGAGCATTTTCCCCGTTGTCCGTTTTCCAATCCGGCGCCCCTATCTCCTCCGGTGCACCCCTCTTGTTTTCTTTCGTGTACGTGTGTCAAACTCTCTCGGAATGGACCGAGGCTTGTCAAGTGGTCTTATTATACCACCCGGAGACTACCGGTCAAGTTTCGTTCCATTGAGAGGTCGTTTGGTACTCCAAAGGTTAACCGGTCATCCGCAAAGTCCATTTGAGTGTCCAGCAAAAACCCCCTCCAAAACCAGCCAAAGCCCACCAAACTCCCTTCCATGCTCTAGGTCATTCGATCACGATCGTGTGGGCGAAAACCGCACCTCATTTGGAGCCTCCTAGCTCCTCTACCTATTTATATGTGGGCATCCCGAATTACATACGCAGACAAACCCTAACCCGCTCCTCGTGCCGCGCCGGACACGTCCGCCGCCGGCCGGACGCACCGGCCGCAGCCAACCCGCGCTCGCCACGTGGCAGCCGGCCACCTCCCTCCGCCGCGGCCCGTTCGGCCCACGGGAGGCCCGCCCGAGCCCGCGCCGTCCCGCCGCCTCCACCGCCGCCGGGCCCGCGCCCGCGCCCGCGCTCCTCCACCGACCCGCGCCGCCGCCTGTTCGCCGGCCGCCGCCGCCCGGCGTCTCCCGCGGGTCGCCGCCGGCGCCGGCCACCGGTCGCCGCCGGCGCCGGCCACCGGCCGCCGCCGCCGCTCCTCTTTCCCCCGGCGCCTTCCTCTTCCTCCGGCGGGTCGGCCCTCGTCTCTTCGGTCGCCGGCCCGAGCTCCTGTAGCTTCCTTCGATCCGATCTGGTATGGTTGCCCCCGTTGACTTTCTCTCGAACCCCCCCAAATTTCTTCTAAGTCCCCAGATTTCATCTGCATATGCCTCTGTTCATAGCTCCGTAACTTCTTGCATGTAGCTCCGATTCGTGCGTATAATATGTCAAATTGTTCGTCTCGTGATGCTCTTCATTTTGTTCAATTGCACCATGTTCATTAGAGGTCATCTGGATGCCCAAATCTTCGTTGGAAGAGGGCTAGTTGCTGTTATTCTCTGGTTCTTGACAGAACTTGGAGATTTGTCATTTTTGTATCATTAAATCTGTGCATCTTTTGAGCATGAGCTCTACATGTGTTTTGAAGTATGCCATGCCATCTTTCCAGTGGTATAGTCCATGTGTTTTTGTGATCTCTGTGGTGACTATCACAAGCATGCAAAGTAGGCCCCGTAATATTTCTGATTTCAGGGACTTAGTGTTTTCTCCAAGTCTTTGTCTGTTGTAATTTTGTTGCCATGTAAACTTGATGCTACAGAGAGATCCATGCATATTTTGGAGATGTTCAGTAAGGATGTTTTGTAGCTATAGTTGTAGTTAACTGCTTGTTTGAGCTTGATATGTTGTGAACTAGTCGTAGCTCAGTGTTCATCTTTTGTTAAGCATCTCCTGTAGTTTACTGCTTTGTTGCTATGTTGGGGTGCTGTAGCATTGTTACTTGTTGCATTTTAAGTGCTATCTTGCTGTTTATCGCAGATTCGTGTCATTCTTGTTTTGCTTGCCATTTGCAAACCGTGCATCCGATTCCGGTGATCTTTATATCGATTTCGACCGAAATCATCTCATCTTTCCAGTGGCATGCTTGGGTTGCCAAGTTACTGCCATGTTCATCATTTTCCTTCCGGAGCTCGCATATGCATCGCATATCATATCTTGCATATCATACATGTTTTGCATCATGTTGCTTGCGCATTCCTCGTTGTTGATTGTGGTTCCGTTTGTTTGTGTTCTTGTCTTGGGTAGAGCCGGGAGACGAGTTCGTGAACGAGGAACCTGTCGAGTACGCTTACGAGGATCAAGCTTTCGACAACTCTGAGAACCATGCAGGCAAGATGACCACCCCTCGAAATCACTTCTATCTTTGCTATGCTAGTTGCTCGCTCTATCACCATGCCCGCTACCTATCACTTGCTATATCATGTCTCCCATTTTAGCCATGTCAGCCTCTAACCATCCTTTCCTAGCAAACCGTTGTTTGGCTAAGTTACCGCTTTTGCTCAGCCCTTCTTATAGCGTTGCTAGTTGCTGGTGAAGTTGAAGTTTGTTCCATGTCGGAACATGGATATGTTGGGATATCACAATATCTCTTATTTAATTAATGCATCTATATATTTTGGTAAAGGGTGGAAGGCTCGGCCTTATGCCAGGTGTTTTGTTCCACTCTTGCCGCCCTAGTTACTGTATACCGGGATTATGTTCCTTGAGTTTGCGTTCCTTACACGGTCGGGTGATTTATGGGACCCCCTTGACAGTTCGCCTTGAATAAAACTCCTCCAGCAAGGCCCAACCTTGGTTTTACCATTTGCTACCTAAGCCTTTTCCCCCGGGTTTTCGCGAGCCCAAGGGTCATCTTATTTTAACCCCCCCGGGCCAGTGCTCCTTCGAGTGTTGGTCCGAACCGAGCAGCCTGCAGGGCCACCTCGGGGAAACTCGAGGTCTGGTTTTACTCGTAGCTTGACTTATCCGGTGTACCCTGAGAACGAGATATGTGCAGCTCCTATCGGGATTTGTCGGCACATTCGGGCGGCTTTGCTGGTCTTGTTTTACCATTGTCGAGATGTCTTGTAAACCGGGATTCCGAGACTGATCGGGTCTTTCTGGGAGAAGGTTTATCCTTCGTTGACCATGAGAGCTTATGATGGGCTAAGTTGGGACACCCCTGCAGGGTATTATCTTTCGAAAGCCGTGCCCGCAGTTATGAGGCAGATGGGAATTTGTTAATGTCCGGTTGTAGATAACTTGTCACTTGACCCAATTAAAATACACCAAATGCGTGCGTAGCCGTGATGGTCTCTTCTCGGCGGAGTCCGGGAAGTGAACACGGTCTGTGTTATGCATGACATAAGTAGGTGTTCAGGATCACTTCTTGGTCATTGCTAGATGACGTCCGTTCCGTTGCTTCTCTTCTCGCTCTCATTTGCGCAAGTTAGCCACCATATATGCTTTTGCCGCCGCAGCTCCACCTCATTGCACCATCCTTTCCTACAAGCTTAAATAGTCTTGATCTCGCGGGTGTGAGATTGCTGAGTCCCCGTGACTCACAGATTCTACCAAAACAGTTGCAGGTGCCGACGATGCCAGTGCAGATGATGGCGTCGATCTCAAGTGGGAGTTCGACGAGGAACGTGGTCGTTACTATGTGTCTTTCCCTGATGATCAGTAGTGGAGCCCAGTTGGGACGATCGGGGATCTAGCATTTGGGGTTGTCTTATTTTCATCTGGTTTTTGACCGTAGTCGGTCTATATGTTTGTATTTTGGATGATGTATGATGATATTTATGTATTGTGTGAAGTGGCGATTGTAAGCCAACTCTTTATCCCATTCTTGTTCATTACATGGGATTGTGTGAAGATGACCCTTCTTGCGACAAAACCACTATGCGGTTATGCCTCTAAGTCGTGCCTCGACACGTGGGAGATATAGCCGCATCGTGGGCGTTACAAGTTGGTATCAGAGCCAGGTTACCTCGGAAACACAAGTTGGTATCGTGCGACTATAAATTTCAGTCTTCTCCAATTGTTCTTGGTGACTCGGATATTGATCTTATTCTCGGGATGGACTGACTTTCTAAGCACAAGGCTCAACTTGATTGTGCTGCCAGGGAAATTCAATTGACACACTCGTCTGAGGATGTGATTATTTATGCCGCTCGTGATGAAACCATTCGGTTTTTCTCTCTCAATGAGAAGGGTGAATTGAATGCCATCTCTCAAATTCCAGTCGTTTGCCAGTATCAAGATGTCTTTCCAGAAGAGCTTCCGGGTATGCCTCGTCATCGGCCAGTTGAGTTCGTTATCGAACTAGAGCCTGGCACTGAACCCGTGTGCAAGCGTCCATACAAGCTTGGACCTAACGAGCTGAAGGAATTGAAGAAACAGCTCGATGAACAAGAACGTCTGGGTTTGATCAGACCGAGTTCTTCTCCATGGGGTTGTGGTGTTCTTTTTGTCAAGAAGAAGGATGGCACGGACCGACTTTGTGTCGACTACCGTCCATTGAACAAGAAGACAATCAAGAACAAGTATCCACTTCCCAACATCAATGAGCTATTTGAGCAACTCAAAGGTGCTAAAGTATTCTCGAAGCTTGACCTTCGTATGGGTTATCATCAGATTCGCATTCGTGAAGAAGATATTCCCAAGACAGCTTTCAGAACAAGCTTT
The DNA here is from genome assembly GCF_002575655.3 of Aegilops tauschii subsp. strangulata. Classification (NCBI taxonomy): domain Eukaryota; kingdom Viridiplantae; phylum Streptophyta; class Magnoliopsida; order Poales; family Poaceae; genus Aegilops; species Aegilops tauschii. Next base: position 333,940,564 of record NC_053036.3, read on the forward strand.
GGTTCTTATGAATATACTGTCGTGTCTTTCGGCCTTGTCAATGCTCCTCCGGTGTTCTCTCAGATGATGAATTTCATCTTCAACCCCTATACCAATGAATTCGTTCTGGTGTATCTCGATGATATCTTGGTCTTCTCCAAGAATAAGCAGGATCATGCCAAACATTTGTGATTGGTGCTCGACAAGCTCAGAGAGTATCAATTCTATGCGAAGTTCTCCAAATGTGAGTTTTGGCTCGATGAAGTTCTTTTCCTTGGTCACATCATCTCTGCCAAGGGCATCGCTGTTAACCCCGAGAAGGTGTCTGCAGTTCTGGATTGGGAACCTCCTCAAAATGTCAAGCAGCTTCGCAGTTTTCTGGGTCTTGCAAGCTATTGCCGAAGATTCGTTGAGAATTTCTCCAAGATTGCAAAGCCTCTTTCCAACCTCCTACAGAAGCATGTGAATTATGTCTGGTCTCCTGAGTGTGACGTTGCTTTCAACACTCTCAAAGAGAAACTAGTCACAGCTCATGTCTTGACTCCTCCTGATGAATCCAAGCCGTATGAAGTTTTCTCTGATGCTTCTCTCCAAGGTCTCGGTGCTGTGTTAATGCAAGAGAAGAAAGTTGTGGCTTATACCTCTCGGCAGTTGAAGCCCAACGAGAAGAACTACCCCACTCACGATCTTGAGTTGGCGGCAGTTGTCCATGCATTGATTACGTGGAGACATCTCTTGTTGGGAAGACAAGTGGACATTTTCACCGATCACAAGAGTCTCAAGTATATCTTCACTCAGCCCAACCTCAACCTTAGGCAGACTCGATGGGTCGAAATGATTCAAGAGTACAATCCGAGTATCGAATATACACCAGGCAAGGCTAATGTCATTGCAGATGCCTTAAGCAGGAAGGCTTATTGCAACAGCTTAATTCTCAAGCCTTTCCAACCGGATCTTTGTGAGGCCTTCCGCAAGCTGAATCTCCAAGTTGTTCCTCAAGGCGTTCTTGCCAACCTCATTGTATCTCCTACTTTGGAAGATCAAATTCGTGAGGCACAACTCCTTGATGCCATGGTGAAGAAGGTGAAACGTGGTATCGACAAGGGTCTTTCCAAATACAAGTGCTATCGCATTGATGACAGAGACACTTTGTTCTTCGAGGACCGGATTGTGGTTCCGAAAGGTGATCTAAGGAAAGTCATAATGAACGAGGCGCACAATTCTCTCCTTTCCATTCATCCTGGAAGTACGAAGATGTATCATGACCTCAAGCAGTCGTATTGGTGGACTCGAATGAAGCGAGAAATTGCTCAATTCGTGAATGAATGTGATGTCTGCCGAAGAGTGAAAGCAGAACACCAACGACCAGCTGGTCTCCTCCAACCTCTTGCTATCCCCGAATGGAAGTTTGATCATCTCGAAATGGACTTCGTGACTGGATTTCCCAAGTCCAAGCGCGGAAATGATGCTATCTTTGTTGTCATTGACAAGCTCTCTAAAGTGGCTCATTTCCTTCCAATCAAAGAATCCATCACAGCAGCTCAGCTGGCAGAGCTTTACACCTCCAGAATTGCCTCTTTGCACGGCATTCCACAATTGATTTCTTCTGATCGTGGAAGCCTCTTCACCTCTAAGTTCTGGGACTCCTTCTAGAAGGCCATGGGCACAAACATTCGCTTCAGCACAGCTTTCCATCCTCAAACTAGTGGCCAAGTCGAGAGAGTCAATCAAATTCTTCAAGATATGCTCAGGGCTTGTGTCATTTCCTTTGGCATGAAATGGGAAGATTGTCTTCCTTATGCTGAATTCTCCTACAACAACAGCTTCCAAGCGAGTTCGGGCAAGGCCCCATTCGAGATTCTCTATGGCAGAAAGTGTCGTACTCCTCTCAATTGGTCAGAGACTGGTGAACGCCAACTTCTTGGCAATGACTTAATCACTGAAGCTGAAGAAATGTGTAAAGTCATCCGTGATAATCTCAAAGCCGCGCAATCGCGCCAGAAGAGTTACTATGATAGTAAGCACCGTGATTTGGCTTTCGAGATCGGAGACCATGTCTACCTCCGCGTCTCTCCAATGAAAGGCACTCGTCGCTTCGGTATCAAAGGGATGCTTGCCCCTAGATACGTGGGTCCTTTCAAGATCATTGGCAAAAGAGGCGACCTCGCCTATCAACTTGAGCTTCCTTCCAAGTTCGCGAACGTGCACGCTGTGTTCCACGTGTCACAGCTCCGCAAGTGCTTCAAGACGCCTGAGCGCACTATCGACTTCGAAGAGATTGACCTTCAAGAAGATTTGTCTTATCACGAGCACCCCGTTGCTATTCTTGAAGAAACTGAGCGCAAGACTCGCAACAAGTCTATCAAATTCCTGAAAGTGAAGTGGTCGCACCATTCCGACCGGGAAGCCACCTGGGAACGTGAGGACCATCTCCGTTCCGAATATCCGGAGTTCTTTCAGTCCTAGATCTCGGGACGAGATCCTCTCGTAGTGGTGGAGTGTTGTAACACCCCGCATGTAACTTGCCATATTTGTAACTCCGACTCTTGCCATTTCCGGCTATGTGATATGTTTTTCCCTCCATTGTCGGGTTTTGTCTTTCGTTTTGTATTTTGTCATGTCATGCATTTTCATATCATGTCATCATGTGCATTGCATTCGCATACGTGTTCGTCTCATGCATCCGAGCATTTTCCCCGTTGTCCGTTTTCCAATCCGGCGCTCCTATCTCCTCCGGTGCACCCCTCTTGTTTTCTTTCGTGTGCATGTGTCAAACTCTCTCGGAATGGACCGAGGCTTGTCAAGTGGTCTTATTATACCACCCGGAGACTACCGGTCAAATTTCGTTCCATTCAGAGGTCGTTTGGTACTCCAACGGTTAACCGGTCATCCGCAAAGTCCATTTGAGTGTCCAGCAAAAACCCCCTCCAAAACCAGCCCAAAGCCCACCAAACTCCCTTCCATGCTCTAGGTCGTTCGATCACGATCGTGTGGGCGAAAACCGCACCTCATTTGGAGCCTCCTAGCTCCCTCTACCTATTTATACGTGGGCATCCCGAATTACATACGCAGACAAACCCTAACCCGCTCCTCGCGCCGTGCCGGACACGTCCGCCGCCGGCCGGACGCACCGGCCGCAGCCAACCCGCGCTCGCCACGTGGCAGCCGGCCACCTCCCTCCGCCGCGGCCCGTTCGGCCCACGGGAGGCCCGCCCGAGCCCGTGCCGTCCCGCCGCCTCCACCGCCGTCGGGCCCGCGCCCGCGCTCCTCCACCGACCCGCACCGCCGCCTGTTCGCCGGCCGCCGCCGCGCGCCTTGGCCGCCGCCGCCCGGCGTCTCCCGCGGGTCGCCGCCGGCGGCCGGCCACCGGCCGCTGCCGCCGCCGCTCCTCTTTCCCCCGGCGCCTTCCTCTTCCTCCGGCGGGTCGGCCCTCGTCTCTTCGGTCGCCGGCCCGAGCTCCTGTAGCTTCCTTCGATCCGATCTGGTATGGTTGCCCCCGTTGACTTTCTCTCGAACCCCCCCAAATTTCTTCCAAGTCCCCAGATTTCATCTGCATATGCCTCTGTTCATAGCTCTGTAACTTCTTGCATGTAGCTCCGATTCGCGCGTATAATCTGTCAAATTGTTCGTCTCGTGATGCTCTTCATTTTGGTCAATTGCACCATGTTCATTAGAGGTCATCTTGATGCCCAAATCTTCGTTGGAAGAGGGCTAGTTGCTGTTATTCTCTGGTTCTTGACAGAACTTGGAGATTTGTCATTTTTGTATCATTAAATCTGTGCATCTTTTGAGCATGAGCTCTACATGTGTTTTGAAGTATGCCATGCCATCTTTCCAGTGGTATAGTCCATGTATTTTTGTAATCTCTGTGGTGACTATCACAAGCATGCAAAGTAGGCCCCGTAATATTTCTGATTTCAGGGACTTAGTGTTTTCTCTAAGTCTTTGTCTGCTGTAATTTTGTTGCCATGTAAATTTGATAATACAGAGAGATCCATGCATATTTTGGAGATGTTCAGTAAGGATGTTTTGTAGCTATAGTTGTATCCATTCCTGCAATTGTTTGCAATTATGGAGTGCCATAGCATGACTCAATCTTGCTCTACTTTTGCTATAAAATATTTCTGGTAGATTCTTAACATGATATGCATTTTTGCCAAGCTTATTGTAGTTGATCCATACATGCTATGCAATTGTTCTTGCCATGGATAACTTCATAAACATGCCATCTTGTTGTAGGTATGCTTGTTTGTCATGAATTGCTCTGTATTGAGTGCATCAAGCTCACAAAGAGGCCTACATATTAATATTTCTGCCATGCTCTGTTTTCTGCTAAGTCTGTGAACCTGTAATCTTTTGCACTTTTGCCATGCTTGTTTGAGCTTGATATGTTGTGAACTAGCCGTAGCTCAGTGTTCATCTTTTGTTAAGCATCTCCTGTAGTTTACTGCTTTGTTGCTATGTTGGGGTGCTGTAGCATTGTTACTTGTTGCATTTTAAGTGCTATCTTGCTGTTTATCGCAGATTCGTGTCATTCTTGTTTTGCTTGCCATTTGCAAACCGTGCATCCGATTCCGGTGATCTTTATATCGATTTCGACCGAAATCATCTCATCTTTCCAGTGGCATGCTTGGGTTGCCAAGTTATTGCCATGTTCATCATTTTCCTTCCGGAGCTCGCATATGCATCACATATCATATCTTGCATATCATACATGTTTTGCATCATGTTGCTTGCGCATTCCTCGTTGTTGATTGTGGTTCCGTTTGTTTGTGTTCTTGTCTTGGGTAGAGCCGGGAGACGAGTTCGTGAACGAGGAACCTGTCGAGTACGCTTACGAGGATCAAGCTTTCGACAACTCTGAGAACCATGCAGGCAAGATGACCACCCCTCGAAATCACTTCTATCTTTGCTATGCTAGTTGCTCGCTCTATCACCATGCCCGCTACCTATCACTTGCTATATCATGTCTCCCATTTTAGCCATGTCAGCCTCTAACCATCCTTTCCTAGCAAACCGTTGTTTGGCTAAGTTACCGCTTTTGCTCAGCCCTTCTTATAGCGTTGCTAGTTGCAGGTGAAGTTGAAGTTTGTTCCATGTCGGAACATGGATATGTTGGGATATCACAATATCTCTTATTTAATTAATGCATCTATATATTTTGGTAAAGGGTGGAAGGCTCGGCCTTATGCCAGGTGTTTTGTTCCACTCTTGCCGCCCTAGTTACTGTATACCGGGATTATGTTCCTTGAGTTTGCGTTCCTTACACGGTCGGGTGATTTATGGGACCCCCTTGACAGTTCGCCTTGAATAAAACTCCTCCAGCAAGGCCCAACCTTGGTTTTACCATTTGCTACCTAAGCCTTTTCCCCCGGGTTTTCGCGAGCCCGAGGGTCATCTTATTTTAACCCCCCCGGGCCAGTGCTCCTTCGAGTGTTGGTCCGAACCGAGCAGCCTGCGGGGCCACCTCGGGGAAACTCGAGGTCTGGTTTTACTCGTAGCTTGACTTATCCGGTGTGCCCTGAGAACGAGATATGTGCAGCTCCTATCGGGATTTGTCGGCACATTCGGGCGGCTTTGCTGGTCTTGTTTTACCATTGTCGAGATGTCTTGTAAACCGGGATTCCGAGACTGATCGGGTCTTTCCGGGAGAAGGTTTATCCTTCGTTGACCATGAGAGCTTATGATGGGCTAAGTTGGGACACCCCTGCAGGGTATTATCTTTCGAAAGCCGTGCCCGCGGTTATGAGGCAGATGGGAATTTGTTAATGTCCGGTTGTAGATAACTTGTCACTTGACCCAATTAAAATACACCAAATGCGTGCGTAGCCGTGATGGTCTCTTCTCGGCGGAGTCCGGGAAGTGAACACGGTCTGTGTTATGGATGACGTAAGTAGGTGTTCAGGATCACTTCTTGGTCATTGCTAGATGACGTCCGTTCCGTTGCTTCTCTTCTCGCTCTCATTTGCGCAAGTTAGCCACCATATATGCTTTTGCCGCCGCAGCTCCACCTCATTGCACCATCCTTTCCTACAAGCTTAAATAGTCTTGATCTCGCGGGTGTGAGATTGCTGAGTCCCCATGACTCACAGATTCTACCAAAACAGTTGCAGGTGCCGACGATGCCAGTGCAGATGATGGCGTCGATCTCAAGTGGGAGTTCGACGAGGAACGTGGTTGTTACTATGTGTCTTTCCCTGATGATCAGTAGTGGAGCCCAGTTGGGACGATCAAGGATCTAGCATTTGGGGTTGTCTTATTTTCATCTGGTTTTTGACCGTAGTCGGTCTATATGTTTGTATTTTGGATGATGTATGATGATATTTATGTATTGTGTGAAGTGGCGATTGTAAGCCAACTCTTTATCCCATTCTTGTTCATTACATGGGATTGTGTGAAGATGACCCTTCTTGCGACAAAACCACTATGCGGTTATGCCTCTAAGTCGTGCCTCGACACGTGGGAGATATAGCCGCATCGTGGGCGTTACAAGTTGGAATCAGAGCCAGGTTCCTTGCTTTGAAATTGTCTAATAGAAATTACCGTTTGTTTGAACCAAGAGATGAAACCAGGATAGCCGCCTCCTTGCTTTGCGAGAAGCTCATACCCTTCGACAGAATCCTTTTGGATCACCACTCCATACGAGAATAAGGCGACGTATTGACTATATGAAATATCCAGGAATAAGAGCAGTTCAAAGGAAATAGAAGTTGCAAAACTATGTACCGAGAACTTACTCGATGTACGGCCGCACTTCTATCAGGTTGTTGAAGATATACAACGAAATGGTCCGCCATTGTTCGTTATCCAAAGATACTGGATTTGAAACACTGGCTGGTGCGAGATTCCCTTTGAATAGGCTGAGGTTGGATCCACCCTTTTTAGGGTCGTCAGCATTGTACCGAGGCTTCGGATTATGCAAATGACGATTTTTGGCTTCGTAGTGTGCTGTCACGAAGTTTGCCGCCTCCTCAGTGATGAATGCCTCAGCCATCGATGCTTCAATTCTACGTTTATTTTTACATTTTTGTCGAAGCGTCTTCTGCATCCTCTCAGTTGGGTAGCACCAACGATTTTGCACGGGCCCCCCAATCTTGCCTCGGTCGGGAGATGCAAAATCAAATGTTGCATTGGATTAAAGAAGCCCGGTGGAAAGATCTTCTCTAACTTGCAGATCAACTCTGGTGCCAACTCTTCCATTTCTTCTAGCACGCCAGGCGATAGTTCTTTCGCACAAAGAACACAGAAGAAATAGCTGAGTTCTGCCAGTACTAGCCATTCATCCTCAGGGATGAAGCCACGCAACATCACCGGCATTACCCGCTCAATCCATATGTGCCAATCATGACTCTTGAGACCAAATATCTTCAATTTATCAAGACTAGCTCCCCTCTTTAGATTCGTTGCATACCCATCGGGGAACATCAACTGCATTTTCACCCACAAGATAATTTCCCTCATAGCTGGCCTTCCAAGATTGAACCATGCCTTTGGCTTCGTCCAATTCTGCTTTCCTTTCGGTTCTTTCATGTTTTGTAACGGCCTATCACATAGCGCCTCCAGATCGACTCTAGCCTTAGTATTATCCTTTGACTTCCCATCTATGCCGAACAATGTACCAAAAAGTGCCTCGGCGATATTCTTCTCAGTGTGCATCACGTCGATGTTGTGTGGGCAAAGGAGGTCTTTGAAGTAAGGCAGATCCCATAAGCATGTTTTGTGAGTCCAGGCGTGCTTAGAATTATACCCCTTGAAGTACCCTGGATGCTCTGGATCTGGCTCGAGAGCGTTTAACTGATCCAGGGTCTGTTGGCCTGTCAATGCAGGTGGTGCAGAGTTTTTGACAACTCTACCTCTGATGAAGTTCTTCTTGTCTTTCTTGAACTTATGGCGAGGATTCAGGAACTGTCAATGCATGTCGAAGCAAGAAAACTTGCGACCGGCCTGAAGCCAACGAAACTCAAGAGCTCCCTTGCATGTGGGGTACGGGAACCTTCCATGCACACACCAGCCAACGAATAGCGCATACGCCGGCAAGTCATGCGTCGAGTACATGTACCAGACACGCATTATGAAGTTCCATTTGCTATAGGCGTCGTATGTCTTGAACCCATTATCCCAGGCTTCTTGCAATTCGTCCTTAAGCGGCTGCATGTACACATTCATATTTTTCCCCGGATAGTTGGGCCCTGGAATTATCAACGTCAGGAAAATGTTCTTTCTTTGCATAATCTGTCCGGGGGGAGATTGAGTGGAAAGACAAATACGGGCCAACAACTGTATTGGGCTGCCGTCATACCAAACACACTGAACCCATCCGTGTTGATGCCGACTCGAGGATGCCTCGGATCTGCCGCTTTGTCACCATGTAATTCATCAAACTTTTTCCACGCAACACCATCCGATGTGTGTACAATCATCAGATTCCCATCTGCATCTAGTTCGGTTCTTTTGCCCGTTTTGTGCCATGTCATCTGTCTGGCCGTCTCTTCGACCATGAAAAGACGTTGAAGTCTTGGTACGATTGGCATATACCGAAGAACACTAACGGGGATTTTGGTCTGTGTCTTCTCACCCATACCGTTGTCTACCACAACATACCTGGAAGACTTGCAAATGGGACAATAGTTCAAGTCCGCATAGTCAAGCCTAAACAAGACACATCCTTTCTCACAGGCATGTATCTTATCATAGAGCATCTTCAGTGCACGGAGCATTTTGTCCGACTGGTACAGGTTTGCAGGCATTACATGGCCTTTGGGTAGAAAGCGTCCAAATACTGTCATCATTGCATCGTAGCATTCTCTGCCCAAGTTGAACTGAGCTTTCAGAGCCATTACTTGCGAGATGGCATCCAACTGACAAAGCTCAGTGTGCTCATGGAGCGGACGTTTTGAAGACTCCAACATTTCATTGAAGGCCTTTGCAGATTCCTCCATCTCCTCGTCCGAATCCCGAGCATCATCGAAGTCTTGCACCATGTTTTCCATCCCGGTACCATGCTCGTCGGTGCGACGACGATCCACCTCAGCTCGGTCACGTTGGGCAGACTCACCATGAAATGTCCACACCGTATAATCGGGCGTAAAACCACTCTTCTGCAGGTGTTTGCCCATTTCAGCCTCTGTCCTCTTTTCCCAATTGTCGCACCGTAAACAGGGGCACCAGGTTTTCCTTTGGCCATTTGCAAATGCGGCTCGCACAAACCCCTTGGTTTTTGTGAACCATTCAGTGCTCCATTTGTTCTGACCAGTGTGACCGGTGTACATCCACGCACGATCACTCATCTTGACTTTCAGAGCTACTAGACACACAACAAATATATATATATATATAATTCACCATGTATATATTCATCAGTTGATCTACTTTGTCAATTTTATTACGTCCATGCAACCTACACTCTAATAGTTAATGATAGGTCCTAATCCCACCCGAGTATGTTTAGATTGGGTTCATTTTCCCATGCTATGCTCCGGATCCTAGCAAAATTTCGGCAGCACCTCCCCGCTATTCTCCTGATACACGTCTCTGCAATAAACAGAGAGGATGTGTACCCGGAGAACAACAGGGGAGGCACTGACGAAATTTATGCATCGGATCCGGAGCAAAGCATATGGGAAAACGAACCCAATCTAAACATACTCGGGCTGTCCATGGATAGCGTTGGACAATTCGAAAGAATCAAGGTTATAAATATGCAAATGCATGCATATTTATAACTATGACGCTTTCGAACGGGAGACACATATTGGTTACGCATACTGATGATTCAAGACACATATATAGCTAGCTATCAAGTTTCATCAGAATAGATCAAATAATTAATGGGGGAGGAGGACATGTCATTTGTGCTCACCCATGAACGAAGGGGCAGAGCTCGTCAAACGCACGGCGAGGTCGTCGAACACCAAACCTCGCAGCGATGAAACAACTGCACATTTAAAACTACCCGATCAACACAATTATATATGATGTTTTTCATAACAAAATCGAAAAATATATGACCTAACTAATAATTCACAAATATATGACCCCGTCGGCCTCTGGAAGGCCAAAGAACACCTTTTCGGGAGGTGTCGGGGGTCGAGGTGTCGTGTCAGTGTCGGGTGCCGTGTCGGGGTCGGGGTCGGGGTCTCGGGGTCGGGGTGTCGGGTCGGGGTGCCGGGTCGGGGTCGGGGTGCCGTGTCGGTGTCGGGGTCGGGGTGTCGGGTCAGGCTCGGGGTCGGGGTGTCGGGGTCGGGGTGTCGGGTCAGGCTCGGGGTCGGGGTGTCGGGGTGTCGGGGTCGGGGTGTCGGGGTCGGGGTGTCGTGTCGGGGTGCCGGGTCGGGGTCGGGGTGCCATGTCGGGTCAGGTTTTTTTCCTCTTTTTTCCTTTTCTTCTTCTTCCTCTTCTTCCTTTTCTTCCTTTTCTTCCTTTTTTTCCTTCTTCTTCTTCTTCTTCTTCTTCCTCCTTTCCTTTTTCCTCTTCTTCTTCTCCTCCTCTCCTCTTTTTTCTTCTTCTTCCTCTTCTTCTTTTTTCTTCTCCTCCTCCTCTTCTTCTTCTTCCTTTCCTTTTTCCTCTTCTTCTTCTCCTCCTCTCCTCTTTTTTTCTTCTTCTTCTTCTTCTTCTTTCCTCAAACTAAATTAAACCTAAAACTAAACCTAAATCTAAAACTAAAACTAAAACTAAAACTAAATCTAAACTAAACATAAACCTAAAACTAAAAAAATAGAAAAAAAGGAAAAAACTAAATCTAAACCTAAAACTAAACTAAAACTAAACCTAAAACTAAAACTAAAACTAAATCTAAACTAAACATAAACCTAAAACTAAAAAACAGAAAAAAAAAGGAAAAAAAGAGGAGGTAGAGCTCACCTGGGGCAGGGCCGGTGGAGGAGGTGGCCGGTGGAGGGGGGGCGGGGCGGCCTGGGGCGGCGGCGGGGGGCCGGGGCGGTGGTGCGCGGGGGAGGGGGGCGGGGCGGCGGGGGCGACGGGGCGGGGGGCGGTGGGGCGTCGGGTGGTGGGGCGACGGCGCCGGGCGGCAGTGGCGACGGGGCGGGGGGGCGGCGGGGTGGTGGGGCGACCGGGCGGCGGCGAGTGGTGGGGGCGGCGGCGCGCGTGTGAAGAGCAGGGAGAGAAACAGGGCAGGGTGGGGCGCGGCCATTAGATATGTTAAATCTTTGCCGTCCGCCCCCTTTGTCGTCCTCTCTTTTGCTCTTTGCCGTCTGCTAGCAGACGGCAAAGAGGGGGGCCGTTAAGTTTTTTTAAAGCAGCTCGTCAGTGGGGCCCCCTCCCTCTTTGCCGTCTGCTAGCAGACGACAAAGAATCTTTGCCGTCAGCTAGCGGTGCCATCAGCCAGTTCTTTGCCGTCAGCTTTTGGGTAGCTGATGGCAAAGAGCTTCTTTGCCGTCTACTAGCTGACGGCAAAGAGCTGGCAGATGGCAAAGTAGCTGATTCTAGTAGTGTGTGAATGCCCTCTGCTTAGCATATAAATCACATATGTGAATTAAATCATGCGATCCTGATTACTTAGATAACATGTACCTAAATTATGTCATGCGATCCTATATAGTTAGTCATCATATCTTTGAATTATGTTATGGTATGCTATCCAGTTTAGATAGACATCATATATGTGAAATTATGTCATGCTATCCGTTTTAGTTAAACAATATACATGTCAACTATTTCATGCCCTCTTTTTTCCACACTATCTATTGCATATATCTCTCATACAATGTCTGTACATTCAACTATGTTTCCTGTTTATGAGCCATTTGAATTGGAGCGGGTGATGGCAGTATCTACCGGAGTAAAAACACAGTCTTCAAATAAAACAACGCTACCTCTTGGTGGAGATAGCACCCCGGTTGTACATGCACAAGAACCAACCCTACCACACATAACACAGACTCTCGCAGATTGTACCCCGACTGCGATGGACAGAGAACTAGCTTCACCCAATCTAACCCCAACCCCAGCAGATAGTAACCCAGTTCCTATTGACACAGCACCATCTCCACCACAGAGCTCCCAGACAAGAGCAGTTAGTAAGGCAGCTCCAGTGCCCAAAGCGCCATTACTACCATGGCGAACCTGAAATCCACCAGTTAGTACGCCTATTCCTGTGGAGGAAGCACAACCAGCCATTCATAGTTTAGCATCTATCGCATTTGATGTTGTTAAATCCTATGTGTGTATCTTCCCATCATGGAAATATTGTACTGAAGATGAAGGAAAATGCTAGTTGCAGGTGTTTGTCTAGGAGTTATGTGTAAGTAATGTTATTCATGGCAATTACTTTGCTTTGTCCCATACATTCTACCTCCATGATGGTTATAATACAACAAATTTTCCCATTTTTCTCTGTAGAGAAGGACCGATTTGGAAACTCAGGATGAGGTAACTGTGTTAATACCTCTGCTATCTTCAAGAATGCTTGGTGGCAGCATCAGAATTACCTGAAGAAAACGTACTTCACTGGCAAAGAAAATCATCAAATTCCCTTACGTTCTCCTGAGACACATTTACTGTACGATGACTGGGAATGCCTTGTTCTGTACTGGTCCCAAACCAAGAATGTGGTAAGGTTTATGATCTCATTTTTTAAGTACTATATGCTTGCGTCTTACTGTACTCTGTTCATGTAGAAAAAGTGCTTAAACCTGAAGAATAACTATTCTCATTTAAGATTACATTGCTATCATGCGTACTGCTTTGCTCTTGTATCACTGTATTTACTCATACAAACTTATTTTTAAATTGAATGATCCAATTGAAACTCCAATGGCACAACAGGTATGTTTACGCATGTTTCTTTAAAAGGTTTTCTCTTATAAATAGCTCTATTGATTTCAATTTCAATTGTGTATACAGTTGACTTCTCATATCATGCACATTACTAGCATGACAACAGAGCCAATAGTGTTGTTGTACGTGTAGACCCGTGGTACCCATCTGAAATCTTGTTGTGTCGTGTAGTTTCCCACGCTTTGTATTCTTTCAGTGCTGCTTTCTCTTGAACTGATATGATTTGAACCGTGTCTCTATTTTGATTTGGCAAGACAATGCAGTGACCATAGGACATAGATATATGTTTGTTTGATGCTTTTATAATGTACTACTTGGCAATAGAAGACTTGGTAGTTTAATCTTGTCTACCTTACTAATGAACTGGTTCACCGAAATGAGTTTCATATACTAGTACATGCTAAACTTGTTATGTGTCTGCTTGTTTCTTCTTTTAGAATGCTAACAGAATATTGGGGAAGAGTGCCTTATTAAGCAAAGGTAAAGGAAGTAATGCAGATAAGGCTCAGGATAGTGAGACATCCTTGTTGGTCTACAACAAAGCTGATAAAACAGCGAAGGAAAACTATCTTGAAGACAGTGAGACAACCCCAAAGTCTTGTCTTCGTTTACTGTTCGAGTTACTGGCCACTACCGCTTGCACAAGCTATTCAAACTCACTGTGTGAATCAGTTCGGTTTCTTGAGTCTCAACTACAAGCTGAAAGACATCGATCAGCTGTACTGCGACAAGAAGCGGAAGGACTGCGGAAGTCCTTGGAGCATTCAGATGCATACTTTCTGTTGCAACAGGAAGCGTTGGAGGATTTTAGCGCCGAACAGGACAAAGCTAATAAGCTTGCTAAGCTTATCGCCAGCATGGTGGATACCCAGGATAACATTGCTTGAGCTCTTCTGAAGTTGTTTCATTTATGGACTTGTTTAGCTGGCGCGTTTATTTGCACTGGTGGCCAATTTTGATGGCCAGTGTATGTAATATGCTGCTTTGTTCCCTATATTTGCACTGATGGCGAACTTTGATGCCCAGTGGATGTAATATGTGTAATAGCTGTAATATGCTAGCGTTAGTTGCTTGCTTATTTTTTTGACTATACACAGTAGGGCAAAACCACACTGCATTTTTTCATTTATAAAAGAAAAGAGCAAACATGACAAAGTCTATAATACAAAAGGCTTGAGGTAAGCCAAAAAGAAAACTGAAAAAAGAAAAAGGGCTAACCACCTAAAATTACGAAGCCACATTATCCAGCCAGGAGCAATAAGCCCTGACATAACTCTTCTTAATCCTAAATCTAAGCAAGTTGAGTTCTTCCAAGAAAGTGGCTTTCCACCTCTGGATGCTAGGAAGAATGGCTTGGAAAATGAGGTTATTCCTGGAAATCCATATGGCCCAAGATGCAAGGATAATAATTTCCAAGAAGAAAGGCTCCCAATTTTATGTCAACAAAAGCTTCCAGAACTGAAACATTGGCTTGTCTTGAGGGACAGACCAGGTCCCAGCATTGAGCAGCAAAGGGGCAGGTCCAAACAAGGTGCTGTAATGTTTCCTCCTGCTGGCAGTTGTTCACAGCACAATTATAACTGTCCAGGTGAAATGTTTTCCTCCTTAATAAATTCCTTGTGTTTAGCCTATCATGAAGGAGCCTCTTATGCTTGGGTTGACATGAACTATTCCATATCCAATTGAATTGCTAGGGAACAATTTTAACTCCCATCATAGATCTATAAGCTGTAGCCACAGAAAAGTGCTCATTCCCCCAAATGTAACTCCAAGTATCAGTACAATCAAGGAATTTAGAATCTCTTAAGGATATGCAAATTTCTTCCATAGATTCAAACTCATCAAATGCCTGCACAGTCAGAGGAAAATGAAACAGGTCCTCGAGATATTCTGTGTGAATGACTGAGTGTACAGTAATGTCCTTGCTTTTCACAAAAGAAAAGAGATGAGGGAACATATCATGTAAGCAAGCAGTATGCCAGAGGTCAGACCAGAAGAGAGCACTTCTTCCATCCCCAATATTACATTTTGCCAAGGATTTAAAATTGTCAATGAGCTTAAGGTTGGCCTTCCACTAGAATGATCCAATCCAACTACTTCCTGGCAGTGAGCCATTGTTGTAATATGATTCCCAAATCAGATTTACCCAAGGAATGTCATGCCTGTTATAGAACTTATGAAGATTCTTAAGCAGCAAAGCTTTGTTTTGCACAAAAATATCCTGCACTCCCAAGCCCCCTTGATCTTTTGGTCTACAGACAGTATTCCAAGCCACCATTGCAGGTCTATGGTCTTCAAGATCAGGGCCTCTCCACAAACAGTGCCTCAAATATTTGATTACCTGAGATTTAGTCGTGGCAGGGACATCAACGCAACCCATAAAATAGATCAGAAGTGAGTTTAAGACTGATTTAACCAGCAGTAGTCTACCAGCCAGAGTCATAAATGATGACAATCCCACAAGCTTTTTTTGCAATCTTGTAACTAATGGAAGGCACTGCTCAACAGAAGGTTTGTGAAGGCCTAGTGGTGTCTCCAGGTATTGGAAAGGAAAGGATTCCCTTTAACATTGAAAATTATTTATCAAAATCTCCACTTTCTCCTCAGGCACATTAATTGGGACATGACTTAATTTACTATAATTCACCTTAAGTCCTGTGGCATCAGCAAGTGTTGAGTAGAGCTTTGAGACAGGGAAGTTGCTTTGCATTTGCTTGCAGAAGAACCAGAGTATCATCTGCATATTGGACTATAGGAAAATCAGGGCAAGAATCCACTTGAAGGGGTGAGGAAAGCAAACCAAGTTGCATAGCCCTGTTGAATATTGACTGGAGCGGATCAACTGCAAGGACAAAAAGGAGAGGAGACAGTGGGTCCCCTTGCCTAACTCCTCTAAGACAGTAGAATTTTTTCCCAGGCACACCATTCAACATAATAGATGATGAGGCAGAGGAGAACAACATTCTGATCCAATTGATGCATCTGTCCCCAAAACCTTTAGCTTTCAAAATATCCAACATTGCTTGGTGCTCAATGGTGTCAAAAGCCTTTTCAAAATCCAGCTTTAGCACAATAGTCTCTTCTTTGGACTTGTGGCACTGATGAAGATACTCATAGGCCCATCCCAAGCAGTCATGGATGGCTCTTTCTTTAAGAAAACCATACTAATTAATGTGCACCAGTTGGAGAATTACTTTCTGCAGTCTATTTGCCAACAGTTTGGTGATGAGTTTGAGACAACACTTGAGTAGAGAAATTGGCCTAAAGTCATTTGCTGTCAGAGGTGTGCCACTTTTGGGAATAAGAGTGATATAGGATGTATTTATGCTCTCGAGGGAAAGTTGTCCAGCATGAAAATCAGCAATTAACTTAAGCACATCCCCTTTTATGATATCCCAACATGATTTAAAGAATTCATTGTTGAAGCCATCTGGACCTGGAGATTTGTCCAATGGAAGCTCTTTCACCACAACATTGACCTCTTCCTCTGTGAAAGGTAACTCCAAGTTTTCAAAGATTGAAGCATCTGGTTGCTGACCATATAAAGATTCCAGATCAAAATGCATGGTGGTTTTTTGAGAAGTCCCCATTCTTTTCTTAAAAGCTTCCCATAAAATTGCAGCTTTTCCTGCATGGTCAGATATGTCCACTTGGTCATCATTCTGGAGAACAACAATGTGGTTATGCCTATAATTAATTGAGGCTTTTGTGTGAAAGAATTTGGTGTTTTCATCTCCAAACTTTACACCCTTAATTTTCCCCTCTGCTTCTAGTAAATCTTCTGGTTTCTCAATAGAATTAACAACTGCTCCTTAAGAATTATCCTGCAGTTCCATTCATGAGTATCCAACTCTCTGAACTCTTCAAAAAAGTCCCAAAGGAAGATCACCTCATTAATTTTAGCAATCTGAGTTTTAAGGTAAGAAAGAGATCTAGACCAGTGTTTCAAAGCTCTCCAGAGATTTTTGAATTCTGCACTCAAGCACCTGGCAGCATCCAAATTACCCACAGGAATATTCCAAGCATTAGCCACCACTTGCTTGAAATCTGAATGTTGCAACCAGTAATTTTCAAATCTGAAGACTCTTGCTTTGGGGATAGCAGTACCAATTTTAATCACACAAGGCAAATGATCAGAGATAGCTTAGCTAGTGGAAGCACAGTAGTATTGGGGAAAGTGGTCATCCAAGAAGTAGAGGTAAGAAAACCAATCAAGTTTAACCAAAAGAGGATCTTGTTGCATATTACTCCAACTAAATTGTCTTCCATGCAAAGGCAGTTCCACTAAACCTTGGTTACTAATAGCTTCGTTGAACATCAGCACATCATTAACATCTCCACTAGGTCTGTTTCTGTCCAGAGGTGATCGAATAAAGTTGAAATCTCCCATAAGAAATCAATGAACTCAATTTTGTCTTGTGGTACACAGGGTCCATAGATGTTAGTGAGTATCCAAGATTGGTTTGAGAGCAGACTAGTGAATTGTATGGAAAGAGAGAATTTGTTTTGAGCAATAACCTCTCCAGTAAACATAGAACCATTCCAAGCAATTAGCAGTCCACCTGATGCCCCAATAAATGGAAGAAAAACAAATTTGTTGATTTTATTGGGACAATTTTTTTTAAGTAAGCAAGATCAAAGGTTTCTCTCTTAGTTTCTTGAAGAGAAAGAATGTTACAATCACTCTCATCAATTTTATGCCTTAAGGCCAACCATTTATTTTCAGAATTCATCCCTCTAATGTTCCAATTAAGAGTCTTGCAACTTCTATTTGTGCTAGTCATGGAAACTTGTGAATATCACCAACCAATAGTCAAGCACCAGCACTTGATCTAAAATTACTACTAACTGATCAAACCACAGCCACATGAGCCACATCACCTCACATAAAAACCACATCAGCCAACATAAATGTATCATAGAAGTTCCATTTAGGTAGTACAACACCAAATAGTCATAGTCCACAACAGGACAGCATCCAGAATTACACCACTTATAAATATTCCCAAAAGATAACATGAGGAGCGAACAAGACTGCCCCTCCATCCAACACTAAGAAGCAGATGTACTGTCATCAGGGAGACTTTGGACCATTTCCCTCCCTTTTGGCCAAGGGCACCTTGACCAACACTTCCTCCCGCTTTCTTCTTGGCTTCTTGGCTAGCTTGTCCTCCAACTCCCCCTCAGCAACCTTACAGAAAGAGGCAGTGAGATTTTTAACAACTGATTTTTGTATAGTGAGAGGGATAGCATTGCAGGGTAAGCATTTTAAATTTGAGCAGGAACTTCTCTTATACCCAGCATTATCTTTCTTAATTCTATCACTCCTCCTTACCTTAGTTTCAACCAGGGTAGTTTTGCCACTTCTCCTGAGGTTGTCAGGCCCAAAAGGTTGCAGCAGAGCCTGTGATTCAGCATCTTGTTGATTGGCAGCAATACCAATATTTTCTTTATCCTTGTCCAGTGTCTGCTGCTTGTCCATAACAGTGGCCTGACAAATGTGAGCATGAGAGGTAGGACATTTATCAGGTATGTGGAACAACAAAGCTTTATCCTTGCCCTCAACCTCAGTAAAAAGTTCCCACGTGACAGATTTTAACATGTTTACTATCCATTAAAACTTATCAGGTGTCATTAGGAGGTGAACAATAAAGTTGAATCAACTTACTGGAATGCTTGTGGAGAAGACAGTCCTATTTTCCATAGGTTCTTGGAAATGTTTCTTCCACAGCAGAAGACCTTCTTCTGACATAACATGATCATTATAACCAGATGCAGCTATTTGAATATACTTAAGACCTAGAAGTGAAGGTTCCCCATTGAAATGCTCATTAATTTGTGTAACCCAATTACCTTGAAGCCCAGTTTCAGATCCCCAATGTTGGCCACTGGTTCAAGGGTTCCCCTTGTGGTATTGATGTGAGCAGGACTGGAAAATGAAGTACCTGTATCCAAGGCAGTTGGCAGACTAGGTATTTTCTCTTGGATAGAAGCCTCCCAGGTAGCAGTAGGCTCAGGCTTTCCTTCCATAGGAGCAGAGAGATTTTCCAAGCTATCTTGTACCCCAGAAGTGTTTTCTTGTGCACTCACTGCAATAATTCCAGTCAATAAGTTCTCTGCAACATTGATATTCTGAACTGCAACAACTTCTTCTGGAGCAAGCACAACATCCACTGCAACAACACCATTTGGAGGAGAAGCAGCATTTTGCACTACAACAACACCATTTGGAGGAGAAGCAGCATTTTGCACAGGCACAATAGGCTCCTAATCATCAGATTGATAAGCTTGAATGATATTTTGTAGACCATTGGCAATCACATTTGCAGGTGGAGGTGGCAAAACAATATGAGCATGAGCCCCGAAATGTAATTTGAATTGCCCCCTTTAGAGAAAGACATGCCAGAGGATAAACTACTGTTGCTGGCAGCAGGTAACAACTCCTCTCCATCAGCCCAGGCCATTTCCTCTTGCTGAACTACATCTAAAAGGTCATCAAGAGCAGCATTGTGATTATCTTGTTGTGGCATTTCCCAATTTCCATTGTTCCCAGTTATCCTCAGCATGAATGTCATCTTGGTTATTATTGAGAGCATCATTATGAAAACCAACAGCAACATCAACATTTTTTGGCAGAGGGTGAGGATCAACATGGTCAGGGGGAATGGGATCCTTATCAGCTGGGTCTCCACCAAGGAGTTCACTAGCAAGAACTTCAACATAAGATGACCAACCATCCTCCTCAAACTCATCCCCTTCAGAACATCTCAAACTTTTGGGAATGATATCCAAGCTCATTACTCTAGCTTTGATAACAATACGTCCCATGTGCTCATCCTCCTTGTCCCAAGAGATCAAATGGCCAAATTTACTGACAGCTGTAGCCAAATCTTCTGTGTTTCGAAAATCAAATGGAACCCCAGTCAGCAGAAGCCACACAGTCCTATTGAAGTGAACTCTCCTATGATTTCTACCCTCATCATTCTTCACAAAAGAGATAAAAACATCTCCAAATTCTTGAGGGCTATCGAGAACCAGCTTATCCCTATCTCCGACCCTGGTTAGGCAAACATAAGCTTCGCCGAAAGGACACCTCTGAATATCCCTTAAACCCATCTGCTTATCAACAACAATGAGCTCTTCCTGAACGTCTCTTACATTGGCGAAAGGCGCATCGGCCGAGAGAGGATGAATGGAGGCAATCGCCCAGTCCTCATGACGACGAGGCCGATGAGGAAGCACCACCCGAGCAACCTCATTGCGCCCCGCAATCTGCTGAATATCAAAGCCATGGGGCACAAAGGGGCGCGGGTCGATTGGAATGTTGTCCATCGGAGCAGACCCACAAGCACGCACTGCCGCAAGGGAACTTGACGTGACTGGAGCAGGGTTTCTGCATTGTAGAGAAGCAGACAAAGACGATGGAGAAGTTGAGGAGGCAAGTGCTATTCGAGGCTGAAAATTAGGGAAAGATCCCAAACACATCTCACTAAAAGAGGAAACTATCGGAGGGTCGCGGGCCGAGCCAACAGACATAAACCAATCTTGGACCGCACCAGGGGCCCATGCCTCTTCTGGCAGGCTGGGGAAAGAATCAAACCGCAGAAACGGATAAAGCCCAGTCAGCCTTTTCTCATTAAAATCTTTGGCAAAGTGGCCCCGTTGACCACATGCGTAGCACTGGAAGTTTGAAATATCCAAATTGCCGCCCTAAAAAACCGTTGCGTGACCCTCGCCTGAAGTGTTATGATCCGTCATGATGGCCTCATTAGTGCCCTGAGCCACATTATTACTAGACTCCAGATTATTTTCCAGGCGAGCGAAAATCGACTGCCGCCGATGATCACCAGAGACATTTCCGGTGACCGATTTGGTTGTGATCCACTTGTAACCTAAGTCCAAGAAGCATCTTCTTCACGATAAAAAAGTTGTTCTTCACGAATCCAATTGGGACCCCCAGCACCCCAGAGATTAAACACCAATTCAAAGTCTTTTTCAACCACATGACCTTGATTGTAAATCTCAAAACCCATAGCCTTAGAAGCTACTGAGAACTTGAAAGATCTATCCTTGAGGTGAAGAACACGAAACCCTTGAGGGTACCCACCAAAACAGGATTGGAGAGTAATACTAACCATAGTGAACTCCCTTTGGCAAAAGCCAGGAGAAAACACCACAGGATGACCAAACTTTTGCCTCATAGACCGCTGAAAATCTTTACCTCGAGCAAAGTTGAGCATAGGTGGATCCATGGTTGCCCCTCTCCTCCTATGTGTGAAGTGGCTGCCATCATCGGAGTGACAAGTGACGGGAGAGGTGGCCGCCGGGGCCGGAGTGGCCCCCGGCGGTGGGCGCCTAGGCGTCGCCTAGGAGTCGCCTAGGAGAGGGAGAGGGAGAGTTCGTATTTTTTATTTCCTTATTGTCTTGTTTAATTGTTTGCTTGTAGTCACTGCAGTTCTTTTTCTGCGTTTTTTTGTGGCCACAATAACCTATTTTTGGTAACTAGGCCACAATAACCATGGCAACACACAGACTGTTGTAACCATGGGCCTCCTGCGGGCCGTAGGCTCCATGGGCCTTCTACAGACCGTAGGATCCATGGGCTTTCTATGGGCCATACGATCCATGGACTTTCTACGGGCCGTATGATCCATTGGCCTTCTACGGGCCGTAGGATCCATTGGTCTTCTATGGGCCGTAGGATCCATGGGCCTTCTACGGGGCGTATAATCATTTCGCCAAACATGGGCCGTACTATCCGTGGACCATAACGGGCCGTTAATAGGCCGTATTTGATAACCCTGTGAAAACAACCCAACGGGTTAACGGGCCACAAACAGACCGAATATAACCACAGGCTGAATTTGGCCCACAAACAAAACTGGACACTAACGGACCGTAACTAACCGAACTCTAGAATTGAGCCCATGAATAAATGGGCCCTTAGAAGGCCCAAAGTTAACACGGGCTGGAAATGGCTGACGGAATAATGGGCCGTTAATGGGTATAAAGCGATGAACTGTTCATTATGGGCCAATTTCATCTCGGGCTTTTAATGGGCCCAGAGTTACAAAGGGCCTCATATGGGCCGAAAGACATCATGGGCTATACATGGGCCGGAAGTTACAATGGGCTAGAATCATATTGGACGGCCCAGATGAAGCTACTGGGCTTAATTCCGATAGGCCGTAACGGACCGGAGGTTAGCGGGCCGTAAATGGGCTATATACGAACATGTCGTTAACAGGCTTTCTGTGGGCCGGCCATTACCTTTTGACCAAGTCAAACGGGCCGGCCTTTTCACCGGAATGGGCCTCTGTTGGGCCATGCAACGTGTCGACGTATCATAGGCGCCTCCTGCCCAATGAGTGGATGACATCTGTCCCAGCGGTGATCCAACACGTGTTCCCTCCGGCCAATGAGAATTTTGCATGTGGAAAATCCCCATTGGTCCAGGCTGTTAATGGGTAATCCCCATTGGTCCAGGCTGTTAATGGGTTATCGGATCCAAAACCAGACATGATAGCTTAACGGGACCTGTTATGGTGGATGCCACGTGTTGGTTACCCTTGACAAAAACACTTCCCTGACGCGCCATTTATCGTCATGGAAGTGGACACTTTCGTGATGATAATTTTGGTATTGTCATGGAACACTTCTACGACAGCAGAGGTATGACTATCTTGATTCTGTCATAAAATTGTCACAGATGTACATGCATGACAGAAAACTTCACCTACTGTGGCAAACACGTATCATCACGGAAGTGTATTTTTTTGTAGTGTTGACACCCGTCCTGATGGTGTGTCATGCTATTAAGAGTCATATGGATAAGAGGCGCGGCAAGCTTGCTGGGCTTCAATCTTAGCACGACACCTAGCAATGCATTTAATGCACTTTGTCCTAACTGCTAGAGTTAGGTATAATTGCATTGTTGGCTATCTAATCATGCTATAATGACTGTTTTGCCACTTTGTTCACCCCTTAACCCATAAAAGGAGGCTCGAGGCAACCTAGCAAAGGGTTCAAATCTTTGATCCCTCAAAACTCGTACGCGCGTAGCTGCTCTCCCCGAGGCACATTTGCCGGGCTTGAGCGCTCTGCGTCTTTGTGTTCCTCCAGATGAATCCACCATAGCAGGAGTAGGGTTTTACGTTGCAAAGCGGCCCAAACCTTGGTAAAGGAGAGTAGTCCATCACCGCGCTGTCATGTTGTTTCTGTTCTTTGTGCAATGTGACCGTCCCCTTTGCCGAACCACAAAGGGGCGACCCTGCCACATAGGTGATCTTGCTTCCCCCACGACATCTTTGGCGCGCCACGTAGGGGGATGGTTGCTTGTGCGAATTTGAAGCAGTAGCCAGCACGTCGACTTTCTTCATCAACCACAGCGTTGGGGTGCCATGACAGCCATGTTATCCTAGTCCAAGCTTCCACAAAATTCGCCTGTGGATGGCGCAGGCAACGCCACTCCGGCAGACGATGCGGATGCCACGGGAGGCGCAGCCAGTACCGGAGATGCTGTGGCCGCACCTGCCATGGCAGCGCTGGCGACAAGCATGCCATAGTTTGTCAGATCCCTCGACCCTCTGGTGATGACCACAATAGTGGTGCGGGCTGAGCGGATGTGTAGTCCCCGTTCACACCCACACTACGGCAAGTCCGGCCACCAGAGCGACATGCTCCATTTGGTGTGCGCCCAACACCCTTTGAGCGTCGAACCCGGCAACATCAATGCAGTCGTGGATGATTCGCTCGTCGATAAGCCGCGCTCGACTACGCGAGCATTCGCCCTACGGGGGTGAACGTTTTGCCGTACCGCGGGCCACGGTAAACCCATCAGATCACCGCCCAACCCTGCAAAGCAACGCTGTTGCAGAAGGAGACCGCGACAAGGCAAGTTTCGTTCCCCCCAGCAAGCCTCACCACGCGTCGTAGTATGCTGCAACCACAATGCATGTGGATCAGAGACTGACCTCCGCAGGTGAGGCTTCCGCGAGAAAAGGGATGGGGGTCGCGTGTCCGCAACAGCGACGATCACAAGATTAAGAAAAGATAAGTTGTGAAACCTTCTTGGTTTCGGAATCTTTATTCATTCTTTGCAACCCTTTAGTTCAAGCCCTGGCACTCTTATGGAGGACACGCAACACGAAGGGACTCTTCCATGATCACTTACGTCCTTGTCTGTTTTGACTCTGCTCAATTGTTCAGGTGGTGCATCGAAAACGTCGAAGGGAAACTTGCTGGTGGCGCCTATGCTCGCAGGCTGCTAGGGGTTCACCTCCAAAATGTCGCGGCTAGTGTCAGCCCCGGCAAGCTCCCAGCATGCATAGGGTCCACAATCATACGATATTAATGGGAAAAATAAACTAAAAGGATAGCATCAGTTCATACATCTATTTAGAAGTACTATTACATCCCTAGAATAGCAAAGACTTAATATAAGGTTGAATGTCTTCTTTGTTTCAGCGAAGCTCACACGAAGACTAGCTTAATGGGTACGGACTCCCTAAACCCTGGGGATTTGAGATCATTGTCGGAGACGAGGCGACAATTTTTTCGGCAAAGGAAGTGTCTGTGTTCGACGACTACTTCTTGAAGTACTTGGAGACGTCGAGCCTTGGATTGCGGCAATCCAGACTGACCAGCGCGGTGTGGAGCGTATCACGTGCGAACATCCGGGATTCGTTGACGAAAGTTGCATCCGTGTCGTCATGATACTTCTTTAATTCTTAGATCAAGCCGTTGAAGAACTGGGACAGTGTGGCGCTGGCGACCTCATGCAAAGAAGTAGGGAAACACCAGCTCTTCATCTCCATCACTAGAAGCTGGAAAGAAATGCGCTCGGTTGTGTTGACCAACTCCTCTGTCCAGAGGAAGTACATCTTCTGCAGCTTGTGCATTGCATCTTCAACATCCTTCCGGAGAGTCTCTATATAAGTGAGCTTCTCCGACAAACTCTTCTCCCGCTCTTTGTAAGATTCAAGGTTCTGCTCTAGCCCGACAAGCCTGGATTTTAGATCCTGGACCACACCATCAGCAGTGGCCAGTTCCTGGCTCTTGGACGAGAGCTATGTTTGTAGCTCAGCTAAGGTGTCGGCTGCTTTCTGCGCCTTGGTCTTAAGAGCCTTGATGTCCTTACGGCTGGTGGCCAGCTCCTCCTTCAGCTTGCTGGCCTGGGCCTCCGTTTCTGCCTTGGCGGTGATAGCAGCTATAGCCTCATCAACGGCCTCTTTGAGTTTCGTGGCATGATGTGAAGCTTGTGCCTCAAAGGCCTTCTACTGATCATCCTCTAGCCTCTTGGTTCACTGCCTCACAAGTTTCTCAATTTCATTATCCTTGCTACGGACAGTGGCCGCAATAGCTTGTTCTTGAGCAGCAAGATCTTTGGCCTTGGCGTTGACGGCGCCTCGTGCTCCGTCCGCCTGCCATCATGAGCTCTTGCTTTGTCGGCAGCAGCAGCCATATTCTCCTCTTGGTTCCTGAGTTCGCGAGATCTGTTGTTGTACCATGTGCGCAACTCTTCTGCCTTCTCCTTCAGTTGCCGGTCGGCCACATCCCAAGGCTTGCTTTTTTCCTCAATATGATTCCACCTCTTGTCGTACCTATCTTGGGCATCTTTGAACCCGACAGGCATGGTTTGCAAGAATGCATAGTACTTCTGCTCATTGCCTATGTCCTCAGCATCTATGGATCTTTGAGCCAAGGGGAGTAAGATTCGTGCAACTTCCTCCTCGAAGTTCAGTTCTGCGGTGCTGGACGAGGTAGGGGATCCAAGGATAGCCTAGAAGGGCACCATGTCTGTGCTAGTGGGCAAAAATGGAGGGGCCACCGACACTGGTGGTTCAACAAGTACTGACTGCGGGGTCTATGGTTTGTGCCACGTCCACATCCATCTTCATGGGGTCATATCGTTTAACGAGGGCCTTCTCCATTGCCAAATCTACTTCCTCGATGTCACCATCAGTGCGCTCGGGGTTTTCAGAGGCGGCAATTTTGGTGGCCTCTTCAGCAACGGCCTTGACAATACCGGGAACCTCTATGAGCTCATCCCCTTCCGCGGGGAGAGTTGGAGCTAGAAAGACAAGACAAGATAGAACAGAGAGAATGAGGTCTCAGTTACTAATAGAAACCAAAGGAAAAGGATTCTTGTGGAAGCAACTTTGCGGTAAAAGGGTTACCTGGCTGCACTTGTTGGGCGGGGGCATCCCCACACCCAACAACCTACGTTGTTGGCACATGGCCCTCGACGATTCCCGTCGTTGGAGAGGCACCGGTGTGAATAATGTCGCCGGTGGAGACTCTTGCCCGAGAAGTGCTCCCCAAAATGGTGGTTGACGGGGAACCCTTGGCGGGATCTGATTCTCGGTCCTCTTCACCTTGGTGCTCCCCTCCTGCCTCCTTCCCTTCATCAGAAGAGTGGTCCTCAATGTTTGTGTCAGCTGGCTGAGGCGGGGGTATATCTTGATGCAGGGGGATGGTCTGTGGGCTGGAGTCCACGGGGTCGTCCACCAATACCTCCTACCCAACCCTTGACGATGAACTGTATGTCACCGATACACTGGTGTGCTTCGCCCGCTGGGTGAGCGTCTCTTCCTCCCTGATACAACAAGTGGACAGATCAGAATCAATGGGTAAAACAAGTGGAATAAATTGAGACATGACGAAGTAAGGAATTGCTTACTCTTCATCATATTCGATGAGCATGTCCATCTTATACTGGGATGGCGGTGGAGACTCCCTGGGCCTCTTGATGGCTGGTGGCAGAGAGCTTGGAGGGGGCGGAACCTCATCTTCCTTGGGAAGTTCTTCCCAGTAAGATGGGAGCTTGAGCTTGACCGGCGGGACGGACTGCCGGCGTATCGTCTCTTGCTTCCCAGTCTTGGAAGTGGACTTCCTTGCCACGGAGGCAGATCGAGACTTGTGGGTACCCACATCTTCATGGACCCCCTACTATGGAGGCGGTGTGGCAGCCCGCTGTCCTGGAAGTCTTCTTCTTCTTCCGCCTTCTCTGTCGTTTACTCCCCGGCAGCCTCATCCCGGGCAGGCCCTTCCCGTCCCTCCTTAGTGGGCTCCTCATCGTCACCCTCGTCTTCATCATCCTCTTCTTCCTCTACATCTTCTTTAGTGTCCTTGGCAAGGACCGCAGGCTTTGCGAGTGCTGACCCGCGGGCCTCTGCAAGTCTTCTGGCGATGTATGCCTGCTCCTCTTCCGTGGTTCCTTAACCACGTCACGCTCCTCTTGCTCGGCCTTCTCCACTAGCTCAGAAGCCCACCTCTTCTCATCCGACAAAGAGGGCAATTCCCATCTTTCCTTGACCCCAGCAGCAGAGTAGTCTGGCATCCATGCCAAGATGTCTCTCCTCTCTGTGTTGATGTGCAGCGGCACAACCTTGGACGGCAAATGGAAAGTGCCCAATTTATGGAACAACTGTTGGCAAAGCCAGGAGTGGCCTAGCACCGTCAAGTTGCAGAAATGGCCTGGGTACAACCGCATTATGTCCGCGACATTCTGATACAGCCAAGTTGGCCTGTCTCTCTACTGCAGCAGGGCGATGCAGCATCGCAAGAAGTCAGCCCCAACAATTTCTATGGTTAGGATGGCATCCCGCAGGCGGGCAACCCTGTTCAAAATTGGATGAAGCTTCTTCTCGCTGGTAGAAAGCTTCTTCCATCTATAATCCCGGTCAATCTTCCTTGTACGTGGCAAGCAGAACGCCGGGAAGTTCTCCTCCTGAATCCAACACCAAGTTCCTCTCCACTCCTCCCAATTACCATGGAGATGTCCAATAATGTAGTCTCTCTGGTTCTTCTTTCCCCTTGGGAACCATCTTAAGCTTCCAGACAGCGCATCATTTTCAACTCGCGGGTCAAAGAAGTGGTGGAACAGATCAACACTGGGAATGACTCCAACAAAGTTCTCGCGGAAGTGTGCGAAAACAACATTTGGGCATGACTCATACACGTCACAACATTTGGGGTGAAGTCGAGCAATCGGAATCCATAAGTTGATTAGCTTGTGGAAGAAATCCGAGTATGGTGGCACCAATCCACAATAGAAGTATGCGCAGAAAAAGGGGTAAGAGTTGCTCAAGATCGTGGGGCCAAAAGGGAGAACCTTGGGGGCTCCATGGCCGTCAGTCTCTTTCCCCCACATGGAGGCATACCTCTATTGGCGGCCAAGGCGGGCGGTGTGAAGACGACATTCTCATTCCGTTGTCTCTCCGGTTCCTCCAAATCCCTCTTCTTCTGCTCTGCTTTGGGGTCAAGCCGCTTAGCCGCCTTCTTTGCCTTCGAAGCGGCTACCTCGGGCACCATCCAGGGCTCGGGGAGGAGGAGAACTTTGAGCAGATTAAATGCTAGTGCCGCTGTGGCGGTGAAGGCGGTTTGTTCTTGGCGAAAGGAAGAAGAAGGAACAGGGGTGGGCAGTAGTGGAATAGCAACGCCCCTTCGCAATTACCCTTTTATGGGGAAAGCGCGAGGGGGCTGGCTCGTCACCGCTTCCCCTAGCCGCGCCCGCCACAGACGCGCCTTGTTGGGTAACTGCAGCGGCACCCACGCTCCCCCGACCCACGGTTAGTGCGCAGTTTGGACGTGTGATTGCAGGACTGTCATTATTATGGATCGCAGTAAAAGATCATGGCAGTTTTCCTTTGCCATGTGTGTCTGGGCACGTTGTTGGGCCTAACCCAACGACGCCTAGGACGCACGTATGGGCCAGGCCTGGGGGCTCCTGTCGGTGCACTAGAAACGGGGTCCCTAGTACTGCTGACTTGTGCACGGATAGTTGCAGCCTTTCCGGCAGGGTGCCTTGGCGAGTACTGAAGATAAGCCAGAGAAACCACTCTTCGTGAGACCAAGGAGTTCATTAAGAAGACTCAAGTAACCAGAGGATCTTCGAGGCAGGCCTCCCTTGCCGAGCAGGCAAGCTCGGCAGGGTCGAAGCTATGCTTGGGCGCCAAATCCAAAGCGCCCCAGCAAAGCTTCCGGGGCCGCCAAGACCACAAGACAGAGCCCGACAGGCTCCATGCCGGTAAGCTTCCACCAAGACGCCACCACTCCACCTCATCGTATGCCAGTAACTAATTGGTCCGGTGTCGAGCTCACAAGTCGCTAGGTGGAACCGGTCAAGTACATGGCAACCTATTGGAGAAGAGATTATGTAGCGACCAGACCTCAAACAGTCTGATCTTTGTGCATCGGTGTCATCCCTGGACCGGTAATGCTGACACGCACAGTACTTGAAGGATTTTATAACAGAGTAGCAATCACACACTTAGTACATCGAATGTCTCAGAAGAGAACTTATTACAAAATAATATGGCTTAAGGCGATCTAAAACGATAACAGCGGAAGGCTTGGAAAATAAAGCGAGTCCATCAACTCCAACGGCATCACTGAGTGAAACACCACGACCTAAGGCACCTTACTCGTCGTCTTAAAAGTCTGCAACATGATACGTTGCAGCCCGAAAACGTGTCAGCACATGGAATATGCTGGCAAAGTAGCACAAAAGAGTAATGAACAGAATAATGCTATCACTACATGCATAAATGGCTGATGAAGGCTGTATGGTTAAATATGTTTTGCGGAAAGCCAATTTTTCCCTGCAACAAAGGAATGAATTTTATTTAACTATCATGGTGGTTGTTAAACATTGAGAATGGTAAACCCCATCTCAATCCCAATTAACAGTAATTAAATAACCCAATCAAATTTTTATAATTAAGAGTGATGAGATCCACATGATAATCCAAGAACCAGATACTCAAGATGTCCATAAGCGAGGACACGGCTAATCAAGATTAGTTTGTACACTCTGCAGAGGTTTGCGCACTTTTCCCCACAAGACTCGATCTCCTCCGTTGGATTTCTCGCACTACATGGTGTTTGAGAAACGGATGACCGAGACACAGTCTTTCAGAAGGGTTAACTCTTTACTCTGGGTAGACAGTACCACCTACATCCCCTACATCGGCTAGCCTACCACTGAAAGAGGTCACACAACATACTCAACTATGCCAGAGCCCATAATGGCTTGTGGCTGCACACGGAAGTTTCTAGCATGAATAACCTCATGATCCCTTTGAGCGTGGGAGGCAGTCCATAGGAGAATCACACGGTACCCCGGGATTTCCAAAAATACAGGCAATCACTGGGTTCCCTAGGTGCCTCAATCCACCCAGATGTGTGTTAAAGTTGCCACCTTAAGTTAACCATTACTTAACAATACTCACATCTGCCATGAATACTCTCAAACCCAAACCACGTCTACGAGCATAGCATAGCAATATAAGCGACGTAGAAGTAACTCCCATAGGTTTGATAATAAACAGGTGAATAGGTACTACCTCATCTACTTCCCAAACCCACAATTTAAATTAGATCCTAACCATGCAATTTTTTGTGGATTGATCTAATGCAATAAAACTGGGTAGTAAAGAGTTATGATCAAAGTGTTACTTGCCTTGCTGATGATCCGCGAAACCTAGAGACTCGTAGTAGCACGCTTCACACTCCGGGTACTCTATCGCAAACAAACAAACATACAATAATCAATCAAGCAAAGTTGCATGGGTAAAACTCAAATAAGAGATCTAAACAGAAAGTTCAACTTAAGAACTCCGGTTTGCAAAAAGAATCAAATCAAACGAAGCAACGAAACTCAAACTGCGAAAGAAACAAGCTTCGTTTACTAATCTGGACTAAAGTCAATTTTTACAATAGCAAAAACTTGTTTAAGTTGGTTAAACAGAAACACGGTTTCAAGAAGAAACTCCAGGCGCTTGAATCGCCTGATTCCGATAAACGAGCGAAAAGTAAACTAAAACGAAAATCGGATCAGAAATCGCGATCGAAAATAATCGCGGAAAATCCGAGAAAAAGAAAAGCGGATGAATAGACTAACGAACGAACGTTCGTTATCTGCGGCTAATGGGCGAAAACCGTTTGTTAAAACGAACGTACGGACGAACGTTCGCTAAATAACTAAACCGGAAAAAACCGAACCGAAACTAAAAAAACGGATCTAGGGTTTTCAAAAAAAATCGATCGGTTTTCTTGCGAAAACCGAGGCGGCGGCGGCGGCGGAATGGTGGCGGCGGCGGAACGGTGGCGGCGGCGGGCTCGGGACGGGCGGCGCGGCAGGGCGGCGGCGGCGCTGGCGGCGGCGGCTCGGGAGGGGCTAGGGTTGCGGGTGGGCTATGGCGGCGGCTGGGCCTCGCGGCTTATAAAGCCCCCCCCCCCCCGGCGGAGTCCCGGGCGGACACGGCCCAAAGTCGGTTTCATTTTTTAATTATTTCACGTAGAAAAACGAATAAAAGAAATATTAACTGACTCCAAAAATCTTGAAATAAAATTTCCCCGTCCTCTAAAAATAAGCCGGACCAGGTGAACATTTATTTGGGTCTAATGCAATTTTGAAAAACGCATATTTTTCCTAATTCAAATAAAATAGTGACAAAACTCCGAACAAAAATCTTAATTTGATTTTAATATTAAAACCTCCAATATTTCTTTATTTTGAGGAAGTCATTTTATCCTCTCTCTCTTTTATTTTTATAAAAGAAATACTCGAAGAGAAAATAATTAAAATCAAACGATCCTCTTTTCAAATTTTGAGAAAAACTCAAATATGAAAATTACGAAATTCCCAACTCTCTCCGTGGGTCCTTGAGTTGCGTAGAATTTCTAGGATCAAACCAAAATGCAATAAAATATGATATGCAATGATGGTCTAATGTATAAGATTCCAAATTGAAAATTTGGGATGTTACAGATTAACATTATTGACACCCGTCCAAATGGCGTGTCACTCTAGTAAGAGGCAAATGGATAAGCGGCGCGGCAAGCTTGCCGGGCTTCAACCTCAGCACAACACCTAGCAGGGCATTTAATGCACTTTGTCATAACTGCCAGAGTTAGGTATGATAGCACTGTTGGCTATCTAATCATGAATGACTTTTTTGCCACTTTGGTCGCCCCTTAACCTATAAAAGGAGGCATGAGGCAACCTAGCAAAGGGTTCGAATCTTTGATCCTTCAACACTTGTACGCGCGTAGCTGCTCTCCCGGAGGCACACTTGCCGGGCTTGAGCACTCCGCGTCTTTGTGTTCCTCCAGATCAATCCACCATAGCAGGAGTAGGGTTTTACGCTGCCAAGAGGCCCGAACTTGGGTAAAAGAGATTAGTCCATCGCCGCGCTATCCTGTTGTTTCTGGTCTTTTGTGCAATGTGATCGTCCCCTTTGCCGAACCACAAAGTGGCGGCCCTGCCCCGTAGGTGATCGTGCTTCCCCCACGACAGTACGGGTGGCAGTAGTTACTACCCCTCCTCCCTCGCCCGTAAGAACACGCCTCCTCGACGCATTGAAATGCCTCCATTAAACCAGTCTGGAAGCCGAGAAACCTATTCCGGCCACACGTCTGATCATGAGCGTGTAACTTTACTTAAATTTTATTCGCTTTACTTAAATTTTATTCTTAAAACAAGAAAAGCATTGGCTCATTCTATCAGTGCCATAGGATCAACATGCAAAACAATTAGAATTATTATTCTCAGGACACACATGATCAGCTTATTTGCCGCACTTTCACACTTACAATACTACCAAGTTTAAATAACAAGTTATGGTTGTTGTCCTCTACATCATCATGCCATATTTCCCAGCTTGCAAGATTCACAACCAACCCATAAGATTCAAATAATAAGTACAACAAAGATGCCTACACATCTCAATGATTCACGGACCAGAGCCAATAGTTACTGTACAACTAAAATGTTGTGAGAATGTGAACAAATAAATAAAAATCGATCGATTCGTCATGTAAGCAATTTTATTCAAGGATTTGCTGAAACATTGAAACCAGTCCTATTTACGGCCATGCAGGTCAAACATTGGCAGATGAAATGTTCTGCATCATTTGTGGCACTAACACTTCCAATAAGCAGGTCGCTACTCTCCACCACGATCAGACTGGGCTCGCTTTATTTTCTTTCAAGTTGGTTCTCAACTTCTGCCTTATAGATTTGGAAGTAGTGTAGAGCCTCATCCTTAGTATTTGAAAAATACACATAGAAGAATCTAGTGGAATCATCAATCAACGCCATGAAATATTTCTTTCCACCTTTAGTCAACACACCTTTCATCTTGCATAGATCTGAACATATGAGCTCTAGTGGTGGCAGGTGTCTTTCCTTTGTAGGCTTGTGAGGCTTACAAGGATGCTTAGCATGCAGACATGCATGGAACTCAGAGCCTTTGGATAAAGTGAAACTCGGGATTAAATCCACCTTCGCTAGCCATGTCATACAACCCAAGAACTTAACGAATGCTTTTGACCATCCGAACATCTATAGTTCAGTATCCCTATGAGCACAGATAAAGAAAGAGCACGATTATACTATAATAGTGGCACTAGTTGAAGCAACTTTATTTTCAGAAGAAGAAAAGATTGTGATAGAATAGCTTCATTAAAAAATACAACATTAGCAAAGTATGACAAAGCACAATCATGTGGATAAAGGACAGTACTGACCTGTGTGAGATGACTTTGGAAGATCAAGTTCTTCTTTAGGTCCCCATATCTTGCCATGAAGGCGATTCATTGACATGTATCAACAACCTCAGTTGGCAGTAGAAGGAGGAGCATTGACTCATTCTAATCTCTTGTTTTGTGTAGTTCAACTAAAATTATGGCGCCCACCATGCCGCGAGGGAGAGAGGGGCCTGCGTCACCTCGAGATGGACTCAACTAGTTCAGTGAACATGCTATGTGATTGATGAAGTGCACATGGACTTGATTCTACTAGGTACGCCTTCTGCAAGTTATCTACATTTGAAACGAAATGGTAGCTAAGACGGTAGGTGATATGTCTCCAACGTATCTATAATTTTTTATTGTTCCATGCTATTATATTATCTGTTTTGGATGTTTTATATGCAATAATATGCTATTTTATATTATTTTTGGGACTAACCTATTAACCTAGAGCCCAGTGCCAGTTCATGTTTTTTCCTTGTTTTTGAGTTTCGTAGAAAAGGAATACCAAACGGAGTCCAAACGGAATGAAACCTTTGCGATGATTTTTCTTGGACCAGAGGACAACCAGAAGACTTGGAGATGAAGTCAGAGGAGCCACGAGGCAGCCACAAGGATGGAGGGCGCGCCCAGGGAGGTAGGGCACGCCCCCACCCTTGTGGGACCCCCTTGACCCTCCTCACCTAATTATTTCACCTATATATTCCCAAATATCCCCAAACCACCAGAGGCATCCACGAAAACACTTTTCCACCGTGGCAACCTTATGTACCCGTGAGATCCCATCTAGGGACCTTTTCCGGCACCCTGCCGGAGGGGGATTTGATCACGGAGGGCTTCTACATCAACACTATTGCCCTTCTGATGAAGCGTGAGTAGTTTACCACAGACCTACGGGTCCATAGCTAGTAGCTAGATGGCTTCTTCTCTCTCTCTCTTTGATTCTCAATACCATGTTCTCCTCGATGTTCTTGGAGATCTATTCGATGTAATACTTTTTTGCGGCGTGTTTGCCGAGATCCGATGAATTATGGATTTATAATCAGCTTATCTATGAATATTATTTGAATCTTCTCTGAATTCTTTTATGCATGATTTGATATCTTTGTAATTCTCTTCAAACTATCGGTTTGGTTTGGCCCACTAGATTGGTTTTTCTTGTAATGGGAGAAGTGCTTAGCTTTGGGTTCAATCTTGCGGTGTCCTTTCCCAGTGACAGTAGGGGCAGCAAGGCTCGTATTGTATTGTTGCCATCGATCATAAAAAGATGGGGTTTTCATCATATTGCTTGAGTTAATTCCTCTACATCATGTCATCTTACTTAATGCGTTACTCCGTTCTTTATGAACTTAATACTCTAGATGCATGTTGGATAATGGTCGATGTGTGGAGTAATAGTAGTAGATGCAGAATCATTTCGGTCTACTTGACATGGACGTGATGCCTATATTCATGATCATTGCCTTCGATATCGTCATAACTTTGCGCTTTTCTACCAATTGCTCGGCAGTAATTTGTTCACCCACCTTATTATTTGCCATCTTGAGAGAAGCCTCTACACTACTAGGAAAAGGGCTATAGATAATATGGACACTAATGGCGCACCACACATGTGGTGCACCACTACTATATACTAATGGCGCACCATGTGTTGGTACACCATTAGTGTCCAAATACTAATGGCGCACCACATCCACGGTGCGCCACTACTAACATTTTTTTTCAAAACTAGTAATGGCGCACCAGGGGATAGTGCGCCATTACTAGTTTAACTAGTAATGGCGCACCACACCCTCGGTGCGCCACTACTAACAATTTTTTTTACTTTTTTTTCAAAACTAGTAATGGCGCACGAGGGGACACCACACCCTCGGTGCGCCACTACTAACAATTTTTTTTATTTTTTTTCAAAGTTAGTAATGGCGCACCGTAGGTGTGGTGCGCCATTACTAACTAGTAATGGCGCACCACACCCACGGTGCGCCATTACTAACTTTGCCCAAAAATTGCACCGAATGCACCCCCCTGTGGACCGCCTTTTCAGTTTTAGAAAAAATAAAAGAAAATGATGGAAATGTCAAAAAAATAAAATAAAATAAGTTTCCCATGTGATATGTGGTCTAGTTGTTGGGAAAATTTACAAATATGAATTTCGACTTTATTTGCAAAATCTCTCTGGAATTTGTAAAATGGGCATAACTTTTGCATACGAACTCGGATTAAAAAGTTTTTTATATGAAAAATCATCTACTCGAAAAGTTACATACGAATTGAACGGGGGGAACCCCATTCAACATCTTAAAAATCCCCAAAAACCTAATAGAATGAAAGATACGGGGCTTTTAAGATCTAGAGGGGGGAAAATGAAAAAAAATCAAACTTACTAGTGGCGCACCATTTGCTAGGTGCGCCACTAGTAACAGAAAAAAATTGGTTTCAAAAAAACTTTTTTTTTTGGATTTTTTTTCAAAATATGATATGTAATATGACCGGGAAGTTTGAAATATTTTTTCAAAATTTCATCACACTCATGAACATGAACAAAGTCCTAGACATCAACAAGGTTTAATAGGATTGATATGCTAGATATATCAACAAGTGCCTGTTAAGTGAGCTGGTGCTGGGGTTGGAATGAACTCTGAAGTTAAGCGTGCTTGAGCTGGAGTAGTGTGAGGATGGGTGACCTTTCGGGAAGTTTGACCACGGAGTGCGATTTGACTTGAGATTAAGCATATTGACTCAAGATTAAGCCATAGTGACCCGAGATTAAGAAAAAAACGAAAAAATATTTGTAGAAAATTTGAAAAAAATATTTCTAAAAAAAATTTGAAAAAAATGTTAGTAATGGCGCACTTCTATGTGGTGCGCCATTACTAAGTCAGATAGTAATGGCGCACCGTCTGATGTACTAATGGCGCACCTGTGGTGCGCCATTAGTAAAAAATTCTAATGGCGTGATGCTAGTGGCGCACCTGTAGTGCGCCATTAGTAGGCAAAACAGGTGCGCCACTAGCAGGCCTTTTCCTAGTAGTGCTAGTGAAACCTATGGCCCCCGGGTCTATTTTCCATCATATTAGTTTCCGATCTACTATTTCCAATCTTTTACTTTCCGATCTATAAACCAAAAATACCAAAAATATTTACTTTATCATTTATCTATCTGTATCAGACCTCACTTTTGCAAATAACCGTGAAGGGATTGACAACCCCTTTATCGCGTTGGGTGCAAGTTGTTTGATTGTTTGTTCAGGTATTCGGTGATTTGCGGGTTGTCTCCTACTGGATTGATAACTTGGTTCTCAATTTGAGGGAAATACTTATCTCTACTGTCGGCACTCTGGGAACGGGGGTCCCCAGACTTGCCTGCCTGCGGCCCACGGCGTGGCTAAGTCAGCAGGCCGTACGGCCCATCTTCATCAACAAGGCATCCAAGACCCTCGCGAGGGGCCAAGCCTCGCGAGGCGGGCGACGCAAGACCTCCACAGGAGTGGCCTAGTCAGGCAGGCTCACGAGGAGCGGAGATATCAAGGCAGGGCAAACCTCACAAGGCTCTCGTGACGTGAGCCATGACGATCGGCGCCAGGCGGGCGCCAGCGCGCACAGCGCCCTTGTTTCCTCTTTGGTGCTAAGGAGGCCAGCGCAGGTGAGGAGTACCGAGGCATCAGGCAAAGGTTGCTATATCGGTGCAACGAGACCAAGACCAGGAGGACGGCACGACGGAGGTCATCGTGGAGCCCAAGACGGTGTCACCACCAGAGCCTTTCGCAGGCGAAGACCACTTTTGTCAGGATAGCTTGTACTAGCTGTCCCCCTTCAAATTTGCCCGCTGTTGTTGGCTCCCTTCCCGCTCAACATTTGGGAAGAGGACCAGGGCCTATATAAGTAGAGCTAGCCACCACAGTAGGGGCATGGAGCAGTTCATCCAGCTCTCACCCACTAAGTCACCAAGCACAAGAACGCCTCAACCTCAGGAGGCTGTTCTTCTCTCTGTACTGTTCATCATCAGCGCAAGAGGCAATCCATCCACCACCACACTGGAGTAGGGTATTACACCACAACGGTGGCCCGAACCAATATAAATCTCGTGTCTCTTTGTGTTGCGAGTTCGTCGAGTTCGTTCGCGAGATCTTTGCGAGCTAGGGCGTGGATCGGTAGGAGGGAAAGACTTCACGCACACCCCAGTGTTCGAACCTTAAGGGTTTGCCGGAACCCTACATCCGACATTTGGCGCGCCAGGTAGGGGTGCCCCGGAGCTCCTCTCCACCAACTTGCGCCCAGCGCCGCCGCACTTCGCCCCCATGGCAGGTGCCCCGCCATCCACCTCTGCGGCCGACACCAACAGCGGGGCGTCTGGGTACCGAGCCCTGGCCCCCCGCCCTACGGCGAGTGTGGTGGCCGACTAAGTTCAAGCCAGAGATGCCGCCATGTTACGACGGCGCGACAGACCCGACGCCGTTCCTGCTGGCGTACGAGGAGGCTATCCTCAAAGTCCTGGGCAACGACAAGATCAAGGCCAAATGGTTCCCCATGGCCCTCGCCGGCGAGCCACGCGCCTGGCTGCTTAACCTCCCGGGATCCACGGTGGCCTCCTGGGGGGGAACTCTGCGACCTCTTCGCCGCTTGCTACGAGGGGCCGGCGCACCACGCAGTCGCGGCCCTGCTGGGCGGCTCTCCAGCACCACCTTCAGACCGCCACATCGAGCCGTTCCTCCGTCAGATCGGGGCCACCTCCAAGCGCCCGGGGGCTCCACCGGGTTGGGCTGCGCCAGAGGCCGACCTCACCTTCGGCTCAGAAGACCACCCCGACTCCACAGCCGGCTCCGGAATGCTCCCAATGCTCTACAAGCCCACCATCTACAACGTGGCCGTCACCAAGACCCTCATCGACGGCGGTGCTGGCCTCAACTTGCTCTCCGTAGAAGCCTTCAGCCTCCTTCACGTGCCGCTCGAGCGGTTCGGCCTCAGCAAGCCCTTCTCGGGAGTGGGTGGTGGAGCTGCCCACTCTCTGGGGCAGATCCGCCTCCCTGTCACCTTCAGCACACGCAACAACTACCGCACCGAGCTGGTGGACTTCGACTTCGCCCGCATCGGTCTCTCGTACAACGCCATCCTCGGGTAGCCGGCACTCGCTCAGTTCATGGTGGCGACTCACTCGGCCTACAACCTCATGAAGATGCCAGGGAGCAAGGGCGTCCTCACCATCAAGGGGGACACTAAAGAGGCTATGACGGCGCTCAGGCTCGCCTTCAAGACCGCGGCAGCAGCACAGCCCGCCGGCGCCGGTACCCCCGAGGCCAAGGAGGCCGCATCTACAAAGAAGAAGCAGTTGTTCACCCAAGACAAGGTGGAAACCAAGCAGGTGCCAGTCAACAAGGACGGGTCTTTAGGAGCCACCTTTACCATAGGAGCCGGCCTTGACTAGGGACAAGAAGAGGCCTTGGTGAGGTTCTTGCGCGCGAACAAGGAGAAATTCGCATGGGAGCCCAATCAGCTGGTAGGGGTCCCGAGGGAAGTGATCCAGCATCATCTAAGGGTATGCCCCAACATACGCCCCGTGAAGCAGCAAGCAAGACGGCAATCCACTGAGAAGCAGGCCTTCATCGTTCAAGAAACACGCAAGCCGGAGGCGGCAGGTGCCATCCGAGAAGTTTGATATCCCGAATGGCCGGCGAACCCCGTCGTAGTGCCGAAGAAAGGCGGGAAGGAACGGATGTGTGTCGACTTCACCAACCTTAACAAGACATGCCCCCAAGATCCGTTCCCACTCCCGCGCATCAACCAGATTGTCGACTCCACCACCGAGTGTGACCTGTTGTGCTTCCTGGATGCGTTCTCAGGGTATCATCAGATCAAGATGGCGGTGGAAGATGTGGAAAAGACAGCCTTCCTGACACCATGTGGGGTGTACTGCTACACCTGCATGCCCTTCGGGCTGCGCAACGTGGACGCGACCTTTCAGCGGGTGATGCACATCGCCTTGGGGCGACAGCTCGGGAGAAACACAGAGGCCTACGTCGATGACATAGTGGTCAAGTCTCGCGAGGCGAGGACATTGATTCGAGACTTGGAGGAGACCTTCGGGAGCCTGCGCC
Source organism: Aegilops tauschii subsp. strangulata (assembly GCF_002575655.3). NCBI lineage: Eukaryota > Viridiplantae > Streptophyta > Magnoliopsida > Poales > Poaceae > Aegilops > Aegilops tauschii. Next base: position 333,979,965 of record NC_053036.3, read on the forward strand.
AAGTGAACTTGAGGCTTAACCCGGAGAAGTGTGTGTTCGGCGTCCCCTCCGGCAAGCTGCTGGGATTCCTCGTATCCCACAGAGGGATCGAGGAAAACCCAGATAAGATCAAGGCCATCGAGATCATGAGCCCACCACAGACCCTCAAAGAGATGCAGAAGCTAGCAGTGCGGGTGACCGCGTTAGGGCGTTTCATCTCCAAACTAGGAGAGCGCGCCTTACCCTTCTTCAAGCTCATGAAGAAAAGGGCCCGTTCGAGTGGACCCGGAGGCCGACCAGGCCTTCCAAGACCTCAAGAAATACCTTACCAGCCCCCCGGTGATGGTGGCACCACGGCCTCTCGAGCCTCTGGTACTCCACCTTGCCGCCACCCCGTACTCCGCCAGCACAGCGCTGGTGGCGGTTCGGGAGGAGCGCCAAGCCAAGGGCGCGCTGCGCCAAGCAGGAGCTGAATTGGCGCAGGTTCAGGAAGGTGCAGCAAGGGCATCAGCGGTGGAAGACCAAGCTCAGCAGGGCAACATCGCAGAAGCTCCTTAGGATAGTCAGGTCTCAGGAACCCCTCCACCTCGGGATATGCCCCGATCTCTGCAGGACTCAAGCCTCGGTAGTGTGCCGACCCTCGTCGAACACCCGGTGTACTTCGTCAGCACCGTACTGCGGGACGCGAGGGCACGCTACCCCATGCCTCAGAAACTCCTGCTCGCACTCCTGGTGGCCTCACACAAGCTGCGACACTACTTCCAGGGCCTCCCCATCAAGGTCGTCTCAGCCTACCCACTGGAGAGGGTACTCAGGAGCCCTAACTCAGCCGGAAGGGTCGCTGAGTGCAACATCGAGTTGCAAGCATTCCAGTTGGAGTTCAGCACTACCAGGGTCATCAAGGGGGCCGCGCTCGCTGACTTTGTGGCGGAATGGACGGATGCCCCGACGCTTGAGGAGGGAGAAGACCAGTCCACCTACCCAGGAGGCGAGGCTCCAGACGGCTGGGTCATGTATTTCGATGGCGCCTTCGCGCACCAGGGCGCGAGGGCTGGAGTAGCGCTCATCTCGCCCACTCAGGACAAGCTCTACTACACCGTGCAACTCTGCTTTCAGCACGGCGAGAAGGTCTCCAACAATATTGCAGAATACGAAGGCCTCATAGCTGGCCTGAGGGCTGCGGCGGCCCTAGGGGTGAAGCGCCTCACCGTCAGAGGCGACTCGCAACTCCTCATTAACTTCTCCAACAAGGTGTACGAGCCGAAGGATGAGCACATGGAGGCCTACCTCGTGGAGGTGTGCAAGATGGAGAAGCAGTACTCGGGCCTGGAGCTGCAGCACGTGCCCCGGGGCACCAACAAGGAAGCCGACGACATCGCCAGGAGAGCATCCATGCGGCAACCGTAGGAGCCCGGCGTCTTTGAGGAGCGGCTCTTCAAGCCATCAGCTACGCCACCTCTTTCAAGCACGACTCAGCCTCGGGAGGAGCTCCCACAGCCTCCGGCCACGGGAGCCCCAGCCTTTGGCCCAACCTTAGGAGCTCGGCTGCTCCTGGCGCTCGAGCCCCAGGAAGAACGCTGGACCAAGGAATTCAAGGAGTACTTGACGCACGGGACGCTGCCGGAGAAGGAAGAGGACGCGGAGCGCGTGGCCCGGCAAGCCACGGCATACTGTATCCAAGACGACTAGTTATACAGGAAATGACCGAACGATGTCACGCTACGCTGCATCTCCAGCGATCAAGGAAGGGAGTTGTTGATTGACATACACGGCGGGAACTGCGGACACCACTCGTCGTCACGAACCCTCGTCGGCAAGGTGTTCCGCAATGGATTCTACTGGCCTACAGCATTCAACGACGCAGCCGAGCTGGTGAAGTCCTGCGAAGCTTGCCAGTTCCACGCCAAGCAAATCCATCAGCCTGCTCAGGGCCTCCAAACTATCCTGCTCACATGGCCATTCACGGTCTAGGGGCTGGATATCTTAGGCCTGTTCCCTCGGGCGCCAGGGGGCTACCGCTATCTCTATGTCGCCATCGACAAGTTCACCAAGTGGGCGGAAGTGGAGGCCGTCCGCACCATCCCAGCTGGCTCTGCTGTCAAGTTCATCAAGGGCCTCATGAGCCGCTTCGGGGTCCCCAACCGCATCATCACAGATAACGGTTCGCAGTTTACTAGCAACCTCTTCAAAACCTAGTGTGCTAACCTTGGAACACAGATCTGCTACGCTTCGGTGGCCCACCCAAGGAGTAATGGTCAAGCCGAACGCTCTAACGTGTAGGTCCTAAGGGGCCTCAAGACCAGGACCTTCAAGAAGAAGCTGGAGGCCTGCGGTAGGGGCTGGCACGACGAGCTCCAGTCCGTGTTGTGGTCCATCTGAACCACCGCCACCAAGCCAACGGGCGAGACTCCATTCTTCCTCGTCTACGGAGCTGAAGCAGTCCTTCCTCACGAGGTCAAGTATCACTCCGCACGTGTCCTGGCGTTCAACGAAACGCAGCAAGACGCCACGTGGGGGATCGATCTCGTGCTCGGGGAGGAACGTCGTCGCGAAGCTGCGCTGAGGGCGGCAAGATACTAGCAAGCACTGCGGCGATACCACTGTCGCAACATCCGCTCTAGGACACTCAAGACGGGTGACCTAGTCCAGAGGTGGGTCCTCTCCAGGGAAGGGCTCCATAAGCTTTCACCAATGTGGGAGGGCCCGTTCAAGGTCGTCCACATCTCCAGGCCAGGCGCCGTGCGCCTGGAGACACAAGACGGGGTACCTATCCAAAACGCCTAGAACATCCAGCACCTCCGGAAGTTCTACCCATGAAGCAAGGACAAGAGCCTGTGAAGAAAGGCCCAGAGCCTGTGAAGAAGGCCCGGTGCCTGTGAAGAATCGCCACCCATGACACTCTCACGTAATAATGAGTTGGGGCTATACACGCCCCGAAGTCTCAGGAGCGCCGGCCTCAGGCCCTGGGGCTCCCGCCCACGCCTAGTGGCAGCACTTAGCTCCGCGCTGGTGAAAAGACTTGAAGACTAGATTAGGTGCCAGATGCGGCTTTTCATTTGCTTTCTGTAGTTGGCTCGCTTTTCCTTAATCGAAGTTTACATTTGGCGTTTCTTGCTGATTTGATTCCCTCGCCTCTCACTGCATTTTTCCGGCTCGGGTTTGCTCGTGTTCTCTCTCTCGCATGCCTCACGAGGGGGCTAGGCAGGTGCCCTCGCGAGCATTTTTTCTCCTCTCTGCCTTCTCGCGAGCCACCCTCGTTCGAGCCTAAAAGCTGGCGCACCTCTCCTAGTCCGTGCCCCTCGGGTACCGCGATACAAAGCCCCAGGTCAGGGCCAGGGTGAACGGCGAATCTTTTAACGCACTTCCTAATGAGTTTTTGCAGTTCCTGAGCGAATGCAGGCCACCAAGGCGGAATGGACACGAGGAAATAAGCGCCTCGTGAGGAAGAGGGCGTCCTGAATAAACCAGGTTAAGTTATCTTTGCGCAAAATAACGACACGGCACGGGAACAACACGCATAGTGCAATAACCGAGGAACCATAGTTCGGTACACGCCCCCCTAGGCCCATGCTGGTCTCATTCTTGATGCAGGAAAAAGAGTAAAACCAAAGTGACGCCGCAGTGATCCGCAGAGGCAGGCCCTTGGCGGCACCCCGAGCCTAGCCAGATCCTTCCTCACGCTTCACGGAGGCACGACGACGAGATGACCCACTGCCGCCTTCAAAGCGGGCATGGCGGCGCGGTGGTTGGTCGTACCCGCCACTGCTGGAGCTGTCGCCGGAGGAAGAGCCGCCGTAGCTGGACGAGACACGGTTGCCGCCAAGGACAGGCTCGCCCTCATCCTCGTCGCGACCGTCCCCAAGGCCGAGCACCTCCTCACCGTCGTTCGCCTCGGGGCAGCACCCGGCGCGGCGACCATCTTCCCCAAACACCCTCACATAGAGGGTCTATCCACCATCGTACTTGAAGTGGATGGTGCACCGCCTGCCCAGGCCGCGCGCGCGGGCGAACGTCTGCCAGCCGCGGGCCAGGGCTACGTTGCCCGCGGCGGAAGTCTCGACCGCATCCGAAGAGGCCTTGCTGCAGCAAACATCCGCCTGCAACCAGAGTCCGCCTGGGCCAGAGGCCGGCAGTTCGTCGGCGAAGAAGCGCGGAAGTTGGAGCCAGTTGCCGGCCGGGTTCTCCGACCAGACGACAAACTTCGGCGACGCCTCCGTCATATGGAAGCGCGGATGGGGGGGGGGGGCGTGCCACCATAGCATGCCTCCCCTCGTCGACTGGACCGCCAAGGTTGGTACGACCCCCTCCGCGTGCCGTGGCGCCGCCTCGACAGTGGGCCACGGGGGGTCGCGGCGTGCTTGCGCGGGCTTCCACGTCCGCGCTTGGGTGCCAGGGAGCCGGGTTCCTCGCGAGGGGCCTTTCCCTTCTTGGCGGCAGAGAACTTCCTTCGTGGCGCCATCGGTGGCACTGCAAGCAATGGAGCGAGGGGGAAGAAGCAAGCAAGCGGGGAAGAGATGGGCGACGGGGGCTCCGCCCCCTCCCCATTTACAATGGAAGAAGGCCAACCGGCGCCTCCCACGATCGCAGGTAATGATGGTTTTCCTTGCATGTCGGAGGGACTTGTCAAGTCATGCAGTTGCCGAGGCAGCATGGGGAAGCGGAGACGCCCACGTCCAATCAACCGCCACGCGGCAACCGAGGCCGCAGGCTTTTGGGGCCCGCGGTGCTCCGCACTTGACCCTTGGCTTCTCCGCGAAGCCAAGCCCGAGCGCACCTTGGGCCCGGGGGCTACTGTCGGTGCTCTGGGAACGGGGGTCCCCAGACTTGCCTGCCTGCGGCCCACGGCGTGGCTAAGTCAGCAGGCCGTACGGCCCATCTTCATCAACAAGGCATCCAAGACCCTCGCGAGGGGCCAAGCCTCGCGAGGCGGGCGACGCAAGACCTCCTCGGGAGTGGCCTAGTCAGGCAGGGGCAAACCTCCTCACGAGGAGCAGAGATATCAAGGTGGGGCAAACCTCACGAGGCTCTCATGACGTGAGCCATGACGATCGGCGCCAGGCGGGCGCCAGCGCGTGCAGCGCCCTTGTTTCCTCTTTGGTGCTAAGGAGGCCAGCGCAGTCGAGGAGTACCGAGGCATCAGGCAAAGGTTGCTATATCGGTGCAATGAGACCAAGACCAGGAGGACGGCAAGACGGAGGTCATCGTGGAGCCCAAGACGGCGTCACCACCAGAGCCTTTCGCAGGCGAAGACCACTTTTGTCAGGATAGCTAGTACTAGCTGTCCCCCTTCAAATTTGCCCGCCGTTGTTGGCTCCCTTCCCGCTCAACATTTGGGAAGAGGACCAGGGCCTATATAAGTAGAGCTAGCCACCACAGTAGGGGCATGGAGCAGTTCATCCAGCTCTCACCCGCTAAGTCACCAAGCACAAGAACACCTCAACCTCAGGAGGCTGTTCTTCTCTCTATACTGTTCATCATCAGCCCAAGAGGCAATCCATCGACCACCACACTGGAGCAGGGTATTACACCACAACGGTGGCCCGAATCAGTACAAATCTCGTGTCTCTTTGTGTTGCGAGTTCGTTGAGTTCGTCCGCGAGATCTTAGCGAGCTAGGGCGTGGATCGGTAGGAGGGAAATACTTCGCGCGAACCCCAGTGTTTGAACCTTAAAGGTTTGTCGGAACCCCACATCCGACATCTACTTTGCTGCATCATCCTTTCCTCTTCAAGGGAAAAACCAACGCAAGCTCAAGAAGTAGCAGGAAGAATTTCTGGCACCGTTGCCGGGGAGATCTACGCCAAGTCAAGACATACGAAGTACCCATCATAAACTCTCATCTCTTGCATTACATTATTCACCATTCGCCTCTCGTTTTCCTCTCCTGATGAGGACATCAATACAATTATTACACCCACAGTCCCTGCTGCTATACATACTGGACCAATTACTAGAGCTCGCGCACGCCAATTAAATTACCAGGTACTTTCGTTTCTTGCTAATGATTCTAATGTTCATGAGAATATGATGCTGCCTAAATTGGATACATTTGTTTTGCTTACAAATGAAGGGCCTAGCTTTGAGAAGGATGAACATTGGAGCAAGAACAAGCATGGAGATGATGGCATGCGCATGGGGAACAAGAACGGAGTTACAAGTGATGATTTCAGGACGTTGAAGCCACCATAATGCGTGCATGAAGCCTTGGACGAAATATACAAGATGCTACTTCATAACTTTCGTCCAGAGGCTATTCTAGGTGCTGCGTCACCTTATTATTGGGCCAGGCCCATGTAATTTCGAAATACATAAGTATAGGCTGTTTTTAGAGTCCGTATGTGTGGGGAAACAAGAGATAGGGTTGGTTTCGGACCCCTTCCTCAAGGGCCACGAAATTCCCCCCCTCTTCCTCCATATATACAGCCCTTAGGGCGTCGTTTAGACTTTGGGTTTTGTTTAGATTAAAAGTTCGCCATAGCTGCAACTTCGCGTACTTCGTTTGTGTTCAGCGACCAGACAAAGGCGTCACAGAACCCCACCTTGATCAATAAAGCTTTCATCTTATATTCGCAATATCCAGATTGCAATCTCAGTTTCTTGCCTGTTCTTCGTTTGCTCGCAGGAAACAGACCCTCGTGGTCAGGTTGATCGTGCTCCGGCGTGGTCGATAACCTCTCGGAGTTGGTTTAGCGATTGCTAAGGCGCGACGTCCTCGCACGTTCGTAGTCGGATCGTCAAAGTCGACTTCCATCAAAGCGATATTCATCATCTCATCGAAAGACGGGACACCTTTGCCTCTATCATCTCCCCCACTTCTAAAACGATTTCCGAAAAGATTTGCTCTTTTCTTTGCCCTTCTTTCGTTCGATCTTATGTTTGGTTGTGTTTTCCATGTGCCTCCTATTTTGCTTGCTAAAAATCTATTGATATGGATCCACTCAAAGTTTTCTACCTGGATCATCTTCGATCCAAGTGTGCTCGTGCTGAAACCCCAACTAGTTTAGTTGAGGGAAAATCTTTAGATGAGCATGCTCATTTTGTGTGTCATCGTTTGTCTGAAAAAAGGGAAGCTCTTATGGAATCAAATAAATTGTTTGTTATGCTATGCTTGGAATCTTTGTGAATTTTGTGATTTTACTTGTTGCTCTAAGAACCCTAAAAAACACCTTCCCTACCTATGTGAGTTTAATGATAATGAAATCTTATCTTCTTATGAAAAGGGTGTTTATAGTTATGATACCGAACAAATTGAAGAATTTATTGCCTTTAAGGGTGATTATGAAGTTGCTTCTTTGATTGAAAAGTATGATATTACTCTCTACAAATCTAAAAATTATGACATACTTAAATATTGCTATGAAAACTATCCTCATAATGTCTATGTCAAAGAATTTATGGAGAGAATGACCGTTGCTTTGGAAGAAAATGATGATATGCATGAATCTATAGATAATTATGATTCTGATGATTTGATTGAAATATCCCTTGATGAACATGATGCTTGCTATTCTTATGGCCATGATGCCAATATTTATGGAGATGAATTTGCTATAATTCCTTATGCTAAACATGAGATTATTGCTATTGCACCCATACTTGATAATTCCTTGAATCAAAAGCATGATTGCAATGATGTTATTATAAATTTAATTCATGTCAATTATGCTAATGATATGAAAAACCCTAAGCTTGGGGATGCTAGTTTTGCTATGTCCACTACATATTGTAATGATCATGATTGGGGTGATTCTTCTTATGATCTTGAAAATTTATTTGAGCCTCATGATGAATATGATATTGATAATAGTGTTTGAAATAATATTGAAAGTGGGTTTGGAAGAGTTTCAACTCTAGGTAATAATGATCCCACTACTTTGGAGTATGATCAATCTTATGAAATTTTTGATAAAAGTGGGTTTGGAGAGGCCATGACTTTAGTTAATGTTAATCCCACTATTTTGGAAAAGTGTCAACTTTGCATGCATGTGGATCACGAAGAGAAAATTTTATGTGATAGCTATATTGTTGAATTTGATTATGATCCTACATGTAATTATTATGAGAGAGGAAAATATGGTTGTAGAAATTTTCATGTTACTAAATTACCTCTCGTTATGTTGAGATTACTGTTGTTTCTTTCTTCTTCCTTGCATATGCTAGATCTTGCTTGTCTTGCTAATTTGTTTTCCTATGAAATGCCTATGCATAGGAAGTATGTTAGACTTAGATGTGATTTTCACATGCTATATGATGCTATTTTTGTGCTTCAATTCTTGTCTTTCATGTGAGCATCATTAAAGTTATCGATGCCTGGCTAAAAGCCTTCAAAGAAAAGCGCTTATTGCGAGGCAACCTAATTTTATTTTTGTGTTTTTTGTTTTGCTACTGTTCTTGAATAAATTACACATTATTACCTCTGTAGTAATTGTGTTTTAGTGTTTTAATTAGTGTTTGTGCCAAGTAATACCTTTGGGATGGCATACGGTGATAGTTGATTTGATCTTGCTGAAAAACAGAAACTTTTGAGGCCAGTCCCAGAATTGTTAAAAATCACAGAAGCGTGATAAAATTCTGAATTTTTTAAACAAGATTTTGATAAAAATTGCCTATGTTGGCCTAGTTTATCAGAATTTTTGTAGTTACAGAAGTATTCGAACTAGCCAGATTACTACAGACTGTTCTGTTTTTGACAGATTCTGTTTTCTATGTGTTGTTTGCTTATTTTGATGAATCTATGGGTAGTATTAGGGGTATGAACCATGGAAAAGTTGGAATACAGTAGGTATTATACCAATATAAATAAATAATGAGTTCACAACAGTACCAAAAGTGATGATTTATTTTCTTATACTAAAAGAGCTTATGAGATTTTCTGTTGAGTTTTGTGTTGTGAAGTTTTCAAGTTTTGTGTAAGGATTTGATGGACTATGGAATAAGGAGTGGCAAGAGCCTAAGCTTGGGTATGCCCAAGGCACCCCAAGGTAATATTCGAGGACAACCAAGAGCCTAATCTTGGGGATGCCCCGGAAGGCATCCCCTCTTTCGTCTTCGTCTATCGGTAAGTTTACTTGAGGCTATATTTTTATTCACCAAATGATATGTGTTTTGCTTGGAGCGTCTTGTATGATTTGAGTATTTGCTTTTTAGTTTGCCACAATAATCCTTGCTGTACACACCTTTTGAGAGGGACACGCATGAATCGTGATTTATTAGAATACTCTTTGTGCTTCACTTATATCTTTTGAGCTAGGCAATTTTGCTCTAGTGCTTCACTTATATATTTTTAGAGCACGGCGGTGGTTTTATTTTATAGAAATTAATGAACTCTCGTGCTTCACTTATATTATTTTGAGAGTCTTTAACCAGCACGGTAATTTTCTTTGGTTGTAAATTTAGTCCTAATATGATAGGCATCCAAGAGGGATATAATAAAAACTTTCATATAAAGTGCATTGAATACTATGAGAAGTTTGATTCCTTATGATTCTTTTGAGATATGAAGATGGTGATATTAGAGTCATGCTAGTGAGTACTTGTGAATTTGAGAAATAGTTGTATTCAGGTTGGTGAGTCTCGTAGCATGCATGTATGGTGAACCGTTATGTAACAAAGTTGGAGCATGAGATATTTTTTGATTGTCTTCCTTATGAGTGGCGGTTGGGGATGAGCGATGGTCTTTTCCTACCAATCTATCCCCCTAGGAGCATGCGCGTAGTACTTTGTTTTGATGACTAATATAATTTTGCAATAAGTATGTGAGTTCTTTATGACTAATATTGAGTCCATGGATTATACGCACTCTCACCCTTCCACCATTGCTAGCCTCTCTAATACCGCACAACTTTGGCCCGTACCATACACCCACCATATACCTTCCGCAAAACAGCCACCATACCTACCTATTATGGCATTTTCATAGCCATTCCGAGATATATTGCCATGCAACTTTCCACCGTTCCGTTTATTATGACACGCATCATCATTGTCATATTGCTTTGCATGATCATGTAGTTGACATCGTATTTGTCGCATAGCTACTGTTCATAATTCTTTCATACATGTCACTCTTGATTCGTTGCATATCCCGGTACACCGCCGGAGGCATTCATATAGAGTCATTTTATGTTCTAGTATCGAGTTGTATTTTTTTGAGTTGTAAGTAAATAAAAGTGTGATGATCTTCATTATTAGAGCATTGTCCCATGTGAGGAAAAAAAGAGAAAAGTCCAGAATAAAAAAGGCCCAAAAAAGAGAAAAAAATGAGAAAAAATGAGAGAAAAAGAGAGAAGGGGCAATGTTACTATCCTTTTACCGCACTAGTGCTTCAAAGTAGCACCATGATCTTCATGATAGAGAGTCTCCTATGTTGTCACTTTCATATACTAGTGGGGATTTTTTATTATAGAAGTTGGCTTGTATATTCCAACGTTGGGCTTCCTCAAATTTCCCTAGGTCTTCATGAGCAAGCAAGTTGGATGCACACCCACTTAATTTTCCTTTTGAGCTTTCATAAAGTTATAGCTCTAGTGGATCCGTTGCATGGCAATCCCTACTCACTCACATTGATATCTATTGATGGGCATCACCATAGCCCTTTGATACGCCTAGTTGATGTGAGACTATCTCCTTCTTTTTTTCTTCTCCACAACCACCATATTCTATTCCACCTATAGTGCTATGTCCATGGCTCACACTCATGTATTGCGTGAAAGTTGAAAAAGTTTGAGAACGTCAAAAGTATGAAACAATTGCTTGACCTATCATCGGGGTTGTGCATGATTTGAATATTTTGTGTGATGAAGAAGGAGCATAGCCAGACTATATGATTTTGTAGGGATAAGCTTTCTTTGGCCATGTTATTTTGAGAAGACACAGTTGCCTTGTTAGTATGCTTAAAGTATTATTGTTTTTATGTCAATATTAAACTTTTGTTTTCAATCTTATGGATCTGAACATTCATGCCACAATAAATAAAATTACACGGATAAATATGATAGGTAGCATTCCACATCAAAAATTCTATTTTTATCATTTACCTACTCAAGGACGAGAAGGAATTAAGCTTGGGGATGCCTGATACGTCTCCAACGTATTTATAATTTTTTATTGTTCCATGCTATTATATTATCTGTTTTGGATGTTTTATGTGCATTAATATGCTATTTTATATTATTTTTGTGACTAACCATTTAAGCAAGAGCCCAGTGCCAGTTCCTGTTTTTTTCCTTGTTTTTGAGTTTCGCAGAAAAGGAATACCAAACGGAATGAAACCTTTGCGATGATTTTTCTTGGACCAGAAGACAACCAGGAGACTTGGAGATGAAGTCGGAGGAGACACGAGGCGGCCACAAGGACGGAGGGCGCCCCCCACCCTTGTGCCCCCCCCCCCCCCCCCGTGACCCTCCTGACCTAATTCTTTCACCTATATATTCCCAAATATCCCCAAACCACCAGAGGCATCCACGAAAACACATGTCCACCACCGCAACTATCTGTACCCGTGAGATCCCATCTCGGGACCTTTTCTAACACCCTGTCGGAGGGGGATTCGATCACGGAGGGCTTCTACATCAACTCTATAGCACTTCTGATGAAGCGTGAGTAGTTTACCATAGATCTACGGGTCCATGCTAGTAGCTAGATGGCTTCTTCTCTCTCTTTGATTCTCAATACCATGTTCTCCTCGATATTCTTGGAGATCTATTCCATGTAATACTTCTTTGCGATGTGTTTGCCGAGATCCGATGAATTGTGGATTTATGATCAGCTTATCTAAGAATATTATTTGAATCTTCTCTGAATTCTTTTATGCATGATTTGATATCTTTGTAATTCTCTTCGAACTATCGGTTTGGTTTGGCCAACTAGATTTGTTTTTCTTGCAATGGGAGAAGTGCTTAGCTTTGGGTTCAATCTTGCGGTGTCCTTTCCCAGTGACAGTAGGGGCAGCAAGGCACGTATTGTATTGTTGCCTTCGAGGATAAAAAGATGGGGTTTTCATCATATTGCTTGAGTTAATTCCTCTACATCATGTCATCATACTTAATGCGTTACTCTGTTCTTTATGAACTTAATACTCTAGATGCATGCTGGATAGCAGTCAATGTGTGGACTAATAATAGTAGATGCAGAATCAATACGGTCTACTTGACACAGACGTGATGCCTATATTCATGATCATTGCCTTAGATATCATCATAACTTTGCACTTTTCTATCAATTGCTCGGCGGTAATTTGTTCACCCACCGTATTATTTGCCATCTTGAGAGAAGCCTCTAGTGAAACCTATGGCCTCGGGTCTATTTTCCATCATATAAGTTTCTATTTTCCATCATATAAGTTTCTGTTTTCCAACATATTAGTTTTCGATCTACTATTTTGCAATCTTTTACTTTCCGATCTATAAACCAAAAATATTTACTTTATTGTTTATCTATCTCTATCAGATCTCACTTTTGCAAATATCTGTGAAGGGATTGACAACCCCTTTATCGCGTTGGGTGCAAGTTGTTTGATTGTTTGTGCAGGTATTCGGTGAGTTGTGCGTTATCTCCTACTGGATTGATACCTTGGTTCTCAAACTGAGGGAAATACTTATCTCTACTTTGCTGCATCACCCTTTACTCTTCAAGGGAAAAACCAACGTAAGCTCAAGAAGTAGAAGTAGCTCTATTTTAAATGTATTATTACTTCATTTATCGTTGGCAATAGCAGTGACAAAACAATATTGCCTCAAATTATTAGTGGCATTAAATTAAGATGCAAAAAAATATCATTATTTCTTTCCCATAGTTATGCCACAGTAGCACAAGATCACTAGCTGGATGCAGAGTCAAAATAAACCCACAAGGAACATATCCGGTCATGGGAACCATAACTGAGAAAGGGGCCCTACGCCGCCACAATGGTAGGCATGATGGACTCAGCCAGTTTAGGATTCGATTCTCCTGGGTATGCCTTATGCAAGTGGTGAACCTGCAGCTCCACTGGATGATTCAATTCATTCCACCTTTTTGTGCAGTTCACCTAAAATGAAGCAATGTTTGCATCATGCAGGTAGCAAGAAGTACTAGGTCTCATGAGCTATCAGCTTCTTTATTAGTAGCACTAAAATTGAGCAACATTAAGGTTGGATGTCATGCTCATGCAAGGTGCAACTAGAATTTGCTTATCCTTTTGTGCAGTTCCACTAAAATAAAGTGCCATTGTGGTGATGGTGAAGGCTAATATTGCAATGGCTAATAAACTATTGCACAAGATTACCGGCAGAGTTAGCCGAAGAGGTTAGGAACTCCAATCACCCTTTGTGAAGTTCCACTAAAATCGAGAGACGTTGCCCATGTGACATTTTAGTAGAACTACACAAGACACTCTTTAAAAAAACAAAGTTTTTTTGTGCAGTTCACCAAAAGGTCACAATACCAACGAGGTGAAATGGATGTCCCTATCTGCACAAAAAGATAGAAAGAAAACAGTTACTGGTCAATAACATGATATGAAAAATACACAAATGAAAAGAAGCATCTTCATTATCTTCAAGGCAATCACACAAGGATAGTAGAAATTTTAAAACATCAGCATTGCTTCATATTACCGGAAGCATTATGATCAACAATGAAATTGGCAATGCTACTTCTTGAGGTTGCGTTGGTTTTTCCCTTGAGGAGGAAAGGGTGATGGAGCAAAGTAGAGATAAGTAATTCCCATAGTTAAGAACCAAGGTATCAATCCAGTAGGAGGAACACCCAAGTCTCCAATGATAGCACCTACACAAACAAACAAATACTTGCACCCAATGCGATAAAGGGGTTGTCAATCCCTTCACGGTTACTTGCAAGGATGAGATCTGATAGAGATAGGTATAAAAGATAAATAAAAGTGCAAAATAAAGTATATATAAATAAATTGCAGCAAGGTATTGGTGGGATTTTGGTTTTATAGATCTGAGAATAATATGATAAAAATAGACCCCGGGGCCATAGTTTTCACTAGAGGCTTCTCTCTTGAAAGAATGCATACGGTGGGCAAACAAATTACTATTGAGCAATTGATAGAAAAGCGCAAAGTTATGACGATATCTAAGGCAATGATCGTGAATATAGGAATCACGTCCGTGACAAGTAGACCGAAATGATTTTGCATCTACTACCATTACTCCACACATCGACCGCTATCCAGCATGCATCTAGTGTATTAAGTTAACAAGAACGGAGTAATTCCTTAAGCAAGATGACATGATGTAGAGGGATAGATCCAATCAATACGAAATAAACCCCATATTTTTATCCTTAATGGCAACAATACAAATACGTGCGTCGCTACCCCTTGTGTCACTAGGTTAGGAGACATCGCAAGATTGAAGCCAAAACAAAGCACCGCTCCGATTGCATGAAAAATCAATCTAGTTGGCCAAACCAAATCAATAGATCAGAGAAAAATACAAAGCTATCTTAATCATGCATAAAAGAATTCAGAGAAGACTCAAATAATATTCATAGATAATCTAATCATAAATCCACAATTCATCGGTTCTCAACAAACTCATCGCAAAAGATGATTACATCGAATAGATCTCCAAGAACATCGAGGATAACATTGTATTGAAGATCAAAGAGAGAGAGAGAGAGAGAAGAATCCAGCTAGCTAGTAGCTATGGACCCATAGGTATCTGGTAAACTACTCACACATCATCGGAAGGACAACAAGGTTAATGTAGAAGCCCTCCATGATCGAATCCCCTTCGGCAGAGTACCGGAAAAGGCCCCAAGATGGGATATCATGAGGACAGAAGCTTGCAGTGGGGGAAAAGTTTTTTTAGTGTGCCCTCTGGTATATGGGGAATATTTGGGTATTTATGGAGCTGAGATTAGGGTTGGAGAAGCTACAGGGGGCCCACAAGCTCATAGGGCGCGCCCCCGTAGGGCACGCCTTGTGAGCTTGTGGCTCACCCTTGGCCTTCTGGCCTCCTCTCGAAGCTTCCTAGGTGTCTTCTAGTCCAAGCAAAATCGTCAAAAAGTTTCTTTCGTTTGGACTCCGTTTGGTATTGATTTTCTGTAAAAGACAAAAACATGGGAAAAAACAACAACAACTAGCACTGGTCACTAGGTTAATAGGTTAGTCCCAAAAAATGATATAAAATAGCATAATAATGCATATAAAACATCCAAGATGGATAATATAATAGCATGGCACAATAAATAATTATAGATATATTGGTGTCGTGGGTGAACACGATCAGCTATGGGGCCATCGGTCCCTCGTGGTTTGGCAAAGGGGAAGATCACGTTGCACAAAGAGCGGAGGCCATGAAACAACACGACGGTGGTGACACTTGTGGTTTTTACCTAGGTTCGGGCCGCTAGGAAGCGTAAAACCCTATTCCTGCTTTGGTGGATTGGATGGAGGAACATGATGAACAACCAACGCTCAAGCCCGGCAAAGTGGCCTCGGGGAGGGCACCTACGCGCGTACAAACGTACAAGAGGGTCTGAATCCTTTGCTAGGTTGCGTTGGACCTCCTCTTATAGCTTAAGGGGTAACCACAGTGGAAAAACAGTCTTTATCTAGTGATTAGATAGCTAACAGTGCTATCATACCTAACTCTGGCAGTTAGGAGAAAGTGCATTAAATTCACTCTTAGGTGTCATGCTGAGGGCGAAATTCGGCAAGCCTGCCGTGCCGCTTAATCAGCTTCTACTTATCTGTTCAACACGCCTCTGGACGGGTGTCATATGAGGGTAATCTGTCTTCCATGGGGTTGCCACATGCTTAGTGGAAGCCACTTAATCACTTGGGGGCTCGACACCACATTGATAAGCGATTTGCATTGTGGTGTGATGGAGCGGTGGTGCCTTGGTGGGGAGTCCTCGCCTTTGTCTCGCCCGGCAAGCCTGCCGGGGAAATCTTGGACTTGTCTCTAGGGTGGCCTCAACCCCACCAGGCTCTCCTGCCCAGCAAGAGAGGCCTTCCCAAGGTGATGCTCTACTGTCTTGTCTTGACTTGGTCTTCTTGATCTGCTCCTTGATGTCACCAAGAGTGGTCCTCCTGGCTTGGTTTTGTTTCTCATGTTGGTGTAGCCATGCAATGCTACATGCCTGTGTATATGTCTGGGCAGCAAACGTAAATGTTTGTTGCACCGACAGGAGCCCCGGGGACTGGCCCATATACTTGTCGCCTGGCATCATTGGGGTAGGTCCCAAACAAATACACAGGCGCACACTTTGGCCAAACCACAATGGGATTCATGTTTCTCTTAATATCTTCCTTGCTTCTTCATTAACCTGTAATGAATTAGTTTCCGGTTTTCCCGTGGGTCGTGCAAAACGACGTGGGGTAACCCACGTAGTGGCCCGTGGATCGCCCACTCTCACGGGGAAGTAACTGCCATTTTACTCATCCCACTACTCCTGCCGTTTTCGCCACATACGGTGCATGCATTGCGCAGGGTTGGTGGCGGAGGCATAAGGCACGGAAATGAGTGACATGGCAGGAAGCTCAGTACCGTGGATAGGTGCAGGACGGTGGTGATCGATTATGGATGTTGTCAGCGACGCCGAGGGACTGGATTGGTGGAGTGGGGCATTTGCCTCCTGGGTGGTGAGGTGCCAGCTCCCGACCATGTTCCCCTATAAAAGGAGGCGTGAACGGGGGGCTCACCCACACACCCACATCTCCTCCTTCTCCTTCCCGCATCCTTCTTCCATTATGGTGAGGGGAAGAGGACGTGGTAGTGCTCCAGCAGTGGCAATGAGGGTCTCTTCTGGGTAGCGCCTCCCTCCCCCAATTGGGGATGCAGGGGCAGAGTCTAGCGCACGAGGTGGCACTGTAGGATATGGGCGCAGCCGTCACGGCGCTTGGCGCCGAGGAGGGCGTGGTGGTGCTCTGATCGCTCCTCCCGTAGCTGCCTTGGCCCCATTGGAAGGCCATGTCGGGGACCTGCCGTTGGAGTTCATCGTCAAGCTACGCGGGCCTCTGCGCAGCCGCCTTCGTATTCCTACCCCTTTCGCAAGGGTGATGGAGGTAGAACATCCGCTAGGATTGAAGCTGCACATGAGGGGCTGCTGTAATGGCAGCATGCGGGCCGATGTGGAGTTCCCCGAGCCTCATGCTATGCTCCTCCGGCGTGGCTGGAAAACCTTTGCTCATGCCCATAGCTTGGCAGCAGGGCACGTTCTCCATTTTAAGTTAATGGAGGCCAACTTGCTCTCCATCAAGGTCTTCAGGCGTTCCGGTGCTCGCTTAGGGTGCTACACGGAGAGCTCAACTGACGATGAAAGCTCCTCCTCGAGCGACAGCGACGAAGAGGACAATGACGGCGATGACGACGGCGCTGGGCGGGAGGACGGCAGCTCGGACTCCAGCTGAGCACCGACCGCACCGTCACCGTCAGCAAGGCGCCGACATCACCATCATCTGCACCTGGGTCTTCTTCCCGTGGTAGAGCGATTTGTCGGGGTGTTGGGTGTGGATGTGTCCGCCTCCTCCAGTAGGACCCAGCTTCGTCTTCCCTGCCGGTGCCGCTCCTGCCGTGTTTCACTGGTCCTGGCAGTGGTGACCAGGGCATCGCCTAGCCTCTCTCTCCGTCCATCGCCTTCGTCCGCACCCTCCCGATCTTGCCAGACTGCGTCCCACGGGCCCTGACGTGGTCAGGCCGGGCTTCTTCCCAGGCACTCCTTTTGCCCTCTTCACCTCCCACTGTAGCCCCTAGGAGGATAGGGACAATAAAGGGATTACGGGACACTTAACTTTTTTCAATCTAAAACATGTAGGCTCTTGCCAAGCTTTAGTCTTAAATATGTAATCTTTTCAACCATATTTGTACTCTCCAATGTTTGTACTTGTTTATCAGCGTATTAATGAAAAACGATAAGCTTGCCGAGCACTTGTGCATGTATCATACCCATGCAGAGGAACGACTCGTCTATACTCTCAAGTAAACAAGGTTCTCTGGCAGGATATCTTGCCGGTCCCTTCCGTTGTTACCGCAGGGTTTAGCCCGGTAATATAGGAGCATGGAAGAGGACCGGCCCCTTGTCAACCCCTTTTTACCAAATGCTACTGCGACCATCCTGACTGAAGTAACCTTCAAATCAAAAGATGCGAGCACAAGTGTTCGAGGGCGACAAGGTTTTCTTACGCACAAGTTTTCCACACAGAGACACATTATGGATGTCTAAAGGGAACTTATCTGCTTTGCATTGTCGGGGCCCGATATGTAAGCTTGCTCTTCACTTCTCCTCTTTGAGATGTTATCCAGGGCAGGGGCCCTGTAGTTAGTACAGGGGGAAATAGCAGCATACAACCCTTTCTAAATGATCATAGCAGAACTATGCTAAAATAATCATGCATGCAAATTTTAGGCGCCAGCGCTTCATTTTATTATCTTTACACAGGGTCTGTGCCTGGCTTTGTACAAAGGGTTACATGCGCTTCGGCAAGGCTTTTACAAAAGGTGGCTGCCGGGTCTGAGCCCGACAGTCGCGCCTTATGGGTATAACTTGCGAAGATGCTCAATATTCCATGAGTTTTGCACCTTAGTGCCATCTTCGGTCTCTAGACGGACTGCGCCAGGTCTGGTGACTCATACTACCCTGTAAGGGACTTCCCACTTCGGCATCAACTTGTTGGAACCCTTGGCAGATTGAACACGCCTAAGGACAAGGTCGCCTTCCACAAGGCTCCGGGCGGGAATCCTGTGGCTATGATAGCGGTGCAAGGCTTGCTGCTAGCGTGCAGCACACATAGCGGCCCGGAGACGATCTTCCTCAAGGAGCATGGCATCGTCATGCCAGAGCTGCTCTTGCTCTACTTCATCGTAGGCAAGTACTCGAGGTGACCCTTATATGAGTTCCGTGGGGAGCACTGCTTTTGCCCCATACACTAGGGACAAGGGAGTCTGCTGGTGGCTCGATTTGGTGTCGTACGGAGGGACCAAAGAACTGGCAACTCATCGATCCAGCGTCTGCCGCACTTCTACAACTTATCAAAAGTTCTTGTCTTGAGTCCACGCAGCACTTCAACATTCATCCTTTCAGCTTGTCCATTTCTCCGGGGATGAGCAATAGAGGCAAAGGAGACCTAGCTTCCGAGGTTTTGGATGTATTGCATGAAGGCGCGGCTTTGTGAATTGGGTGCCATTATCAGTGATTCCTCTGGCGGGTACTCCAAATCGGCACACCAATCCTTTTAAGAACTTGATAGCTGATTGTGCGGTTACCTTCCTCACTGGCTCCACTTCTGGCCACTTTGTAAACTTGTCGATTGCAACGTAAAAAATTCAAAGCCCCCGGTAGCACGGGGGAAGGGTCCAAGATGTCGAGCCCCCACACTGAAAATGGCCAGGATAAGGGGATCATCTGGAGAGCTTGAGCTGGCTAATGGATGTTCTTGGAGTGGAACTGGCAGGCTTGACATCTGGTCACTAGCTCAGTTGCATCCTAGAGGGCTGCGGGCTAGTAGAAACCCTGTCGGAAAGCTTTTCCAACCAGGGCTCT
The DNA here is from genome assembly GCF_002575655.3 of Aegilops tauschii subsp. strangulata. NCBI lineage: Eukaryota > Viridiplantae > Streptophyta > Magnoliopsida > Poales > Poaceae > Aegilops > Aegilops tauschii. The sequence continues at coordinate 333,999,437 of NC_053036.3, forward strand.
TGATCCAATGTGGGAGCCGCACACGCTCTTGTGTATCTATGCTAGCAGCCTTTGCCCATCTTCCCGGCAAATGCACTTCAATTTCACACTATTTGGCCTTTTTCTGTACAGAGTGTCATCGACAAACTGATACATACTGGACCGCCGAGCTACTCTTTCAGCTTCTTCTTGCTCTTTGGGAAGCTCTCCTCTTTGAAGGTAGTTGAATATGTGCTGCGTCCCAAGTTGGAGCCTGAGGCTCAACAACAAGGACTAGCGGCACCTCTTCGTTTGTGGGAGCGCTAACCTCGACCGCAAGAACTTGTTGTTTCGCGGGAGGGTGCTGCTCACTAACTGAAGTAGAGTTGTTCCCAGTAGCCTCTCTACCAGCGGTTTAGAGAAGCTCTGCTGGGAGATACTTAATGGAGTCCAAATTCCTCCTTTTTCTGGCCATCATTGAAGGGGACACTGATGGTTGAGTCAAGTGAAGGACAAAAGTTCCTGGTCCCACGGGGAGCTTTTGTGCAGCGCACTTTGACAAATGACCAACAATATTGTTCTCTACACGTGGCACATGCTCTATTTGTAATCAATCAAAGTGCTCCTACAACTTTCTCACTTCCACTACATATGCCTCCATCAATGGACTCCGGTAATCCTTGTTGACTTGTCTCACCACGAGCTCTGAGTCTCCTCAGACAATCAATTTCTTGATTCCTAACTCCACCGCAATTCTGAGCCCGGCAAGGAGCCCCTCATACTCAGTAGTGTTGTTGGTGGTCTTCTCCCGGGGAAAGTGCATTTGAACCGCATACTTGAGATGCTCTCCGATGGGCGCAACAAGAAGCACGCCAGCTCCAACGCCCTACAACAAGAAAGCACCATCAAAATATATGATCCACTCCTGAGGCGCTTCCTTGTTGGGGATAACTGTCTCTGGTATTTCTTTATTTGGAGTGGGCGTCCATTCTGCAATGAACTCTGCCAGCATTCTGCTCTGAATGGTTGAGGTACTTCCATACTTCAAAGCCAAAGCTTGACAGCTCTAGCGCCCATTCAACTATCTTGCCAGTGGCTTCGGGGTTCCTCAGTATGCGCTGTAGTGGGAAACGTGTGACAAGTCAAATCTTGCAAATAAGTAGTCATTTGAAACGAGATACTATAAATTAATTAAGGAGGAGTTATTTGAAAAAAATCGAAACGGTACCCACGGTATCCACACTAACGTGGATTAGAGTGTGTGTCACATAATTAGTTATTTGAATTAGAGTGTGTGTCACATAGTGATCTCCAATTCTGACGTGGATTTCACATTTCACGGTATCCACGCTACTTTTTTCATACAAATTCATATGTATATGATGAACACCATGGTAGTGAGAAAACTTTGGATGGATTCAAACATATGACCTACAAAATAGCACAACAATCGAGTTAATATCAACTTTTCCAAACCTAGTATGGCACTAATTCAAAATAATTACCCATATGCAGGGTCCTTGGTTCAAATCTTACAATGTACACCGAATTGAAACATCGATATTAAGTCTCGTACTATCTACATTCAAATGTTGTTTTTAGCCCCACCCACCCCCCCTCGGCACACACGCTACATAATTCCTGTATCGGTCAGCTTCTTCTCCTAACCACCTTAGGAAGCTATCGGTTTCCAACACACGTTCTTTCTTTCTCTCCATGTTTCGATCTCTAGCTCTCTCAACTACACAACCCCCTTTTTCCACTCTATTACCAAATGTATTTACCTCACACACCCGCCATTGCACCCCATGCCGAGCTCTCTCTCTCTCCCTCCTACCCTCTCTCGCTAGATACATGCATTGCCTATCTAGCCCCCCAACCTCTCGTGCGCACACACGCACGTTGTCTATCTAGGTCACTCCCTCGAGACTGTCTCACTCTTTCTTCCGCACGGCGGGCCACACTCGCTCAATCTCGCTATCTTTATCTGAGTCTCGATTAACCTCGTTCTCTTTCACACACAAATGATATATCTCCCTGTTCGGGCCTCGATCGACACACTCTATACTCTCTCACGCAGATTGTCTATCTAGGTCAGTCCATCCAAGCGCCCCACTCTTTCGACCTCATGGCGGGCCACGCTCGCTCAATCTCTCTCTCTCCCTCTCTCTCTCTCTCTGTCTTTGTATGTCTCGATTGACCTAGCTCTTTCTCGGACACAAACGATATATCTCCATTTTGAGCCCAATTCGACATATTCATATTATATACTCTCTCACGCATATTGTCTATCTAGGTCACTCTCTCCAACCCGTCTCACTCTTTCAATCGCACAACGACCCACACTCGTTCAATCTCTCTCCCTTTATATATGTACTCGATTGACCTTGGTTCCTCCCAAACACAAAATATATCTACATGTCTGTGACTGGATCATCTCTTAATCTCTATCTTACAGCCCTCGCCCTTCCCAAAGGCTCAATCGTACAATATCTCTCCAGATCAGATATATCTTTTCAATGAATGTCGGACCACACTCACTTTGTCTCTCTATCTATATGTCTCTCGCTTGACCTCGCTTTCTCACGCCGTATCTTCCACAAATTGAAGCTACCTCTCCATCCCTCACAAAGCCGGAGCTATTTACATTGCGAGGGGGACTCCAACCTTGGATTAATTTGTGTAGGCATTTTATTCTGGTGGGTTTAGATTATATTTTCGTAGCATTCGGCCCAGAACTAATCCAAACACGGTTGCAACCCCCGCACCTCCCCCCAATTGTTTTCCCTCTTGGCTCGGTCATCGCTCTCTCGCACGTCCTTTCTCGCCTTCAACGTCGCACCATGGTATTATTGCAAAAAACTCTGTTGTTCTCTTTAATTATTAAAAATAAGCTACAAAACTACACACCGATAGTCCACCTAGAATGGAACAAATTTCGACCCACAAATTAAAGTGCTACAAACTACACACCGAGGGGCCCACCTGTCATGAAACAAATTTGGACCCATATACAAATTAAAAAATAAAGGATGGGGATCGAACATGCAACCACGGCCTTCAAGCCGCACGTCAATAGGCAACATAAGTAGAACAACAATGTTTGTTGTACCCCCCCTTTGTTCATATAATGTTTTTATATTACCACAGCCTATTTAATGGATAACATGTAATATTATTTTTAGTACATTAGTGGGACCGGCTCGTTAGCACATACTATTCGCCTTCACTTACTGGTGGGTTCCATGTGCTCCCTCTCTCTCCTCCCCTTCTGCGTTTAGACGCACGGGCAAACATGAAGAACTCGCGGGCGATGTTGCCGTTGACCATATCTGGACGCATTCACAAGTTACGGCACCGGTTTCACGTACTAGTAGTACTAGTCAATGTGTACATGCAATGCACGTTAATTTGGAAGTATATTAAGTGCATGCAGATATTAAGTAGGATATTATTTGCGTGTTATTATGTGATTAGCACTATTTTTGGCATGAAATTAACTGCACGCTAAACGTGTTGAGCGCTGGACATTGAAGCAGTCTAGGTCATTGGATGAGAAGGAATACATGTGGCTTGATGACATTTTATATTTAATTTGATACGGCTCTAGCAGAACATTCAATCGATCAAACCATAGATTTCATTCATTCTAACTCCGACTTTACATTCATACGATGATCGATCTAAAATAAACGGAAATGATAAACGTTTGGATTTTAAGCATGGCAATCCGAAAGTTTTTCATGGGAAATTTAGACTACGCGGCGGCGGTGGAGGCGTCTTGCGGTGGGAAGCGGCTCATCTGCCGTGCTCTGTGTGTCGTCGGGCCACTGACCGACAGTGACAGCGGCGTCTTGCGCCGTGGTTGGCGTACTCCTGGACGTTGGCCCTAGCTTCAAGGAAGGCCACAATGTTCTGGACTTCGGTCTCTAGGAGCGAGTCAACTGGCGGGAGGAGGCGACTGGCGTTGGTGCAAGGAATCGGTCGACGACGGCAGTCCATGCCGCTGAGGGGGGCACTGGCAGCCGCGTGGGGACAGGCGCTGGCAACGGCGCGGCGGAGACATTCGTGTGCACGGGCACCGGCACAGGCGCGCACGTCAGTGCACGCTCAGGCGCATGCGCTGGCAGGTGCACGGGAGCGTGAAAGTCAGCGGGGACCTCGTGGAACCCCGCGGCATCAAGCTTGGCGACAATGTGTGGCTCCCAGCCCATCAATGCCATGGGGATGGGTGCTGGCGCAGTCGGGGCGACGGGAGCCAGAACGGGAGCGGGGACAGGCGCGACGTCTTCCCGCAAGGCCGGTTCAAGCTCTTCCCAGAGCGCCTTCTATTCTTGAGACTCCGGCTGGGTGTCTTCCTCAGGAAACTGGAAGACTAAGGGCAGACCATCGTGATGCGGCATGGCGTGCAGTTAGGTCAGGCTGGTTGGAGGTAGACGACAGGAGAGTCGGAGGGGAAGAGAGAAGATTGTAGTGATACCGGGTAGTGCGGGGTTGATTTTAAACTGCGGCGCCGGCGACATTAAAAGTGGGAGAAGTTGGGACGAAGGTGGGCGGCGGAGCCTGGTCAAAGGGCTCGCCTCCCGGTGAGCCTGCATAGCGGTCTGCTCGCAAACCTCCCTATCAGCCGGCGCAGAGGTCTGCTCGCACGCCTCCTATCGACTCACACGCTTGCTCGGACGGCACCTGCCAATGAGAAGCGCCCACGGTTTCAATAGTGAAAGCGTTCGCCTTAATGTGACAGGTCTTTGTTCCAAAATACCTTGGCTCTTCATTTGTGCAACTTCTCATAAGCAGCTTGTCTCAATTTGAAGAAAAACATTATGTAGGAATATTTGTGCCATATCACGTGACCATGCTCAGTTTCATGAATTTCTGGTCACTTTTTGATTTTCTGAAATTTAAAATCCTGGATTCGAAACAATATCATAACCTGCATCATGCAATAAATTTTCAAGCGATACATCTTTCCTGTTGTATTTCTTAAGAAAGGATTTGGGCAAACATTTTGCTTAGTTAGACTTCAGACAAGTTGTTGAGGATATAGACCTTGGAGTCACCCGCCAGGAGGGCCGGGTTACTCTAAGGGTCATTGCCAGAAGCCCGGAGTTAAGTTCTAAGATGATGGGCCAGAGATGGGCTGAGACCCGGCTATGGTTTAAAGCCCGTAGTTACTATCATTGTTATAGTAGACTTGTAGTGTAAGGCAAGTATTGTTTAGAGTCCAAGCCGGACGCTCTTATGAGCCGGCCGGGTCTCTAAGGGCTGCTGGGCGTCAGCCTCCCTAGATAAAGGGAGGACCCGGCAGCGGTTTAGGAACGACAACAATCTCATCGAAAGCCGGGCATAGCTGTTTAGCTCCCTGGCGATCGTAACCCTAATCAATAACACCTCAAACTGGACGTAGGCTTTTACCTTCACAGTAAGGGGCCGAACCAGTATAAATCCTCGTGTTCCTTCTCCCGGATAACCCCTTCAAGCTTCCTAGTAGCGATGGCTCCACGACTAAGTCCTAGCTCGAGGACATCTGCGTGACAATTCCACGACAGTTGGCGCCCACCGTGGGGCTGGCGCACGGTGGATTTGAGTTCTTGAAGGGCAGCTTCGAAGGGCTCAAGGGATACGCTATGGGCCGGATGACCAAGAGTCATCGCGGCAAGCTCTACATCGACGATGCGGACTGGGGCCCCGACGCCGGCTCAATTGAGTACGGGTACCGGGTCCCCTTCGGCGGAATTCATGTCTTCATCGGCAAGATGGGTGAGCCGGGCCCCGAGCCGGATCTCCGCGCCGATCTCATCGAAACGGCTCAGCGCGCACGACCCGCCCGGGCCCGGCCTGCCTTAAAGCGCGTTTTTGTGGGATGCATCCATGGAGGGCCCTCTGATCCATCTGGGTTTGGTGATGAGGCGGCCGCCGGCTCTGACGGCGAGTCGGCCACCGATGAGTCAAATTCGTTGTACCAACTTCAAGGTGGTAGGCTCATGGGTTGTTCCGATGGTGACAGTATTCCGGACCTTTTTGAGCCGCCAAGTCAGGTTGGAGTTTTTATGGCCGGGGCGCAGCCTGTTCGGAACCCCGCTGCTGGAGCAGGAAACCCGGTGCCTTCTCCGGCTCAGGTGCTGATGGATCTCACGGACAAGTTGACGGCCCTGTTAACCGCCACGGTTGACCCGGCGGATCGAGCCCAGCATGATGCGGAGGTGGCACAGTTGAAATTGGATCTGATAAAAGCTAAAGAGGATCTTGCAGCGGAAGGAATCAGGCTGGCTGCGGAGCGGGCGGCTCTCGACGCCCGGACTCAGCTGATTCAGGCGCAGTCCTTCCAACTCACGATGGATCAGAACGTGGCCAATGAGGTCATGAGAAGGAGGCATCAGAAGGCCCAGTCTCGACTCCCGCCGGTTTACGATCCACGCAATCTCTTCAACACGCCGGGTGCAGGGTCTAGTAACCCGCCAGGGGTCATTGCGCCCGGGTCTGGACCCCTTATTCAGCCGCGAGTGATGGGGCCTCCCCAGGTGCCCCCTGCCCCGCCTCAGTATGTGCCAATACCCCTGGGTCATTATGATAACCCGCTAGAGAACATGGTAGCTGCGGCAGCACGGCTGGCGGCCCTCCCCGTTGACGGCGATTCTCCGGCGGCCATCGAAACCCGCCGGGTCAGGGAACTCCTGCAGACGGCACTAGCGCAGCAAGAGGCGTACTCCTATAGCCACGACAGGATCCACTCGACCCCTCGTCCAGGCCAGAGCCCGAGTTACAGCCGGCACATGGTCTCAGCAACCGGTTCAAGTAATGTGCTACGCCATGACCCGCCCCCTGGCTACGGCCCGGCTCATAAGGGAGCCTTCTACGCAACAGACCAAGCACGGCAAGAGGCGGAGCAGGCGCCTCAATTGACGGCTTATCAGACCCCCTCGGCTTATCCGACGACGTCCGTTGATGTGGGAATTTCTACCAGGACCGGGGGAGTCCCTTGTTTGGTACCAGCCATCCGTAATGAACATCTACCTAAGGACTTCAAGGGCCCTAGGAAGGTGCCTAACTATACAACGGATTTACAGCCTACAGCCTGGATTGAGAGTTATGAGATGGCTATGGAATTGCTGGAGGTCAGTGAGGCGGCCATGGCCAAATATTTCACCATGATGTTAGATGGAACTGCCCGCACGTGGTTGAAAGGGTTACCGCCGAACTCTATTGGGTCTTGGGCTGAGCTGAAAGCCCGGTTCATTCAAAACTTCAAAGATACCTGCAGGCAATCTATGTCAATTGTGGATTTGACTAACTGTAAGCAGCAGGAGGGTGAGTCCACGACCCATTGGGTTCGCCGGGTCAAGGAGATCATACATTCATCAGATAAGATGGATGCCGGCTCTGCAGTCTTAATGTTGGAACAGAACTGTCGCTTTGTGCCCCTTAAGATGAAGCTCGGGCGGCTCAAGCGCGACTGCACTGATATGGGTACCCTAATGGCGGCTCTTGTCAAGTACGCCGATTCCGATGGTACCAAGGATCCCCCTTCAGACGATGAAAGGGCAGGGAAGGGAAAGAAGAACGGCAATGGCAAGGGTCCTCAGTTTAACCCGGGGAACCAAGGAGGAGGCAAGCGTGAGGCCGATGGCAGCCTAGAGTTTGTAGCCAACGCCAACTCCCAAGGGAATAACCAGCGACGCAAGGGGAGGCCCCCTCCCCGAGGCGGCGGGTCAGGTCCAACGCTGGAGCAGCTGTTGAATGAACCTTGTCCGAGGCATGGTTCCAGAGAAAAGCCAGCGACTCATCTGTGGAAGGATTGCACAATTATGAAGGCCTTTAAGAGCTACAATGGCCCGGGCGGCGGTTCAGGCGCCGGCGGCTTTCATGGCCCTGGCGGCGACTCAAATTCCGGTCCTCAGAACGGTCAAGGGGGCTTTAATCAACAGTCTGGTCAGGGTCGTCAACAGTAGCAGGGGGGTTATCAGACCAACCCAAAGCAGCTTAGCGGTGGACAGTATCATGTGTTCACCACCAGTTTGTGCAAACGGGATCAGAAGCTTCACAAGAGAGCTGTTCATGCTGTTGAGCCGGCAGTTCCACGCTACTTACGGTGGTCTGAGCAGCCTATAGTGTGGAGTAGGGAGGATCACCCTCCCCGGGTGGATAACCCGGGCCACTTGGCCTTAGTGGTGGCTCCTCAGGTGGGAGGCTATAAGTTCACAAAGGTACTCATGGATGGAGGCAGCAGCATCAATATCCTCTATTATGAGACTTTTCACCGTATGGGATTGGTTGATAAGAACCTCAGCCAGTCAAACACTATCTTCCATGGTGTGGTACCCGGTAAGTCGGCTTATCCAGTCGGCAAGATCGAATTGGAAGTGGCTTTTGGTGATGAGAACAACTACAGGGTGGAGAAGTTGACCTTTGAGGTGGTCAAGATAAGAAGTCCGTACCATGCTATATTTGGACGGCCGGCTTACGCCAAATTCATGGCACGGCCATGTTATGTGTACTTACAGCTCAAGATGCCGGGTCACAATGGGACCATTACGGTTCACGGCAGCCGGAAAGTGGCTCTGGAGTGTGAGGAAGGTGATGCGGCTTATGCAGAGTCTATTTGTGCTACAGAGGAGTTCAAGTTTTACAAAGACAATGTTGACCCAACAGATATGACCTCTCTGAAAAAGCCAACCACGGAGAATGAACCAGCGATGAAATTTAAATCAGCCGATGAGACTAAACTTGTTGATTTTGTTCCAGGTGACTCGTCTCAGCAGTTTAGCATCAGTGCAAATCTGGACCCGAAATAGGAAAGCGCGCTCATCGAGTTCATCCGTGAGAATAGGGACATCTTCGCATGGAAACCTTCTGACATGCCAGGTGTACCTAGAGAACTCGCTGAGCACACTCTCAATATTGATCCGAAATTTAAGCCGGTCAGACAGTTCCTTCGGCGGTTTAATGAAGAGAGGCGAAAGGCTATTGGTGAAGAAGTAGCCCGGCTCTTGGCGGCCGGGTTTATCGTTGAAGTCTTTCACCCAGAGTGGTTGGCTAACCCGGTGCTCGTGCTCAAGAAGAACGGCACCTGGCGGATGTGTGTGGACTACACGGATTTGAACAAGGCGTGTCCGGCTGATCCTTTTGCCCTCCCCCGTATTGATCAAATCATTGATGCTACAGCAGGTTGCGCACGCTTAAGTTTCTTGGATGCTTATTCCGGGTATCATCAGATTAAGATGGCAGTTAAGGACCAGGAGAAGACGGCGTTCATCACTCCCTTTGGAGCCTTCTGCTATGTGTCTATGCCCTTTGGACTCAAATATGCACAGGCGACTTACCAGCGTTGTGTACAGAATTTTCTTCATGAACAGATCGGGCGCAATGTTCACGCTTACGTGGATGATATTGTGGTTAAATCCATCAAGGAGGAAACCCTGATAGATGACTTAAGGGAAACCTTCGATAATCTCCGGGTCTACAAGATGATGCTTAACCCAGCCAAGTGTGTTTTTGGTGTTCCTGCAGGCAAACTATTGGGCTTCTTGGTTTCTGACAGAGGCATTGAGGCTAACCCGGAGAAGATCAAGGCCATCACCTCCCTGGCTAAGCTGGCGTGTATAAATGACGTTCAGCGCTTGGCGGGTCGCATCGCTGCTTTAAGCCGGTTTATAAGCCGTTTGGGTGAGAAGGCTCTGCCTTTATATCAGTTGATGAAGAAAACTGATACCTTTGTCTGGAACGATGCAGCTAATACTGCTTTTGGGGATTTGAAAAGGCAACTGGCAGAGCCCCCCGTCCTTGCTGCTCTGGTTGATAAGGAGCCCTTGCTACTGTATGTGGCGGCAAACGCACGGGCCGTCAGCGTGGCTATTGTGGTGGAGCGCAAGGAGGCGGGTAAAGAGCATCCGGTTCAGCGGCCGGTTTATTATGTCAGTGAAGTGCTCATTGAGTCCAAGCAGCGGTACCCGCATTGGCAAAAGCTTGTGTATGGTGTGTTCATGGCGAGCCGGAAGCTTAAGCATTATTTTCAGGGTCATCCCATCACTGTGGTCAGTTCTGCCCCTCTTGGTGATATTATACAGAACAGAGAGGCCACAGGGAGAATTGCTAAGTGGGCTATAGAACTTGGACCTCATGGTCTCAAATATGTGCCACGCACTGCTGTTAAATCTCAGGCTTTGGTGGATTTCATCAACGATTGGACAGAGTCACAAGTGCCTGAGCAAAAGCCGGATAACACTTATTGGACTATCCACTTTGATGGGTCCAGACAGTTGGAGGGCTCGGGGGCTGGTGTTGTATTGGCTTCCCCTAAAGGTGACAAATTCCATTACGTGCTACGGTTGATGTTTCCTTGCACTAACAATGCGGCTGAATATGAGGCTTTGCTCCACGGTCTTCGGGTGGCTAAGGAGATGAGCTTAAGCCGGGTAAGGTGCTTTGGTGACTCAGACTTGGTGGCTCAACAAGTATCAGGCACCTGGGATTCTAAGGATGCTCTCATGGTGGCTTATCGCCGCGAGGTTGATGCCATTGCTGGGCACTTTCAGGGATACCAAGTGGAGCACATTGATCGCAGGAAGAACGAGGCGGCTGATGCTTTAAGCCGGCTAGGCTCCCAGCGAAAGCCGGTGCCACCTAACACTTTCCTGGATGTCCTGTATAACCCCTCGGTTAAGTTGCTTACAGAAGAGGACTTGGCTATCCCTGACCCGGAGGCATGAATGGTGGCGGCTCTTCATGTCATACCAGACTAGACAATACCATATCTGGCTTATATAACCCAGGGAGAGTTGCCTGAGGATGAAACTCTGGCCAGGCAAATAACCCGGCGGGCTAAGTCAATGATTGTTATTGATGGCGAGCTGCATCATCGCAGTGTTTCAGGGGCATTTCAGCGTTGTATCTCCCCTGAGGAAGGTCAAGAGATCTTGCGCGAGATCCATGAAGGGGATTGTGGCCATCATGCCGGTTCAAAGTCTCTTGTGGCCAAGGCTTTCCGTCATGGTTTTTATTGGCTGACGGCTCACGCTGATGCAGAGGACTTGGTCAGTAAGTGTGATGGTTGCCAGAGGTTCTCACGACGGGCTCATGTGCCGGCTCAGGAGTTGAGGATGATCCCGATCACTTGGCCCTTTGCGGTCTGGGGGCTTGATATGGTTGGGCCTTTTAAACGGTCCAAGGATAAGAAGACCCACCTCTTGGTGGCCGTTGACAAATTCACGAAGTGGGTGGAGGCTGAGCCAGTTAGCAAGTGCGATGCAGCCACGGCGGTTCAATTTATGGAAAAGGTGATTTTCCGCTTCGGTTTTCCGCACAGCATCATAACTGACAATGGCACCAATCTATCCAAGGGCGCTATGGAAGAATTTTGTCAACGAGAGCATATCCGACTTGATGTTTCCTCAGTGGCTCATCCCCAATCAAATGGTCAAGCTGAGAGAGCTAACCAGGAGATTCTGAAGGGCATCAAACCCCGGCTTTTGGTCCCTTTGCAACGGACGCCGGGTTGTTGGGTGGAGGAGCTGCCCTCCGTCTTATGGAGCATCAACACTACTCCTAACAGGTCTACTGGCTTCACGCCTTTCTTCATGGTTTATGGAGCAGAAGCAGTCCTCCCCAGCGACATCCATCACGATTCACCACGTGTGGCGGCTTATGTTGAGACGGATAATGAGCAGGCGCGCCAAGATGCTCTGGACTTGTTGGACGAACAGCGTGATGTGGCGGCAGCCCGTTCAGCGATTTACCAACAAGACCTGCGCCGTTATCATCGCCGCCGGGTCAAATCCCGGGTCTTCCAGGAAGGCGACCTTGTGCTCCGGCTCATCCAGGATCAAACAGATGCACACAAGTTATCCCCACCTTGGGAAGGGCCCTTTGTGGTCAGTAAGAACTTGCACAACGGGTCATATTACCTCGTTGATATTCGGGAGCATAAAGATTCGCGTAAATCCGAGGAGGAGACCCGTCGGCCGTGGAATATAGCTCAGCTTCGGCCTTACTACACTTGAGCTGCCGGCTCTCGTGGTGTACATATTTATCTCAGACATGTATATATTATGATAAGCAATAAAGCAGGGCCTCTGTCCTTTTTTCTCCCCCAATTATGCGTGTGTTATTTTTTACATGCTGATTTAAAGGAGGATCCGGCTTATGATCGTATTTGAGTCTAGCCGTAAGCAGTAAGGTCACTTGGGGGCTTCCTGTTCAAACATGGGTCGTATTCGAACCAAAGAGAACATAGCTGTCGATACCCACTTGATTGGCAAAGTGCCGAGCTCGTTGGGAAGTTAACTTTGATCATATTTGAATCACAGTTTAACGCCTCTGAGAACCAACGTGGATCGTATTCGAATCAGCGTCGTTAAACAATTTTAAGAATCACTTGGGGCCTTCCTGTTCAAACATGGGTCGTATTCGAACCCAAGAGAACATAGCTGTCGGTACCCTCTTGATTGGCATCGCCACACCCACTGGGGGCTATATGATCGTATCCGAATCTTGGCTTAACCCCTTTTGGGCCGGGTCTCTGGTCGTATTCGAACTGGAAGCCCCTAAGTTCTGATTTATCACAAGTTTACTCTGATTATGACAAGGTGTGTATGGCCGGGTTTCACCTGCCGGCTTACTTTTGGGTTTATCTTGTTAATTGAACATCATGGATGTCATCAAGGCAAGTCAATTAGAGTTAAGATGCCAACCGTGCTACCCGGGTTATTTAATCCGGAAGTATGCTTACAGGCCGTTCAGTGTGTTATCACGGCTATGTTCAGAGTGTAACTAAGGACCAGTCCTTTTTGATTTATATTCCGAGTTATCCATCTCAAACACCTGCTTCTCAGGGTGGTAAGCCGCCTTGAGACTCGTGATTTGCCTTTTCTATGCAGATACTTAAAGGCACCTTTTAAGGTTGAGAAGGACAAAGGGATAATTATGACCCGGAGGAACACTGAAAGGATAACTTCAAGGGATTTCAGCATTCATTACATGCACGATGGCACGGCAGAGATCAATTGTTGCACCTATTCTATTACAAAAATTCATCAAGTCTCGAGGATGGAGCGTTGTTCGGTGAACCGCCAGCCGCTTTATGATGCCTGTTGAGTTGAAGTCCCCGGCTCGTTCCTGTCTTCTGCTCCGGCTGATCCCAAGACCTCGAAGGTTGACGACTTCCAGTTGATGCCGCTGAGAGCTCCGAACTGGGCTTCTTCGTCAATTAACCCGGCCGGGTCAATCTCCGGGGCGAAGGTGTGCTGACGAGCCGGAGGAATCAGATTGAGAGCTTCATAGCGAGGGGTTGGAATCCTCTGATTCTCCGCGTTGTACCCCGGCTGATACTTGGTTAAGTCGGTGTCGTTCGCGATGATGGTGGCCACCGGGCGTACAGCCTTCACACATGCCGCGAAGTCCTTCTGGTCGAAGGCTGAGCCGTCTTCCTTCAGGCTTGGGTAACCCAGGGCGATGTCTGCCGGGTCTAGCTCCGGTAAGAATGCTTTGGCCCGGCTCAGCGCGGCGATTGCTCTGGCTCTCGCGGATGCTCGTCATAGCTCCTGGATCCGCTGCGGCAGAACTGCGAGCCAGCGCAGGACTTCGGCCAGATGAGTTGGCACCTCATTGGATAGGGCCACCACAGCTAAGGCCCGCTGTGACCCGGTGTAGAGCTGTTCCACCAGGGTGTACACGACCTTTAACCTGGTGACCACGCTCTGGTTCAGGTTGGCGCTTCTGGAACCTGGTTAACAACATCAGATGACCCGGTGACAAGGATGAAACAGGAAATGTAAACATTCTAACATGGATGAAAATCGGTGAGGTGACTTACCGAAGATGGCGGCTACCATTTGGGACACTTGGCGCTTTAGGCTGGAGAGCTCGGCGGTTTTTTCAGAGAGCGCCTTCTCCGCCTGTTCCGCCCGGGTTACCAGTGCGGCTTTCTCCTCAGCCCAGGCCTTCCGCTCAGCATCAAATTCGGTTTTCAGCTTCTCTTGAGCGGCGATGCTGGAGACAAACTTGGCGTTTGCCTTCCGGGTCTCCATCTCTTGAGTCTTTAGCCGGCTCTTGAGATCCGCAAGATCCGACTCTAATTTCTTGCCAATAGCCTGCATATATTTCCGGGTTATTAACAGTCATTCTATAAGTCCCAAGCGCTTTCCAAGCAAAGACACTTGGCACTTGGCGGCTAATGCGTATTGAACGTATCTATCTACGTAATGCCGGCTTAATTGAGTAAGCCGGGGCCTAAGTCTACAACATATTCAAGTATAAGTTGTCGACTTGGGGGCTAGCATGACAAGGGTCACTATGTGGAAAGTAAGAAGACAGCAGAAGGATACCTCAGATTTTTGTTGGATCTGGTTGACCATGGCGATCTCGGCGTCCCGGCTCTTGTGAACTTGGTTGATGTAGCCAGAGACGAGCTCTCCAACGCTCAAGTCGGTGTAGCTGGAGAGGTCCAGGTTCACCCGGTGGGGCTGCAGCAACTCCCCCTTCGCGGAGCATTTGGCTAGCACGGTCGGCCGCCCCGACTCAAGATACTCCGTCCGGGTAATTACCACGTCCGGGTCGTCAGTTGGTGGGGCTGAGCCGGAGGCCTCCGGGTTAACCGACGCTTCGGTCGTTGTCTTGGTAGTCGGGGCAGGGGCTTCAGGCGCCGTGTCCATGGGAATGGTGGCTTCAGGGGCGGAGGCAGCTGGCGGCTCTTGAGCTGTCGCCTCCGGCTCAGGCAAGTCCGGCACTCCGGCTGACCTGGTCTTCTTTGCTCTTTTGGTGAGCTTTGCCTGGGCACTGAAAAAGCAGAAGTGTTAGGCACACAAGGAATAAGTACAGATAGATAATGTAAGGAGATTGTTATTACCCGGGTGCAGTCTTGAAAGCCGGCAGACTTGACTGCATGGAGTCACCCGAAGAGGGGGAGGTCTCCTGATAATTGGAGTCAGAAGAGTTGAGTGGCTGACGGATGACACCCGCCAACGGATGAAAAGGGTACAGGTGAGAAAAAACCTCAGTGCGACGCTTCCTTGTTGCGTCGGGTAACCCGGCGGAGAGGTCGGTGTCCTTGCGGGCCCGGGTGTGACGCCGGCTTTCGTGAACCTGCTGCTTCAAAAGAAATTGAGGGTCTTGATGAGCTAATGGATGAGAAAAGCTTACTTTCCGGGTTACTCTTCGGACTTTCAGCTATGGCAAAGGCTCCGAGTCGGAGGAAAGTGATGTTACCTCTTCAACCACCGGGTTACTGGCGCCGGTGTCATCCTGTCAATAAGCAAAATGTTGATAAGGCGGACAGCAACAAACAACAAATATGGCAAGAGTTTAAAGGTTTAAGGGTTACCTCTGACTCGGAGCTGTCACTTAATTGCAGTAGCTCCGAAGCAGTGGGTCTGCTTCCCTTTTTGCGAGGGGCAGCTTTCTTGGCGGCTTTCTTCGCCTTCCTGGCCTTCTTGGCCGCCTCATGGTCACACTTGACCTGCCAGAATTTATCATCAGCCTGAGAAATACAGTAATGAATTCTTAAAATGGTTCAGAGCAAGGTGACATGCGAAAGAAGTTGAAAGGTTAAAGTCAGCGGCTTACCGCTGGGGCTGGATTGGTCTTGCGGAACGGGGCTAGCCCGGTTCTTCCACAGTCTGCCAGGCTCTCGTTTAACAGAGCCTTGGTCTCTTCTTCAGCAACGTCTTCTGGAAGATCATTGCGAGTGTGCCTCTGCGGGTCATCCTTTCGCCCGGTGTATTCACACATTAAGCCGGGGCGGCGGCTCAATGGGATCACCCGCCATGAGATCCAGACCCGGACCAGGTCTATTCCGTTCAGACCGTTGCCTAGCAGGGCCTTGATCTTATTGATCGTTGGAAGCAGAGGCTGGCGTTCCGCGGCAGTCAGTTTGTCGGATAGCGGATGAGTCGGCTCTAGGCGTGTTGGGCGAAAGCCGGGCAGCGGGTTCTCGTCAGCGGGGGACGTGTCTTGGCAGTAGAACCAAGTCATATTCCAGTCCTTGGGGTGGCTTGGCGGCTCTGCGTAAGGGAATAGACAGTCCCTGTGCCGTTGGATGGAGATGCCGCCTAATTCCAGACTTGGCCCGTTCGCACATTCGTTTTGGCGGTTTAAGTAGAACAGTTCTCTGAACAGCAGCAAACTGGGCTCCTCTCCAAGGTATACTTCGCAAAAGACTTGGAAGTTGCAGATGTTGGATACAGAGTCGGGTCCTATATCCTGAGGCCGAAGGTCAAAGAAGTTGAGCACGTCCCGGAAGAATTTTGAGCCGGGCGGTGCGAAGCCCCGGCTCATATGGTCTGCAAAGATCACTACCTCCCCGTCCCTCGGCTGTGGTCTTTCTTCGGATGGATCAGGGGCACGGTAGGACATCACTTCCTTCTTGGGCAGATATCCGGACTTAACGAAGTTGGCCAGGGTGTCGTCCGTAACGTTGGATCTCATCCAGTTGCAAGTGATGGGAGCCTTGGGAGGCATGGTGAAGGTTGGTGGTCTATGGTAAAGAGAAAAGTGTCCGGGTTAATTGTAAGCCGGAGATTATCATTCAAACTACAATGGCGGCTTATGAAGGGGACTCATGATATCTATTCAGATACGGTGGGTTATCTAAGCAGTAGGGGCATTCAGAATAAGTTGGTCATCTACGGCTTACCGCAGTTAAGCCGGAGGTTCTACAGAGCATGGTTCTCTTTAAACCGGAAAGTTCTACGGCGTGTGTTTTCTTAAAGTCGGAAATATAAGCCGCCAAGATTCAAGGGCTGCAGTTTTTACTAAGTGTGGTAAAACAGATTTCACATATTGCAGTAACTTTTTCGGATCAAAATGGTCGGGCGAAATGAAAATTTTGTAGACCTAAAAAACAGAGGCAGGAGAAGTTCTTGAGGTGGAACATGGTTCTTATGCAGTAAAAAGAGGGTTTTTTGCAGGTGAAATGGATCTCAAACATCTACCGCAGTGGTTCTACGAAGAGTTAAGATCAACAGGGGCAGTGACTACAGGAGCTACCGAAACTTGTGGCTATGGTGACGAACAAGAAGAACACAGACGAACTCCACCACAGATCTGTTCTAGTAAGGCAGAGGAGATTCACCGGAGTTGGGGAAGAGCGGAAGTCGCCGCCGTTATCTGGTCCGAGTCAGGGTGATGCAGCGGCCGGGTTGATGAAGGTCAAGGGCGCGACGGCGACGGCAGTGGCAGAGCTTGGGCTGAAGAGCGATGGCGCGAGGAGGAAGAAGGAGAGCGTGAGAAGAAAGCGTTGGGCCGGCCTATTTATAAGGCAGAGTCATAAGTGGGCGCGAGATTCAAGGAGACCATGGCGTGGTTATCTCCCCCTCATGGCGCCTCGATTTTCGGAATGACAGTAAAAGCAAAGATCCGTTGCGGATCTGGCGGAGTAAAAAACGGACTTAATGGAGGATGACGTCACGGCGGATTATCCGGAGTCCAGAGGATGACGTCACTCCGGGTTATGGCCTTCACATGAATGGTAAGCCAGAGATTTTCTCTGTCGGCAGAGTTGAAGATTGACACGAGCCGGCTCAAGTCAATCTGGGGCCTAATGTTGAGGATATAGACCTTGGAGTCACCCGCCAGGAGGGCCGGGTTACTCTAAGGGTCATTGCCAGAAGCCCGGAGTTAAGTTCTAAGATGATGGGCCAGAGATGGGCTGAGACCCGGCTATGGTTTAAAGCCCGTAGTTACTATCATTGTTATAGTAGACTTGTAGTGTAAGGCAAGTATTGTTTAGAGTCCGAGACGGACGCTCTTATGAGCCGGCCGGGTCTCTAAGGGCTGCTGGGCGTCAGCCTCCCTAGATAAAGGGAGGACTCGGCAGCGGTTTAGGGACGACAACAATCTCATCGAAAGCCGGGCATAGCTGTTTAGCTCCCTGGCGATCGTAACCCTAATCAATAACACCTCAAACTGGACGTAGGCTTTTACCTTCACCGTAAGGGGCCGAACCAGTATAAATCCTCGTGTTCCTTGTCCCGCATAACCCCTTCAAGCTTCCCAGTAGCGATGGCTCCACGACTAAGTCCTAGCTCGAGGACATCTGCCGTGACAATTCCACGACACAAGTTATATATGAAGAGTAAAAGGATAATCCCTCTGTACCAGTGCATTGCCTGATATATTAACTCAAGTACTAGGCACGAACAAACGGGCTCAATTCTGTTCTCATCCTGGTGTAGTAGTAGTACTAGGCAATGCAGTTGATGGGTGACCTTGGGTAGCGGCGACTGAGGGAATTGAACCGTGCTCGGCCCGGTAGGTAACGTTGTCTAGTAACTAAAGAGTCCCTCCATTGTTCATCGGTAGTCATTATGGACCGGGGACATGAGGGGAATTTCCTAGGGCTGGAATTCTGGCCGCCAGATATTTGGACTCGAAACGCGGAGGCTCGACTGGTTGGGGTTGTCTAATGTGCGTACCACGCACGCCACCAGAAGGACACGAGCTCGATTTTTTTGTGAGGATCAACACGAGCCAAGGTCTGGTTTGTACGCCGTTGGGTCCTACCATTCGAGAATACAAAAGGAATCTTTTAAATTGCCAAACGAATCTATGTGTATTACAATGCCCGTATTTTCCTTGCAAATAGTAATCTCAATGTGGTAATTGATTTATGACGAGTTCTTGAATTAGAGTGAGTTTGTGATATAGTGATATCAACATGGATTTCACATTTCATGGTATCCCTAGTAAGTTTTTCATTGCAAATTCAAATTTAAAAGATGAACGGTATGGTGGTGAGAAAACTTTGTATGTATCAAGCATATGACCACACACACACACACACGAACACAACAACAATACAATAAGTATAGTGCATGTATGACACGAATTCAAAAATACTCCTTCTATTCCTAAATATTAGTCTTTTAGAGATTTCAACAAGTGAGTACATACGGAGCAAAATGAGTGAATCTACACTCTAAAATATGTCTATATACATCCGTATGTGGCAGTCCATTTGAAATCTCTAAAAAGACTAATATTTAGTAACGAAGGGAGTAAAATGTAAGACATGCATGGTCCTCAATTCAATATTTAAAATGAACAGGAAACTGAAACATGAATATTAAGTCTAGTACTACAGTACATGCAAATGTTGTGTTTAGGCAGAGCTATGTAGATTGTCGGGGGTTAACTCCTCGACCCTAGATAGAATTCTGAAGCTCTGTTTAGGATTGTTTAGATTATATTTGTCCCCACCCTCCTAAACACCGATTGGTTGTGCACCCCCTCCTCCCCGGGAGAATATCATGTGCCCCCACACCTTAGATGCTATATGCTGATACGAGTTGCTTGGAGCTTGTTGATCTGAGATATAGCAGCTCACAAGATTTCTTAATATTTTTACAGGAAACCTTAATGAGTTTGAGAATTGCACACAATTTTTACAAAAACTACTCAGATGCCCTTGGATCCCATATCCAACAACCTCGAAGCTCGTATCACCATAGCATCTAAGATGAAGGAGCACATCATATTCTCCTGTATGTAAGAATTAATGTGGTACCACACCTTAGATGCTTTGGTGATACAAGCTCTTTGGAGCCGTTGGATTTGTGACCCAACAACTCCTCGGTGGTTCGAATGTTTTTTTGCAGAAAAGCCCCCAAAGAGTTCGGCCACTGCTTACAAGCACAAAGACTGCTCAGATGCCATTGGATCTCAGATCAAACGACCTCGAAGCTCGTATCACCGTACCATCCAAGCTGCAAGAGCACCTGATGTTTTCTCGCATGGGAGAATATGAGGTGCTCCGGCACCATAGATTCTATGGTGATACGAGTTCACGGAGATCTAACGGCTCGCAGTAGGAGGTTTGAATATTTTTGCAATATACGCCTGAGAGAGTTTGGGAATTGCGCAGAAAGTACAAGTACTATGCATGTGGCATATGATCGCAGATCATATGACCTAGATGCTCGTATCACCGTAGCGGCTAATTAAGCTACGGGGAGCACCTAATATGAGCAACGGGGAGCCGTTGGATCGAAGATGCAGTGGCACACACGAGGCCTGAATGTTTTATTTGCAAAAAAACCTTGGAGAGTTTGGAAATTGCACATAATTACAAAGACTGGTCCCAAGCCATTGGATCTCAGTTCCAACGATGTAAAAACTCTTATCACCATAGCATTTAAGCTACGGGGTGGATGTGATATTTTATGCTGCAGTCATTTTTGTTCGTAAACTTGCAAAATACATGTAACTTGTGTCGTTACTTGTCTAACCGCGCAAAGTATTTGTTCAAAAAAACCATCATACACTGAAATATCGGAACAACACACGGGGGTCCCACTTGTCATTGATCAAATTTGGACCTAAAAATAACAAATCTGAAAGACGAGATTCGAACTGGCAACCTAGACTACAAAGTATAAGTCGATAACCTGAAACAACAACGGTTGTTGGCTTTGTTCCATAACTTGATTTTATACAGTATTACGTTGAGTAGAGTAGAGGGAGTGCCTCGTCAACACGTGCATGACCATTGACTCACTTACTGGTGGGTCCTAGGTCTACGATCTCTCTCTCCTCTCCATCGTCTAACCTTTAGACGCACGGGCACACACAAAGAGCAGTGCTAGCTTGCCGTGGTTTTATTATAACTAAAAAAGCATGGAAAATAGAAGAATCGCTTAGAACAAGAGACGTTGTGGCTGGTCGAGACGGAGCTAACCACACCTATCCTCCATGCCGCGTTAGCATAATGAAGCTGTGTGGCTAGTGGGGAGTTTTAGACCGACTGGCTGGGTCCCGAGGTCGAACCATAGGTACTATGTCTGATACAGTATATTTTTACACGCACATTTTTCCTCCGTGCCGAGACGTGGCATACCCTACTGCGCGGTTTTGGGGTCCTCCCGGGTGGTGCACACATATATTCTTCCTTGCCGAGATGTGGGACGCCCTACCGTGCGTTTTCTGGGTCCTCCTCGGTCGCAGCGCCGAAGCAAGTAAATGAGTCGTCAAATCATGAAAGACCACCTTTCCCGCCGAGTACATCAGTGAAGCACGGTGACTAGCTAGTTGGGCTAGTGCGACCGATTAGCTAGGCCGCCGCCACATTTGTTTTTTCACCCCTTTTTTTATCTCCTTGCCGGCAGGTAAATTTAAATATCCACCGCGGTGTTGCTCTGGTGTTTGGGTGCGGCAGGATTTTTAAATTTTTTATTGACGGGAGCAGGCGCAGCAGGATTTTTTAATTTTTTGATTGACGGGAGCAGGCACGGCAGCAATTAGTCACGATGACTCTGCCTGTAAAACCCACTGCTCCCTGATGTGAGAAGTCGTCGACTGGTGTGTTTCCCATGGTTAAACCCAAAAGATTCCCTGCTCCTCGGCTGGCTCCCTCCGCCTTCTCGTAGATTGCATTGCCTTTTAGCCATTTCGCCCCCTTTGCTTCCTCTCCCCATTGCTACCTGGTACCATGGTGGCACAGCAGGTCACGGAGTCTGAGGTGAGGCGCCTGACATAGGAGCTCCAGGCCAAGGATGCGGAGCTCTGGGCCAAGGACGTGGAGCTCCGTCAGCTCAAGGAGGAGAGAAGTGCCATGGTCCTCCGTTATGTGTGGGATTTCAAGGAGCTTCAAAAGTGGCAGGCGTCCACCACAAAGATGCTCGAGGCATCGGCGGGGTTGCTGCAGAAAGCGGGAGATACGATAGGCCGTCAGGGGAGCCAGCTGGAGCGCGAGCGGGCCGATCGTGACGAGGTCCAGGATCGCCTTAGCCACTTGGTGGACCAAGTTGCCACGCACGTGTTGCGGCTGCGCGATGCCTACCGTCGTGCCAGCGCGACCATGCCGGCCGTCGGGCTAAACCCGTTCGACCACCCCGTCGACTTCAACGAGCTGCGGCTTCCTGACCTGGTGTCCTTCTTCACCTATATCTCCGAGGAGCTGAGCCATCTCCGCGCGATGGTAGGGGCGGAGCTGGACAAGGAGGGGTTGCGGGCTGCAGTCGCCGTTGCCGCGCGAATACTCTCAGGTCTCCGTCACCGGAACCCATTCGTGCCATTGGACGCCGTCTTTGACGAGCAGGCTCCCGTCGACCGGGAGCGGGCTTTGTGGGCGGTTGCACCCTGCATCACCAACGTCGTGCACCTCGAGAAGCAGAGGGACTTCGGTGGTGTTTAGGCGTCCTATGCATGGGCATGTCCATGTCTCGGCGCAACATGACTGTTGGATCAAACTCAGACGGTGTGTTTGGTTGCATTCTCATCTCAATATAGTTGTTCCCTCTTCGTGTATTTGTGTTAACCTACTAGTGTGGACTCATACACCCTTCATGCACTCTGCCAAACACCCAAAAGTCGGTCGAGAAGGGAACTTTTGCTCCCATCCCGTGCACCCTTCATACACCCTGCCTGATGGGGAACGTAGTAATTTCAAAAAAATTCCTACGCACACGCAAGATCATGGTGATGCATAACAACGAGAGGGGAGAGTGTTGTCCACATACCCTCGTAGACCGACAGCGGAAGCGTTATCACAACGCGGTTGATGTAGTCGTACGTCTTCACGATCCGACCGATCAAGTACCGAACGCACGGCACCTCCGAAGTTCTACACACGTTCAGCTCGATGACGTCCCTCGAACTCCGATCCAGCCGAGTGTTGAGGGAGAGTTTCGTCAGCACGACGGCGTGGTGACGATGATGATGTTCCACCGACGCAGGGCTTCGCCTAAGCTCCGCGACAGTATTATCGAGGTGTAATCTGGTGGAGGGGGGCACCGCACACGGCTAAAATATCGTATATCAAGTGTGTATAGAGGTGCCCCCCTGCCCCCGTATATAAAGGAGCAAGGGGGAGGCCGGCTGCCTATGGGCGCGCCAAGGAGAGGGGGTGTCCTCCTCCTAGTAGGAGTAGGACTCCCCTTTCCTAGTCCTACTAGGAAAAGAAGGGGGGAAGGAAAGAGAGGGAGAGGGAGAGGGAAAGGGGGCTGCGCCCCCCTCTCCTAGTCCAACTAGGACTCCTCCTAGGAGGGGGCGCACCACCTCCTGGCTGCTGCCCTCTCTCTCCCCTCAAGGCCCACTAAGGCCCAATACTTCCCCGGGGGGTTCCGGTAACCCTCCGGCACTCCGGTTTAATCCGAAACTTCTCCGGAACACTTCCGGTGTCCGAATATAGTCGTCCAATATATCAATCTTTACGTCTCGACCATTTCGAGACTCCTCGTCATGTCCGTGATCACATCCGGGACTCTGAACAACCTTCGGTACATCAAAACATATAAACTCATAATAAAACTGTCATCGTAACTTTAAGCGTGCGGACCCTTTGGGTTCGAGAACTATGTAGACATGACCGAGACACCTCTCCGGTCAATAACCAATAGCAGGACCTGGATGCCCATATTGGCTCCCACATATTGTACGAAGATCTTTATCGGTCAGACCGCATAACAACATACGTTGTTCCCTTTGTCATCAGTATGTTTACTTGCCCGAGATTCGATCGTCGGTATCTCGATACCTAGTTCAATCTCGTTACCGGCAAGTCTCTTTACTCGTTCTGTAATACATCATCCCGCAACTAACTCATTAGTCACAATGCTTGCAAGGCTTATAGTGATGTGCATTACCGAGTGGGCCCAGAGATACCTCTCCGACAATTGGAGTGACAAATCCTAATCTCGAAATACGCCAACCCAACAAGTACCTTTGGAGACACCTGTAGAGCACCTTTATAATCACCCAGTTACGTTGTGACGTTTGGTAGCACACAAAGTGTTCCTCCGGTAAACGGGAGTTGCATAATCTCATAGTCATAGGAACATGTATAAGTCATGAAGAAAGCAATAGCAACATACTAAACGATCGAGTGCTAAGCTAACGTAATGGGTCATGTCAATCACGTCATTCTCCTAATGAGGTGATCCCGTTAATCAAATGACAACTCATGTCTACTGCTAGGAAACATAACCAGCTTTGATTAACGAGCTAGTCAAGCAGAGGCATACTAGTGACACTCTGTTTGTCTATGTATTCACACATGTATTATGTTTCCGGTTAATACAATTCTAGCATGAATAATAAACATTTATCATGATATAAGGAAATATATAATACTTTATTATTGCCTCGAGGGCATATTTCCTTCAGTCTCCCACTTGCACTAGAGTCAATAATCTAGATTACATAGTAATGATTCTTACACCCATGGAGTCTTGGTGCTGATCATGTTTTGCTCGTGGAAGAGGCTTAGTCAACGGATCTGCTATATTTAGATCCGTATGTATCTTGCAAATTTCTATGTCTCCCACCTGGACTAAATCCCGGATGGAATTGAAGCGTCTTCTGATGTGCTTGGTTCTCTTGTGAAATCTGGATTCCTTTGCTAAGGCAATTGCACCAGTATTATCACAAAAGATTTTCATTGGTCCCGATGTACTAGGTATGACACCTAGATCGGATATGAACTCCTTCATCCAGACTCCTTCATTCGCTGCTTCCGAAGCAGCTATGTATTCCGCTTCACACGTAGATCCCGCCACGACACTTTGCTTGGAACTGCACCAACTGACAGCTCCACCGTTCAATGTAAATACGTATCCGGTTTGCGATTTCGAATCGTCCGGATCAGTGTCAAAGCTGGCATCAACGTAACCCCTTACGATGAGCTCTTTGTCACCTCCATATACGAGAAACATATCCTTAGTCCTTTTCAGGTATTTCAGGATGTTCTTGACCGCTGTCCAGTGATCCACTCCTGGATTACTTTGGTACCTCCCTGCTAAACTTATAGCTAGGGACACATCAGGTCTGGTACACAGCATTGCATACATGATAGAGCCTATGGCTGAAGCATAGGGAACATCTTTCATTTTCTCTCCATCTTCTGCAGTGGTCGGGCATTGAGTCTTACTCAATCTCACACCTTGTAGTACAGGCAAGAACCCTTTCTTTGCTTGATCCATTTTGAACTTCTTCAAAACTTTGTCAAGGTATGTGCTTTGTGAAAGTCCAATTAAGCGTCTTGATCTATCTCTATAGATCTTAATGCCTAATATATATGCAGCTTCACCGAGGTCTTTCATTGAAAAACTCTTATTCAAGTATCCCTTTATGCTATCCAGAAATTCTATATCATTTCCAATCAGTAATATGTCATCCACATATAATATCAGAAATGCTATCGAGCTCCCACTCACTTTCTTGTAAATACAGGCTTCTCCAAAAGTCTGTATAAAACCAAATGCTTTGATCACACTATCAAAGCGTTTATTCCAACTCCGAGAGGCTTGCACCAGTCCATAAATGGATCGCTGGAGCTTGCACACTTTGTTAGCTCCCTTTGGATCGACAAAACCTTCCGGTTGCATCATATACAACTCTTCTTCCAGAAATCCATTCAGGAACGCAGTTTTGACATCCATTTGCCAAATTTCATAATCATAAAATGCGGCAATTGCTAACATGATTCGGACAGACTTAAGCATCGCTACGGGTGAGAAGGTCTCATCGTAGTCAATTCCTTGAACTTGTCGAAAACCTTTCGCAACAAGTCGAGCTTTATAGACAGTAACATTACCATCAGCGTCAGTCTTCTTCTTGAAGATCCATTTATTTTCAATAGCTTGCCGACCATCGGGCAGGTCAACCAAAGTCCATACTTTGTTCTCATACATGGATCCCATCTCGGATTTCATGGCTTCAAGCCATTTTGCGAAATCTGGGCTCACCATCGCTTCTTCATAGTTCGTAGGTTCGCCATGGTCTACTAACATGACCTCCAGAACAGGATTACCGTACCACTCTGGTGCGGATCTTGATCTGGTTGACCTACGAAGTTCAGTAATAACTTGATCTGAAGTTTCATGATCATTATCATTAACTTCCTCACTACTTGGTGTAGGTGTCGCAGAAACTGATCTCTGCGATGATCTACTTTCCAATAAGGGAGCAGGTATAGCTACCTCATCAAGTTCTACTTTCCTCCCACTCACATCTTTCGAGAGAAACTCCTTCTCTAGAAAGGATCCATTTCTAGCAACAAATATCTTGTCTTCGGATCTGTGATAGAAGGTGTACCCAATGGTCTCCTTTGGGTATCCTATGAAGACACATTTCTCCGATTTAGGCTCGAGCTTATCAGGTTGAAGTTTCTTCACATAAGCATCGCAGCCCCAAACTTTAAGATACGACAACTTTGGTTTCTTGCCAAACCATAGTTCAAAAGGCATCGTCTCAACGGATTTCGATGGTGTCCTATTTAGAGTGAATGCAGCCGTCTCTAAAGCATAACCCCAAAATGATAGCGGTAAATCAGTAAGAGACATCATAGTTCGCACCATATCTAATAAAGTACGATTACGACGTTCAGACACACCATTACGCTGTGGTGTTCCGGGTGGCGTGAGTTGCGAAACTATTCCGCATTGTTCCAAATGTAGACCAAACTCGTAACTCAAATATTCCCCTCCACGATCAGATCGTAGGAATTTTATTTTCTTGTTACGATGATTTTCAACTTCACTCTGAAATTCTTTGAACTTTTCAAATGTTTCAGACTTATGTTTCATTAAGTAGATATACCCATATCTGCTCAAATCATCTGTGAAGGTGAGAAAATAACGATATCCGCCACGAGCTTCAATATTCATCGGGCCACATACATCTGTATGTATGATTTCCAATAAATCTGTTGCTCTCTGCATAGTTCCGGAGAACGGTGTTTTTGTCATCTTGCCCATAAGGCACGGTTCGCAAGTACCAAGTGATTCAAAATCAAGTGATTCCAAAATTCCATCAGTATGGAGTTTCTTCATGCGCTTTACACCGATATGACCCAAACGGCAGTGCCACAAATAAGTTGCACTGTCATTATTAACTCTGCATCTTTTGGCTTCAACATTATGAATATGTGTATCACTACTATCGAGATTCATTAAAAATAGACCACTCTTCAAGGGTGCATGACCATAAAAGATATTATTCATATAAATAGAACAACCATTATTCTCTGATTTAAATGAATAACCGTCTCGCATTAAACAAGATCCAGATATAATGTTCATGCTCAACGCTGGCACCAAATAACAATTATTTAGGTCTAAAACTATTCCCGAAGGTACATGTAGAGGTAGCGTGCCGACGGCGATCACATCGACTTTGGAACCATTTCCCACGCGCATCGTCACCTCGTCCTTAGCCAAACTTCGCTTAATCCGTAGCCCCTGTTTCGAGTTGCAAATATTAGCAACAGAACCAGTATCAAATACCCAGGTGCTACTGCGAGTATTAGTAAGGTACACATCAATAGCATGTATATCACATATACCTTTGTTAACCTTGCCATCCTTCTTATCCGCCAAATACTTGGGGCAGTTCCGCTTCCAGTGGCCAGTCTGCTTACAGTAGAAGCACTCAGTTTCAGGCTTAGGTCCAGACTTGGATTTCTTCTCCTGAACAGCAACTTGCTTGCTATTCTTCTTGAAGTTCCCTTTCTTCTTCCCTTTGCCCTTTTTCTTGAAACTAGTGGTTTTACTGACCATCAACACTTGATGCTCCTTTTTGATTTCTACCTCCGCTGCCTTTAGCATTGCGAAGAGCTCGGGAATCATCTTATTCATCCCTTGCATGTTATAGTTCATCACGAAGCTCTTGTAGCTTGGTGGCAGTGATTGAAGAATTCTGTCAATGACGCAATCATCCGGAAGTTGAACTCCCAGTTGAATTAAGTGATTATTATACCCAGACATTCTGAGTATATGCTCACTGACAGAACTATTCTCTTCCATCTTGCAGCTATAGAACTTATTGGAGACTTCATATCTCTCAATCCGGGCATTTGCTTGAAATATTAACTTCAACTCCTGGAACATCTCATATGCTCCATGACGTTCAAAACGTCGTTGAAGTCCCGGTTCTAAGCCGTAAAGCATGGCACACTGAACTATTGAGTAGTCATCAGCTTTGCTTTGCCAGACGTTCATAACTTCTGGCGTAGCTCTTGCAGGAGGCCTGGCACCTAGCGGTGCTTCCAGGACGTAATTCTTCTGTGCAGCAATGAGGATAATCCTCAAGTTACGGACCCAGTCCGTGTAATTGCTACCATCATCTTTCAACTTAGCTTTCTCAAGGAACGCATTAAAATTCAACGGAACAACAGCACGGGCCATATATCTACAATTAACATAGACAAGCAAGATACTATCAGGTACTAAGTTCATGATAAATTTAAGTTCAATTAATCATATTACTTAAGAACTCCCACTTAGATAGACATCTCTCTAATCTTCTAAGTGATTACGTGATCCAAAGCAACTAAACCATGTCCGATTAACACGTGAGATGGAGTAGTTTCAATGGTGAACATCACTATGTTGATCATATCTACTATATGATTCACGCTCGACCTTTCGGTCTCTGTGTTCCGAGGCCATATCTGTACATATGCTAGGCTCGTCAAGTTTAACCTGAGTATTCCGCGTGTGCAACTGTTTTGCACCCGTTGTATTTGAACGTAGAGCCTATCACACCTGATTAACACGTGGTGTCTCAGCACGAAGAACTTTTGCAACGGTGCATACTCAGGGAGAACACTTTTATCTTGAAATTTTAGTGAGAGATCATCTTATAATGCTACCGTCAATCAAAGCAAGATAAGATGCATAAAGGATTAACATCACATGCAATCAATATAAGTGATATGATATGGCCATCATCATCTTGTGCTTGTGATCTCCATCTCCGAAGCACCGTGCTTGTGATCTCCATCTCCGAAGCACCGTCATGATCACCATCGTCACCGGCTCGACACCTTGATCTCCATCGTAGCATCGTTGTCGTCTCGCCAACTTATTGCTTTTACGACTATCGCTACCGCTTAGTGATAAAGTAAAACTATTACATGGCGATTGCATCTCATACAATAAAGCGACAACCATATGGCTCCTGCCAGTTGCCGATAACTCGGTTACAAAACATGATCATCTCATACAACACATTATATCACATCATGTCTTGACCATATCACATCACAACATACCCTGCAAAAACAAGTTAGACGACCTCTACTTTGTTGTTGCATATTTTACGTGGCTGCTACGGGCTTAGCAAGAACCGTTCTTACCTACGCATCAAAACCACAACGATAGTTTGTCAAGTTCGTGCTGTTTTAACCTTCGCAAGGACCGGGCGTAGCCACACTCGGTTCAACTAAAGTGAGAGAGACAGACACCCGCCAGTCACCTTTAAGCAACGAGTGCTCCGAACGGTGAAACCAGTCTCGCGTAAGCGTACGCGTAATGTCGGTCCGGGCCGCTTCATCTCACAATACCGCTGAACCAAAGTATGACATGCTGGTAAGCAGTATGACTTATATCGCCCACAACTCACTTGTGTTCTACTCGTGCATAGCATCAACGCATAAAACCAGGCTCGGATGCCACTGATGGGGAACGTAGTAATTTAAAAAAAATTCCTACGCACACGCAAGTTCATGGTGATGCATAACAACGAGAGGGGAGAGTGTTGTCCACGTACCCTCGTAGACCGACAGCGGAAGCGTTATCACAACGCGGTTGATGTAGTCGTACGTCTTCACGATCCGACCGATCAAGTACCGAACGCACGGCACCTCCGAAGTTCTACACACGTTCAGCTCGATGACGTCCCTCGAACTCCGATCCAGCCGAGTGTTGAGGGAGAGTTTCGTCAGCACGACGGCGTGGTGACGATGATAATGTTCCACCGACGCAGGGCTTTGCCTAAGCTCCGCGACGGTATTATCGAGATGTAATCTGGTGGAGGGGGGCACCGCACACGGCTAAAATATCGTATATCAAGTGTGTATAGAGGTGCCCCCCTGCCCCCATATATAAAGGAGCAAGGGGGAGGCCGGCTGCCTATGGGCGCGCCAAGGAGAGGGGGGGAGTCCTCCTCCTAGTAGGAGTAGGACTCCCCTTTCCTAGTCCTACTAGGAAAAGAAGGGGGGAAGGAAAGAGAAGGAGAGGGAGAGGGAAAGGGGGCTGCGCCCCCCTCTCCTAGTCCAACTAGGACTCCTCCTGGGAGGGGGCGCACCACCTCCTGGCTGCTGCCCTCTCTCTCCCCTGAAGGCCCACTAAGGCCCAATACTTCCCCGGGGGGTTCCGATAACCCTCCGGCACTCCGGTTTAATCCGAAACTTCTACGGAACACTTCCGGTGTCCGAATATAGTCGTCCAATATATCAATCTTTACGTCTCGACCATTTCGAGACTCCTCGTCATGTCCGTGATCACATCCGGCACTCCGAACAACCTTCGGTACATCAAAACATATAAACTCATAATAAAATTGTCATCGTAACTTTAAGCGTGCGGACCCTTTGGGTTCGAGAACTATGTAGACATGACCGAGACACCTCTCCGGTCAATAACCAATAGCGGAACCTGGATGCCCATATTGGCTCCCACATATTGTACGAAGATCTTTATCGGTCAGACCGCATAACAACATACGTTGTTCCCTTTGTCATCAGTATGTTTACTTGCCCGGGATTCGATCGTCGGTATCTCGATACCTAGTTCAATCTCATTACCGGCAAGTCTCTTTACTCGTTCTGTAATACATCATCCCGCAACTAACTCATTAGTCACAATGCTTGCAAGGCTTATAGTGATGTGCATTACCGAGTGGGCCCAGAGATACCTCTCCGACAATTGGAGTGACAAATCCTAATCTCGAAATACGCCAACCCAACAAGTACCTTTGGAGACACCTGTAGAGCACCTTTATAATCACCCAGTTACGTTGTGACGTTTGGTAGCACACAAAGTGTTCCTCCGGTAAACGGGAGTTGCATAATCTCATAGTCATAGGAACATGTATAAGTCATGAAGAAAGCAATAGCAACATACTAAACGATCGAGTGCTAAGCTAACGTAATGGGTCATGTCAATCACGTCATTCTCCTAATGAGGTGATCCCGTTAATCAAATGACAACTCATGTCTATGGCTAGGAAACATAACCATCTTTGATTAACGAGCTAGTCAAGCAGAGGCATACTAGTGACACTCTGTTTGTCTATGTATTCACACATGTATTATGTTTTCGGTTAATACAATTCTAGCATGAATAATAAACATTTATCATGATATAAGGAAATATATAATACTTTATTATTGCCTCTAGGGCATATTTCCTTCACTGCCTAACACCGATTCGTGCTTCATATGGTTCATGTTTCGTGGAGTACTGTAGCACCGTACTCTCCGTGCGTTGTAGACCTAGTTATGTTAACATTGATCTCACCGTTCATTCTCGACCGGACAGTCGAAAAAGCGGTACTATGTTACATTACTGTTCATATAGTTGACATGCACACAACATCATTTGTTATCGTCATATCTTACTACACTAGCAACAAGATTATGTAGTACTGACGTATGAACCACTGCACATGCCTAGTAGTAGGAGCACGGTGTATGTTCAAGTGGCTGCCGTGTTTCGCACTCCTCCGTCGTAAGAGTGGAAACGCTTGCTGTAAACATTTTTTTCTTTAGAAAAACAGTGGACACGCTCTACCACGCAGATCCTCCTCGACGGTCGTCGGAAACCTTGCTACTCACTTTCGCCGACGTGTGGGACAGCCAGCATTGGGGTCCACCATCCATGCAATAAATTACTCCGTATTAGAGTGCCCAACTGCACGGTAGACTACCCCAATCGAAGCGCCGCAGTAATGCCCAATGAGCCGTCAAATCACAAAACCCCCTCCTTTCCAGCAGTAAGTTGGACGGACGAAGCAACCATCATTTCACTCTTCTCTCTCCGCTTCCTCTCTACCCAACTCGCTTCTCCCTCATCTTGTTCCTCATTTCTTCAAGACAACCCTGACCTGCTTCTGCCATTGTTCTTCTCTCCCAAAGAAGGAAAGGTAAGCGCCTCAATGGTGTTGATTGTGGCCAAGGCCCGGTCTTGCAACCCCGAGACTGATCCTTTAACTCCCTCTCTGTTCTTCTTTTGGGTTTGTGATTATGGTTTCTTTTCTTTTATTTATATTTGGCAGTTTCTTGATGGACGCTGGAGCACCGGCCGAAGTGATGTCTATGGCTCTGGCCAAAACCGTCGAGGCTCATGGTATGAAGAAGCGCAAGCACCCCGCCGAGACTACCGCAGACAGGCTCAAAGCCATCGCCCTGTCCAAGCCCCCCTCTCCGGGATCCCTCATTAAGCAAGTCCAGGTAATATCTCTTCTTGACGATCTTTTTCTCGATCTTGGTCGTGTTTTTTCATCTAGCACGCAATACTAGTACTAGTAGTACAACCTTCTGGGTGATCTTGCATGTGATTTTTGTGTGCCAAATGACGGTTCTAAATTCCTCTTTTGACCAAAACATGCGAGAGGTTGACACTGATTTCTTATAGATTACTTTCAACTACTTTATGAACATCAATGCTACCTTTGAAGAGGGTATATTTGCCTCAGTAACTTGTGTTATGGATATTGCAAGTAATCCCTCTCCTCTCATGCCTTTGAAGACATGTTCTAGTGTCTTTGTTCACTCATTTTTGTGCGTATATGTAGTCATATATGGAGTAAAATATCGAAAATCATCTTATATTTCTGAACAGAAGTAGTAATAAAATATTTGGTTTCTGTTTGAACTAGAACCAGGTCCGCGGTGGAGATGAAGTTCTCAAAGTCATGCCATGTGAACTGGAAGACCTAAGGATGAGTTCTACTGCTAAACTATCCAGCTGATGTGTCCTTGTCGCCACGTGTCCTAAACTAGTGTTTTCCTGTAGCATTGTTGTCAGGCATGTTCTCTAGGCTGTACTTGACCACAACAATTTCCTGGTTGTGCCTTCGATTACGAAGGCTGTGGTTCTTGTAAAGCTTCCCGACAAATCTGATGCGGCATGTCTTCATCGTCATGTTTATGAGTGGAAAGACCACTCTGTTATGTTCTCCAAAGTTGACGAGATGGTGATGGTGCCGGTAGACATCTCTCATGAAGTCCATGGCCTAGTCAGTTATGTGGGGTTCATCCCGTAGGTCGGTGGCAAGAAATAGTCTGCAGAGTTTAATTAGTGCAACTTTGCTTGTCTGTAGTAAGTACTATTGTTCAGTACTTGATTTGTGTTTGTGAACCCTGTATTGTTTAGTACTGCCGCTTTTTGTGTGTGGTGAGTCCTGAGAACAGTCTATGTTAATGTTTTTCCACTCAATTTAGTTTGTATATTTTGAAGTATCCAGTTCATCTTTTTTGTGAGGACGGTTTATCAATTATGGTTACACTCCAATATTTGTATGCATTGCAGGGTTTATCGCACCCACCAGGATGTCCAATCCCATGGATGTTCGGTCCACACGATTTGTCACGACCTTTGGACTGTCCTTCTTGTGGGAGTAGGCGGGGGCCCTTCATGCCACGCGTAGTTCGACGATCAATCTATTGTTTAGTACTTCAACATAGTGATTTCCTGGTAAGGATTCACTCGTGTCACATCAAGTAAATCTTATTGATTTACTGTCTAAATCTTATTGTTTTAATGTCATGTTTTCTTTCTTTTGCTGCATTTTTACTATGCAGGTTTTGCAATGTGACATTCATCGCAGAATAAACCGTTTGGTTTGCTCTATGATGGCTAATTTTGCAGGTTTCACTTCTTATGTCGTGTCAGTAATGAAGGCACTGTCCATCACTTATATTACTGGAAAAAATTGGATCAGTCTGTTATCTGAGTACAAGCTGAATCCCTATGATGAACTGCAGTTTGGTTTAACAAACATGCCACAATTAGTCCTTTCACATTTAAAAGAAATGAAGAAAAAGACTGGATCACGGTCACGGAGCCTAGTCAAGTTAGAAAGCTTATCATAGCAGACTAGACACGATCGCCGCTGTCTCGCACATCGGTACCACCTTCAGCAACGGATCGAGCACCGGCAGTTGCTCTAGTACTGACAGCGGCAGCAGCTCAGTCTGATCGAGCTGAGGATTGGGCACCAACCGCGTCAGCGGATCAAGCTGATCTACCGAAGGATCGGGCATCGGCACCGACACCTGCTCCGACACTGGCACCAGCCCTACAAGGAGCACCATCTCCGGCAGTAGCATTGGCACTACCAGTCGCACCGGCACCAGCAACGGATTCGGCACCTGCACCAACACTTGCACTTGCATCTGCTCCGGCCCGTGCAGCGGCAACGGAACCAGTAGTTGCACCCGCAACAGACTGGGATGTAGTTCGCACTTCATATACCAAAGTCCTTACAAAACTGACATGTCCACCTTCTTGGTAAGCATTGGCCGCCCAATTGCTTCGTTCTTTTTTCTTTCCATGTTGTTTCACATGATTCACTGTGTTAATCTAACTGTTTGTGTATGTCTTCTTGTTTGCAAACAGAGAATTCCTAGAGCAACGAGGGAGTCGTTCAACAATCCGGGCGACTGTGGCCAAGTTTCTCTTACCATGCACAACCTTGGTGTGAATGAACCTGCTCAATATACCATAAGTACAAAGGATGGTCACATGATGATTGATGCTAAAGGATGGTCAAGGTTCAAGTCTAAATCATATCTTGCGGTAGGGGATGATGTCAAAATCAAACTTTCTCGGCAAGGAGAGCTGGTTCAGTAGCAGCACGCAACTGCCGAACTGATCTATCCTCCGAGAGATTTTGATGTAATAATTTGGCATGGTGAAACAAGTGTCATGTGTGTATAAGTAGTACGACAGTATCATTGATAGAATTGCAACTCAGATTGCTGGTTAGGAACTGTCGTTCGATTTCATTCCAACAGCTGCCGTGCTTTATTCAATTTTGTATATTCGCCTTGCAACAGCATCTAAAACCAGCACCGTACCGATCGCTTGCAATATGAAAAGCGCTGAGGTAGAACACATGGCCCCCCAAACATGCAGGCCCACCGGCCTGTGGCCCAAAGTCCAGAACTGTGAGCCTGTTTGAGTATTATATTCTCAGCTGAACCCCCATAATGCCCGTGCGTTGCACGTAACATCAAGATGCATTTGTATGAGTATTTTATCTTGTGAGAGAAAAGGATGAACGAGGGAAGGCCTTATTTGAAAATGTGGAGAGGTGTGTGGGTACCTTTTTGCAAAATTGCCATAGTTTCCTTCCTATCCGTTAGATATAAATTCGACGGCCTATATTGCAGGACGGCAGGCACACCATCATCACCAACTCGTCTATACTGTGTTAAAAAAACTATGTTTTTT
This sequence comes from Aegilops tauschii subsp. strangulata, assembly GCF_002575655.3. Lineage (NCBI taxonomy): Eukaryota > Viridiplantae > Streptophyta > Magnoliopsida > Poales > Poaceae > Aegilops > Aegilops tauschii. The sequence continues at coordinate 334,034,560 of NC_053036.3, forward strand.
TATAATTATATATGTTATATATATCCCCCTTGATTTTTCTTATGTATAAAGTTGTGATATAAAAGATTTTTATATTTCTTTACACAGGGAGTATCTCTCTGTCAAAAATATATTTATGTGTAACTAGTTACTCCTGTCTTTCTACTTCCTTTCGCTGATATGTGGGCCATCCGGCAACGGGGTCCACGTGCCATATGCACCAAATTAGAGTGCACAACTACACGGTAGACAAACCCCGGCCGTAGCGCCGTAGTAATACCCAATGAGCCATCAAATCACAAAAAACCCCACCTTTCCAGCTTTAGTAGTAAGCTGGACAGACGAAGCGGCAATATTTCACTGGGCATGAATCCCCTTCTCCCTCATCAGCTTGTTCAGAGAAAACCCCCTCTCAGCGATTGCATAGGGTTTTCTCATGGAGAACCAGGTATGAATTCTTCATCCATCCCTGATAAATCCAAGTCCCTTGGTCGCGGGTAATCCTAGGATGGCAGCCGCCGCCGTTGATGCATTTTTCTTCCTATTGAATCTAGTGTGTTTCATTTGCAGTGCCCAAAGTGCGAGGACTATACAGGTTTCTGCGCCCTTAGTGAGACGCCACACTTGTTCCTTCTCATCGTAACACTGGATTTTAAAACTCGCACAGTATGTTCCTAGAATCCTCTTTTCTATCCGGGAGGATGGGGTTTTTTGAACATGCTGTCGACTAATTTGGAAATTTGGATTGCTATATTTGGATAAAAGGTACTAGTACCATTGTCAACACTGACATGAAGGAGGAATTTTTTTCTAGATTTGGATAGGGAATACATTGTGTTCTCATATTATTTTTCCTGCAGTGCATTCCTTGCTTTGCCAGAACACATGTTCTCAAGATGCTCGGCCTTGCCATAACTGAATACACCAATTTAATGGTCACAATGAAGACAAGCCATGGATATAAGTTCCGAGTTGGGTTCATGAAGCAAGAAGATCGCTGCTTTTTTATGGCCGAACTTGGATAAACTTTCTCAAGTGTGACAGACTAAAAGTTGGTGCACGAATGTTGATGGAAATAGCAGAACCTGGTCTCATCTTCACTGCGATCTTCCACCCTGACGTCGTTCCAATTATTCATCCATGTTAGTTTTGTATCTGGTTCTTGCTTGTTGCCTCGATTACTTCTTAATCCACCTATTATGTCTAACTAATCACAATTTAACTTTAGAAGTAGCAACGAATCTCTCACGAAGATGCTACTTCTAACTAATATTTTCTTATAATTGGTGGCGCGTGTAGGTTTTTTCAGAGTTAAGCAGGCTACTCGTTTGTTATTCTATAAGAACTCGGCTGTTAATGATGGCACTGAAGTTGACTTGGAGGACATACACAAGTTCCTACACTTTATTGATCGTCTTGACGTCCTTGTGGGGCGTTTCAATGGTGGAAGGCCACGTGGGATATGTGTGCCACTGCTGCACTCGTTGAATAGGTCCAACTGTGTTGAGAAACTTATGGTACGAGCTGTTTTCTGTTATATATGTTGTTCAAAAACTCTTGCTTATGCATAGTTTTACAGCTGTGATCTTCTTGAAACAGGAACTGCCCAGTTCTATTGCTCCTATACAGATGCGTGACCATGGTCGGGTCAGACTTGTGCTTGGTCACAACATGATGTTTATGTCGACCTACTCCATTCCCCTTGGAGGTGAAAAGATACTTATTCATGGGTGGTCTCAAATAATGAAGGCCCGTCCATCTTGGAGAATAAGACAAAAGATTATGTTCCTGCTTTTCCATGGCTTTTAAAGCGAATATCCTGTTTATTGACCACATTGCGAGATGACTACTGCAGGATGGTCCAAACACGACACTACGATCAGAGACTCTTCGACGAAACTGTGTGCGATGCCATAATCGCAAACGGTGGTGTAAAACACCCGTCAAAAAAGGTGCAAAACGTTTGCGATGATAGATGCATCAAACACAGTTCAGAATTTAGTTGCGTGTGCGATGCAGGGCATACGGTTCAGCTCAATTAACTGTTTGGGATGAGGAGGAACAAAACAAACGGGCAGCCAGATGAAGGTGTGTGCGATATAAATCATACAGTTCACTGGGATGAACTGTGTGTGATTAGGCAACACAATGGAAACGGTTCAACTGAACAAGATGTGTGTGATACGCGGCAAACAGGTCCGTAATCACAATTGTGTGCGAAGACTAATAATAACACAGACGATTGCTGCTAATAAGCCGTGTGAATTGCTCTGTCTATAGTAGAATAACATGTACATATATAACTGAAATAAACATCCAATTACATAAGTGACTATACAGATCATTCGCACACACCTCAATAAACAATTGCATGCATTCTAAAGTAGGAGAAACGATCGTCTAGTCATCTACTTCTTGTGACGCTCCTGCCACTGCTATGTGGCACAATCCCTCGTCTCGGTCAGGAAGATGACAGTTCCTCATGTCAACGACCCGCCTGTACATCTCGTAGCTTCTGTACGCGTCCATGGCCGTGTATTTGACATGTTGTTCATCCAGTCTCTCATGCCACACACTATGCCAGGCGTTCCTGTCCTTATTGCTCTCTTCCTTCATCTTCGCGTAGTAGGGGTCGATGATGGCCGAGGAGAGGTCAATCAGGGAGTTCAGTTTGTTTTTGTCACTGCCTCAGACCTTGTAGTGGTGTTGGATGTTGACAAGATTCGGGCATTTCAAGTCCGAAACCTTGAGCGCTTTTAGATCGTTGGTGGTGTCCACCGTAGCAAAACTGTAGTCGGAGCTGTTGATAAACCTGGAGAAATGCTCACAAGGCCTTGTGGCAAGGTGGTAGTGGTGGACGAGGACGTCATGTCGCACGCACAACTGGGCGGCGGCAACCTTCTGATCGTGCCCGGCACGACCGATGGTGTACTCGAGGTCGAAGCCGACCACTCGGTACTTGTCCTCGGCAAGGAACTGCTCCATAGTTTAGATGAGGCTCTCCACCGAGACCGGATCGTTCGTGTACACCAATGAGAGGGCCTTCCCCCTCACGTGGGTGTCCACTACGTGATGCGTGGTGAACTGCCCGCCGTTGTCGTCGTCGGCTGCTGGGAGCGCCATTGGAGCCACGGGGAGCGCCATTGGAACCGCTGTATGTCCTCTCTGTATGTGTCCTCATGGGTGTGCTTATTGTGTCGTGTGAGACGAGAGATGAAGGTAAATGGCCGCACGAATAAAAGGGGGCCGGGCAGCATGGATTCTCGGCGCGTCCGCATGGCAGTTTTTGCACCGGGTAACTGCATCGTCGCGCCGCGCCCGGCGCAACTGCTTGCACACGAACGTGCGTGATCATGCGCCGGCCCCAAACACTGGCAGCGCGCGTGCAGGGACGAGGGCAGAGCACCCGGAGGGATGCGAGAGCAGAGCACGCGCGGCGGGATGCGAGCAGAGCGCGCAGCGGCCGTCTGAACCGCAAGCAACCACACGAATAGAGCAGTTGAACACGCAGGAAATGGTCGCCTACAAGCCGGCCGACAATTGCCTCGCTGCATAGAGAGCGGCTGTGTGCTACCACCTCCGTCTAATCTATAGTCTCCTTTATATTCTGTGCCATACTTTGCCTTCAAATTTAACCAACAAAATGTTAATGCATGTTTTAAAAATTATATAATTGGAAACTATGTTCAAATACAAATCCAACTATATAATCTTTGGCGACATGCATTCGTATTTAATTAGTTAAATCATAATTATAAACCAGGATGGTGGTATAGTAGGTAATTAAATCACAAATGTTTTTTGTATTAACCGTATGTGTATGTGGCCTTTCGTCCTCCTCTCGCACGTCTTGTCGCCCCGCTGCCACAGACGGCTTACAGTGCAAGCTAGCGCAGCGCGCGGGGGCGTTCTTTTGGCCAAACGGTGGCGCCAATGAATTGTCGGTGAGCCCGTTCCCGCACAACCTCGCAGGTTCCCGCGCAAGCTTCCCGCCCGACTCGGTGAAATCCCCCAAAATCCCAATGCTTACCGGTCTGCTATAAAAACCCTCACGGTCGGCGAGTCCTGCGTCGCATTTTCCCCTCCCTCCCTGTAGCTTACCTCATCTGCTTCTCCCACAATCGCCAATAGCACCAATCTGTCATCGTCGCTCAGCCACTCCACCGTCATTAGAGGACAGCTCCAACTGGGAGGCTACACCGCGGCGGCGGCGCAGTCCCCGGTGTTGTGTAGTGCGTGTGGCGTCCCTGTTGGGTGTGCGCGGAACACCCACCACATGCTCCGCCGCCGCTGCCCGTCGGCAGCTGTTGCCGGCCGGCTTTGCCACCACACCACCATCAAAAGCCAGGGCCATCACCCGCTCCGCCGCCGTGACCCGAAGGCGGGAGGTGGCCGTCCTGGCCGCTACCCCACTGCCGGCCACTGTGGCCATCACCCGCTTCGCCACCGCGGCCCAAAGGCGGGAGGTGGTGGTCGTGGCCGCCAACCCATCGTCGGCCGCCGTGGCCGCCAGCCCACCATCGACCGCCGGGGTCATCACCCGCTCAGCCACCGTTGCCCGAAGGTGGGAGGCGGAGGTGGATGCCCGCACGTGCGTCAGCGACCTTGCGCGCTACACCGAGTTCCTGCGGGAGGAGGAGGAGCGCCTCGTCGAGCATGCAAAGAGCCATACCGCTGCCGTGGTCGCGGCACACGCCGCCTTAGAGGCAAGGAATCAGAAGATCTACAAGGAGAACCACCGCTTCGAGAGGGGTCGTCTGGAGCGGCAGAGGGCGTTCGAGGTGACCGTCGCTGAAGCTGCAACAGCGGCAGGCACCGTATTGCGGTTGCCCAGCTCGTCGGTAGGCTCCTCCTCCTCCGCCTCTTACTGAGCGCGCTCGGCAAAGGAGAGGCAGCCGAAACTAGTACAAAGCCCCTCTGTAGTAGTAGTAGTAGTATTTAGGGGCTATTTTGTTCAGTTCATCTGACTATAGATGTGGTGGAACTGTACAACGTACTTAAAATTAGCTAGTACATATAGTTGAACTAGCTATTTCAGTTCGTGGTTGGCAACAATTGGGGAAAAGTTTGGTCGGTTCAGCTGTCGAGTTGAACTGTTTGTATAAATTAAAAATGACTGCTTAATCTATGGATGAAATCTATGCTTAATTACTGAATTTTAGTTGCAAAAATTAGATACTGGTAGTGATTTTTAGCTTCATATTTTGACAAATCGCAGTGTTACAAGGATTGACAAATCTTACCAAATTGTTTGTACGTGGTTGCACACGGGTCATCCAAAACAACCGTTTGCGTTGAAGGGATGCACAAATCCTGCGCCACTCTCACTTTGCATACGGGTGTTCTATCTAAAACGTTTGCGCTCAAGAGCTGCAGAAATCCTGCTCGGCACATTTTCTCTTGGCTTCCTGGGGAAGCTGTCGATTTGCACACGGGTATTCTAACTAGAACGTTTGCGATGAGTGTTTCATATTTAAAAACCGAATTAAACTGCGGCTTGGGCGCCAGTAATGGAGAGGATGCGAGCAAGGCGGGCGGCCATGGATGTCAAAGGGCTCTCTTCCCTAGGAGCCTGCGCAGCGTAAAGCTCGCATGCTTCCCGGTGAGCCTGCGCATTCGAGGACAACTTGCACGCCTCTCGGTAAGCCTGCACACCGGATGGCGCTCGCACGCCTGCCGTTCAGTCAAGGTCAAGCAGCTATCCGCACGGCACCTCCTACAGCCATTCAAACCAGGACACGTGGCGTCACGTGAATGGTTAATAGAACGAACACGGTTTGAATTATACAAACGTTTGAGATATTAAAGTGGCAGAAGTTTTTTCAAAATGCCTTTGTTGGCTGTCATTATTCAAGTGCGCCTTCTCTCAAAATGGACACGAAAAATACAACAGCATGTCGGGTGCCATTCCATGATAGAATGCAAGTTTCATGAATTTCAGACGACTTTTGGATTTACTAGAATTTAAAAATAAAGTACTCAACATTTTGCCGACAATCAACGGTACCTTGGTGTTTGAAATTCATTCCCATTTCTTGCATGTGACCTAAGCATGCACCCAAGGACACAGATTTGGTTTTCAACCAATTTATATGCACTAGAGCATGTGCATGTAGTTCGAATTTGAATTATGCACATAAATGCATTGAAAACTTAGTTAATGCATAAAAATGTCAAAACGAACACCGAAAATCACAAAAATTGACACAACACTCCTTTTGTTCTATGTTGACACGAGAAAAAAATTGAAAGCAATAAGAGGCAATGGATATCGTTTCGTCCCCAAAGGTGGGACGTTCCCTACCGAAACCTCATGCTTGTTGTGAGAAGCTCCGGTTTGTGAGAAGCATATACCCAAACCTGCCCCAAATGGGATAAAAAAATTACCATGGCATGTTGATGCCGCTCCATGATAGCATGCCAAGTTTCATGAATTTCAGACAAGTTTTGGATTTACTAGAATTTAAAAACCAGGCATCTCAATGTTTTGCCGCAATCAACGGTGCCCTGGTGTTTGAAATTCATTCCCATTTCTTGAATGGGACCTAAGCATGCACCCAAGGACACAGATTTGATTTTTCAAAAAATTTATATGCATTGGAGCATGTGCATGTAGTTCAAATTTGAATTATGCACGTAAATGCATTGAAAACTCAGTTAATGCATAAAAATGTCCAAACGAACCCCGAAAAATCACAAAAATTGACACAACACTCCTGTTGTTCTATGTTGACACGAGAAAATTTTCGGAAGCAATAAGAGGCAATGGATATCGTTTCGTCCCCAAAGGTGGGACGTTCCCTACCGAAACCATCCCGATTGTTGTGAGAAGCTCTGATTTGTGAGAAGCATATACCCAAACCTGCCCCAAATGGGACAGAAATTTTACCACGGCATGTTGATGCCGCTCCATGATAGAATGCCAAGTTTCATGAATTTCAGACGAGTTTGGATTTATTAGAATTTAAAATTAAAGTATCTCAATGTTTTGGCGGCAATCAACGGTGCCCTGGTGTTTGAAGTTCATTCCCATTTCTTGCATGGGACCTAAGCATGCACTCAAGGACACAGATTTGATTTTTCAACCAATTTATATGCACTGGAGCATCTGCATGTAGTTCAAATTTGAATCATGCACATAAATGCATTGAAAACTCAGTTAATGCATAAAATGTCCAAACGAACCCCGAAAAATCACAAAGATTGACACAACACTCCTGTTGTTCTATTTTGACACGAGAAAAAATTTGAAAGCAATAAGAGGCAATGGATATCGTTTCGTCCCCAAACGTGGGACGTTCCCTACCGAAACCATCATGCTTGTTGTGAGAAGCTCTGGTTTATGAGAAGCATATACCCAAACCTGCCCCAAATAGGACAAAAAATTTACCACGACATGTTGATGCCGCTCCATGATAGCATGCCAAGTTTCATGAATTTCAGATGAGTTTTGGATTTACTAGAATTTTAAAACCAGGCCTCTCAATATTTTGCCGGCAATCAACGGTGCACTGGTGTTTGAAATTCATTCCCATTTCTTGCAAGGGACCTAAGCATGCACCCAAGGACACAGTTTTGATTTTTCAACCAATTTATATGCACTGGAACATGTGCATGTAGTTAAAATTTGAATTATGCACATAAATGCAATAAAAACTCGGTTAATGCAGAAAAATGTCCAAACAAACCCCGAAAAATCACAAAAATTGACACAACACTCCTGTTGTTCTATGTTGAAACGAGAAAAAATTTGGAAGCAATAAGAGGCAATGGATATCGTTTCATCCCCAAAGGTGGGACGTTCCCTACCGAAACCACCCTGCTTGTTGTGAGAAGCTCTGGTTTGTGAGAAGCATATACCCAAACCTGCCCCAAATGGGACAAAAATTTTACCACGGCATGTTGATGCCGCTCCTTGATAGCATGCCAAGTTTCATGAATTTTAGAGGAGTTTTGGATTTACTAGAATTTAGAAACTAGGTATCTCAATATTTGCGGCCGAGTGACGGTGGCAGGGTATTTGACATTCATTCCCATCTCTGTCATGGGACCTAAGCAGGCAACCAAGGACACGGATTTGAATTTTCAACTAATTAATATGCATTAGAGCATGTGCCTGTAGTTCAAATTTGAATGATGCACATGAATGCATAGAAAATTCAGTTAATGTATAAAAATGTCCAAGCGAACCCTGAAAAATCACAAAAATTGACACAACACTCCTGTTGTTCTTTGTTGACACTAGGAAAATTTTGAAATCGAGAAGAGCCAACGGATATCATTTCGACCAGAAAGGTGAAACGTTCCCTACTGAAACCATCACACTTGTTGTGAGAAGCTCTGGTTTATGAGAAGCTTATACCCAAACCTGCCCCAAATGGGACATAATTTTTACCACAACATGTTGATGCCGCTCCATGATAGCATGCCAAGTTTCATGAATTTCGGACGAATTTTGGATTTACTAGAATTACAAAAGCAAGTACATCGATGTTTGCCGGAGAGCGAATTTCATCCCCATTTCTTGCATGGGAGATAAGCATAAACCCATGGACACATATATGATTTTACAACCCATGTTGATGCACCTGAGCATGTGCATGTAGTTTAATTTTGAATTGTGCACCTGAAATGGCTAGAAAACCAATTTAATGTATAAAATGTTCAAACGAACCCTGAATAATTCCAATTCTTTTACGACACACATATAGTTGCATGTTCACTCCAGATAAAAGGTCTAGCAATTCAAACACTGTCCATTTCCGCTGTGACCCCATTATGTAATTCAAATCAAGATGAAAAATCAAGTAGATCGCACAAAGTTTATTATCACCAACCGTGTGTGATGCAGCAAAAAATATCCTGGAGCACCGTTGGTGTATAGCACACATATGGCTTACGCGATAAGGTGCGTCGGCTACAGTCCACAGCCGGCGTCTCAAGCACACCAGCTCGCTCCCAAAATATCATTTCACTGTTCAATCGTCGCCGGTGAAAGATGGGCACGTGGACCCATGTCGTGAGGGCAACTTCGGTGGCCCACTCCGGCGAGAGTGCGGCCGCAGCCGCCATGCGCGTGCCAAAATGGTGCATGAGTGTGGCCGCAATCTGCAACCGGGCGGCAAAGGCAGCCCAAACGGCCGCTGTTGCTTCTTAGGTGGCGGCAGCAACATCTGCCTCGGGGATAGCATCTGGCGAGAGTGGCACAACAGCTGTCCATTCCGCAGAGGCGGCCTTATCCCTGATGGAGGCCGCCCACGACCATGTCGAGGCCGCCCACGCCCAGCTCCTGGCGGTCACCGCACAAATCGAACAAAGCTTCTCCGACAACGGTCGGCAACCCACGGCCGAAGAGCTACCAATTGCAGAGAGCGTTCGAGCAGCCGTCCGTTCCTCCGCCGCATACCTTGCGACGATGGAGCCCGTCCAAGCCCAGATCGCGTCCGCCCACACCTAGCTCATGTCGGCCTTTTCCAAAGAGATGGCAGACGCGGATGTCGAGATGCTTGCCGAGTATGGTGCGATGGATGCCATGGAGCCCCTTCCCCAGGAGACCGTCGGGCGCGAGCTGGACATGGAGGCGGCGGCGGAGATCGACGAGCACCAGCTATAGTAGTACTCTTTGTTTTGCTTAATTAAGAGCACCGATCCTTAATTTGTTAGAGTAATTTTTAGGTCAGCTAGCTCTGTTTAATTGTTGAACTTGCTCGATTAAGAAGTGTGGTGTGCTGTAGTCTCCTTTGTGTACCCAAATTATGCAATGACGTGGATGACCACTATAACCATGGAAATTCAAACCAAAACTTTTGACGTTCAAACTCATCACACACGGGTGAAGCTATCTGAATCGTTTGTGACGTCCACATATCGTACACAGTTCTGAATAAGGGACCGTGTCTGATGAAACTTTGCGCGCCAGTTTTTTAGCTGGAGCGATTCCAAATTTTCGGCTTCTGCAGAAATATCTACCTCCCCGCCCCCTCTCATTTACCAAAAGCCACATTTCCCCCCTTTTCACCTTCCTTTCCAAGTTGAAACCTTCACTCCTTGCTTGCAGCGTCGCCTCCTCGTCGGCGACCCTCCTTCACGCTGCTCGGCCTCGTCTATCCAGGCAGGTAATCCACACCCGACCCCCATCCTCCTCCTCCTTCCACATCTCACATGCCCCGACCACCGGCACGAGCGCGACACCTTCCACCCAAATCACCGACCCCTCCACCAAATAAGTGCCGGCCTAAGCCATGGTGCATGCAGTATAGCCAGGACCTCAAGGAGCATTTGGCAGCGAAGAAGCAAATCGCGGCCGCACGCGCAGATGAGGTCGCGATGGCTGCCATTTGTGCCGACCCCCAGATCTTGGAGGAGCACCTTGCCATTTTCTAGCTACTCCGGTTAAGCATGCTCGGTTTACCCGTTGTGTGTGCTGCTCGTGCCTTTCCTTCACAAATTCTAGTGAATTGTGCTTTCTAATTTTACCATGCAATCTGTTGCTCTAGTGTATATGTTCTACATGTCGTGCAGTGTGGTGCTCACTTATTAACTGTTTTGTTCATTAGTTTTCATCTTCAGTTAACTATTTGGTTCAATTCTACAAATGTGATGTTCAATTCTTCAGGCTGCAATTTTGTATTGTCTTCCATGTGAGAAATAAATCGAATTTATCTTTACAAAATACATGAGAAACGAATACAATTGCTATATTTCAAAGTTGTCAAGCATGCCTGGTTTGGTTATACATTGTGCAATGTGGTGCTCAGTTAACGTTTGGTTCATTTGTGTTGTGGTTCTTTAGCTAACTATTTGGTTCAATTCTGCAATGCGATGTTCAATAGTTGTGGGTGCATTCTATTATTGTATACCATGTCAGGAATAAATTAAATTTGGCTGTAGTAAATACATGAGAACCAAATACAATTGCTACAATTGGCTGTCGTTAAATGTTTGGTTAACTGTCTGATCTTCTATTAGGAGTATGTTATATTGTGCAATGTGGTGCTAAGTTAATGTTTGGTTCATTTGTTGTGGTGTGTAGTTAACTGCTTGGTTCAATTCTGCAATGCGATGTCCAATTTTCGTGGGTAGAATTTAGTATTGTTGTGCATGTGAGGAATAAATCGAATTTGGCTGCACTTAATACATGAGAAACATATATAAGTGCTATATTTCCTAGTTCTTAATTATGCTTTGTTTGGATAAATGGGTTTTCCGTGTGACTTGAATTAATCTGATGAATCTGCAATGTGCTTATTTTTCATCAACATATTTTACTGATAGCATGCGAACCCTTACTTAACCTGATGACTAACTACCTTATATGTGTTGCAGGGAAACAATGGGAAGCACTGAGGTTTACGATCGAGGTTAGCACGTGCATGGTCCGTTCTCTAATAGCACATTATTGTGCAATTGCAGGAACCATTCTAATATTTTGGTTTTTAGCAATTTGGTCTTGCACATGTAGGTCCTGCTGTCAGAGGTTTTGACCCACTGTTCGACCCTTTTTGCATATGGGGAAATGAGTTGTCCATGAATATCAATCAAATCAAGAAACTCAGAAAGATTGTTAGGATAAAGAAATTAGCGACAAAAAACAGCAAGATCTTTGTCTGCACAATGAAGAAGACATCAGTTCACTACAAGATGGTACTAACTATTATACCTTGCCGTTTTTTATTCCTTTGCCCCATTTCCAATATAGAGAAGATATTTATGCACATCCTTGTTTTCAGGCCTTTCCAAAGCAGTTCACTAATGATTACCTCTCAAACCACCTGTATGGTCAGGAGGCGAGGAAGGTTTTCATACAACACCCATGGTTCAATATTGAAGTGTTCCTAAAGAGGACGAAGGACAGATGGTCAATCATCCACAGGCACTGGCCTAAAGTTGCAAAGACCTTCAACATGAATGAAGGCTCAATATTCGCCTTCCGCTTCAGCAGTTTTCCAGATGAGATGCATTTGTCTATATACCATCTATGATGCTAATTTCGAAAGGTTCTACATGTTGCATGTGGAACTTGGTGCTGGTGCAGTTGTGTAATGGGGTAGCTGAGTGCTGAAGCTATATCATGTTGTACTCTGATGTATTTCAATTATGAAATTCTGGTTCCTTAGTATGGAAATGAAATATATTATGTGCTTAATATGAAGGCCAATTAGATTAATAAACGGATTATTAATAATAGGGCAATTAGCCTGCTAATGGCGAATCAGCCTACTAATTGGGTTTTGATATTGCAAATGGTTATTGAAAAAATACCGTGGGCGATGACCTCAGGCAACGCACACAGTTTCTAGGAATAAACCGTGTTGGATCAATGAGCAATCATACACGACTTTCTCTTGAAAACTGTTTGTGTTAGGCCACCTTGCGCAAACGTTTACCACATAAAAACTGTGTGTGATGGATAACCTTTGCCACACAGTTTCTTCTACGGACCGTGTGTGATACCTCAGCGCACACATCACCTCCCCACCGTCTCCTAAATCGTTAACGCCGATGTCCGAGGCCTCGCCATCATCCTCCGTGCACTTTGGTGCATTTGCCGCGGCGCCGCCCTCTCGCGTTGTCAACATGGTCAACAAACAAGAGGAATTGGCAGAGGACTGCACGTGGAGAGGATGACAGTAGGGGCCCACCATGTCCATGGCCGGACGCAAGGAAGTTCCTCATTTTTTGTTATATATACTCCATTGTCAGCGTATGGAAAAATAAAATGCTTCCTGCTAGTGGTTTCCTGACATTTGAAACCCACAACATTGTCAGCGTATATAGTCAATAGACAAGAGAACAACACAAGATCGGCTGACACCTGGGACGTAGCTGCTCGAGCAGTATTTCTTTGTTATTGTTGAGACGGAGCAGGGTTTCAACAAAGCTGTGGCCTGTCTAGCCCAGGCTTATATTTTATGTTCACCACATGACCAGCCTAGCTATTTTTTCTTTGTGAAAATGAGCCCAATTTATTTTTTCTGAAGAATACCCAATCCAGGCCTACTTATTTTTCTACGCCCTGATGGGCTGCAACTCTTTCAAGACGCGTGCAAATCTTGAAAGTAATATGAAATGGGCTATAAATATAAAAACAGATGACAAATTGGCAATTACTTTATAATTTCTAATTTTTTTCACATTTTCATATTCCAATTTCACTGGGCTTTAACCTAATTTAAATATATCTTCAAAGTACTTTAAATCAGGTTCGACATTTCGGTATTAAAAATAGTTTGGAACCCACAGAAATATGCGAAATTTTGTTTAAATTTTTAACCCTGCCCCTGGCCAACAAAAAACGACTGCAATAAATTGCATCAAAAGTTGCAATGAGCTATATATAAATTATGAAAAAATAGGGAATGGTCTGACTTGTGGGCCTATTAAGTTGACGCGTATGCAAGATATATTTTACTTATTATATACGAGACCAAACGATTCTAGCAGATGTAACCGTTGGATGTCAATCCAACGGCTGTCGTGTTTCTTCAATCTCTGATCTTCTTGCTCCAGCCGCCAAATCCAGCGCCGGCGGGACCGCCTGCTCCCGCCTTCCGTGGCCGGATGTGCTGCCGCGCAGGCCTCACCGCCCCCTACTACTCCCACCGCTGGCCAGGCCATCCCTCTACTCACCCACATCCCTCCACTGTTGTGGCTTTGCCGCCTCCGGGTTATTCCCTTCCTGGGTCTCGCCGCCGTCCATCGCGCTGGTGTTCTCGGAACGGCATGGTCAACGTTGTCAACAAACGACAACATCGGAAGAGGGATGTACAAGGAGAGGCTGACTGTTGGGACCCACATGGTCCATGGCCGCACGCAAGCAAGTACCTCCTTATTACGCCAAAAAGAATGAATACTCCCGCTAACAGCTCGGACCCACCAGCTATATCTTCGCACGCAAGGAAGTGCGTCCTTATTATGCACAAAAAATGAATACCCCCTGCTAGCTGGGACCCATCTTAGTGGGAGGCTCACTTGTGGGCCTACTAAGTTGACGCGGACGGAGGGCTTTGTCAACTTAGTCAACAAACGATTCTATCACCAGTGACCGTTGGATTGTTAACATCCAACGGTCGCCCTGCTTCTTCAACCTCTGATTTTCTTGCTCCAGCCGTCCAAACCACCGCGTGCTCTTGCCTACCGTGGCCGACTGTGCTGCCGTAGAGGCCTCACCGCCCCCTACTACTCCCACCGCTGGCCAGGCCCTGTGGCAACAGCGGCCTCACACCGCAGCCGAACCAGTGAACCCTCGTACTCCTCTCCGCATGGACATCCACTGCCGCGTCTTCCCCGGCTCCGCGTCGTTCCCTTCCTAGGCCTTGCCGTCGTCCACCGCATTGGTGCTCTCGGCGCGGCATGGTCAATGTGGTCAACGAACGACTTCCATCGGAAGAGTACTATACGTGGAGAGGCTGACAGCTGGGTCCATGGCCGCAGCAAGGAAGTGCCTCCTTATTACGCGCAAAATAATGATTCCTCCACCTAACAGCAGGGACCCACTGAACGGGCCACCGTATTTCGCAAAAAAAACGTTTCCCCCCTGACTGATGGGACCCACCAGCTACATCTTCGCACGCAAGGAAGTGCCTGACATTCGGGACCCACCGGGTCGAAGTGTACGTAGCATTGTCATTCCGGTCCCGAACGTGTACGTACATACGATCGGTCTGTCTGCAGGCTGCAGCGATGAACGTTGCCAAGTAAGGAAGGGCGCGTGTCCTAGTAGAGGCGCACACGTAGCATGTCACGCAGTCCCGTTAATATCGTGTACACATACGTACAGCGGCCAGGGTGCAAGAAAGTAAATACGGCCATGTACATACATACGAGCGGGGTCTCGAACGCCTACTCGCGCATACGTACGGCCAGGGCTCATGTACATGGCTGGGTCGGAATGGATAAACTGCGTCGTTGTCGTGTTCATGGGGAGGCAACAGAATGTGTCGTGTTCATCGGGAGGCAACGGAATACGTCGTGTTCATCGGGAGCGAACCGGATTGGACGGAACAACCGATCGAAACGAGGCGTGGCGTACCGCAAAACGGAGGAAACAGCCTTGTGTTCGACCGGCCACGGTCGAAACGAGATCCTATTCATCGGGACGGAGCTGGCGTACCGCAAAACGGAGGAAACGGACTTCTCTTGGACATCCTACGGTCGAAACGGGGTCCTTTTGATCGGGAGGGGTGTGGCATACCGCAAAACGGAGGAAACGGAATTGTGTTAGAGCGCTACGGTCGAAACGGGGGTACTGTTCATCGAGAGGGGCATGGCGTACTGCAAAACGGGACTCCACGTGATACTGTTCATCTCCACCATCGACAGCCTCCACGGGCTACTGTTCATCCACCGTCGAGCTCCTCCAGCCTCCACCTGCGACTGCTCATCCACGGGCTCCTGTTCATCCAGCCTCCACCGCTCCTCCACCGGCTACTGTTCAACCAGCCCTCTCCACGGGGTCCTGTTCAACAACCCCTCCATGGGCTACTGTTCATCCAACCCTCCACCGGCTACTGTTCATCCAGCCCTCCACCGGCTACTGTTCAACCAGCCATCCACGGGGTCGTCCTCTTCATCCAGCCCTCCACGGGGTCCTGTTCATCCACCGGCTCGACCGATCGGGGTCCTGTTCATCCAGCGGCAACGGCCTCTACAACCACAGGGTCTTGTTCATCCAACTCCCCACCGGGAACTGTTCATCCAAACCCCCCCCCCCCAACAACGCTCACTGCTCATCAAGGGAAGGAGGCAGCAGTGTTCGATCGGCTTCAGTTAGCAGCAGTAGCGAAGGAATCACTCAGGTTCAGTTAACAGCAAGGGATCGATCGCTCGGGTTCAGTAACGTAGCTAGTGTAATCGCTCTGGTTCAGTTAGAGCCAATGCCACGCTCGGATTCAGTTAGAGTGCAACGCTTCGCACACACGCGCATACGTGTACGAGAGAAACACGATCGCTCGGCCCCCGACCACCCACCGTAACCGGGAACTCCCCGATATTTTCCCCGCCCTTGCTTCTACCATGGTTTTTTCCGTCATGGACGGCCCAAAGAATCTCATGCAGCTGCGTATCCGGCCCGCCCAGGACGAAAAGCCCATTTTCTGTCATGATTTTTTGTCATAGAAGTAGGAGCCCACCACATCTATGATGATACTGGGTTTTGTCACAATTATCGTCATAGAAGTGTCATAAGCATGACATAATTTTTTTCGTTCGGCCCAAAATGTCACGGATATGTCGTTTTTTTTGTAGTGAGTGCAGGGACGCACCCACATCAATGCACATGGCTTCAGTTGCTTTCTAGAACTCTTGCTCGCTGGTTTCTTCCTCATCTTCTTCATCACTCACATCATCCCCTTCTTTCATCTCATGGCCTCTGACAGGCTTCTCTTTTGCTGTGGGGTCTTGCCACGGTGCCCCCCTATACTGGCATGGCCTTTTCCGCCAGCGCCTTCCTGGTCTCTCTCCTTGTCGCGCTTCTCATACTCAGTCTTCTACTTTTTTACAAGTTTCTCAACTTGATGACACTCTTGGAGATCATGGCCCTTAGTGCGGTGGATTTTGCAGTATGGCCCATTAGACTTCCCAGTTTTCTCTACCGCCGCTCCGATCAGGAGAGATATACTTTGGGCCCCTCATGTGATCTGACCAAGATAAGAATGTCCATGCGATTAGGATTATGAGATAATCTGGTTTATGGTCGGCATCACTGGAATGAGAAAGCAGCCGGGATAGCACAAGGATGACAGACTCGCCTTGAGCCCGACGACATATATCGTGTGGTAAAGGGAACAGAAGTGTGATGTACGGGTTCGCCTAACCAGTTTCATCGGACACTTGGAGTCAGCATGCTTTGCTAGAGGCCGCTACTGACTAGCCGAGTCGGATGTGATCTGACTCGCGACCAAGTGAACAAGAACCTAAGGGGTCACGCGCTTAAGGGAAGGAACCAATGAGGCCCGGTCTGACTCCACGAGTTAGAAGTGATCCTACTTGGATTCGGATCCAGCACAAATAGACTTTGGGCTTTAGGATCCATGCGAGGCCCAAGTGTTGAGCCCGCGACGGATGCCTATATAAAGTGGGGGTGCGCCACACTCATGCGGTTGATCGCTTCGGCGCTGTCACTAGGGTTTGCATGTGTTGCGAATAGCCACCACCACTCGCTACCGACTTTGTGATCGGACCTAGCAGTCCGCCGCACGGTGTTCTTCCTGCTCAATTGGATACCGTTAGAGGCGATGCACCTGCGCCGCTCCGGCGAACTTGTACGTGGGATCCGACGACCGGCTGTTCGAGGGAGATCGGACGAGGAGGAGACGATCCACGTGGACTCGCTGCCCCAACTCTTCTTCCGCTGCATGGCACTGGGCGTCTAGTGGTAACGATTTGTGATCCATCTCCTGTAGTACGTTCTTCGTTGTTCTGCGTGTAGGAAAATTTTATTTACAGTCGACGCACCCTACCGTAGAACCCAACAGTGGTATCAGAGCCTCTGCTATAGGATTTGGATTCAGATCATATGCATATTAGGTATGTGGAGGCGGCAGATGAGATCTCTTGTCGTTTATGAGATCGGCTGTGCGCACGGTTGATGAGATCAACTGCACATGGGGATCGATGGGGCTATGCTTGCTGTCAATCGGGATCGATGAGGTCGTGACACAACATACCCCTACCTGTTGGTATCCGTCATCGGGGTTAACAGTGAAACATAAATCTGAATCGGATTCGCGATGAACGATGAGATCGGTCAGATCAGAAAATTCGGCTTGAACGGTGTGCATATGCGATCTGTGATCTCCGAAAACATAGACGATTACTCAAACCGGTAGAATGTGATTCTATGCATAACTTTATTTTGCAGGGTTTGATGTGAATAGTATAGTTCATGTGTATGTGATGCATGTGTGTAAATTATGATGGCCTGCGTGTCATGTTTGTCATCTGGCAGGAGCCAAAGTGCTGTCATTATATTGTATAACGACATGTGTGTTGACTTGTGACTCTATGTAAAATTCATTACTAGCTGTAGTAGTTGGATAATAGAGATCAGGTTGGTGGCTTGGCGTCTCGGCGTGAAAAACAAGATGGAGGTCCTAGATGGTCATCGGAGTCGGAGCCCACCTGGAAGAACACCCATGAAGGAGCCATACTATTTCACAATATATGTTTATTTGTGATTGTTATGCTTCTTGTTTTCTATTGTATGGTAGAAAGATCCCTCCTTAATATCAAGCAATTTGCCATTCCCGATGTTGCACCTTCGCACGTCAAGTACATCTAGTAGTGGGCTCATAAAATTGGGGTGCTGCTAGGTTTCCTTGAACTGAAGGGTTCGTGTCGGACACGGACATGCACTGCATCATGTTATCTTGACAAGGCTATCAAAACGGTTTTGGGCTTTGTGGCAAAGAAGGTTGGGGGCCGGGGTATGAGATACCTTCCCGACCGACAGGAGTCATATATAGATACGATTAGCAAGGAGTTGCTTACATGATAGGCATGTTGTCTAGCAGTGATGCTGAAGCTCACTAGTCGCATGTGCTAATCGGATCCTCAATCACTGAGAGTTTGCGGAGGGATGCAAACTTTAGTGGGAGTATTTATATTTAAGGCTTGAAATACTCTACATAAACACTTTGCTTAGTGATTGCATATTTTCTATTGAAGATCAATGGCTCCACCTGCTCAACCCAACTTTGCATTGAAATCAATTCTGGAAAAGGATAAACTGAATGGAACAAACTTTACCACCTGGTAGAGAAATCCGAGAATTGTTCTCAAGCACGATAAAAGGAACATGTTCTAGAGGATCCACTTCCAAAGGAACCTGTAGATAATGATAATGCCCCAACTAAGAATGCCTACCAAAAACTCGTTGATCAATCAACGGAGATCAGTTGTCTGATGCTGGCTTGTATGGAGCCCGATTTGCAACAGCATTTCAAAAATGTTGAGGCTTACGATATGATCGAGAGTCTCAAGAGCATGTTTCAGACACAAGCTAGGACCGAAAGGTTCAACGTCTGGCGATCCTTGATGGATTGCAAGTTGAATGAAGGTGATCACCGAGCCCACATGTGATCAAGATGATCGGATATGTGCAAGCTTTGGATCAGTTTGGCTTCCCGCTCTTGGATGAGCTGGCTACTGGTGCAGTTCTGGGTTCTCTTCTGGCCAGCTATTGGACGTTCATCTTGAACTATCGTATGCATGGCATGGATAAGAAGCTCACTGAATTGCATGGGATTCTTAAAGTGGCAAAGCATGATATTAAGAAAGGCACACATCAAGTGTTGATGGTGCAGAAAATCGACGAAGTTCAAGAAGAGTTGGTCCAAGAAAAAGGCTAAGGCAAAGGGCACGGAGACGGTGACCTCCGCCGCTACGCCGAAGTCTGGACCAGACTCGAAGACCATTTGCTATCATTGCAAGGAGACCAGTCACTTGAAGAGGAAGTATAGCAAGTGTCTTGCAGAGCATGGCAAGAAGGCCGGAAATGCTTCTTCAGGCAAAGGTACACTTGTTGCATATGTTATAGACATTTACCTTGCTGACATACCTAGTAGCTCTTGGGTATTTGATACTGGATCGGTTGTTCATATTTGCAACTCGATGCAGGGGCTGGTAAGAACTAGGCTTGTGGCACAAGGGGAGATTGACATGAGGATCGGCAACAAAGCAAGAGTTGCTGCGTTGGAGGTCGGCACGATGCAGCTCCAGCTTCCTTCTGGACTTATTTTGGAATTGAATAATTGTTATTACATTCCTGCACTTAGTCGGAACATTATTTCTGCCGCATGCTTGATGAGTCAGGGTTATGAATTCAATTTAAAGGACAATGGTTGTCCGTTTTATTTGAATGGTATGTTCCACGGCTAAGCACCCATTGTTGATGGGCTATTTATATTGAATCTAGAACAGGAACCGGTCTATAATGTGAATGTCAAGAGGCATAAGCCAAATGAGATAAATCTAACATACTTCTGCCATTGTCGGCTTGGACACATCAGTCTGAAACGCATGAAGAAGATCCATGATGATGGGCTCCTAACTTTGTCCGACTTTGAGTCATTCGAGACATGCGAATCATGCTTGCTCGGTAAGATGACTAAGTCGCCTTTCGCAAAGAGTTGCGAGAGGGCGTCCGAGCTGTTGGAACTTATACATAATGATGTGTGTGGTCCAATGAGCACAACTACCAGAGGAGGCCATCAGTACTTCGTGACTTTTACCGACGACTTGAGTAGATATGGATATATCTATTTGATGAGGCACAAGTCGGAAACTTTCGAAAAGTTCACAGAGTTTCAGAACGAGGTTGAAAATCAGCTCGGCAAGACTATAAAAGTTATATGATCAGATCGTGGAGGTGAATACATGAGCCAGGAGTTTGATGATCATCTGAAAATACGAGGTATAGTACCTGGGCTCACACCTCCGGGCACGCCATAGAGAAACGACGTCTCGGGACGGAGGAATAGGACCTTGTTGGACATGGTCCGGTGAATGATGAGAAAATCGGATTTACACTACAAAAAAAAAACTCTTCCATGATGATACATGTTTGTCACAGTAGGTCACGTTTTCTGTCATGCATGTACATCCATGACAAATTTATGACAGAATCAAGATAGTCATACATGTGATGTCGTAGAAGTGTTCCATGACATTACCAAAATTATCATCACGGAAGTGTCCACTTCCATGACGATAAATCGCGCGTCACAGAAGTGCTTTCGTCAAGGGTGACCGACACGTGGCATCCACCGTAACGCTGTTAAGCTATCGGGTCCGGTTTTGGATCCGATAACCCGTTAACAGCCCCGACCAATGGGGATTTTCCACGTGTAAAATCATCATTGGCTGGAGGGAACACGTGTCGGCTCGCCGTTGGGATAGATGTCATCCACTCTTTGGACCCAAAGCACCTATGATACGTCGACACGTGGCACGGCCCAACAGAGGCCCATTCTTGTGAAAAGGCCGGCCCATTTGACTTGGTTAAAAGGTGGCAGGCCAGCCCACGGCAAGCCTGTTAACGGCTTGTTCGCATATAGCCCATTTACAGCCCGCTAACCCAGGGCCTGTTTATGGCCTATCCAAATTAGGCCTAGTAGCGTCATCTGGGCCATCTAAATAATTCCAGCCCGTTTTGACTTCCGGCCCATGTATGGCCCATGACGTCTTTCAGCCCATATGAGGCCCTTAGTAACCCTCGGCCCATTAACGACTCGTGGTAAAACTGGCCCGTAATGAACAGTGTATCACTTTATACCCATTAACGGCCCATTATACCGTTGGGCCGTTTCCAGCCCATGTTATCTTTCGGCCTTCTCAGGGCCCATTTATTCTTGGGCTCATTTCCAGCATTCGTTTACTTACGGCCCGTTACAGGCCTTTTCTGCTTGTGGGCCAAATTCTGCCCGTGGATACAGTCGGCCCATTTGTGGCCCGTTAATATGTTGGGCCATTTTCGTAGCATCATCAAATACGGCTGATTAACGACCTGTTATGGTCAACCCATAAAATGTACGATTTCCACTCTAGCCCATTTACGGCCCCTTATACGGCCCGTACAAGGCCCATAGATGAAACGACCCGTAGAAGGCCCATTGACCCGACGGCCCACAGAAGGCCCATTGAGCCGACGGCCCATAGAAGGCCCATGGATCCGCTGGCCCATGGAAGGCCCATCGATCCGACAGTCGATAGAAGGCCCACGGATCCGACAACCCATAGAAGGCCCATGAATCCGACGACCACAGAAGGCCAGGGATCGTCCGTCCCGTAGATGGCCCATGGAACGTATGGCCTGTGGAGGGCCATGGTCACTACAACATTTGGGCGAGTTGGCCCCCGTTTGAACGATATAGCATATTCAAAGAATTATCCTACTCTATACTATCACTCTAAAAAACATACACTTATATACAATAAAGAGACTAAGGCATAGAAACTTAGAATAATCCTACACTATACAATAAAGAAATTACAGCCGATTATACCCACTGGGAATTATGGTTCGGCACCAGTGATAATAAAGCATACACAAACAACAAACTACATACACTGGGCAAATACCGCTCATACATCATGGACGCGCATCAACATAACTTACCATTTGAACTATAATCTCTTCAGAAAATAGGATTGGCCGGATTTAGATAGCACAAATTTCAGTCTGCAAAATCTCCAATTCCTTCGTTGTTACCTCAGTGTCTTGTTTCATTTTTTGACTTCTGCATCTAATACCTGCATGTCCAGTCTCAACTTGTAGATTGTACTTCAGAATCATGTACATGTTGTCTTGCCACCTCTAGTTGATGCTCGAGAACATCAGCACATTCCAATTCCAATCCATAATCATTCGGTAACGGCCATGCCGCACTACTCGCAGATCTTTGTGTTGATGTCACTTCATCCTAAAATGTTTCTGTAAGTACACATGACTAGGGCAAAAATATATTTACAACAGTGAAGCGAGCAAGACAGACTATTTTGTACATGGCAAAACAGGACTAACAATAATGTTACACGTCATGAAGCATAAGCCGGTGATATTTTAAAAATTATAAAAAAGGTAGTCTGTGCAGCCTGCATACAGAAATCTCTCTTAGCTCGCCAGAGGAGCATGATGTTGGGGCCCAATCCAAAGCATAGACAAGTTACAAATTTAGACAACACGTTGCATAGAAGTAAGCAAGCAGTTGGCCATTCTGTAGCTCAATTAAAGTCTTAGGGAGCATAATGAACAGCAGAGGATTTCATACAAACATACTACATCAAGCAAAACTATGCAATCATTAGCCTAGTATAAACTAGATTATGAGCCTCATTCAATAATAGTTGGTTAATAGACTTCGAAGCTTCAGGCACACTTCGGCAGAGTAATTAAATGGTAAGGCCTTTAATTATGTCAACTAATAGTTATACAAGTACCCAACATCAGGCATCATTCTTTGGGCATCTCATTTGAGGACAAATAAAGCAATTGAAAAGAGCAAATTAACTATGCCTGAAACAAACAAGGAATTGAACTGTTGAGTTGGATACAGTGACTTACCTTAACAGGTTGAAGAGGCTCAGGAAGCTCCTACTTCTCTTGCAAGGCTCCTTCCTAACATCTTGTACTTGGAAATCCTTAATCTTATCTTCATTGCACCCCCTCTGCAAGGTGACACAAACTAGTTACTCGTCTCCTTGGAAGATAAATATGCATACTTTCCAGTCTGTGAACACAAAGGGATGAGATTATAACAAAACAACACCACATAATGAAACATGCGGCATCTCTTGCACTTGCACACAATGAAATGAGCATTTACTATGTCTGCACTATGTAAAAACTAGGCATACCTTCGAACTGGATCTCCGGGTACTCTTGGAGAGCCTACTTTAGTGTAAAGCCAAACCTTTATGTCACCTATGAGTTAGAAGAGGCCCCACTACAGCAGCCCTTAGTGTTTAAATCGTTGGCAAGCTCTGTTAGAGTGTTAGGTCAAGAACAACAAGTAATCAAAGCAAACAATCCTAGTATGGCTGGCTGATGCAAACAAGCAATTGAACAGATGTCTGAGCAAATCTTACATATCAAGAAAAGAAGCAAAGAAGGAGGCTTAAAGACCATCACTTGACTGACCAGATTTAAGGGGCATTTAAACATCATGTGCAACATATGAACTAACATAAACATTGCATATTCCAGATTCTACAATGGAATGCACATGTATTAGGTTATGCCATGTATGATGATGCCTTAATGTACACTATAGCAGCCAGGAGTGATTCATCATTGCACGCACAATTGAATTGCAGGTTAAGGGCCAGTTCTATTCTGCCTTTTCAGGGCTTATTGTCAAAATAAGCCATAAAAGATGTAAGGAAGTCATTTTGAGTTATGGGCTTGGGCTTAACTAATTTCGCTTTGGTGGGGGGTGTTTCGGGTAGAACCTCACTAAAAATTGAAGGGAAGGGGAATAGTGAAATGACTCTGTTGTCTGCCTATATTACACTCAAAATGCAACTGGTGACGCCCGCGTCACACCTCACCCTCAAGTAAAAACAAACACGCAAGCGTTCATTGCCCTGCCTGCTTGCATCTCCTCTCCCCTTTTCCTCTACCTCGATCCCCTGCCTGCAGCACTAGGGTTCCTCCAGCAAGCCGTCGCCACTGGTCCCATCTGCCCTGGTCCTCGACGATGCTCTGTCCAGCTAGGCAACATGGTCGGCGGGTAGGGGCAAATCTCCCTGGCTGCTCCTCCCTCTGGTGCCGCCCCTCATTCTCATGGTCTCCAGCAGCTGCTCCACTGTGGTTCATCCAACGCACTACTCCGACAGGCGCTGCACAACTACGCCTGATGCCACACTGCGGCATAAGGCACCTTATTCCCCCTCCCCACCTCCCAGGCCGTGGCCTTGAGGTGCTGTTGAAGGATGAGCTCATCCAACAAGGTGAGGATATCCTCTGATTTTTTGCCAAATTTTCATTCTGATACACTATACGATGAATTGCTATGAGCTGCTTCTGCTGCTGCTATATGATGCATTGCTATGAGCTGCTCCTCCTACTGCTATATGAGGAATTGCTATGAGTTGCTGCTGCTATATGATGAATTGCTATGAGCTGCTGCTGCTATATGATGAATTGCTATGAGCTTCTGCTGCTATATGATGAGTTGCTATAAGCTGCTCCTGCTGCTGCTGTATGATGAATTGCTCTGAGCTGCTCCTGTTGATGCTATATGATGAATTTCTAGGAGCTGCTCCTGCTGCTACTATATGATGAATTGCTATGAGCTGCTCCTATTGCTGCTATATGATGAATTGCTATGAGCTGCTGCTAGTATATGATGAATTGCACACTGCTGCTGCTGTATGATGAGTTGCTATGAGCTGCTGCTGCTATATGATGCTCTCAGGTGGTGCTGCTATATGATAATAACCAGCCACTTGGACCATCGAATTTCAATAAATAATTGTTCTTCATTTAAATGTGGGTCATGCGTTTTTCGTTTAAATTAGGCAATGGGATCTCTATGGAAAACATTGACCAAAGTAGATTGTGCCAAGTAGATGGTATCTTTGTATTTGCATTTTGAGCAAATAGTGATGGTCTGTTTTCCTATCATATTAATTACTGCACTGGGTTCAATTTGTGATGTTTGCAAGTCAAATTAATTTTCATATGGGCAGCAAAATGAAAAAATATAATGCAATCTAGACTTTTCACTTATCATACCGAAGATAAGCTGAAAACGCAATGAAAAGAACTGGTTGGCTTATTACATGGAGCTTATATTCACAGGTGCTTATTTTCTTAGGATAACTCGTAATAACTGTCCCTAAGAAACTTGGCCAATATAACTGACATACAAATAACATGTCACGATGATTGCAATGGAGGAGTGATGTACCATAGCACACTGTATAGGCTCACCGTTGGCTCTCCTTTTTTTGCGATGTTCCATGAAATGGCGACATACATGTTGTACTTTTTCATTGTGTAACCCAATCTGCAAGTTGGCGCGGCTAATTTCAGACATCTCTACATGATAATACATTGCGTATCCCTTGCGCATATTTAAACCACCAATTAATGATTGTGTGCATAGCATAAACTAGCCATGACTCTGTGTGCTGGACTAGCAGGCACTCTAAGGGAGCCTAATGTAGTGTACTGGAATTCCTACATGCCACCTATGATTTTGTGTAATGTACTGCCTCTGTTCCTAAATATATGTCTATGTAGAGATTCCAGTATGGACCACATACAGATGTATATAGATGCATTTTCGAGTGTAGATTCACATATTTTGCTCCGTATGTAGCCTATAGTGGAATCTCTAGAAAGACATATATTTAGGAACGGAGGTACGAGGTAGTATCATGTATGACATCTACATATCTAATTTAGCAGCCAGTAGTAGCACTCATTGTCTGCACAAAGGGATTACTGGTCGAAAATCCTAGCAAAGCACGCTGGCAGGCACAGAACAATACAAGAGAAGGAGACACGCTTACAAGATCATAGCAATGCATCGGTCCAGGATCTTGGTTGGCCAAGCTGTTAGATCCAGAAGAAACATCGTCCTTGTAGTTTTTGCCAGCTGCATAACAGGTAACAGCGACCTGTTAGTATATTTGAAGTACATCGGGCAGGTGATGCTGGACGGGTTTAAAGGTGACAAGTACCTAGGCCGTGGCGGGTGCTTGGCATCTTGCCAGACGGTGGGAATCAGGTTAGAAACATCAAGGGTGATGACACTGCGCTGGCTATCGGGGTCTGGTAAGGAGATCTAGAACCGTCGAGTAGGGTGTTTGTGGAGCGGCTCCGGTAGGGTGGACTCCGGTGTGGGCGAAGCGGATCTGTGGCCGTGGACGAGGGCGTAGGTGAAGCTGCTCCGGTGGTTGGGTTAAGGATGGTGTCGACGATGCGGATCTGCGGCCGTGGATGGGGCGTCAGAAGCTGCTCCGGTAGGTTGGATGAGGGTGCGTGGAAGCGGATCTGAGGCCGTGGACTTGTGAGTTGGCAAAGCGGCCCCGGTAGGGTTGAAAATGGTATAGGTGAAGCTACTCCGGTGGGGTTGACGATGTTGTCGGCGAAGCGGCTCCGGTAGGGTTGAGGAAGGTGTCAGCGAAGAGGATCAGAGGCCATCGACGGGGGGGGGGGGGGGGAGGGTGTGGACGAAGCGTCTCCGGTGGGGAGTACGAATGAGCCGCTGCAGATGCACTGCGGTTGACGAGAGTACCGGCAAAGCAGATCCGGCGGTATTGTAACTGTTGGTCTCCGTGCACCAAGGACAAAGGGGAAATTTCGCATGCTAAAGACTAAGGTGGCAGAAATTTTAGAAGGAGGCAGGAGATTTTGTCGCCCGAGGGATCGTTCGTATCCAGTTTCAACTAATTTTGGACCGTGCTAGTGGGAAGGTCATGCGAGACTGTGTACACGGGGCACGCGTCAGCAGTTAATAACTGGCGTGTCCACCCCAGAAAAAAAGACAATAACTCGGGATGATGCGCCGATAACTTGGATGTTGACACGGGCGCGGCCAATCGTACGGATGTAGTGGCGTGTTCACAAAAAAGGGATCAAACGCTCAACCTATGTATTTCTCATGTAAATAGATAATTTAGTGCAATTGGTTATTTACTTTAAACATAATGCATTGACGTGTTAGTGTAGAGGCGCACAAAAAGAAATGGATATTGTAGTCCGCTACTTAAAAGTGTTACCTCATATGATTACATAGCCTCCATTTCATAAATTGCGTACCCGTTGAATTTATATATGAATATTACATATATTACTTCATAATAGAACCTTAAATCATCCAAGACTAATGGTTTTCAATGCAAGAGTAACAATGGTGCATGTACATGATAGCTACATTGGTTGTTTGAAGAAACATCACTGTAACTTTGGCATGCAGAACTGAAAAGGTTTATTTAAATAGAAAAAAAATGTGATATGTGAGTGTCCAATCTTTATAGCGTTGAATTGATATTGTACCTTTGGCCACGATACGAAGTAGATATTGATTTATGTTCAAGCGATGCACGGTCACGATCGCTAGATAGTGATACGTGAATGAATTGTGCAATATCTCTCACACACATACATATCTCATTTCCCTGTGGTCATCGGAATCACACACGCGCACTTCATGTATTTCTCTCCCTCCGTCAAGGTTAGAATTCGTCTTTCTACCCCGGCCTACAAGTCTCTCACACAGAAATACACACGCTCGCTCTGTCGAACACGCCCACCCCTTTAATTCCGCCCACCCACAGCCACTAATGTCTCAAAGTATAATAATGTCTCTCACACATATGCCTAAGGTTAACTCGAGTTCCGGAACCATATGAATACATACAATGGGATTCCAACAGAGCACCTTTTGTTTTGAGATTTCGCTCTCTCTCTCTCTCCCCCACACACATTGTTTCTCGCTTCATTTTTTCTGGCACTTGCGTGCACACAATTTTGTTTATCTTTGTGATGCTTTAAGTATGCCTCACACAAATGCTATCTACCAATCCCTTAATATAGCTAGATATGTGTCACACAAACTCCTTCTCCCTACTAGCAAGATGCCCATGCGTTGCACCGAACATCAAGATGCATTTGTATGAGTAGTTTATCTTGTGGGAGAAAAGGATGAACGAGGGAATGCCTTATTTGTAAATGCGGAGAGGGGTGTGGGTATCTTTTTGCAAAATTGCCACAGTTTCCTTCCTATCCGTCGGGTATAAATCGGATGGCCCATATTGCAGGATGGCAGGAACACCATCATCACCAACTCTGTTTTTTATAAGAGCAGGGATATGTAAGTGTCACTGCCCCCCCCCCAGCCCCCCTGACACACACACACCCACACAACCACAAACACACACTTCCCAACACCGAAGGAGTAGGGTGACACCTCGATCTTGATACTAATCTATCGACTGGCTTCTCTCTCAAACACACACACACACGCACACACTACCCAACACCGAAGGAGTAGGGCGGCACCTCGATCTTGATAGTAATCTATCTACTCCTCTTTCAAACACACACACACACACATACACACACACTCGCTAGTTGTGCCTCAGTGCCTACCGCGCACACTCTCGATACGTCTTTCTCTCCCTCCCCACCCCAACAATGACAGCAGAAGGGTGACAACTCAATCTGATCGTAATCTGTCAATTGGTTTCTCTCTTGAACATTGTGTCTCTGTGCCTCGCTCAGTAGCCCCCTCGATATCTAGACTTCTCACACACGCACAGCTGTAGTGACGATGACGCTGAACCCAGTGTGCCTCGTTTTTACCGGCCTCATGTGATAGTTTTCACCCTGTTTTCTGTTAATTAACAAGGCAACCTTTTCTTTGTTACTACTAGTGAATCCGAAATCATTCGGGGCAGACATAAAATATATCACTTCAACCCAATTATCACAGTAACTATTTTAAAAGAAACTAGCTAGATGCCCGTGCGTTGCACGGAACATCAAGATGAATTTGTATGAGTAGTTTATCTTGTGAGAGAAAAGGATGAATGAGGGAAGGCCGTATTTGCGACCATGGAGAGGGGTGTGTTTATATTCTTGCAAAATTGCCATAGTTTTCTTCCTATCCGTTAGATATAAATCCGACAGCCTATATTGCAGGATGGCACGCACACCATCATCACCAACTCTGTTTTCTACTCCCTCCGTTCCTAAATGTTTGTCTTTTTAGAGATTTCAACAAGTGATTACATATGGAGCAAAATGAGTGAATCTACACTCTAAAATATGTCTACATACACATCCGTATGTCGTAGTCCATTTGAAATCTGAAAAGACAAATATTTAGGAACGGACGGAGTATAAGAGTAGACATGGAGATATATCAGCAGCATGGTCTACAACAAAAATGTGTTGGACTGGTTAGCGTCGGATGCTCGCAACGCGATGACATGAGTTCGAATTCTGTCTTTAACTTTAGATTTTTATATTATATATTCCTTATTTAATATATACATCTTTTGCTACTGTACTGACAGTGGAACCCATAGAGTACTTAGAATACAAGATTAAGGATGGACTTATTCTTTTTAACTTTCTGTACGGAGCTGTAGCCACCCTGCAAGTCACGTGTACACTGTACATGTAATTAACTTTTTATAGAGGGACAATCATACACGCAATTAACTCAAATGGATTGGATGTCACTCTATTATTTCCAGCATAAGAGCATCTCCAACGGCATCCCGCAAATTTCCTCCCGTTTCCCTCCGGGGAGGACGACATCAAACGCCAGCAGCATACATTTTCACAACTCTAACCAACCAGATGAAATTCGTGCAAACACGGACTGATTTCATATAAGCATGAAGGATTTCGTATAAAAAGCCGGATCTTCATATAAACATGATGGATTTCATTACACTTACATGAACTAAGCGGTGCCAATCCGGCTATCTTGGTATAATTAATACTCCCTCCGTCTGGAAATACTCGTCCTAGAAATGGATGTATCTAGACTTATTTTAGTTATAGATACATACAATTTATCCATTCTTAGAACAAAAATTTCCCTCCAGCTGGAGAGGGAGTACATAATCTAAATGGCCGCCCGCGGATCCCTTTGTCTTCCTCATGTCCGGCAAACACTTTGCAGGGTCGACGAAGGTCCTCGAAAGAGACGAAGAAGCAAAGAAACCACCTGAATGCGCAGTCGTCGCCTCGGCGGTGGCCTTCATGGGACCCAAGTGGCGGCAGCCTCCCGTGTTCTACTTCTCCTCGATGATGGCGGCGGACACGGAGAAGCTGGCCACCGACTCATCGATGTCCATGCACCGGCTTCTGTCTCTGCCTGCATGGCGCTGCCGCAGGCACGGGAGGCGCGCCCACACACACGGGAGGCGCGGTACGACGTGGTAGCGATGACGCCCGTACCGGTGTGCTCGCCGCCGTGCCGGCATGGAGCAACTCGCCACTCCTCATCGAGCTGAACTGGAGCGGCGAGTTGCTGAACCACGCGCCTGCTTGGGGCGGCAACTGGCTCTGTCGGGCCAAGCGAGGTTGGTGAAGCACCGAGCGGCCTCGCCCGTATCCGGAGGGATCGGCGGGCCACCCAGCCGAGTAATATGCCGGAGAATGGCTCCTCGGAAGCCATCGGAAGAGTGGAGAAAATGGTGAAGGCGGAGATGGGGGAGCGGCGGAGGGGTGCGATTCTTGCCTGCTGTCTGTCTGGCCTCGTGTACATAGAGGGCGGACGGTAGGAGCTTGGCCGGCATCTGGCCTCATTTAAACTGAGGGCGGACGGAAGGAGCTCGGCCGGTGTTGCATTTAATTCCGGCCCGCTCATGAACGGATGTGTGGCCGGAGTAGGTTTCTCGGCTTGCATGCGGGTTTAACGGAGGGGTTTGATGGAGGCGAGGAGGCGTGTTCAGCCGGGCATGCAGCGGGCGGCGCAGTACTATTCGATTTGACAGCGGGCGGCGCAGTTCTCGATACGGCTTTAATGCAGACGAGCGAGGGAGTAGCGGTTCCCGAAATGTTGAACGGCCAAAGCATCCTCCTTCAATTAATGCATGAGGGAAGTAATGGGAGGAGGACCAGGAAAAGAGGCTGCACGATGTGAATGCAGCGCAGTTTGCCCTCATATAAAGGCGCCCCTCCATTCCAATGCATCTCCACATCGTACGCACCTAAGCATTTGCCTAAGCACCTACACTAAGCGCAAAAGAGCCCACTCCAGATACATCGCGGCGATGAGCGCGAGCGGCCAGTGGCTGTGCCAGATGGTCCACGACGTTGGCCTGCGGCATGGCGTCGAGGATCGTCTCCAGACGGTGTTGGAGACCGGCTGGTGGATGGCCGCCGTCGACGCCAACTACGAATCTCAGTTGGACCAGATGATCGTTGCCACCACCAACAAGTTCACCGTCCTCAAGAAGCTCGCGGACGACATCGCCGTACTCCTCCAGCCTGCGCGCCCGGGCTCCTCATTGCCTGCCACCCTAATCGGCCTCCATGGCCGGAACCTCTTTCAAGCACTGGTGGCCCTACGACTGCCCGCCGACGCCACAAAGAATATCCACCTGGAGGTCGCGCTCGCCGCGAGGCGCCTCGCCCTGCAAGAATTTGTCGAGCTACACATCCACGTGTACGAGCAAATCGTGTACATAGGTATCTACAAGGCCAGTGAGGACACTACGACGTTGGCCTTCCTCAACCGGATGGAAGCCATGGATGCCTTTGCTGAGAAGCACCTCAACCTCGCCACAAAAGCCGTCGCTCCTTAGCCACCGGTCGGTGGCCCGGCGCACTAAGTTGAGGAGGAGGAGGTCGTACGCTGATGGATGCATCTTTCTTCTTGCCTTCTGTAACCACCACTTCGATCGCATCATCATCGTGGCCTTAATTCTTATTGTGGTGTTGCATTCTCGTTCCAGTCAATACCGACATGTGCGATCCCTTTGCTTAATTATATGCATCACTGGAACTAGTACTCCATCCATCAATTTATAAGTTGTGCTTACCTTTTCCATCAACTTCGTGCAACGCGCGGGGATCTTGCTAGAAACACTAGAACATGTCGGACAGCGTGTGACCAAACCGACGATGCGCCAACCTAGCTACTATGTACCCTGCTTATCTAGCGGAAATAGCCCCGCCCTAGCGTTTCCAATCGTTATTTCTATCTATCGATCGTGCCAAGGAGCAGAACCAAAATGTTACAATTTATACATGTTTCTCTACTCCTACTCCTATAAATGACTCAGTTGGTGATGGTGGTGTGTCTGCCATCCGTCGTTTCTGACCATTAGATCTGCATCTAACGGCTGTGAGGTAAGTTGTGGCATTTTTGCAAAAATAGCTCACTTCTCTGCTCCAATTTGCAGAAAACCCCTTATTATCTTGAAAGCAACCACATCCCTCCCTCACCTCATCAAAACAGCCTGAGAAATATATACTCCTATAAAAGACTCCGTTGGTGATGGTGGTGTGTCTGCCATCCGTCGTGTCTGACCATTAGATCTGCATCTAACGGCTGTGAGGTAAGTTGTGGCATTTTCCAACAATAGCCCACTTCTCTGCTCCAATTTGCAGAAAACCCCTTATTAACTTGAAAGCAACCACATCCCTCCCTCACCTCATCAAAACAGCCTGAGAAATATATTTTGAGTGAAAAGTACTCCCTCCATTCCTAAATATTTGTCTTTCTAGAGATTTCAATAAGTGACTACATACGGAGCAAAATGAGTGAATCTACACTTCAAAATATGTCTATATAATCCGTATGTGATAGTCCATTTCAAATCTCTAAAAAGTCAAATATTTAGGAACGGAGGGAGTAATATATTAGGAGTATATCAAAACAAGAGTGATTTCTTTCAAGTTTGTGAACAAGTAACTATTCTACTACTTTGGATCCGTCGCAACGCACGGGCACATTGCTAGTAAAAGGAAAAGGCATGCCGCGTTCGCGTCGCACTCCCCCCCCCCCACACCCGGGAATCGGGAGTACTCCACGGCCCATCCGGCACGACACATAGCTTAGGGAAGGCGTGTTGCCTAGCATTTTCACTTTCATGTGGGACCACCGTTGAGCAAACCGACTATTGGCAAACCGCACCCCGCCCGCCGCCGGGTTGGAAAATAGAAACGAGGGGAAGATCTAGCTGTAGCACGGAAGCCAAGAAATTTGGTGTCAGATGGGGCTCATTGATAGAGTAGGAGCATTCCGTACTACTCTGCTCCTACTAGTACCAAGTTTGTACTATACAACTAGTACTACCACTATACAACTAGTAGGTACGTGCACGGCATAGCGTCGTAGGAACAAAAAACGGGAAGATCTTGTTTTGGGTGATTTATCTTTTTTTCTATCAACGTAGTATGAATAATATGATGTGGGGGGCACCCATGAATGTTATGTGGCTTGGTTGCATGGCTACGAAAGGTTAGAGAAAAATAAATAGATAATGTGTTTAGAGTGCACTCCACTAAACAGATATACTTTGGATCCATTACAACGGGCCGGCACATCTATATCTATACCCCCTATATAGTGTGTGAATAACTTTGAAAGTTGGTCGTTGGATGAAGCCAATCCGACGGTACAAAGATGGCAAATCCGAGCACTACCGGCCGTTGGATATCATCTACATTCCACCAGATTCTGCCACATGTAGAATCTAGAAGACTCCATGGTTGAACTTCATTCATGACTAACTTTGCCACAACTAAGCTTAGGCAAAGTGTGTCTGAAACAAAAAATGTGGCTAACAAAATGGCCACCACAAGTGTGGCAAGATTTGGCAAGAAGTTGAGTCTATGACATGTGGACCATGTAGCTAGAAAAGTGTGGCAAGCCACAAGTGTAGCAATGAACCAAACACATGCCTGGTGTGTTTGGTAGGGTGTACGAAGGATGCATGATCCCAAAAGTTCCCTTCTTGACCCATTTTTGGGTGTTTGGTAGAGTGTATGGAGGGTGCATGAGTCCACACTAGATTAGCACAAATACACTAGAAGCATGCATGAAGAGAGCATACATGAAGAGGGGCGTTGAGTTGAGCATGCATGAAGAGGGAACAACTATGCTAAGACGAGAACGCAACCAAACACACTTGTGGCACGCCTAAGCTTAGGCGTGGCAACCTTAGGCTGCAAACCAAACCATAACTTTGAAAGTTGGTCATTGGATGAAGCCAATCCGACGGTACAAAGATGGCAAATCCGAGCACTACTGGCCGTTGGATATCATCTACATTCCACCAGATTCTGCCACATGTAGAATCTAGAAGAATCCATGGTTGAACTTCATTCATGACTAACTTTGCCACAACTAAGCTTAGGCAAAGTGTGTCTGCCACAAAAAATGTGGCTAACAAAATGGCCACCACAAGTGTGGCAAGATTTGGAAAGAAGTTGAGTCTATGACATGTGGACCATGTAGCTAGAAAAGTGTGGCAAGCCACAAGTGTTGCAATGAACCAAACACATGCCGGCACGCCTAAGATTAGGCGTGGCAACCTTAGGCTGCAAACCAAACCATAACTTTGAAAGTTGGTCGTTGGATGAAGCCAATCCGATGGTACAAAGATGGCAAATCCGAGAACTACTGGCCGTTGGATATCATCTACATTCCATCAGATTTTGCCACATGTAGAATTTAGAAGACTCCACATGTAGAAGCATAATGCACAAACCACCAGAATATCATGCGTGCAATGCACGTGTACCTTACAAGTAGTTGGTAGTAGTAAGAAACAAATTCCGGGTTTGGCACGAGCTCGTACTGCGGGAGCACCACAAGGCCTGCCGCAGGAGTTACATTTCCCTCTCGGGGCCCACGGGACCGAACTTTCAGTGGCTTAGTGCCCGGCCTATGAGTCAATGACATGCGGACCTTAAATGCGGCTGGCCCACATGTCATTCTCATGGTGGTGGTGTGGTTCGTGACTCACTCGTTCGAGATGAACCGGTCGGTGGTGGCGTGGCTGTGGCGAGGGTGCCACAACTGGGCGTTGGGGCGTTACGAGGCGTAGATGGCCACACCAGCAGGTACTACCTGTAGTACATAAGTACTCCAGCTAAGGATTGATGCCTGGGACGAAATGTGTCACAGCCGCTGGATGAAAATTTGATGGTGCGGGACGTGTGGTGTCATGGGTTCGTGCAGCGTCGTGGGAATCGCGTGTGGCTGTGGTAGAAACTTGATGCTCGCCGCATTTAAGGTGGCCCACATGTCATGCACACAAAGGCAGAGGGGCGGTGCGGCCGAGAGGAGTGATGCGCATGTCGGGGGACGTGGTGCCGTGGGTTGGAGCGGCGTCATGGGAATCGCGAGTGGCAGTGGATGAAACGTGATGGTCGCCGTAGTTGAACTTCCATGGACAAGCTGTCATGTCTACGGACACATGCATTGCATACCGATCACTAGAAGGAGTAGTAGAGAAAGCTAGGCGGATAAATAGTTCCTTATAGTCAAGCGGACCCACGCTACTAGTTGTTCCAAAGACATGCACACCATCGAAATAGTCCATCTATATCAATATACATAGAGAGGGAATATTTTTTTATGAGAGAGGAAATAGTTCATCCATCCATAATGCCCTGCTGCTGGTGCAACATCTTCTTCTTCTTCTTCTTCTTCTTCTTGTTCTCATTTTCCGTGGGAGACGGCTTCGCAACAAGCTCTCTGGACCTTGTAGCTATCTCGAAACTCACACGGGCATCGAGGGCAGCATATTTTATCCGCTCGTACGTCAAGGGATAATTCTCCCATCCAGACGACCTTAATGCCAGCGTCTCGTCACCTTCTGAAGATTTGTTCCTAGCACAAAATTTGCTACGTCGAATAGGGATGGTGTCGGTTTATCACAATCTTCTACAGGAATTTTTATTCTGGTTTGTAGGTCAGCAATGCCTGTCAAATCAAGGTTGTACGGCTCCAACTTCTGTTTGTCCCCTGCGATGGCTGCCCCACAGAAGTATATGTCCTCCCGAGACAAGAAATCGTGAAGCTCACCTGGTATGGAGGGCACGTGTATGATGTGGTACACCAAAACATCATCTTCGAGGCACAGCTGAAGGACAGCGGCGCGTTGGATCTTCCCAGTGGCACGCTCCGTGTACTCTGCGTCGAGACCGCTGACATTCATCTCCACCTTTTGGAGGGAGTTGGATACATTGTTGATCCACTTCCGAACAACCCTTGGGTGGTCGGTGACTGTGGCAACTATGATCAACGAGCCTTCGAAGAGGACATGTTGGACGCTAAAAACCTGCATCTTGATCTCTTTGGCCATTTGGAACCGCTGGACCGGAGGGCTATGGTTTGGAGAATTAGGATTAGATGGCTAATCTAACTGAAGAAATGATTATTTATAGGGGCTTTGGAATTACTCTAGGAGGATGTGAAGAGGTTAAAACAATGTGAATGCAGTGTGGTTTGGATGCAAATGAAGATCAAGGAGTAGTCAAAAAGCCGAGGAAAATCGGTTCCCGATGGAGAAGTAAATGGGAGAAGTTATGCGCATGCATGAGGAGAGGTGCGGTGGTTTGACTGCTGCATGCAATGGATTGGACGGGCTCTTCGGTTGCCTTTTCTCTCTCCCACGCGCACAGGGTGGCCCACTTGCATGCTGTAGTTTATTGGCTAGAGTCGGGCTGCTGCTGCTCATGCGTACGCTAATTAATGTTGTGAATGCGGGGCATTGGAGGGAAATGGGCGCATGCAAAAGGGTATATACGCAGACTAATTAGAGGAATACTGAAAAAAGTTATGCGCAGACAAAAGAGGACCGGAGGGAGTACTACTCATGTTCTTACTATGGTTAAGGAATATGCGGTTATCCTCAAAAAAGAAAAGTCCTTCTTCGTGCTTCCGCATGCACGAGAATTTGGTTCTGCTCGCAATATGGATGATAGCTGGAGGATGAAGTGAACCCAGAGGCATGCTAGCACGGGAGTGTACTCATGTTCCTACTACTCCTACTACTAGTAGTAGTACAACTGTGGTACACTTGATGGTCAAAATACTATTATTCATCCAGTCCTCACAATGAAGTGACAAGACCCTACGCCCGAGGTGACACCAGTCCAGGCGGCGTGTCCGGGTTACCAAAGTCAGCCTCACCTTGTGCACTATGCAGTCACTGTAACCGCTGCTGTATAGCATGCCTCGCCTCGTCTCCCTCTCCCCTAGCACCACTCCATCTCCATCTCCGTCTCGCCGGAGATTGTGAGGTCACTCTTCATTATCTCACTGTGCCCCCGCATACCCTCGCCTCGCTCGCCTCCCCCAGTACCACTATTCCCTCGCTAGCCGCTCCAGCACCGACAGCCTTCTCCCCCATAAATCAAGCCCCCAAAACCCCACCTTCCAAACTCCACCCTGGCTGAACGCGAACCGCGCAGGATCCATATGAGCCGCTATTGGAGCTATCTCCCTAGTGGCGTCCTCGACCTCTGTTGTTCGTGTATGGATATGTTGAGCGCCCTGCGGCTGGCTGCATACTCGAGGGGCATGCACACGGCCATCGTTGAAGCGAGGCCTAAGCTTTTCAAGACACCCTGCTTGCTGCTATCTGGTCTTGCGAGATTGGCTCACCATGATACGGAGGCGTACATGATGCCCCTCAACTTCAATCTGAGCTCCATTAGCCGAAACTTCTTTGCAGGTATGTAGTGGGTCGTCGTACATCATTTCCCTCGACTTCGATCCGATCACAATCACCCAAAACTTCTTGGCAGGTATGTACTGGGTCGGCATGAACTCCCATTGGATGGCTGCCGTCAGAGAAGACGATAAAAAGTTGGTGCTTGTGAACTTCCAGACCTCCCATGAGATTATCCTTCCTCCGTTGGATTATATAGATTATTACCATCGCGGTCCTAGTCATCTAGATTACCGCATCAGTTGGACGGACCTTGTTTTGCAGAAGATTGTAATCTGCCAAGTGCCCACACGACATGCGGATTACGCAGACTTCAAGCTAATTGCCTTGTTCGACAAGGGATTCGCCTATCCTTACGCCGGTGCCTTCTTTAGATGGAGACAACTCAGCTCGTAGTGGATCGTTGTCAAAGCTAATCCACACTTCTATGATGCTATTGAACACAATGGCATCATCTACGCGATCGACAAAGCAGATGGCACCACATATTGCTGGGACGACGCGTGTAAGTTGTTTCCGTCTCATGTTAATGATGACGCCATGACACTGTTTGAACTTTTTGTGATGATTGGCATATCCCTGTTTGAGTAGAATTTGAGTAGAACTATGGCAATGTATTAGAGACGCCGTAAATCAGCTATATTTGGAATGAGTTAATTCATGCGATTGTGATCATCTCATTACAGCCAATTTGTACCCCTGAATAATCAAACGGTTAGGAATATATGGATATTCTCCTTATTTTACAGTAATCTATATACTACTACTAAATATGAGTGTGTATCAATGGCCATGTTAGTTTCCTCATTTTCATGATGTAGAAACATGCACCACACTGTTGGTTTCATCTAACCATACATTAGGGAAGTAAATGTGCATATGGAGAACTCTATATTTGCAAGTAGTGAAATCCTGTAATGCTTACCATGTGTACATACCTATATTCGCCCTTCAGCAATCAATGGCTAGAATAATATCCTCACAAAAATTTTGCCCACAGAACACGAGTATATAACAATGCATGGTCTGTTAGTTACCTTGAAGAATTTGTTTGTGAGGACAGAACATGATTCCATAACATGCATGACATGGTAGTTTCCTGTGAAGAATCGATTGCTAGATAACATGAGTATAACCATGCATGGCACTTCTATATTTTCGAACCCAGTATACATTTCCCTGTATTTTCCTCCCAGTTCCAACAGGGACATATCAATGTTGATCTTACATTAACAATGCTGATCTTACATTAACAATGCTGTTTCTTGCATTTTCCTACTCATACTCTGAACAATGCTGATCTTACATTAACAATGCCTGTCCTTTTTTATATGATGCAGTGTCCCTACAGTTACTGCCCTTTGTAATCAGACCACCTTTGCCAAAAACAGGGAAGCACAACTGGTTCCTCGCTTGATCAGACAACGGCAAAAGACTGATGATCATTCGGACACATGAGCCGAAAAAGTTATATTGCAAAAACCCCACTGTATACAAGCACCATGAAATACGTGAGTATCC
This sequence comes from Aegilops tauschii subsp. strangulata, assembly GCF_002575655.3. NCBI lineage: Eukaryota > Viridiplantae > Streptophyta > Magnoliopsida > Poales > Poaceae > Aegilops > Aegilops tauschii. The sequence continues at coordinate 334,073,725 of NC_053036.3, forward strand.
GGACAGTGGCTGTTACGTCTATGAGCAGGATACCAGCTTGTTGAGGCCTTCGGGGTTTTTTAGTTGGAGGTGGGTAAACAGCCTTGGTTCACACTCTTTGTTTCTCGGACTCAATTATCCGATTAACCAGGAGATCACCGTTGGCAAGGACCTTGATGGCAGAGAGGCTCTGTTTGCTATGGAAAACTGTTCCTACACGGCGAGCCCTAGGAGTTCGGGAGCAAACTCCCCTGATTGTCAACGATACAGCCTGCAGCCAAAAGAAGGTGAGAATGACAAAGGCATCCGGATTAACTTTGATCCTTGGATGTCTCAATTACGACAGGCAGTGATGTGGTTCAAGCCTTCAGGTTGATAGGTAATTGGGCTGCTGCATCGAAAGGGTGGAGTACTGGTGTCTCCGGATCATTGGTCGCTGAAGCGGGGCTGCAAATTATGATGGTGTTGGATCATCTCTTCGAATGACTTTGTTGTCTATGCTGCTTGTTCTGGATGGGTAGTTCTTTCTTTTGTTATGCATATTCCTTGTCATTTGGTCATCCTCGACGATGTCACTCTTGCTATGTAATAGTTGGCTCTATTTAGAATGTCATTCTCGTCTGGATCACGAGAGTCTGAGCGCTGCAGATGGGTGCGTTTTGGTGGTGTAGCAAGACTTCTTATGAACTATCATGTCTTGCTGTTTATGTCAGTAGTTGTCTCTAGTCAGTGTTTGAATGTTGTATATATCGTTGTTTCGAACTGTTTATTGTCTCGAACTACTGGTGGGCTAAATGAGGGCATCACCATTCTCCAGTGTTCAGAGTGTATCATCTTTTTTCAAGTTATATAATTTGAGCTCAGTGTCTTTCCGATGATGTACACTTGTTTGGGCCAGTGAGGTGTCGTTGAATATGGGCCGAGTAGTAACGCAATGCCAAACAGGTCAACTATGACTCTTAGGCCGGGCTCTCAAAAGATCCTAAAAAAGGTCGGGCTCTCCAAAAAAGAAAGAATACGGACTCTTAGGCTGACATGTGAGCGCCACCGGTGTTTTCGTGCGCTTGCGCGCCGAGAGCATATTGGCGCGTGTTCGAAATTCAAGCTACATTTTCATCCCCAATCTCCCACCCCTCCCCCACCTCTGGAATCTCGATTCCTACTCCAGTTCCCCCAAATCCCCCTCCTGTACTCCCTGTACTCGATCTCACTATCATGTCGCCGGTCAACGCGGATCTCTGAGCCGGAGATCCTAAGGTCCGTCCTGCCTTCGTGTCACATCCCTAGTCTGGTATGCACTTAGGCTAGCTAGATATGCTGCATCATGTCTAAATTTCATTTAAAGTTGAATTGGGGATGACCAAACCCTAGCACCAAATGAATTCAAGTAGGTTCAAAATAAAAATATTTTCAATGAACCCAAAATGCCCTTAGAAATGTTCATGATTTTTGATAAAGGTGAAAACCTCTACCAGAAATGATGAGCATATTTATTGGCCATTTATGGATTTTTGAGCTAAATCATACTGTATTTGAATTGGAGCATTTAATGCCTATAAATATTTTAAATGCTTCAATACTTCTGAAAACAATTGGGGGCTGTTGGAAATAATTCATTTAAATGCCCACAATTATTTTCAGGATTTATTAAGATGATTTGGGCTATAAACTAAATCAAAACAAAATAACAGAAATAGAAAACAGAAACAAATGAGAGAGAGAGAGAGAGAGAGAAGTGCTTACCTGTGCAGCCCACCAGAGCCGGCCCAGCTCCTATGCTGGTCCAGCACTGTGCGGCCCAGCCCACCGCAGCCGCCACCGTCTTCAACCTCCTGCCAGTAGGCACGAGGGCGTGTGCTTGCCGCACGCGCGCGCCACCTCGTTGCCCTGGGCGCCTCCCGCGACGCCACGCACACCCCGGACCCTCTCACTCTCTCTGGACCCCTCCTCCTCCTCTGCTCTCCCTTCCTCTCGTCACCGAACACACCTGAGAGCGCCACTCGCCGTAGCCATGACCACCGGCCACCCCTTGTCCCGTGATCGTGCCCAGCAGCTCCGCAATCGGGCACCACATCCCAGAGCCGAAGGAAACGAGCCGGAGGACTGTGCTTCATCGCCAACGTCCTCGTCTTCACCGCCGGCGCCCGGAGATCGTCTCCGTTGATTCGTCGGTTTCCGTCCGTCCCCGAGGCCACTGACTTTCTGCGCCGCCTCCCTGTGAGCTCCTCATCTCTCCTCTTTGCTCGCCCCCTCCGTTCCCGTCCTCTAGCCATCGTTCCACAAGTGCCCGAAGCCCGGCTCCGCCGGCCATGACGCCGCCGTGGCCACTGTCACATAGAGCTGCAACCGAGCACATAGCCGTGCTCAGCGCAACGCCAGAAGCCCAAAAACCCCTCCAGCTGCCCCTGTCGTGCTTCGCAACACCGAAACCGCCGAGACCCGAACTCCGGCCGCCGCCTTGCTCGCCGCCGGCGCTGCTCCCGGCCACCCCGCTGCCTCCCGTCCGGTCCTTTGGATGCGGACGAGCAAGAGCTACTCCCCGGTGCCCTTAGCTCACCAAACCACCACCCGTAGCTCAAATCCGAGCCGAGCCGCCGTCGTTTTGGTCGCCGCCAGCAAGGCTTCGGCGACCGATGACGTGGCACCGTCATTAGGTGCTAACCCTGCTCCTTAAACTGCCCACAACCACTGACAGTGGGCCCCAGGCCTGGTCAAACCTCAGTCAGCGCTGGGTTTGACCAGGATTAGCCCTGTGTCGCTGACGTGTGGCCCCCACACGTCAGGTTTGACCTGGGTCAACCCAGTTGACTGCTGACACAGGCATGACGCAGTGCTGACGCAATTAATCCTTTTCTGGATTTAAAATAATTCAGGAAATTCCAGAAAATCCTATAAACTTCTAAAAATCATAGAAAATAATCTATAACTCAGATGGAAAACATTTATATATGAAAAATGATCAGAAAAATCCAATCTATCCATCTGTACCATTTCCATGCATGTTAGAACAACTTATGACTACTTTTTAGGACAATTCAATTAAATGGCATTTAAGAAATCACATATGGAGTTTGAATTTGAATCTTTGATTCAAGCCAACTCCATTTAACTTGCTGCTAGTTGCATTAGCCCAAACCACAGCATATTGCCATGCCATGATCATGCATCATATTGTGCATTGCATTGATTGTATTTCTTCTCTGTTGCCGGTATTTGTCCCCTCTCGGTAGACGATGTTCCGACGTTGTGATCGCTGACACTAATGAAGACTCAATGCTATCTTCAGAAGTGCCAGGCAAGCAAACCCCCTTGTTCATTCCGATACAATCCCACTCTCTCGCTCCTGCTCTCTTTTACTGCATTAGGACAACAACGCTTCAACTGTTACTTGCTGCGGTAGTTGAACCCCTTTCCCCTGCATGACCTGTCATTGTCACAGTAAATAGATGAAACCCACTAGCATGAGTAGGAGTTGTTTGAGCCCTGATGTGCCTACTCATTCATGCTTGTTTGTCATGCCTGCTATTGCTTAGAGTTGTGTCAGGTCTGATTCATCGGGAATGAATTGGAAAGTTGTGAACATGTCCTACTGTGTGAGAGCTAAGTGTGTGAACACGATTTGGTAAAGGTAGCGGTGAGAGGCCATGTAGGAGTACATGGTGGGTTGTCTCATTGAAACCGTCTTCAGGAACTGAGTTCTGTGTTTGTGATCCATGAACAGTTACTACCACACATTGGGTTCCAGTAACTCGACACCTCTCGGCTTATTAACCGCCTCGATCTCTGTCCAGGAGTTGCAACTAGTCTCTGGTGTTTGTAGGTAGTGTTAGTAGTCTACCAAGTGGCACCCGGTACAGGTGGACTTGGGACAGACTAGGCACACGTGGCCTGGTGTACCGAGTGGCACCCGGATGGTGGGCTCGGGAACCCTGCACACATCGTTTGGGGCCGTGAGCGACACCCCGGCCGGATCTCCTTGCGGATGGAACCCGAATAGGCGATAAACCTGGACGAGAGACTTGTGTGGTTAGTCAGGTCGTGGCCGACTCCCTCGCCAGGCTTCCGCTTGAAGGTTGCCGAGGTACACGAGGTGTACATGGTGGTAAGTGGCGAGAGCGTGTGTGACGAAGTACACCCCTGCAGGGTTAATATGATCTATTCGAATAGCCGTGTCCGCGGAAAAGGACTTCTGGGTTGCCTATAACAGTTCATAGACAAGTGAAAGTGGATACTCTAAAATGCGCAAGATAAGCGTGAGTGCTATGGATGGCATTCTCGTAGGGAGACGGGAGCGGATCCATAGTGGTGTATTGATATGGTGAGTATGTGGACTCGTGTGCGCCACCTCAAAAGAGTTACTTGCAGTCGTAGTTCAGGATAGCCACCGAGTCAAAGCTGGCTTGCTGCAGTTAAACTCCACCACCCCTTTTGTTGATACCGATGCATATGTAGATAGTTCTGATGTAAGTCTTGCTGGGTACATTTGTACTCACGTTTGCTTATTTTATGTTTTGCAGAGAGACGTCAGTCTCGCTAGTAGTTCCGTGTGGACTTCGACGTTTAGCTTGTTACCTCAGCTACGATCTTGTGCCCTCGGCAGGATCTGGTAGATAGTCAGGCTTCTCAGCCTTTTTCATTTATAGATGTCTGTACTCAGACATGTTAAGCTTCCGCATGTGCTTTGACTTGTATGCTCTGAATGTTGGGTCATGAGACCCATGTTTGTAATATCTGGCTCTTCGGAGCCTAATGAATAAATACTCTGAGTCGTAGAGTCTTGTTGTGTGCCATGTTGTATTTGCACATATCGAGCATATTGTGTGTATGATTGAAATGCTTGGTATGTGTGGGATCCGACAACCTAGTTGTTTATCCTTGGTAGCCTCTCTTATGGGGAAATGTAGTCTTGTGCTTCCATGAGCCATAGTAGTCCGCTACAGCCCGGTTCACCGGAGTCCTGCTAGCCCAGCACTACTGCTCCGGAACACTTGACTGGCCGGCATGTGATTCACTTCGTTCCTGTGTCTGTCCCTTCGGGGAAATGTCACGCGGTGACATTCGGAGTCCTGCCTAGCCTGCTACAGTCCGGGTTCCCGGAGTCCTGTTAGCCCAGTGCTACAGCCCGGATTCGCACGCTGCTGACCGACATGCTCGATGTTGATTCATGTATGCCTGTCCCCGTAAGTTAGTGCCACTTTGGGTTCACGACTAGTCATGTCGGCCCGGGTTCTCTGTCATATGGATGCTAGCGACACTATCATATACGTGAGCTAAAAGACGCAAACGGTCCCGGGCCATGGTAAGGCGACACCCGTGGGAATACCGTGCGTGAGGCCGCAAAGTGATATGAGGTGTTACCGGCTAGATCGATGTGACTTGGAATCGGGGTCCCGACACTTCGGTCGCTGCGTGCTGTCGCTCAACAGTGGCATGGCGGCGCTTGACAACCAGTTTACCGGCAAAGTGCTGATGGTAACCATCAACGGCGACCGGCCTCCCTTCTCGCTGGACGACCTTGTCAAAGCTCTTGGCATTGCGCACGGCATCCAAATAAGTGACTTACTCGTCGAAGTCTGTCCGCCACCGGCTAATTTCTTCGTCAGGTTCCGGACAACTTTCGACTGCAGTCGTGTGTTCGAATATTCCCGGCGTTTGTTCTGCGATGGCGCGCTGGTGAGCTTTGATCGGTGGCACCCAGGATGGGGCTCGGTGCCCTCTGAGCTTGAGTTTTTAACAAAGCTTACCTTCCACGGCATGCCTCGACGTGCTTGGAACAACGAGTCCATGAATGAGCTTATCAACGACCTTGGAGGTGAGCTCGTAAGTATGTTTGTTCCTCCAGACAGCTGGGCTCTGACGGTTGTGGCATGGATGAAGAAGTCGTCCACCATACCGAAAGTGATTGGTGTTGAGATACCGGTGCAGGAACCGAGGTTGTACTATTCGTCTCCACCAAGGCCGCCATGGACCACGTTAGGGATGTACCTGTATCGAGTGTTCGTGCATGTCGAAGAAGTGGTCAATCCATCAATCAAAGTCCTGCCGCCGCCACTGGTGCCAGGGTCCGTCGACGACGTCCATTACAGGAGTCAACGTCAGACTTTCCCCGTGTTGCTCGAAACGATGGATGGCACAGGGCCTACTCCATCGCGCGGCGGAGGCCACTGCTTCTTTGGGAGAAGAGGCTGGGCTGGCTGCCTGGATGTGCTCTAATTTGAGGTAACAACTGAATCTTGTCAGATACTAGTTAAATCCGAGCTATGGGTGTGAAGCACTGATGTGCCAGTACATTTGATTGTGACCTGTTCTAATTTTGTACCTGAACTTTTTTTAGAAAGGGTTGTACGTCAACTTAATGTCCTAGCAGAACTTATTGTGTTGTCTGTCTGTTTTCTTTGCACAACATTCAAGATATTTCCCTATCATTGATAAAGACGATGAACTGTTATGTACGAGTTCATTGGTTTCAACATAGCCCTACCCATAGCGATCCACTGCTTCCATCTTGATTGTGCCGCCTACGTGAAATTTTTGTATGCAAGTTCAGTGTGCTATGATGTTCTATATGATTGTGTCAACTATATAAATTTTTACTGAGCATTAGCAATGCATATGGCTGAAAGATGTATTTACGAGCATCGACAGATGGGTCTCTCTCTCTCTCACACACACACACACGCACACACGCACAAGTGGGACCCGTTGAATTATTTCTTTGCTCGTGACAGCTTTTAATTAGGTTCCACTGTAATCTAACTTTTTTCTTAAGTTATTAATTGAGCTCAATGACTTCAAAAAGTTGTACAAAAGACTTGTTTGGGCCTTTCCGGTGTCGCTGAATGTGGGCTGAGTAGCCATGTTAGGTTGTACTGTACTACACATGCCTTTTTTTCAACATCAACAATGCAACTGGGCCGACAGTTGTACACAATATCCGAGTCAACTTGTTATTCTCCGCCCCGCTGGGCTGCAAACTTTCCTAGGAGGTATGCATTAGGCTTAACAAGAAAATGGACTTTAAGAAATAATAAATGGGATGTAATTATAATAACTAGGCAGTAACTATAAAAAAATGCACCAAACGCGTAATTAGTTTAAAATATATATTATTTTTGGAATTTGAAAATTTTAATTTCATTACTTGTTGCGCGCGCAATATTTCGTTGGATTTTAACGTAATACAACTTTATTTTGATATTATATTTAATCTGACTAGAAATTTCGGATAAAAATATTTCGTATCCCATAAAATGTGGGATCTTTTTTAATTCTGTTTTGAGCGGTTGGTTGAAATTATTAATCATTGTCCTAGCTAGAAAATGGGATGTACTTTTAACAAACTGTAAATGGGTTGTAGTAAATTCCATTAGAATAAAAAAATGGGCTATACATTCTTACAAATCGCAAATGGGCTATATGTTCCCTGCCACACACTTGTGGGCCTTCTAAGTTGACGCGTCCCCTAAAAAAACTAAGTTGACGCGTATGCAAGGCTTTGTCAACAACACATGGTTCTGGCAGCTGTGGTCGTTGGATGTCCATCCAACGGATGTCGTGCTTCTTCTTCAATCTCGGATATTCTTGGTTCAGCCGCACAAAAAATGATTCCTCCCCCTGACAACTAGGGCGCACCGTTTCGGAGGCTGGCCTGTGGGCCTACTAAGTTGACACGTACCAAGGGCTTTGTCAACTTAGTCAATATAAACGATTCTAGCTGCAGTGACCGTACGATGTCTATCAAACGGCCGTAGTGCTTCTTCAACCTCTGGTCTTCTTGCCCGAGCCGCCCAAAGCAGCGCCGGTCGTGTCGCGTGCTCCTGCATCCCGTGGCCGGCTATGATGCTGCAGAGGCCTCACCACCCCCTACTACTCCCACCGCTGGCCAGGCCATCCCTCTACTCAACCACACCCCCTGTTATTCCGCGGCGACGACAGCCTCACACCGCAGCTGTAGCGACCAGACCTCAAATAGTCTGATCTACCGTGCACCAGTGTCATCCCTGGATCAGTAATGCTGACACGCACAGTACTTGGAGGATTTATAACAGAGTAGCAATCACACACTTATTACATCGAGTATCTCAAGAGAGAAATAAGTATGACAAATATGGCTTAAGGCCATCTAAAAACGATAACAGCGGAAGACTTGGAAGATAAGTGAGTCCATCAACTCCAACGGCATCACCGAGTATAAGACCACGACCTAAGGCACCTTACTCGTCATCTGAAAAGTCTGCAACATGAAACGTTGCAGCCCGAAAACGGGCCAGCACATGGAATATGCTGGCAATGTAATACATAGAGAGTAATGAACATAATAATGCTATACTACATGCATATATGGCTGGTAGAAGGCTCTATGGTTACAGTTTTGCGAAAAGCCAATTTTTCCCTACTGCAAAGGAATAAATTTTATTTAACTATCATGGTGGTTGTTAAACATTGAGAATGGTTGACAGCATTCTCAATCCCAATTAAGTATCATCATCAAACCCAACAAAATTAATTAAAGTAACATGATGAGATTCACATGATAATCCAAGTACTAGATACTCAAGATGTCCATAACCGGGGACACGGCTAACCATGATTAGTTTATACACTCTGCAGAGGTTTGCGCACTTTTCCCCACAAGACTCGATCGCCTCCGCTTGATTCTCGCACTACATGATGTTTGAGAAACGGATGACCGAGACATAGTCTTTCAGAAACAATAACTCTTTACTCTGGGTGGACAGTTACACCTACTTTCCCCTACATCTGCTAGCCCACCTCTTCAAGATATCATGTAACCTACTCAACTATGCTAGAGCCCATAATAGCTTGTGGCTGCACACGGAAGTTTCTAGCATGAATAATCTCATGATCCCTTTGAACCTGGGTGGCGGTCCAAAAGAAAAACAGGCAATCCTGGAATACCCAGGTACCTCAATCCACCCAGATGTGAGTTTTAGTTGCCACCTTAAGGTTAACCATTAATTAACAATCTCACATCTGTCATGGTAAGACTCAAACCCAATCCACGTCTACTAGCATAGCATAGCAATATGAGCAAACGTAGAAGTAACTCCCAAAGGTTTGAATGCAGGGCAATAGGTACTACCTCAACTACTTCCCAATACCCACAATTTAGTTAGATCCTAATCATGCAATGTTTGAGGATTTGTCTAATGCAATAAAACTGGGTAGTAAAAGAAGTATGATCAAAGTGTTACTTGCCTTGCTGATGATCCGTGAAACCTAGAGATTCGAAGTAGCAAGCGGCGCACTCCGGGTACTCTATCGCAAACAAACAAGCAAACAATAAGCACTCATCTAATGCACAAGTAAAACTCAAATAAAGATCTAACCAGAAAGTTCAACATAAGAACTCCGGTTTCCAAAAAGAATCGAATCAAACGAAGCAACAAAAGTCAAACGGCGAAAGAAACAAGCTTCGTTTACTAATCTGGATCTAAGTCAAATTTTACAGTAGCAAAAACCTAGGGAAAGAGAATTTCGAGATGAAACTCTAGGCGCTTGAATCGCCTGATTCCGATAAACGAGCTAAAAGATATACCAGAACGAAAATCTGATCAGAAATCGCGATCTGGAATAATCGCGGAAAATCCGACGAAAAAGAAAACTGGCGAACAGTCAAACGAACAGACGTTCGTTAACTGCGGCTAACCGGCGAACACGTTTGTTAAATGAATGGATCGGTGAACGTTCACTAACTAACTAAATCGAAAAAAATAAACCAATCTAATAAAAAACCTAGGGTTTCGAAAAAAATAAACCGAGGCGGTTTTTTGAAGAAAAAAAACGGACGGTCGGCGGCGGCGGTGGCTACCTCGTCGGGGCAACTCCGGCGGGGCTCGGGACGGGCTCCGGCGGGGCTCGGAGGGTGCGGCGAGGGGCGGCGGGGCTCGGGGAGGCGACGGCGTTCGGGCTCCGGGCGGCGAGCTCCTTCGGCGGCGGCGACTCGGCTCCGGCGTCGGGCTTCTCCGGCGTCGGCGGCTTCGGTCGAGGCGGGGAACGGGGTGAGGGAGGCGGCGGGGTCGAGCGGGGATATATAGGAGGGGGGGTGCCGTGGGGAAGGGGTAAGGCGGCGGCAGCGTCGTCCCCGACCGGGACTCGGGTGGCGGCGGGAGCTAGGTCTCCGGGAGGGAGACGGCTCGGGCGGTGGGCTGGGCCGTCGGCTGGGCTTCGGCCCAATCGGCGCGCTCGGGATTTTTTTTAAAATAATTTTGCGAACCCAAAAAAATCATAGAAAAATAAATAAAAGTCCAAAAATGCCAAAACAAATTTTCACCGTCTAATTAAAATAATTAGAACAAGATGAACATTTTCTTGGACCAAACATGCAGTTTTGAAAACGTGCAATTTTTCTAATGCAATTAAAATTACAAGTAAAATCCGAATAAAATCAAATATTTGATTTTAATATTTTTCCTCCAATATTTCAATTATTTTGGAGAAGTCATATTTTCTCCTCTCATTTATTTTAATACGAAATATTTTTTGGAGAGAAAATTAATTAAAACCAAAATCCTAGTTTCATTATTTGATAAAAATCAAATATGAAAACCGCGAAAAATCCCCAACTCTCTCCGAGGGTCCTTGAGTTGCTTAGGATTTTCGAGGATTTTGCCAAAATGCAATAAAATATGCTATGCAATGATGATCTAATGTATAACATTCCAAATTGAAAATTTGGGATGTTACAAACCTACCCCCTTAAGATGAATCTCGCCCTCGAGATTCGGGTTGGCTAGAAAATAGGTGAGAGTGGTTCTTCCGTAGATCTTCCTCTCGCTCCCAGGTGGCTTCGTCCTCGGTATGGTGACTCCACTGAACTTTGCAAAACTTGATAACCTTGCTGCGGGTGACTCGGCTGGCATACTCAAGAATCTTAACTGGTTTCTCCTCATAGGTCAAGTCACTATCCAGCTGAATCGCTTCCAATGGCACCGTATCTCTCAGTGGTATCTCAGCCATCCCTGCGTGGCACTTCTTCAACTGGGTAACGTGAAATACATCATGAACTCCTGACAATCCTTCAGGCAATTCCAGTTTGTAAGCAACTTCTCCCATACGCTCCAAAATTTTGTATGGTCCTACAAAACGTGGCGCTAACTTTCCTTTAACTCCAAAGCGCTTAACTCCTCGAAGTGGTGATACTCGTAGTTAAACTCTGTCTCCGACTTCGTGAACTGTTTCCTTGCGTTTAGAATCCGCATAACTCTTCTGCCTCAACTGGGCTACCTTGAGCCTATCGCGAATCAACTTCACTTTCCGTTCAAACTCTTTAATCAAATCTGGTCCAAACAACTGCCGGTCTCCAACTTCGTCCCATAACAATGGTGTTCTACACCTCCTTCCGTATAAAGCTTCGAAAGGGGCCATCTTCAAACTGGTTTGATAACTGTTGTTGTAAGAAAACTCTGCATACGGCAAATTGTCGTCCCAACTAGATCCATAATCTAGCGCACAAGCTCTCAGCATATCTTCCAAAATCTGATTGACTCTCTCGGTCTGTCCGTCTGTCTGTGGATGAAAGGTTGTACTGAACTCTAGCCTGGTACCCAAAGTTTCATGTAACTGATTCGAAAACTTTGAAGTAAACTGGGTTCCTCTATCTGATACAATGGTCCTCGGAACTTCATGCAGACATACGATCCTGGTCATGTATATCTTTGCCAACTTAGCACTGTTGTAAGTGGTCTTCACTGGGATGAAATGAGCTACTTTTGTCAAACGATCGACTACAACCCATATTGAGTCATAGCCTGAACGAGTCCTGGGTAATCCCGTGATAAAATCCATGCCTAGTTTATCCCATTTCCATTCGGGTATCGGCAATGGCTGTAGCAATCCTGCTGGCTTCTGATGCTCTGCCTTCACTCTCTGACACACATCACAAACTGCTACATACTCTGCAATATCTTTCTTCATTCTGGTCCACCAGAAAGTATCCTTCAAATCCAAATACATCTTGGTATTTCCTGGGTGAATCGAATACGGTGAATCATGGGCCTCTTGCAAGATCAACTTCCTGATCTCCGGATCATTGGGCACATAAACGCGGTCCTCAAACCATAAGGTATCGTGCTCATCCTCACGAAATCCCTTGGCTTTTCCTTTGCTCATCCTTTCCTTTATCTCGTCAATCTCCTTGTCTGTCTTCTGAGCTTCCCTGATCTTTTCCATCAAGGTAGACTGAATCTCCAACGTTACTAAATAGCCTCTTGGAACTATCTCCAAACATAGCTCGCGAAGATCCTTGGCTAATAATTTCGGTAACTCTCCGGTCATGAGTGTGTTGACATGGCTCTTGCGTCTCAACGCATCTGCTACTACGTTAGCCTTCCCGGGGTGATAATGCAATCTCATATCATAATCCTTAATGAGCTCCAACCATCTCCTTTGCCTGAGATTCAACTCCTTCTGCGTGAAAATGTACTTCAAACTCTTGTGATCCGTGTACACCTCACAGTGATTTCCGATGAGAAAATGTCTCCATGTCTTCAACGCATGTACTACGGCTGCTAACTCCAAATCATGGGTGGCATAATTCTTCTCATGGGGTTTAAGTTGTCGTGAAGCATCTAAAACAACTCTTCCCTCCTACATTAGCACTGCTCCAAGTCCTCGACGTGAAGCGTCGCAATATACTTCATAATCCTTGCGTTGATCTGGCAGAATCAACACTGGTGATGTAACCAAACGTTTCTTCAACTCTTGGAAACTAGCTTTGCATTCCTCAGTCGAATTGAATTTGGTGTCCTTCTTTAACAGCTCTGTCATGTGCTTAGCAATCCTTGAGAAATTCTCAATGAACCTCCGGTAGTATCCTGCAAGTCCAAGAAAACTCCAGATCTCTCCAACTGATGCGGGTGATTCCCAGTTTGTCACAGTGTCGACTTTGGTGGGGTCTACTACTATTCCTTCTCCGGATATAACATGTCCGAGGAATCCAACTTCCTTCAACCAAAACTCACATTTGCTGAACTTTGCGTATAACTGATGTTCTCTGAGCTTCTCAAGTACCAAACGCAAATGCTCCTTATGCTCCTCTTCGTTCTTTGAGTAGACCAAAATGTCATCAATGAACACTACGACGAACTTATCCAAAAACTCCATAAACACTTTGTTCATCAGGTTCATGAAATAGGCAGGTGCGTCAGTCAGTCCAAATGACATAACGGTATACTCATATAGCCCATACCTGGTGGTAAAAGCCGTCTTAGGTATATCCTGCTCTCGAATCTTTAACTGATGGTATCCTGATCGTAGATCGATCTTGGAAAATACCTTAGCTCCTTGTAATCGGTCAAACAAATCATTGATCATCGGCAATGGGTACTTATTTTTTCTGGTCACTTCATTCAATCCACAGTAATCAACAACCATCCTCAACGATCCATCTTTCTTCTCCACTAGAAGTACGGGTGATCCCCAAGGTGAAGAACTTGGGCGAATATAGCCTTTATCCAATAACTCCTTAATCTGCTTCTTAATTTCTTCCAAATCCTTAGCGGGCATCCTGTACGGTCTATTAGATATCGGCCCTGTGCCTGGCAAAAGTTCAATCAAAAACTCTATGTCTCTATCTGGTGGCATGCCTGGCAACTCTTCTGGAAATACAACCGGGTAATCCTTCACCACTGGTACTTCTTCCTGTACAACTCCTGATAAGGAATTCACCTGAGTCCTCTTCGGCATATGCCGGGATACATACTTAATCCTTCTTCCTTCTGGGGTGGTAAGAAAAATCTTCTTACTGGCGCAATCGATGTTTCCCCCATACATCGATAGCCAATCCATACCTAATATTATGTCCAAACCTTGCGACTACAAAACTATTAGGTCTGAGGGGAAAACATGCCTACCTATGGCCAATGGCATCTGAAAACATCCTTTGCTTGCCATATACTCTGCTCCTGGTGAGGTTACTAACATAGGTGTTCTGAGAACTTTGGTGGGCAACTTAAACTTATCCACAAATCCCCTTGATATGTATGAATGCGATGCACCAGTATCAAAAAGAATGATTGCAGTAAATGACAACCAAAAACTTACCTATTACTGCATCTGGCTGTGCTTCAACCTCCTCCACGCTAACGTGGTTCACATGTCCTTTGTTGAAAGGGTTCGGCTTCTTCCCAGAGCTTCCATAGCCATTTCCATTCTGGGCTTCAGGACATTCATTGGCATAATGTCCAGTCTTCTGGCACTTAAAGCAAGTGACTTGGCTCAGGTCTCTCTTAGCTGGGGTTGAAGGGTTGGTACAGTTCTAGCCATTGCTTCCTCCATTCCCATTACCATTCTTGGGGCCATTATGGTTGCGCGAACTACCTCCTCCATGGGTATGCTGAAACTGTCCTCCCGATTTCGGGGTAAAACGTGGCTTCTGCTGAGCTCCAGAATTGTACTTCCCTTGTCCGTACTTCCTCTTTCGGTTTTCAATCTGTTGCTGCTTCCCTTCAATCATGAGAGCTCTATCTACCAACTCCTGGTAGTTGTTGAAGGTTGCTACCATCAACTGCATGCTCAGCTCATTATTCAGTCCTTCCAGAAACTTCTCCTGCTTGACTGCATCTGTAGCAACGTCATCTGGAGCATAACGTGCTAACTTACTAAAGTCCTCCACATACTGGCCTACGGTGCGTCCTCCTTGGCGTAGGTTGCGAAACTCACGCTTCTTCATGGCCATAGCTGCTGCTGAAACATGGGCAGTACGGAAAGCTTGCTGAAACTGGTCCCATGTGATAGTGTCAATAGGGTGTGTGGCTGTGTAATTCTCCCACCATGATGTTGCGGGTCCATCAAGCTGATGTGCGGCAAATCACACTCTCTCCGCATCTGTGCATCCTGTAGTGGTCAACTCCCTTCCAACTTTGCGGAGCCAATCATCTGCAACAATCGGCTCAGTGCTGCTGGAAAACACCGGCGGATTTAGCCTCAAGAAACGGGCTAAGTGATGAACAGGTGGTGGCGGGTTGTTGTTGTTGTTGCCTTGGTTCTGTACTAACACTTGCATCAGGGCATTCTGCTGCTGAATCAACTGAGTGATCTCCGGTGGGAAAACAAATCCGGTGTCGCATCTCGGAGGCATCTGATAGGTTTAGAAAAGATGAGAATTTAGAATAGAATGAGGTCTAGAGGGAAAAACACTACCCATATGCACATGAGACAAACACAAACAATATCACTCAATCAAACAAGGCATACAATCGATCTAACTATCGTTACAACGTGCTCGGACTATACTATATACATGGGGGAAATACTACTACTGATTATGGGGGTCTACTAGAAATTTTGATCGGTCGAAGACTCCATGATATCTGCTCCAGCTTCATCAACAAAATCTTCTTCACTGGGGTCCGAGTCGGTGTCGTCGATGATGATGTAGTTATCCGGGCAAGTAGAATCGTCATCTTCTCCTCCTGATGCTGGGTCTCCCATGAATACTCCGATCTTCTGTGTCAGGTCGTCATTCTTCCTCACTAGTGCGACGATTTCCTCCATATAATCCTCGCGTGTAGCCTTGAGTTCTTCCTCCAACTCCGTGATCTTGGTCAATGCCTTCTTCAGATCTATCATGTCTGCGCACATCTGGTTCTCCTGGCGACGAATGTGTTGGTTTTGCTCCTGGATGAAAGCTGCAATTGATCCATCCTTCTTGGTGCTGATCATCTCCCATTGCTCATCTCGGCATCCACAAATCTGATAAATAGTATCCTTAAGCTCCATGTGGTAGACTTCTCCAATGCGTCCCATAGAGATGTGGGCTGCCATGCTCTTTCCTAAACTCCAGGTTGGTGCATCAAAGGAAAACTCTATAGGCTCAGTGACTGGCGTAAACGTCCTTCCTGGAACTTGAACTTGAATCTTCCAGCGCTCCTCTTCTGGTAGTGTGGCTTTGTAAGTCCCAGTGAAGCTTGGTATTTCGATGTTTAGGTACTTAGTGACTTCCTTCAAGTGTCGTCCAAAAGGTGTATCTTCATCCGGTTGCATGAACTTGTTCCTTGCATCCGCCATTCCTAAAAGAGTAGAAAGTGGAGAGGAGTCAGAAATGAGAAGAGAGTAGTGTTCTAGGGTTTAAGCTTAGTGGTCGTGTCCTACAGTCAGTGTGTGCTCTGATACCACCTTTGTAGCGACCAGACCTCAAATAGTCTGATCTACCGTGCACCAGTGTCATCCCTGGATCAGTAATGCTGACACGCACAGTACTTGGAGGATTTATAACAGAGTAGCAATCACAGACTTATTACATCGACTATCTCAAGAGAGAAATAAGTAAGTCAAATATGGCTTAAGGCCATCTAAAAACGATAACAGCGGAAGACTTGGAAGATAAGTGAGTCCATCAACTCCAACGGCATCACTGAGTATAAGACCACGCCCTAAGGCACCTTACTCGTCGTCTGAAAAGTCTGCAACATGAAACGTTGCAGCCCGAAAACGTCTCAGCACATGGAATATGCTGGCAATGTAACACATAGAGAGTAATGAACATAATAATGCGATACTACATGCATATATGGCTGGTAGAAGGCTCTATGGTTACAGTTTTGCGAAAAGCCAATTTTTCCCTACTGCAAAGGAATAAATTTTATTTAACTATCATGGTGGTTGTTAAACATTGAGAATGGTTGACAGCATTCTCAATCCCAATTAAGTATCATCATCAAACCCAACAAAATTAATTAAAGTAACATGATGAGATTCACATGATAATCCAAGTACTAGATACTCAAGATGTCCATAACCGGGGACACGGCTAACCATGATTAGTTTATACACTCTGCAGAGGTTTGCGCACTTTTCCCCACAAGACTCGATCGCCTCCGCTTGATTCTCGCACTACATGATGTTTGAGAAACGGATGACCGAGACACAGTCTTTCAGAAACAATAACTCTTTACTCCGGGTGGACAGTTACACCTACTTTCCCCTACATCTGCTAGCCCACCTCTTCAAGAGATCGTGTAACCTACTCAACTATGCTAGAGCCCATAATAGCTTGTGGCTGCACACGGAAGTTTCTAGCATGAATAATCTCATGATCCCTTTGAACCTGGGTGGCGGTCCAAAAGAAAAACAGGCAATCCTGGAACACCCAGGTACCTCAATCCACCCAGATGTGAGTTTTAGTTGCCACCTTAAGGTTAACCATTAATTAACAATCTCACATCTGTCATGGTAACACTCAAACCCAATCCACGTCTACTAGCATAGGATAGCAATATGAGCAAACGTAGAAGTAACTCCCAAAGGTTTGAATGCAGGGCAATAGGTACTACCTCAACTACTTCCCAATACCCACAATTTAATTAGATCCTAATCATGCAATGTTTGAGGATTGGTCTAATGCAATAAAACTGGGTAGTAAAAGAAGTATGATCAAAGTGTTACTTGCCTTGCTGATGATCCGTGAAACCTAGAGATTCGAAGTAGCAAGCGGCGCACTCCGGGTACTCTATCGCAAACAAACAAGCAAACAATAAGCACTCATCTAATGCACAGGTAAAACTCAAATAAAGATCTAACCAGAAAGTTCAACTTAAGAACTCCGGTTTGCAAAAAGAATCGAATCAAACGAAGCAACGAAAGTCAAACGGCGAAAGAAACAAGATTCATTTACTAATCTTGATCTAAGTCAAATTTTATAGTAGCAAAAATTTGTTTGAATAGGTTAAACGGAAAGAGAATTTCAAGACGAAACTCTAGGCGCTTGAATCGCCTGATTCCGATAAATGAGCTAAAAGATATACCAGAACGAAAATCTGATCAGAAATCGCGATCTGGAATAATCTCGGAAAATCCGACGAAAAAGAAAACTGACGAACAGTCGAACGAACGGACGTTCGTTAACTGCGGCTAACCGGCGAACACGTTCGTTAAAATGAATGGATCGGTGAACGTTCACTAACTAACTAAACCAAAAAAATAAACCAATCTAATAAAAAATAAACCTAGGGTTTCGAAAAAAATAAACCGAGGCGGTTTTTGAAAAAAAACGGGACGATCGGCGGCGGCTGTGGCTACCTCATCGGGGCAACTCCGGCGGGGCTCGGGACGGGCTCCGGCGGGGCTCGGGGGGTGCGGCGAGGGGCGGCGGGGCTCGGGGAGGCGACGGGCGGCGGCGTTCGGGCTCCGGGCGGCGAGCTCCTTCGGCGGCGGTGACTCGGCTCCGGCGTTGGTGGCTTCGGTCGAGGCAGGAAACGGGGTGAGTGAGGCGGCGGGGTCGGGCGGGGATATATAGGAGGGGGGTGCCGTGGGGAAGGGGTAAGGCGCCGGCGGCGTCGTCCCTGACCAGGACTCGGGCGGCGGCGGGAGCTAGGTCTCCGGGAGGGAGACGGCTCGGGCGGTGGGCTGGGCCGTCGGCTGGGCTTCGGCCCAGTCGGCGCGCTCAGGATTTTTTTTAAAATAATTTCGCCGAAACCAAAAAAAATCATAGAAAAATAAATAAAAATGCCAAAACAAATTTTCACCGTCTAATTAAAATAATTAGAACGAGACGAACATTTTCTTGGCCCAAAAATGCAGTTTTGAAAACGTGCAATTTTTCTAATGCAATTAAAATTGCAAATAAAATCCAAATAAAATCAAATATTTGATTTTAATATTTTTCCTCCAATATTTCAATTATTTTGGAGAATTCATATTTTCTCCTCTCATTTATTTTAATATGAAATATTTTTCGGATAGAAAAATAATTAAAACCAAAATCCTCGTTTCATTATTTGATTAAAATCAAATATGAAAACCGCGAAAAATCCCCAACTCTCTCCGAGGGTCCTTGAGTTGCTTAATTCGAGGATTTTGCCAAAATGCAATAAAATATGCTATGCAATGATGATCTAATGTATAACATTCCAAATTGAAAATTTGGGATGTTACAGCAGCCGAACCAGTGAACCCTCGTACTCCTCTCCGCGCGGGCTTCCACTGTCGCGTCTTCCCCGGCTCCACGTCGTCCCCTTCCTAGGCCTCGCCGTCGTCCACCACCCTGGTGCTCTCAGTGCGGCGTGGTCAACGTGGTCAAGGAACGGCTTCCATCGGACGTGGACTGTACGTGGAGAGGCTGATAGCTGGGTCCACGACGGCAGCAAGGAAGTTCCTCCTTATTACGTGGAAAATAATGATTCCTCCACCTGACAGCAGGGACCCACTGGACGGGCCACCTTATTTCACGATAAAACGTTTCCCTGACTGCTGGGACCCACCGGATGGGCCACCGTATTGGGCGAAAAAAATGTTACCCCCACTGTCAGCTCGGACCCACCGGAAGTGCCTCCTTATTACACACACAAAAATGAATACTCCCCCTGCCGGTTTGGACCCACCTTGGTGGGAGGCTGACTTGTGGGCCTACTAAGTTGATGGGGACGGAGTGTTTTGTCAACTTAGACAATATGAACGATTCTAGCCACAGTGACCGTACGATGTCCATCCAACGGCCGTAGTGCTTCTTCAACCTCTGGTCTTGTTGCTCCAGCCGCCCAAAGCAGCACCGGTCGTGCCGCATGCTCCTGCCTCCCATGGTCGGATGTGCTGCCGCGGAGGCCTCACCGCCCCTACTATTCCCATCGCTGGCCAGGCCCTGCGGTGACGGCAACCTCACACCGCAGCCGAACCAGTGAACCCTCGTACTCCTCTCCGCGCGGGCTTCCACTGCCGCATCTTCCCCGGCTCCGCGTCGTCCCCTTCCTAGGCCTCGTCGTCGTCCACCGCCCTGGTGATCTCGGCGTGGCGTGGTCAACGAGGTCAAGGAACGGCTTCCATCGGACGTGGACTGTACGTGGAGAGGCTGACAGCTAGGTCCACGGCCGCAGCAAGGAAGTGCCTCCTTATTACACGCAAAATAATTATTCCTCCACCTAACAGCGGGGACCCACCGGACGGGCCACCGTATTTCATAAAAAACATTTCCCCCTGACTGCTGGGACCCACCAGCTACATCTTCGCATGCAAGAAGTGCGTCCGGGCAAAAAAAACGATTCGCCCCCTGACTGCTGGGACCCACCAGCTACATCTTCGCAGGCAAGGAAGTGCCTAACAGTCGGGACCCACCTGGTCGAAGCATACGTAGCGTTGTCATTCTGGTCGCGAACGTGTACGTACATACTGGTCGATGTAGAGGCACGCACGTGTCGTAGTAGAGGCGCGCATGTAGCATGTACACGTACGTACAACGGCCAGTGTGCAAGAAAGAAAATACGACCACATACGTACATACGGGCAGGGTCTCGAACGCCTACTCGCGCATACGTACGGCCAGGGATCGTGTACATGGCTGGGTCAGAACGGAGAAACAGCATGGTCGTCGTGTTCATGGGTAGCCAACCGGCTGGGTTGGAATGGAATGCGTCGTCATGTTCATCGGGGGGGGGGGGGCTTGGACGGAACAGCCAATGGAAACGAGGCCTGGCGTACCGCAGAACGGAGGAAATAGCCTTGTGTTCGACCGACCACGTTCGAAACGGGATCCTGTTCATTGGGAGGGGTTTGGCGTACCGCAAAACGGAGGAAACGGACCTCCTACGGTCGAAACGGGGGTCCTGTTGATCGGGAGGGGTGTGGCGTACCGCAAAACGGAGGAAACAGACTTGTGTTGGAGTGCTACGGTCGAAACGGAGGTCCTGTTCATCGGGAGGGGTGTGGCGTACCGCAAAACAGGACTCCACGGGATACTGTTCATCTCCACCGTCGACCCCCTCCAGCCTCCACGGGCTACTGTTCATCCACCGTCGACCTCCTCCAGCCTCCACCTGCGACTATTCATCCACCGGCTCCTGTTCATCCAGCCTCCACCGCGCGCTACTCCACCGGCTACTGTTCAACCAGCCCTCTCCACGAGCTCCTGTCCAACCACCCCTCCACGGGCTACTGTTCATCCAGCCCTCCACTGTCTACTATTCATCATGCCCTCCACAGGGTGGTCCTGTTCATCCTGCCCTCCACGGGGTCCTGTTCATCCAGCCCCAACCGGCTCGATCTATCGGGGTCCTGTTCATCCAGAGGCAACACCACGGGGTCCTGTTCATCCACCCCACCGGGAACTGTTCATCCAAACCCCCTCAGCAATGCTCACTGTTCATCCAGAGGCAGCATCGATCGGCTTCAGTTAGCAGCAGTAGCGAAGGAATCGCTCGATCGGGTTTAGTTAACAGCCATCGATCGATCGCTCGGGTTCAGTAACGCATAGCCTGCAGTGCAATCGCTTGGGTTCAATTAGAGCCCAACGCCTCTCTCGGGTTCAGTTAGAGCCCAACGCCTCGCACCCACGCACGTGCGTGTATGAGAGAAACGCGCATCGCTCGGCCCCGACCAGCCACCGTAGCCAGGAACACCCCGATATTTTCCTCGCCCTTGCTTCTACCACGGTTTTTTCGTCATGGACGGCCCAAAGAATGTCATGCAGCTGCGTCTCCGACCCGCCCAGGGCGAAAAGCCCATTTTCTGTCATGATTTTTTGTCATAGAAGTAGGACCCCACCACATCTATGATGATACCGTGTTTTGTCAAAATTATTGTCATTGAAGTGTCATAAGTATGACAGAAAAAAATTCGTTCGGCCCAAAATGTCACGGACGTGTCTTTTTTTTGTAGTGTTACCCTTGTCATTCTAGGGATACGCTCTAAAACTGCAGCTTTCACACTTAACAGGGTACCGTCAAAATCCGTAGACAAGACGCCACATGAGATATGGACCGGGAAGAGTCCCGGTTTGTCTTTTCTAAAGATTTGGGGTTGTGAAGCATTTGTCAAGCGACTTATGTCAGACAAGCTTACACCCAAGTTGGATAAATGCATATTCGCGGGATATCCGACGGAAACCTTGGGATATAGCTTCTACAACCGGGAAGATAACAAAGTGTTTGTTGCTCGGAAGGGGGTTTTCCTTGAGAAATATTTTCTTAGTTGGGGGAAGGGAGGGCAGTGGGAGGACGGTCCGACTCGAAGAAATTCGAGTACCACTCGGGGACGGCTCGGCAGGTGATGAGATCATACCGGAGTCTGTCAGGGAACCCGTAGTGGAAGCGGCACCGGAACCACGGAGGTCGGAAAGATTGCATAGAGTGCATGATGTACTGTTCCTAGAAAGCGACGAGCCGGCCACGTATGCGGAAGCGATGGTGAGCCTGGATTCTAGGGCATGGCCAGAGGCCATGAGATTCGAGTTAAAGTCCATGGATGAGAATCAAGTCGGGGACTTGGTTGATCCGCCGCCTGGCCTAAAGGCCATTGGCTGCAAATGGGTCTTTAAGAAGAAAACCGATGTACATGGAAATGTTCAGATAAAAAAATCTTGGCTTGTCGCTAAAGGTTATGCACAAGGTCAAGGAATTGACTACGACGAGACTTAGTCGCCGGTAGCGATGCTGAAGTCGGTGAGGATCGTACTAGCTATACCTGCATATTTCGATTACGAGATATGGCAGATGGATGTCAAAATAGCTTTCCTTCACGGAAATTTAACTGAGGACGAGTATATGATATACCCCGAGGGTTTTGTCGATCCGACTAGCACTAGTAAAGTATGCAAGCTCAAGAGATCCATTTATGGGTTGAGGCAAGCATCTCGGAGTTGAAACATTCATTTTGATGAGGTTGTCACTGGTCTCAGTTTCATCAAAAGCGATGAGGACGTTTGTTTATACAAGCAGTTAAGTGGGAGCTCGATAGTGTTTTTGCTCTTGTATGTGGATGGCATACTACTAATCGGAAATGATGTTTCGATGTTGAACTCGGTCAAGGAATCATTGAATGGCAAGTTTTCAATGAAGCACCTTGGTGAGGCAGTTTACATTTTAGGCATCAAGATCTATAGAGATAGATCAAGGAGGTTGCTCGGCTTGAGCCAAAGCACGTACAAAGATAAAGTGTTGAAGCGGTTCAACATAAGTGAGGCCAAGAAAGGGTTCTTGCCTGTCTCACATGGTATAAGGCTAAGCGAGACTCAGAGTCCTTCGACATCTGATGAGCGAAACAGCATGAGTCGGATTCCGTATGCCTCGGCAATTGGATCCATCATGTATGCCATGATATGTACATGGTCTGATGTTGCTTTTGCAATAAGCCTAACAAGTAGATACCAGGCCAACCCAGGTGAGAGTCACTGGGTAGCGGGAAAGACTATTTTGAAGTACCTGAAAAGGACTAAAGAGATGTTCCTAGTTTATGGAGGTGAGGAAGAGCTCGTCGTAAGGGGTTACGCCGATGCTAGTTTCCAAACCGACAGCGATGATTGTCGATCACAGTCCAGATTTGTGTACATAATGAATGGAGGAGCAGTGAGCTGGATGAGTTCCAAGCAAGATACGGTGTCCGATTCTACCATAGAAGCCGAATACATTGCGGCTTGTGAAGCTGCGAAGGAAGGTGTTTGGATCTGGAACTTTCTGGATGATCTTGGTATTTTCCCAGCGTCGTAAAACCGTTGGACCTTTATTGTGATAATTCTGGTGCCATAGCACAAGCCAAGGAGCCGAGGAATCACCACAAGACCAGACACATAGATCGGAAATATCACCTGATACGAAAGATCGTAAAGAATGGTGATGTTGAGTTATGCAAAATTCACACGGATGCAAATGTTGCAGATCCGTTGACTAAGCCGCTTCCACAACTCAAGCATGAGGGGCACGTTAGAGCTATGGGCATTTGATGTCTATTTGATTGACTCTTCTGCAAGTGGGAGACTGTTGGAGATATGCCCTAGAGGCAATCATGTATGATGATATTTCCTATGTGTTTATGAATAAAGATAGTCTTTGGACATTATCAATGATGTGTATCAGCAAGTACGTGACTTGTGTGTGCGACTATGCATTGTATGATGACTGTCCTAAAAGGTCCCTATTTGAAAGGGCTGTGTGGACACGCACCTGACTAGACTAGCATATAACACGGTCGATGGCTTGGTCTCACTAGCCATGGATCATACGATGCTAACCGGATAATATGGACTCGGAAGGATCTGGTCGGATTCGATGTAGTCGGATCCGAGTTGAGATAAGGTCTGAGTCAGACACACCCAACTACGAGATGCAACGTTATGTCATCTGTGAGTCTCTAGTACAACATATGTTCTATGCCCTAAGACCTAAGCTGGCGCATGTACTCGGGATGGTGACAGACTTGCTTTGGGCCAACCAACCGCTACTCCCTGACTGGGTAGTTACAAAGGTAGGTTTCAGGCTTGTCCAGACCTATGCTGCGAGACACATGGTCGGGCAAGATGGGATTTGCCCCTCCGATCAGGAGAGATATACTTTGGGCCCCTCATGTGATCCGACTAAGATAAGAATGGCCATGTGATTAGGATTATGAGATAATCTGGTTTATGGTCAGCATCAGTGGAACGAGAAAGAGGCTGGGATAGCACAAGGATGACAAACTTGCCTTGAGCCCGACGGCATATGTCGTGTGGCAAAGGGAACAGAAGTGTGATGTACGGGTTCGCCTAACCAGTTTCATCGGACACTTAGAGTCGGCACACTTTGCTAGAGGCCGCTACCGACTAGCCGAGTCGGATGTGGTCTGACTTGCGACCAAGTGAACGAGAACCTAAGGGGTCACGCGCTCAAGGGAAGGAACCCGTGAGGCCCGGTCCGACTCCACGAGTCAGAAGTGATCCTATTCGGATTCGGATCCAGGCAAACAAACTTTGGGCTTTAGGATCCGTGCGAGGCCTAAGTGTTGAGCCCACGATGGATGCCTATATAAAGTGGTGGTGCGGCACACTCATGCGGTTGATCGCTTTGGCGTTGTTACTAGGGTTTGCGTGTGTTGCGAATAGCCACCACCACTTTCCGCCGACTGTACGATCGAACCTAGCAGTGTGTCGCACGGTGTTCCTCCTGCAGGCGTGGATACTGTTAGAGGCGGTGCACCTGTGCCGCTCCGGCGAACTAGTACGTGGGATCCAACAACCGGCTATTCGAGGGAGATCGGACGAGGAGGAGATGATCCACGTGGATGCGCTGCCCCAACTCTTCTTCCGCTACACGACACTGTGCGTCTAGTGGTAATGATCTGTGATCCATCTCCCATAGCATGTTCTTGGTTGTTCTGCGTGTACGAAAATTTTATTTGTAGTCGACGCACCATACCGTAGAACCCCCAATAGCATCAGCCATGACCTCACGTTTAGCTTGAGTGCCAAAGGGAAGTAGTTTGCAAACACCTTCTCATCCCTGCCCCTGTGGCCTGGACAGCAATTATGTAAATGCTCAAGAACTCTGTCGGGTTCAACTTTCAATCGTATTTTTCTGGAAGCTCAGGCTTAAAGAAGCGGGTAGATGGCCGGCGGACTTGCCGCAGCTCACGAGTGAAGGCAGGGTACCCAACCTCGAAAGGTAAGTACCCGCCATCATGTGGCGCAAGTTCATCGATCTCTGGGCCATTGCGCTTGTCGGATTGACGGCACGTCTCCCGGCGTCGCTCTATGGTGACGTGCGCATCTTCCCTCCGCCGATCCTCCAGGACTTGCCACTGATCTCGGCATGCTCATGGATAATAAGAGGCCATTGAGGCCTCATAGGGTTCATGGTCAGGTTGCTCTTGTTGCTGCCTCTGGGTTTGCTGCCACGGAGGGGACTGCACTGCTACTGTGGCTCCTCCAACATGGTCAGCGGTCCAGGCTGCTGTTGTTGTTCGCGGGTACCGTGATGGCTCTATCTGCTGAGACTTTTTAGCTTCAGTGAAGCCGATCAAACTCTGAACGGTGGCCCTCCACTGATCCATTTGATTAGCTGCTGGCAGGAATCTTAGCAGGAGTTGGGCCCGCGCCATGGCTTCCGTAGCGATGCTTTGGATAGCTGATGAGGCAGACTACGATGTCGCTTGACTCCTGGTAGCACCAGCAGGGGTGTCACCGCGTTCTTGCCATCGTTGATCGGTCGCCAAGGCAGTTGGGCGATGAGTAGGACGTGCCCAAGGATTGGAAACCCCGTTCGGCGCTCCGTCTTGTTCGCCTTTCTCCGGCAAGGAATGTGCCCAGTGGTCGTACCTATGGTAGGTACAGCTGGAGGATCGCGACTTGCGCCAGAGCGAGCGTCGTTGCTGCAGCTGCGCTCGCTAGCGCAGCTGGGAGGTTGAGACTAAACGTTCCCTCCACTCGTGGCTTGCAGGTTATGGCCATTGGGATGTTGTTGATGCTGCCCTCCCCTGTCGTCTCCTGCTCCAACTTCAACCACATGGGACACAAAGACGGCACCGCCTGTGCCGGTCGTCTCACCTGCGATACCCGCCTCACCCAACGCCGCCATGGCGCCTACGGTGTCTGCGGCGGTGTGCGAGGGGCCCTTCAAAGTGGAAGGATGAGTTGTGCGCCGGGCTTCTTCTTGGGCGCCATGGATGAAGACGATGGTGATGTTGATCGACGCCCTGTTTGTCGGCTTTCTGGGAACGGGGGTCCCCAGACATGCCTGCCTGCGGCCCACGGCGTGGCTCCACTCGCCGCCCAGTACGGCCCGTCTTCACCAACAAACGCTCAAGACCCTCGTGAGGGGCCAAGCCTCGCGAGGCAGATGACACAAGACCTCCTTGGGAGTAGCCTCACCAGACTGGCTCACGAGGGGCAGAGAGATCAAGGCAAGGCGAACCTCGCGAGGTTCCTACGATGTCAGCCGTGACGACCAAGGCCAGGCGGGCGCCAACGCACACAGTGTCCTCATTTCCTCTTTGGTTCTAAGGAGGCAAGCGCAGGCGAGGAGTACCGAGGCATCAGGCATAGGTATCCACATCGGTGCAACGAGACCAAGACTAGCCGGACGGCAGGATGGAAGTCACCATGGAGCCCAAGACGACGTCAACCACCACAGCCTTTGGCAGGCGAAGACCACCTTTAGTCAAGATAGCTTGTACTAGCTGTCCCCTTTCAAATTGGCCGTTGTTGGCTCCCTTCCCGCTCAATATTTGCGGAGAGGACCAGGGCATCTATAAATAGGACTAGCCACCATAGTAGGACGGGGGAGAACCAACCCGAACTGATTCAGATCCATCCTCACCCACACAAGTTCACCAAGCACAAGAACACCTCTCCTCAGGAGGCAGTTCTTACCCCTTGTACTGTTCATCCTCAGCCCAAGAGGCAATCCACCACACCACACTAGAGTAGGGTATTACACCACAACGGTGGCCCGAACCAGTATAAATGTTGTGTCGCTTGTGTTGCAAGTTCAACGAGCCAGGCTTTGAGATCGCGGCAAGGTTGAGGGCGTGATTAGCTAGGGGGAGATCTTCGTGCGCACCCCAGTGTTCGAACCTCAAGGGTTTTGCCGGAACCCGAAATCTGACATGTGGCGCGCCGGGTAGGGGCGTGCCGAAGCTTTCCGTCCGTCGATCCGCGTCCTGTCGCTTCATCGCATCCATGGCGGACGCTCGCCGAGCTCGCGCTGAGCGCCGGGCCGCCCTCGCCACCCGCGTCTTTCAGACGGCTCCCGTCGGTGGGCCCACCCGTCGTTCGGGCCGGTGAACGAGCAGCAAGCGTCCTCGCTACACCCCTCTGTGCGGCGGGACGGCCGCACCGCCACTCCGTCGTTGACCCCGGCCGGCTTGTCGTCTCACGCTCGTCGCGCTCCCACGGACGTGCAGGCCGCGCTGTGCATGGCACGCGAACTCCTGCGCTACCACCCCATCGACGACCTCTACGAGGACTGGCTGGACCGCATCGCCGAGCTCGTCAGTGCCGTAGGGGGCTCCCTCGCGCCGTCCCTCTCGCTGCCTCGCCCTCTGCCAGCTGCGGGCGACGTGGCTTATGGAGCACCACCTCCACACCAAGACGGTGTCCTGGCGCCAAGGCGTGCGGCTCCTCGGCGCGACCCACAGCGTCGGGCGCCCGCGCGCGAAGAAGGAAGCTGCAAGAAGTTCCTCGTCCACAAGAAAACGCTCCTGCGCTCCCAGCACCACTACGACAAGACCGTGCGCCGTCTGCGGTGGCGGTGCGGGGACATCAAGGGTAGGCTCCACATTGGCAAAGGGTCCCGGTGGCCACCGCGGGCTGCCGCGCCTTCACTCCTGAGCTGCGTAGCGTCTCATGGCCGGGCAAGTTCAAGCCAGACCTGTCTCCTCGCTACGACGGCACCCCCGACCATGCGGAGTTCCTGCAGCTCTACGAGCTGAGAATCGAGGCGGCCAACGGCGACGAAAAAGTCATGGCGAACTGGTTTCCCATGGCTCTCAAGGATGGTGCCCGCTCATGGCTCCTGAACCTGCCCCCAGGCTCCATCTCCTCCTGGAACGAGATGCGCGACCGCATCGTCGCCAACTTCCAGGGCACTCGCGACCGCCCCCGGGCCGCGGGTGACCTGCGCCGTGTGAAACAGCAGCCAGGAGAGACCCTCCAGAAGTACATCTAGCGCTTCAACAACATTCGCCTCAGGATCCCCAAGGTGACAGACGAGGCCATCATCTCCGCGTTTCCTGATGGCGTCCGCGACGTCAAGATGAAGGAGGAGCTCGCCACCCACAAGGAGTTGTGCACGTCCCTGGAGTTGTTCAACCTGGCGACCAAGTGCGCAAGAGTAGAGGAAGGGCGCCTTTTCCTTCTCGAGCTCCCAGCTGCCGACCTGGAGGAGAAGAAAGCCAAGGCCAAGGACGTGAAGCGCAAGGGAGTGGCCGTACTCGCGGCGGAGCCGCACACGAAGCGCGGCCGCGACCAGCTTGAGTCATCCAAGAGTAGCTGGCCGTTCCGCGCCTTCACAACGTTCACAGCCACAAGACCAATGATTGTCATGAGCTTAGGGCCATTCGAGATGGACGCCTTGGTCTCCTCCCCGAGCGCAACGACTGGGGCTACGGCCGAGGAGGAGGACGTGGCGGAGGACGCTGGGACGACCATGGCCCTCGCCCGGAGTGGCGCGACCGGCCTCGTGAGGACCGCTGGCAACATCAGCCTCGCGAGGGCACCTGGAGGGATCAACCTCGCGAGGACCACCCCCAAGGCAACGCTGGTCTTCCTCCGCTACCGCCATCACCAAGAAGGAACGACGACCACCATCAGGATGAGGGGGCTGGGGGCTTCCAGGAGCCGAGGGCTATCGCCTGCATCCTGCGCGGAGCTCAAGCCCCAGCCTCTCAGCGAATCTTCAAGCAGTTTGCTCGCGAGGTGAACGCAGTCCTCCCTAGGCTCGAGGCCACACGCCCACTTAGGTGGTCCAAGTGCGCCATCACTTTCAGTTCGGCATATCAGCTCAAGTGCGCGGCCACCGCTGGTGCTCTCCCGATGCTTTGCTCACCCGTCATCAGCAATGTACAAGTCACTAAGACCCTCATCGACGGCGGCGCAGGGCTCAATGTCCTATCCGCCGAGACGTTCGACAGCCTCCAAATGCCCTACGATCAGCTTCAGCCTACCAAGCCCTTCTCAGGAGTGACCGACGGTTCCATCACACCAATAGGGCAAGTCCGCCTCCCTGTCACCTTCGGATAGCACGACAACTACCGCACGAGCTCATCGACTTGGACGTCGCCCACATCCGTCTGCCATACAATGCCATCCTCGGGTATCCGGCCCTAGCCAAGTTCATGGGAGTGACGCACCACGGCTACAACGTCCTCAAGATGCCAGGAAGCGGCGGGATCATCACAGTCCCCTGCGAAGAAAGAGATGCGGTGTTCTCCCTCGAGCACGCCTTCCAAGCAGCGTCATTCGAAGACCCCGACAGCAATGCAGCGCAGTACCCTCCTGAGGTCGTCCCCAAGAAGAAGAAGCAGCTACTCCGCTCAGGGCCTCAGGAGAGCGGCGCTGCAAGTGGAGCCACGTCAGGATCAGCGCCCGCACCTGGGGCGCCTCCCTCCCTCGCATAGGAAGGCGCGCCCGACGCCCTCCTCGGGCAGGGCCCGGGGCTCTCTTCTGGAGGGCCTCCGACCTTGCCAACATCACGAGGGAGGCGCTCGGGCACCACGTGGAGGCGTGCTTTGCAGCGCGTTTCCCTCAGGAGCACACCGGACGAGGAGCGCCCAGCGCTCAGGAGTTCACTGCCAAGACCACTCAGGAACTTCAGGATGCAAGAGACATGCGCGGCGACCGTCGCTCACCTGGTGCGGCTCCCCATCCCGGCGAGGATGGCGGGATGCGCGTCTACGTCGACATCCCAGGGCTCGACTAGGCCGCATCTCAGGAGCTTTCCTGGCCTTCGTGCGTGGGCCGCTGCGAGGGCCCGCCTCACAGCTACGTTCGCATGCCTTTTGGCCTGCCGAGCATGGCGTCCGCCTTCTAGTGCAACCCGCGGAGCATCCTGGCGGCTCAGGAGGCTAGGCACCACGCCGTCCTGGCGGAGATGGAGACGGTCCTCATGGAACCGCCTGGCCCCCAGAGCCTCCCGAGGCTCAGGGTCCTGGTGGCTCGTGAGGAGCAACCCCTTCGTCACACATCTGCAGCTGCCCAACATTCCTTCAACAATAGAACCAGGTGACATTTTCCAAGTTTATTTAGCTGGGAGCGCCCCTCGGGCTGCATCATTCCCAGGCTGTGTGGGTCCATCCCTGTGGCATGTATCCCTTTACATCTTGAGCTTACTTTGCTGGGAGCACCCCTCGGGCTGCATCATCCCCAAGCCGCTTGGGTCCAGCCCAGTGGCATGTATCGTTCTTGCATTTACCTGAGCTAGTTTGCCTCTCATGCATAATCTATCTATGGTTATCACCTGCTTGACTGTCACCCACCACGGGAGCCGTGCGCCGATAGTCTTTCTTCAGGGCCCTTCACGAGAGGGTTAGGCACGGCGTCTGTGCTCGGGCCCGTCCCTGCAGCGTCGATAAATCCAACGGTTGAGCTCTGTCTGGCGGGCCGGCCCCATTAACGTCACCTCCTGGGGTCGTTGGTGCTTGGCCTTCTCATGCGGTTACCTCAGGAGATTCGTTCGGCGCTGGGGGTGCATCTCTGCACGCCTCTCACCGTCAGCTCAAGCGGTGGGCGCAAGAAGTCAATGCCGTGGAGCCAGCGCTGGAGGCCCGGAAGCTGCTCAAATGGTCCCGTACGCCCATCATCTTTGACGAAGAGGATCATCCTAGTCGTACAACTTCGGTAGGATGCTTGCCGTTGTTGGTCTCCCCAACAATTCGCAACCTCAAGTTCACAAAGATGTTAGTGGATGGCGGGGCCGGGTTGAATCTGATTTCCCCAGCAGTTATCAGCAAGCTTCAGATAGCAGACGAAGAGCTAGAGGTTACTAGAAAGTTTCAAGGAGTTAATCCCGGCAGGAGTCATCCTAAGGGAAAGATCATGTTGCCGGTAACGTTTGGGGGAGAACTGAACTAGCGGACTGAGAGGATTGTGTTTGATGTGGTTGATCTCCCCCTGCCGTACAATGGGATTCTTGGACGCCCGGCTTTGGCTAAATTCATGGCGGCATTCCACTATGCCTACAACACCTTCAAGATGCCTGGGCCACTGGGAGTCATCACCATCCCATCAGATGAGCAGGATGCAATCATTTGTGTGGACAAGATGTACTGGGACGCGGTCGCAGTAGAGGCAGCGGTAGCAGCAGTTCCCGCCAAGGAAAGTAAAGGAAAGAAGAGGGATTGTAGGACCTCCGGCAAAGTGTCCGGGAAGTGTGCCCCCACCAAATGCACGACACCCGTTGACGACGTGCCAGAGTGTTCCAACAGCAAGAGATCCAAGGTTGCTGCACCCCAAGTAAAGAAGGTCCCGGCGGGATGGCTGGCATTGATGGTACTTTCACTGTCACCGCCACCCTCGATGCAAATAGGAAAGCGCGCTCGTTGCCTTCCTGCGGGCGAATATCGATGTGTTTCCCTGGCAACCATCTGATATCCCCAATGTTCCCAGGGAGGTAATCGAGCACCACCTTGTTGTCTGCCCACATGCCCGACCTGTCAAGCAGAAAGTCCAGAAGCCGGCCCTGGAGAGGTAGCAGTTCATTGCGGAAGAGATCAAGAAACTTGAGGCAGCTGGTTGGCAAATCCAGTGGTAGTACGGAAGGCTAACGGGAAGTGGAGGCTTTGCATAGATTTCATAGATCTTAACAAGGCTTGCCCCAAGACCCGTTTCCCTTGCCGTGTATCGATCAGATTGTGGATTCCACTTCAGGTTGTGATTTTCTCTCCTTTCTGGATGCATACTCTGGGTATCACAAAATCTTCATGTCTATGGAAGATGAAGAGAAGACGTCATCCATCACCCCATGTGGTACCTACTGCTTTGTCCGCATGCCATTTGGATTAAATGGTGTCGGGTCCGCCTTTGCAAGAGCAGTCCAGATTGGTTTTGAACCATAGCAACACAGAAACATAGAAGCCTATATGGATGACACTGTGGTCAAGACCAAGGATAGAGCCACCCTTATTTAGGATTTGGAGGAGACATTTGCTAATCTGCGCAACATCAATTTGAAGCTGCTTGGGTTCTTTGTATCCCATTGCGGGATTGAAGCCAATCCCGACAAGATCAAGGCTATCGAGCAGATCCAAGCGCCAAGGACAGTTAAGGATGTGAGGCGTCTGACATGATGTGTTGCCACGCTGAGCAGATTCATCTCCAAGTATGCCGAGCGCGCCCTGCCGTTCTTCAATATTTTGAAGAAGGCAGGGCCTATGAAGTGGACCCCGGAAGCAGATGCAACTTTGCAAGAGTTGAAGACCTATTTGTCCTCTGTGCCTACCTTGGTTGCTCCTAAACCCTAGGAGTCGTTGCTGCTGTACTTAGCGGCAACCAACCAAGTGGTTAGTGCAGCCTTGGTAGCACAGCGGGAGGTGGATGAGGCAGAGAGTGAGCAGAGGCCGGCAGAGTGAGAGAAGGATCAGGACAGCAGTGAGCATGACAGTGAGGGCAACCCCAAGGATGCTGCCAGGAAAAAAGTGGTGCAGCGCCGAGTGTACTTCGTCAGCTCCCTGTTACAGGGGGCTAGATCGAGGTACTCTAGCGTGCAAAAGTAGATCTTTGGTCTCATCATGGCCTCAAGGAAACTGCGGGACTACTTCCAAGCCCATGAGATCACGGTTATCACTCGTTTCCCGTTGCGAAGGATACTCCGAAACCCTGAGGCTACCGATAGAATAGTGGAGTGGGCTTTGGAGTTATCCAGCTTTGGTTTGAAGTTTGAGAGAACATCAACTATTCAGAGCAGGGCATTGGTAGAGTTTATTGCAGAATGGACGCCAACCCGTGATGAGGAAATAACAGAGACAGTTATCCTCGGCAAGGAATCCCCCCAGGGATGTATTATGTATTTTGATGGTGCTTTTTCCCTGCAAGGTGCAGGAGCTGGCGTGCTTCTCGTCGCCACCTCCGGGGAGCACTTGAAGTACGTCGTCCAAATGCATTTCGCCCGCGAAAAAGCAACCAACAATACAACTGAGTATGAAGGGCTCCTTGCCGGGCTGAGGATTGCAATGGAATTGGGAATTAAGAAACTAATCATTTGTGGATATTCATAGCTTGTGGTGAGACAAATCAACAAGGATTACCAAAGTCTATTGATGGAGGCATACGTCAAGGATGTGAGGAGATTGGAGGAGCACTTTGACGGTGTGACACCCGGATAATTAAGCTACAGTGAAACTCTGCTAATGATGCCACGTCACCTCCGTTGCTGTTGCTAATCTCGCGTTAGTTCAAAACCGGTTCAAAAATCAAATTCAAAATATGGCAAACGATAAAAGTTTTCAAACATCAAAACTAAAATGTTTGGAGTGTGCCAAATAATGCCTAGGTATTGAAGGTGAAGAAATTTTTTTTACAGAATGCATAAATATTTTAAAATGAATTAAATCAGAAAAGGAAAATGAAAAAAAGTAAAAGAAAACAAAACAGACAAACAAAAAAAGAAGGACACCCCCCGACCAACTGGGCCAACAGGCCCAGCTGGCCGGCCCACCCACTTCCCCTTAACCCCCACTCCGCGGAACCCTAACCCTGACCGCACCACTCCTCCCCTCGCTCCCACGTTCGCCCCCTCCCCGATCCAGATCTGGATCGTGGAAGTGAACCGCCGACGTCGCCGCCTGGAGGACCACAACGCCGTCGCCACCATCACCTCCGACGCCGCCGCTCGGAGCTCCCCGTCCGTCTGCCTCCTCGAGAGCCCATCGTCCCCGTCCTCCTCCTCGAGCTCGAGCCCGCTGCCATTTTCCCCACGAATGCCGGTGAGGCTCCGGCCTCCCTCCCTCCCCCGTCCTCGTATGCGCACTCACCGCGCCAACGCCCGCACCCGCTCCCGCACGCGCCTGCACTCCGCCCCAGGCCACGCACCCGCATGCCCTGCGCGCGTTCACCGTCGCCCCGCTCGCACCCTCGCGTGCGGCGGTT
Source organism: Aegilops tauschii subsp. strangulata (assembly GCF_002575655.3). Classification (NCBI taxonomy): domain Eukaryota; kingdom Viridiplantae; phylum Streptophyta; class Magnoliopsida; order Poales; family Poaceae; genus Aegilops; species Aegilops tauschii. The sequence goes on from NC_053036.3 coordinate 334,107,980, forward strand.
GCTGCCTTGCCCTGCCGTTGCAAACTACTGCTGCTACTGCCGCCTTCCCCGATGTCCTTCCCGGCCGCGTTCGCAGACCCACGCGCCGCACACGCTGGCCCCTCCGCCTGCGCGCGTCGACCGCGTCCTTCCCCCTCGCAGTGCCCGCTCCGTCACGCCGGCACCGGCGCCGCCCTGCTCTACTCCCCCGCGTCCCCGCGCTCGCCCGCGCGCACACCATCGCGCCCACGGCCGCGTGCCTCGCCAAGCGAAGTCCGTGGCCTCCCTCCCTTCTGCTGCTGCTGCTTGCCGCTGCTGGCCGCTCTCGCGTCCTACTACTGCTGCTGCGCGGCTGATGCTGCTGACCAGCACTGCCTCACTCGCCGGCATCGCAGCCGCCTTGCCCGACGGCCCTCGCATTGCCCCGCTCCCTCGCCTGCTTCCCGCCGTGGCCGCACCGGCTCCGCCCGACCACGCCCGCGCTAGGCCAGCGCACGCCGGCAGCCGTGCCCTAGCCGCCCAGCCCCGGCGCCGCCCCGCCGTGGCCTCGCCGCTGCCATCTCTGGCGCCCGGCACCCGTGCCGCTTCGGTACCCCCTCCGCGCCCGCTGGTCGTCGCCCGGGTCGGGAGCCTGCAACGCTCGTGTGCCCGTTAGGCCCCGTTGGGCCTATGACATATGAAAATATAATGGTGAAAAACGAAATGTAATATAAAAATATAATTAATGAACTTAATTAATCTGGTTTAATTAAACTAATTAAACTTAATTAACCTAAAATATCTAATTAAAACTAACTAATCTGTTAGTTAGGGTAATGTGTCTATGACAGACAGGACCCACCCATCAGTTGACTGGTCAACGGTCAACTTTGACTACTGGCGTCATGCTGGCGTCATAAATGCTTTTTGATTTAAATTAATTCTGATAATTAAAGAAATGAATTAAAACTTTAAAAATTAATTATAAAATAAACCATAGCTCGGTTGGAAAAACTGTGTACATGAAAGTTGCTCAGAACGACGAGACGAATCCGGATACGCAGCCCGTTCGTCCGCCACACATCCCTAGCATAGCAAACACGCAACTTTCCCCCTTCGGTTCATCTGTCCAAAAACGCGAAACACCGGGGATACTTTCCCGGTTGTTTCCCCCCTTCGTCGGTATCACCTCCTACCGCGTTAGGGCACACCTAGCACCGCTCATTGTCATGTCATGCATCGTCATGCTTATGTTTGCATTATATTTATTGTTCTTCCCCCTCTTCTCTCGTTAGACACCGAGACCGATGCCGCTGCTGCCCCGATCGACTACTGTGTTGACGACCCCTCCTTCTTGCCAGAGCAACCAGGCAAGCCCCCCTTGAACACCAGATATCGCATATTCCTTCTCTCTACTGCTTGCATTAGAGCAGTGTAGCATGTTACTGCTTTCGGTTAATCCTATTCTGCTGCATAGCCTATCATTGTTGCTACAGTTGTTACCCTTACCTGCAATCCTAAATGCTTAGTATAGGATGCTAGTATTCCATCAGTGGCCCTACACTCTTGTCCGTCTGCCATGCTATACTACTGGGCCGTGATCACTTCGGGAGGTGATCACAGGCATATGCTATATACTTTATACTGTTACATTACTTATGATATTGTTCGGAGATGGGGGCTGAAGGGGCAGGTGGCTCCATCCCGGTAGAGGTGGGCCTGGGTTCCCGACGGCCCCCGTCTGTTACTTTGTGGTGGAGCGACAGGGCAGGTTGAGACCACCTAGGAGAGAGGTGGGCCTGGCCCTGGTCGGTGTTCGTGGTTACTTCATAATAACACGCTTAACGAGATCTTGGTATTTCATCTGAGTTGGGTCGTTGACCTTATACGCACTAACCGCCACGTGGGGCAAGATATGGGCAACCGGCGTCGTGGTATCAGCCGAAGCTCATTTTGACGTCAATGACTGAGCAGCGCGCGCCGCATTGGACCGTAAGCCCGCGCTTGTATTAAGGGGGCTAGGTCTGCTTCCGGCCGCGTTCGCAACATGCAGGTGTGCAATGGGCGATGGGCCCAGACCCCTGCGCGCATAGGATTTAGACCGGCGTGCTGACCTCTCTGTTGAGCCTAGGTAGGGCTGCGACGTGTTGATCTCCCGAGGCTGGATATGACCCAGGAAAGTGTGCCCGGCCAGAGGGATCGAGCGTGTCGGGTAATGTGGTGCACCCCTGTAGGGAAGTTTATCTATTCGAATAGCCGTGATCTTCGGTAACAGGACGACTTGGAGTTGTACCTTGATCTTATGACAACTAGAACTGGATACTTAATAAAACACACCCTTCCAAGTGCCAGATGTAACCAAGTGATCGCTCTCACACAGGGCGACGAGGAGAGGATCGCCAGGTAGGATTATGCTATGCGATGATACTTGGTGAACTTACCATCTACTCTCTTCTACATGCTGCAAGATGGAGGCTGCCAAAAGCGTAGTCTTCGACAGGATTAGCTATCCCCTCTTATTCTGGCATTCTGCAGTTCAGTCCACCGATATTGCCCATTTACATAGATACCCATGCGTATGTAGTGTAGATCCTTGCTTGCGAGTACTTTGGATGAGTACTCACGGTTGCTTTTCTCCCTCTTTCCCCTTTCCTTTCTTCCTGGTTGTCGCAACCAGATGCTGGAGCCCAGGAGCTAGACGCCACCGTCGACGACGACCCCTACTACACCGAGGGTGCCTACTACTACGTGAAGGCCGTCACCCACGACTAGGAGTAGTTTAGGAGGATCCCAGGCAGGAGGCATGCGCCTCTTTCGATCTGTATCCCAGTTTGTGTTAGCCTTCTTAAGGCAAACTTGTTTAACTTATGTCTGTACTAAAATATTGTTGCTTCCGCTGACTCGTCTATGATCGAGCACTTGTATTCGAGCCCTCGAGGCCCCTGGCTTGTATTATGATGCTTGTATGACTTTTTTTATTTTTAGAGTTGTGTTGTGATATCTTCCCGTGAGTCCCTGATCTTGATCGTACACGTTTGCGTGTATGATTAGTGTACGATTGAATCGGGGCGTCACAAGTTGGTATCAGAGCCGACTGCCTGTAGGAATCCCCCTTCCAACTCCTTTGTCGAAGTCGAGTCTAGTCAATTGCAAAACTTTTACTAACATGGCTGTGTGGCTTATGGGCCCACGTCGCCATTGGGTGGTCTTAGGACCTTCTATTCCTCGTCTATACTCTGGGACTCTGATCTCTCTTCTATTCGGGTTAAATGAATTTTGCTAAAATCTAACAGTAGGATCCCGTGAGCACTTCACCCGGAGAGCACCTTATTACCGATGATCGTCTGCTGCACCAGAAGATTCCGAGGTTACTCTACGATGTTCTCCCGAGACACTTGTACCCACCGCCTTTGCAAACTAACTACCACTGTTATATCCTTATTGATTACTGCATACACCTTCCATTCTTACATTCAATCCCATTGATCTTGTTATTACAAGATGCCCCGAACTGCTCTCCGTTGTTCCGAGAATCCTTTGAGCTTACTGCCTTGGAAATCCTTGTCACCTGAATACCCCGACGGATAATTTTGTGCACCTATCGAGTATCCGCTCATCCTTAGTTGATTCATGTATTTCAGAAAAGTCTTCGTAATACCATTCGTTCTTCTGAAAATCCTCAACAGCCTATTGTTCTTGAATTTCTTGCTTGCTTACATTATGGTTAATCCCATAAGTCTAGTAATCTTATTGGCATCCTTTGTCACTATCATTTTGAGTCCATCGATTCAATATGCTGCGGATGCTCGCAATCCTCGGGATTTATCCTTCCGGCTCAGACGTCATTTTAACATGTGCTGGATCTCGACCAATCAAATCGCCATCGATTGTACCCCTAAGGCTATTCTACATATCCATCCCTAATCAGAGCATTGCTTTTGATCCCTTGTCATGGAATTCATAATTCCTTTGCAATTGAGCTTTGAGTTAGTTAGTTAGTTATTTCTTTAATCCAATGCCTTTGCATTCATTCTTCCTCTGATTGAGTAGCGATACTCATGTCAGCTCCGTTGTAGACCACAAGACCACTTGTTGGATAACTATCCGACAGTGTCATCCACATTCAAAATTCTTGTGAACCTTTCCTCGGATACATAATGCCTTTGGTAAATCGTATCCCCTGCTTTCTCAACCATGCTCTACTGTCGAGCTGGTATAATTTACTCCTGAAGTTTGTGTAATATGTTTCTAAGATGCCCCGATGGGTTGAACCTATGCTTTTCTTAATCTGTGTGAACCCGAAAAGTTCCATGGGTCATACTCTACTGGTGTTATGCCGGGTAAAATTTCAACACTAGAACCTCGTCGATAGTGAGAAGTGAATGAAAGATTATGCATTAGAGAAGTGGGAGTCGACCTTGAACCTTTGTGTTCATTCCCAAGGACACGATGTGGAACTTATCATGAAAGCTTCTTGCTAGAATATTTAGTCATTTGAATAAGTCTTCCGGTATCGTAAATTGGATCCCTTGTAGTTATGGTTCCAATCATACTAACCTTATTCAATATATCTGAAAGGAAACCATTCCATTGCCTCGTCTATTCTGACAAGATTAAAGTATCTGCTATCGCAAGTCAACGCTCCAATTCAGTTTCTATTCTGATTTGCTTTCGAGTATACCCTCTGGTATCTCAAGAATATCACAGAACTACATAACTTCTTATGAGTTCTTCATCAACTATTATTCTCGCCGATTCCAATCCACCCCGGGTTCCGAGTTAATAGTCACTCGAGAACACCGATAAATGAATTGATTCCGCACTCTGATTCCATAACTCTAAGTAATTTTTGTTGCTTACGAGTTAATAATCATTTATGTCATTCCTAGCCTGATCGACTATATCATTAGCGTGCTAAATTTTAACTATGCTACCTGGTCCTTCTTCCCGAAGCACAAATTTTGACGATGAGCTATGCTTACGTCCATTTTCCTCATCATATCATTTCACCTTGAACAGCAAGCTTGATTTCGAGTTTGTGTCGTACCCATGGTTCCAATAACCTTTTGCTTCATCATTCCTTTGACTTGGTGTCGTCACTGATTGATTAGATCTTTATGAAATCTCTCGACAAATGTGTCATGAGCATCATCAACCTTATGAGCTCTTCTAGGATATCAATCGAATTCATGATGAGAAATACTATCCTTGCCCTCGATGATTTGTCTTATCATCGGCCACTTTATTACCTTCCCTCCAACACAAACATGATCGTGTTTTGTGTTACACCTTGAGTTCCTTGCTATCCAGCGTTTGTTCTTCTTTACCTTGGAATATTACCATATTTTATGTCAAGTATGTCGTGAGAATTTCACCACCTCTTATGAATTATTGATGCAAGTGATGCTTCTCACCATCACCATTCTTTTCATGGCCCCCGTGTTCCAACCGGAATACCGACAAATGGACTGTGATGTGAAAAATTCAAAACTTCTAGCAACCCTATTGCTTGTAAGTTAATGAACGATAGTTACATTCTTTGTGTATTGGATATCGAATCACCCTTCTATCATTGATCTTGCTACCTAAGCCCATAATTCGGGTGCACCGTTCAACCAATGTTTAAATTGTGTATGTTTTCCTCGAGCATACATCATTATCATTCGATCTGACAAATGTTATCTCCTTGTTCACATAATTGAGGGCATCCATCTTTTGGGAAATCACAATGAATTGTCACTGAGTCCATCAACGACCTCCTCATCCTCTTCTTGGTTTTAATGATGGACTCTTGTTTCGGAACTTGCTTCCATTGTTCATTTCCCGAGAATCTACAATGTCATCTCGTCAATTTGTGTCTCACCTTTTTCTTCTCAGGCATCCTGAGTCTGAGGTATCCTGACACCAATCAGATCTGAATCTCGGTCAGATATGATGGTTGGAACATATTTCCAAGAGTTATAAACATTGGTCTTTATATGGCTTGGTAAGGTGATGTCATGCCTAGCACACCTGGCTGGATGACCCATTGTTATAGTTCTTCCTTTTTTTAGCAAGGTTAGCCATTCTTCCATAAGAAAATGGTAAGACTTATTCTATGAGTTGTTCCTGATGGATCCCTTGTGTATCCAAAATCTGACCTTTGCTTCAAGACCATGTCAATGCTATCTTGAAGCATGTCTATGGTATTCTGATTTTCAACAAGAACATTTGAAGCCCAATGCTAAATGTTTCCTGCTCAATTATCCAAACACCATTGTATGGGTAATGTCATGAAATTTCTCTCCCCTTACCGAAATGGTTTTCTGCTTTCTATCCTGTCATGGATATCATGCTCTACTTGTCCTTGGGAAGGATATACCCTTGAAATATGCGTTTAAACACATTTCCTTTCCATTGTTCTTTTGAATATGATAATCATATTTTCCTTTCCATTGGTTGGTTTAATGTTTCTTGTGATCTATATGATCTAAGCAATAATATTCTCCAGCTTATGTAAACACCTCGGTGTACAATTCTGTCAGCAAGACCCTGTTACTAAGTTGATAACATTTCGGCAGCCACCGATGGACGAGAACTTTGCCTATTGGTCCGCCTCGTTCAATGAGCAGGAATATGGTTCTCTTCGTCCCTCGCCCTTGGTACCGACGTTGTTGGCGACATAACTGACAGACTATTTTCTGACATGCCTCGCTATCATGACCATGCAAGATGACATCACCCTCCCTATTTTTAACCCACATGGTGGGCCCATAACCCACAGTTCCACAGGATCGAAACATGACTCTCCTATACACCCCCGGTTTCCAAAGTTAATTCCTCGCACTTGGCCTCGTATGTGATTCACAACCACCTTCCAAGAGATCATCAATTCTGGTTTCAGACACAATACTTATTCCCATTGCTTTGAACCCCTTTTCACGCCCTGTTTCACGCATCAAACGATTGCCTGCCCGCTCGAAACTTCCCATGATACCTCCTTACTTTGCTCTCAATATTTTCGTAAGTTTCAATTCGAGAGTTACTTCCGCCACCTTCCTCGATATTATCGAACAGATAGTCGACCTTGCAGAGGTCTGTTCTCCCGGAATGCCCACCCTTTATTCTTTCGTAAGTACGATGGAATTCCTGAAGAAAGGACGCCGACTTCATCATGATGACCTAAAGCAGAGAAATGAAGACATCAATGTATTGGACCAGCCTCTTCGAGAAGAGCAAGCCAGGATGAGAAGACCCGCTAGATTCCTTACCAAACCTTCCCCCCTTTCACTACCTCTTAAATCTCGGGACGAGATTTCTTGTAGTGGAGGAGAATTGTGACACCCGGATAATTAAGCTACAGTGAAACTCTACTAATGATGCCACGTCACCTCCGTTGCTGTTGCTAATCTCGCATTAGTTCAAAACCGGTTCAAAAATCAAATTCAAAATATGGCAAACGATAAAAGTTTTCAAACATCAAAACTAAAATGTTCGGAGTGTGCCAAATAATGCCTAGGTATTTAAGGTGAAGGAAACACATTTTTACAGAATGCATAATTTTTTTAAATTAAATTAAAACAGAAAAGGAAAATGAAAAAAAAGTAAAAGAAAACAAAACAAACAAACAAACAAACAAAGAAGGACACCCCCCGACCAACTGGGCCAACAGGCTAACAAACAAAAAAAGAAGGACACCCCCCGACCAACTGGGCCAACAGACCCAGTTGGCCGCCCACGTGGCCCAGCCGGCCGGCCCACCCACTTCCCCTTAACCCCCACTACGCGGAACCCTAACCCTGACCGCACCACTTCCCCCCCCCCCTCGCTCCCACGTTCGCCCCTCCCAGATCCAGATCTGGATCGTGGAAGCGAACCGCCGACGTCGCCGCCTGGAGGATCACAATGCCGTCGCTCGGAGCTCCCCGTCCGTCTGCCTCCTCGACAGCCCGTCGTCCCCGTCCTCCTCCTCGAGCTCGAGCCCGCTGCCATTTTCCCCACGAACGCCGGTGAGGCTCCGGCCTCCCTCCCTCTCTCCCCTGTCCCCTTTGGCGCGCTCACCACGCCAATGCCCGCACCCGCTCCCGCACGCGCCTGCACTCCACCCCAGGCCATGCACCCGCATGCCCTGCGCGCGTTCACCGTCGCCCCGCTCGCACCCTCGCGTGCTGCGGTTGCTGCCTTGCCCTGCCGCTGCAAACTGCTGCTGCTACCGCCGCCTTCCCCGATGTTCTTGCCGGCCGCGTTCGCAGACCCGCGCGCCGCCCACGCTGGCCCCTACGCCTGCGCGCGTCGACCGCGTCCTTCCCCCTCCCAGTGCCCGCTCCATCACGCCGGCGCTGGCGCCGCCCCGCTCTGCTCCCCCGCATCCCCGCGCTCGCCCGCGCGCACACCTTCGCGCCCACGGCCGCGCGCCTCGCCAAGCGCAGTCCGCGGCCTCCCTCCCTTCTGATGTTGCTCCTTGCCGCTGCTGGCCTCTCCCGCGTCCTACTGCTGCTGCTGCGCGGCTGATGCTGCTGACCACCACTGCCTTGCTCGTCGGCATCGCAGCCGCCTTGCCCGCCGTCCCTCGCATCGCCCCGCTCCCTTGCCCGCTTCCCGCCGTGGCCGCCCCGGCTCCGCTCGACCGCGCCCGCGCTAGACCAGCGCGCGCCGGCAGCCGCGCCCTAGCCGCCCAGCCCCGGCGCTGCCCCGCAGTGGCCTCGCCGCTACCATCTCCGGCGCCCGGCCCCAGCGCCGCTTCGGTACCCCCTCCGCGCCCGCTGGTCGTCGCCCGGGTCGGGCACCTGCAACGCCCGTGCGCCCGTTAGGCCCCGTTGGGCCTATGACATATGGGCCACAGCGCCCTGGAAAATAAATTTTAAAAAGGTGAAAAACAAAATGTAATATAAAAATATAATTAACTTAATTAATCTTGTTTAATTAAACTAATTAAACTTAATTATCCTAAGTATCTGATTGAAACTAACTAATCTGTTAGTTAGGGTAATGTGTCTATGACACACGGGACCCACCAATCAGTTGACTGGTCAACGGTCAACTTTGACCGCTGGCGTCATGCTGACGTCATGATGACGTCATAAATGTTTTTTGATTTAAATTAATTCTGATAATTAAAGAAATGAATTAAAACTTCAAAAATTAATATAAAGTAAACCATAGCTCGGTTGGAAAAACTTTGTACATGAAAGTTGCTCAGAACGACGAGACGAATCCGGATACGCAGCCCGTTCGTCCGCCATACATCCCTAGCATAGCAAACATGCAACTTCCCCCCTTCGGTCATCTGTCCGAAAACACGAAACACCGGGGATACTTTCCCGGTTGTTTCCCCCCTTCGTCGGTATGACCTCCTACCGCGTTAGGGCACACCTAGCACCGCTCATTGTCATGTCATGCGTTGTCATGGTTATGTTTGCATTATATTTATTGTTCTTCCCCCTCTTCTCCCGTTAGACACCGAGACCGACGCCGGTGCTGCCCCGATCGACTACTGTGTTGACGACCCCTCCTTCTTGCCAGAGCAACTAGGCAAGCCCCCCCTTGATCACCAGATATCGCCTATTCCTTCTCTCTACTGCTTGCATTAGAGCAGTGTAGCATGTTACTGCTTTCGGTTAATCCTATTCTGCTGCATAGCCTGTCATTGTTGCTACAGTTGTTACCCTACCTGCAATCCTAAATGCTTAGTATAGGATGCTAGTATTCCATCAGTGGCCCTACACAATTGTCCGCCTGCCATGCTATACTACTGGGCCGTGATCACTTCGGGAGGTGATCACGGGCATATGCTATATACTTTATACTGTTACATTACTTATGATACTGTTCGGAGATGGGGGCTGAAGGGGCTGGTGGCTCCATCCCGGTAGAGGTGGGCCTGGGTTCCCGACGGCCCCAGACTGTTACTTTGTGGCGGAGCGACAGGGCAGGTTGAGACCACCTAGGAGAGAGGTGGGCCTGGCCCTGGTCGGTGTCCGCGGTTACTTCATAATAACACGCTTAACGAGATCTTGGTATTTCATCTGAGTTGGGTCGTTGACCTTATACGCACCAACTACCACGTGGGAGAAGATATGGGCAACCGGCGTAGTGGTATCAGCCGAAGCTCTTTTTGACGTCAGCGACTGAGCGGCGCGCGCCACATTGGACCGTAAGCCCGCGTTTGTATTAAGGGGGCTAGGTCTGCTTCCGGCCGCGTTTGCAATGTGCAGGTTTGCAATGGGTGATGGGCCCAGACCCTTGCGCACATAGGATTTAGACCGGCGTGCTAACCTCCCTGTTGAGCCTAGGTAGGGCTGCCACGTGTTGATCTCCAGAGGCCGGACATGACCCAGGAAATTGTGCCCGGCCAGAGGGATCGAGCATGTCGGGTAATGTGGTGCACCCCTGCAGGGAAGTTTATCTATTCGAATAGCCGTGATCTTCGGTAACAGGACGACTTGGAGTTGTACCTTGACCTTATGACAACTAGAACCGGATACTTAATAAAACACACCCTTCCAAGTGCCAGATATAACCCGGAGATCGCTCTCACACAGGGTGACGAGGAGAGGATCGTCGGGTACGATTATGCTATGCGATGATACTTGGTGAACTTACCATCTACTCTCTTCTACATGCTGCAAGATGGAGGCTGCCAGAAGCGTAGTCTTCAATAGAATTAGCTATCCCCTCTTATTCTGGCATTTCTGCAGTTCAGTCCATCGATATTGCCCATTTACACAGATACCCATGTGTATGTAGTGTAGATCCTTGCTTGCGAGTACTCTGGATGAGTACTCACGGTTGCTTTTCTCCCTCTTTCCCCTTTCCTTTCTTCCTGGTTGTCGCAACCAGATGCTGGAGCCCAGGAGCTAGATGCCACCATCGACGACGACCCCTACTACACCGGGGGTGCCTACTACTACTCTTTATCATACTAACCTATCTCACGAAGTTCCGTTAAGTTTTGTGTGATTGAAGTTTTCATGCTTTGGGTGAGATATCGATATGAGGAGAATAAGGAGTGGAAAGACCCTAAGCTTGGGGATGCCCAAGGCACCCAAAGGTAATATTCAAGGAAGACTCAAGCGCCTAAGCTTGTGGATGCTCCAGAAGGCATCCCCTCTTTCGTCTGCAAAACTATCGGTATACCTTACTCGGAGCTATATTTTTATTCGTCACATGATATGTGTGTTGCTTGGAGCATATTTTCAATTTTACTTGTTGTTTGAATAAAATCATTGGATCTGAAATCTTGAATGAAAAATAATCCTCCCATGGCTAGTTAATTATTTGACTACTCAGTGTCCTTCACTTATATCTTTTGGAGTAGTTTGTCATTTACTCACATGCTTCACGTATATCCTGTGAGTAAATGGTTGAATGAATTGAATGTCATAAATCTGAATTTATATACGTTTCATATGCTTATAACATGGGGAGTAATGACTTCACACACAATAAGTATAGGTAGTAAACTTATTGAAAGTTAGCAAACACATAATTGGTCACTTGAACAATTCATGAAAGAATATTGAAGGAAGAGAGATTTCACATATAAATATACTATCTTGGACATGTTTTCTAATTGTGAGCACTCATTAAAATATGACATGCTAAAAAGTTGATGTTGGACAAGGAAGACAACTTAATGGGTTATGTTTTCCTATATCTGAAATGTTATATTGTCTTGGATCATCCAACATGTTGAGCTTTCCTTTCCCTCTCATGCTAGCCAAATTCTTTGCACCAAGTAGAGATACTACTTGTGCTTCCAAACATTCCTTAAACCAGTTTTGCCATGAGAGTCCACCATACCTACCTATGGATGAGTAAGATCCTTCAAGTAAGTTGTCATCGGTGCATGCAATAAAAATTGCTCTCTAAATATGTATGATCTATTAGTGCGAACAAAATAAGCTTTATACGAACCTGTGATAGGGAAGAAATAAAAGCGACGGACTGCATACTAAAGGTCTTTATCACAAGCAGCAATATAAAGTGACATTCTTTTGCATTAAGATTTTGTGCATCCAACCATAAAAGCGCATGACAACCTTTGCTTCCCTCTGCGAAGGGCCTATCTTTTACTTTTATCTTCTACCCTTATACAAGAGTCATGGTGATCATCACCTTTCGTTTTTACACTTTTTCCTTTGGCAAGCACTTTGTGTTGGAGCAATCCGGATATATATATATCCACTTGGATGTAGGTTTTCATAAAGTATTATTGTTGACATTGCCCTTGAGGTAAAAGGTTGGGAGGCGAAACTATAAGCCCCTATCTTTCTCTGTGTCCGATTAAAACTTTGAACCCACAAATATCACATGAGTGTTAGCAATTGTGAAAGATTAAATGATAGTTGAGTATGTGGAGATTGCTGAATCAAAGCTCTTACATAGACTCTTCCCGAGAATAAGATAAATTGCAATTGTTTGATGACTATGAGCACGGTTTGTTAGTTTTCAAGAAAGTTTATGATCTATACTTTAACATGTGAATAGCTTGTTACTTGATCATGAGAAGTTCCATGAGTTGAGCTACTGTTATGATATATAATGATGCTAGAAAAAGTGATTGGAACTATCATTGATCAAACTTATGCACTTGCTAGCATTCACACTTCATAAATTATTTCTTTTATCATTTACCTACTCGAGGACGAGGAGGAATTAAGCTTGGGGATGCCGATACGTCTCCAACGTATCTATAATTTATGAAGTATTCATGCCATGTTTACAATAGTTTTATATGATCTTGGTATGATTTGATTAGAACTAACCCGGACTGACGCTATTTTCTGCAGAACTACCGTGGTGTTGTTTTTGTGTGGAAATAAAAGTTCTCGGAATGCACTGAAAATCAACAGAGAATTTTTCTGGAAAATATAAAAAATACTGGAACGGAGAGTTACCGCAGGGGAGGCCCGTGGGCCCCACGAGAGTGGAGGGCGCGCCCCTATGCCTTGTGGACTTCCCGTGGGGCCCCTGACTTGTTCTCGATGCCAACCTCTCCTATAAATACCCAAACCTCTAGAAAATAACCTAGATCAGATGTTCCACCGCCGCAAGCCTCTGTAGCCACGAGAAATCAATCTAGGACCTCTCTGGCACCCTGCCGGAGAGGGCCATCATCACCGGAGGCCATGGAGGATCCCGGAGGGCCCATCATCGCCATGAAGGCCAAGGACCAGAGGGAGAACCTCTTCCCATCTAGGGGGGAGGCCATGGAGGAGGAAGCACAAGGGGGAGAATCTCTCCTCCTCTCTCTCTCTCTCGGTGGCACCGGAGTGCCATCGGGAGGGGAATCATCGCCGCGGTGATCATCTTCATCAACATCACCATCCTCATGTATTTTACGAGGTCCACTCTCCCGCACCCCGCTGTAATCCCTACTTGAACATGGTGCTTTATGCCACATATTATGATCCAATGATGTGTTTCCATCCTATGATGTTTTGAGTAGATTTCCTTTGTCTATGGGTTGATTGATGATCTAGATTGGTATGAGTTGTATGTTTTATTTCGGTACTGTCCTATTGTGCCCTCCGTGTCGCGCAAGCGTGAGGGATTCCCGCTGTAGGGTGTTGCAATTCGTTCATGATTCTCTTATAGTCGGTTGCTTGAGTGACATAAGCATAAACCCGAGTAAGGGGGTTGTTACGTATGGGATAAAGGGGATATGATATGTTAATGCTATGGTTGGGTTTTACCTTAATGATCTTTATGCTTGCTAGAGTTCCAATCATAAGTTCATATGATCCGAGAAGAGAAAGTATGTTAGCTTATGCCTCTCCCTCATATGAAATTGCAATGACGAGTACCGGTCTTGTTAACAATTGCCTAGGATAATTCCGCACACCGGCCCATCATTATTCCACACTCGCTATTTATAATATTTAGTAATATATTCTAACTTTATGATAACAGCACCTACTTTTATGTTTTAGCTCTCCGATACCATGCAAAGTTATCCTCTTCATAGGCACGACGTAGTTTTATTTATCGTTTCTAGTCGGAAGCAAACGTTCAGTGTACGTAGAGTCGTATCAGTGGCAGATAGGACTTGACGGAATATTGATCTTACCTTTAGCTCCTTGTTGGTTCGACACTCCATACTTATCACTTCCACCATTGGGAATTGCTACGATGATTCCCTGCACTTGGGGATTATCACACGCCGGAGCGGTATTTCGACGATGTCCTGGAAGGATCCCGCATTGTAGAGGGCCAGTGTTCGAAGGACATTATTTTTGAATGAATGTATCCATGTGACCCGAACTTGTATTATGAAACAAGGCTTATGTATGATCTGTTGCTTGTTTTACCTTAACATGTTTCCTCCTATGCGGCTGTTTATGGTATCTGAGAGTTGGCCAGTCGTCGGCTTTAGCCCCAACGTAGGTAGTACGAGGGAGTTCGGGATAGCATCTTAACATACTTGATCCAACGGCTTGGTCCTTGAAGGAGGTGTTAGTGCGGCGAACCAGGCAAGAGGACTATGTGGCTTTATCACTCTCACTTAGCCATAGGAGTTTGACAATGGGAGTGTAGGCGCAGCCCCTAGTATTATTTGATTATCCGAACTTGGGTGTTCTAGATGCCTGACCGGGCGAAGGCCGGTCTATCGCGTAATGTGGAAAAAATCGCGAAATATTTATACTTAGTCACCGAATAGCTGACCAGCTCTCGCCGTACCATGACAGTCAGTTTTCGGCTTCCTCTACTGAGCTGTTTATCCGGATGAACCAGAAACACAATCGCAGTAGTTCTCCCTTTACTACTTAGCCGAACAACCGGAACGTAAGGCAGTAACCACAGGAGCCAGGCAACCCAACTATTGACCAAAGACATGATTCGGAGCCGATGCATATAATGCTATATTCGGGACGCCGAATTGTACTGTAAAAGTGTTCGGACTTATTTTATGTTTAAGAAATGTACGTGGCTCAGTAGAGCCCCTGGCGATTTAAGTCATACCGAGGTGTACATGACAATCGGATGAAAAACAAGGAAACGAAGATTGAGAAATAAGCCAGGACCGTATAGGTTGGGCTAGAAATTGTTTCCATCATAGTCTGATTGATACGTCAAAACGTATTTGTACAAATAATGCGATAAGCAACAAGGCTATTTTACATGCCGAGCACAAGGGAAAGCTGTGTATGGGTCCTGAAAACGGACGAGGTGATCTTTAAAGACCCTTTAGATACTCTGCCACGCGTCTACGCTGCTTTTCTCCTTGGTGTACTATCCTTCGAAAGGATCAACGATCGGGTTTTCATGATGGGCCCAGAGAAGGGCCCTTGGTACCGTCGAAGAGGTGATGTGGGTTGTAATGAACCTGGAAAAATAAAAATAAGATAAAAAAGAAATATAAGTGTTCGGATAGGGTCTAGCCGTATTGTGGACTTTATCTTTATTATGCCTCCATCTTTGCCCATGGTATCTTTAGTGCGTAGTTATGTACGCGTGGTACATATGCCGTAATTCAGTTGGGGCTGAGTCAGAGGCCGAATTGCTAATCGAGCTCCTGACGAGCTGGACTGTTGTGCTGCGGGGTAGTCCGGACTCGTTTGATAGTGTCCGGGGGCTTGGCCGCCGTTGTAGTATTTGGCTTGATAAGGCCGCCCTGTACTTCCGCTGCCAGGGCCGCGGTGTGCTCCTCAGTACGGAGGGAGCATTCCATGTTTCCATTAACTGTTATAACACCGCGTGGTCCGGGCATCTTGAGTTTGAGATAGGCACAGTGTGGGACCGCATTGAAGCAAGCGAACGCGGTTCGTTCGAGTAGTGCATGGTAGCCACTGTGGAAGGGGAGGATGTCGAAGATCAAGTCTTCGTTTCGGAAGTTGTCTGGCGAACTGAAGACGACCTCTAGTGTGATTGAGCCCGTGCAGCGGGCCTCTACACCAGGTATTACTCATTTAAAGGTAGTTTTGGTGGGTTTGATTCTTGACGGATCAATACCCATTTTGCGGACTGTGTCCTGATAGAGCAGGTTAAGGCTGCTGCCGCCGTCTAAGAGGACCCGCGTAAGGTGGAATCCATCAATAATTGGGTTGAGGACCAGTGCGGCCGAACCGCCATGACAGATCCTAGTCGGATGGTCTCTGCGATCGAAAGTGATCGGACAGGCTGACCATGGGTTGAATTCTGGGGCGACTGGCTCTATCGCATAGACGTCCCTTAACACGCACTTGTGCTCCCGCTTGGGGATGTGAGTAAACTATATCATATTCACCATTTTGATCTCGGGGGGGGGGGGGGATTTCTTCTATCCCCCTGTGTTCGGTGGACGAGGCTCCTCGTCATCATCCTTGCTGGGCGACCCTTTCGCCTTATGTTCGGTATTTAACTTACTGGCATGTTTGAAGACCCAACAACTTTTGTTTGGTATGGTTGGCAGGCTTGTCGGGGGTGCTGCGAATTTGGCAGGGTCGATCGAGTATTCGGTCCAAGCTGGATGAACCGTCTCTGTCTGTTTTGAATGGCTTCTTCCGCTGATTGGACTTGGAGCCACTGAATCCGGCATTGACCGCCGTGTCTTCGGTATTGTCATTGTTGCTTCAACGCTTGTATTTGTTGCGTCGGGGACTGTCGTTGCTATTCCTGGCTTCGGAAGTGCTAGGGTTGCTTGTACTGTTACTGCTACGGGCTAGCCAGCTATCTTCGCCCATGCGAAAGCGGGTCATGAGTGCTGTAAGGGCTGCCATGGACTTCAGCTTTTCTTGGCCGAGGTGTCGGGCGAGCCATTCGTCGAGAATGCTGTGTTTAAAGGCCGCTAGGGCTTCGGCGTCCGGATAGTCGACAATCTGGTTCTTTTTAAATAGGAACTTGGTCCAGAATTTTCTGGCTGACTCTCCGGGCTGCTGGACAATATGACTGAGGTCATCAGCGTCTGGAGGCCGGATATAAGTGCCTTGGAAGTTGTCTCTACAGGCATGTTCCAAGTCTTCCCAGCTGCTGATAGAGTTTTCTAAGAGGCTGTTTAACCAGTGTCAAGCTTCTCCCTTAAGTTTTAGGGGAAGGAATTTTATGGCGTGTAGATCATCACCGCGAGCCATGTGAATGTGGAGAAGAAAATCTTCAATCCATACTGCGGGATCTGTTGTGCCATCGTATGATTCAATATTCACGGGTTTAAACCCTTCTGGGAACTGGTGCTCCATTACCTCATCGGTGAAGCATAGGGGGTGTGTGGCGCCTCTGTATCGGGCTACATCTCGACGCAGTTCGGATGAAGTTCATATGCGATTTTCAGCCCGGGTGTAATTGTGCTTCTCGCGCCAGGCCTGATAGCCGTCTTCTCGTACTAGGGCACGCCCCCGGGATCCGTAGATTGATTGGGTCTGACAGGTTTTGTTGTCCAGGTCTTATCATAGGTCGTAGGTGTATCCTGCAGCTGACGTCTCTCTGCCTCGACGGCGGGGTGGTGCGGGCTGGTGTTCGACTTGAGTCGCCGCTCTATCTCGGCCACGTGGTGGTCGGTCATGTCCGTCATCAGCATTACGTGCTGGTGGTATGGGCTCCAACACCTCATCGTCGAATTGGGATAGCATGTTGCGCTTTGGGTAACTCTTGGTTGGGCATTCAAGGTCTTATTCCTCGGCGGCCAGGACATTAGTCCATCTATCATTGAGCAGATCCTGGTCAGCTTGAAGCTGCTGCTGCTCTTGTTCAGTCTTCTTGCAGTGGCTATTAGCCCACTCTTAAAGCGCTCTTGTTCGAGGGTTTCCTTTGGCACGATGAAATCTTCGTCGCCGAGGCTTACATCGTCTTCGGAGAGTGGTAGATAGTTGCTATCCTCCGAGTCCTCGTTCCCTGCTGGCTCGTCAGGGTCAACTTGCCCGTCCTCCCGATCATCCTATTTGAATGTTGGTTCGATGGGAGCTTCTTGGTCTTCGGCGTTCTCTAGAATATTATTGTCTCCGGTGCCGGTATTGATATCTTTTCCACGACGCGATTTAGAGCGGCGTCGCTGACGTCGACGCTTTGGTGGTATCTCAGGAGGTTCGTCCTCGACTGGATCCTTCTCATCATCGTCGTCGCCTTCTTTAGGTGTGTCCACCATGTACACGTCATATCAGGAAGTGGCCGTCCAGCGTCCGGTGAACGGTGGGATTTGGGCCTGCTCATCTCCGGCATTGTCGTCCATACCGTTGATGTCTTCGGAGGCGTAATCGAGCATGTCGGTTAGATCCTCGACAGTGGCTATGAAGTGGGTGGTGGGTGGGAAATAAATTCCCTGCTTTCAGCCCCTAGCATGGGTTGGGCGTAGTACGGCAGCAATTCATCTGCAATAGCAAGGGATCGCATTAAGTCCAGGGCCTCGCTTAGAGGCGAGGGTTGGACGGGGAGAGAAGAGCTTTTGGCGCTGGGTGAGGAAAGGTCCCTCCAGGTCGCGCCCGCTTGCCGTAGTCCTCAAAAGTCCATAATTAGGATCCGGGGACGAGTCCAGCCCCCCCAGTGATGAGGGGAGCCCGGCTAAGCTCCAGGTCTGCCGATGACACAGTCCTATCTTGATCTGAGGTAATGAGCTCCGTAATTGTGGAGAGTCCGGTGGGGTCTACGCTCCCATCTTCGGACCCAATAGTCTACTCTGGATCTAAGGCCAGAGCGGTGGTCGGCGTTGCGAACCCCTCGAAGATCAAGTCTCCTCGGATATCAGCGACGTAGCTCAGATTTTCAAAACTAATTTGATGACCAGGGGCACAACTGTCGATCTGCTCCAGGTGGCCAATCGAATTGGCCCGAAGTGCGAAGCCGCCGAATACGAAAATTTGGCCGGGGAGAAAAGTCTCCTTCACGGCAGCATTATTGTAGATGATCGATGGAGCCATCGAGCCTTTCGACGACGGCACAGTGGAACTCTCAATGAAAGCACCAATGTCGGTGTCAAAACCGGCAGATCTCAGGTAGGGGGTCCCGAACTGAGCGTCTGAGGATCGAAGGTAACAGGAGACAGGGACACAATGTTTACCCAGGTTCAGGACCTCTTAATGGAGGTAATACCCTACTTCCTGCTTGATTGACTTTGATGAATATGGGGGTTACAAGAGTTGATCTACCTCGAGATTGTAATGGCTAAACCCTAGATGTCGAGGCTGTATGATTATGATTGCCTCTACGGACTGAACCCACCGGTTTATATAGACACCGGTGTCGGTGTCAAAACCGGCGGATCTCGGGTAAGGGGTCCCGAACTGTGCGTCTAAGGTCGATGGTAACAGGAGACAGGGGACACGATGTTTACCCAGGTTCGGGCCCTCCTGATGGAGGTAATACCCTACTTCCTGCTTGATTGATCTTGATGAATATGAGGATTACAAGAGTTGATCTACCACGAGATCATAATGGCTAAACCCTAGATTTCTAGCCTGTATGATTATGATTGCCTCTACGGACTAACTCCTCTAGTTTATATAGACATCGGAGGGGCCTAGGGTTGTACAGAGTCAGTTTTCAAAGGAAGGAATATTCATATCCAAACGCCAAGCTTGACATCCATGCAAAGGAGAGTCCCATCCGGACACGGGAGGAAGTCTTCTATCTTGTATTGAGCCCCAGCTACATAGAAATATGGAAGCTTATATGGATGACATAGTGGTCAAAACCAAGGACAGGGCCACGCTCGTGCAAGATTTAGAAGAAACATTTGCCAATCTGTGCAAGATCAACCCAAAGAAGTGCGTGTTCGGTGTCCCCTCCGACAAACTTCTCGGGTTCTTTGTGTCTCAACACGGAATCGAAGCAAATCCCGACAAGATCAAGGCGATCGAGCAGATTGAGGCGCCAAAATGGGTCAAAGACGTCTGTAGGCTCGCCGGCTGCGTTGCTGCCCTGAGTAGGTTCATCTCCAAATCTGCTGAGCGTGCCCTCCCCTTTTTCAAAGTTTTGAAAAAGGCGGGTCCAGTAAAATGGACTCCGGAGGCAGAGGCAGCGCTGCAAGATTTGAAGAGGTACCTCTCCTCCACACCAATACTAGTTGCGCCTAGACCACGGGAGTCGTTGATGTTGTACTTAGCAGCAACGAATCAAGTGGTCAGTGCTGTGCTGGTGGCGCAGATGGAATTTGAGGGAGAAGCAGCAGTTGCAGTGGAGCTATCGGATGGCGAGCCGGGGGCCTCCCCGGCAGAGCCTGATGCCGGCAAACCAGAACCCCCGGCAACGCAGAGTCTGAGCGGATGGGCGAAGTGGGACAGAAGAAGAAGATGGTGCAGCACCCAGTGTATTTTGTCAGTTCCCTCTTGCAGGGGGCTAGGTCAACATATTCTGGAATGCAGAAGCTGCTTTTCGGCCTCTTCATGGCCTCGAGAAAGATGCGCCATTATTTCCATGTGCACGAGATCACCGTCGTCACCCGCCTCCCTTTGCAATGGATTTTGCACAACCCAGATGCGACAGGGAGGATTGTGGAGTGGGCATTGGAGCTATCGAGCTTTGGCCTCACGTTTGAAAGTACTTCCACGATCAAGAGTCGAGCTTTGGCAGAGTTCATAGCAGAGTGGACCGCAATGCCCGACGAGGAGATTCAAGAGACAACCCTTCCCAGCAAGGAGACGATCAGGTGATGGTGTTGGCGTGCTACTCGTCGCACCCACCGGAGAGCACCTCAAGTACGTAATCAAGATGCACTTCCCCGGGAAAAATCAACGAACAATACAGCGGAGTACGAGGGGTTGCTTGCCGATCTTAGGATCACGGCAGACCTCGGAATCAAGAAGCTCATCATCAGAGGTGATTTGCAGCTCGTCGTCAAGCAAGTTAACAAAGATTACCAGAGCCCGTTGATGGAGGCCTACGTGAGTGAAGTGAGGAAGTTGGAAGGACGTTTCGACGGCCTACAGGCAGAACATGTTCCCCGAGCGGAGAACAGCATTGCCGACGACCTGTCGAAATGCGCTGCCCTCAAGTTGCCTGTGGAACCAGGTACCTTTGTACTTCAGTTAATACAACCATCTGTAGAGCCATTAGCAGGGCAGAACAAGCGAAGGCAGACAAGCCACGACAAGTACCTTCCCGCCGAGCTCCCAGGAGCCGCCGGCAATGAGGTTGCCGGGTACCCCAAGCTTGCCGAGGGGCAAATACCTCCGACGGGGCCCTAGGCCCTGACCGTAGAGGCAGCTACCCCTGCGGCTGAAGATGTGCCTTTGGTCCTTGCTGTCGAGCCCCAGGCTCCGGCATCGGCGCAGCCCACCGTCTGTTTCCTCCAAACAGGAGAGCTCCCCGAGGAGCAGGAAGAAGCAGAGAAAGTAGCCCGTCGGTCCAACATGTGCCAGTTTGTGGATGATACCGTGTACAGAAGGAGGCCAAACGGAGTCAGACTGAAGTGCATTCCTCAAGAGGACGGACTAGAGCTGTTGGCAGATATACATGGAGGTATGTGTGGCTCCCACATAGGGTCAAGGGCCCTTGCCGGCAAGGCATTTCGGCAAGGTTTCTTCTGGCCCACAGCCCTCCAGGATGAAGTTGCGCTAGTAACCAAGTGTGAAGCGTGTCAGTTCCATTCAAAGAAGCTTCATCAACCAGCTCAAGCCCTTCAAACAATCCCTCTCTCTTGGCCATTCTCGATCTGGGGGGTCCACATACTGGGCCCCTTCCCCCGTGCTGTCGGGGGCTTTGAGTACTGATAACCCACAAGTATAGGGGATCGCAACAGTTTTCGAGGGTAGAGTATTCAACCCAAATTTATTGATTCGACACAAGGGGAGCCAAAGAATATTCTCAAGTATTAGCAGTTGAGTTGTCAACTCAACCACACCTGGATAACTTAGTATCCGCAGCAAAGTGTTTAGTAGCAAAGTAATATGATAGTAGTGGTAACGGTAACAAAAGTAACGGTAGCAAAAGTAATATTTTTGGTGTTTTGTAGTGATTGTAACAGTAGCAACGGAAAAGTAAATAAGCGGAGAACAATATAGGAAAAGCTCGTAGGCATTGGATCGATGATGGAGAATTATGCCGGATGCGGTTCATCATGTAACAATCATAACATAGGGTGATACAGAAC
The DNA here is from genome assembly GCF_002575655.3 of Aegilops tauschii subsp. strangulata. Taxonomy (NCBI): domain Eukaryota; kingdom Viridiplantae; phylum Streptophyta; class Magnoliopsida; order Poales; family Poaceae; genus Aegilops; species Aegilops tauschii. The sequence continues at coordinate 334,129,914 of NC_053036.3, forward strand.
TAGCTCCAATTCATCAATGTAATGTAGGCATGTATTCCGAATATAGTCTACGTGCTTATGGAAAAGAACTTGCATGACATCTTTTGTCCTAACCTCCCGTGGCAGCGGGGTCCTAGCGGAAACTAAGGGATATTAAGGCCTCCTTTTAATAGAGTACCGGAACAAAGCATTAGCACATAGTGAATACATGAACTCCTCAAACTATGGTCATCACCGGGAGTGGTCCCGATTATTGTCACTTCGGGGTTGCCGGATCATAACACATAGTAGGTGACTATAGACTTGCAAGATAGGATCAAGAACTCACATATATTCATGAAAACATAATAGGTTCAGATCTGAAATCATGGCACTCGGGCCCTAGTGACAAGCATTAAGCATAGCAAAGTCATAGCAACATCAATCTCAGAACATAGTGGATACTAGGGATCAAACCCTAACAAAACTAACTCAATTACATGATAAATCTCATCCAACCCATCACCGTCCGGCAAGCCTACGATGGAATTACTCACGCACGGCGGTGAGCATCATGAAATTGGTGATGGAGGATGGTTGATGATGACGACGGCGATGAATCCCCCTCTCCGGAGCTCTGAATGGACTCCAGATCAGCCCTCCCGAGAGGTTTTAGGGCTTGGCGGCGGCTTCGTATCGTAAAACATGATGAATCCTTCTCTCCGATTTTTTTTCTCCCCGAAAGCAAATATAAAGAGTTGGAGTTGAGGTCGGAGGAGCTCCAGGGGGCCCACGAGGTAGGGGGCGCCCCCCACCCTCGTGGCTAGGGTGTGGGCCCCCTGGTCTTCATCTTATGCAAGGATTTTTTATTATTTAGAAATAGACATTCTGTGAAGTTTCAGGTCATTCCGAGAACTTTTGTTTCTGCACATAAATAACACCATGGAAAGTCTGCTGAAAATAGCGTCAGTCCGGGTTAGTTCCATTCAAATCATGCAAGTTAGAGTCCAAAACAAGGGCAAAAGTGTTTGGAAAAGTAGATACGACGGAGACGTATCAACTCCCCCAAGCTTAAACCTTTGCTTGTCCTCAAGCAATTCAGTTGATAAACTGAAAGTGATAAAGAAAAACTTTTACAAACTCTGTTTGCTCTTGTTGTTGTAAATATGTAAAGCCAGCATTCAAGTTTTCAGCAAAGATTATGACTGACCACATCCACAATAACTCTTAGGTCTCATGTTTACTCATATCCATAGCATAATCAACTAGCGAGCCATAATAATAAATCTCGGATGACAACACTTTCTCAAAACAATCATAATATGATATAACAAGATGGTATCTCGCTAGCCCTTTCTGAGACCGCAAAACATAAATGCAGAGCACCTTTAAATATCAAGGACTGACTAGACATTGTAATTCATGGTAAAAGAGATCCAATCATAGTCATACCCAATATAAATTAATAGTAATGGATGCTAATGACAGATGCGCTCTCCAGCTAGTGCTTTTTAATAAGAGGGTGATGACTCAACATAAAAGTAAATAGATATGCCCTTCGCAGAGGGAAGCAGGGATTTGTAGAGGTGCCAGAGCTCGGTTTTGAAATAGAGATAAATAATATTTTGAGCGGCATACTTTCATTGTCAACATAACAACCAAGAGATGGCGATATCTTCCATGCCACACACATTTGGCACATACAAATTTACTTGGAACGGCAGGTAGATACCGCATATAGGAAGGTATAGTGGACTCATATGGAATAACTTTGGGGTTTAAGGGATTGGATGCACAAGCAGTATTCCCGCTTAGTACAAGTGAAGGCTAGCAAAAGACTGGGAAGCGACCAACTAGAGAGCGACAACAGTCATGAACATGCATTAAAATTAATAAACATTGGATGCAAGCATGAGTAGGATATAATCCACCATGAACATAAATATCATGAAGGCTATGTTGATTTTGTTTCAACTACATGTGTGAACATGTGCCAAGTCAAGTCACTTAAATCATTCAAAGGAGGATACCACCCCATCATACCACGTCACAACCATTTTAATAGCATGTTGGCACGCAAGTTAAACCATTATAACTCATAGCTAATCAAGCATGGCACGAGCAACTATGATCTCTAATTGTCTTTGCAAACATGTTTATTCATAATAAGCTGAATCAGAAACGATGAACTCATCATATTTACAAAAACAAGAGAGGTCGAGTTCATACCAACTTTTCTCATCTCAGTCAGTCCAGCATATATCCTCATAATTGCCCTTCACTTGCACGACTGAATGATGTGAATAATAATAAGAGGGCACGTGCATTGGACTAAGCTGGAATTTGCGAGCATTCAATAAACAGGAGAAGACAAGGCAATATGGGCTCTTGGTTAAATCAACAATAATGCATATAAGAGCCACTTCAACAATTTAATTATGGTCTTCTCCTATCGACCCCCAAAGAAAAGAAATAAAACTATTTACACAGGAAAGCTCCCAACAAGCAAAAGAAGAACAAGTAATCTTTTTGGGTTTTCTTTTTAATTATTACTACTACAGCAAGAAAAGTAAACTAACTAAAAGCTATTACTAAATTTTTTGGTTTTTCTTAAGGTTTAACAAACACACAAGAAGAAAGCAGGAAAAAGAAAAATAAACTAGCATGGGTATTAAAGTGAAAGAGTATGAGCACCGACATCTAGCAATGAGTGTGTGTGAACATAAATGTAATGTCGGTGGCAAATACGTACTCCCCCAAGCTTAGGCTTTTGGCCTAAGTTGGTTCATTGCCAAGGATGGCCTGGCGGATATCCATAGTTGTAGCCGGGGTCGTACTGAGATGCAGAGGCTATCGCCTCCTGAGCTGCAGCGTGGCAGCGAGCTGCCTCCGCCCCCGTACTCATCTGCCTCCTCTCTGGTAATAAAATGTCTTCCTTTTTCCTGATAATCAAAGAAGGTAGGATCAGGGAGAGTAATACGGACAGCATGATGTCTGTCAAAGATTAAGTGATATCGGAGAGGTGATTCATTCCTCTCGACAAACTGGTTGTAGACCATAGAATTATAGTCTAAATGAGTAGGAGGCAACTCAATATCATCCTCACGAACGTCCACACCAAGAAAATAAGCTAAGCGGGTTGCATAAATTCCTCCAAAGAAATCTCCATTAAATCTATTATGATGCAGCCTACGTGCAACAATGGCTCCCAAATTATAAGATTTGTCTCCTAACACAGCACTCCTAAGAATACTAAGGTCAGGCACACACATATGACATGCTTCATCTTTACAATTTATGCACCTGCCTATGAAGAGAGCAAAATAATGTATAGCAGGAAAGTGAATGCTCCCTATGGTAGCTTGTGCTATATCTCTAGATTCCCCCACGGTTATACCAGCAAGAAAGTTTCTAAATTCAGATTTACGGGGTTAACTAACACTACCCCACTGTGGAAGTTTGCAAGCAGAAGTAAAATCCTCTAAGTCCATGGTAAAAGATTTTTCATAAAGATCAAACAGGACAGTTGGAGAATCACGTGAAGATGAAAATTCAAACCTCCTCACAAAGGAACTAGTGAGATAGTGGTACTGGCGGCATTTGTCTGCCTCGAAGCTCACAAGGTCAGCGTTACGCAAATATGCGTTAAATTCTTCCTTGATTCCCGCTCGATCCATAAAATTTTCTGAAGGCCATTCACATGGCCGCACAGGAGCGTCCCTTGGTGGCTCCTCGTCAGCATCACGCATTGCAAGCCTGGGTCCTTGCTTCCTTGAAGAACCACCTTGGAACATTTTCCTAAGCATATTTCTTCCTCTGAAAAATTTCTGAAATTTTTAGTAACTTCAAACAAAAGTGAACCAAGCTCAATAAAATTGATAGCAACTACTCCTACAAGTGCCTAGAGACTATATCATGCATTAGAACTACTTGGAGCCATATATATTTGACATGCAAGCTCAAGAACATTGTCACCTAGGCAGCACAAATTTGCAATGAATAGAGCACCAGAACAAAAACTAATTGGACCAATGGAGGAGTCACATACCAAGGAACTATCCCCCCAAGCAATTTTGTGAGAGGTGCTTTGAGCAAGGAGATCGAAAATCACAGCAAAATGAGCTAGAACTCATGCTTGAGCTGGATATTGGTGTTTGTGGGAGGATGAAGGAGTGTGTGGGTGCAGGAATAAGTGGAGGAGGGCCACTGTGGGCCCACGAGGCAGGGGCGCGCCCAGGGGGTAGGGCGCGCCCTCCACCCTCATGGCCAGGTGCTTGCCCCTCCTGCTATGTTCTCAGTGCCAGATATTCTCAAATATTCTAGAAAAAATCATATTCCATTTTCAGGGCATTTGGAGAACTTTTATTTTCAGGGTATTTTTATGTTGCACGGATATATCAGAAAACAGACAGAAAATACTATTTTCACTTTATTTCAACTAAATAACAGAAAGTAGAAAGAGGGTACAGAAGGATGTGCCTTCTAGTTTCATCCATCTCATGCTCATCAAAAGGAATCCACTAACAAGGTTGATCAAGTCTTGTTAACAAACTCATTCCGAATAACATGAAACCGGAGAAATTTTGAATAACACTATGTTACCTCAATGGGGATATGCACATCCCCAATAATAAGAATATCATATTTCTTCTTGACAGTAGGAAGAGGAAATTCAAAACCTCCAAATATAATCGATGGAATTTTTCCAATAGAATTGATACTATGAACTTGAGGTTGTTTCCTCGGAAAGTGTACCGTACGTTCATTACCATTAACATGAAAAGTGACATTGCCTTTGTTGCAATCAATAACAGCCCTTGCAATATTCAAAAAAGGTCTTCCAAGAATAATAGACATACTATCGTCCTCGGGAATATCAAGAATAACGAAGTCTGTTAAAATAGTAACGTTTGCAACCACAACAGGCACATCCTCACAAATACCGACAGGTATAGCAGTTGATTTATCAGCCATTTGCAAAGATATTTCAGTAGGCGTCAACTTATTCAAATCAATCTACGGTATAAAGAGAGAGGCATAAGACTAACACCGGCTCCAAGATCACATAAAGCAGTTTTAACATAGTTTCTTTTAATGGAGCATGGTATAGTTGGTACTCCTGGATCTCCAAGTTTCTTAGGTATTCCACCCTTAAAAGTATAATTAGCAAGCATGGTGGAAATTTCAGCTTCCGGTATCTTTCTCTTATTAGTAACAATATCTTTCATATACTTAGCATAAGGATTCATTTTGAGCATATCAGTTAATCGCATACGCAAAAAGATAGGTCTAATCATTTCAGCAAAGCGCTCAAAATCCTCATCATCCTTTTTCTTGGATGGTTTGGGAGGAAAAGGCATGGGTTTCTGAACCCAAGGTTCCCTTTCTTTACCATCTTTCCTAGGAACAAAGTCTCTCGTATCATAACATTGATTCTTTGATTGTGGGTTATCAAGATCAACAGCAGGTTCAATTTCTACATCATTATCATTACTAGGTTGAGCATCATCATGAACATCATCATTAATATTTTCACTAGGCTCATGTTCATTGCCAGATTGTGTTTCAGCATCAGAAATAGAAATATCATTTGGATTCTCAGGTGGTTCAGCAATAGGTTCACTAGAAGCATGCAAAGTCCTATCATTTTTCTTTTTCTTATTTTTAGAAGGACTAGGTGCATCAATATTATTTCTCTGAGAATCTTGCTCAATTCTCTTAGGGTGGCCTTCAGGATACAAAGGTTCCTGAGTCATTCTACCAGTTCTAGTAGCCACTCTAACAGCATAATCATTTTTGTTACTATTCATTTCATTGAGCAAACCATTTTGAGCCTTAAGTACTTGTTCTACTTGAGTGGTAACCATAGAAGCATGTTTAGTAATGAGTTTAAGTTCACCTCTAACATTAGCCATATAATCACCAGAGTGTTCAATCATATAAGCATTTTGTTTTAATTGTCTACCAAAATAAGCATTGAAATCTTCTTGCTTAACCATAAAGTTATCAAACTCATCCAAGCATTGGCTAGCAATTTTAGTAGGAGGGATTTCAGCTTTATCATATCTATAGAGAGAATTTACCTTTACTACCTGTGTCGGGTTATCAAGACCATGAGGTTCTTCAGTAGGTGTAGGATTAAGATCATATGTTTCTTCAACATGCGGTAGATTAAGACCATGTATTTCTTCAATAGGAGGCAAATTCTTAATATCTTCAGCTTTTATACCTTTTTCTTTCATATCTTTCTTTGCCTCTTGCATATCCTCACTACTGAGAAATAGAACACCTCTCTTCTTCGGAGTTGGTTTAGGAATAGGCTCAGGAATTGGCTCAGGAGCTGGCTCAGGAAGTGTCCAATTATTTTCATTTGTCAACATATTATTCAATAGAATTTCAGCTTCATCCGGTGTTCTTTCCCTGAAACGGAACCAGCACAACTATCCAGGTAATCTCTGGAAGCATCGGTTAGTCCATTATAAAAGATATCAAGTATTTCATTTTCTTGAGAGGATGATCAGGCAAAGCATTGAGTAACTTGAGAAGCCTCCCCCAAGCTTGTGAGAGACTCTCTTCTTCAATTTGCACAAAGTTGTATATTTCCCTCAAAGCAGCTGGTTTCTTATGAGCAGGGAAATATTTAGCAGAGAAGTAATAAATCATATACTAGGGACTACGCACACAACCAGGATCAAGAGAATTAAACCATCTCTTAGCATCACCCTTTAATGAGAACAGAAATATTTTAAGGATATAGAAGTAGCGAGATTTCTCATCATTAGTGAACAGGGTGGCTATATCATTTAATTTAGTAAGATGTGCCACAATAGTTTCAGATTCATAGCCATGGAAAGGATCAGATTCAACCAAAGTAATTATATTAGGATCAACAGAGAATTCATAATCCTTATCAGTAACACAGATAGGTGAAGTAGCAAAAGCAGGGTCAGGTTTCATTCTAGCATTAAGAGATTGCTGATTCGATTTAGCTAATAACCTCTTGAGCTCATATCTATCTTTGCAATCTAAAATAGCTAAAGTAGCTTCTTTATCAAAAACATAACCCTCGGGAATAACAGGCAAGTCTTCATCATCACTTTCATCAATATAATCAGTTTCAATAATTTCTTTCTCTCTAGCCCTAGCAATTTGTTCATCAAGAAATTCACCAAGTGGCATAGTAGTATCAAGCATAGAAGAAGTTTCATCATAAGTATCATGCATAGCAGAAGTGGCATCATCAATAACATGCGACATATCAGAACGAATAGCAGAAGTAGGTTTAGGTGTCGCAAGCTTACTCAAAACAGAAGGTGAATCAAGTGCAGAACTAGATGGCAGTTCCTTACCCCCCCTCGTAGTTGAGGGATAAATTGTTGTCTTAGCGTCTTTCAAATTCTTCATAGTGACCTGCAGATATAAATCCCAAGTAACTCAAAGAATAGAGCTATGCTCCCTGGTAACGGCGCCAGAAAATAGTCTTGATAACCCACAAGTATAGGGGATCACAGCAGTTTTCGAGGGTAGAGTATTCAACCCAAATTTATTGATTCGACACAAGGGGAGCCAAAGAATATTCTCAAGTATTAGCAGTTGAGTTGTCAATTCAACCACACCTGGATAACTTAGTATCTGCAGCAAAGTGTTTAGGAGCAAAGTAATATGATAGTAGTGGTAACGGTAACAAAAGTAACGGTAGCAAAAGTAATATTTTTGGTGTTTTGTAGTGATTGTAACAGTAGCAACGGAAAAGTAAATAAGCGGAGAACAATATAGGAAAAGCTCGTAGGCATTGGATCGGTGATGGCGAATTATGCCGGATGCGGTTCATCATGTAACAATCATAACATAGGGTGACACAGAACTAGTTCCAATTCATCAATGTAATGTAGGCATGTATTCCGAATATAGTCATACGTGCTTATGGAAAAGAACTTGCATGACATCTTTTGTCCTACCCTCCCATGGCAGCGGGGTCCTAGCGGAAACTAAGGGGTATTAAGGCCTCCTTTTAATAGAGTACCGGAACAAAGCATTAGCACATAGTGAATACATGAACTCCTCAAACTATGGTCATCACCGGGAGTGGTCCCGATTATTGTCACTTCGGGGTTGCCGGATCATAACACATAGTAGGTGACTATAGACTTGCAAGATAGGATCAAGAACTCACATATATTCATGAAAACATAATAGGTTCAGATCTGAAATCATGGCACTCGGGCCCTAGTGACAAGCATTAAGCATAGCAAAGTCATAGCAACATCAATCTCAGAACATAGTGGATACTAGGGATCAAACCCTAACAAAACTAACTCGATTACATGATAAATCTCATCCAACCCATCACCGTCTAGCAAGCCTACGATGGAATTACTCACGCACAGCGGTGAGCATCATAAAATTGGTGATGGAGGATGGTTGATGATGACGACGGCGACGTATCCCCCTCTCCGGGGCCCCGACCGGACTCCAGATCAGCCCTCCCGAGAGGTTTTAGGGCTTGGCGGCGGCTCTGTATCTTAAAACGCGATGAATCCTTCTCTCTGATTTTTTTCTCCCCGAAAGCAAATATATAGAGTTGGAGTTGAGGTCGGAGGAGCTCCAGGGGGCCCACGAGGTAGGGGGTGCGCCCCCCACCCTCGTGGCTAGGGTGTGGCCCCTCTGGTCTTCATCTTTTGCAAGGATTTTTTATTATTTCCAAATAGACGTTCCGTGAAGTTTTAGGTCATTCTGAGAACTTTTGTTTCTGCACATAAATAACACCATGGAAAGTCTGCTGAAAACAGCGTCAGTCTGGGTTAGTTCCATTCAAATCATGCAAGTTAGAGTCCAAAACAAGGGCAAAAGTGTTTGAAAAAGTAGATACGACGGAGATGTATCAAGTACTTGTACGTCGCAATCGACAAGTTCACAAAGTGGCCCGAAGTGGAGGCAGTGGGGAAGGTGACAACACAGTCAGCCGTCAAGTTCTTCAAGGGGCTAGTTTGCCATTTTGGTGTGCCGAACAGGGTAATCACCGACAACGACACACAGTTCAGAAGCCACACCTTCATGCAATACATCCAGGACCTCGGTAGCAAGGTCTGTTTCGCTTTAGTGGCACACCCACGGAGCAACGGCCAGGCAGAGAGGGCAAATGCTGAAGTACTGCGAGGCCTGAGGACAAAGACTTTTGACAGGCTGCACAAGTGTGGAAGGCGCTGGATTGATGAGTTGCCGACGGTTCTTTGGTCGATCAGAACGACGCCAAATCGAGCAACCGGCGAGACACCCTTTGCCCTGGTATACGGGCAGAAGCAATTCTCCCCATGGAACTCACATACGGGTCACCTCGAGTGCTCGCTTATGACGAGCTTGAGCAAGAGCAGTTGCGGCAAGTTGACGTGACACTCCTTGAGGAAGATCGTCTTCAGGCGGCTGTGCGAGCTGCACGCTACCAGCAAGCCTTGCGCCGCTATGATAGCTGCAAGGTTCATGCCCGAAGTCTTGAGGAAAGCGACCTTGTTCTTCGGCGTGTTTAGACGGCCAAGAATTCCGACAAGTTGACGCTGAAGTGGGAAGGCCCTTATCGGGTAATACAAGTCACCAGGCCTGGCGCAGTCCGCCTGGAGACCGAAGATGGTATCCCAGTGAGCAACTCCTGGAACATCGAACATCTTCATAAGTTTTACCCATGAGGCGCGGTTGCCGGGCCTCCCGGCAAACCACCTTTTGTACAAGCCTTGCCGACAAGGCATGATTCTCAGTAAAGCCCCTGGCGATTTAAGTCGTATCGAGGTGTATATGACAATCATACGAAAAACAAGGAAATGCAGATTGAGAAATAAGCCAGGACTGTTTAGGTTGGGCCAGAAATTGTTTCCATCATAGTGTCATTTATACGTCAAAACGTATTTGTACAAATAATGCGATAAGCAACAAGGCTATTTTACATGCCGAGCACAAGGGAAAGCTGTGTATGGGTCCTGAAAACGGACGAGGTGATCTTTATGGACCATTTAGATACTCTGCCACGCGTCTACGCTGCTTTTCTCCTTGGTGTACTATCCTTCGAAAGGACCAATGATCGGGTTTTCATGATGGGCCCAGAGAAGGGCCCTTGGTACCATCGAAGAGGTGATGTGGGTTGTAAGGAACCTGGAAAAATAAAAATAAGAGAAAAAAGAAATATGAGTGTCCGGATAGGGTCTAGCCATATTGTGGACTTTATCTTTATTATGCCTCCATCTTTGCCCATGAGTGCGTAGTTATGTACGCATGGTACATATGCCGTAATTCGGTTGGGGCTGAGACGGAGGCCGAATTGCTAATCAGGCTCCTGACGAGCTGGACTGTCGTGTTGCGGGGTAGTCCGGACTCATTTGATAGTGTCTGGGGGCTTGGCCGCTGATGTAGTATTTGGCTTCATAAGGCCGCCCTGTACTTCCACTGCCAGGGCCGTGGTGTGCTCCTCAGTACGGAGGGAGCGTTCCATGTTTCCATTGACTGTTATAACACCGCATGGTCCAGGCATCTTGAGTTTGAGATAGGCATGGTGTGGGACCGCATTGAAGCGAGCGAACGCGGTTCATCCAAGTAGTGCATGGTAGCCAGTGCGGAAGGGGACGATGTCGAAGATCACGTCTTCATTTCGTAAGTTGTCTGGCGAACCGAAGACGACCTCCAGTGTGATTGAGCCCATGCAGCGGGCCTCTACACCAGGTATTACTCCTTTAAAGGTATTTTGGTGGGTTTGATTCTTGACGGATCAATACCCATTTTGCGGAATGTGTCCTGATAGAGCAGGTTAAGGCTGATGCCGCCGTCCAGGAGGACCCACATAAGGTGGAACCCATCAATAATTTGGTCGAGGACCAGTGCGGCCGAACCGCCGTGACGGATACTGGTCAGATGGTCTCTGCGATCGAAAGTCATCGAACAGGCTGACCATGGATTGAATTTTGGGGCGACTGGCTCTATCGCATAGACGTCCCTTAACGCGCACTTGTGCTCCCGCTTGGGGATGTGAGTAACCTATACCATATTCACCGTTTTGACCTCGGGGGGGGGGGGGGATTTCTTCTGTCCCCCTGTGTTCGGTGGACGAGGCTGCTCGTCATCATCCTCACTGGGCGACCCTTTCTCCTTATGTTCTGTATTTAACTTATCGGCCTGTTTAAAGACCCAACAACTTCTGTTGGTATGGTTGGCAGGCTTGTCGGGGGTGCGGTGAATTTGACAGGGTCGATCGAGTATTCGGTCCAAGCTGGATGAACCGTCTCTGTTTGTTTTGAATGGCTTGTTCCGCTGACTAGACTTGGAGCCACTGAAGCCGGTGTTGACCTCCGTGTCTTGTGTTTGTTGCGTCGGGGTCTGCCGTTGCTATTCCTAGCTTCGGAAGTGCCAGGGTCGCTTGTACTGTTACTGCTACGGGCTTGCCAGCTATCTTCGCCCATGCGAAAGCGGGTCATGAGTGCTGTAAGGGCTGCCGTGGACTTCAGCTTTTCTTGGCCGAGGTGTTGGGCGAGCCACTCGTCTTGAATGCTGTGTTTAAAGGCCGCTAGGCCTTCGGCGTCCGGACAGTCGACAATCTGGTTCTTTTTAATTAGGAACTTGGTCCAGAATTTTCTGGCTGACTCTCCGGGCTGCTGGACTATATGACTGAGGTCATCAGCCTCTGGAGGCCGGATATAAGTGCCTTGAAAGTTGTCTCTACAGGCATCTTCCAAGTCTTCCCAACTACTGATAGAGTTTTCTGGGAGGCTGTTTAACCAGTGCCGAGCTGGTCCCTTATGTTTTAGGGGAAGGTATTTGATGGCGTGTAGATCATCACCGCGAGCCATGTGAATGTGGAGAAGAAAATCTTCAATCCATACTGTGGGATCTGTTGTGCCATCATATGATTCAATGTTCATGGGTTTAAACCCTTCTGGGAACTGGTGCTCCATTACCTCATCAGTGAAGCATAGGGGGTGTGTGGTGCCTCTGTATTGGGCCACATCTCGACGCAGTTCGGATGAAATTCGTATGCGATTTTCAGTCCAGGTGTAATTGTGCTAGTCGCGCCAGGCCTGATAGCCATCTTCTCGTACTAGGGCACGCCCCCGGTATCCGTAGATTGAACGGGTCTGACCGGTTCTGTTGTCCAGGTCTTGTCGGAGGTCGTAGGTGTATCCTGCAGCCAACGTCTCTCTGCCTCGACGGCGGGGTGGTGCGTGCTGGTGTTCGACTTGAGTCGCCGCTCTGTCTCGGCCACGTGGTGGTCGGTCAGGTCCGTCAGCAGCGTTACGTGCTGGTGGTATGGACTCCAGCACCTCATCATCGAATTGGGATAGCATTTTGCGCTTTGGGTAACTCTTGGTTGGGCGTTCGAGGCCGTATTCCTCGGCTGCCAGGACATTAGTCTATCTGTCATTCAGCAGATCCTGATCAGCTTGAAGATGCTGCTACTTCTTTTTCAGGCTTCTTGCAGTGGCTATTAGCCGGATCTTAAAGCTCTCTTGTTAGAGGGGTTCCTCTGGCACGATGAAATCTTCGTCGCCGAGGCTTACATAGTCTTCAGAGAGTGGTAGATAGTTGCTATCCTCCGAGTCCTCGTTCCCTGCTGGCTCGTTAGGGTCAACTTGCCCGTTGATAACCCACAAGTATAGGGGATCGCAACAGTTTTTGATAAGTAAGAGTGTCGAACCCAACGAGGAGCTAACGGTAGAACAAATATTTCCTAAAGTTCTATCGACCACCGATACAACTCTACGCACGCTTGACGTTCGCTTTACCTAGAACAAGTATGAAACTAGAAGTACTTTGTAGGTGTTGTTGGATAGGTCTGCAAGAAAATAAAGAGAGCGTAAACAAAAGCTAGGGGCTGATTAGATAAAGACACAATAAAGTTAGTATAGCGAGTGTGGAAAAGTGGTGGTAGGAGATGCGAAATTGTCCCTAAGCAATTGACTACTTTACTAGACCGATAGCAAGTATTATGTGGGAAAGGCCACTGCTAGCATGTCATCCCTGACTTGGAATTCTATGCACTTATGATTGGAACTATTAGCAAGCGTCCGCAACTACTAACGTTCATTAAGGTAAAACCCAACCATAGCATTAAGATATATTGGTCCCCCTTCAATCCTGTATGCATCAATTTTTATGCTAGGCTGAAGCTTCTGTCACCATTGCCCTCCAATACATAGTCCTATCAACATACAACTAACCTTATGGTGTGATCCACGCGCGCGCTCATATGATGGGCACCAAAGGACAGCAACATAACCACAAGCAAATTAAATCAATCATAGCAATTCATCAAACCACCGATAGGACAACGAAAATATACTCAGACATCATAGGATGGCAACACATCCTTGGATAATAATATGAAGCATAAAGCACCATGTTCAAGTAGAGGGTACAGCGGGTTGCGGGAGAGTGGACCGCTGTAGATAGAGGGGGGAAGGTGATGGAGATGTTGGTGAAGATGGCGGAGGTGTTGGTGTAGATCGCGGTGATGATGATGGCCCCCAGCGGCGTTCCGGCGCCACCGGAAGCGAGGGGGAGAGAGCCCCCCTCCTTCTTCTTCTTCCTTGACCTTCTCCCTAGATGGGAGAAGGATTTCCCCTCTGGTCCATGGTCTCCATGGCGTGGGAGGGGCGAGAGCCCCTCCGAGATTGGATCTGTCTCTCTGTCTCTCTCTGTTTCTGCGTTCTCGTCTGCTGCCCTTTCACCGTTTCGTGTATATATGGAGATCCGTAACTCCGATTGGATTGAAACCTTCGCCGTGATTTTTTACCGAAAATTAGCTTTCTTGCGGCCGAAGAAGGGCATCAACAGCCTTACGGGTGGCCCATGAGGGTCAGGGCCGCGCCCAGGGGGTGGGGCTTGCCCCCCTACATCGTGCCCACCTCAGACACCGTTTCGCGTTGATCTTTCTCCCAGATTTTCGAAATAATCCAAAAATAAGCTCCGTCCGTTTTTATCCCGTTTGGATTCCGTTTGATATGGATATTCTGTGAAACAAAAAACATGCAACAAACAGGAACTGGCACTGGGCACTGGATCAATATGTTAGTCCCAAAAATAGTATAAAAAGTTGCCAAAAGTATATGAAAGTTGTAGAATATTGGCATGGAACAATCAAAAATTATAGATACGACGGAGACGTATCAGCATCCCCAAGCTTAATTCTTGCTCGTCCACGAGTAGGTAAATGATAAAAAAGATAATTTTTGATGTGGAATGCTACCTAGCATAATCTTGATCATGTATCTAATCATGGCATGAATATTAAGACAGGAGTGATTCAAAGCAATAGTCTATCATTTGACATCAAAACAATAATACTTGAAGCATACCAACCAAGCAATTATGTCTTATCAAAATAACATAGCCAAATAAAGCTCATCCCTACAAAATCATATAGTCTAGCTATGCTCCATCTTCAGCACACAAAATATTCACATCATGCACAACCCCGATGACAAGCCAAGCAATTGTTTCATACTTTTGATGTTTCTCAAACCTTTTCAATTTTCACGCAATACATGAGCGTGAGCCATGGACATAGCACTATAGGTGGAATAGAATATGATGATGGGGGTTATGTGGAGAAGACAAAAAAGGAAGAAAGTCTCACATCGACGCGGCTAATCAATGGGCTATGGAGATGCCCATCAATTGATGTCAATGCGAGGTGTAGGGATTGCCATGCAACGGATGCACTAAGAGCTATAAGTGTATGAAAGCTCAAACTGAAACTAAGTGGGTGTGCATCCAACTTGCTTGCTCATGAAGACCTAGGGCATTTGAGGAAGCCCGCCGTTGGAATATACAAGCCAAGTTCTATAATGAAAATTCCCACTAGTATATGAAAGTGATAACTCAAGAGACTCTCTATATGAAGAACAAGGTGCTACTTTGAAGCACAAGTGTGGTAAAAGGATAGTAACATTGCCCCTTCTCTCTTTTTCTCTTTTTTTTGTTTTTTCTCTCTTTTTTTGGGCCTTCTCTTTTTTGGCCTTTCTCTTTCTTTTAATTCTTTTTTTTTCGTTCTGAGTCTCATCCCGACTTGTGGGGGAATCATAGTCTCCATCATCCTTTCCTCACTGGGGCAATGCTCTAATAATGATGATCATCACACTTTTATTTACTTACAACTCAATATTACAACTCGATACTAGAACAAAGATATGACTCTATATGAATGCCTCCGGCGGTGTACCGGGATGTGCAACGATCTAGCGTAGCAATGACATCAAAAAATGGACAAGCCATGAAAACATCATGCTAGCTATCTTACGATCATGCAAAGCAATATGACAATAAATGCTCAAGTCATGTATATGATGATGATGGAAGTTGCATGGCAATATATCTCGGAATGGCTATGGAAATGCCATGATAGGTAGGTATGGTGGCTGTTTTGAGGAAGATATAAGGAGGTTTATGAGTGATAGAGCGTATCGTATCACTGGGTTTGGATGCACCGGCGAAGTTTGCACCGACTCTCGAGGTGAGAAAGGGCAATGCACGGTACCGAAGAGGCTAGCAATGATGGAAGGGTGAGAGTGCGTATAATCCATGGACTCAACGTTAGTCATAAAGAACTCACATACTCATTGCAAAAATCTATTAGTCATCGAAACAAAGTACTACGTGCATGCTCCTAGGGGGATATATTGGAAGGAAAAGACCATCGCTCGTCCCCGACCGCCACTCATAAGGAAGACAATCAATAAATAAATCATGCTCCAACTTCGTTACATAACGGTTAACCATAGGTGCATGCTACGGGAATCACAATCCTCAACACAAGTATTTATACAATCCACAACTACCCACTAGCATGACTCTAATATCACCATCTTTATATCGCAAAACTATTGCAAGAAATCAAACACATCATATTCAGTGATCTACCAGTTTTATGTAGGATTTTATGACTAACCATGTGAATGACCAGTTCCTGTCATCTCTCTAAATAGATATAAGTGAAGCAAGAGAGTTTAATTATTTCTACAAAAGATATGCCCATGCTCTAACAAATATAAGTGAAGCAAAAGAGCATTCTACAAATGGCGGTTGTCTAAGTGAAGAGAAACAGGCAATCCAAACTTCAAATGATATAAGTGAAGCACATGAAGCATTCTATAAAGCCATACTCAAAAGATATAAGTGAAGTGCATAGAGCATTCTATAAATCAACCAAGGACTATCTCATACCAGCATGGTGCATAAAATAAAAATGAAAACTAAAACAAAAGACGCTCCAAGATTGCACATATCGCATTAATGAAACGAATCCGAAAACATACCGATACTTGTTGAAGAAAGAGGGGATGCCTTCCGGGGCATCCCCAAGCTTAGACGCTTGAGTATCCTTGAAAATTTACTTGGGGTGCCTTGGGAATCCCCAAGCTTGAGCTCTTGCCTCTCTTCCTTCTTCTCACATCGAGACCTTCTCGATCATCGAACACTTCATCCACACAAAACTCCAACAGAAAACTCGGTAAGATCCGTTAGTATAATAAAGCAAATTACTACTCTAAGTACTATTGCAAACCAATTCATATTTTGTTTTTTCATTATTTCTACTGTAATATAACTTTTTCATGGCTTAATCCACTGATATAAATCGATAGTTTCATCAAAACAAGCAAACTATGCATCAAAAACAGAATCTGTCTAAAACAGAACAGTCTGTAACAATCTGAACATTAACCATACTTATGACATATGAAAAATTATTAAAAAGTTAGGAAAAATAAACGATTTGTATATAAATACAGTGCAAAAAGAATCAGAACCATTTGACGTTCCAGTAAAAAATTACAAATCGCGCACTACACCTAAAGTTTCTGTCCTGCACCGCACAAACCAACAAGCATTGTAAACATCCTAAAGGCAAGCCTTGGCACATTATTTTTATTTCTAAACTTTATAAAAGCACACAACAGAAATAAATGACTCTCTAAAACTTCCGGGTTTTCTCCCTGGCAGCGCTTTCTTTAAAGCCATTAAGCTAGGCATATAGTGCTCAAGTAGTGAATCCACCCGGATCCCAAGGTATATCAAAGCCAATTTTAATTAGCAATGATTTGGCATTTAGTAGTGAGCACAAGGCAACATATATCATGAAACAACAAAGTATAACTCTCTTCCTATGCATCGGCATGTCATAAAAGAACAATTCATGCACACAAAGTAAAGGCCAATGCATAGTATAAACAGTTTCTTGCAATTTTATCGTGTTGGAAACATAGAGAGGTGGAGATATAGTTCCTCTCTCATAATAATTGCAAGTAGGAGAAGAAAGCACATGCATATTATATTCATCAAAATCATCATGTGCAACGGTAAAAGGCAACCCATCAATGTAATCCTTAATAAGTGCAAACTTCTCCGATATAGTATAATCGGGAGAATTCAAAAAGATAATAGGACTATCATGCGTGGGTGCAATAGCAACAATTTCATGTTTAACATAAGGAACTATGGCAAGTTCATCTCCATAAGCATCATTCATATTGGCATCATGGCCACAAGCATAGCAAGCATCATCAAAAAGGGATATTTCAAGAGAATCAACGGGATCATAGCAATCATCCTTCGGTAAGCAGGAAGGGAAATTAAACAATGTATGAGTTGAAGAGTTACTCTCATTAGAAGGTGAGCACGGGTAGCTAATCCGCTCTTCCTCCTTTTGTTCTTCGCTCTCCTCCTCATCTTTTTCATCCAATGAGCTCACAGTTTCATCAACTTCTTCTTCCATAGACTCCTGCAAAATATTAGTCTCTTCTTGGACAGCGGGGTAGTCCTCAATATATGGTTCAACATAGGCATTAGAAGCATAATTATCATAGCAATATTTAAGTATGGCAAAATTTTCAGTTTGTAAAGAGTAGCATCATACGTTTCAATCAAAGAAGCAATTTCATAAGCACCCTTAAAAGCAACAAATTCTTCAATTTGTTGAACATCATAGTAACTATAAACACCCTTAGCATAAGAAGATACGATTCCATTATCACTAAACTCACATTGATAGGGAAGGTGTTTCTTAGGTTTTTCAGAACAACAAGTAATATCATATATTTCGCATAAATTCCAAGCATAGCATTGCAAACGATGAATTTGACCCAGTAAAATTTTCCCTTTTCAGATATTCGGTGTCGCACATAACAAGCATGCTCATCTAAAGATTTGCCCTCAACTACGCTAGTTGGGGTTTCAGCACGAGCACATAGGTATCAAAGATGATCCAAGTAATAAGCTTCAGCAGTGTGATAGATTTTGAGTGGTTCTTCAACCATTGGTTTAGTAGGTACAACTAATTTTGTTGGTATTTTGCGTTTCCTACCCATAACTAAAGATAGAAAACAACTAAGAACAACAAATAAAAATTACTTGGTGATAAAGCAAACAAGCACACACGAAAATATTCATCCTACGCTATTGCTCCCCGGCAACGGCGCCAGAAAAAGGTCTTGTTAACCCACAAGTATAGGGGATCGCAACAGTTTTCGATATGTAAGAGTGTCGAACCCAACAAGGAGCTAAAGGTAGAACAAATATTCCCTAAAGTTCTATCGACCACCGATACAACTCTACGCACGCTTGACGTTCACTTTACCTAGAACAAGTATGAAACTAGAAGTACTTTGTAGGTGTTGTTGGATAGGTCTGCAAGAAAATAAAGAGAGCGTAAACAAAAGCTAGGGGCTGATTACATAAAGACACAATAAAGTTAGTATAGTGAGTGTGGAAAAGTGGTGGTAGGAGATGCGAAATTGTCCCTAAGCAATTGACTACTTTACTAGACCGATAGCAAGTATTATGTGGGAGAGGCCACTGCTAGCATGTCATCCCTGACTTGGAATTCTATGCACTTATGATTGGAACTATTAGCAAGCGTCTGCAACTACTAACGTTCATTAAGGTAAAACCCAACCATAGCATTAAGATATATTGGTCCCCCTTCAATCCTGTATGCATCAATTTTTATGCTAGGCTGAAGCTTCTGTCACCCTTGCCCTCCAATACATAGTCCTATCAACATACAACTAACCCTATGGTGTGATCCACGCGCGCGCTCATATGATGGGCACCAAAGGACAGCAACATAAACACAAGAAAATTAAATCAATCATTGCAATTCATCAACCACCGATAGGACAACGAAAATCTACTCAGACATCATAGGATGGCAACACATCATAGGATAATAATATGAAGCATAAAGCACCATGTTCAAGTAGAGGGTACAGTGGGTTGCGGGAGAGTGGACCGCTGTAGATAGAGGGGGGAAGGTGATGGAGATGTTGGTGAAGATGGCGGAGGTGTTGGTGTAGATCACGGTGATGATGATGGCCCCCGGCGGCGTTACGGCGCCACCGGAAGCGAGGGGGAGAGAGCCCCCCTCCTTCTTCTTCTTCCTTGACCTTCTCCCTAGATGGGAGAAGGGTTTCCCCTCTGGTCCATGGTCTCCATGGCGCGGGAGGGGCGAGAGCCCCTCCGAGATTGGATCTGTCTCTCTGTCTCTCTCTGTTTCTACGTTCTCGTCTGCTGCCCTTTCACCGTTTCGTGTATATATGGAGATCCGTAACTCCAATAAGATTGAAACCTTCGCCGTGATTTTTTACCAAAAATTAGCTTTCTTGCGGCCGAAGAAGGGCATCAACCGCCTTACGGGTGGCCCACGAGGGTCAGGGGCGCGCCCAGGGGGTGGGGCGCGCCCCCTACCTCGTGCCTACCTTGGACACCGTTTCACGTTGATCTTTCTCCTAGATTTTCCAAATATTCCAAGAATAAGCTCTGTATGTTTTTATCCCGTTTGGATTCCGTTTGATATGGATATTCTGCGAAACCAAAAACATGCAACAAACAGGAACTGGCACTGGGCACTGGATCAATATGTTGTTGGGGAACGTAGCAGAAATTCAAAATTTTCTACGCATCACCAAGATCAATCTATGGAGTAATCTAGAAACGAGGGAAGGGGAGTGCATCTACATACCATTGTAGATCGTGATGCGGAAGCGTTGCAAGAACGCGGATGAGGGAGTCGTACTCGTAGCGATTCAGATCGCGGTTGATTCCGATATAAGCGCCGAACCACCGCGCCTCCGCGTTCAACACACGTGCAGCCCGGTGACGTCTCCCACGCCTTGATCCAGCAAGGTGAGAGGGAGAGGTTGGGGAAGACTCCATCCAGCAGCAGCACGACGGTGTGGTGGTGATGGAGGAGCGTGGCAATCCCGCAGGGCTTCGCCAAGCACCGCGGGAGAGTAGGAGGAGGGAGAGGGGTAGGGCTGCGCCGAAAGAGAGACGTTCTCATGTCTTGGGCAGCCCCAAACCTCAACTATATATAGGGGGGGAGGGGGCTGCGCCCCCTCTAGGGTTCCCACCCCAAGGGGTGGCGGCCAGCCCTAGATCCCATCCAAGGGGCGGCCAAGGGGAGGAGAGGGGGGGCGCCACTAGGGTGGGCCTTAAGGCCCATCTGGACCTAGGGTTTGCCCCCTCCCACTCTCCCATGCGCCTTGGGCCTTGGTGGGGGGGCGCACCAGCCCACCTGGGGCTGGTCCCCTCCCACACTTGGCCCACGCAGCCTTCTAGGGCTGGTGGCCCCACTTGGTGGACCCCCGGGAACCTCCCGGTGGTCCCGGTACATTACCGATATCACCCGAAACTTTTCCGGTGACCAAAACAGGACTTCCCATATATAAATCTTTACCTCCGGACCATTCCGGAACTCCTCGTGACGTCCGGGATCTCATCCGGGACTCCGAACAACATTCGGTAACCATGTACATACTTTCCCTATAACCCTAGCGTCATCGAACCTTAAGTGTGTAGACCCTACGGGTTCGGGAACCATGCAGACATGACCGAGACGTTCTCCGGCCAATAACCAACAGCGGGATCTGGATACCCATGTTGGCTCCCACATGTTCCACGATGATCTCATCGGATGAACCACGATGTCGGGGATTCAATCAATCCCGTATACAATTCCCTTTGTCTATCGGTATGCTACTTGCCCGAGATTCGATCGTCGGTATCCCTATACCTTGTTCAATCTCGTTACCGGCAAGTCTCTTTACTCGTTCCGTAACTCACATCATCCCGTGATCAACTCCTTGGTCACATTATGCATATTATGATGATGTCCTACCGAGTGGGCCCAGAGATACCTCTCCGTTTACACGGAGTGACAAATCCCAGTCTCGATTCGTGCCAACCCAACAGACACTTTCGGAGATACCTGTAGTGCACCTTTATAGCCACCCAGTTACGTTGTGACGTTTGGTACACCCAAAGCATTCCTACGGTATCCAGGAGTTGCACAATCTCATGGTCTAAGGAAATGATACTTGACATTAGAAAAGCTCTGAGCAAACGAACTACACGATCTTGTGCTAGGCTTAGGATTGGGTCTTGTCCATCACATCATTCTCCTAATGATGTGATCCCGTTATCAACGACATCCAATGTCCATGGTCAGGAAATCGTAACCATCTATTGATCAACGAGCTAGTCAACTAGAGGCTTACTAGGGACATGGTGTTGTCTATGTATCCACACATGTATCTGAGTTTCCTATCAATACAATTCTAGCATGGATAATAAACGATTATCATGAACAAGGAAATATAATAATAACCAATTTATTATTGCCTCTAGGGCATATTTCCAACATATGTTAGTCCCAAAAATAGTATAAAAAGTTGCCAAAAGTATATGAAAGTTGTAGAATATTGGCATGGAACAATAAAAAATTATAGATACGACGGAGACGTATCACCCGTCCTCCCGATCATCCTGTTCGGATGTTGGTTCGATGGGGGCTTCTTGGTCTTCGGCATATGGGCCCACCATCCAACTTCTCCATAGCTCGTAGGTTCAGTATTGTCCAACAACATGATATCTTAGACAGAATCACGTACCACTCTGAAGTAGCACGCATCCTCGTCGTCCTACGAGGTTTGGTAGTGACTTGATCCGAAGTTTCATGATCACTATCATAAGCTTCCACTTCAATTGGTGTAGGTGCCACAGGAACAGCTTCCTGTTCCCTGCTACACGCTAGTTGAAGTGATGGTTCAATAACCTTACCAAGTCTCCACCATCCTCCCACTCAATTCTTTCGAGACAAACTTTTCCTCGAGAAAGGACTCGTTTCTAGAAGCAATTACTTTTGCTTCTAGATCTGAAATAGGAGGTATACCTAACTGTTTTGGGTTTTCTATGAAGATGCATTTATCCGCTTTGGGTTCGAGCTTATCAGCTTGAAACTTTTTCACATAAGCATCGCAGCCCCAAACTTTTAAGAAACGACAACTTAAGTTTCTCTAAACGGTGTCGTCTCAACGGAATTGCGTGGTGCCCCTTTTAAAGTGAATGCGGTTATCTCTAATGCCTAACCCATAAACGATAGTGGTAATTCGATAAGAGACATCATGGTATGCACCATATCCAATAGGGTGCAGTTATGATATTCGGACACACCATCACACTATGGTGTTCCAGGCGGTATTAATTGTGAAACACTTTCCACAATGTCTTAATTGTGTGCTAAACTCGTAACTCAGATATCTCTATGATCATATCATAGACATTTTATCCTCTTGTCACGACGATCTTCAACTTCACTCTGAAATTACTTGAACCTTTCAATAATTCAGACTTGTGTTTCATCAAGTAAATATTCTCAGCATCTACTCAAATCATTTGTGAAGTAAGAACATAACGATATCCACTGCATGCCTCAGCATTCATTGGACTGCATACATCAAAATGTATTACTTCCAATAAATTGCTCTCTTGTTCCATCTTACTGAAAACGAGGCCTTTCAATCATCTTGCCCATGTGGTATGATTTGCATGTCTCAAGTGAGTCCAAACGATCCATCTGCATGGAGTTTCTTCATGCATATATACCAATAGACATGGTTCGCATGTCTCAATCTTTTCAAAAACGAGTGAGTCCAAAGATCCATCTACATGGAGCTTCTTCATGCGTTCTACACCAATATGACTCAAGTGGCAGTGCCACAAGTATGTGGTACTATCATTACTATCTTATATCTTTTGGCACAAACATGTGTATCACTGCAATCGAGATTCATTTTAGGTGCAAGACCATTGAAGGTATTGTTCAAATAAACAGAGTAACCATTATTCTCCTTAAATGAATAACCGTATTGCGATAAACATAATCCAATCATGCTCAACGCAAACACCAAATCTCGATGGTAGAGGGAGCATGCGATGCTTGATCACATCAACCTTGGAAACACTTCCAACACATATCGTCATCTCACCTTTAGCTAGTCTCCGTTTATTCCGCAGCTTTTATTTCGAGTTACTAACACTTAGCAACCGAACCGGTATCTAATACCCTGGTGCTACTAGGAGTACTAGTAAAGTACACATTCATATAATGTATATCCAATATACTTCTGTCGACCTTGTCTGCCTTCTCATCTACCAAGTATCTAGGGTAGTTCGGCTTCAGTGACCGTTCCCCTCATTACAGAAGCACATAGTCTCAGGTTTGGGTTCAACCTTGGGATTCTTCACTAGAGCAGCAAATGACTTGCCCTTTCATGAAGTATCGCTTTTGCCCTTGCCCTTCTAGAAACTAGTGGTTTTACTAACCATCAACAATTGGTGCTCCTTCTTGATTTCTACTTTTGCGGTGTCAAACATCACGAATAGCTCAAGGATCATCATATCTATCCTTGATATCTTATAGTTCATCACGAAGCTCTAATAGCTTGGTGGTAGTGACTATGGAGAACCATCACTATCTCATCTGGAAGATTAACTCCCACTTGATTCAAGCGATTGTGGCACTCAGACAATCTGAGCACATGCTCAACGATTGAGCTTTTCTCCCTTAGTCTGCAGGCTTAAGAAACTTGTCAGAGGTCTCATACCTCTTGACGTGGGCACTAGTCTGAAACCCCAATTTCAGTCTTCAGAACATCTCATATGTTTTGCGACGTTTCAAAACCGTCTTTGGTGCCACAATTCTAAACCGTTAGCATTACGCACTAAACTATCACGTAGTTATCAAAACGTGTATGTCAGATGTTCCGCAACATCTACAGACGACGCTGAGGTTCAGCACACAGAGCGGTGCATTAAGGACATAAGCCTTCTGTGCAGCAATGAGGACAATCCTCAGTTTACGGACCCAGTCCGCATAATTGCTACTACCAACTTTCAACTAAATTTTTCTCTAGGAACATATCTTAAACAGTAGAACTAAAGCGTATGACATAATTTGCAAAGACCTTTTGACTATGTTCATGATAATGAAGTTCAGCTGATTATTGAACTCCCACTCAGATAGACATCCCTCTAGTCATCTAAGTGATACATGATCCGAGTCAAACTAGGCCGTGTCCGATCATCACGTGAGACGGACTAGTCATCATCGGTGAACATCTCCATGTTGATCGTATCTGCTATACGACTCATGTTCGACCTTTCGGTCTCTTGTGTTCCGAGGCCATGTCTGTACATGCTAGGCTTGTCAAGTCAACCTAAGTGTTTCGCATGTGTTCCGAGGTCATGTCTGTACATGCTAGGCTCGTTAACACCCGTTGTATTCGAACGTTAGAATCTATCACACCCGATCATCACGTGGTGCTTCGAAACAACGAACCTTCGCAACGGTGCACAGTTAGGGGGAACACGTCTCTTGAAATTTTAGTGAGGGATCATCTTACTTACTACCGTCATTCTAAGCAAATAAGATGCATAACATGATAAACATCACATGCAATCAAATAGTGACATGATATGGCCAATATCATTTTGCTCCTTTGATCTCCATCTTCGGGGCACCATGATCATCTTTGTCACCGGCATGACACCATGATCTCCATCATCATGATCTCCATCATTGTGTCTTCATGAAGTTGTCACGCCAACGATTACTTCTACTTCTATGGCTAACGCGCTTAGCAATAAAGTAAAATAATTTACATGGCGTTATTCAATGACACGCAGGTCATACAAAAAAATAAAGACAACTCCTATGGCTCCTGCCGGTTGTCATACTCATCGACATGCAAGTCG
The DNA here is from genome assembly GCF_002575655.3 of Aegilops tauschii subsp. strangulata. Taxonomy (NCBI): domain Eukaryota; kingdom Viridiplantae; phylum Streptophyta; class Magnoliopsida; order Poales; family Poaceae; genus Aegilops; species Aegilops tauschii. Next base: position 334,154,937 of record NC_053036.3, read on the forward strand.
TGATTCCTATTACAAGAATATGATCACTCTCATACATCACATATATCATTCATCACATCTTCTGGCCATATCACATCACATAGCACATGCTGCAAAAACAAGTTAGACGTCCTCTAATTGTTGTTGCAAGTTTTTATGTGGCTTGTATAGGTTTCTAGCAAGAACGTTTATTACCTACATAAAACCACAACGTGATATGCCAACGGGTTCGGGAACCATGCAGACATGACCGAGACGTTCTCCGGCCAATAACCAACAGTGGGATCTGGATACCCATGTTGGCTCCCACATGTTCCACGATGATCTCATCGGATGAACCACGATGTCGGGATTCAATCAATCCCGTATACAATTCCCTTTGTCTATCGGTATGCTACTTGCCCGAGATTCGATCGTCGGTATCCCTATACCTTGTTCAATCTCGTTACCGGCAAGTCTCTTTACTCGTTCCGTAACTCACATCATCCCGTGATCAACTCCTTGGTCACATTGTGCACATTATGATGATGTCCTACCGAGTGGGCCCAGAGATACCTCTCCGTTTACACGGAGTGACAAATCCCAGTCTCGATTCGTGCCAACCCAACAGACACTTTCGGAGATACCTGTAGTGCACCTTTATAGCCACCCAGTTACGTTGTGACGTTTGGTACACCCAAAGCATTCCTACGGTATCCAGGAGTTGCACAATCTCATGGTCTAAGGAAATGATACTTGACATTAGAAAAGCTCTGAGCAAACGAACTACACGATCTTGTGCTAGGCTTAGGATTGGGTCTTGTCCATCACATCATTCTCCTAATGATGTGATCCCGTTATCAACGACATCCAATGTCCATGGTCAGGAAATCGTAACCATCTATTGATCAACGAGCTAGTCAACTAGAGGCTTACTAGGGACATGGTGTTGTCTATGTATCCACACATGTATCTGAGTTTCCTATCAATACAATTCTAGCATGGATAATAAACGATTATCATGAACAAGGAAATATAATAATAACCAATTTATTATTGCCTCTAGGGCATATTTCCAACATATGTTAGTCCCAAAAATAGTATAAAAAGTTGCCAAAAGTATATGAAAGTTGTAGAATATTGGCATGGAACAATAAAAAATTATAGATACGACGGAGACGTATCACCCGTCCTCCCGATCATCCTGTTCGGATGTTGGTTCGATGGGGGCTTCCTGGTCTTCGGCGTTCTCCGGAGTATTATTGTCTCTGGTGCCGGTATTGCTATCTTTTCCACGACGCGATTTAGAGCGGCGTCGCTGACGTCGACCCTTTGGTGGTATCTCAGGAGGTTCGTCCTCGACTGGATCCTTCTCATCATCACCGTCGCCTTCTTTAGGTGTGTCCACCATGTACACGTCATATCAGGAAGTGTCCGTCCAGCGTCCGGTTGACGGTGGGATTTGGGCCTGCTCATCTTTGGCATTGTTGTCCATACCGTTGATGTCTTCAGAGGCGTAATCGAGCATGTCGGTTAGATCCTCGACAGTGGCTATGAAGTGGGTGGTGGGTGGGACATAAAATTCCTTGCTTTCAGCCCCTAGCATGGGTTGGGTGTAGTTCGGCAGCGATTCGTCTGCAATAGCAAGGGATCACATTAAGTCCAGGGCCTCGCTTAGAGGCGAGGGTTGGACGGGGAGAGAAGAGCTTTTGGCGCTGGGTGAGGAAAGGTCCCTCCGGGTTGCGCCCGCTTGCCGTAGTCCTCGAGAGTCTAGAATTAGGATCCGGGGATGAGTCCGGCCCCCCGGTGATGAGGGGAGTCCGGCTAAGCTCCAGGTCTGCCGATGACACAGTCCTATCTAGATCTGAGGTAATGAGCTCCGTAATTGTGGAGAGTCCGGTGGGATCTACGCTCCCATCTTCGGACGCAGTAGTCTGCTCTGGATCTAAGGCCAGAGCGGTGGTCGGCATTGCGAACCCCTCGAAGATCAAGTCTCCCCGGATATCGGCGACATAGTTCAGATTTTCAAAACTAATTTGATGACCAGGGGCGTAGCTGTCGATCTGCTCCAGGTGGCCAATCGAATTGGCCCGCAGTGCGAAGCCACCGAATACGAAAATTAGGCTGGGGAGAAAAGTCTCCTTCACGGCAGCATCGTTGTAGATGATCGATGGAGCCATCGAGCCTTTCGACGACGGCACAGTGGAACTCTCAATGAAAGCACCAATGTCAGTGTCAAAACCGGCAGATCTCGGGTAGTTGGTCCCGAACTGTGCGTCTGAGGATCGAAGGTAATAGGAGACAGGGACACAATGTTTACCCAGGTTCGGGACCTCTTAATGGAGGTAATACCCTACTTCTTGCTTGATTGACTTTGATGAATATGGGGGTTACAAGAGTTGATGTACCTCGAGATTGTAATGGCTAAACCCTAGATGTCTAGCCTGTATGATTATGATTGCCTCTATGGACTAAACCCACCGGTTTATATAGACACCGGTGTCGGTGTCAAAACTGGCGGATCTCGGGTAAGGGGTCCCGAACTGTGCGTCTAAGGTCGATGGTAACAGGAGACGGGGGACACGATGTTTATCTAGGTTCGGGCCCTCCTGATGGAGGTAATACCCTACTTCCTGCTCGATTGATCTTGATGAATATGAGGATTACAAGAGTTGATATACCACGAGATCGTAATGGCTAAACCCTAGATGTCTAGCCTGTATGATTATGATTGCCTCTATGGACTAACCCCTCCAGTTTATATAGACATCGGAGGGGCCTAGGGTTGTACAGAGTCGGTTTTCAAAGGAAGGAATCTTCATATCTGAACGCCAAGCTTGCCATCCACGCAAAGGAGAGTCCCATCCGGACACAGGAGGAAGTCTTCTATCTTGTATCTTCACGGCCCATCAGTCCGGCCCACGTCACACAGGCCGGATGCCCGAGGACCCCTTAATCCAGGACTCCCTCATTAGCCCTCGAACCAGACTTCAATGACAATGTGTCTGGCGCGTTAATAGTCTTCGGCATTGCAAGGCGGGTTCTTCCTCTGAATACTTCAAAGCATCTGATCGAAGAGTTGTACTCGGCTTTCCATTTAATGTCGCACTTCTTGGCTTCTACGCCTCCGTTGCTTCGGCTTCCACGTGTCGAGCGAACACGAAAGGTTAGAGTATTTTTGCACATAACACCCTGGCCATGTAAGAAAGGCGTCTATTTAAAGGGATTGGATCTCAGATCCCATTCCACACCAAGCGGAAAATCCTTAGAGCTTGCCAGGGGAAATCATCCAACACATGGCTAGCACCCCCAGTTCTTCCTCCTGCCCCCATGGCTCCGAAAAAGGCGATTGGGAGAAATGTTTTGTATCCCATGACTAGCTGAGTAAGCTTCAAACACAGGGATTCCTTCCCCCGGCGGATTTAGTTCCCGTCCGGGCAGGATTAACCTCCTTTACAGGCGAAGCTCTGGCGGAAAATTTCCCTAATCCAACCAGGGGGAGCGAGTGACCTTCATATCCTTCTTAAAAAGAGGCATCGGATTTCCAATCCACCCTTTCCTCCAAGGTCTACTGGAGTACTACGGCCTCCAGCTGCACAACTTCACTCCTGCCTCCATCCTGCATATCGCGGGTTTTGTCGCTCTTTGCGATCTATTCCTGGGCTGTGAGGCCCACTTTGAGTTATGGAGGAAGTTATTCTGCCTCATCCCTCGTACCAAAAACGGATTCGTATTCGAGGTGGGCGGTGCCGAGGTATGGAGCATAGCCGGGACTGGATACCTATCCGGAACACCGACGAAGGCATCTGAAGAGTGGCCCTCAGAGTGGTTCTATATTGAGGATGTCGCTCTCCCTGACCCAGTCCGAATGGGTCTTCCCGAATTTACCAGCTCTCCATTGAAGAAACGCCACAACTGGCGCCCTCGGAGCCTCGAGGAGGAGGATAGTGCGGAAGTCCAACAATTAATGGGCAAAATACAGACACTCGCCCTGTCCGGATTATCAATAATCGAGGTAATGGCCACTTCCATAGCGCGAGGTGTTCAGCCGCTCCAATTCAGGGGGCTCCCTATGTGGCACTACAATGGGGAAGATGACGCCTCACACTGCGGACGAAAGGGTCCGGATTCCCTCACCGCCCTGGCCGCAATATTGGTCGATCTGTATAAAGGGGAAAAAGAGGAGTTTACTCGTCTTACGCGCCGAGAGGGTTTCTCCATGTACAATCCTCCAGCTGGGTGAGTTTTAATCCCACCACTTTACTCAATCCTTTCCCTGAGTCATGTATAATTGACATTAACCCGTCCATTTGTAACAGGAATGGCGGAAGGTTACCGCGGGGATCTATAGCCCCGCTCCACAGCCGGAGGACCATAACCGGGACCTTGACCCTGGATTCGAAGAGGATCCAGACATATTTGTAGAGCTTTAGGATGGAGTATTCTACCAGGCGAGCTATGATGGCACGGAAGTGGCCATCACGGCCGACTATCCCGGCCTCCTTCCTGCCTCACATGTAAGTAATCAGGAGACATCTCCTCCGAAAGAGCTTCCTCATTATGCCTCACCCTCCGCACTGTCTCGTGCTCCAAAGGGGAGGTGCTCGGCGCGCCATGCTGCACCAGAGGCGTCTCACAAGAGAGCGGCACCCGCGCCGGGCAAGTCTTCGAAGAGGAAGGCAAATGACAACACAGCCGAGCCTTCATCAAAGAGGTATGGCTTTTTAAATATGCCCTCTGGCAGTCACATCGAATTGTGACATCATCCGTTGTGTCTTATCAGGAAGAGTATCCGCCGGATGCTACCTCTTGAGCACTGTGTTGGTTTTTCCTTGAAGAGGAAAGGGTGATGCAGCAAAGTAGCGTAAGTATTTCCCTCAGTTTTTGAGAACCAATGTATCAATCCAGTAGGAGGCTACGCGCGAGTCCCTCGTACCTGCACAAAACAAATAACTCCTCGCAACCAACACGATAAGGGGTTGTCAATCCCTTCACGGTCACTTACGAGAGTGAGATCTGATAGATATGATAGGATAATATTTTTGGTATTTTTCTGATAAAGATGCATAGTAAAATAAAAGCAAAAGAAATAACTAAGTGTTGGAAGATTAATATGATGAAGATAGACCCGGGGGCCATAGGTTTCACTAGTGGCTTCTCTCAAGAGCATAAGTATTTTACGGTGGGTGAATGAATTACTGTTGAGCAATTGACAGAATTGAGCATAGTTATGAGAATATCTAGGTATGATCATGTATATAGGCATCACGTCCGAGACAAGTAGACCGACTCCTGCCTGCATCTACTACTATTACTCCACTCATCGACCGCTATCCAGCATGCATCTAGAGTATTAAGTTCATGAAAACAGAGTAACGCCTTAAGCAAGATGACATGATGTAGAGGGATAAATTCATGCAATATGATTAAAACCCCATCTTGTTATCCTCGATGGCAACAATACAATACGTGCCTTGCTGCCCCTACTGTCACTGGGAAAGGACACCGCAAGATTGAACCCAAAGCTAAGCACTTCTCCCATTGCAAGAAAGATCAATCTAGTAGGCCAAACCAAACTGATAATTCGAAGAGACTTGCAAAGATAACCAATCATGCGTAAAAGAATTCAGAGAAGATTCAAATATTGTTCATAGATAATCTTGATCATAAACCCACAATTCATCGGTCTCAACAAACACACAACAAAAAGAAGATTACATTGAATAGATCTCCACGAGAGAGGGGGAGAACATTGTATTGAGATCCAAAAAGAGAGAAGAAGCCATCTAGCTACTAACTATGGACCCGAAGGTCTGAGGTAAACTACTCACACTTCATCAGAGAGGCTATGGTGTTGATGTAGAAGCCCTCCGTGATGGATGCCCCATCCGGCGGAGCTCCGGAACAGGCCCCAAGATGGGATCTCGTGGGTACAGAAGGTTGCGGCGGTGGAATTAGGTTTTTGGCTCCGTATCTGATCGTTTGGGGGTACGTAGGTATATATAGGAGGAAGAAGTACGTTGGTGGAGCAACAGGGGGCCCACGAGGGTGGAGGGCGCGCCCCCTACTTCGTGGCCTCTTGGAAGCTTCTCTTACATAGATCTTGTTCGTTCCAAAAATCACGTTCCCGAAGGTTTTATTCCGTTTGGACTCCGTTTGATATTCTTTTTCTGCGGAACTCTGAAATAGGCAAAAAATAGCAATTCTGGGCTGGGCCTCCGGTTAATAGGTTAGTCCCAAAAATAATATAAAAGTGAATAATAAAGCCCAATATTGTCCATAACAGTAGATAATATAGCATGGAGCAATAAAAAATTATAGATACGTTTGAGACGTATCACCGGACTATGTCCGGAGACCCTGCCGGCCGCGCCTCCACCAGTCAGGTTGCAGACCCTGTCTCTAGGGCGGGGGCTGACATGGGAGTGATGCCGGATTGTCGTCCTTCAGAGGATTTGGATGATGTATCCGTCACGAACTGTCAAGTGGAGAGCGCCATGAATCATTGGCGCCAGAGGGCCGATCTTCGCGACCACGGCTTTACAAAAGAGGCATTCAATGCCTTTAGCTCGGCTGATGCATACATCCAAGCTACTCGGGATGGGCTTGCCAGAGCCACGGACCAGCATTTGAAAGACGTGCGGGTAAGTACGCATTGTACAGATCTGGTAATCATGTACCAGTAGCCCCCGAGACTTGAAATAGTTGAAACAACTGATTTAAGGATCATTGTATAATCAGGTACTCATAGAGATGAACAACATGCCGTCTCATGAGCTGGAAACGTGCCGGACTCAGCTAGCTGTTGTTACCGCCGAACTGGAGAAGTCCAAAGAGGCACCGCCTGGTAATGTTCCCCTCCATCCAGAAAAAGTATAATCATGTACCAGTAATGTTAATATTGTTGCGTTCCCGATGACAAGATCAGCAGATCAACTGAAAGAGGAACTTAAAGTCGCGCAGGCGGGTGAACAAGAGGCCAAAATGCAACTGGCCGCGGGCGAACGTGTGCTGACACGAGTCAGGGATGATAAAAACAAGCTGCAGGATTCCAACACCCTGTTGGGCGAAGAACTAAAAGATGTGCGAGCCCAGCTAGCTGACGCCGTAAAGGAAAATAGGAGGCTACGAGGCGGCATATTCAGTATGCTTTTGAACTTACCTTCATATAATTCAGCGAAGAAATGATCTAACAGATTTATGTCTGCAAGTATGCTGACTGGCCAACCCGAAGAGGAAATGTCCGGCTCTCAAGGCGATCTGCTGCTAGAACTGTCCCAACTGCTCGAGCGAGCTCGACAAGCAATGCGGGGCATTGCCAAGGCTTTGTGGCCATCCGCCTCTCCTCCAAGAAGTATGGAGGAGCTTGTGAAGCTATTCCAAGGAGCTCGGTGGCGCTTTCGATTATGGAAGATATCGGCCTGCCGAGAAGGTGCGCGAGAGGCCTGGGCCATGGTAAAAACATGGTACACCAAGCTTGATCCAAATCATATGGCCCGGGTCGGACCTCGGGGGTCAGATGGACAAGAAATTCCAGTTAGTTTGGTATATGACCAAGTAAAGATAGCCGCCAAGTTTTCCCAACAGGATTGTAAGCTAGACAGCCTATTAGACGGCATAGAGGAAGAAGTTTTTGAGTCCAAGTGACGATGTACTTCAATTGACAAATTTGTCCCTAGCCGGATTGTAAAACGATTGTCATGGCGGACCTTTTCGCTTCGACCTCTGGACCCGAAGGTGCGGAGTGTTTCCGAATACCGAATCGGCAATATAGACCGGGGTATGCGTGGAAACCAGGCATAGGGGTCATAGTTGCTTGAACAGACAAGTTATATCCAGCTAGCTATGTTATATTACATGTTGATTGTAAGAAACATCTTCCAGGGAGAATAGTTCCGTTAAGGGTTCCTTTCCCTGGGCGAACATGCGTTAGTATGCATGTCCGAACTGTGATCGAAAAATCGCAGTATACGTAACATCTGGGGGTTCACAATGTAATTAGGGTATAACGTCTTTCGTCCGCCGACCGAATATTCCCTTAAGAATGCTAGCTTTCGGCTTCACCCAGTCTGAGGTACAAGTCCGGATGACCCGGCTATACCAATCGCAGAGGTGCTCCCTTTATGCCCTAGCCGAACAAACGGGAACGTAGGGCATAAGCACAGGAGCCCGGCAACCCAGTTTGGCCAAAACTTAAGTCATAAGGGTGCATATAATGGCGAAGAAAAGGTACATATGAGGAAAGGACACATATGTGGTGAGCTTGATGCTCGTAAAATAATAATAAGCTTCTGTAAAAGAAGCCCCAGGCATTATGGGCGTATACATTTAATGATGTGTACGTCATAGGTGTGCGGTTTGGCCGTACAAGAGCTATAGAGCTAGAGAAAAAGTTAAAGAGAGAAAAAATGGAAACAAAGGGAGAAGAAGACGAACAAAGAGTCCAACTCTAGGCGTAGAATCTTCGGAGTCTGGCAGCATTCCACGGGTTCGGCTCTAAGCGATTGTCTGATGCATCACGCAGGCGGTACGCTCCTCCAGTAAGAACTTCATCTATGATGAAGGGACCCTCCCACTTGGGCTTGAGTTTGTCCATTTTCTTTTCTGGCAAGCGTAGAACGAGTTCACCAACATTATAAGTCTTGGCCCGCACTTCTCTGCTTTGGTATCTGCGAGCCTGTTGTTGATAGAATGCAAAACGGGTTTTTTCAATGTCGCGCTCCTCCTCCAGGGCATATAGACTGTCCTGCCAATCAAGCTCGGCCTCTCTCTCTCTCTTCATACATGCGCACTCGAGGTGAGTCATGAATAATGTTGCAGGGCAAAACGGCCTCTGCGCCGTACACCATGAAAAATGGTGTGTATCCGGTAGTGCGATTGGGCATGGTCCACAGCCCCCAGAGTACGAAGTCAAGCTCCTCAACCCAGTGCTTGTCTGATTCTTTCAAAGACCGCACTAGTCTAGGCTTGATGCCGCTCATGATAAGACCATTAGCTCGTTTGACTTGACCATTTGTTTGTGGGTTATAGATGGAGGCATAATCGAGCTTAGAGCCCAGGTTAGCACACCAAGCTTTCACTTCCTCGGCTGTAAAGTTAGAGCCATTATCGGTGATGATGTTGTGTGGGACACCATAACGGTGCACGACACCGGATATGAAGTCTATCATTGGTCTGGCTTCGGCCGTTTTAACCGGTTTGGCCTCTATCCACTTGGTGAATTTATCTACCATGATCAGCAGATATTTTTTCTTATGGCATCCTCCTTTAAGGGGTCCGACCATATCCAGCCCCCATACCACGAAAGGATAAGTAATGGGGATTGTTTGTAGAGCGGTAGGCGGCATATGGCTTTGATTGGCGAAAAGCTGGCATCCGACACAACGTTGGACAAGGTCCTGTGCATCTGCTCGGGCCGTCGGCCAAAAGAATCCTATACGGAAGGCTTTACTTACAAGGGACCGAGCCGCGGCGTGGTGACCGCCGAGACCAACATGGATTTCGGCTAGGAGCTGTCGTCCCTCTTCTTCGGAGATACACCTTTGAAAAACTCCGATAGCGCTTTTCTTGTAGAGCTCTCCGTCATGGACCTTGTAGGCTTTCGAGCGCCGAACAATACAGCGAGCCTCATTCTGGTCCTCAGGGAGCTCTCGCCTATTAAGGTAGGCCAAGAAGGGTTCAGTCCATGGGGCAATTACTGCCATTATTAGATGGGCCGATGATGTTATTTCGGTGGTTGAGCCCCCGATGATATGGGTATTGTGTTCGGAATCTAGGGGTGTAATCAGATCCGGACTGGTGTTGCTGCTCTCGCCCTGCCACACCACGGATGGCTTGAAGAGCCTTTCTAGAAAGATGCTAGGCGGGACAGCGTCACGCTTGGCGCTCATGCGAGAAAGGACATCCGCCGCTTGATTACTTTCTCGCGCCACATGATGAAACTCGAGTCCCTCGAACTTAGCTGATATTCTGATTATGGCATTACGATAGGCCGCCATCTTCGGATCTTTGGCGTCCAAGTCTCCATTTATTTGGGATATTGCAAGATTTGAATCCCCGCGCACCTCCAGGCGTTGTATGCCCATGGAAGCAGCCATCCGTAGACCGTGCAATAAGGCCTCATATTCGGCTGCATTGTTGGAGTCTGTGTATAATATTTGGAGTACGTACTGGACTGTGTCTCCAGTGGGGGATGTTAAGACGACGCCCGCTCCTAAGCCGGCCAGCATTTTAGAGCCATCGAAGTGCATGACCTAGTTGGAATATGTGCCGTACTCTTTAGGGAGTTCGACCTCTGTCCATTCGGCGATGAAGCCAGCCAATACTTGGGATTTAATGGCTCGGCATGGTTTGTATGTCATGTCGAATGGCAGGAGCTCAATGGCCCACTTGGCAATCCGACCCGTAGCGTCGCGGTTGTTTATTATGTCATTGAGTGGTACTTCGGAAGCCACCGTGATCGAGCACTCTTGGAAGTAGCGTCGTAGCTTCCGGGATGCCATGAAGACCGCATATGCTATCTTTTGGTAATGAGGGTACCGGGATTTGCATGGTGTGAGGACGGTGGATACGTAGTATACCGGTTTCTGAAGTGGGAATTTGTGTCCGTCCTCCTCTCACTCAACGACGAGCACCGCGCTCACCACCTAGTGTGTTGCAGATATGTATAATAACATTGGTTCGCCGATGTTTGGCGCGGCTAGGATTGGGTTGCTTCCTAAAAGAGCCTTTATTTCTTCCAGTCCGGCCGTTGTCGCATCCGTCCACTCGAACTGGTCGGTGCGTCGGAGAAGGCGATAAAGTGGCAATGCTTTTTCTCCTAGTCTGGAGATAAAGCGAGTTAAAGGTGCCATGCATCCGGCTAGTTTTTGGACCTGTTTAAGGTCTATTGGTGTAGCCAATTGTGACAAAGCTCAGATTTTGGCTGGATTTGCCTCAATTCCTCTATTGGAAATGATGAAGCCCAGCAGTTTTCCAGCAGGAACGCCGAAAACACACTTTTCCGGATTGAGCTTGATGTCATATGTATGGAGGCTGTCGAATGTGAGACGCAGGTCATCTATTAATGACTCGACGTGCCTAGTTTTGATGACGATGTCATCTACATATGCTTCAACTGTCTAGCCTATTTGCTTCTCCAGGCATGTTTGAATCATGCATTGGTAGGTGGCGCCGGCGTTTTTAAGCCCAAAGGGCATAGTGTTGAAGCAGAAAGGCACGTATGGGGTAATGAATGCTGCTGCGGCTTGATCAAACTCCTTCATTTTGATTTGATGGTATCCGGAGTATGCGTCGAGGAAATAGAGTGAGTCATGTCCTGCAGTAGCATCAATAATCTGATCGATGCGGGGGAGGGGGAAGGGATCCTTAGGGCAGGCCTTGTTGAGGTCTTTGAAATCGATGCACAGGCGCCAGGATTTATCCTTCTTTGTCACCATCGCCAGGTTTGCTAGCCAGTCCGGGTGTTTTATTTCTCTGATGAATCCGGCCTCGATTAACTTGGCTAGCTCCTTCCCCATGGCTTGTCGTTTGGGCTCAGAAAAGCGCCGCAGTGTTTGCTTGACCGGCTTATAACCCTTCAATATATTGAGGCTGTGTTCGGCCAACCTGCGTGGGATTCCTGGCATATCAGAAGGGTGCCAGGCGAATATGCCCCAGTTCTCACGCAGGAACGCTCATAGTGCGGCGTCGACCATTGGGTCCAGCTGTGCCCGATGGAAGCTGTCTTCTTGGGGTCTCTCAGGTAGACTTGAAATTTGACTATTTCGTCTGCTGGTTTGAAGGAGGTGGATTTGGACCGCTTACCAAGGATTACGTCGTCAATATCCACCGTGGAGCGTAGTGCGGTTAACTCTTCGGTCGCGAGGCCCTCGGACAGTGCCTCGAGGGCCAGGGATGCGGTTTTGTTTTTGGCGCGGAGGGCTATGTCCGGATCACTGACAAGAGTGATAACGCCATTGGCCCCGGGCATCTTGAGCTTCATATACCCGTAATGAGGTATAGCTTGAAAGCGTGTGAATGCATCTCGCCCCAATAGGGCGTGATATCCACTGTTGAAAGGGGCCACTTGGAAGGTTATCTCTTCGGACCGATAGTTCTCCGGCGTGCCGAATACCACGTCAAGTGTAAATTTCCCCGCGCATCGCACCTCCCGGATGGGAATAATTCCTCGGAAGGTCGTATTACTTTGCTTGACGCGGCTCCTGTCTATTTCCATTTTATTGAGTGTGTCCTCGTAAATGAGGTTTAGCCCGCTACCGCCGTCCATGAGCACTTTAGTAAGCCGAAAGCCATCCACAATTGGATTGAGGTCCAAGGCGGCTGGTGCCCGGACTGACCGGAGTCTTGGTTCGTCACTGGCATTGAAAGTTATGGCCGTGTCATTCCAGGGGTTTATTGCTGCGACTTGGCAGACTTCAGCGAGGTCGCGGAGTGCCCTGTTGCGCCGATTGTTTGAAGCAAAAGTCTTGAAGACCGTCAATACTCTAAGGTCGTCGTCCTCCGGGGGGTGTTGCTCTGAGGTGTCTTTGGTGAGGATATCCTTACCGCTCTTGGCCACTTGCCGGAGTATCCAACATGCTCTAAGGCTGTGGGTTGGTACGGTATCCGGTGTCGTGTGTATTTTGCATGGCCTATCGAGCCATCCCTCTAGAACGGTTCCGCGTCCCGTATTGGGCTTAGTTTTCTTCAATATGTGGTCGGGTGCCCCGTGAGGGTGCATCCTTTTTGCTTGCCAGGGGGGTTGAGTGGAGACCGGTGGTTCCCAGCGAGCTGTCTGAGGTTTCCCGGCGCTTTCCATTGCGCAGTACTTCTGTACTATGGTTGCCAAGTCAGCGAAGTGTAAAACGCGACGGCGGTTGATGGTGTTGAGGATTCCTTCGTCCGTGCAATTATTGCAGAATATCGAAATCGCATCCTCGTCGCGGCAATCTTTAATCTTGTCTATGACAAGGAGGAATCTGGCCTAAAAGTGATGGACTGTTTCCTGAGACTGCTGTCGAACGTACATGAGGTCTCATATATCCGTAGGGCCGAAATTGCTTGGCGAATATTGCTTGTGGTGGGTGGGTGGCTTTAAATCCGATCCCTCACCCAATTTGGAGTCGGGAGTTTATAGAACTTCCGAGCTTAATAGTTCAGGCTCCGGGATGTTGAATGATTTTCCAGGCTCGACGCCCGATTCTAGCTTCGGGGGACCGGGAATGTCGTCCCGTGGGCAGGTATCCGGCTCTTCGAGCTCGCAAATCCGAACACAACTCATCTTCAACGTAGGGGAAGAGTTGTTGTTTTGCTCCTCTACGACCGCTATCTGATGGGTGATCGGCGGAGATTTGATTTCTCTCTGATCAGGTTTAAGCCCAATCTGATCATAGTCTGTAGCGACCCCCATGGCGGCGATGCGATCCAGGAGTTCGTTTAAAGACGACAACTCCACTGGATCCATCCGTTTGGAGTACTCGGAGTCAACACGGAGGCGATTTTCGATGACCTGAGAAGTCATCGTCGGCTTAACGGCCGAACGGGCGATCATGGTAAAGTCGCCCAGCCGGAGGGTTTGGCCTGAGGTCAGGACTCCTTCGGAGGTGATACTGTCATTGATAACAAGGCGAGCCATCGATCCTGTCTTTGACGTCACAGCAGAACTCTCAATGAAAGCACCAATGTCGGTGTCAAAACCGGCGGATCTCGGGTAAGGGGTCCCGAACTGTGCGTCTAAGGTCGATGGTAACAGGAGACAGGGGACACGATGTTTACCCAGGTTCGGGCCCTCTTGATGGAGGTAATACCCTACTTCCTGCTTGATTGATCTTGATGAATATGAGGATTACAAGAGTTGATCTACCACTAGATCGTAATGGCTAAGCCCTAGATGTCTAGCATGTATGATTATGATTGCCTCTACGGACTAACCCCTCCAGTTTATATAGACACCAGAGGGGCCTAGGGTTGTACAGAGTCGGTTTACAGAGGAAGGAATCTTCATATCCGAACGCCAAGCTTGCCATCCACGCAAAGGAGAGTCCCATCCGGACACGAGAGGAAGTCTTCTATCTTGTATCTTCACGGCCCATCAGTCCGGCCCACGTCACATAGGCCGGACGCCCGAGGACCCCTTAATCCAGGACTCCCTCAACCGGAGGGACCTAGGGTTGTATAGAGTCGGTTTACAGAGAAAGGAATCTTCATATCCGATCGCCAAGCTTGCCATCCATGCAAAGGAGAGTCCCATCCAAACACGGGGGAAAACCTTCTATCTTGTATCTTCACGGCCCATTTGCCCGACCCATGTCACATAGCCTGGACGCCCGAGGACCCCCTAATCCAGGTCTCCCTCAGGAATCGCAACCATAATACAATGGATTCATCGAGTCTAAATCCAGTTGCGCCAGCTTGGCCTCCTCTCTAGAAGCAACTCTGAATGAAGTCGTCTTTTTATGAAGCACAACTTGAACATGAGGATCCTGCATGACTGAACTTAGTAGTGACGAAGACTGCGGCGTGTCCATGTCTTCTCCATGTCTGCCCTCTTCTCCATCTTCAGACTCTTCTTCATGTCAGGCCTCTTCTTCATGCCCGGCGGTCGTCTCTTCATCTGGCCCCATGTCGTTATTGTCTTCCATCTTGACGTCCTCATCATCATTTTCTCTTGTCCACCGAGTATAGCCGTCCATGAAACCATGCATGAGCAGGTGTGCCTTCAAATGGCGACACGAAAAGGTTCGATCCAGACTCCTTTGCATCTTTGACACAGATATTTTATCTTGGTGCATTTATTTTGATACATGTCGGACACCGCGGATCGCAAGAATCTATCCAAGATCCTTCCATTGACCTTAATCGCCTGCGCAGTATAAGAAAAAGAATTATAATGATGCATGCATCAAAGTCATACAAAATAGGCATGACCTTCCCTAAAAATAGACAAGTTGATTTTGCCAGAAATTCGCCGAAAGGGAAATAAATCGACATTTCGGTAAAACCTAGGGAACTCATATCACGCACAATTACTCAATTCAATCATGGTCACGTGCACAATTCGGTCGATCATATTGCACACACACAAATTCTATTCTTGCACAACAATATTATTTACTCACCTATCTCAAGAGAGCACGATCGATGTCACTTGGGATCGAAGTGGACAAAGATATTTCATGCTCGTTCATTAATGAGAGGGAGGTAGCTAGCTTACTTCATTTAATGAGTCTAGAGAGTTAGGTGATTAAGTAGTAGATCTGCTTGGATGAGAGACGAGTCTAACTAGTGGAGAGGGAGAGAGAGCTAGTGACTAGTGAGTGAGTGAATGGAGAGAGAGAGAGAGCAGGGGGGCAAGTGAGGAAGAGATGAAGGGAGCCATTAATGGAGATGGTGGAGGGGCAAAGGGGAGAGAGGGAGAAGAGCGGAGAAGGAAGAGAGAAGAAAGTAAGTGTGAGGAAAGAGCTAGCTAGAGGTCGGGGAGGGAGAGGGAGAGGGAGGGGGAATAAAGGTGGTTGATGCGCTTAGTAGTAGCGCAAGGCATGGGGGTCGCGCTACTACTAAGCCCATTAGTTGGAGCACGGCCTCGGGCACCAGCGCTTAAGCTACTACTAAGAAGGGCCCACCAGCTGGCCCCGTCTATCCATAGAAGTAGAGTGAGGTGGCACACACGCGCTACTACTATCAACTTAGTAGTAGCGCGGGTTTTATACCCCGCACTACTACTATGGCTTGTCCCGGGGGCACGGTGGGGACCACCTAGTAGTAGTGCTGACCTGTTGTGCCCGCGCTGCTACTATGCTCTATCAGTAGTGCGTTGTTTTTACCCACGCTACTACTAAGTAGTAGTAGTAGTAGCACAGACAGTTAACCCACACCACTATTAAGCGGTTGCCTATAGGGGTTTTCCTAGTAGTGTCACATTTAGCAAGCAGATGGGTCTAAACCGCTCAATCCAAACAACACCCATTTTCTTGTGGAGAAGCATGATAATTCCAAAGTTTAGACCAAGCAACAAAACATCATCATTGTACAAGTTCACAAAATTTTTGAAAGAAGATTACCTTCAATTCCCAACATTTCTCATCAAACTCAGTGGGGAATAATTTGTGCTAAATTTACTGGGTGTTAAGACTTTTGACCTTATTACCAGCTACCATCACATTCCTTGGCACCCATATGCTAGGCAATTTCTTTCACCTATATCTAGTGTCTTCTCAGCTTTTACGAATGTGGATGCTCTAAGACAATATATTGTGTTGCTAATGAAGTACTAATTTTGAAATAAATGTATATTTTACTGAAATATTATATTTGTTAGTCCCACCATCTCAAAATAAGTATCGCTGATTTCACACAACCTTGTGGGCGGAGGGAGTATTTTGTAATGTCACTTTCAAGAAAATATCACATAAGCAATCAATTGTAGAGTGTGACCTTGTTTGTATGATTGAAAGATAGTCTAAGAAGTAGCTATCAATCGTATATCTCTTCAACTGCATACACTTAAAGTCTGCCATTACACATTATTATTCTTTTTGGAAATATACATTGTAATTTTTGCTGCACTTTCCTGAATAGTTATAGATTAGTTCAAAGTTTTATACAGAAATATTTGTATAAAATTGTCATTGCCATTTGATCTTACACCCAACGATATTTATATACTAGGTTATATTGGCGGATATCGTTTTAGGAAAGAAGAAAATGACGTCTAAAGTCATGGCTGCAACAAATGTAATGAGTAGGAAGCCTGTTGTGGATAAGCGGCTCCAGGATGAATTATCGCATTGTTTGGACAGTTGCCTAAACCAACCAAACAAGTACCGTTGGTCTTATCAGCACATCAGTACCTTGATTTTAGTATAGCATTTTAGGTTCAATTTTTTTGGGCCGGAAATTTTAGGTTGAACTTAACAAAATACGTTTACAAATATGAATCTACCTGATCATTCATGCTGGGTCCGGCCCCACTCTTTTCATGGTTGCACTTCCTATATTCACATAATTAAAAGTCTAGAACATAAAACATGATGTTACATGTATACCCTACATTTTGTCTATGCATAAAAATACTTGTATCTATCCAGAATTACTTTATTTGGAAGAAATAATCTTGTCACTGGAAATCTTTTCTGCACAAAAATCTGCAATTGAGCACCTGAGATTAAGATGCGCATTTATGGTCTGGTCATCTGCCGTCTTATATCCTAATACTTTTTGCATCTCAGATGTGAATTATCTTTCTGACACATACGGTAATTAAGATGATTGACATTAGAGGGGATATATTATTCTCTATGGTATATCATTATGGATGACATGCAAGTTATTAATTAATTATTACTATTATATTGTTGCAATATTAATTGATCATGTAAAGATAGTTGCAATACATGACACTACATGCAAGTGCATCTGGCTTCTGAGCCCGGGCTCCAGGATGAATTATCGCATTGTTTGGACAGTTGCCTAAACCAACCAAACAAGTACCGTTGGTCTTATCAGCACATCAGTACCTTGATTTTAGTATAGCATTTTATGTTCAATTTTTTTGGGCGGGAAATTTTAGGTTGAACTTAACAAAATACGTTTACAAATATGAATCTACCTGATCATTCATGCTGGGTCCGGCCCCACTCTTTTCATGGTTGCACTTCCTATATTCACATAATTAAAAGTCTAGAACATAAAACATGATGTTACATGTATACCCTACATTTTGTCTATGCATAAAAATACTTGTATCTATCCAGAATTACTTTATTTGGAAGAAATAATCTTGTCACTGGAAATATTTTCTGCACAAAAATCTGCAATTGAGCACCTGAGATTAAGATGCGCATTTATGGTCTGGTCATCTGCCGTCTTATATCCTAATACTTTTTGCATCTCAGATGTGAATTATCTTTCTGACACATACGGTAATTAAGATGAATGACATTAGAGGGGATATATTATTCTCTATGGTATATCATTATGGATGACATGCAAGTTATTAATTAATTATTACTATTATATTGTTGCAATATTAATTGATCATGTAAAGGTAGTTGCAATACATGACACTACATGCAAGTGCATCTGGCTTAGAAGATCAATCCATAATATCACTGATTTCACATAACCAATGCTATCTATATATTCCATGAAAAATAAACCAATGGAATAGAGAAATACATGAACTGTGTAATGAAAAACCATGCGGATTTGCTCGCTGAGACATTGCTAGGAACATCCGTCGGACATCACACTATCGTGTCATAAGAAGTGAACCAGCATGGTTTCACTTCAGTACCGATGTGATTACCCATGTAGTCTTTGTTTGTCGGACCTAATAGCTAAGAACTTGCGTCACTATCTTATTAAAGGCATTGTCTCCATGCTGATGTTGTAGCCATGTTGTGTTAGATCTGGCATCCACGATGAAAATTCTTGCGCTAACAGGCTGGACGTGGTGACGTTGGTGTGATTGTTTTTTCTTTTGTTTTTTCGCTCTGACTTCTTGATGGATTGGTGCAGCAGAAAGTGACTTAGTCGTATGTGTTTTTTCATAGCTTGTCAGGCTCAGCCAGTGTGGTCCATCTAAGAGTCCCGCTTCGGTACAACCCCTCCTAAAACGTACTATAAAGGGGCAATATTATCTTTATTGATTATGGTTGTCTCATCGCCTTGTGTCTTTAGATTCATTTTAAGATAGCTTACCAAATACGCCACGTTGTCTTGTTGCTTTGTATCAATTTTAATATTATTATGGTGGTGTGCATCTGCAGATGCAGAGGCCGGAATGTTTAATCTTCTTTTCGGAAAAAAATGTGATTACCCATCTTAGATGAGCATGTCCGTAATAGTGGTCTACTTTATGTGAATTATGTAAATGTATGTTTATTTTGGTCAACTTTCATAAAAACATGTAAATGTCATTTGGATGGCAAGACAGAAAGTGTGGGTTCTTCGGGAAATACTATTACCGAAAAAGGCTTTCGCCTTGCTTTATAAATAAATCAAACCACCACAGCCAAACGGTAGAACAAGGTTCACCCACGCACACAGTTGCACAACAGACAACAGGTGCGAGCTTAATCTCGTTCAGTATCAATAGTCTGTATTGCATAGCGCAAGCACGATTGGTTCGTACCATGGTGTTTCTAAGGTGCTCTGGACCTCTGGTGTACTCTCAAGAGCGAGTGCATTTGGACATGTATTCGTTTAACTTTCCTTAGTTATAACTAATTACTAATATATGTACAAAACAATATTATTTTTAGCGGAGCATAACAATTTCTGGGCTGAAATATCATGGCAAGCCATATCTGTTTATCTATATTTGGTTATATTTGTTCCATGTAGAGTGCAGGAATGACAGCCCTAATTTGAACAGAAAGATCTAAAGTAACTAATTAATGGAAATCTCTTATTTATATTGCATTTTATAGAGCATGAGTGATTGATTCGGTTCACTGAATCTATCACTCAAGCTTCACAAACCATACACTATAATATAGTAATATATATGTACAAACAATTCGGCTGGAGATAGCACCAGACGACCCCGGGCGTATTGAGCTACACACATGCAGACCAGCAAAAGCCACACGCACGCGCACGTAGTACCGTGGTATTTCGATCGCACACATATACAATACTACATACGTACGGTGGTAATATATATGACGGCCAGCCGTCCTGCCAGGTAGACGAAGACTACCTCGTGGTATCTACAGTATATCTTACCCAGGGCAGACAGGCAAGCTTGGAAGCTCACGCGTCGCGAACCTCGAAGACGTTGCGCGTCTTGACGACGACGTCGTACATGTGGACGAGCTTGAGGCGGGCGAAGTCTCGCGGGACGGAGATGAGGTGCACGGTGGAGCGCTGGTGGAACTGGAGCAGGCACGAGTCGTTGAGGTAGCGCTCCCACCCTAGCTCCCGCAGCCGCCGCTCCAGGACGTCGTACGTGGTCACCACCTCGCCGCTCGGCACATGCACCAGCACTTTGCCCGGCCGCGCCCCGCTCCCGCCGCCGCGGCCGGGCGCCTCGTTGTCCGCCCGCCTCACGATCCCGTCCTCGAATACCCACACGCCAGTCATGCTAGCTATTTCACTTGACTTGACTAGCTTGTAGGCTTTTGCTAACAGCTTGCAAGATGTATCGATTTCAGAGGTGATCGATCAGCAATGGTGATTGATGGTGCAAAGAGGTGGGAAGAAGGTGCAGAGCTTATATAGGGGCAAAGGCTACCGGGATGACGTGGGTGCACTGCTTATTACGGTGTGGCTCCTGCATCGGCTAAGGTGGGTCCCGCCAGCTCAGCGGTGGTGTCCTTGGAATGGGGTGGTGTGGGCCCCCGGGAATCACGGCGCCTCCAACCATAGAAGTAGAACATAGTTGGAAGTTTCCAATCGAATACTGACAATCAACCGTTGGATCACAGAATGGATGGCCAGATCTGTTGTGTTCCTCTGGGCCACGAAAAAGCAAGATGGTCATTGAAGCCGTCTATAATAACGATGGAAAAGGGCAGAGATATACCTTGTAATAACTATGTTTTTTAAATTAATAAATACAGTATAGACACAGACCCTCATAAACATATACATACACTCGCCGCTAGTAACACATAGACACACATCATACCTATGAGCAATTTCGAAAGATTGAGCTGACAAGTTTTGAGATTGACATCACAGGCACCTCGCTATCGACAGGAACGTCACCTCCACTTATAGCCATCCAACCAAAGGTCGGTTCTCATATTATTTTTTAATCTTTTGATAAAGGGTATATATTTAATATCATGTCGATACCAAGTATGCCAAGTCCATGCAACACCATGCATATTTAATGATATTAAAGAATGAAAGATACAAAACTATAGAAAAATTTAATACTTATCAACATTCCTAAGTTTAATCTACTATCGCCCTCGAGCATATAGATGATCCAGGAATAATGTTGAAGATTAAATGATACCTTAACTGATGAGGACATCAATATCATTGTTACACCCACAACCCCTGCTGCTATACATACTAGACCAATTACTAGAGCTCGCGCACGCAAATTAAATTACCAGGTACTTTCATTTCTTGGTCATGATTCTAATGTTGATGAGAATATGATGTTTCCTAAATTGGATACATTTGTTTTGCTTACAAATGAAGGGCTTAGCTTGAACAAGAAGGATGAACATTGGAGCAAGAACAAGCATGAAGATGATGGCATGTGCAAGAGGAACAGGAACGAGTTTTAAATGATGATTTCAGGACTTTGAAGCCACCCTAATGGGTGCATGAAGGCTTGGATGAAATATACAAGATGCCACATCACAAATTTCGTCCAAAGCCTATTATAGGTGCTACGTCACCTTATTATTGGGTCAGGCCAATGTAATTTTGAAATACTTATTTATAGGCTATTTTTAGAGTTCGTATGTGTGGGGAAACAAAGTTAGTCTTGGTTTCGGACCCCTCCTACAAGGGGTCTCATGAAATTCCCCCTACTCCTCCATATATACAACCCTTAGGGCGTCGTTTAGACTTTGGGTTTTGTTTAGATTAAAAGTTCATCATAGCTACATCTTCGCGTACTTCGTTTGTGTTCAACAACCAGACCAAGACATCGCAGAACCCCAATTGATCAATAAAGCTTTCATCTTATATTCGCAATATCCAGATTGCAATCTTAGTTTCTTGCTTGTTCTTCATTCGCTTGCAGGAAATAGACCTTCATGGTCAGGTTGATCATGCTCTGGCATGGTCAATAACCTCTTGGAGTTTGTTTAGCGATTGCTAAGGCGCGATGTCCTCACACATTCGTAGTCAGATCGTCAAAGTCTACTCCTCCGAAACGATAATCACCTTCTCATCGAAAGACGGGACACCTTTGCCTCTACCAGGTGGTATCAGATTTCCTGGTTGCTCGGTGAGATTTTTCAGTTTTTCATAGTTTAGATCGAGTCTGTTCTTCATACCTACAGTCCACGAAAAAGCCAAAAACAATTAGGGTTAGTTCATCATATCTGAACCAATCTTATCCTTTGCATAATCTTTTATAGGATTTGCTTTATTGAATTTGCGGTTGCATCGTCATGTCTAGTTGCTGGTCTTAACGTCTAGTCCTTTAGAGTTTCGAGTTCTGTCACAGTTTGTCACGCTGCCGCCACACCATCTTCATCGCCGCTGCCATATCATACCACCGCTCCCATATACCACCACTGCTGCCATATCCTCACTACAAAGAAATACTTTTCCGTGATGATACGTGTTTGTCACAGTAGGTCATGTTTTCTGTCATGCATGTATATCCATGACGATTTTATGACAGAATCAAGATAGTCATACATGTGCTGTCGTAGAAGTATTCCATGACATTACCGAAATTATCATCACGTAAGTGTCCACTTCCATGACGATAAATGGTGCGTCATGGAAGTGTTTTCGTCAAGGGTAACCGACACGTGGCATCCACTGTAACTGGTCGCCGTTAAGCTACTGGGTCCGGTTTCGGATCCGATAACCCGTTAACTGTTGGGAATCATAACATAATTTAAAATTTTCCTACGCTCACCAAGATGCATCTATGGAGTGTACTAGCAACGAGGGGAAGGGAGTGCATCTACATACCCTTGTAGATCGCGAGCGGAAGCGTTCCAATGAACGTGGATGACGGAGTCGTACTCGTCGTGATCCAAATCACCGATGACCGAGTGCCGAACGGACGGCACCTCCGCGTTCAACACACGTACGGTGCAGCGACGTCTCCTCCTTCTTGATCCAGCAAGGGGGAAGGAGAGGTTGATGGAGATCCAGCAGCACGACGGCGTGGTGGTGGATGTAGCGGGTCTCCGGCAGGGCTTCGCCGAGCTTCTGCGAGACAGAGAGAGGTGTTGCAGGGGAGGAGGGAGGCGCCCAAGGCTGTGTGTTGCTTCCCTCCCTCCCCCCCTTTATATAGGCCCCCTGGGGGGGCGCCGACCCTGGAGATGAGATCCAAAGGGGGGGCGGCGGCCAAAAGGGGGGAAGGGGTTGCCTTGCCCCCCAAGGCAAGGGGGAACTCCCCCACCCTAGGGTTCCCAACCCTAGGCGCATGGGGGGAGGCCCAAGGGGGGCGCCCCAGCCCACTAAGGGCTGGTTCCCTTCCACTTTCAGCCCACGGGGCCCTCCGGGATAGGTGGCCCCACCCGGTGGACCCCCGGGACCCTTCCGGTGGTCCCGGTACAATACCGGTAACCCCCGAAACTTTCCCGGTGGCCGAAACTGGACTTCCTATATATAATTCTTCACCTCCGGACCATTCCGGAACCTCTCGTGACGTCCGGGATCTCATCCGGGACTCCGAACAACTTTCGGGTTTCCGCATACACATATCTCTACAACCCTAGCGTCACCGAACCTTAAGTGTGTAGACCCTACGGGTTCGGGAGACATGCAGACATGACCGAGACGCCTCTCCGGTCAATAACCAACAGCGGGATCTGGATACCCATGTTGGCTCCCACATGCTCCACGATGATCTCATCGGATGAACCACGGTGTCGAGGATTCAATCAATCCCGTATACAATTCCCTTTGTCAATCGGTATGTTACTTGCCCAAGATTCGATCGTCGGTATCCCAATACCTTGTCCAATGTCGTTACCGGCAAGTCTCTTTACTCGTACCGCAATGCATGATCCCGTGACTAACGCCTTAGTCACATTGAGCTCATTATGATGATGCATTACCGAGTGGGCCCAGAGATACCTCTCCGTCACACGGAGTGACAAATCCCAGTCTCGATCCATGCCAACCCAACAGACACATTCGGAGATACCCGTAGTGCACCTTTATAGTCACCCAGTTACGTTATGACGTTTGGCACACCCAAAGCACTCCTACGGTATCCGGGAGTTGCACGATCTCATGGTCTAAGGAAAAGATACTTGACATTGGAAAAGCTCTAGCAAACGAAACTACACGATCTTTTATGCTATGCTTAGGATTGGGTCTTGTCCATCACATCATTCTCCTAATGATGTGATCCCGTTATCAATGACATCCAATGTCCATAGTCAGGAAACCATGACTATCTGTTGATCAACGAGCTAGTCAACTAGAGGCTTACTAGGGACACATTGTGGTCTATGCATTCACACATGTATTACGATTTCCGGACAATACAATTATAGCATGAATAATAGACGATTATCATGAACAAAGAAATATAATAATAACCATTTATTATTGCCTCTAGGGCATATTTCCAACAGTCTCCCACTTGCACTAGAGTCAATAATCTAGTTACATTGTGATGAATCGAACACCCATTGCGTCCTGGTGTTGATCATGTTTTGCCCTAGGGAGAGGTTTAGTCAACGGATCTGCTACATTCAGGTCCGTATGCACTTTACAAATATCTATGTCTCCATTTTGAACACTTTCACGAATGGAGTTGAAGCGACGTTTGATATGCCTGGTCTTCCTGTGAAACCTGGGCTCCTTCGCAAGGGCAATGGCTCCAGTGTTGTCACAGAAGAGAGTCATCGGGCCCGACGCATTCGGAATCACCCCTAGGTCGGTAATGAACTCCTTCATCCAGACTGCTTCCTGTGCTGCCTCCGAGGCTGCCATGTACTCCGCTTCACATGTAGATCCCGCCACGACGCTTTGCTTGCAACTGCACCAGCTTACTGCTCCTCCATTCAAAATATACACGTATCCGGTTTGAGACTTTGAGGCATCCAGATCTGTGTCGAAGCTAGCGTCGACGTAACCCTTTACGACGAGCTCTTCATCACCTCCATAAACGAGAAACATATCCTTAGTACTCTTCAGGTACTTCAGGATATTCTTGACCGCTGTCCAGTGTTCCATGCCGGGATTACTTTGGTACCTTCCTACCAAACTTACGGCAAGGTTTACATCAGGTCTGGTACACAGCATGGCATACATAATAGACCCTATGGCCGAGGCATAGGGGATGACACTCATCTTTTCTATATCTTCTGCCGTGGTCGGGCATTGAGCCGTGCTCAATTGCACACCTTGCAATACAGGCAAGAACCCCTTCTTGGACTGATCCATACTGAACTTCTTCAATATCTTGTCAAGGTATGTACTCTGTGAAAGACCAATGAGGCGTCTTGATCTATCTCTATAGATCTTGATGCCTAATATATAAGCAGCTTCTCCAAGGTCCTTCATTGAAAAACACTTATTCAAATAGGCCTTTATACTTTCCAAGAATTCTATATCATTTCCCATCAGTAGTATGTCATCCACATATAATATGAGAAATGCTACAGAGCTCCCACTCACTTTCTTGTAAACACAGGCTTCTCCATAAGTCTGTGAAACCCAAACGCTTTGATCATCTCATCAAAGCGAATGTTCCAACTCCGAGATGCTTGCACCAGCCCATAGATTGAGCGCTGGAGCTTGCATACTTTGTTAGCATTCTTAGGATCGACAAAACCTTCCGGCTGCATCATATACAACTCTTCCTTAAGGAAGCCATTAAGGAATGCCGTTTTGACGTCCATCTGCCATATCTCATAATCATAGTATGCGGCAATTGCTAACATGATTCGGACGGACTTCAGCTTCGCTACGGGTGAGAAAGTCTCATCGTAGTCAACCCCTTGAACTTGTCGATAACCCTTAGCGACAAGTCGAGCTCTGTAGATGGTCACATTACCATCCGCGTCCGTCTTCTTCTTAAAGATCCATTTGTTTTCTATGGCTCGCCGCTCATCGGGCAAGTCAGTCAAAGTCCATACTTTGTTTTCATACATGGATTCTATCTCGGATTTCATGGCTTCCAGCCATTTGTCGGAATCCGGGCCCGCCATCGCTTCTTCATAGTTCGAAGGTTCACCGTTGTCTAACAACATGATTTTCAGGACAGGGTTGCCGTACCACTCTGGTGCGGAACGTGTCCTTGTGGACCTACGAAGTTCAGTAACTTGATCCGAAGCTTCATGATCATCATCATTAACTTCCTCCCCAGTCGGTGTAGGCACCACATGAACATTTTCCCGCGCTGCGCTACTTTCCGGTTCGGAAGAGGTGACTATCACCTCATCAAGTTCCACTTTCCTCCCACTCAATTCTTTCGAGAGAAACTCCTTCTCTAGAAAGGACCCATTCTTGGCAACGAAGATCTTGCCTTCGGATTTGAGGTAGAAGGTATACCCAATGGTTTCCTTAGGGTATCCTATGAAGACGCATTTTTCCGACTTGGGTTCGAGCTTTTCAGGTTGAAGTTTCTTGACATAAGCATCGCATCCCCAAACTTTTAGAAACGACAGCTTAGGTTTCTTCCCAAACCATAATTCATACGGTGTCATCTCAACGGATTTAGACGGAGCCCTATTTAAAGTGAATGCGGCAGTCTCTAAAGCATAGCCACAAAATGAGAGCGGTAAATCAGTAAGAGACATCATAGATCGCACCATATCCAATAGAGTGCGATTACGACGTTCGGACACACCATTTCTCTGAGGTGTTCCAGGCGGCGTGAGTTGTGAAACTATTCCACATTTCCTTAAGTGTGTACCAAATTCGTGACTTAAATATTCTCCACCACGATCTGATCATAAGAATTTTATTTTCCTGTCACGTTGATTCTCAACTTCACTCTGAAATTCCTTGAACTTTCCAAAGGTTTCAGACTTGTGTTTCATTAGGTAGACATACCCATATCTACTTAAATCATCAGTGAGAGTGAGAACATAACGATATCCTCCGCGAGCCTCAACACTCATTGGACCGCACACATCGGTATGTATGATTTCCAATAAGTTGGTTGCTCGCTCCATTGTTCCGGAGAACGGAGTCTTGGTCATCTTACCCATGAGGCATGGTTCGCACGTGTCAAATGATTCGTAATCAAGAGACTCCAAAAGTCCATCTGCATGGAGCTTCTTCATGCGCTTGACACCAATGTGACCAAGGCGGCAGTGCCACAGATATGTGGGACAATCGTTATCAACTTTACATCTTTTGGTATTCACACTATGAACATGTGTAACATCACGTTCGAGATTCATCAAAAATAAACCATTGACCAGCGGGGCATGACCATAAAACATATCTCTCAAATAAATAGAACAACCATTATTCTCGGATTTAAATGAGTAGCCATCTCGAATTAAACGAGATCCAGATACAATGTTCATGCTCAAAGCTGGCACTAAATAACAATTATTGAGGTTTAAAACTAATCCCGTGGGTAGATGCAGAGGTAGCGTGCCGACGGCGATCACATCGACCTTGGAACCATTCCCGATGCGCATCGTCACCTCGTCCTTCACCAATCTCCGTTTATTTCGTAGTTCCTGTTTTGAGTTACAAATATGAGCAACCGCACCGGTATCAAATACCCAGGAGCTACTACGAGTACTGGTAAGGTACACATCAATAACTTGTATATCACATATACCTTTGGTGTTGCCGGCCTTCTTCTTGTCCGCTAAGTATTGGGGCAGTTCCGCTTCCAGTGACCACTTCCCTTGCAATAAAAGCACTCAGTCTCGGGCTTGGGTCCATTCTTTGACTTCTTCCCAGTAACTGGCTTACCGGGCACGGCAACTCCCTTGCCGTCCTTCTTGAAGTTCTTCTTACCCTTGCCCTTCTTGAACTTAGTGGTTTTATTCACCATCAACACTTGATGTTCTTTTCTGATCTCCCCTTCCGCTGATTTCAGCATTGAATATACCTCAGGAATGGTCTTTTCCATCCCCTGCATATTATAGTTCATCACAAAGCTCTTGAAGCTTGGTGGAAGCGACTGGAGGATTCTGTCAATGACCGCGTCATCCGGGAGATTAACTCCCAGCTGAGACAAGCGGTTATGCAACCCAGACATTCTGAGTATGAGCTCACTAACAGAACTGTTCTCCTCCATTTTACAGCTGAAGAACTTGTCGGAGACATCATATCTCTCGACCCGGGCATGAGCTTGGAAAACTAGTTTCAGCTCCTCGAACATCTCATATGCTCCATGTTTCTCAAAACGCTTTTGGAGACCCGGTTCTAAGCTGTAAAGCATGCCGCACTGAATGAGGGAGTAATCATCAGCACGTGATTGCCAAGCGTTCATAACGTCTTGGTTCTCAGGGATTGGTGCATCACCTAGCGGTGCTTCTAAGACATAATCTTTCTTGGCTACTATGAGGATGAGCCTCAGGTTTCGGACCCAGTCCGTATAGTTGCTGCCATCATCTTTTAGCTTGGTTTTCTCTAGGAACGCGTTGAAATTGAGTACAACGTTGGCCATTTGATCTACAATACATAGTGTAAACATTTTAGACTAAGTTCATGATAATTAAGTTCATCTAATCAAATTATTTAATGAACTCCCACTCAGATAGACATCCCTCTAGTAATCTAAGTGAAACATGATCCGAGTTTAACTAGGCCGTGTCTGATCATCACGTGAGACGGGCTAGTCAAGATCGGTGAACATCTCCATGTTGATCGTATCTTCTATACGACTCATGCTCGACCTTTCGGTCCTCCGTGTTCCGAGGCCATGTCTGTACATGCTAGGCTCGTCAAGTCAACCTAAGTGTATTGCGTGTGTTCCGAGGCCATGTCTGTACATGCTAGGCTCGTCAACACCCGTTGTATTCGAACGTTAGAATCTATCACACCCGATCATCACGTGGTGCTTCAAAACAACGAACCTTCGCAACGGTGCACAGTTAGGGTGAACACTTTCTTGAAATTATTATAAGGGATCATCTTACTTACTACCGTCATTCTAAGCAAATAAGATGCAAAAACATGATAAACATCACATGCAATCAAATAGTGACATGATATGGCCAATATCATTATGCTCCTTTGATCTCCATCTTCGGGGCACCATGATCATCTTCGTCACCGGCATGACACCATGATCTCCATCATCATGATCTCCATCATTGTGTCTTCATGAAGTCGTAACGCCAACGATTACTTCTACTTCTATGGCTAACGCGTTTAGCAACAAAGTAAAGTAATTTACATGGCGTTATTCAATGACACGCAGGTCATGCAAAATAATAAAGACAACTCCTATGGCTCCTGCCGGTTGTCATACTCATCGACATGCAAGTCGTGATTCCTATTACAAGAATATGATCAATCTCATACATCACATATATCATTCATCACATCTTCTGGCCATATCACATCACATAGCACTTGCTGCAAAAACAAGTTAGACGTCCTCTAATTGTTGTTGCAAGTTTTTACGTTGTTTGTAGGTTTCTATCAAGAACGTGTTCTTACCTACGTATGACCACAACGTGATTTGCCAATTTCCATTTACCCTTCATAAGGACCCTTTTCATCGAGTCCGTTCCGACTAAAGTAGGAGAGACAGACACCCGCTAGCCACTTTATGCAACTAGTGCATGTCAGTCGGTGGAACCTGTCTCACGTAAGCGTACGTGTAAGGTCGGTCCGGGCCGCTTCATCCTACAATGCCGCCGAAACAAGAAAAGACTAGTAGCGGCAAGAAGAATTGGCAAACTCAACGCCCACAACTGCTTTGTGTTCTACTCGTGCATAGTAACTACGCATAGACCTGGCTCATGATGCCACTGTTGGGAATCGTAGCATAATTTAAAATTTTCCTACGCTCACCAAGATGCATCTATGGAGTGTACTAGCAACGAGGGGAAGGGAGTGCATCTACATACCCTTGTAGATCGCGAGCGGAAGCGTTCCATTGAACGTGGATGACGGAGTCGTACTCGCCGTGATCCAAATCACCGATGACTGAGTGCCGAACGGACGGCACCTCCGCGTTCAACACACGTACGGTGCAGCGACGTCTCCTCCTTCTTGATCCAGCAAGGGGGAAGGAGAGGTTGATGGAGATCCAGCAGCACGACGGCGTGGTGGTGGATGTAGCGGGTCTCCGGCAGGGCTTCGCCGAGCTTCTGCGAGAGAGAGAGAGAGAGAGAGAGAGGTGTTGTAGGGGAGGAGGGAGGCGCCCAAGGCTGTGTGTTGCTGCCCTCCCTACCCCCCCCCCCTTTATATAGGCCCCCTGGGGGGGCGCCGGCCCTGGAGATGAGATCCAAAGGGGGGGCGGCGGCCAAAAGGGGGGAAGGGGTTGCCTTGCCCCCCAAGGCAAGGGGGAACTCCCCCACCCTATGGTTCCCAACCCTAGGCGCATGGGGGGAGGCCCAAGGGGGGCCCCAGCCCACTAAGGGCTGGTTCCCTTCCACTTTCAGCCCACGGGGCCCTCCGGGATAGGTGGCCCCACCCGGTGGACCCCCGAGACCCTTCCGGTGGTCCCAGTACAATACCGGTAACCCCCGAAACTTTCCCGGTGGCCGAAACTTGACTTCCTATATATAATTCTTCACCTCCGGACCATTCCGGAACCTCTCGTGACGTCCGGGATCTCATCCGGGACTCCGAACAACTTTCGGGTTTCCGCATACACATATCTCTACAACCCTAGCGTCACCGAACCTTAAGTGTGTAGACCCTACGGGTTCGGGAGACATGCAGACATGACCGAGACGCCTCTCCGGTCAATAACCAACAGCGGGATCTGGATACCCATGTTGGCTCCCACATGCTCCACGATGATCTCATCGGATGAACCACGGTGTCGAGGATTCAATCAATCCCGTATACAATTCCCTTTGTCAATCGGTATGTTACTTGCCCGAGATTCGATCGTCGGTATCCCAATACCTTGTTCAATCTCGTTACCGGCAAGTCTCTTTACTCATACCGCAATGCATGATCCCGTGACTAACGCCTTAGTCACATTGAGCTCATTATGATGATGCATTACCGAGTGGGTCCAGAGATACCTCTCCGTCACACGGAGTGACAAATCCCAGTCTCGATCTGTGCCAACCCAACAGACACTTTCGGAGATACCCGTAGTGCACCTTTATAGTCACCCAGTTACGTTGTGACGTTTGGCACACCCAAAGCACTCCTACGGTCTCCGGGAGTTGCACGATCTCATGGTCTAAGGAAAAGATACTTGACATTGGAAAAGCTCTAGCAAACGAAACTACACGATCTTTTATGCTATGCTTAGGATTGGGTCTTGTCCATCACATCATTCTCCTAATGATGTGATCCCGTTATCAATGACATCCAATGTCCATAGTCAGGAAACCATGACTATCTGTTGATCAACGAGCTAGTCAACTAGAGGCTTACTAGGGACACGTTGTGGTCTATGCATTCACACATGTATTATGATTTCCGGACAATACAATTATAGCATGAATAATAGACGATTATCATGAACAAAGAAATATAATAACAACCATTTATTATTGCCTCTAGGGCATATTTCCAACATTAACAACCCGGACCAATGGGGATTTTCCACGTATAAAATTCTCATTGGCCGGAGGAAACACGTGTTGGCTCACCGTTGGGACAGATGTCATCCACTCATTGGACAGGAGGTGCCTATGATACGTGGACACGTGGCATGGCCCAACAGAGGCACATTTCGGTGAAAAGTCCTGCCCGTTTGACTTGGTCAGAAGATAGCGGGCCGGCCCACGGAAAGCCTGTTAACGGCATGTTCGTATATAGCCCATTTACGGCTCGCTAACACACGTCCCGTTATGGCCTATCGGAATTAAGCCGAGTAGCTTCATTTGGGTCATCCAATATGATTCTAGCCCGTTGTAACTTCCGGCCCATGTATGGCCCATGTCTTTCGGCCCATATGAGGCCCTTTGTAACTCTTGGCCCATTAACGGCCCGTGGTGAAACTGGCCCGTAATGAACAGTGTACCGCTTTATACCCATTAATGGCCCATTATGCCATTGGGCCGTTTCCAACCCGTGTTACCCTTCGGCCTTCTCAGGGCCCATTTATTATTGGGATCATTTCTAGCATTCGGTTACTTACGGCCCGTTACTGGCCTTTACTGCTTGTGGGCCAAATTCAGCCCGTGGTTACAGTCAGCCCGTTTGCGGCCTGTTTACGACCCTTTAATCCGTTGGGCCGTTTTCATAGCGTCATCAAATACGGCCGACTAACGATGGCCCGTTATGGTCGGCCCATGAACGGACGATTCCAACTCTATTCCGTTTATGGCCCATAATGTGGTATGTTATTGTCCCATGTTTGGCGAATCGATCATACGGCCCGTAGAAGGTCTATTGATGTTGCGACCCATAGAAGGCCCATTGTTTCTACGGCCCGTAGAAGGCCCATTGTTTCTACGGTCCTTAGAAGGCCCATTGTTTCTACGGCCCGTAGGAGGCCCAGGGTCACTACAGTAAATATGTAGCCCATGGTTATTGTGGCCTAGTTTGAAGAAATAGGTTACTGTGGCCACTAGCAAACCGCGGAAAAAGAACTACACTGACTACAAGCAAACAAATAAACAAGACAATAAGGAAATAAATAAGCAAGCAACTTACGCTAGACTATCATGTCTATTACACATATTACATCCACTGGGCATCAAAGTTCGCCACCAGTGCAAATATAGGGAACAAAGCAGCATATCACATACACTGGTTGTCAAAGTTGGCGACCAGTGCAAATAAACGCCGCAGCAAAACAAGTCCAGAACTGAAACCACTTTAGAAGAGCTCAAGAAACAATATCCTCGGTACCTATAATGCTGGCAAGATGCTTAGCAAGCTTATTAACTTTCTCTTGTTTGGCGCTTAAATCCTCCAGTGCTTGTTGTTGCACTAGAAAGTATGCATCTGAATTCTGCAGGGACTCCCTCAGTCCTTCGACTTCCTGTCACAGAACATCTGATCGATGTCTTTTAACTTGAAGTTGAGACTCAAGAAGCCGAACTGATTCAGGCAGCGAGTTCGAAGAGCTGGTGCCAGCAGCAGTGGCCAGTAACTCCAACACTACATCAAGATAGGACTGTGGGGTTGTCTCAGTGTCTTCAATATAGTTTTTATCAGCTTTCTTGGAGACCAACAGGGATGTCTCACTATCTTGAACCTTATCTGCATTACTTCCTTTACCATTGCATAACGGGGTACTCTTCTCCAATATTTTGTCTGCATTCTAAAAGAGAAACAAACAGACACATCACAGGTTTACCATGTTGTATATGAAACTCATTTTGGTAAATCAGTTCGGTAGTAAAGTTGTTAGGATAACATCATGAAACAAACATATATCTATGTACCATGGTCACTTTATGGTCTATATCATTCTAGTTTTTGTTGCCAAATCAAGATAGAGACTCAGTTCAATTAATATTTGTTCAAGACAAAGCAGAATAGACAGAATATAAGTGTGGGAAACTACAGAGCAATAACAACACTTGTAATGTGCATGACATGAGAACATAACTGTTTATTCAATTGAAACTGAAATCAACATAGAGCAAGTTACAACAGCAAACCAGTTAAAGAAACAGGTTTAAAACATACATGTTGCGCCATTGGAGTTTCAATTCCATCCTTCAAATTTGAAAATAGTTGGTATGAGTAAATACAGTGATGCAAGAGCAAAGGAGTATGAACCATAGCTACAGAACCTGACGTGAGAACAATTCTTCTTCTGCTTTAGGCGTTGAGTTAGGATTCGGAGTGGTGGTCGTCATGCTTGGGGAACTGCAGTTCCCTTACTAACTGCCCGTGTTTGGGTGCTCTGTGGTGGAGACAGTGTTGTGTCAACTGGAACCAGGGTACTATCTGCTGGGGTTGGGGTTAGAAGGGGTGTAGTTGGTTCTCTGTTCGACTGGGTAGGGGTACAATCCGCGAGAGTCTGGGTTATGTGTGGTGGGGCTGGTTCTTGGGCAAGTACAACCGTGGTTCTATCTGCATCGACTGGTAGCACTATCTTTTCTGAAGACCGTGTTGTTACTCCCTTGATACTGCCATCACCCTTTCCAATTCAAATGGCTGATAAACAAGAAAAGTAATTGAATGTACATACATTGTATAGTCAGGTGCAATGGATAGTGGGGAATAAAAGAGGGCATGAAATAATTCACATTTATGTTGTCTAACCAAACAGGATAGCATGACACAATTTCACATATATGATGGCTAGCTAAACAGGATAGCATGACACAATTTCACATATATGATGGCTAACTAAAAAAGATGGAAAGCCGTAGTTCAAAATATGATGACTATGTAAACAAGATGATATGATATAACTATATAATGTGTTTATTAAATAGGTTGGCATGCCATAATTCACATACATGCCGCCTATGGAAACATGATAGCGTGATATAATTCACAGATAGAATGACATAATTCAAAATATGATGACTGTAACACTAAACAGGATGAGATGATATAACTATATGATGTCTTTATTAAATGGGTTGGCATGCCATAATTCAGATAGATGTTGTCTATGTAAACATGATGGCATGATATAATTCAAATATATGATTTATAGAGTAAGCAAGTAAGCAGATGGCAATCGCATATATGATGTAAAACCTAAGCAATGCAAGATAACATGCATGACATGAGTAATATAAACCTACCATGTTTGAGCATAGACCTCAGGGGGGAAATATGACTGGTCATCAGTCTCTGAATCCTCCTCTGAGGAGCTATCTATAACCAACAAGATGTCTGCTTCAGCAGCTGGCATTGTCTGCTCGGAATACCTTGTTTTCACTCCAGATACTTCCATCACCGCTTCAAATGGCTGATGCACAGGAAGAGTAGTTGAATATACAAACGTTGTCGACAAATGGAACACGTAATACGAAAAAGGATAGCATGATATAATTCACATGTGATGATTGGCTAAACAACATGGCATTGCATAATTCACATATATAACACCTTGCAACAAGATAGCATTGCATAATTCACATATATAATGTCTTGCAACAAGATGGTATTGCATAATTCGCATATATGGTAATTAGACACTAAACAGGCGGCACTCACACAAAGCATGTCTAAACTAATCAAATGACATAGCAATGCAAGACACCATACGCACGATATGAGCAACATAACCCTGCCAAGTTAGAGCATACAC
This sequence comes from Aegilops tauschii subsp. strangulata, assembly GCF_002575655.3. Classification (NCBI taxonomy): domain Eukaryota; kingdom Viridiplantae; phylum Streptophyta; class Magnoliopsida; order Poales; family Poaceae; genus Aegilops; species Aegilops tauschii. Next base: position 334,189,828 of record NC_053036.3, read on the forward strand.
CTCGGGGGGGGGGGGATAGGACTGGTCATCTGTCTCTGAATCCTCCTCTGAGGAGCTATCTGTAACCAGCGAGATATGCGCTCCGTCAAATAGCATAGTCTCCTCTGAAGACCTTGTTTTCACTCCAGAATTTTCCATCACCGTGTCAAATGGCTAATGCACACGAAGAGTAGTTGAATGTACTAACATTGTTGACAAATGTAATACGTAATAAAAAAAGGATGGCTAAGCAGGATGGCATTGCAAAATTCACATATATGATGCCCGGCTAAACAAGATGGCGTTCCATAATTCACATATACGATAAAGAAACTAAACAGATGGCATTCACACAAAGCATGTCTAAACAAAGTAGATGACATATTTGATGTATAAAGTAAGCAATGCAAGGCACCATATGCATGATATTACCAACATCAACATGCCAAGTTAGAGCGAAGACCTCAGGGGGTAAATAGGAGTGGTCTTCTCCTTCTGAATGCCCCTCAGAATAGTTATCTTCCTCTCGATTACAATCTGAAATGTGTGGAGGGGGGCTGCCTTTGCGCCCACCATGGAGCGACGTCTACATGAAATTTTATTGCCACGCAAGGCTCGTCTCTTGTGCTCTACATGTTCAGTTCCATTGTGTACAATAACTGACATGCATAGGAATAAAACATAGTGAGATTATGAAAGGAGTGCATGCAAAAATCCAGAGTGATGGTAGCAACCTATGGATAGACCCAAAACCAATGATAGCTGCCAGATAATGGCTTCAGTTAAAAAATATAGATAATGGCTTCTTTACTGTTTGTTTCCCACCCAACATGAAACTCATAGTAGACACCAGAGATTAAGCAGATAGTAGATAGATACTATTGATTGCGGCCCTGATAAGTACCCCACAACCATTTAAAAACTAAAGTTTGACCATTAGTTTGGAGTTGACTCAGAGTCCAATCGGTGAACAGGATGATAAAGTAGCATGTAATATTAAGCGATGCATAACGTAAGCAGACACGAAAGAGTGCGACCTCTCTTGAAGACCCGTGTAGACCTCGAGGTCATCTGCTCAGTTGATGATGGTAATGCAGTTGTCGTGGCTGCCGGCGGCGGGGAAGAAGATCTGAGGCGGCGAAAGACAGTCTAGAGGCCGGATCCCTGCTGTGGTGGACCCTTCTGTCGTTGGAGTAGCTGAGCTAGGGTGGACGACGGCGCAGCATGAGCGGGACAAACCACACAAGGTTTTCTTTGACAACTCTCTGTAAGAGAAGTAATTCTGTACGGGCTCCACTACAAAAAAAAGACACATCCGTGACATTTTGGGCCGAACGAAGATTTTTTCGGTCATACTTATGACACTTCTATGACGATATTTGTGACAAAACCCGGTATCATCATAGATGTGGTGGGGTCCTACTTCTATGACAAAAAATCAACACAGAAAATGGGATTTTTGTCCTGGGCGGGCCGGAGACGCAGCTGTATGACATTCTTTGGGCCGTCCATGACGGAAAAAACCGTGGTAGAAGCGAGGGCGAGGAAAATATCGGGGAATTCCCGGTTACGGTGGGTGGTCGGGGGCCGAGCGATGCGCATTTCTCTCGTACACGTACGTGCGTGGGTGCGAGGCGTTGGGCTCTAACTGAACCCGAGCGAGGCGTTGGGCTCTAACTAAACCCGAGCGATTGCACTGCAGGCTAAAAGTTAAGCGATCGATCGATCCCTTGCTGTTAACTGAAGCCGAGTGATTCCTTCGCTACTGCTGCTAACTGAAGCTGATCGATGCTGCCTCTGGATCAACAGTGAGCGTTGTTGGGGGGTTTGGATGAACAGTTCCCGGTGGGGGGTGGATGAACATGAACCCGTGGTAGTAGAGGCCGTTGCCGCTGGATGAACAGTACCCCGATCGATCGAGCCGGTGGATGAACAGGACCTCGTGGAGGGCTGGATGAACAGGACCCGTGGAGGGCTGGATGAACAGGACGAACCCGTGGAGGGCTGGATGAACATTAGCCCGTGGAGGGCTGGATGAACAGTAGCCCGTGGAGGCTGGAGGAGGTCGACGGTGGAGATGAACAGGACCCCGTGGAGAGGGCTGGTTGAATAGTAGCCGGTGGAGGAGCGGTGGAGGCTGGATGAATAGGAGCCCGTGGATGAACAGTCGCAGGTGGAGGCTGGAGGAGGTCGACGATGGATGAACAGTAGCCCGTGGAGGCTGGAGGAGGTCGACGGTGGAGATGAACAGTATCCCATGGAGTCCCGTTTTGCGGTACGCCACACCCCTCCTGATGAACAGGACCCCCGTTTCGACCGTAGCGCTCCAACACAAGTCTGTTTCCTCCGTTTTGCGGTACGCCACACCCCTCCCGATCAAACAGGACCCTTTCCACCGTAGGAAGTCCAACAGAAGTCCGTTTCCTCCGTTTTGCGGTACGCCAGACCCCTCCCGGTGAACAGGATCCCGTTTCCACTGTGGCCGGTCGAACACAAGGTTGTTTCCTTCGTTCTGTGGTACGCCAGGCCTCGTTTCCATCGGATGTTCCGTCCAAGCCGGTTGGCTCCCGATGAACACGACGACGCATTTTGTTCCGACCCAGCCGGTTGGCTCCCCATGAACACGACGACGACGCAGTTTCTCCATTCCGACCCAGCCATGTACACGAGCCCTGGCCGTACGTATGAGCGAGTAGGCGTTCGAGACCCCGCCCGTATGTACGTACGTGGCCGTATTTTCTTTCTTGCACCCTAGCCCCTGTACGTACGTGTACATGCTACGTGCGCGCCTCTACTACGACACGTGTGCGCCTCTACATCGACCAGTATGTACGTACACGTTCGCGACCAGAATGGCAACGCTACATATGCTTCGACCGGGTGGGTCCCGATTGTCAGGCACTTGTGTGCGAAGATCTAGCTGGTGGGTCCCAGCAGTCAGGGGGTGAATCATTTTTTTGCCCGTAATATGGATGCACTTCCTTGCGTGCGAAGATGTAGATGGTGGGTCCCAGCAGTCAGGGGGAAACATTTTTTTCGTGAAATATGGTGGCCCGTCCGGTGGGTCCCCGATGTCAGGTGGAGGAATCATTATTTTCTGCGTAATAAGGAGGCACTTCCTTGCTGCGGCCATGGACCCAGCTGTCAGCCTATCCACGTACAGTACTCTTCCGATGGAAGTCGTTCCTTGACCACGTTGACCATGCCGCGCCGAGAGCACCAGGGCGGTGGACAACGGCGAGGCCTAGGAAGGGGATGACGCAGAGCCGGGGAAGACGCGGCAGTGGATGCCCACGCGGAGAGGAGTACGAGGGTTCACTGGTTCGGCTGCGGTGTGAGGCTGCCATCGCCGCAGGGCCTGGCCAGCGGTGGGAGTAGTAGGGGACGGTGAGGCTTCCACGGCAGCACAGCCGGCCACGGGAGGCAGGAGCAGGCGGTCTCACCGGCGCTGGTTTGGGCGGCTGGTGCAAGAAGAGCAGCGATGAAGAAGCAGCAGGACCGTTCGATTCAAATCCAGCGGACACAGCTGCTAGAATCGTTTGTTGACTAAGTTGACAAGCCCTGCGTACGCGTCAACTTAGTAGGCCCACAGGTCAGCCTCCCAACCGGTGCACCCCAGATGTCAGTGGGAGGAATCATTTTTCGCGTAATAAGGAGGCCGTTGATTGCGTGCGGCCAGGCCAGCGGAGGGAGTAGGGTGGGCCGGTGAAGCCTGCGGGGCATCACAGCGGGGCACAAGAGGTGGGAGCAGGCAGTCCCGCCGGCGCTAGTTTAGGCGGCTGGAGCAGGAAGATCAAAGATTGAAGAAGCACGGCCGCCGTTGGATGGACATCCAACAGTCACTGCTGCTAGAATCGTGTGTTGACTGACAAAGCCTTGCGTAAACAAGTTAGCCTCGAAATCTGTGGCATGTACAGCCCATTTGCTATTATTTTTATAATTTTTACTCATTTTCTAATTCATATGGAATTTATTGCAGCCCTTTTTCATTTTTAGAATTGTTGCCCTTTTTCTGGTCACTACCAGGGTTAAAAAATTGAACTAAATATGTGCAAAATTTTGAAAATTCGCAAATTTTTGCTGGGGAACAAAATATTCTTAATCCAAAAATTAGTAGCCACACTAAAACAAATTTAAAAATAAATTAGTACTATGTCATGTTAAATCCAATGAAATATAAGATATCCGTGAAGAACAAAAACAAAAAAAGAAACTAATTTCCCATTTGCTATAATTTTTTTGGAATTTTCAACCCCTTTGATATTACTTTTAACAGACACTGACCATACTCTTTGGCCAGGCAGGAATGCATCCCTCCTCCTCTTGAAAGGTTTGCAGCCCAGTAAGTTGGAGAAAACAAATAGGCCTAGCTTGAGTATTCTTCAAAAAGAAATACTGGGCTAGCTATTTTCCCAAAGAAAAAACTGCTGGGCTGGTCATGTTGTTAGACGGGCCGCAGAGACCGCACAACTGTGACGCCCCCGATTTGACCGTACACTAATCATGCACGCAAATGTGTACGATCAAGATCAGGGACTCACGGGAAGATATCACAACACAACTCTACAACATAAATAAGTCATACAAGCAACATAATACAAGCCAGGGGCCTCGAGGGCTCGAATACAAGTGCTCGATCATAGACGAGTCAGCGGAAGCAACAATATCTGAGTACAGACATAAGTTAAACAAGTTTGCCTTAAGAAGGCTAGCACAAAAGTAGCAACGATCGAAGAGGCAAGGCCTCCTGCCTGGGACCTCCTAAGTACTCCTCGAAGCCGAACTCCATGTAGAAACATCCTCGGGATCTCTAGCTCCTGGACTCCAGCATCTGATTGCAACAACCAGGTATAGAAAGGGGAAAAGAGGGAGAAAATCAACCGTGAGTACTCATCCAAAGTACTCGCAAGCAAGGAGCTACACTACATATGCATGGGTATATGTGTAAAGGGCATATCAGTGGACTGAACTGCAGAATGCCAGAATAAGGGGGGGTAGCTAGTCCTGTCGAAGACTACGCTTCTGGCCATCTCCATCTTGCAGCATGTAGAAGAGAGAAGATTGAAGTCCTCCAAGTAGCATCGCATAGCATAATCCTACCCGGCGATCCCCTCCTCGTCGCCCTGTTAGAGAGCGATCACCGGGTTGTATCTGGCACTTGGAAGGGTGTATTTTATTCAGTATCCGGTTCTAGTTGTCATAAGGTCAAGGTACAACTCCGGGTCGTCCTTTTACCGAGGGACACGGCTATTCGAATAGATAAACTTCCCTGCAGGGGTGCACCACATAACCCAACACGCTCGATCCCATTTGGCCGGACACACTTTTCTGGGTCATGCCCGGCCTCGGAAGAACAACACGTCGCAGCCCCACCTAGGCTCAACAGAGAGGTCAACACGCCGGTCTAAATCCTATGCGCGCAGGGGTCTGGGCCCATCGCCCATTGCACACCTGCACGTTGCGAGGGCGGCCGGAAGCAGACCTAGCCTAGCAGGCATTCCAGTCCAATCCGGCGCGCGCCGCTCCGTCGCTGACGTCAAGAAGAGCTTCGGCTGATACCACGACGCCGGGATACCCATAACTACTCCCGCGTAGATGGTTAGTGCGTACAGACCAAATGGCCAGACTCAGATCAAATACCAAGAACTCGTTAAGCGTGTTATGTCGAAGTAACCGCGGACGCCGTCCAGGGCCAGGCCCACCTCTCGCCTAGGTGGTCTCAACCTGCCCTGTCGCTCCGCCACAAAGATCCACTTGCGGGTACTCCTACGAGCCGACCCGACTTTAGTCATCACATGTGTCATGTATATAGTATATAAGTATATACCCGTGATCACCGCCCAAGTGATCACGGCCCAATAGTATGGCACAGCAGACGGACAAGAATGTAGGGCCACTGATGGAAAACTAGCATCCTATACTAAGCATGTAGGATTGCAGGTAAAAGTAACAACAGTAGAAGCAAGGACAGGCTATGCATCAGGATAGGATTAACGGAAAGCAGTAACATGCTACACTACTCTAATGCAAGCAGTATAGAGAAGAATCGGCGATATCTGGTGATCAAGGGGGGTTCTTGCCTGGAAGCTCAGCCGAGAAGGAGGGGTCGTCAACACCGTAGTCGTACTGGGTAGCAGCGCCGTCGGTCTCGGTGTCTAGCAAGAGAAGAGGGGGAAGAAACAATAAATATAAAGCAAACAATGCGTGACGATGCATGACATGGCAAAGCGCGGCGCTAGGTGTGCCCTAACGTGGTAGGAAGAGATACCGACGAAGGGGGGGGACATCCGGGAAAGAAATCCCGGTGTTCGACGTTTTTGGACGGATGGACCGGAGGGGAAAGTTGTGTGCTCGCTATGCTAGGAATGTGTGGCGGACGAACGGACTGCGTATTCGGATTCGTCTCGTCGTTCTGAGCAACTTTCATGTACAAAGTTTTTCCATCCGAGCTACGAATTATTTTATATTGATTTTTAAAGATTTAAATCATTTTTAGAATTTAATAAATTAATTTAATTCGAAAATTAATTAATGCATCAGCATGATGTCAGCATGACATCAGCAGTCAACGTTGACCGTTGATCTGGTCAACCTGAATAAAAAAAGGAAATAAATAAATAAATAATAAAAATAAATAATTAAATAATTAATTAAGATAATTAATTAACTTCACCTGTCAATGACTGTTAGTTAATTATCAATAGTTAATTAGGTTAATTAGTTATTAGGTTAATTAATCTTAATTAATTAATATTAACATGATTAAATAAGTTAATTAATTATTTATTTTTTTATTTTTTTATTTCCTTTTTTATTTCGTTCTGGGGCTGGGCCCCGTTTGTCATTGGCCAGGGGCGGACATGTCCGCCCAGGCCCTTTGGGCACCGGACTTGTCCGGGCTCGACCATAGCGGGCGCGGGCGCACGGGCGAGCGGGCGCGCGTGCGGCCATGGGCGCGCACGAGCACGCGGACGGGCTTTGTCGCCGCGCGGGCGAGCGCGGGCGCTGGACCTGGACGCGGCCAGCCGGGGCCGCGACAAGGTCAGGGGAGGCGGGGCACGACGCGGGCAGAGCCGCAGCAGGGGAAGCAGCACAGCAGCAGAGCAGGGAGAGAGCGGCGTGGGCCGGCGCAAGGGCAAGCGCGTGGGACGGCGTGGGCGCGCGGGGGACACGGGCGAGCGGGGCCGCGGCTGCGGCCGCGTGGGCGCGCGCGGGGCGCGCCTGGAGGACGGACGGGGCAGGCGCGGGCGGAGGCGTCGAGGGCGCGCGTTGGAGCAGCCGCAAGCAGCGGCGGCCGGAGCTGAAGACGATGCGGGAGCGCGGGGGGGGGGGGGAGAGGGCGCGGCCACGGCGGAGCGGACGCGCGGCATGGCAGAGAGATGAAGGAGGGGAAGCTCACGGGGCCGGTAGGGTTTTGGCAGCGGGGCGCGAGGTGGATGACGGGGACGACGGCGGAGAGGAGAAGCAGGCCGGCGGGGGAGCGCCGACAACGGGTGGCGGGGCGGCATCGGGCGCACGGGATCGAGGGGCGAGGGGAACGGGATCCCGATCCAGATCGACGAGCGGGAGTGGGGGGCGAGTGGGCTAGGGTTTCGGGGCAGTGGGGGGATAACGGGGAGTGGGAGGCCGCGGCTGGGCCGGCCTGGTTGGCCCGGTGGCCAGCTGGGCCACGGCCCAGCAGGGGGGCTTTTACTTTTTTTTTGCTTTTGATTTTCCCCTTTTATTCTTTTTCCTTTTCTATTTTATTTCTAGTTTCTTTTATATTTTGTTTTATAAAAATTACCACTAGTACCTAAATTAGTACTTCAACTTAGTCCATAGTCAGAAAATGTATAGTCCCCAAATAACTTAGTTTGATATTTTATTAATTACAAAAGGTATTTAAATAAATGTTTTGTTGTTGTTTTTATTATTTTGGTGCATCTAGATATACTATAACAGTGTGGTTTCTTCACCATAATTACATACGCATTATTTGGCACAACCTGAACTTTTTAGTTTTATTTTTCGAAAACTTTTGTTGCTTGCCTTATTTTGAATTTGAATTTAGGATCGGTTTCGAACTAACGCGAGATTAGAAACAGTAATCGAGGTGACGTGGCATCATTAGCAGAGTTTTACTGTAGCCTGATTATCCGGGCGTCACAATTCTCCTCCACAACAAGAAATCCCGTCCCGAGATTTAGGAGGTAGAGAAGGGGGGAGGGATTGGGTTACGAAAAATCTAACGGATCTTCTCGGTCTTGGTTGCTCTTCTCGAAGAGATCGATCCATTATGTTGATGTCTTCATTTCTCTGCTTCGGGTCACCGTGATGAAGTCGGCATTCTTTCTTCGAGAACTCCATCGTACTTACGAAAGAATTAAGGGTGGTTATCCCGGAAGAATGAACCTCTGCAAGGTTGACTACCTGGTAGCAAACATCGGGGAACGTGACGGAAGTAACTCTCGAACTGAAACTTAAGAAGTTATCAAGAGCAAAGTAAGAAGGTGCAAAATAGAAGTTTCAAGCGCATAGGCAATTGTTCATTGCCTGAAGCGAAGTGTGAAAGGGGTTCAGAGCAATGGGAATAAGTATTGCGTCTGATACCAGATTGATGATCTCATCGGAAGGTGGTTCGTGAATTAGATACGAGGCCATGCGCGAGGAACAAACTTGGGAACATGGGGTGTACAGGAGAGTCAGGTTTCGATCCTGTGGAACTGTGGGTTATGGGCCCACCATGTGGTTTTTTTTATAGGAGCAGTGACATCTTGCACGGTCATGATAGTAAGGCATGTCAGAGAATACCCTGTCAGTTATGTCGGCAACACGTTGGTACCAAGGGCGAGGGACGAAGAGAACCATTTTCCTGCTCGTTGAAACGAGGCGGACCAATAGGCAAAGTTCTCATCCATCGGTGGCTACCGAAATGTCATCAACAAAAGTAACATGGTCTACTGAGACAGTGGTACAACGAGGTGCTCAACTAAGCAGGGAATTATCTCTGCTCAACTAAGTCAGATTACAAAAAAAGGTTAAACAAAACAATGGAAAGGAAAATATGATTATCAGAGTAAACAGAACAATGGAAAGGAAAATGTATTTAAACACATATTTCAAGGGTATATCCTTCCCAAGGACAAGCAGAGCATGATATCCAGGACAGGATATAATGTAGAAAACTCTTTAGGTAAGGTGAGAGAAATTTCATGACATTACCCATACAACGGTGTTTGGATAATTGAGCGAGAAACATTTATCATTGGGCTTCAAATGTTCTTGTTGAAAATTGGATTACCACAGACATGCATCGAGATAGCCTTGACATGGTTATCAGGTGAAGATCAGACTTTAGAAACAAAAAGGGTCCATCGGGAACCGCTTGTAGAATAAGTCTTACAATTTCCTCATGGAAGAAAAGGATAGCCTTGCTAAAAGGAAATGGTAACAATAGGTCCTCCGGCCAGGTGTGCTAGGCACGACATCACCTTACCGGGTCATATAAAGACCAATGTTATAACTCTTGGAAATATGTTCCAACCATCATATCTGACCGAGATTTAGTTCTGATTGGTGTCAGGATACCTCAGACTTAGGATGCCTGAGAAGAGAAGGTGCGGCACGATTTGACGAGATGACATTGTAAGATTCTCGGGAAATGAACTATGGAAGCAAGTTCCGAACAAGGGTTCATCATTAAATCAAGGAGAGGTGAGGAGGTGACTGATTGTGACAACCCAAAATTTTGGCCTTGTTTTATAAATTAAAATTTTGCCAGGAAATTAAACTTTTCCATTTGCCAAGATTTACCCTTTTGATATTGTGGATTTTTACCTCAAGTGGAAACTCTCCAAAAGTATTATTGGACTTGTATGCTCTCTCTGAGAAACAATTCTTATTCAGTGGATTTAATTGCAAGGTTTGCCTTTTCTTGACCTTTACTCTTTTTAAAAATGATCTTTCATGAATTTGGAGCCTGTTTTGCACTGCAACCCTTTGACAGATGCCTTTAAAAATTCTACCAAAATTTGGGGATGTCATGTGATGTTTCCACATCATTTCTATGCAAATATATCTTTTGGTTATTGGAGATTTTGAGCTCTACGTCAACTTTTCAAATCTGGTCCAGTAGGCATTTTTGCACTACCACCTATTTAAATATTTCTTTAAAAATTCTTCCAAGTGTTTGGAGATGTCAGCAGATGCATACAATTCAACTTCATGCAAAAACCCAGTGATGATCTTTGAAAAATTTGAGTGAATCAACCTCTTTATCATTCTGGTCCAGTTTGGTGATTTGTACTGCAACCCTATTTTATTTTGCTCTAGTGACCCTGAGCTTTTTCCTGCTTGTAGCCCTCCCTACCAAACCCTTAAGTCCAGGAGAATGGACTCATTGGAGGATTTTAAGTGCATACAATGAGACCTTTTTCTTTCTGTCCAAAACTGTAGTTTTGCAAAACTTGCACTAACAAGTTTCTGGTTTTGCCCAAATGATCTTGCCATCATCCCCTACAACTAGAGAGACCCTGATCTGGAGATTTTGGCCACTCCAAGAGTTGCCTAAGTGCACTTGGCATTCTGTCGAACACTTGGTGTGCACAGTCAGTTTTGACATAAGTTTTAGTTTGCACTGTGATCTTGATCCTCTGACCCAGCAACCTTGTCCACTAAACTCCTAGCTATCCCTATCCTAGTCCTGTTAATTGCCAGCCTCACCCTCGCACTCTAGGCCGCCCTGGCATTTCGTCGAGCATGTCCCGTGTGTGCTCTGGGCGCGCCCAGAGCGCACGTTTTGCACGCGCGCGCACCGAGCCGCCGCGTCGCACTGCCGCACTCGCCGCGTCCCGCACATGGCCCTGGCTCGCCTACAGAACCGCGCACTACGCTCGCCCACTCTCCACGCCACCTCTGGCGCCCTACAGCGCCGCCGTCAGAGCTTTTGGCGGCACGCCGACGTCGGCAGTGAGCCTCTGCCATGGACGGCGCCGCCCAAGCCACCCGCGCGCGCTAGCTGCCCCTGTGAACAGCTCGAGCTTATCCCGAAGCCCGTCGACACGCGCTCGTTGCCGCCACGTCGCCCTGCAGCTACAGCACCGCGGTCGCCGGCGTTCTTATCCTTGGCCTCCGCGGGACCGACCTCGAGCGCCTATTTAAGGGATCCCCGAGCTCGTTCAAGACCTCAGGCGACCTCAAGCCTTCTCCCTAGAGCTCCCCAAGCAGTGGATTGACCGGAAGAGGCCATCTTCCCCAACTCCGGCCGGTTCGGCCGCCGCTGCCTTCCGGTGCCATTCGTCGCAACCAGTCACTCCCCCGCCCATCCAGCGCCACCACTCGCTTCCCCTTGTTCTTGCGGAGCTGCCTAGCGTCTCAGCCTCGATCGGAGACCACCGGAGCCCAAAAACCACTTCACTCTCGTAGCCCCCTCCGTCGCGGAGCTCGCCGCCGGTGAGTCCTTCCACCTCCGTCGACCCAGCGACCCCCGGGAGGACCGCCCCGGTCTGGCGGGTCCATCCCTGCCCTCAGGTGCCCTCGTGAAGCCGCCGCTCGTCGCCGGCGATCGCCGGAGTCCCGCTCCCGTGCGGGCAGAGAAGAGGAGGGAGAGAAGAGAATGGTCAAACCTGACCAGTGGGCCCCCTGGACCCACTGTCAGTGACCCCGCGCCACCCACGCTGGCTTAGGTGGTCGCGTAAACCCCGGAGTACGTCTCCTATGCTGCGAAAGCGTATTCCCCTCCGAGACGTTTTCCTTTTCCTGGTTTTATTTAAAAACAGAGATTTGACCAAACTTTGACTGGCTATAGCTTTTAAAATAAAACTCCAAATGAGTTGATTCTTTTTCCTACCTCTCTCAAATTTCCTCTAGTTTATTTTAAGATTTATTTCAAAAATATTTGGGACAACTTTTTGTACTGTGTTTGAAATATTTATTATTTGAACATTCTTTTTTTCAAAATAGGAAATGGAGAGTGAAGGAAGCTTTCAAAAAGTGCACCCTTTGCATACTCTTGAGGCAAGCATTCTGAACTCTGGCATAATTTTTTTTTGTGCGGTGTTTTGATACGGTTACAACACCACTTGACTTGGAGCGTGCGTTATTTTTTTATGTGACGATAAAAATCTTTCGCATGAATGCACAATGGAGATTCTTTGCTGGTAGTAATGGTCATGCTGATGGTAGTAGTCATCCTCGTGAGCTTCTCATGCGTACCGGAAGGAAGCCAGGAAAGTCGTGGTCTTGGGTAGACACGGGCTTGTCCCTAGTTCCTCGTCGAGATGAGTATGTCCGGTATGGTATGGTGAGGCTTGATGAGTGGTGAGTTTATCTGTTAATGGTAATATTGTTGGAGAATACTTGGACCACCTGAGTCGGTCGTGGGTCGAGTCTTGTTTAGTAGCTTCCACTACTAGTTTTGTACTACCACTTGTCCCTACCGCAGGTAGGGTATGGTTCAGTAAGTTGTCAACCCCTTACCAAAGCACACACCGTACAGAGAGGCCATGGTGGAAGATACCGGGTGCATCCGGTAGGCATGCCACTTGGTCCGGGGGCATGGGTGTTTCCGGTTGGGACCGAGAGGGGGGCACCCCTTAGAGCACGCGAATATAAATTTGATCCCATGCTACGTCGAGGCTGTAGCCTCCCCACTTAGAGTTTTGCTTGGCAGGTGTCGTGGGTGATTCCAGACACCGGTAAGTTAAGCTGGTGTGTGCAGGTCAGGCGTGTTTTCAATTAAAAGGCCGTAGGCGGAATTAGTCCCGATGGGCTAAATAACTCTGTTACTCGTGGGTAAAGAGTACACCCTCTGCAGAGGCTATATCCATTCGGATAGCCATGTTCATGGGTAAGGACCACAGTCTGAGATGGGTCTAGTGACGGTTTTCGGATGGAGTAACGGCAAAACTGGATCATAGTAACGGTATTCGGATGGAGAACGGTTTAACTAGAACACAGTGACGGTCTTCGGATGGAGAAACGGATATACCAGAACTTTGTTTATGACCTGTGACATATGAGGATTATGTTTATTATTACCATGGACTAACCATTTACATTATTTGAATTATTGAGTATCCCTGGGACGGTTCTACCTCCTCGATATTCACTGTGATTAAGTTTTTTAAGCCCTTTATGTGGTGTCGCTCAGACGCCCGACTGCGGCATGTTTGTTATTTAATTTTTCTTTATAAGCCCTTTATGTGGTGTCGCTCAGACGCCCGACTACGGCATGTTTGTTATTTAATTTTTCTTTATAAGCCCTTTATGTGGTGTCGCTCAGACGCCCGACTGCGGCATTGTTAATTTTTTTTGCAACCTTTCGTGGAGTCATTTCAGACACTCGGTCAGTGCATTCTATTTTTACTCCCGCATTGCATGTTCATATTTTCTCTGCATGCGTGCATCACAGATTTTCGTGGCTGACGTTATGATCATAAATACTTCGGAGCATGATTATCTCTTATTACATTATACCCGTGTTCTTAATGTTTGCGAGTACATTCAAATGTACTCACTGGCTTGTCCCTGGCTATTGTCTTGGCCAGATTTCGCGCATGGAGATAAGCATCACGGTGACAGCCCGGGAGCCTACGTATTGACGATAGCAGCCTCGCGAAGATAGGAGTTATCCTGGTCAGCTGTTCTTGTGGGAAATGGAGTCCCATAGACGCAGATGAACCACAAACCACTTCCGCCATCAACCACTAGAAACCAAGTGTTGTATTCATAGGCCACTTTGGTCTTGTACTACATATTTTGTACTTTGCTTGGAATTCTTGTATAAAGTTGGTGCCTCATCAGCTAACAGTAATCCTGGGGCTGGTGAGCACAAAGGCCGTTTTCTGGGAAATTAATACCCCGAAAATCCGGTCGTGACACTGATTGACTCAGTGACAATCCATTGAGATTTCCGAAAGATGGATTTCCACAACTATGTGAACAAGGAGATAACATTTGTCAGATCAAATGGTATAATGATGTATGCTCGAGGGAGACATACACAATTAAACATTGTTTGAAATGTGCACCCGAAATATGGGCTGGGTTGCACGACCAACGTCGGAATGGTGATTCAATAATCAATAGTCTAAGAATGAACGGCCGACCATTAACTTCAAAGCAATAGGGTTGCTAGAAGGGCAGGATCCAAACAGCACCGCTCACTCGTTTTTACCCCGGTTGGAATCAACACGAGGACCCAAGAAGGAATGGTGATGGTGAGAAGTATCACCATACCAAGATTTCTTAAGAGGTGGCGAAATTCTCACAACATTGAGGACAAAAGAGATGTTAATGTTCCAAGGTAAAGAAGAACAATTGCTAGATAGCAAGGAACTTAAAGTTCATTCAAACAAGACCAAGTCTGTGTTTGAAAGGAAGGCATGGATGTGGTCGATGATAACACTGATCATCGAGGGACAAGCATGGAATTTCTCATCATGAATTCAATTGATATCTTGGAAGAAGTTAAAATGTTGACGATGATCACGACACACTTGTCGAGAGGTTTCTTGAAGATGTAATCGATCAGCAATGACATCAAGTCAAAGGAATGGTGAAGCGAAAAGTTATTGGAATCAAGGGTACGACGCAAACTCCAAACCAAGCTTGTTGTTGGAGGTGAAACGATAAGATGAGGAAGATCGACATAAGCTTAGCTCATCATCGAAAGTTGTGCTCCACGGTTAAGGACCAGGTAGCACAGTTAAAATTTAGCACGCTAAGGATATAGCCTATCAGGCTAGGAATGACTTAAATGATTATTAAACTCATAAGCAACGAAAATTACTTAGAGTTATTGAATTGGAGTGTGGAATTGATTCACTTATCGGTGTCCTTGAGGAGTTCTAACAACTCGGAGCCCGTGAAAAATTGGAATCAATGAGAATGTAATACTTGATGGAGAACTCATAAGAAGTTATGCAGTTCCGTGATAATCTCGAGATACCAGGGGGGTAACACTCGACGACAAACCAAAGTAGAGGTTGGACTGGGGTATTGCCCTTACAGAAGACAAGTGCTTAAACTTGTACGAGAAATGGTATTTAAAGGAGAACATGGTCGGAACCACGATTGCAAAAGGATCAATACACAGATACTAGACGATATCATATCAAGGAAATAGTTATTATTACAAGAAGCTTCTAAGATAGGATCTACATCGTGTCCATGGGCATGAACACAAAGTTCAAGGTCGACTCCCACTTCTCCAATGCATAACCTTTCATTCACTTCTCGCATTCGATAAAGGCATTAGTGTTGAAAGTTTTACCTGGTGAAATACCAGATGAGTATGGCCCGTGAAATCTTTTGGGCTCACATAGATTAGGTAAGGCATTGGTTCAACCCATCGAGGCATCTTAGGAACATATACCACAAATTTTTTTGGAGTAATTAACACAAGCTCGAATGTAGAGCATGGTTCACAAAGCAGAGGATACAATTTACCAAAGGCATCATGTATCCGAGGAAAAGCTCACAAGCTTATTTAATATGAAGGACATTGTCGGATAAAATCCGACAAAAGGGTCTGGTGGTCCACTAGGGATCGGATGTGAGCATCAGTACTCAACCAGAGGAAGAAAGAATGCCAGGAGGTCAGGTTATAGAAACAACTGACTAACTCAAAGCTCACATGTAAAGGAATTATAGTTTCCAAATCAAAGGATCAGAAGCAAATGCTCTGATTAAGGATGGATAACTTGAGTAAGCTTAGGGGTACAAACGACGACAATTTGATTGGTCGAGATCCAGCTCATGTTAAAAATGACGTCTGAGCCGGAAGGATGAATTCTAGGATCTGATTGAGGATTGCGAGCATTCACAACAAATTGGATCAATGGACTCAAAATGATAATGGCAAGAGATGCCAATAATATTACGAGACTTAAGATTAATCATAATGCAAGTAAGCAAGAATTTCAAGAGCAAAAAGGCTCCTGAAGATTTTCGAAGATCGAATGATATTTTGAACACTTTTGTGAAATATTTGAATCAACTGGGGATGAGCGGATACTCGGTCAGTGCGAGAATTATCCGTAGGGGTATTCAGGTGACAAAGAACTGTATAGCAGTAAGCTCAAAGGATTCTTGGAACAACGGAGAGCGGTTCGGGGCATCTTGTATCAACAAGATCAACTTGGAATAAAATTAAGAACGACGGGTGTAAGTATTTATCCATAGATCAGTGGTAGGGAATTGCAAAAGCAACGAGCACAAAGTCTCGAGAACATCGGAGAATATTTGAGGGCACCTTGTAATAACAAGGGCAACTGGGGATGAAGGTATGAACGATAAAAGTATGTATTTATCCATAAAGATTTATCGGTGGTAGGGATCGCAATGGCGAAGGGTACAAGGGTCTCGGGAAAGCATCAGAGAGTGTCTTCAGAATCTTCTGGTGCAGCAGGCGATCATCTGGCCGGAAGGGGCTCTCCGGGAGAAAGTATTTACGAGAACCTATAGTTAGTCTTTTTAGCAAAATCATTTAACCCGGATAGGAGAGAGTTCAGAGTCCCAGAGTAAAGGTCGAGGAATAAAAGATCCTATTACCACCCAATGGCGACGTGGGCCCGTAAGACACACAGCCATGTTAGTAAAAGTTTTTCAATGACTAGACTCGACTTCGGCCATGGAGTTTGGAAGGGGGTTTCCTACAGGCAGTCGGCTCTGATACCAACTTGTGACGCCCCTGATTTGACCGTACACTAATCATGCACGCAAATGTGTACGATCAAGATCAGGGACTCACGGGAAGATATCACAACACAACTCTACAACATAAATAAGTCATACAAGCAACATAATACAAGCCAGGGGCCTCGAGGGCTCGAATACAAGTGCTCGATCATAGACGAGTCAGCGGAAGCAACAATATCTGAGTACAGACATAAGTTAAACAAGTTTGCCTTAAAAAGGCTAGCACAAAAGTAGCAACGATCGAAGAGGCAAGGCCTCCTGCCTGGGACCTCCTAACTACTACTCGAAGCCGAACTCCATGTAGAAACATCCTCGGGATCTCTAGCTCCTGGACTCCAGCATCTGGTTGCAACAACCAGGTATAGAAAGGGGAAAAGAGGGAGAAAAGCAACCGTGAGTACTCATCCAAAGTACTCGCAAGCAAGGAGCTACACTACATATGCATGGGTATATGTGTAAAGGGCATATCAGTGGACTGAACTGCAGAATGCCAGAATAAGGGGGGTAGCTAGTCCTGTCGAAGACTACGCTTCTGGCCATCTCCATCTTGCAGCATGTAGAAGAGAGAAGATTGAAGTCCTCCAAGTAGCATCGCATAGCATAATCCTACCCGGCGATCCCCTCCTCGTCGCCCTGTTAGAGAGCGATCACCGGGTTGTATCTAGCACTTGGAAGGGTGTATTTTATTCAGTATCCGGTTCTAGTTGTCATAAGGTCAAGGTACAACTCCGGGTCGTCCTTTTACCGAGGGACACGGCTATTCGAATAGATAAACTTCCCTGCAGGGGTGCACCACATAACCCAACACGCTCGATCCCATTTGGCCGGACACACTTTTCTGGGTCATGCCCGGCCTCGGAGGATCAACACGTCGCAGCCCCACCTAGGCTCAACAGAGAGGTCAACACGCCGGTCTAAATCCTATGCGCGCAGGGGTCTGGGCCCATCGCCCATTGCACACCTGCACGTTGCGAGGGCGGCCGGAAGCAGACCTAGCCTAGCAGGCGTTCTAGTCCAATCCGACGCGCGCCGCTCCGTCGCTGACGTCAAGAAGAGCTTCGGCTGATACCACGACGCCAGGATACCCATAACTACTCCCGCGTAGATGGTTAGTGCGTATAGACCAAATGGCCAGACTCAGATCAAATACCAAGAACTCGTTTAGCGTGTTATGTCGAAGTAACCGCGGACGCCGTCCAGGGCCAGGCCCACCTCTCGCCTAGGTGGTCTCAACCTGCCCTGTCGCTCCGCCACAAAGATCCACTTGCGGGTACTCCTACGAGCCGACCCGACTTTAGTCATCACATGTGTCATGTATATAGTATATAAGTATATACCCGTGATCACCGCCCAAGTGATCACGGCCCGATAGTATAGCACAGCAGACGGACAAGAATGTAGGTCCACTGATGGAAAACTAGCATCCTATACTAAGCATGTAGAATTGCAGGTAAAGGTAACAACAGTAGAAGCAATGACAGGCTATGCATAAGGATAGGATTAACGGAAAGCAGTAACATGCTACACTACTCTAATGCAAGCAGTATAGAGAAGAATAGGCGATATCTGGTGATCAAGGGGGGGGGGGCTTGCCTGGAAGCTCAGCCGAGGAGGGGTCGTCAACACCGTAGTCGTACTGGGTAGCAGCGGCGTCGGTCTCGGTGTCTAGCGAGAGAAGAGGGGGAAGAAACAATAAATATAAAGCAAACAATGCGTGACGATGCATGACATGGCAAAGCGCGGCGCTAGGTGTGCCCTAACGTGGTAGGAAGTGATACCGACGAAGGGGGGGGAACATCCGGGAAAGAAATCCCGGTGTTCGACGTTTTTGGACGGATGGACCGGAGGGGAAAGTTGTGTGCTCGCTATGCTAGGAATGTGTGGCGGACGAACGGACTGCGTATTCGGATTCGTCTCGTCGTTCTGAGCAACTTTCATGTACAAAGTTTTTCCATTCGAGCTACGGATTATTTTATATTAATTTTTAAAGATTTAAATCATTTTTAGAATTTAATAAATTATTTTAATTCGAAAATTAATTAATGCATCAGCATGACATCAGCAGTCAACGTTGACCGTTGATCTGGTCAACCTGACAGGTGGGTCCCACCTGTCAGTGACTGTTAGTTAATTATCAATAGTTAATTAGGTTAATTAATCTTAATTAATTAATATTGACATGATTAAATAAGTTAATTAATTATCTTAATTAATTAATTTATTTATTATTTTTTTATTTTTTTATTTCCTTTTTTATTTCGTTCTGGGGCTGGGCCCCGTTTGTCATAGGCCAGGGGCGGACATGTCCGCCCGGGCCCTTTGGGCACCGGACTTGTCCGGGCTCGGCCATAGCAGGCGCGGGCGCACGGGCGAGCGGGCGCGCGTGCGGCCGTGGGCGCGCACGAGCGCGCGGACGGGCTCGGTCGCCGCGCGGGCGAGCGCGGGCGCTGGACCTGGACGCGGCCAGCCGGGGCCGCGGCAAGGTCAGGGGAGGCGGGGCACGACGCGGGCAGAGCCGCAGCAGGGGAAGCAGCACAGCAGCAGAGCAGGCAGAGAGCGGCGGGGGCCGGCGCAAGGGCGAGCGCGTGGGACGGCGCGGGCACGCGCGGGACACGGGCGAGCGGGCCGCGGCTGTGGCCGCGTGGGCGCGCGCGGGGCGCGTCTGGAGGACGGACGGGGCAGGCGCGGGCGGAGGCATCGAGGGCGCGCGTTGGAGCAGCCGCAAGCAGCGGCGGCCGGAGCTGCAGACGACGCGGGAGCGCGGGGGGGGAGAGAGGGTGCGGCCACGGCGGAGCGGACGCGCGGCACGGCAGAGAGATGAGGGAGGGGAAGCTCACGGGGCCGGTAGGGTTTTGGCAGCGGGGCGCGAGGTGGATGACGGGGACGACGGCAGAGAGGAGAAGCAGGCCGGCGAGGGAGCGCCGACGACGGGTGGCGGGGCGGCATCGGGCGCACGGGATCGAGGGGCGAGGGGATCGGGATCCCGATCCAGATCGACGAGCTGGGGTGGGGGGCGAGTGGGCTAGGGTTTCGGGGCAGTGGGGGGATAATGGGGAGTGGGAGGCCGCGGGTGGGCCGGCCTGGTTGGCCCGGTGGCCAGCTGGGCCACGGCCCAGCAGGGGGGCTTTTACTTTTTTTGCTTTTGATTTCCCCTTTTATTCTTTTTCTTTTTCTATTTTATTTCTAGTTTCTTTTATTTTTAGTTTTATAAAAATTACCACTAGTACCTAAATTAGTACTTCAACTTAGTCCATAGTCAGAAAATGTATAGTCCCCAAATAACTTAGTTTGATATTTTATTAATTACAAAAGGTATTTAAATAAATGTTTTTGTTGTTGTTTTTATTATTTTGGTGCATCTAGATATACTATAACAGTGTGGTTTCTTCACCATAATTACATACGCATTATTTGGCACAACCCGAACTTTTTAGTTTTATTTTTCGAAAACTTTTGTTGCTTGCCTTATTTTGAATTTGAATTTAGGATCGGTTTCGAACTAACGCGAGATTAGCAACAGTAATCGAGGTGACGTGGCATCATTAGCAGACTTTTACTATAGCCTGATTATCCGGGCGTCACAACAACCCAGTTTATAGCCTGCTCCTCCGAATTACTACTCAAAAAAAATTGTGCAATTCTGTCGTTAATTGACTATACGTTGAAAATGATGTGGGTCCCAGATATCAGCAGGGTGGATTAGAGTAAAAAACGAGGGGTGCATCTGAGTAGTAAAAGAGGCGCTTGCTTGTGTTCGGGAGTGGACCTGGTGGGTACGTATTGTCATACTCACAACTACAGTCCTCTCCCGATTCACTATGTTGACAGGGACGGACGGCGGCGCCGCGGCGAGCGCACCAAGTTGGACATTCTTATTGAAAAATAAAAATGGACCGGAACTATTTACGACGTTGACTACGATTTGCATGGGTCCGCTGGTTGCAGGAAGAATGGTGGGAGAAAGAAGACTGGCCGCTATCTTTGCCTAAGAATAATATCGACTAAATGTAACGACACTATCATAGGAAATAATATCCTCCTGTTAAATCGTGAATTTAAAGAACTGGTGCATGAGCATTTAGCTTTATTTATTTATTTACTTATTTCTATACTACTTATAGTGTACCAGTTTTGAATTGGGCATCATCATCAATCCTAGCCATTCGTGTGCTCAATCCAACGGCTGAAAAGAGTGGGATTCGCAATGAACAGTACATCGCTGCTCCATCCACAATATTCCAGACCAATCGCCTCATCCTTCTCAAAATAAGTGGCCCATATTGATTCCTCTTGGCCCATGTTGCAAGCTGTTGAGCCCATGAAAAGTTGTTTTCAGAGAGGAAATATACAGTAAAGTTATACTCTCTCCATCCCACAATATAAAATATTTCGGCAAGCAATTTTATGAATTATTTTCTTTCTTAACAAATTATGGGGATTACATCTATTAACTTACTTTTTTGTAATGTATTTTCATTCTGCATCCGTACATAAACGATATTTTCATTTTGCCTTGAATCTATTGGCAAGTCTATGTTTTTTAAACCAAAAACCACTCCATAATAATGTTAAAACGTGCGTTGCACGTGCATACATACTAGTATGTTTAGGGGAACATGAGCATGTACCTGGCCGGATTCATGTGAGAGCCTCCCTTCCAGTTAATTATGGGCACCTCTATTGGGCCTTCATCAGTGGGCTGCATGTTATCAACAAGTGGAAAATGTGTTCCGTACCAAAAATAGTATGCGCTATGTACGGTACGGGGCACTAAAGGATCGGACCGTGCAACGACTTCCAAAACATTGTGTTTGTCAGTCTAACAACACATTTATTCAACCAACAAACGAAATATACTACTGATTGTACATTAAAAACAGCAGCAGCAGCAACCAGGGCTGGGGTGCAACGAAGCAGTAAGTAGGCCAGAAGAGTAAAGACACAGCTCTCTCTTCCAAACCAAACATCAGCCATCATTACAAAAGGGCTACCAAAAAAGAACAAGTGTATGCATCAAACTAAATAAAGATCCTACTACACCAAGTGTACGCATCTAATTAACTGGCTCAGTTAGACGTTACTATTTATTAAGCTATAGAGATTGGCTGACGGCTTGAACCAGATGGGTGCCTGGCGGGGGAAACTCCAGCCAGCAGGTCGAAGTCTGATACTTGTGACCCTCTCTCCTACTTTGGGCTGCAGAGCATGGCGGCACATATCAGGGTATGGTGCATGCAGAGACGCATGGTACGCTGTGTACACACAGTTTTGCCTGATGAACGAAACCGCGCTACCATCATGATCCTTGCCGTCGGTTATCTCCTGGTTAATCAGATAATTCAGTCCGAGAAACAGAGAGCGTGTACCAAGGCTACTTACTAGCCTCCAGTCAAAAATTCCTGAAGGCCCAGAGAAGCTGGGATCCTGCTCAAAGACCTTGCAGTGACTGTGATTGTATTCCACGAAACAACACGTCCGGTACATGCGAACGATCATCAATCGTTCGCCATCGTCTGATCGAGCTAGGAACCACCTGCAATTGCTGACAATGACATGTACCTAGGGTAGGGTAACAGACCTGATCTAAGCACCCTTCCCAAGGACACTTCCTTACAGTCAAAGACATTCAAAGGACAGCAAATTCTACCGACCGAAATCACCACAGGATGCAATCCACTCGACCGTGAGTTTCACTCGGATAACTCAATTCCACTCGACCAAGATATAATCATTCGACTATATCAGAAAACACTCGGAGTACAGAAGATCTAAGGTTACTCTGGATGGCAACGGTCAAGCACTCACTCCGTAGTCTTGATGATCATTTATATGACTTTTATGCTGGTGTTACCAGTAACGTCCTATCTTTATGTACATTGAACCCTGTGTAACTGAGGGCCGGAGGTGTCTGGCGAACTCTATATAAGCCACCCCCTCCTCAGGCACAAGGGTTCGCACCCCCTGTAAGTTCACGCATAATCCAATCGACCGGCCTCAGGGCACCGAGACGTAGGGCTGTTATTTCCTCTGAGAAGGGCCTGAACTCGTAAACCTTGCGTGCACAACTTCACCGTAGCTAGGATCTTGCCTCCTCATATCTACCCCCCATTCTACTGTCAGACTTAGAACCACGACAGTTGGCGCCCACCATGGGGCCGGTATCTTAGCAACTTTCCGGTGAGGTTGCAGTTTTTCCCGATTCCCATCATCATGGTTTCCGGCGGTGGATTGACTGAGGGCCGCGAGATCCGTCTCGGCGCGCTCGTCTTCGTCGCTGACGACTCCGCCTGGCTCTAGGAGGCCCCTCTCGACGTTGAGACACTCCCCGTCCATGGGGCGATGCACTTTCGTGCGTGCGTTCGCGGCGTCCTTCTACGGCAGCCGTCGACCCAGTATCGGTCGGCTCCCGCGGTATCTTCACTCACCACTGTTCGCCGTCGCAAGTGATCCGGTCGGTCGCGGCTTCAGCGGTGGGTGAAGCACGCGGTGGCACGCCAGTCGGCCACCCCCCAAGTGGCGGCAATCGAGCCCGACGAATCTCTCTACGGCATGTTCGATCTGTCGACTGGCTCCGTCGAGACCCTGTCCGAGTGCGACAGCAGCGACCCTGCGGTAGAAGTCTTGATGGTCGACTCACCGCACAACCCCCCTGGCATGCGTCGCAACAGTGGCGGCGATGGCGGGGGTGATCCGTCGCGCGTTCATGAAGAGTACCACCCCGAAACCCTTTCTTCGCAGTAGAGGGAGGAACTTCACCGCCGCAACATTGAGGCGCTCCACACGCCTATCATTGGAGAGACCTCTGAGGCTCGGGCCTTGGAGGAGGTGCGCCTGGCCACTTTGCCTGAGTGCACCCGACTGGAGAACCTTCAGCATGCACTCGACGAGCGTGCTCGGCAGCGGATCCCTGAGTCCAGTCGACGGGAGCGACAATTGTTCCCGCCTCAACCTCAGGTATACGACACTCCGATTCAGAATCTTACAGCTGCAGCCCGTATAGTAGAGTCTATTTAGCCGTCCCAGTCGGAGGCTGGAAGAGGTTTGATGCAGATCCGAGCTCTGCTCCGGGCGGCAGGGGAGCAGAACACGGCAGTGTCTCAGTCGCGGAATGGAATCCATAGCAGATCTGTGGTGGCTGATATAGTCCAGTCGGCTCACAGCCCAAGATCGCCTTTGAGGCGTGAGGGACGTGGGCATCGCCAAGAGCGGTACTTGGGTCAGAACCATGAGCAGTATGATCATCGACTCGGCCGTGATGACCGCTGTCGAGTGCCTACGACCCCTCCGAGGGGCGGATCATATGTGCCCCGGCATTATGATGACAGGCGCACATACAGCGAAGAGCGGAGGTTGCCAGTCGACCCAAGAGAGCCAGAGTTTGATGCGAGGTCAATTTTGATGCAAGGCCTAGTCGACAGGAACCGAGCACACAGAGAAGGGCAAGACAGAGATCGCCCGAGTGGAAGCAGAGTACATGTTTCAGGTCTCGAGTGTTTTAGCAGAGCCATCAGAGCTGCTGAGATCCCTCCCAACTTCAGGTTGGCGACTGGGGTTAGTAAGTTTACTGGTGAGTCCAAGCCTGACACTTGGCTGGAGGATTACCGAGTGGCTGTACAGATCGGTGGTGGAAATGATGAGGTAGCTATGAAGCATCTTCCTCTGATGTTAGAAGGTTCGGCCAGAGCTTGGCTGAATCAGTTGGCCCCAGGCAGTATATTCAGCTGGGAAGAGCTAGCCCGAGTGTTTGTCAGAACTTTTGAGGGTACTTGCAAACGACCAGCAGGGTTGGCAGAATTGCAATATTGTGTACAAAAGCTGAATGAGACTTTGAGAGATTACATTCAGAGGTGGACCACTTTGCATCACACAATGGAAAATGTATCTCAACATCAAGCAGTTTGCGCCTTCAAGGAGGGCGTACGGTATCGAGAGCTAACCCTGAAATTCGGTCGGACAGGAGACATGACTCTGACCCGAATGATGGAAATAGCCACTTGGTATGCTAATCGAGAAGAAGAGGATCGACTCCGCAGTGGAAAGGCAAACCAGTCGCCCAAGACACCGACGGAGGTCGGAAGCAGAAACGCAAAGCCGAGCCAGCAGGTCCAGGTGAAGCTTTGGTCGTAGGTCAAGGAAAATTCAAGGGGAAGCCCAAAGGGCCTTGGATCCCCAAGAAGGTAAAAGATCAAGCAGGAAATGATGTGTTGGATTTGCCATGCCATGTTCACACCAAGAAGGACGAAGAGGGTAATCTGATCTACCCAAAACATACCACTTGGCAATGTTGGCTCCTAATCCAGCAGTTCCGAGAGAAACAGCCCAGTGAGAAGGAGAAGGAGTCTGACAAGGACGAGGAAGAAGAAGAAGATGATGGTTTTCCCAACGTCAATTCCACTTTGGTGATTTTTGCTGACGTTGAAAGCAAAAGTCGATTGAAGGTCATCAACAGAGAAGTAAACATGGTGGCTCCGGCAACACCAACATATTTGAAGTGGTCCAAGACTCCCATCACATTCGACCAGTCCGACCACCCCCCGCGTGTTGCCACCCCCGGGAGGCAAGCATTGGTGGTCGACCCAGTCGCTGGGGGCACCCGACTGACCAAAGTCTTGATGGATGGAGGCGGTGGTCTGAACATTTTGTACGCATAAACTCTCCGAGGAATGGGCATTCTGATGTCCAAACTCAGCGAAAGCAACATGCGATTGCACGGAGTCATCCCTAGGAAGAAAGCCGATTCACTCGGCCAGATCGCTCTTGACGTAGTTTTCGGTGATTCAAATAATTACCGTAAGGAAAAGTTGACATTTGAAGTTGTGGATTTTCACTGTGCCTATCATGCCATCCTGGGTAGAACTGCATATGCTCGTTTCATGGCTCGACCATGTTACGTGTACCTCAAGCTAAAGATGACTGGACCTAGAGGCGTGATCGCAGTCACTGGTAATCGGCAACGAGCAGAAGAGTGCCTCCAGAAGGGCTCGAAGATTGCTGATAAACAAATGGCAGCAGTAGAAATGGAAGAGTACAAGAAGACTGCAGATCCGAGTGATTTGTTGAGAGCAAAGAAGCCTGCTTCAGACTCTGCATTTAAGTCGTCTGGTGAAACAAAGGCAGTTCATATTCACCCGACTGATCCCAATGCTGCTCCGACTCATATCTCAACAACACTCGACAGCAAATAGGAAGAAGCGATCGTCTAGTTCCTCCGTCAAAACTGGGACATCTTCGCATGGAAACCTTCTGACATGCCAGGAGTGCCCAGGGAACTGGCTGAGCACCGTTTGTGAGTCGACCCAAAGGTAAAACCAGTCAAAGAGCATCTCCGATGGTCGCCGTACAGAAAAGAAAAGCCATTGGCGAGGAAGTGGCTCGGCTTTTGGCAGATGAGTTCATCCGAGAGATTTACCACTCCGAGTGGCTCGCCAATGTCGTCATGGTGCCCAAGAAAGATGATTCACTCCGTATGTGTATCGACTTCAAGCATATCAATCGGGCCTGCCCGAAAGATCACTTCCCTCTTCCCCGCATCGATCAGATAATCGACTTGACTACGGGGTGTGAGCGATTGTCCTTTCTGGATGCATATTCCTAGTACCATCAGATTTGACTGTATGGACCTGATGAAATAAAAACAGCTTTTATCACCCCATTCGGGTGCTTTTGCTATGTTACTATGCCCTTTGGTCTCAAGAATGCTGGTGCCACATTCATGAGTATGATTCAGAAGTGCCTGCTCACTCAAATCAATCAGAATGTGGAAGCATACATGGATGACATCGTGGTTAAGTCACGTAAAGGTTCCGACCTGCTGACTGACCTTGCTGAAACCTTTGCCAATCTGAGAAGATATGATATCAGGCTCAATCCATCGAAGTGTACATTCGGAGTTCCAGGTGGAAAGTTACTCGGTTTCCTCGTTTCCGAACGTTGGATCGATGCAAACACAGAGAAGGTTGGTGCAATACTCCGAATGAAACGCCCTATGCGCATACACGATGTTCTGAAGCTTACTGGTTGTCTGGCCGCTTTGAGTCGATTCATCTCTCATCTCGGTGAAAAGGCATTGCCTCTTTACCGACTGATGAAGAAATCTGACAAGTTCGAGTGGACTCCTGAAGCTGACGCAGCGTTTGCAGAGCTCAAAACCCTGCTTTCCACCCAGCCGGTGCTCGCTGCTCCAATCAGCAAAGAGCCTTTACTGCTTTATATTGCAGCCACTGGACAAGTCATCAGTACAGTACTCACGGTCGAGCGGGAAGAAGAAGGTAAAGCCTACAAGGTTCAACGCCCAGTGTACTACATTTCTGAAGTCTTAACCCCATCCAAGAAGAGATATCCACATTATCAGAAGCTTGTCTATGGGATTTACTTGACCACAAAGAAGGTTGCGCATTACTTCTCAGATCATTCAATTACAGTCGTCAGCGACGCTCCATTGTCAGAAATTTTGAACAACAGAGATGCAACTGGTCGAGTGGCCAAATGGGCGATTGAACTCCTTCTGCTGGATATCAAGTTCGAGGCAAAGAAAGCAATCAAATCCCAAGCAATAGCAGATTTTCTCGTCAAGTGGATTGAACAGCAGCTGCCGACTCAAATTCAGTCGGAATATTGGACTATGTTCTTTGATGGGTCCAATATGTTGAATGGTTCAGGTGCAGGGGTAGTCCTGGTATCCCCGCGAGGCGACAAGCTCAGTTATGTTCTCCAGATTCACTTTGACTCCTCCAACAATGAAGCTGAATATGAGGCACTTCTGTATGGGTTGCGTATGGCCATTTCACTCGGCGTCCGGCGCCTAATGGTTTACGGCGACTCAGATTTGGTGGTCAATCAAGTGATGAAGGAATGGGATGTTAGGAGTCTAGCTATGACTGGTTATTGCAATGCAGTGAGGAAATTGGAAAATAAGTTTGAGGGGTTAAAGCATCACCATATACCCCGACTGAAGAACCAGGCAGCCGATGACCTGGCAAAGATAGGTTCCAAGAGGGAGCCCATTCCCAGCAATGTGTTTTTGGAACATATTCACACACCATCCGTTCAAGAGGATCCCTTCATAGAAGAGCCCCCACAACCTGAGAGCTCCACTGACCCGACTGAAGTTGAAATCCCAGCCGTGGTCGACTTGATCATGGAAGTTTTGGTCGTCATTCCTCATTGGACAGTGCCGTACATCGCATATATTCTCAGGAAAGAACTCCCAGAGGATGAAGAAGAGGCTCGTCAGATCGTCCGTCGATCCAAAGCCTTTATTGTGATGGGTGGACAGCTTTACAGAGAGAGTGTTACTGGAATCGCTCAGAGATGCATCACATCAGAAGAAGGCCGAATGATCCTCCACTCGGGGACCTGTGGTCACCATGCGTCCTCTTAGACCATCGTGGCCAAAGCATACCGAGCAGGGTTTTACTGGCCACATGCTAATGAGATGGCAAAAGAAAGAGTAGACAAGTGTGAGGGCTGTCAAATCTACTCCAACATGTCCCACTAGCCTGCATCAGCCTTAAAGACCATCCCACTCGTCTGGCCATTTGCTGTTTGGGGATTGGATATGGTTGGACCTTGGAGGACTGGCAGGAGTGGCTTCACCCATCTGCTCGTGGCAGTCGATAAGTTCACCAAATGGGTTGAAGCTAAACCTATCAAAAACCTCGAATCAAGTATTGCTGTCAGCTTCATCAGAGAGTTAACATTCAGATATGGAGTTCCACACAGTATCATCACAGATAAAGGGTCAAACTTTGATTCAGATGAGTTTAGAGCTTTTTGCGCTTCCCAGGGCACTCGGGTCGACTATGCTTCAGTCGCCACCCACAGTCGAATGGGCAAGCAGAAAGAGCAAACGGTTTGATTCTCAAAGGGCTGAAACCTTGATTGATGCGTGACCTCAAACATGTAGCAGGCGCTTGGGTCGACGAGCTACCCTCAGTACTTTGGGGATTGAGAACAACTCCAAATCGGTCAACTGGTCGTACTCCCTTCTTCTTGGTGTATGGGGCAGAAGATGTGCTTCCGAGTGACTTGCTTCACAATGCGCCCCGAGTGGAACTTTTCTCAGATACTGAAGCAGAATAGGCCCGACAGGATGCCGTTGATCTTCTGGAGGAAGAGAGAGATGGCCTTGATCCGGTCGACTATCTATCAGCAAGACCTTCGTCAATTATATTCCAGAAACGTGAGAGGTCGAGCATTTCAAGAGGGGGACCTCGTTCTCCGAGTGGATCAGCAACGGCCGACAAGCTTGCTCCTGCTTGGGAAGGCCCCTTCATCATCACTAAGGTGCTCCACAACGGAGCGTATCACCCCTATAATGTGGAGCACAATAAAGACGAGCCATGCTCTTGGAATGCGGAGCTGCTCCGCAATTTTTATACTTAAGCATTTAGACTGTTGAGATGTAATAAGAAGTACCTTTTAGTTTGTTTATCAAAGACACAAATTTACAGTCTCCTAAATGATTGTTGTTACTTATATATGTGTTCAGAATCCCCCAGTGGGTGGCATAGCCGCGAATCCGTTTCGCCTAAGTTCCAAAAACAAATCCTACCGAGTGAAGAGCAAGCCCATCACTCGGAGGCTTAGCCGCGAATCCGTTTCGCCTAAGTTTGAAAAAATCCTACAGAGTGAAGAGCAAGCCTCTCACTCGAGGGCTTAGCCGCGAATCTGTTTCGCCTAAGTTTGAAAAAATCCTACCGAGTGAAGAGCAAGCCTCTCACTCGGAGGCTTAGCTGCAGTTCTGTACTCGCCTAAGTTTGAAAAATCCCACCGAGTGAAGAGCAACCCTCTCACTCGGGGGCTTAGCC
Source organism: Aegilops tauschii subsp. strangulata (assembly GCF_002575655.3). Classification (NCBI taxonomy): domain Eukaryota; kingdom Viridiplantae; phylum Streptophyta; class Magnoliopsida; order Poales; family Poaceae; genus Aegilops; species Aegilops tauschii. The sequence continues at coordinate 334,219,296 of NC_053036.3, forward strand.
GCGAATCTGTGTCACCTAAGCTTGAAAAAAATCCTACAGAGTGAAGAGCAAACCTCTCACTCGGGGGCTTACCGCGAATCTGTTTCGCCTAAGTTTGAAAAAATCCCACCGAGCGAAGAGCAACCCTCTCATTCGGGGACTTAGCCGCGAATCTGTTTCGCCTATGTTTGAAAAAATCCTATCGAGTGAAGAGCAACCCTCTCACTCGGGGGCTTAGCCGCGAATCTATTTCGCCTAAGTTTGAAAAAATCCTACCGAGTGAAGAGCAACCCTCTCACTCGGGGGCTTAGCTGTAGTTCCATACTCGCCTAAGTTTGAAAAAATCCCACCGAGTGAAGAGCAACCCTCTCACTCAGGAGCTTAGCTGCAGTTCCATACTTGCCTAAGTTTGAAACACGTTCGGAGTGAAGAACGATCTTCTCACTCGGGGACTTGGCCACACGCTCCATCCTAATCCGCAAGGATGACGAGGTGCAGGTCGACTGTGACCTTCTCTTCAGAGCTGCGCCACAAGTATAACGTGTGCTCCATCCTAATCCGCAAGGATGACAAGGTGCAGGTCGACTGCGACCTTCTCCTCAGAGCTGCGCCACATGTATAACATGCGCTCCATCCTAATCCACAAGGATGATGAGGTGCAGGTCGACTGCGAGCTTCTCCTCAGAGTTGCTCCACAAGTACAATGTGCGCTCCATCCCGATCCGCAAGGATGACGAGGTGCAGGTCATCCGTGACCCTTTCCTAAGAACTGCATCACAAACACAAAAGACTGTTCCGAGTGAAGAAACAAGTTCCACTCGAAGGCAAACACGAGCATATTCAAAGAAAGGCTAAGTTTAGGATAAATCCCACAAGGTTCCGAACCGCAGATTAAAGTACTCGGGCATCAGGCCCGAAGGAGTTTTACTGTTACAAAACAACTTGGCATACCGAGGAAAATTGAAACAGATCATAAAGAGTTTGTTCACTCCGCAGGAGGAGGACTGGCAGGCTCGACGAACTCATCCAGGTCGATTCCATCAGCAATCCGAGTAGCAGCAGCAATGAAAGTCTCCATGAAGGACTGGAAGTCAAGCTTCTTGGTGTTGGCAACCTTGATCGCTGCTAGCTTCTATTCTCTGGCTTCCTGGCAGTGGACACGAACTAGAGGTAGAGCCACGTCAGCACCACACCAGGCAGAAGACTTCTTCCATTCCTGCACTCGACCGGGGATCTCATTGAGTCGAGTCATCAGAGACTCTAGATCATTCTGGAGCGTCGCCCTTGGCCAGAGCGCTGTGTCGATCCGCGACACCACAACCTTCAGTCGAGCGAGGTGGTCGACGACGCTAGCAAGACGAGATTCCAGTCGGAGAACATTCATGGCAGCTTCATCCTTGACAGGGGAGTTGATAGGGTCCAAGGTCGTTTCGATTTGACCAGTATCTGCCTCAAAGTTTTGACATAATTCTACACTCACAGAGAAACAATGAGTCGACGGTTTATGACTAGTCGACGAAAGCAAATCAATCGGACGAAGAAAAGTACCTTCAAGCATGAGGAATAACTTCTTGGCGAATCCTCCCAAATAATTCTCCAGCTCGTCTCTCTTGCAGGAGATGTCTTCCACTTTGTTGGTCAGGGTCCCTTTGTCCTTCTTCAGTCGAGTCACCTCTTTGTTGGCGTCATCATGGGCAGCCTTCAACTTGGTGTTCTCTTCCTCCAGCTTTCCGACTGAGGCCAGTTTCTGGTCGGCGAGTGCCATTTTGTCTTCTGCCTTTTTCTGTGCAGCCGCAAGATCAGAGTCTTTCTTCTCCAAAGACTGTCTCATTGTTTCTACAAAGAATAACATTCGAGTTAGAAAAAGGAAGGAAAAGATGGCAGGAGAATCAGTCGATAAGTTTTCCATACCAGCAGCATCATCCTTAGCCTTGTGCAAATTCGTCTTGGCCAACTGCAGATCAAGATTGAGCTGGATTTGCTTCTGCTCCAAGTCAGCAAACCGAGCTCCAAGTTCACAAGATTTCTGTGGTCAGAGGATAGTGAGTCGATAGACGCAAAGATTGGTTGCTTCCGAGCAATAAAGTAACAAGTTCAAAGAGTTCTAAGACTACTGCCGAATCAAACATTCAACAGTAGTCCCGGGGACTACACCCAGTGGGTGCACTCAGCGTGCCCCCACTGGTTCGACTTTTCAATTGACTTGGTCCGTCCAGTCGAAAAGAAGAGAGAGAAAGATATTACTTGTTCTCAGACCATAGCCGACTGCTCGCAGTCGACTACGGTCTCGGGGACTACACCCAGTGGGTGCACTCACCGTGCCCCCGCTGGTTTAGGTTCCACTCGACGTGATCTGCTCAGACCGAGTGGAAAAGTTCTGATCAAAGACCCCCGCCGAATCAAACATTCGACGGTGATCTCGGGGACTACAGCCAGTGGGTGCACTCAGCGTGCCCCCACTGGTTCAAACATTCAATCGACACAACCTAGTCGACTCAAGAGGAAAAACTATTCGGCAAAAATTGAAACACCCAGTGGGTGTACAGATGCAAAGTGCAGACTGACAAATAGATGCACAGTAAAGGTTTTCAGGTACCATATCCTAACAGAACAAGCGTCAAGCTAGAAGATCAGTCAGAAATAAGCTAACCTAGACGTTGGCCTGGAGTGCTGAGCTGGCGTCATAAGCAGCTTGACTGGCCTCGTGAACCACTTTCATTTGCTCCATCATGATGCCTGCCTAGCGTATAGCTTCCTTGGCAGCACTCACTTGGTCCTCTGGGACATGATGGGCGGTGAAAAGTGAAGACGGTGTATCAGGTGGAGCCTGTGCAGTCGACACTGAAGGCTATGCACTCGACAATGGAATGGCAAAAGTAACAGAAGCCCGGTTGATGTCTCTGGACTGCTGAATCACTGGTTCCGTCGCCGGCGTCGACTGAGGCGTCTTGCTAGTTGATGGTTTCCTGCTCGAAGTCCTGCTCCTTCCCGTGGGCCTCAGTGGCACATCCTCCTTGTCGTCTGGAAGTTCAATAACATTGGGTGGAGCTGCAAAGGAATCAATCACAAGAGTTCAGTCGACGTCAAAATGGCTGATAAAGTAAAGACAGGATGAAAAGAGGTATACCCGCGTCGGAGGTGACTGCGTCTTCCATCTCCTCCTCATCATCATCATCTTTATAAACAGAAGTCCTAGAGGTAGCAGCACTGCAAATTTCAAAATTCACTCGGTCAAAACAGAAAAGTGAGTCGACTAAAGGCCAAGTCGTGCCAAACTAAGAAGTTGAATTCAAAGATTACCCAGGAGCAATGGGGATAGCCACTTTGATTTTGGGCAAGGCCTTCCGAGGTTTTGACGGCGCGACTTTGGGCTGCTTCGGAGCCTTCTTAGTCGGCACAGGAGAAGACGTCCGAGTGCGCTTTGAAGTCTGTACAGTCTGTGCAGTCACTTTGCCACGGATGCTTGCTGGGTCATGGGTATGCTTGGAGCGTCTTTCTGAGCAAGGTGGAGACTCGACTTCCTAGCCATTGCTTGAGCCCTCGCTCTCCTCATCGTCTCCCCCATTAGATTGCCAGTCACTGCTCTCACCTCCGCTCACCTCTCCCTCCTGCTCCTGCTCCTGCACCTGCTCTCCATTGGGCATCGAGTACATCTCAGTGTAAACCTACAAGGCAAGAGATTGAACAGATATCAGTCAGTTTTCAGAAACAATTACATGTCAGATCAAAAAGACACTCAGAAGTAAAGATTCGGACCTTGTCTGGTTCGTAGGTGTTGTCGAGTGGAGGGATCCTCCTAGACCCCCTGGGGTTGTCCTTGTTGCCAGTGATGCCCTGCAGCCACTGCGCCACCGTCTCCTCGTCAACTTCCTCCGGGTGGATCCGAGCGGTGTCGTCAATACCCGAGTACATCCACATCGGGTGATCGCGGGCTTGGAGTAGTTGGATGCATCGACTGAGAAAAACCTCCAGCAAATCCATGCCAGTCATGCCGTCACGGACAAGTTGGACTACTCGCTCAACCAATATTTTAACCTCCACTTTCTCCGCCGGAGTCACTTTCAAGGAAGAAGGCTTCTCGACTCGGTCCATGGAAAAGGAGGGAAGCCCAGTCGACTGACCAGGAGTCGGCTGGTCTTTGCAGTAGAACCAAGTCGACTGCCACCCTCTAACTGAGTCGGGAAGGATCATAGCAGGGAAAGTGCTTTCCCCCCTCATCTGGATCCCTAGACCTCCACACATCTGGATCACGTGTGTCCTCTCATCACTCGGATTAGCCTTTTTTACAAACTGACAACGACAAGTGAAATTGTGTTTGAAGAGGCCCCAGTGTGGTCGACAGCGCAGAAAGTTCTCACACATGCACACGAATGCAGCAAGGTATGTCATGGTGTTGAGAGAAAAGTGATGGAGTTGGGATCCCAAAAATTTCAGAAAACCCCGGAAGAAAGGATGGGGAGGCAAAGAGAAACCGCGGTCGACGTGAGTCGCAAGAAGGACACACTCACCCTCCTGCGACCGCGGCTCAGTCTCGTCCTCCGGAAGCCGCCAAGAACCATGGGGGATCAGTCCCCCTTGACCAGATCCTCCAGGTCCTCCTACTGGATCGTCGACCGAATCCGGTCGCCCTGGATCCAGCCGGGCGGCAGGCCAGATCTCGACGAAGGCCCTCCCCGGCTCGTCTTCTTCCCCTTCGCCTTCGTCATTGCCTTCTTCGCGTGCTCCAGAGCCACCGTCTTCTCCTTCCCCATCGCGGCGAGTTAAGCTCGGGCTGGGCCGCGGCACCGAGGATGGAGGCGGATGCAGTGGAGAAGCAAAGGAGGAAGGAAGAGAATGGGGCGCACTGTGCAAAAAACACCAGCCCAGACGCCTTATATGGTCATATTCCCCGAGTGACTGACTCGTGGGCCCAGGCAATCCTATCAAATCCTGCAACAGTCGCGCGCTCGATACGTGGCGAAAAAGGTGGTGCGAGAATTGAGGCGCTCCTCCCTAATCCGCTTCGTTTACTGCGGCCCTCTCCGTCCCGCGGGCTTCCCCAAATTTCGAATCCCGTGAGATCTGGGAACGGCAGCACTGTCAATCGCGCCGAAGATTTTATGTCGTATCAACATTCGAAGCTTATCAGCAAAGTTCACTCGACAACCTCTGAATGGCTCAGGGCGGCTGAAAATGAGGTCGAAGTTTTTGCATGGTTCACCAATCTAAGTAAAATGCTTCCGAAGCATGAAAATTGAGTCAGAACCATCTTCAACTTCATCTCCACTCGGACCCAGAACCATTCGGGGGCTAATGACGATGACATGTATCTAGGGTAGGGCAACAGACCTGATCTAAGCACCCTTCCCAAGGACACTGCCTTACAGTCAAGGACATTCAAAGGACAACAAATTCTACCGACCGAAATCACCACAGGATGCAATCCACTCGACCATGGGTCCCACTCGGATAACTCAATTCCACTCGACCAAGATATAATCATTCGACCATATCAGAAAACACTCGGAGTACAGAAGATCTAAGGTCACTCTGGATGGCAACGGTCAGGCGTTCACTCCGTAGTCTTGATGATCATTTATGTACATTGAACCCTGTGTAACTGAGGGCCGGAGGGGTCCGGCGAACTCTATATAAGCCACCCTCCTCCTCAGGCACAAGGGTTCGCACCCCATGTAACTTCACGCATAATCCAATCGACCGGCCTCAGGGCACCGAGACGTATGGCTGTTACTTCCTCTGAGAAGGGCCTGAACTCGTAAACCTTGCGTGCACAACTTCACCATAGCTAGGATCTTGCCTCCTCATATCTACCCCCCATTCTAATGTCAGACTTAGAACCACGACAACTGCCATGCCGCTTTACTTTGAAAGGTTCTGGGATTAGAAAGGGTAGGGACACCAGGCGGCCTACAACATCATATCAAGTTGGAGTCAAATAAAAAGGGCTCTTAATGTAGTCAATCTTAAGAACAGCATGTTATGAGCATGAATATTTTTTCAGTAAATGTTGACATTAATATAAGCATGCCATCATGATATCATAGGAAAGTAACATACTGCTATAACAGCCGTTTGTAGCGACGACTGGAGTAGGCCAGCAATACGTCCAGCCATAGAAGGTGTCGATAGCGTAAATGAAGTCCTTGTGTTCAATGGCATTAGAGAACCATGGAGGATGTATGATCCTGCGATGGACGTGCAGATTTATCCACTTACAGCAGTGACCTGTCAGATAGGCGAGATCGCGGTTGAAGAACGCAATTACCCTAAAGTCTTTATAATTCATAGATCTTGTGGGCACTTGGCAGATTACAACCTTGAGCAAATCAAACTTGGTGTCATGTTGGCCATTATAAGATTCCGAGTATTCTGGGCCGCGGTGCCAAAGCAGTGGAGTGTTAATCCAAGGAAGGGGGGTCAATCACCGGGTGTAGACCTCCAGGAGAATCCAGCTGCCGCGACCATCGACGAGCACCATCCAAGACGTGTTCATGCCGACCCAGTACATACCGTTAATGTAGTTGAGCGTGACGGGGATCGGATCGCAGTCAAGGGGGTTGATGCTCGCCACCCTACGATCGTTATGTTGCGTGACACGCTGTTTCTGAAGATCAGGCGGCATTAGCAAGCAAGGAGCTGGCTTAAAAAGCTTCGGTGTGAGGGCTTTGAGTAAACAGTACAGCCCCGACGAGCATGCGGCGCGCGGCATGGTACTGAGATTGTCCACACGCGAAATAATGAGCTTGATTACCTCTGTGGGGAGCGAATTCCAGCCACTCTTTTGGCGGATGCTGCTCGGTTCTGCCATTGTTAGTGCTTGGGTTTCGGATAAGGGGGGAGGCGCCTTAGCAGGGATGGAAGATTGGACGAGATTGTGTGCGGACAAAGATGGAGAAGCGAATATGTGCTGCGGGAAGTGGACATGTGATGATGACTACAACACGCCACTTGACTTAATTACGAGACACATACTAGCAGCGTAGGGTCATATCGATGCCAGACAACTTACTTGAGTGATCATAGTACTGGTACTCCCTACAGTTCCTACTACTATGCCCTAACTTGCTTGAGTAGAGTAGTAGTGGAGTAGGACTGGAGGAGTAGTATATTCTAATCTAAAATAGTTACAAAGTTCAATGCCCGAGCGTGGAACGACTACGAACCGCCATCGGTGCTAACTCCAATCCCCATCAAACATTCGCTAGGAGACATGGCAGTTGCAAACGCCCGCGACGCAGTTACAGTACGTGTGTAAGGGTGGCAGTTTTGTCAAATAGTATGGCTTAAAAACAGGCCACCGTCGGATTTCACGTGGGATTTGCCAGGATTGAGCTCGTGGCGAACAATCGCTAGATATCATTACTAAAAAAAGGTTAAAACACCCGGGGCTATAACTTGCACCGGCTGACCACTAACAATGATACTAACATAGTTGTAAAATGGTCAAAGACCGTGTCTACGTGGTGTTTGGAATTATATGCAGAAAAATTAGCAAGATGCTCGTGCATTGCACGGAACATCAAGATGATTTTTTTACAAAACACCTGTTGTGATTGACCCATGAATGAGTAATCCCATGTGTAAAAACTAATGATATCTTGAGAATTTTATCGAAAAATGGTATGTCGACCATTTCATCAAAAAAATGATATCTCTAGAAAGATGATATGTCGAACATTTGCAAAAGATACTTTTTTATCTATTTTACCCGGATGTTTGTGGACTCTAGATATGAAATAATATCTGAAGAAACCTATCGATACCTGTTACACATGAGATGACCCCCACATCCTTTGTCAAAATAAACAACTCCCCGATCAATGCATTTCACTGTTCCGTGCAACGCACGGGCACCTTACTATAGATTAGTATGACCAAAAATTGAACTAACATTATATATAGTACGATAAATGCTGATGCATTTCACCTAAAATTATATCACTGAAAACTATGTTCAAATACGAATCCAACGATATGGTTTTTGTTGACATGCACTAACATTTTGTCAGTTAAATCTTCAGTCAAATTCAATGGGGGACTAATAAACCGCCACCGATGTAGTACTAGTGTAGAGGGCGGCGCTGCACGCGAGTCTCACCCCGCTCGTGGCGCGGCAGTAAAGCCGTCATATCACAAAACCGAACCACTCCCAGTAATAAGTGGCCTGGTAAAATAAACGGACAAGCAACCATCACATCCCTCCGTCTTTTTTGCATTTCATCTCTCTGCATTTACTTTCTCCGGTTCATCTCGCACACTCGATCCCTGATACGTCCATTTTGCATCATGCTTTTATATCGATATTTATTGCATTATGGGCTGTTATTACACATTATGTCACAATACTTATGGCTAATAAGGAGGGAGAATGCCGGCAGCTGGAATTCTGGGCTTGAAAAGGAGCAAATATTACAGACCTATTCTGCACAACTCCAAAAGTCCTGAAACTCCACGGAAGTTATTTTTGGAAATAATAAAAAATACTGAGCGAAGAAAATACCAGAGGGGAACCACACCCTGGGCACGAGGGTGGGGGCGTGCCCTACCCCCTGGGTGCGCCCCCTGCCTCGTGGGCCCCCTGGGGGCCCTCCGGTGCCCATCTTCTGCTATATGAAGTCTTTCGTCCGAAGAAAAATCATAAGCAAGCTTTCGGGACGAGACTCCGCCGCCACGAGGCAGAACCTTGGCCGAACCAATCTAGGGCTCTGGCGGAGCTGTTTTGCCGGGGACACTTCCCTCCGGGAGGGGGAAATCATCGCCATCGTCATCACCAACGCTCCTCTCATCGGGAGGGGGCCAATATCCATCAACATCTTCACCAGCACCATCTCCTCTCAAACCCTAGTTCATGTCTTGTATCCAATTCTTGTCTCTAAGTCTGAGATTGGTACCTGTAGGTTGCTAGTAGTGTTGATTACTCCTTGTAGTTGATGCTAGTTGGTTTATTTTGTGGAAGATCATATGTTCAGATCCTTTATGAATATTAATACCCCTCTGATTATGAACATGAATATGCTTTGTGAGTAGTTATGTTTCTTCCTGAGGACATGGGAGAAGTCTTGCTATTAGTAGTCATGTGAATTTGGTATTCGTTCGATATTTTGATGAGATGTATGTTGTCTTTCCTCTAGTGGTGTTATGTCAACGTCGCCTACATGACACTTCACCATTATTTGGGCCTAGAGGAAGGCATTGGGAAGTAATAAGTAGATGATGGGTTGCTAGAGTGACAGAAGTTTAAACCCTAGTTTATGCGTTGCTTCGTAAGGGGCTGATTTGGATCCATATGTTTCATGCTATGGTTAGGTTTACCTTAATACTTCTTTTGTAGTTGCGGATGCTTGCAATAGGGGTTAATCATAAGTGGGATTCTTGTCCAAGAAAGGAAAGCACCCAAGCACCGGTCCACCCACATATCAAATTATCAAAGTACCGAACGCGAATCATATGAACGTGATGAAAACTAGCTTGACGATAATTCCCATGTGTCCTCGGGAGCGCTTTTCTCTATATAAGAGTTTGTCCAGGCTTGTCCTTTGCTACAAAAAGGATTGGGCAACCTTGCTGCACTTTATTTACACTTGTTACTTGTTACCCGTTACAAATTACCTTATCACAAAACTATCTGTTACCAATAATTTCAGTGCTTGCATTGAATACCTAACTGAAAACCGCTTGTCATTTCCTTCTGCTCCTCGTTGGGTTCGACACTCTTACTTATTGAAAGGACTACGATAGATCCCTTGTACTTGTGGGTCATCAAGACTATTTTCTGGCGCCCTTGCTGGGGAGTGAAGCGCCTTTGGTAGGTGGAATTTGGTAAGGAAAAATTTATATAGTGTGCTGAAATTTACTGTTACTTGTTACTATGGAAAGTAATCCTCTGAGGGGCTTGTTCGGGGTATCTTCACCCCGACCAGTAGAGCAAAGAGTTGCTCCTCAACCTACTGAACCTACTGAAAATGAAAATGTCTACTTTGAAATTCCTTCAGGTATGATAGAAAAACTGCTAGCTAATCCTTTTGCAGGAGACGGAACATTACATCCTGATGAGCACCTAATCTATGTGGATGAAGTTTGTGGATTATTTAAGCTTGCAGGTATGCCCGATGATGTTATCAAGAAGAAGGTCTTCCCTCTATCTTTGAAGGGAGATGCATTGACATGGTATAGGCTATGTGATGATATGGGATCATGGAACTACAAACGATTGAAATTGGAATTTCATCAGAGGTTTTATCCTATGCATCTTGTTCATCGTGACCGTAATTATATATATAGTTTTTGGCATCGCGAAGGAGAAAGCATTGCTCAAGCTTGGGGGAGGCTTAAGTCGATGTTATATTCATGCCCCAATCATGAGCTCTCAAGAGAAATGATTATTCAAAAAATTTATGCTCGGCTTTCTGACAACAATCGCACCATGCTCGATACTTCTTGTACTGGTTCTTTTATGATGAAGACTATTGAATTCAAATGGAATTTATTGGAAAGAATTAAACGCAACTCTGAAGATTGGGACCGCGACGAAGGTAAGGAGTCAGGTATAACACCTAAGTTTGATTGTGTTAAATCTTTTATGGATACCGATGTTTTCCGTAAGTTTAGCACTAAATATGGACTTGACTCTGAGAAGTGGTTTAAATATCATCCTCCCATAGAAATAAAAGTAGCTGCACCTATTAAAGTTGAAGAAAAGACTATCACTTATAATGATCCTATTGTTCCTACTGCTTATGTTGAGAAACCACCTTTCCCTGTTAGAATAAAGGATCATGTTAAAACTTCAACTGTGGTTCGTAAAAGCAATATTAGAACTTATACACCTCCTGAGCAAGTTAAAGTTGAACCTAATATTGCTATTGTTAAAGATCTCTTGGCTGATAATATTGATGGGCATGTTATTTATTTCTGTGATGAGGCTGCTAGAATTACTAAACCTAGTGCTAAAGATAAACCATAGACCTGTGGTAGGCATGCATGTTATTTCTGTTAAAATAGGAGATCATTGTTATCATGGCTTATGTGACATGGGTGCTAGTGCTAGTGCAATACCTATTGACTTATACAAAGAAATTATGCATGATATTGCACCTACTGAGTTGGAAGAAATTGATGTTACCATTAAGCTTGCCAATAGATATACTATATCACCAATTGGAATAGTTAGAGATGTTGAAGTCTTGTGTGGGAAAACTAAATATCCTGCTGATTTTCTTGTTCTTGGTTCCCCACAAGATAGCTTTTGTCCCATTATATTTAGTAGACCCTTCTTAAACACTGTTAATGCTAAGATAGACTGCGAAAAGGATGTTGTTACCATTGGTCTAGGTGATATGTCTCATGAATTTAACTTTTCTAAATTTCGTAAACACCGTGAAGAGGAATTGCCTAGTAAGGATGAAATTATTGGTCTTGCTTCTATTGCCATACCTCCTAGTGATCCTTTAGAACAATATTTGCTAGACCATGAAAATGATATGTTTATGAATGAAAGAAGGGAAATAGATGAAGTGTTCTTTAAACAGGGTCCTATTCTTAAACACAATTTGCCTGTTGAAATCCTAGGGGATCCTCCTCCACCCAAGGGTGGTCCCATGTTTGAGCTTAAACCATTGCCTGATACCCTTAAATATGATTATCTTGATGAAAAGAAGATATATCCTGTTATTATTAGTGCTAACCTTTCAGAGAAGGAGGAAGAAAAATTATTCAAAACTCTGAAGAAGCACCATGCTGCTATTGGATATACTCTTGATGATCTTAAGGGCATTAGTCCCACTCTATGCCAACACAAAATAAATTTGGAGAAAGATGCCAAACCAGTTATTGATCACCAACGACGGCTGAATCCTAAGATGAAAGAAGTGGTAAGAAAGGAAATACTAGAGCTCCTTGAGGTAGGTATAATCTATCCCGTTGCTGATAGTCAGTGGGTAAGTCCTGTCCATTGTGTCCCTAAGAAGGGAGGTATTACTGTCGTTCCTAATGATAAAGATGAATTGATTCCGCAAAGAATTATTACAGCTTATAGGATGGTAATTGATTTCCGCAAATTAAATAAAGCTACTAAAAATATCATTACCCCTTACCTTTTATTGATCAAATGCTAGAAGGATTATCCAAACATACACATTTTTGCTTTCTAGATGGTTATTCTGGTTTCTCTCAAATACCTGTGTCAGCTGATGATCAAGCTAAGACCACTTTTACTTGCCCTTTCGGTACTTTTGCTTATAGATGTATGCCTTTTGGTTTATGTAATGCACCTGCTACCTTTCAAAGATGCATGATGGCTATATTCTCTGACTTTTGTGAAAAGATTTGTGAGGTTTTCATGGACGATTTCTCCGTTTATGGATCCTCTTTTGATGATTTCTTGAGCAACCTTGATCGAGTTTTGCAGAGATGTGAAGAAACTAATCTTGTCTTGAATTGGGAAAAGTGCCACCTTATGGTTCATGAAGGCATTGTCTTGGGACATAAAATTTCTGAAAGAGGCATTGAAGTTGATAAAGCTAAAGTTGATGCTATTGAAAAGATGCCATGTCCCAAGGACATCAAAGGTATAAGAAGTTTTCTTGGTCGTGCCGGTTTTTTATAGGAGGTTCATTAAGGACTTCTCAAAAATTTCTCGGCCTCTGACTAATCTATTACAAAAGGATATACCATTTGTCTTTGATGATGATTGTGTAGAAGCATTCGAAATACTTAAGAAAGCCTTGATTTCTGCACCTATTGTTCAGCCACCTAATTGGAATTTACCCTTTGAAATTATGTGTGATGCTAGTGATTATGCTGTAGGTGCTGTTCTAGGGCAAATAGTTGATAAGAAATTAAATGTTATTCAATATGCTAGTAAAACTCTAGACAGTGCTCAGAGAAATTTGCTACTACTAAAAAAGAATTCTTAGCAGTTGTATTTGCTTGTGATAAGTTCAGACCTTATATTGTTGATTCTAAAGTAACTATTCACACGGATCATGTTGCTATTAAATATCTTATGGAAAAGAAAGATGCTAAACCTAGACTTATTAGATGGGTTCACTTGTTACAAGAATTTGATTTACATATTATTGATAGAAAGGGAGCCGAGAACCTCGTTGCAGACAACTTGTCTAGGTTAGAAAATGTTCTTGATGACCCACTACCTATTGATGATAGCTTTCCTGATGAACAATTAAATGTCATAAATGCTTCTCGTACTGCTCCATGGTATGCTGATTATGCTAATTACATTGTTGCTAAATTTATACCACCTAGTTTCACATACCAGCAAAAGAAAAAAAAATTCTATGATTTAAGACATTACTTCTGGGATGACCCACATCTTTATAAAGAAGGAGTAGATGGTGTTATCAGACGTTGTGTACCTGAGCATGAACAGGAACAGATCCTACGCAAGTGTCGCTCTGAGGCTTATGGAGGACACCACGGTGGAGATAGAACTGCACATAAGGTATTGCAATCCGGTTTTTATTGGCCTACTCTCTTCAAGGATGCCCGTAAGTTTGTCTTATCTTGTGATGAATGTCAAAGAATTGGTAATATTAGTAGACGTCAAGAAATGCCTATGAATTATTCACTTGTTATTGAACCATTTGATGTTTGGGGCTTTGATTATATGGGACCGTTTCCTGCCTATAATGGGTATACTCATATTTTAGTTGCTGTTGATTACGTTACTAAGTGGGTAGCTATTCCAACTAGTAGTGCTGATCATAACACTTCTATTAAGATGCTTAAAGAAGTTATTTTTCCGAGGTTTGGAGTCCCTAGATATTTAATGACTGATGGTGGTTCACATTTTATTCATGGTGCTTTTCGTAAAATGCTTGCTAAGTATGATGTTAATCATAGAATTGCATCTCCTTATCACCCACAGTCTAGTGGTCAAGTAGAATTGAGTAATGGAGAGCTCAAATTAATTTTGCAAAAGACTGTTAATAGATCTAGAAAGAATTGGTCCAAGAAACTTGATGATGCATTATGGGCCTATAGAACTGCATATAAAAATCCTATGGGTATGTCTCCGTATAAAATGGTTTATGGAAAAGCATGTCACTTACCTCTCGAACTAGAACATAAGGCATATTGGGCTATTAAAGAACTCAATTATGATTTCAAACTTGCCGGTGAGAAGATGTTATTTGACATTAGCTCACTTGATGAATGGAGAACTCAGGCCTATGAGAATGCCAAGTTGTTTAAAGAAAAGTTAAAAGATGGCATGACAAAAGGATACAAAAGCGTGAGTTTAATGTAGGTGATTATGTATTGCTATACAACTCTTGTTTAAGATTTTTTGCAGGAAAACTTCTCTCTAAATGGGAAGGTCCTTACGTTATCGAGGAGGTCTATCGTTCCGGTGCCATAAAAATCAACAACTTCGAAGGCACAAATCCGAAGGTGGTGAATGGTCAAAGAATCAAACATTATATCTCAGGTAATCCTATAAATGTTGAAACTAATGTTATCGAAACCGTAACACCGGAGGAATACATAAGAGACACTTTCCAAAATGTTTCAGACTCCGAAAAGGAATAGGTATGTGGTACATTAAGTAAACCGACTCCAAAACAGTTCCAATGGCAATTTTTCTCCATTTTGGAATATTTAGAAAAATAGAAAAATAAGAAGCAGTACGGGAAGGAACGAGGCCTCCACGAGGGTGGAGGGCACGCCCTACCCCCTGGGCGCGCCCCCTGCCTCGTGGGCACCTCGTGCGCTCTCCGAACTCCGTTTTCTTGCGTGATACATATTTTGGTCGGTAAAAATTCATTATATAATCTCCCGAAGGTTTTGACCACCGTATCACGCAAATATCCTCTGTCTTTGTTTTGTGCTATCTCTACCGCAGATTAGAGCAAGATGGCATCTCTGGATTCCGACAGAGAGAGCTATGTCTCACACCTAATTGCTGACCCAAAGACCTATGGGGATCTATCTCCTTGTGGTCGAACTATGGATGAGGAGGAGGATGCTCATTCGATGAGGATCAACGATTCAAGTTCGGAGGAGGAAGATATCCCTCTACCTCAACTTGGGGATATGCATGTGAGTCTCCCTATGAGAGCTAAACTGTCTAACAACTGATCTATCCCTTCTCGTTTTCAGCAGAAAAGCAAAGTAGATTTATGTGACAAAATTTTGAAGCTGGAATCGGAGATCGATGATTTACAGGAGGAAATTGCTCTTCTCAATTACAATATGAAAAAGTTGAAGGCACAATTATCATCATCACCACCATCTTCCTCACCACCGGCAAAGGAGACATAATTATATGGGTATGGGCACTCCCCTTTGCAACTGCCAAGCTTGGGGGAGGTGCCCCGGTATCGTATCACCATCACACTCCTATCTTTACCATTTTTCTTAGTTCGATCCTTTTAGTAATATCTTCATCTAGTAGAATAAAGTTTTTCGTATGATCTAGTTTTGAGTTTTGCTTTATGAACCCTTTATGTAATCGAGTCTGTGAGCTATATAATAAAGATTAGTCTCGAGTCCGTGAGCTATATAATAAGGATTAGTGTTGAGTCAGGGGCTTGATTATCTTGCTATGATCTTGAGGGAATAAAAGAAAAGAGAAAAGAATAAAAAGAAACGAAGAGATCATATTGATCTTATGGAGAGTAATGACTTCACATAGAAAGAGTATGATGATTAAAAGTTGTTGAGAGTTGACAAACATAGCTTTGGTCATTGTTGCAATTAATAGGAAGTAATAAAGAAAGAGAGGTTTCACATATAAATATACTATCTTGGACATCTTTTATGATTGTGAGCACTCATTAAAATATGACATGCTAAAGAGTTGATGTTGGACAAGGAAGACAACGTAATGGGTTATGTTTTCTTATATCTGAGATAAAGTATATTGTCATGGATCATCCAACATGTTGAGCTTTCCTCTCTCCCTCATGCTAGCCAAATTCTTTGCACCAGGTAGAGATACTACTTGTGCTTCCAAATACCCTTAAACCAGTTTTGCCATGAGAGTCCACCATATCTACCTATGGATTGAGTAAGATCCTTCAAGTAAGTTGTCATCGGTGCAAGCAATAAAAAAATTGCTCTCAAAATATGTATGACTTATTAGTGTGGGAGAAAATAAGCTTTATACGATCTTGTGATGTGGAAGAAATAAAAGCGACGGACTGCATAATAAAGGTCCATATCACAATTGGCAATATAAAGTGACGTTCTTTTGCATTAAGATTTCGTGCATCCAACCATGAAAGCGCATGAAAACCTTTGCTTCCCTCTGCGAAGGGCCTATCTTTTACTTTTATCTTCTACCTTATGCAAGAGTCATGGTGATTTTCACCTTTCCTTTTTACATTTTATCCTTTGGCAAGCACAGTGTGTTGGAAAGATCCTGATATATATATATATATATATATATATATATATATATATATATATATATATATATATAATTGGATGTAAGTTAGCATGAACTATTATTGTTGACATTACCCTTGAGGTAAAAGGTTGGGAGGCGAAACTATAAGCCCCTATCTTTCTCTGTGTCCGATTAAAACTCCGTAACCACAAGTATTGCGTGAGTGTTAGCAATTGTGAAAGACTAAATGATAGTTGAGTATGTGGACTTGCTGAAAAGCTCTGACATAGACTCTTTTCGATGTTATGATAAATTGCAATTGCTTCAATGACTGAGATTATAGTTTGCTAGTTCTCAATAAAGTTTCTGATTCATATTTGACATTGTGAATAGATTATTACTTGAGCATAAGAAATCATATGACAATATCCATATATGTTGCTGTTATAAGAATGATCATGATGCCCTCATGTCCGTATTTTATTTTATCGACACCTCTACCTCTAAAAATGTGGACATATTTATTGTTATCGGCTTCCGCTTGAGGACAAGCAAGGTCTAAGCTTGGGGGAGTTGATACGTCCATTTTGCATCATGCTTTTATATCGATATTTATTGCATTATGGGCTATTATTACACATTATGTCACAATACTTATGCCTATTATCTCTTATTTTACAAGGTTTACATAAGGAGGGAGAATGCCGACAGCTGGAATTCTGGGCTGGAAAAGGAGCAAATATTAGAGACCTATTCTGCACAACTCCAAAAGTCCTGAAAATCCACGGAGGTTATTTTTGGAAAAAATAAAAAATACTGAGCGAAGAAAATACCAGAGGGGACCCACACCCTGGGCACAAGGGTGGGGGGCACCCCCTACCCCCCTGGGTGCGCCCCTGCCTCATGGGCCCCCTGGTGGCCCTCCGGTGCCCATCTTCTGCTATATGAAGTCTTTCGTCCGAAGAAAAATCATAAGCAAGCTTTTGGGGATGAGACTCCGCCGCCACGAGGCGGAACCTTGGCGGAACCAATCTAGGGCTCTGGCGGAGCTGTTTTGCCGGGGACACTTCCCTCTGGGAGGGGAAAATCATCACCATCGTCATCACCAACGCTCCTCTCATCGGGAGGGGGCCAATCTCCATCAACATGTTCACCAGCACCATCTCCTCTAAAACCCTAGTTCATCTCTTGTATCCAATTCTTGTCTCTAAGTCTGAGATTGGTACCTGTAGGTTGCTAGTAGTGTTGATTACTCCTTGTAGTTGATGCTAGTTGGTTTATTTGGTGGAAGATCATATGTTCAGATCCTTTATGCATATTAATACCCCTCTGATTATGAACATGAATATGCTTTGTGAGTAGTTACGTTTGTTCCTGAGGACATGGGAGAAGTCTTGCTATTAGTAGTCATGTGAATTTGGTATTCGTTCGATATTTTGATGAGATGTATGTTGTCTTTCCTCTAGTGGTGTTATGTCAACGTCGACTACATGACACTTCACCATTATTTGGGCCTAGAGGAAGGCATTGGGAAGTAATAAGTAGATGATGGGTTGCTAGAGTGACAGAAGTTTAAACCCTAGTTTATGCGTTGCTTCGTAAGGGGCTGATTTGGATCCATATGTTTCATGCTATGGTTAGGTTTACCTTAATACTTCTTTTGTAGTTGTGGATGCTTGCAATAGGGGTTAATCATAAGTGGGATGCTTGTCCAACAAAGGACAGCACCCAAGCACCGGTCCACCCACATATCAAATTATCAAAGTACCGAACGCGAATCATATGAACGTGATGAAAACTAGCTTGACGATAATTCCCATGTGTCCTCGGGAGCGCTTTTCTCTATATAAGAGTTTGTCCAGGCTTGTCGTTTGCTACAAAAAGGATTGGGCCACCTTGCTGCACTTTATTTACACTTGTTACTTGTTACAAATTACCTTATCACAAAATTATCTGTTACTGATAATTTCAGTGCTTGCAGAGAATACCTTACCGAAAACCGCTTGTCATTTCCTTCTGCTCCTCGTTGGGTTCGACACTCTTACTTATCGAAAGGACTACGATAGATCCCTTATACTTGTGGGTCATCAATCCCTAGCTACTACTCCTAGTATCCCTAGCTACTACTCCTAGGGCCAGTTCTTTTGGCGGCTTAAAAAATAAGTCGTCTCTTCCCCGGCTTTTCCCATAAGACTACTCACAGTGGAGAGTAACATTAAGGCCCTGTTTGGTTCATAAGTCCTAGGACTTTTTCTAGTCCCAACAAACACCCCCTAAGGCGCGTCACTCATTTATTTGGGCCTCTAAACTACTACTAGTACCTTCGTCCTGGTTTATTCGTCACCATTGTAATTTGTGCTAAATTTTGACCAAAGATTTAACTGATAAAATGTTAGTGCATGTGACATGCACTAACATTTCATTAGTTAAATTTATGATCAAAATTTGACACAGGTTACAATGGGGACCAATAAACCAGGACGGAGGTAGTAGTTATGGGATTACTAATCTAGAAGCCTAAAATAACTGGCCCCTGGTACTCCTACTAGTAGTAGTACTCAAGTTGGAATTCCAATTGCACGGCACAACTTGTTTGGCAAAAAATTCGATACAGGGTGTAGGAAGCGGTTTGGGAATTTGCATGCCTTTCCGACCAGTGTGATACTCCATACAAAGTATGACAAAGAAATAACCACAGGGATGGAAGCTAAAAGTAAACAATCAAACGAGCATTTTTGCATTTGTTTTGCATTGATTCGTTTCACAAGCTTGACTAGTGTTGTTTTTCTACTTTTACAAAAACCGCATCGTAATGTTAAAACGTGCATTTGCACGTACATAAGTAATAGTAGTACTCCCTCCGCCCAGGTGTATAAGTCTTCCCTCCTTCTTGGTCACGGTGCACAACCAAAGATGACTTATTCACCTGGACGGAGGGAGTAGCACAGTCTGCAAGCATATATAGAGAGAGACGTGTAGTGCGATAGTATATAGGAGTAGTAAAGTTTGTGCTATATTCACGTACTTACAAAATGCTTACGGATACATAAGGTTTCCAAACTTTCCCTTTTACATACTTAATTAAGGACGCTGATAATTCCTGAACGTTCGGGATTTATCATTTGTGTCCCAAAACTAATGAGGTCGCCTTACGAAACTAAGTTATACTCCTACTAAAGGCCACGTCGCTCGCAGGAGCGCTTGCGGTGCGCCACGAGTGCCCTGGTGTGCGGCCATTTCCCAGCGCGCCGACACAACGCCTCTTCCTCAGCCTCGACCCTCGCGAGGTGCTGATTGGCGGCTTGCCGGCGGGCGAGCGCGATCTCACCGGTGTGGTGATCCGGTGCCAACAGGTACTCCTCCTCGCTGGAAGCGTGCACCCGGTCCATGTACTGCCAAGCGTAGATGAGGCGCTTGGGCCGGACTGCACTCAATGCTTTGGCACGGGCATCCTCTGCCACCCTCACGCCCCTCGCACGAGCCTTCTGCCAAAGAGCCAATTGCCTGACTCTCTCGGACGCGACATAGGCCTGCCAGGCAGCTTGTCCCGCGGCGCGCTTCTCTTCCTCGGCCTTCTTGTCCACCTCTATTTTGGCGCGCTCTGCCGGAGACAAAGCCTCCCACAAGGCGACATCCATTTCTTTCCAAATCTCCTCAAGGCTGGGCGGCTCGGCGGGCGGCGCGGCGTTCTCCTGGTAGCAGGGAGCAGAAGCGTCCTCCGACGCGTGCTGGCAAGATTGGGAACACCGACGCGTCCACCTCGATGCGTCACGGCGAGGAGCGGAACGCCGACGCGTCCTCCTCGACTAGTGGCAGCGAGGAACGGAACGGCGATGCGTGACCATCCATGCAGTGCAGCGAGGGGCGCCTAGGGCTTGGGAGGGGCGATGCCATGGTGGTCGACGTGAGAGGGAGGGGGAGGAGATAGCGATGAACGTGAGCGTTCTTCCGAATGCCGTGGGAGGCGCAATATTTATTGCGAGCAATGGCACACCTACGTAAGATATGGACTGAGCTGCACTAACTTAACTTCAGGTCCAGTTGCGTCACTGACATGTGGGCCAGGCCCCTGTTGGGCCCATATGTCAGTGACCCAATGCACCTGCAGTTAAGTAACTGAAGCAGCGTCCCGTAAGATATGTTGCGTGATTAACGTAACAGCTACATGGGCATATTTGTTGGAGTAAATTACGGGGGAGGGAAGGGGTGGAAATATTGTTGGTCACAACGGATTAGACAAGCGCGGGGGGAGGAGAGTCATGCATGCAGATTTTTTCCACACGGGGTGGACTGGTGGGACCGCCGGAGGGAGAAAGAGAGTCAAGCAGGCATATTGTTTTCACACATGGAGAGGAAAAGATTTGGAGACAAACGGGCTTCCTGCAGGTATGGAGAACGGTGCATAATAAGTCATCTTGCTTGTAGGGCTAGGTATAGTCTCAAGTCATTAAAAACATACACGCCCCACACATGTTCATATTTCAAGGTGCACTAAATTATTGCATGCGATGATTAAGGCTGGCCATAATGGTGGTATCTTAGCTGGTATCATGCACACGGGAATAGCAAACATGCTGATGTGGCAAAGAATTAAAGAAGAGAGGGGGGTTAGAGTAACTAGTGTTCATGCATGCATGCAATGCGAAGCATTGGAAAATACATTTTTGTGAAGAACGACATCATTAGTTGAGTACTTTTGCATACTACAAAAACTATTCTACCGCCTCTATCTTGGTAAGAGTAGGTGAAAATTTTGAATCGAGCCCTTTAAAGTAGAAGGGAGGTAGTAGTACTCTAATATCTAACCTTGTTGTGATGACTAGATAGGACATGGCACGCACCTAGACGGAGGAACTAGTCTGCATTGGGCATTTAAGTTTTGTCTGAAGTCAATGTACCTCTACTTTGACCAAACTTATAGAAAAATGTATCAACATTCAAAATGTCAAATCAATATTTTTATACTCATTATGAAACGTAGTTCTGATACTCATTATAATCAGTATTGTAGATATTGATATTTTTAGTATAAATTTGGTCAAACACTTTGCAAACGGTTGACGGAAGTAAAAAGGACCAGAGGGAGTATGATGCATGCGGACTAGGCAAAAAAATTGCTCATTTATAGCCGGTCGAAGTCTCAAAGGGCGCGACCTTGCGAGGGAGGCGAAGGTCGTGGGAGGCGCGACGGTTGACGGAATTAAGTGAAGTTACATCCACGCGCCGGCATGGCGTGCGAACAGGCAGAAGCTATATCGTCAGGCCTACGATATGGGTCTAGTAGACATGACATCTAATGGGTCCCGCATAGTACTCGAGAACTCTTTGGGGGCTTGCAGCCGTTTATCCACCGGGCAAGCCAACAACCCCACGCCGTTCGCACGCCCTACTCGTCCCCGTCTTCTACTACTACCTTACAATAGTTCGCTCCCAGTCGTCCCGTCCTTTCACATTACACCAGTTCAACTTCTCCTAACCCTCCTCCAAAATCGATGGCCTCCCAAATCTCCATGGTCGCCGCTGAGTACCAGGTTAGAGCCATCACCGGCGATGAGTTCATCGTCATCTACACAAGTGGATCCATGTGACAGCCTGGATTTTGCCTTCTCTCTTTTTCCGGACTTGGTTTTCTTTTTGCCTTGGATTTGGATTTTTGGATCAATTCAACTGGACTTATCACTTGGGCATGCCCTTGACTTTCACCCAAGTGACCTATCTACTTCTCATTCAATCTTATTTCTCTGAACAATCCCCAAAATAATCAAATGAATATTTTTCATAAAAGAAAAATATTCATTTTCTCTTTTGAAACTTATTTTAGAAACTAGTGCTCAAAAGCAACCCCCATTTTTATTGCTCCCAAAATTCTGAAATAATTCCTGAATATTTTTTGAACCATGGCCCACCTTCCCAAGCAAAAATATTGCATGACTTTTTGTAATAATTTTGCTACAGAAAATAATTTCTCTTCTGGTCCAAAATTTCACATTGTACAACAAGTGTATTTTTCCTTGATCCTTTGGCCCTGGTTCTTCTTGAGCCTCTTCACCCTCCTAAGGAAAACCTTAACCCCAGGAGATCGGCCCTAATGGCCATCTAGAAGCTATCCAAACATAGCAGCCAAGTTTCTATCCAGAAACTTGCCAAGATGGTTGAGTCACATCTGGTCGACCTGGCGATGAGTCCTCAGCTTCCCTAGACCTATCACTTCATGGACTTTAGCCCAGACAAGGTTTGGCCGGTCGTGGGCGTCATTTTGACCATGCCAGGGTGGTGACCGCGTGTGGACACAGGGTCTGGCATGTGCTCGACGCGCTCTGAGTAGCGCCAACACCTCTGTTCGGCGCGTGCTCGAGCCAGAGCTCGCCGACAACTGCCGCGCCACGCCACCAGCCTC
The DNA here is from genome assembly GCF_002575655.3 of Aegilops tauschii subsp. strangulata. Taxonomy (NCBI): domain Eukaryota; kingdom Viridiplantae; phylum Streptophyta; class Magnoliopsida; order Poales; family Poaceae; genus Aegilops; species Aegilops tauschii. Next base: position 334,242,020 of record NC_053036.3, read on the forward strand.
GACTCATCACCATTGGCCCCTCCCTGGTGCTCGCAGACGTCGGAGATGCCGCAGCGAGCATAGGCACGTCACGGCCAAAAGTCATAGTCCGCTCGTGCCTTGTCTTCTTCTCCCTGCCTCCTGTGCTCGTCCGCGAGCGTGGACAGCCCCCGCGTACACAATGAGCCCTTGCCCCCTCTCACTGGTGCCTTTCATCGCCGTTCGCCGGTCTCCAGAGAACTCCGGCGGCGCCACGTATCCCCCTCTCGCTCCGGCTATATATAGAGCCATTCCCTCCACTTCGAAGCCTCACACCGCACCACACAACCACCACGACCTCGTAGAAGAGCCGTAGCCCGGTCGGGCGGGGCTCTGGCCGCCGACCTCGACCAGAGATCGCCGCCGATCCCCGCAGCCCAACCACCCTACTCCAGAGCCCCTCGAGCTCAATCAACCTCTCAGGAGCGTCGTTAGGGATCCTCTGTTGTCGCCTGGACGCAGCTGAGCCCCTGGAGTCGCCTCTCGCCGTCGCCTTCTTCCTCTCCGGCAAGCCCGGTCCGCCACCGCCGCTTGCGAGCTTGATTGCGAGCAACTCTGGCCATCCCCCGGCAAGCCACGGTACGGGAAGGTGCGCCACGACCCCCTCTCCACTTCTATCCCTCTAGTTTTTCCCAAGACCCACTCGTCGCCGGCGTAAGCTCCAGTGGAGTGCCGCCACGCTCTGTTTCCCTCTCTCCCCCTCTCTCTCCTGTCCGGTGGGGCCTGGTGTCAGCCTATCCCCTTACACCCGAAGCGGTACGAGTGGAGGCGTCTCCTGGCTTTACGCCATCGACATCACCCCCTCCCCCAGCTTTTCTGATTTATTCAAATTAATTCAAATATTTGACCACAACTTTGACCAGTGATAACTCCTAGCCCATAAGTCCAAATGAGTTGATTCTTTTTGCATTGTGTTTGTTTCAAAAAGCTCTAGCAGCACACCAAAATGTGGAATTTTCCTTGCTGTCTAGAATTTCTGGTGATTTTAGAATGGTTTTTGATATTATTTTTTGTGGTTTTTAAATATTTTCAGAAGAAGGAACTTGCCTTGAAGATAACCAGGAGGAGTGTGACCCTCCTCAGCACTAAGGCAAGCCACACCAGCATTTGGATGGTGTCATTTCAATATCTATGATCTTCCTACTTAAATATGAGTTCTTATATGCATTTAAAAAACATTTGTTAAATAAATATGGTTGCTTGCTAGTTACTTTGTCATGCTTGAAATGATTGTTTAAGTTACTGGTTGAATGCATGGACTAGTTTAATCTAGTAAAATAAATTTTGCCTTAGTTATATTGCTTTGATAAATATTGATAGTTCTTTTTGTTAAGTGCTACTTTCATATCAATTATGAGTTAATAAAAATATTGCATGATAATGAAAATGAGGTAGAACCTATAAAGTTTAATCATGAGCAGTGCAAGCAAGTTATGTTGATAAGTTTGATCCGTACATGGGAGTTGCATGCTTTGCATGACGATTAGTTGCACGATCATGGCATCCTATGACTTGGTAGATTAATTTTTATTTTCAAGTTAAACATGTTAATAAGTTCAACTTGAATATGACGTTGATCAAGTCATGGTGCCACTGAATCGGGTTTTTCTCAGTGCGACCACATTTACCTTGTGGGAGGTCTTGATTCGGTCCTTTGTTGTGCCTCTCGCCGGTGCCTCCAACGAGGGAAGGTTATGGGCGTGCATATCCTGGCCCGGTAAGCAGACATGGCCTTGTGTGCCTGTTTGTTTTTATGGTACCTTGTCCCCGTTTGGGGTTGTTTTGCCACGACAGTGGCCGTTGGCGTCTTTGGTAGACACGAGCCCACCCAGGACATAGCCCTGAGAGGGAGTTTGTCGGAGTGGCCGGGAGAGTGTCATGACAAGGGGAGGGTTTTGTCGGAATGTCGTTGGTCCACCTGAATGGGAGTGCGAGGCCTCGGATTCTGTGGTGTGGGTAAAGTGCGCTACCTCTGCAGAGTGTATTAAATCTACCGATAGCCGCGTCCTCGGTTATGGGCACAACTCGGGAGTAAGTCACACCATGGATCAACTTTTATAATTAATCTTGGACACTAAATAACTGTTGATGGCACTGACATCGTGATGATTTCGGAGATCATGAGCTGATCATGAGTGATTGGTTTCAGTTGTGATCCGGGTACGATCACCGTTTGGTTACGAGGTAACCCGTCTGGTAAGCGAGTCCGTGGGACTCGGTGCACATGTTGGTTTCACCGCATTAGTAGCATTACTTGCATTGCATTAACCTGATTAATTGTCATGATATTGTTTGTCATTATGCTTATGTTTGTTGCGAGCTAGCAAGTACATTCAATGTACTGACCTGGTGTGTCATGCCAGCTTTCAAGCAAGTCGTTTCGCAATCGGAGAGCTTCCAGCGTCTAGGACGTGTCCACGTCGGTGTCCCTGTGCTATGGAGTTCCACTTCGTCGTTCTTCCGCTGCCGCGTAGTTCGTGTGATCGAGGCCCTTCATGTTCATTAAATAAAGTACATATTGTTCAGCCGCACCGTGTGTGCCGCTTGGGCTCTTATCTCGATGTAATATCAGACCCGTGTAATCCGCTAGCATCAATAAAGTGGTTGTTTCTATACCATGTTGTTGTGTGTTGCCAGAAGACTTGATCTCTGGGCTGGCAATGCAAGGTAAACCGGTTGCTCTGAGCCGGGGTGCCACAACGCTTGGTATTAGAGCCGCGCTGATTGTAGGACACGCTAGACCGTTAGTGTGTTAGTGGAACGGTAGATAGCTTCGCTTGAGTGCCGGTAGTCATAGAAATTGGTTGCTGCATTGCATGCATTTTTATCTGTTTTTATTACTAACCGTATGACGGTTGTGAGTGTAGATGGCTCCAGTTCCGATCTTGTATCATCCTGAGCCAGCTCCGTACACATCGCCGCGCCTGCTTCAGAACGTGTGGCGACGAATCTACCCAGAGGGTGCTGATCCAGAGTATCAGGTGTATCGGGAGCATCTAGCCGGTTCATTGTATGAGTATTATGCTGAGGTCACTCGACACCACAGTTCCCCTTCCGGCGCTTACACTCGTTCTACTAAGGGTGGTCTCGCTTCTACGCCATCTCAAGCGGTCCAGTTTGCTGCAATCGAGGCTCTTGTAGACTTGCGCTACAACGAGGTTCGCATGCACACCCACCCAGGTTTCTTTTACTACCCATCTCTGCACGAGAATGGGCGTATCCGCTTTCCTTTGATTAATCCAGCGTGCGATCGTCCTACTAGCCACCTTTCCCGTTATATCACTGCCAGTTATCTCTTGAACTACGAGTTAGCTCGGGAGCTAACCCGTGCCCGTATAGCTCTCGCCGCTGCTCATAATAGGAACCCTCTCCCTACTGTCGGTTTCACTCCATACGCTCCTCCAGTCTCTGCCACCACTCAGAGTACCACTACACCTTTGGCAGTAACCCCTCGCAGTGCTCCTGCCGCGTGGGCTTCCCTTGTCGCTACTCCTGCAGCTCCTATGCTTAGATCCCATACCGCACCTACCCCTGAGGGAGAGTCCTCGAGGCAGCACCGTCACGTCTTTCTTAACCCAGAGGTCACCACTATCAGTTCAGGATCTGGGTCCGGCTCAGGAGAGGAGCCCGCAGTAGCGCCATCCGAGCAGTAGATCGCTAGAGTAACACCGTCGTCATGAGTATGATGTATGGATGTAGTCGCACTTACTATGATGCTTAGTTTCATGTATGAGGGTAGTGACCCTGTCATGATGTTTAACTCTTATGTTGAGTCTATGTATAATTATGTTGGAACTCTCTTTTTATTCACCTTGGTTTCTTTCGTTGTTTTCTTCTGGGTTTGTCCTCCCATTTTTGGATATTTCTCATCGTGGTTGCTTTGCGTTGGGAAACTAAATAATAGGATGTCACGGGGAGGCAACAGCAGCCAAGCTTGTGAGGATGTCCCTGTTCGTCGCTCTGCAAGACAGGCAGGACATTCCCCCGAGCCGTACCAGCCACCTCCGCCTCCCCCGTCACATCCGCCTTCTACTGAGCAAATCATGCGAATGTTTGAAGAAACAAGGAACAACGATCTGATGGAATTACTGAAAAGTGTGCAAGTTACGGTTGGGCAGAATGGACATCAGAATAGTCATTACTCCAAGCTGTCAGATTTTCAGCGAATCAAGCCTCCCAGTTTCAGTCAAGTTATTGATCCATTGGACGCTGATGATTGGTTAAGGACTATTGAGAAGAAACTGGAAATTGCTCGCACTGAAGAAGGAGACAAGGTTCCTTTCACAACACATTATCTTGAAGGAGCTGCCGCGATATGGTGGGATAATGCTAAGGCCATGTGGCCCGCGGACGAGGAAATTACTTGGAATAAATTCAAGGATCATTTCCGCAAGTATCATATTCCCTCAGGAATTATGAAAATCAAGCAGCGCGAATTCCTCTCTCTCACTCAGGGAAGCATGTTAGTCAGCGAGTGCCTGAATAAATTCAACCATTTGGCCCGCTATTCACTCTATGATGTGGCCACCGAAGAACGGAAGGTCGACAAATTTCTTGGGGGACTGAATCAGCATCTCACGTGCACTCTCAGCATGTTGATTTTTCGGACTTCCAAACTCTGGTGAACAAGGCTCTCACCGCAGAAAGGGAACACAAGCTCATGCACGACAACAGGCCAGCTAATAATGACCACAAGCGCAAATTTGAGCCTAAGAAGGATATGCAACCCATGCAGAAGGCTCGTACATGGCAACAGACTCAGGTTGCGTACAAACCCAACTGGCAGCAAAATGTCAACAAGACCACCACTCAGGTCAAGAATATCGTGACCAGCCCAGTACGTGAAGATTGTCAGCGCAACAATTCCTATTTCAGTTGTGGGCAAACCGGACATTACGCTAGACAGTGCCCCAAGAACGGCAAGCCAACAGCTCCATTTCGTCCGCAAGTTAACTATCTGGAGCCATATTCCGGCCCGAGTGCCATCCAAGGGAAAATCCCTCATATCTCCGCCGATGAAGCCCAAGAGGACCCGGAAGTCGTCATTGGTATGTTTCCTGTTAATAACATACCTGCCATAATTTTATTTGACTCTGGGGCTTCCCACTCTTTTTTTCGCAAAGTTTTGCTGCCCAAAACAAATTTCCTTGCTCGATTTTGGGAAAGCATATGCTGGTACAATCCCCGGGATCCTTGCTCAGAAGCAATCTGGTCTGCCGTAATCTGGAAATTGATATCAAGGGGGTCAAGTTTCCAACGTCTCTGATAATCATCGATTCTGACAAATTGGATATTATTCTGGGAATGAATTGGTTGACCCAATACCAAGTATGCATCAACTGTGCGACCAGAGAAGTTACCATGGCAAATCAGGAGGGTCACACCGCAAGTTTTTATGCCCACAAAAGCATACCCAGAAGGATATGGTTTTCACCGCCGTGGCTGAAGAGGTGGAATTGATTCCAGTGGTCAGTGAGTATCCCGATGTATTTCCTGAGGAATTACCAGGAATGCCGCCAGACAGAGAACTGGAGTTTGCAATTGACTTGGTGCGTGGAACCAGACCGATACACAAGAAATATTATCGAATGCCTTCATCAGAATTGGTGGAATTAAAGAAACAGCTAGATGAGATGCTACAGAAAGGATACATCCGCCCAAGCTCTTCACTGTGGGGATCACCCGCGATATTCATGGATAAAAAGGATGGCAGTCTTCGGATGTGCGTAGACTACCTACAGTTGTATGACGTCACCATCAAAAATAAGTATCCACTACCAAGGATTGATGATTTATTTGATCAACTCAGTGGGGCCAAAGTATTCTCCAAAATTGATTTGAGGACCGGATATCATCAACTCAAAATCAAGAAGAAGATATTCCCAAGACCGCGTTCACCACTCGGTATGGTCTCTATGAGTATACCGTTATGTCATTCGGCCTCACCAACGCCCCAGCCTTCTTCATGCATATGATGAATAAGGTGTTTATGGACTTCTTGGACAAATTTGTGGTGGTGTTCATCGATGACATCCTCATTTACTCAAAAAGCAAAGACGAACACAAAGACCACCTCCGAGAAGTTTTGCAGAGGCTCCGTGATCATCAACTTTATGCCAAGTTCAGCAAATGTGAGTTTTGGCTCAAGCAAGTTGGATTTTTAGGACATGTTCTCCCGACAAAAGGAATAGTTGTGGATCCAAGCAAGGTAAAAGATGTGCTTGATTGGTCCGCACCCACGACAGTCTCAGAAATCCGAAGTTTCCTTGGACTAGCCGGATATTATCGCCATTTTATTGAAGGATTGTCCAAGCTTGCCAAGCCCATGATAGAGCTCCTAAAGAAGGATAATAAGTTTGAATGGACTGAGGACTGTGAACGGAGTTTCATTGAGCTGAAAATCAGACTGACGTCAGCACCAGTATTGACTCTTCCCGACATCTACCGCGGTTTTGAGGTCTACTGTGACACCTCCAGAAAAGGCCTTGGATGTGTACTTATGCAAGATGGCAAGGTTGTGTCTTATGCATCCCGACAACTATGGCCACACGAGGGAAATTATCCCACTCATGATTTGGAATTGGCTGTGGTGGTGCACGCTTTGAAGATTTGGAGACATTATCCTATTGGAAAGAGGTGCCAGATATTTACCGACCACAAGAGTCTCAAGTATATATTCACTCAGCCCGATTTGAACCTTCGTCAGCGAAGATGGCTCGAGTTTGTTAAGGATTACGACCTCGGCATAAATTATCACCCGGGCAAAGCTAATGTGGTTGCCGACGCTCTTAGCCGCAAACCGGCCAACCTGAATACTCTGAGGGAAACTTTGCCTCCTGAGCTTTACGAAGAAATCTCTCAGCTTAGTTTGGTAATCATGGATGCCAGTCTTGCCAGTATATTGGAAGTTGCTCCTACCCTCGAAGAAGAAATTCACAACGCTCAAGAAAATGACAAATCCTTGCAATTATATGCCAAGCATATGCAAGAGGGACAGACACAGGGTTGCTCTAGAGATCAACAAGGTACGCTAACAAGGAAGGATTTGCGTACCCAGCCAAGAAGGTCTGAGGAAGAAGATATTGGCAGAAGCACATGAATCACCGTACTCAATTCACCCAGGTGGCACTAAAATGTACGAAGACCTTCGTCAGGTATTCTGGTGGAATGGAATGAAGAACGACATCGCTTACTTTGTGGCTTCTTGTGATATATGCAACAAGGTAAAGGCGGAACACCAAAAACCCGTCGGACTCCTTCAACCTTTACCAGTATCACAATGGAAATGGGACAATGTCTGCATGGATTTCATCACCGGTTTACCAAGGACTCACCGAGGAAATGACGCAATATGGGTCATAGTGGACACCTTAATGAAGGTGGCACATTTTCTTCCCATCTGGACCACCTACCGTGCCGATCAACTTGCACAATTGTATGTGTCCCGAATCGTCAGTCTGCATGGAGTACCAAAGACTATCACTTCGGATAGACGATCTCTCTTCACTTCAGCATTTTGGTCCCGACTACATCAAGCCTTGGGGACTACTCTGAAATATAGCACGGCTGATCATCCCCGGACAGATGGATAAACTGAGCGAGTAAACCAAATACTCGAAGATATGCTCCGGGCATGTGCATTGGCCCAAGGGTCCAAGTGGGAAGACTGTCTACCATACGTCAAGTTTTCCTACAACAAGAGTTTCCAGACCAGCTTAAAGATGTCACCCTTTGAAGCTCTGTATGGCAGTAAGTGCCGCACTCCACTGAACTGGTCTCAAACCGGAGACAGCCGTATTTTCGGGACTGATTTGATGATCGAAGCTGAGAAGCAAGTCAAGGTAATCCGAGACAGACTGCAGTTGGCCAAATCTCGACAGAAGAGTTACTATGATGCCAAACACCGTCAGATCAGCTTCGAACCCGGAGAACACGTGTATCTCCGAGTTACCCCTATGAAAGGAGTTAAGAGGTTTCAGATCCGAGGAAAATTGGCACCCAGATAGTCATTGCCAGATTCGGAACAGTTGCCTATCAGTTGGAATTGCCACCCGAACTTTCAGAGGTACACAATGTGTTTCATGTCTCATAGCTAAGGAGATGTATCTCGCCACCGGAGAGAAGGAGTGATATGGCAGAGATAGAACTGTCTAAGGATTTGACGTATGAGGAAAAGCCAATCAGTATATTGGATGAGACAGAAAGAGTCACTCGCAGCATAGTGATAAGGTTTTACAAGGTTCAGTGGGAACATCACACCGAGGAAGAGGCAACCTGGGAAACAGAGGAATTTTTAAGGACTGCCTACCCAGAATGGTTTTCCCAAGCAACCGAATCTCGAGGACGAGATTCATCCTAAGTGGGGGAGGTTTGTGACAGCCTGGATTTTGCCTTCTCTCTTTTTCCGGACTTGGTTCTGTTTTTGCCTTGGATTTGGATTTTTGGAATCAATTCAACTAGACTTATCACTTGGGCATGCCCTTGACTTTCACCCAAGTGACCTATCTACTTCTCATTCAATCTTATTTCTCTAAAAAATCCCCAAAATAATCAAATGAATATTTTTCATAAAAGAAAAATGTTCATTTTCTCTTCTAAAACTTATTTCAGAAACTAGTGCTCCAAAGCAACCCCCATTTTTATTGCTCCCAAAATTCTGAAATAATTCCTGAATATTCTTTGAACAATGGTCCACCTTCCCAAGCAAAAATATTGCATGACTTTTTGTAATATTTTTGCTACAGAAAATAATTTCTCTTGTGGTCCAAAATTTCACATTGTACAGCAAGTGTATTTTTCCTTGATCCTTTGGCCCTGATTTTTCTTGAGCCTCTTCACCCTCCTAAGAAAAACCTTAACCCCAGGAGATCAGCCCTAATGGCCATCTAGAAGCTATCCAAACGTAGGAGCCAAGTTTCTGTCCAGAAACTTGCCAAGATGGTTGACTCACATCTGGTCGACCTGGCGATGAGTCCTCAGCTTCCCTAGACCTATCACTGCATGGACTTTAGCCCAGGCAAGGTTTGGCCGGTCGTGGGCGTCGTTTTGACCATGCCAGGGTGGTGACCGCGTGTGGACACGGGGTCTGGCATGTGCTCGATGCGCTCTGAGTAGCGCCAACGCCTCCGTTCGGCGCGTGCTCGAGCCAGAGCTCGCCGACGACTGTCGCGCCGCGCCACCAACCTCGACTCATCACCATTGACCTCTTCCTGGCGCTCGCCGATGCCGGAGACGCCGCAGCGAGCACGGGCACGTCGCGGCCAAAAGTCACACTGCGCTCGTGCCCATGTCTTCTTCTCCCCTGCCTCTTGTGCTCGTCCGCGAGCGTGGACAGCCCCCGGCTACACACTGAGCCCTTGCCTCCTCTCACTCGTGCCTTTCGTCGCCATTCGCCGGTCTCCAGAGAACTCCGGCGGCGCCACGTACCCCCCTCTTGCTCCGGCTATATATAGAGCCATTCCCTCCACTTCGAAGCTTCACACCGCACCACACAACCACCACAACCTCGTAGAAGAGCCGTAGCCCGGTCGGGCGGGCCTCTGGCCGTCGACCTTGACCAGAGATCGCCGGCGATCCCCGTAGCCCAACCACCCTACTCCAGAGACCCTCGAGCTCAATCAACCTCTCAGGCACGTCCTTAGGGATCCTCTGGAGTCTCCTGGACGCAACTGAGCCCCTAGAGTCACCTCTCGCTGTCGCCTTCTTCCTCTCCGTCAAATCCCGTCCGCCACCGCCGCTTGCGAGCTTGATTGCGAGCAACTCCGGCCATCCCCCGGCAAGCCACGAGTACGGGCAGGTGCGCTACGACCCCTCTCCACTTCTATCCCTCTGGTTTTGCCCAAGACCCACTCGTTGCCGGCGTAAGCTCCGGCGGAGTGCCGCCGTGCTCTGTTTCCCTCTCTCCCCCTCTCTCTCCTGACCGGTGGGGCCCGGTGTCAGCCTATCCCCTCGCACCCGAAGCGGTACGAGTGGAGGCGTATCCTGGCTTTACGCCATCGACGTCACCCCCCAGGTTTTCTGATTTATTCAAAATAATTCAAATATTTGACCACAACTTTGACCAGTGATAACTCCTAGCCCATAAGTCCAAATGAGTTGATTCTTTTTGCATTATGTTTGTTTCAGGAAGCTCTAGCAGCACACCAAAATGTGGAATTTTCCTTGCTGTCTAGAATTTCTGGTGATTTTCAGAATGGTTTTTGATATTTTGTTTTGTGGTTTTTAAATATTTTCAGAAGAAGGAACTTGCCTTGAAGATAACCAGGAGGAGTGTGACCCTCCTCAGCACTAAGGCAAGCCACACCAGCATTTGGATGGTGTCATTTCAATATCTATGATCTTCCTACTTAAATATGAGTTCTTATATGCATTTAAAAAACATTTGTTAAATAAATATGGTTGGTTGCTAGTTACTTTGTGATGCTTGAAATGATTGTTTAAGTTACTGGTTGAATGCATGGACTAGTTTAATCTAGTAAAATAAAAATTTGCCTTAGTTATATTGCTTTGATAAATATATTTTTTGACAGAAAGACTGTAAGGGAACCCCCTACAATATAATTGGTGCAACAAATCCAAATTGCAAGTACCATGCCTTGAACTTGGGTGGGTGGGAAGGCATCAGCCCCTTCCCACCACTAGGCTATGCCTTAGTCTGCTGCTTTGATAAATATTGATAGTTCTTTTTGTTAAGTGCTACTTTCATATAAATTATGAGTTAATAAAAATATTGCATGATAAGGAAAATGAGGTAGAACCAGTAAAGTTTAATCATGAGTAGTGCAAGCAAGTTATGTTGATAAGTTTGATCCGTACATGGGAGTTGCATGCTTTGCATGACGATTAGTTGCACGATCATGGCATCCTATGACTTGGTAGATTAATTTTTATTTTTAAGTTAAGCCTGTTAATAAGTTCAACTTTAATATGACATTGCTCAAGTCATGGTGCCACTAAATCGGGTTTTTCTCAGTGCGTCCACATTTACCTTGTGGGAGGTCTTGATTCGGTCCTTTGTTGTGCCTCTCGCCGGTGCCTCCAACGAGGGAAGGTTATGGGCGTGCATACCCTGGCCCGGTAAGCAGACATAGCCTTGTGTGCCCGTTTGTTTTTATGGTACCTTGTCCCTGTTTGGGACCGTTTTGCCACGACGGTGGTCGTTGGTGTCTTTGGTTGACACGGGGCCACCCAGGAGATAGCCCTGAGAGGGAGTTTGCCGGAGTGGCCGGGAGAGTGTCATGACAAGGGGAGGGTTTCGTCGGAATGCCGTTGGTCCACCCGAATGGGAGTGCGAGGCCTTGGATTCCGTGGTGTGGGTAAAGTGCGCTACCTCTGCAGAGTGTATTAAATCTATCGATAGCCGCGTCCTCGGTTATGGGCACAACTCAGGAGTAAGTCACACCATGTATCAACTTTTATAATTAATCTTGCACACTAAATAACTGTTGATGGCACTGACATCGTGATGATTTCGGAGATCATGAGCTGATCATGAGGGATTGGTTTCAGTTGTGATCCGGGTACGATCACCGTTTGGTTACGAGGTAACCCGTCTGGTAAGCGAGTCCGTGGGACTCGGTGCACATGTTGGTTTCACCGCATTAGTAGCATTACTTGCATTGCATTAACCTAATTAATTGTCATGATATTGTTTGTCATTTTGCTTATGTTTGTTGTGAGCTTGCAAGTACATTCATTGTATTGACCTGGCATGTCATGCCAGCTTTTTGGCATGTCGTTTCGCAATCGGAGAGCTTCCAGCATCTAGGCGGTGTCCATGTCGGTGTCCCTGTGCTATTGAGTTCCACTTCGTCGTTCTTCCGCTGCCGCGTAGTTCGTGTGATCGAGGCCCTTCATGTTCATTAAATAATGTACATATTGTTCAGCTGTACCGTGTGTGCCGCTTGGCCTCTTATCTCGATGTAATATCAGTCTCGTGTAATCCACTAGCATCAATAAAGCGGTTGTTTCTGTACAATGTTGTTGTGTGTTGCCAGAAGACTTGATCTCTGGGCTGGCAATGCAAGGTAAACCGGTTGCTCTGAGATGGGGTGCCACAATCCGCGACGGTGAAAGCATGCCTTGCTCGCTTCCTACGCATGTTCAACAGTTCAAAGGATGAGTGGGTCGCTGGGCTAGATGTTGAGTACACCACAGTCCTGGAAAGAGAGAAGATTCTAAAGGAGGCAGAGAAGAAGAAGCCTCCGTGATCCAGGTTTGCGTACATAACGTGTGCTTGGTCTACCACATATGCCATGCCGACGTTGAGTGCCAGGATTTTAAGAACTTCCTCAAGGACGAAAGAGTGAAATTCGTTACTGTAGCTTTAGGAACGATAGGGATGTCCTGGGTCGGATAGGCCTCGTTGTAGGCCAGCCCTTCGATCTCCAGAAGGCTAGCCCGGTGTCCTCCTCTCAGCCTTCAATGTTGATCCTGGCAGCAGCCATGATTGATCCTTCGTACGCTAAACTAAAGAAACCTCACCACGAGTTTCATCATGCATGGGAGTCGAAGACATTAGATGAAGATCACATCCTGTACGCAGCAATGGATGCCTACCTTTGTTTAAATATCTACAAGGGTTGGATGAAGAAGCAGAGCCCAGTGTCTAGTTCAAGCAAAGAAGCGTCGGCGAAGAGGAAGAGGAAGAGGGACGAGGACGAAGTCGAGGACGTGGACTCAGACTCGGACTCCGAGTAAGGTGGCAGTGCCATCGCTCATGCTGGTTCTACTGCAGTGTCAAGCGGACTAGTTGATTAGTTTTATTTCAGGGGTGTGTTGTGCTGAGCCCCCAGCAGAATTATGTTTATGTTCTTTCTCATTATTTAAAATTTATGTTCTTTCTCATTATTTGAACTCTTTAGTACGTACAGTAGTACTAGTAGTATGTCTTACTACTGTTCTTCTTGCAGTTGGTACTACTGCTCGTATCTTTGTGTTCCTACTGTACTTAATACATTCGTACGAGTAGTATAATTTGGGTCAGTTGATTTGTGATAGAAGTTCGACGAAGCGAAGGAAGAAGACGGCAGAGAAGCTACCCCAGTATCTATATTAGGGTGGCAGGGTGCCCATGATCTATCTTATGAGTGTTGGGTGTGGAATGCAGTTCGACGGAAAAAATGGATCATGCCCGGGGTTAAACGGATGGCGGGGGTGGGGGGAGCATGGCGGTGGCAGGCGGTTCAGGGGAGGGTGGGGCGGCGGCGGCAGGCGGTTAGGCATGTGGCGGGCTGAGAAGATGAACAGTGCATCAATTTCGTAGGTTGAAGAAGCCCTTCTAGCCATCCATGTTGCATCCAACGGCTCACAAGAGTCGACTGACCCAAATTGCTCCTTCAGATTACAGGATCCACGTGGCATTCAAGGTCTCGAAGGTAGATTCCGCGTCCGCACCAGGTTTGCGGGCTCGGCGCGGGCGCGACCGGCTTCCGCCGTGACAGCCACCATGCGCGCCTCCTCCGCGCAGGCGGAGACGACAATGACACGCTAGTTCCTCCTCACCAGCGTGCTGGAGCACGCGCTCGTCCTCCTCTTCGTACGCTGCATGCATAGACGCGGCTCCACCAGCTGCTCGCGTGCTTGGCAGCGCGGTGGCATCGCGAGGAGGGACTGCAGACGACGTGAGCGGGCAAGCCTTCGGCTTCATGGCACAGGGATAGCGGCGACACGGCGGTGATGGGCGAGAAATTGTTGGCCAGAGCAGGCGGGCGCTGGCATGCGCAACAGCGGCGGCGGCATATTGATGAGTGTGCATATGGGAGCTTAGTTTAGTTTTATATAGGGTAGGTCAAACTTAAAAGAAAACCGTACTAGTACATGTAAACATTAGACTGAGGCAGCGCTTATATTAGTTACCACAGCCACGATACGGAATCCTGTGCAAGCGCGTGAACCGCGGCCGCGCGGTCGATTGAACGGTGCGTCACCGTGTCGCGCTCGAAGGACATCCACCGAACCTTTTTGTGTGTGTGAAAACAATCCCCGAATATTACTCAACTTTTTTTCCTGGAAAAGTTCTTGGCGCTGCAATATTTCCATATATTTGAATTTAGCTCCAGTTCGTGTTTATTTGGATTTGGACGTTTTAGGTGCGCCCTAGTTTTTTTTAATACTGATTTTGTGTGTGTGACTGAGAGAGAACGTGTGTATGTGTCCATATGTTTGTTGTGGCGGAAGGGCAATGTGGAGACGGTGTGCGTGTGATAGAGACATAGAGAGGTCTGAATGTGCAAATGATCATGCATGAGTGAGACATAGACAGATGCCGATACGTTGTGTATACATGAGATAACGGTCTTCTATTTTACTTGTGTGTGTGAGAGAGAGAGAGAAGGGGGGAGCATCCGTAACACAACAACCATCTCTCTCGATTCGTCCGTCCCTCGCACGATCGCATGTAACACATGCATCAACGCACACATTTTGACACCCTCACCCGGCCCCTGCCCACCTCAAGGCCCGCACATCGCTCTCTATCTCGCACGCACAATCTCTTCATGAAAACCCTATTTAGCATGTAGCTTTCCGTCACATACACACACATTTCTCTCCATAGGTTTGATTTCTCTCAATATCTGACACATACACACACACAGACACACACCGCACGCACACACCCCCTCCCCCGAGCACACTGTTCATCCCCATCCAAGGTTATATGGCGACCACTCTCGCTTGTGCTTCTCTGCACCCCAGCATGCACAACACCTCAATCTTCAAAGAGGGCATCGAGGAGATCGAAGACGGCGACCACGCTGCACTAGAGAATGCGGGGCCATTTGGAAGCAGGATGATGTGACGATGGCTGACTAACTCCTCCCCCCTCTCCCCCGCACAAAATTACCAATCCCTCTCTCCCCCGCACAAAATGATCAATCCTTCAACCCACGAGATCCTTCCCCTCTCTTCCATGTTTTTCCAGCTCTCTCATCAAACATGTTGTCTCTTCTCCTTCCACGTGTACAGAATCCCGATGCACACGCATCTCACGTATATTACATGTCTCCATCTTTCTCACTGACCTGACTTCTTCCTCTCTCTTCCTCTCTCTCTGTCTCGTTAGGTTTGTCTCCTACTCTCTCGTCCACATACATACACTCTTTCCCGCCCTATCTGCTCCATCTTCACAAGCTCTCTCTACACGTTTCATTCCCACATTGGGATGTGTTTAAAATGTTGCTTTTATAATGGATGATGTAGAGTTATGGTTGGTTTTGTTGCATCCTACAAAGTAATAACTATGAAATGCATTTAGATTCTCATTTGACTGGGATTATGTGAGTTTGAGCATATTGTGAAGTACTATAGACCCCGTATACATCTTGGAGTTCAACAATGATTGCAACTATTGAATTGTATAGACCATTACATTCAAAGTCAGTAGCCTAATATATTTATTTCACAATTACAACAAATGATTAATTTAGTACAAACTAAGAAAACAAATGTGTACTCCCTCTGTTTTTATTTAAGTCCACGTATTAGCATTGGTCAAAATCAAGTTTTGTAAACTCTCAGAAGTTTATAACAAAAAATATTAACATATACAATACAGTAACAAATAAATACCATTAGATTCATTATTGAATGTACTTTCACATCATACATATTTGTTATGGTAAATGTTTATATTTTTCTATAAACTTGGTCAAACTTTAGAAAGTTTAACTTCAGTCAAACCTAATATGCAAAGTTAATAAAAACGGAGGGAGTACTAGTAGTTACTAGTACTACTCGCTAGTTGCTTAGCCCAATCACCCAGCACGCCACACGGGGAGTTCAGTGTCACAAAATTTTGAGGTCGGCGGGAAAATCTCCCGCGACCCTGATTCGAGTACTACGAAGTTACCATCATAGCCTTCGGAACAGGCCTACGGATGACGCTTGGTAGGGGGCTGTTTTTGTAACTTCGGGTTCACCCTACCCAGCCAACCACACCCCGGCACCCAGAGTAGTACACCTGAATACTCCCCATTTTCTATACCCACCGCAAAATAGACTTCTCCACGGCACCGCAACCTTCGTGCTCCTCCCCTTCTACATCAGCGCACTCGTCCACCGCAGCGCATCTGCCTCATCGATGACCTCGTACGCCGCACTGGAGCCGGTCCACCGTCGTCGTCGTACACGAAGCCTCTTCCCCGGCACCGTCTTCCACGGTCTCAGATCTGCTTCCCGGAAGCCGACGCCAAGCGCAGAAGCACAACTGTCATGGAAAATGAACTGACTCCTGTTGCTGACCATGATGCACTGAGGCCGCCGCGACCATCGTTCTCCTCCTCAATTGGTAATGTGTGTATTGAATCACTTAGCAGTACCTGTGCAGTTCCAATTTTGTTCATACACACCTTTCAAATTTCCTGGTTGTTATTGTTCCCGTAAAAGTAATTGGTTATAACCTCCATTGTCCAACAGAATATCAACTTGTAATTGTGCGTCGCTCCTGTATCGCGCTGTGCTTGGGTAGGTTCTTCATCTGCAACCAGTAGTGTGGCAAATGATAAAAAGTTTTTTAGAACTAGCAAGATGCCCATGCGCTGCACGCATCAAGATGCATTTGTATGAGTAGTTTATCTTGTGGGAGAAATAGATGAACGAGGGAAGGCCTTATTTGCAAATCTGGAAAGGGATGTGGGTATCTTTATGCAAAATTGCCATAGTTTCCTTCCTATCGGTTGGATATAAATCGGACAGCCTATATTGCAGGATGGCAGGCACACCATCATCACCAACTTTGTTTTTTTTAAGAAAAAAAGAGTCGAGAATAGAGAAGTAAATATTAAATATAAAATAAATATAACAGTAGAGAAGAGAGTAGAGATAGCAGGGACGAGAAAATATCTAGTGCTACCATCCATGGGATGATACGCTGCTCCAGGGATGGATGGTATGTCAGATTTGAAATAAAGGGGCAGGATCAAGTCACTGATGCATTTACACATGGCCCCTTGGAACATTTGCACCTTGCCCCTAGAAAGTAACATGTCTTTGCAAAATTGCCTTAGACAGTTCCGTTGGTTGTTTCTCCTGGACCAAAGCACAGTACGCCAATCTCCATCTGAGCTTGCACTTTTAAATCCAGAAAAGAATTAGGTCAAGAAACTGAAACTTTCATAGATAATTACTCCCTCCGTCCCATAATGTAAGATGTTTTTTGACACTAGTTAGCACGAGTACTAGGGCGAGAACATACTAGATCCAGCTGAATTACATGGCCACCAAGGCTAGTTACAGATTCAGCTACTACAAGATGCACTACACTCTGAGCACAATTACAGAATTAGAACCAAAGCTGACCATGACAATGCCCAGTACTAGAACGAACCATTAAGTTGGTCGTGGCTTATCAGCAGACTAACAACTAACTGAACTTGAGAGCTGCGAGCCATGCAGTTTGCAGCATGTACGCTCCCATTGGTCAGCGCAAATGCACACCTACATGATAAAAGCAAGAATTAGGACCTAAAAAGCCTTTTGAAAACAACCCAATCTTCTTCACCCTAAACCATTTAAAATAATTGAACCAATTCATTTGTGTACTTATATCGAGAGGTCTGGTCCAAAGGATGGGTACACACACATGAGTAACCTGGTTTTAAGAACTCAGCACACCAACCCTGTTTTAGGGAATCGGTACTAACCATGTTCCCGTTACATAGAAAATGACAGAATTAACCGTAAGTTCTTATCAACAAACAACCAAACTTCTACAGGTTTTCTGTAAATGAGAGGCATATAAGAAGAGTAACAAACCTTAGGTGATTCAGTTCAAGTTAGCACAATGTAAGCTTTCCATTCCTGTGACACAACCGGTACAACAGAAAGTTAGATGCCACTAGACCAGCAACCCACAAACCATACAAAAACATGTACTCCACCATCCCTGTGTATAAAAAAACAAAAAGGAAGAAATCACTAACAGAACAAAGAATACTGACAGAATCTACATCATACCACATGTTTCATATGAAATTTAAATAGTTATATGGTGTCAGCTACATTCTATCAACTTCAAACTGCAAACTAAGTTTGAACTAGATCCCAGTACTTGGAACAAACTCTAGCCTCAACTTGTGTTTGGAACATCTCCATAGACACATGATCTCAAGAAGAACACAATGTTAGTTCTATTACCACCGTACAACATTAAATATGAGAAATCTGCAAACACTTTTGGCATGCCAAATAACCTGCATATATGTCGCATCATCTAATTCTCCTGGTCGATTTTACTGTTTCTTGACCTATAAGAACATGTAAAAGGAAATAATTTGTTGAACTACAAAACCATGACATGCTCACAACTAAGTGAGTTATCTTCACCTCCTTTTCCTTTTCCCCCTCGTTGTCAGCTGTTTCTTGAACTATTTCTACATAGCTAACTAAGAAAGTAGCAGTCGATAACTGCACATGTATTGAGTTCAGTGTACCAGGTACGAAATTGTTGTTACTCACCCTCCATGCCATTGTTTCCTTTTTAGGAATATAAACAGTCCTAACTTCTTATTTTACCCATAATATTTGTTAAAAGTCAAAGAAGACACTATATTTTATACTTGAGAAACACAGTCATCCTGAAAAGGCAGGAAAATATTTATATAAGCCAGATCAAACATATTACATTGTCACATGTTCCCATACTTCTCCAAATCCAAAAACTGATGTGAGACAAGCAATGCATAGTTGTAGTTGTCCCCAAAGATTTTTGGTCTGGTAGTATGCGCCATAAACCTCATGAGAACATAAATGGCCAGTAAGTCAGTTTATTACACCGTGAAAAACTATTGATCCGTCAAAATTTTCTAGTTCCAGCTGCGGCGATGTGAGAACAAGCACATAGATTTCCAGTACTCAGTGGTCTCAGTTTGACTGAGAGTTCAACCGGGATTTCTGTTAGTCAAGCCTTGTTGAGCCTCATTTGGCACGAATTTTGTCAATTACTCAATCTATAGACATGACTCAGTATAAGTCTAAATGCCCACTTACGCTAGGCTGTACGTGTGGTTCTCAACTAACTGTATGTAAGAAACATTCTAGAAAACTTTATAAGAAAGATTATGTGTATTTACATAGACATGTTATTGTTAGGAGAGGAAGTGTCAGTCGACATTACAACACTGATAGACATTCTTCTAGTTCTTCAAAGATTAAAATACTTATACATATCTCTGCTCTGAACTACCTTTACCATCTATTAGACTGAATTGCTAGATAAATTTTTATACTAAGGGCTACATTGTGGGCAGCAATTGACAAGCCAATCTTTTATTCTAAAAACAAGATGTCTCGACGGACACTGAGATTAAAGCATGAACTAACCATATGAGCTCGGCTCCTCCCATATGTGTTGCACTTCCGACGAACGAGCCATGGGCAAGAATGGCGTACAACTCTAGATTGGTCCAGAACTGCTAATGCACGCAACATCGCAGTTGGAGGTGGCAGATCCTGCTGCAGCCGGCAGAAAAATTGACCTGTACGGCTATTGGACATGCGCCATGGTAGCCGTCGGTGCCAGCAGACATGTGCCATGGTATACCACTGGACTGGCTCGGATAGGAACCCCTCGAACGACACCGACTCCCGCAGCGCCGATATCCAGTCCTAAAACCAATGAATCAAATCAGAAATACAAACACCAAAAAAAAGGCCAAGATACTGAATAGTCTTCGGCTCGCGCGACTTGTTAGGCTTCAGCGGCGCGGGGAGGGGGGGTAAGGAGACTAACAGTGGAGGGGGCACGCACCATGGTAGCCGGCGGCGGTAGGACATGACCTAGGCGGCGGCGGTGGGGAAACAGGCCGTATCGAGAAGAAAGGCCGAACAGAACAGAGCAATATCCACTTAGTCGCCGAATTACAAAATAGTCGAGGTGCCTCGTGCGTAATTTCCAACGCGAACTGAGCTACTCAATCATGTGCCTCCAATCCAGATCCAACGGTCCACATGATCCTGTATCAGCGTATCATACCACGCACGGTATCGCCAGATATGCACTATAGCAGGGACATCGGGAAAGGATCGCGCGTGCGCGGGAAAAATCGGCCGGGCGCGCGCTAGTTTTAGCGTGCGGCGTCCGGCACACTTTATAAAATCCAACGCCCTCCCACCGCTCTGTGCCTTGCCACCGCTGTCTCCCCGCTCTGTGCCTTGCCACCGCTCTCTCCCCGCTCTTTATCGCCTCGCCGCCGCCGCACCACCATGCCGCCGCCGCGCCGGGAAACTTGGGGATACCGCGGCGTCCGCGGGCGCCCCTCCGGCGGCTTCTCCGCGGAGATCCAGTTCCGCGGGATGCGCCTCGGCCTCGGCAATTTCGACACCGCCAACGAGGCCACCCGCACGTACGACGTGGCGGTGTGGCGCCTCCGGTGGCCTCATAGAACATTGAACTTCCCCAACGTGCCGACATGGGAGCGGCCGCAGGAACTCGCGCCTCTGCCGCGGCTTATCACCGACGATGATTGTCGCGACAACCGAAGGCGGGAGCACCGTCTCGGCATCGCCGAGATGGACGAGGAAGCCATGGCGTTGTGGCGCCAACGCTTCCCGCAGGACATCATCAACGAGTGTGAGTTCTACGTGCAAAGGAGGGCGGAGAGGGAGAAGAGGAGGGCAGAGCGAGCCGCCTATCGCGAGGACAAGCGTACGCGAAAAGCGGACGCTCAATTCAACGTGAGGCTAGGAGCAGTGTCGCCCTGGGAATCCGATGACGATCGGTATCTTCACGCCTACATTGAGATGTCGGAGGCGGACATCACCGAGGAGGAGTCGGACGACGAGGAGTAGTTGAACTATCTATTTTTTTATCTATCTATGCTATATCTATGCTAAGAACTATCCTCTACTCTCTAGTCTCTACTCTCTAGTCTCTACTCTCTATCTCTACTTCTCGATCTCAGCACTGTAAACGCTTTTTTAAAGCGCCGCGCGTTGTGCTTCTGTTGGAGATGCTCTAACATGGCAGACGAGTGCTTTAATGTTGCCCACAAGATGCGTGGGTATTACTAGTAGTATATTTTCCTTGCCATGTTGAGATTTTAAAACCACGAGTGCGAACATGCAGAGGAGCAATGAAGACCAAACCCGGGATATTGGGGACATCTTCAAGTTGCGTGGCAAGTTAAAGAGGAGCTGCACCGAACCTGTAAAACGAGCTTTGGTAAATAACACCCTTTCAATTACTTTCGTTTAGCCTCGTGTTCTTCGATGTGTATATGTCGTAGTTTCTGTTTCTCTTAGCCTCGTGTTCTTTGATGTGTAATAAGAAGAGTCTTAATCGTCCTAATGCTTTCGTTTTTAGCTTGATGTAGGAAGTGGGTGTTCTCACCATGTAGTCTGTTTTATATTTTCCCTTTTGAATTCACTTCTACTAGTCCTGTTTATCTGGCTTCTACTAAATGGATCTGGGTTGCTCTGAGTATTGATCTAAAAAAGAAGTAACTTCATGTCAGGATGCAGTTCCTGTGAGGAGGGAAGTATGGTCAACCTTGAGATCATGTTTCCAAAATGAGGCTGGATTACACACAAGGTGCCAGTTCCCTAATGATGCTGGATTACACACAAGCCAGGTGGAGTCGTCGGCTGTTCGTGTCCTCGTGGCTCTAGTAAAGGCTGAAAGAAAGCGTGCAACAACCCTTGAGAATGTAGCCGAGTTCCTAAAGAAACGAAAAGAGCAATCAGATGCTCTCTTCACCCAAGCCAAAGAAGAGATGGAAGAAGCCAGAAATAAGCTAGCAGAGGCAGAGCAGGCTAGGCGTCTCCTGCTATCTAAAACTGTTGTCAATACAAAATTTCCTTCATAATAGCTAGGTTCAAATGTTTATCCAGTCAACATGCCTGTTGTGATGTCCATGCATCTACTGATGTGGCACAAAATAATTTTTTTCGGGTCATGTAATAACAGCAATTACTTTCCAAATAATAACAGACGAAGCATTGGATATGGTATAGTTCATGCACAAGCCCGACATTCCAAGTTCAACTTCCACATCAAACTCATGTTCATAGGTATCTGCACATTCATAGATAATGTCCACAGCCATGATTCACTTCAAAGCCAAAAAAATGTGAGGAGAGTTATAAATAAAGAAAAAACTCTAGTTCCTGCTACCACTGCGAGCACAACAAGTCAAGACCATGCGTAATTAATTATATTTGGGTCATTTTTTGTGTTCTAAAATGATGGCCGGCTCGCGGAAGGACATGTTGCCAGCACACACGCGGATTCAATGGAGGCAGGCGGGGCAGTCTGAAGCCGGTTGCATGCGGCGAGGAGGCGTGTTCAGTCGGGCCTGCAGCGAGTGGGGCCCTCTTGGCCGGCGCGCCGGTTCAATGCCTACGCTATGAGAGGTCGTGTCCGTGTTAGAGCAATCACTCCCTCCAGTCCTTTTTTGTTTGGGTATAACAAAATTTCGTTTTCCATTCACATTTTACAAGTAAAATTCGTGGACAAACTTTGACCCAAACTACGATGGGGACTAGTAAACTGGAACGGAGGTAGTAGTTTTTTTTATCAAAGAAGGGTTTCCCCCTTCTGATTTTCATTACTGAAAACCAACATCTAAACCATAGTATTTGCCTTAGAACTACCAGGTTCAACATCTCGCAACATAAACCCATACAACCAAACGCCAAGGAGGTAGTAGTTACGAATTCCATTTTCGCTCCATACCAATCGTTCTAAAAACTACTTAATACTTATGACGCGCCATTGAATATCGGAACTCTTACCCCGCTAAAAAAATGATATTTTAAACATGGCTACTCGATCTGTGGCAACTGGCGAGCCACCGCCTCCAGGTCGTTCACCTGTGGCCCCGACCATCAACTCCTACGGATCAAATTATCACGCGAGCTGACTATTCCTACAAAGGTGCGCTCCACCACGTAGCCGGTACCCGTGCATGCAGCAATCGTGCACCTAAGGTTTTATGGTTTATTTGTTAACGGTGCCTTTACATAACTCTCATGTGTGCGAGACAGCGAGAGACCGACTGCGTGCGTGCGCCTCTTCTCTTCGTATATGTACTCCACCATTTGTCTGGTGTCCAAAAAATTATACAGTGGTAATAACTACTCCCTCCGTTCCATAATGTAGTGCCTATAGATTTTTTGAGAAGTCAAACCTCACAAACTTTGACCAAGTTTGTGGAGAAAAATATTTACATCTAGAGTGCGAAACATATATCACTAGATTCGTCATATGATGTAGTTTCGCATTATATATTTTTGCTATTGTAGATATAAATATTTTTCTCTGCAAACTTGGTCAAAGTTTGCAAAGTTTGACTTCTTAAAAAATCTATAGGCACTACATTGTGGAATGATGCGTTGCCACACGATCAAAGTTGATTAATACATATTCACCAATTTGATAAAAAAAAGAGTCTAGTTTTGAAATACGTATATCACTAAAAAATATGTTATGTTTCACTCAAAATATATTCCTTGGCGGTTTTGATGAGATAAGGGAGGAATGTTGTTGGTTTCAAGATTCGAGAAGTGGTATATGTCTAATATCTACTCTTACTAGCAAGATGCCCGTGCGTTGCACGAAACACCAAGATCTTGTGGGGGAAAAGGATGAACGAGGGAAGGCCTTATCTGCAAATGTGGAGAGGAGTGCGGGTAAATTGCCATAGTTTCCTTCCTATCTGTTAGATATAGATTGGACGACCTATACTATAGGATGGCAGGCACACTATCATCACCGACTATGCTTCTTATAAGAGTAGAGATAAAAAAACAGAGTTGGTGATGATGGTGTGCCTGCCATCCTGCAATATAGGCTGTCCGATTTATATCTGGCGGATAGGAAGGAAACTATGGCAATTTTGCAAAAAGATACCCACACCCCTCTCCACATTTGCAAATAAGGCTTTCCCTCGTTATCCTTTTCTCCCACAAGATAAACTACTCATAAAAATGCATCTTGATGTTCCGTGCAACGCATGGGCATCTTTCTATTTGTTGCAAAAAGCCCATGTGTGAGAGAGAGAGAGGGAGAGAGGAGGAGGACGGAGTGCATGTGTGACAAAGACACAAAGAGTGTGTGTGCGAGAGGTATCAGCTTAAAATGAGGCGATAGTGTGTGTGTGCACGATCGAGAGGGCGTGTCTCAAGAAGGGAAGAAAAATCTACATAGATACAAGGAGTGCGAGAGAGACATGTATGTGATAGTGGAAGCACGAGTGTGCGGGTGTATAAACCTATCTAGAGGCTAGTCGATAAATGTTTGTGAGAGAAATACGAGTCGGGGTGCGAAAGCGAGAGTTTTGTGTGTGTGTGAGAGAGACGGTAGTTGGGAAGGGGAGTGGAAGCAGGAGTTGTGTGTGTGTGTGTGTGTGTGTGTGTGTGTGTGTGAGAGAGAGAGAGAGGGGGGGGGAGTTTGTCTGATCGGTAAACAAATGAATAATGTCAGTTTTATAACTGGGATGGAGACGGAAAGGAGACCGCAACAAATGTTGTGTCTGCAGGAGAGAGTAATTTTAGTGGTATGAGTCATATCTAGAGACATATAGGGTGTGAGAGAGAACCCCATAGAGAGAAAGACAAAGTGAAAGAAGAGTGAGACTCTGTGTGTGGCGGTGAAAAAGAAAGCTTAGGTACCTAGTGATACCAAAGAACGGTAGAGACATGAGAGATAATGAAAACCTTGTAATGTATAATGATAGGGAGAGTGTGACACTTCTCAGGGGAGACGTCGAGAGACCATGTTTGCGAAGATAGGAGAAACATGAAGTGAGCATGCGGGTGAGCTGGAGAAAAGAGAGTGATAGCTACATGAAGGAGCATGCATGCGAGAGAGATGGGCGTGAAAGGAGTCAACATAAAAGGGATTCAAATATTTGAATTTGAGATGATTATACATGTAATTCATACTCGAACCAAATTTGATCTATCAAACATGCATACTCATATGAATTCACGCGCATCTATGTTATTTAATATGTAGATATTACTGATCCATACATTTTAGTAGAACATAATTTGGTTTAAATATTTTGAATTCAACCTTATGATTTTGAGATCATTGTATTTGTAAACCATATTATACATATAAAGGAGCAGAATTCTTTGTTGTGCTTTTGAAAGTATATATATAAAAAATGATGTATATAGAATTTTATTCCAATCGAAAATGGATCGTGCTCGAACAAAAATAGAATACAAACTGGATTCGAATTGAGTTGGCACGGTAAACGTGCACTCTTGCTCTGCAAAAATTTGAACGAAGCGGGGAAAGTCGCGGTAACCGCCCAAAACCAAAATCTGCGAGATGGAAATTACTGCCTATCCCTGCCATGCAAAGCCTATCGGCTCGATTTCTATAGGTTTTGATAGGGGTAGGTTTGTAATTTCACTCAAACATGACATAACCGCCTCTCACCCGGATTCATACACGGTGGGCGCCAAAACATAGTGTCTCCTCGGCCGAAATCGACTCCCTCCCCGATTCATACACGGTGGGCGCCAAAACAAACTCTCGTCGGCAAATAATCGGTGTATGCGAGATTACCGTCCTATCCACAACCGACTAATATTGCTGTGATGTAGGAAATTTTAAACGGGGGCTAAGTTTGTAAATTTCCTCGCATTTAAGACAAGCGCGCCCTGAAGACATGGTTCCCCTTCCTCTCTCTCCCTCCATTTCCCCATTCGTACTCCGTGAGCGCCAAAACACCCTCTCCACCCCAGCCTCCTCCGTCCGCCACCCCATCCACCGCCATTCTCCTCCACCATGCCGGAGCTGATACCCCGACGCTGTCGGCCATTACAAGAGATCGACCTCTCTCAACCACGGCTTCGGACCGGGATCCTTGCATCCCGTCCTCTCGCTTCATCCCCCCCGTCGTCCACCTTGCCGGCGCCGCTCCCACGACCGTCTCGTCCACCGCGCCCTGCCGCCACCGTCTACCCTCCTAGATCTGCTTCCACGCCGCCGACAGCCATCGCTACAGCAGCATCGTCAAATTCTCAGCAGATGCATACACGACACCGCACCAGAGGCGGTACTCTTTCGTATCTACTCAACTTATTTATCGCAGCAAGAAAATAGATCGCCACTACTTTACTCTGATTTCTTGTCCATCACTTACTTGTTAGTTGAAAGCAAACATTGGTTGCGAAGTTGCCTTTGTCCAGTTTGCACCTTTAGACCTGCCATGGCACGCTCAACACTATACTCGCAATGCTTATGGTTTTCCCCTTTTATATTCCACACTAGTTAAATGACAGTAGACTAAATTTCAAAATTGGGTCGGTCAATTTTTGAGAGCTCGCCGGTGCGAAGGAAGGGTCTTGGGTGGGGACGGTGGTTGTGGAGGGCGGTGGTGGGGCCTCGCCGAACGAAGAAAACTCGACGCGGGTGGGGGCGGGGCTGGGGGTGGTGGTGGCGGAGGAACACAGACGGTGGGGCCGGTGGTTCGGCCGGCGGCCCGTGCGGTGTTCTGTATGAGAAGAATCAGAGACGAGGAAGAAGAAGGGTTAGGATATGTAGGATCTTCATCCAACCGCCTGAAATGGTCGTATGACCCAAATGACAAAAGTCATGCGACTTGCATGCAGACATGCCTTTATATTCAGTACCATCATCGTACCTGCTTAGCACTGCTCCTGAATCCATCAAGCTAAAGAACGTGCCACTCATAATTCTAAACTTGTTGCTCAAATACGTATCTGATATGATGTTGATATTACTAAAACAGATAACATTTAATTGGTCAGCTAATGTTCCTACTTTACTTTCAAAAAGCACGTGCACCACATATAGAGAGACAGCAGGGAGTTGCATTCTTAATGCGCTCTGGTTCATCATGTGTGGGCACTGTGCAACGAACATTTTTGTAACATCCCAAAATTCTAAATTTTGGAATGTTATATTAAATAAATATTTATGCTTGTTTGTTTGATTGTTGTGTGACTGATTGTGTGAAATTGAGTGAAATTTGAAATTTTTGAAAGTTGAATGAGAGGGAATGAAATGACTTTCCCAAACTTTCACCCTTGCATTTATGATCTCCATGAATTCAAATTATTTCATCACAAAACCCTAGAGTGAAGATGATATGACTTCTTCCATTTAAATAAATGAAAAAAAAGTTTTGAAAAGATTTGAATTCCATTTGGAAATATTTCAAATTCAAAAACTTTATGCAACTCAATGATTTTCAGGAGAGAAGATAAAATGACTTCTTCAATTATATGAAATATGAGTTGGAAGTTAAAAAGAATCAATTTGAAAGTATTTTGAAACTCCCTTTCAAATTTGGAATTATTTGGATTTTATTCAAAATTATTTTTCTCCTAAAAATAAATAAATGGAAATAAGGGTGAAATGATTCCCTTTAATGGAAAATTAGGAGAAAATAATTTTGAAGTAATTTTGGTATTTTAAAAATGATTTTTGTTGAGTTTTATTGCAATAGTAGCACTGTTTGCCTTTTTTAGTATTTTATTTGAACCTGGAAAATAGTTCATGTTTTAGGAAATGTTTTTCTGAAAATTTTGATATATTATATGCCTATATAATTTTTATTATTATTTGTTGTTTCTTTTTATTTTGTTGTCTGTGAAAAGAATAAAAAGAAAATCCTCGAACAGTACCAGGCCGAAGCCCAGCACTGTTCCTCTCTCTCTCTTCCCGCACCGCACGGCCCACTGGCCTTTCAGCCCACAGCTGCGCGCACGCCCGAAACCCTCCGCCTCGGTCGCCCGCTCCTCTCTCTCTCGCCCTTGTGCCACTGACCGCTGGGCCCCACTGCCCGATCGCCCTCGCCCGCCGTCTTCTTCCTCCCCACGCCAAGTCGCGCCGCCGCCGCCGGAATCCCGATCTTCTCGGGATCACGAATCCCCTCGCCCCCTCCTCCAAGAACTCCTCCCCCTATAAATACCCCTCTCCCTCGACCCGTTCCCCTCCTTTCCCCTCACCGAAACCCCTTGCCTCGCCCGTAATCTCTCGCCGGAGCCGAGCACCGCCACCGCACCATTGATGCCCTAGAGCCCGCCTCCGACCTCCCCGAGACCCGCAACCACCACCATCGTGATCCCCTCCCTCGACTACACCTTCCCAACAACTCGCCTGAGCCGCAAAACCACCGGATTGCCATCGTCGTTGATCACCGACGCCATCCGCCGCCTCGAGCTCGCCGTCAACTACCTCCGACCATCTCCTCCAACTCCACGACCACCGTTGGACTCGTCGTCGCCCGCTACATCGCGCCGACCCCTCCACCTTCATCGCGGACGACCGGAGCGCCACCGCCACCGACGTCCGAGCCGCCACCGCCGACGACGACCTCGTCGGAGACGCCACCACCGCTGTAAGCAACCTCCACCGTCCGATCTGTTATTGACGGCATAGATTAGATCTAACGAACGGTTACATTTTTTTAATTAGATCGATTTAGTTCCGGTTTGTTACGGTTTTTATTCGGTTTAGATCGGTTCAAGTCTAGTCGGTTTAGCCAGCCGGTCTTTCTGTTTTAGCCCGTACACGTTTGTGTTATTTTACGACCGAGCGCTAGATAGTTCAGATCGCCCACCTCCCTGGCCCGATAGCAGTAGGCCACGTAGCTAGTGGCCGATTTTTTTTGTTTTGATTTTCGTTTCTGTTTTAAAAACAGAATAGTTCTGATTCTACATTGCTTATAACTTTTATGTTTTAGATCCAAATTTAGTGTTTCTTTTTGCATTAGTTTTATAATTTCTTGAAGTTTCTGCTAGTGCAATTGGATTTCATATTTGAGTTGTTTAAAATTGAATTTGATGAAATTTGTTCAAATCACCAATTTGGTCGTATCTTGGGTTTTATAAAATATTTTTGATTGATTCTTTTTGCTACTGTTTTGTTATAGTTTTGTCTATCCAGTAGCATATAGTGATTTATTTTTAGTTTATTTTAAATTAATGTTTTAGCAAAACAGTACTGTTTTAGTTATAGTGTTGTTTTAGTCTTTTCTTTATTGTTTTTATTAGTTTTAAATTATTTCTTTTTGTCACTTTTGACAAATTTAGTTTTGTTTCTGTTTGTCAACCAAAGAAAATTTTATTTTTATTTCAAAAAAATTATTTTATTTAGTTTTGTATGAAAACTTGTTTAGGTCATAGTTACTGTTTCATAAAAGCTTTTTATTTGTTTCTTTTTGCAAATAAAATTTTATGAAAAATACCTTCTGTTAACTTAGTTGTTTTACTTTGTATTTTCTGTTAATTTATAAGTTTAGTGTTTTAATTGTTGTTAAGTTTTTACTTAGGACAAAACTATTTTGTGTTATGTCTTAGAGTTTTCTTTATTAGTTTTGTTGTGTAGTTGTCCTTTGTTCTTATTCGGTGTCCCTTGTTGTTTTGCAATTTATTTGTTGGTTTCATTATGAGTGTTAGAATTGTTTGCTAGTATGTTTGCTTATATGAATGCTATGTTTGACTATATAGATTTTCAACGGAGTGACGAATAGTTCTACCAAGTCATTATTCTGAGAGCTTTGTTATCTTCATCAAGTAATACCAGGCAAGTTCACTTTGACCATGCTTTCATACCTATGTTTTTACTGCATTTAGTGGCATCTTTGCAACAACCCTCCAGTAGTGATATTGGATTCTTGTAGTTGAGTAGTATGCATGAGGTAGGAACCCATCACCCTGTTACCAAGCCCGGGACGTTATTTATCTTAATGCTACGCTATAGTAGACGGGGTTTGGTATGAGTGCACGAGAGTGGTGTGAAGAAGGAGGACTCTACGCAATGACGACAACTCCATGATGGCATCTGCAAGGACTGCATCTTCAAGGCCTTAAGACTTCAAGACTCGAGACAAGAATTCAATACACACTACTGGGTGAAGGACGGTTGACGGGCACCCTGGAGAAACCAGTGGATGGCCGGGATGCATGGAGAAGCGCCATGACATCTTGCGGAAAGCTTCACCCAGACTCAAAGAGACGGAAGAATACTTCATGCCCGGAAGCTTACCTGTGCAACCGCAAGTCACTATGGGCTCTGGCTTGGTTGACCTTAGTTGTGACTCTGGCTGGGACGGTGCTAGCAGATGTAGAACTACGGTGGGATTGGATGAGCACCGGACAGTGGTCAGAGGAACTCTTTGGAAGACCATGTTTCGGTCATCTTGTTCTCAAACACCCTGAAGTGTGAGAACGTAAAAAGAGGGATCGAATCTTGCGGGTAAAGTGTACAAACCTCTGCAGAGGGTTTAAAACCTAATCGATTAGCCGTGTCCCCGGTTACGGACAATTTGAGCCTCTGGACTTGGATCTATCTCAGAACTCTCAACACCAGACTGATAACATAATTGTGGGCAACTTATGATGATTTGGGCCATGAGACATCGGTTGGCGGAACCATGTCATGATAGGAAACTCCGTAGTATAGACTCCAGAATTTCTTTGATGTAGGGAAAATAAAATCAGCTTTTACGCGAACAAAACTCAGATACAGAGCCACAAAGCCATATTGCATATAGTATAGTTTATCATCTGTTTTCTTACAGTGATCTTGCCGGTACATTCAATGTACTGACCTACACGGCTGCAACGTATCATGTTGCAGGGTTTTCTTCGACGAGTAAGAGTTACGATACAGGGTTACGGTCTACACTCAACTTGTCGATGGCGTTGATGGGACTCCACCCCCGTTTAATTGTTTCCGCTGAGTATTATGAGGTATATATCAGTTTTACGTTATTTATACATGTGATTGCACTTTGATATATACATTGATGTACTGTGTGTGCCAGCATACTGATCCAGGGATGGCACAGATACACAGAGACTTGACCGTCTGAGGTCGGGTCGCTACAGATATGGTATCAGAGCACATGTTGACTGTAGGACGTGACCCTAGAAATCGGAAAGCCCCTATGACAGGATATATCTAAAACTTTGCTTTCAAAAAGACCCTTACTTCTCACCTTTTCTGATTTTATCAAATAGTCCCTCTTACCTCAAATAGTTAGAACATACCATATCCCCTTTTGACCACTCGGAGGATCAGCTGAAGCCACTCCATGAAGGACTAGATATCGGACAACTGATAACCACTTCAGAGTAAAGAGGATTTCATCATTTGAAGACTTCGAAGACTCGAAGAATTTGAAGACTAAAGATTTATTTGACCTTTAGAAGACCAAACTCCTGTTATATACTTACGTTAGATGCGACGATTTGTGAGCTGTCATTTGTTTGATGTTTTTCCGACAGCCACAAAAAAATAAAACCGGTTTCTTCAAAACTATTGTTTGTATTGTGTGTATCCCTCCCCACCTCTCTCTTATCTCACCGCAAAGCCCTTGGACCCAATAGATGAGGAAGGAAGAAGGACTAGTATTCTTTGGACCGATGACTCAGCCGAAGGCAGAGCTATGGATTAAAAACATGGAGGATCACTTCGGGGAAAAAATGATTTCAAGGAAGTACGAGGTTCAAGATGCTATTCAGTATTTTACCGAGAGTGCTGCAACCTGGTGGAAAATGCATCAAGCCATACAAGGATGCAATGGAGCAAAGACTTGCAAGAAGACTCTGACAAGATCTCGTCTTATCCGGAAGCACCATGATAACCCGAAGAAGAAACCTTGTGCATGCAAGATTTGCAGAGAAATAGGACACACCCAGGAGGAACACAAGGATGGATGCCCTCATTGTGAGGAGAATCACCCAACCGAAGAATGCCCGACTGGGCAGGTTACTTGTTTCCTGTGTGAAGGAATTACTCATTTCCCGGCTCAGTGTCATATTTACCCCAAGGTACAAGAAATTACCAAGCAGCAGGAAGTAGCCATGAAAGAAACCCTCAGGGAAAATTCAGAAGAACCTGCGATGAAGGAAGTTATTGAAGACCCTAATGGTGAAGGCCTAAACAGATTTTTCGCCCAGGCTTGCTATTCATGTGGAGAAGAAGGACATTTTTCAGAGTATTGCATGAAGGAAAGCCAAGAGTATCTCAGAGACTTCCCGACAATAGAAGTGAAGTTTGACCCTCAGGAAATAGAAGCTCTGATCATTACAGAGAAATCTAGAAAGAGAAAACGAAGGCATACCCAGAACACCCCAATTTCTGCAGGAAAGGACCTGAGTCAGATCACTTGTTACAAGTGCAAGACCTTAGGTCACTATGCCAATAAATGTCTAGAGAAGAAGCCTAGAATCCAAGGAGCCTACATAATCACAAAGAAGCCCCGAGACATGTCGTAAGTCATTTGTTTTCGCTGCAAGGAAGCAGGACATTTTGCTAGGGAATGTTCAAATCAGAAGAAAGCTGGAGCTGAGTAGTTGAGATTTTGATATGGATAATAAGAGTGGTAGAAGGCAATCCTATTTTCATAAGTTCGATGAGTTGAGTTATGTAATGGGTGCTCAGAGATTGTAATGAATTCATAAAATCAATAAAGTTAATGTGTTATGATTTCATATGTTGTATTATGTGAGTTTTTACTCTATGAACAAAGATTTTGGACCAGTTTCGAGGATATGAGAAATATGGTCTATGGATGGATTTGTGAATTTCATTTAAGGGTGGTAGTACCCTGTGAAGAACACTTGACCCATGGAAAGGATAATGATATTTCAGGGAGTGAAGTTTGGACAAAATAGGTATGAGTTTTGTTTCGATATGTTGGTTACCCCAAGAATATGAAGGAATGAAGCAATATTGGAATTTAAGGAGGTGTAATGTTGGAATATGGAACCATATAACCCAATAGGATGAGTTAAAGCTATGCAAGTATTGAAGTGGGCCCACAACCCACACGCCTAGGAATTAATAAAGATCAAGTACTCCCTGCAAGAAGAAATTTTGGAAGAAGATGTGATTTGATGAGCAGATGTTCCTTAGGAGGCTACGAAACCCCGAGAGTTGTGAAGTAACGATAGATGTTTCATTCAGCTTGCAGAATCAATGGAATTATCCGAACTAAGTTCGTCGACAAGAGAAATTCTGCAATGCTTGTGAGAATTCCCGAGTGTTAGAAATGCGAGATTCGCTAAACCTTATACAGAGGAATGATTTGGGTGCGGAATGGATTGATCACCATATCGACTTACTCTGGTCATTCGCTCTTGCTATTTGGAATGGTAAATCTGAGTGACTTACCCATAGTAGAGAGACGACGATATCAAACCTTGTTTAAACCATAGACTGCTAGAACGATGGATCCCTATAACAGGCAACCGTTGCCAATCGTAGGATATACGATGAGATTCAACCCAAACCATTTTCTGCAGGAGAAACCATTAATTGTTGACCACCATGAGATTTCGCTAATTAATTAGAATTGGCGACAGACCTGTCAGATATGAAGACCCAGTCTCGGAAGAACCTCACCAGGATGAAAGGACACGAGTTTGAGGAAAAGGTTATGCCCTACTGGAAGAGCCCCAGTGTAGGAGTTACTCCGAAGATGTGAGAAGACCGATAGTGTCCACACTAAGGATGGAGAACATAAGATCTGTTGGAACCATAACCCTGTTTTTAAGTGTGGTAGCACACTAGACCTTTCCGATTGATGGATTTGCTAGAAGACCCCCAAACCCTAACCTTTCTTGCTAGCCTCTTCGAATCTCGAGGACGAGATTCATTTTAAGTGTGGTAGGTTTGTAACATCCCAAAATTCTAAATTTTGGAATGTTATATTAAATAAATATTTATGCTTGTTTGTTTGACTGTTGTGTGACTGATTGTGTGAAATTGAGTGAAATTTGAAATTTTTGAAAGTTGAATGAGAGGGAATGAAATGACTTTCCCAAACTTTCACCCTTGCATTTATGATCTCCATGAATTCAAATTATTTCATCACAAAACCCTAGAGTGAAGATGATATGACTTCTTCCATTTAAATAAATGAAAAAAAAAGTTTTGAAAAGATTTGAATTCCATTTGGAAATATTTCAAATTCGAAAACTTTATGCAACTCAATGATTTTCAGGAGAGAAGATAAAATGACTTCTTCAATTATATGAAATATGAGTTGGAAGTTAAAAAGAATCAAATTGAAAGTCATTTGAAAGTATTTTGAAACTCCCTTTCAAATTTGGAATTATTTGGATTTTATTCAAAATTATTTTTCTCCTAAAAATAAATAAATGGAAATAAGGGCGAAATGATTCCCTTTAATGTAAAATTAGGAGAAAATAATTTTGAAGTAATTTTGGTATTTTGAAAATGATTTTTGTTGAGTTTTATTGCAATAGTAGCACTGTTTGCCTTTTTTAGTATTTTATTTGAACCAGGAAAATAGTTCATGTTTTAGGAAATGTTTTTCTGAAAATTTTGATATATTATATGCCTATATAATTTTTATTATTATTTGTTGTTTCTTTTTATTTTGTTGTCTGTGAAAAGAATAAAAAGAAAATCCTCGAACAGTACCAGGCCGAAGCCCAGCACTGTTCCTCTCTCTCTCTTCCCGCACCGCACGGCCCACTGGCCTTTCAGCCCACAGCTGCGCGCACGCCCGAAACGCCTCCGCCTCGGTCGCCCGCTCCTCTCTCTCTCGCCCTTGTGCCACTGACCGCTGGGCCCCACTGCCCGATCGCCCTCGCCCGCCGTCTTCTTCCTCCCCACGCCAAGTCGCGCCGCCGCCGCTGGAATCCCGATCTTCTCGGGATCACGAATCCCCTCGCCCCCTCCTCCAAGAACTCCTCCCCCTATAAATACCCCTCTCCCTCGACCCGTTCCCCTCCTTTCCCCTTACCGAAACCCCTTGCCTCGCCCGTAATCTCTCGCCGGAGCCGAGCACCGCCACCGCACCATTGATGCCCTAGAGCCCGCCTCCGACCTCCCCGAGACCCGCAGCCACCACCATCGTGATCCCCTCCCTCGACTACACCTTCCCAACAACTCGCCTGAGCCGCAAAACCACCGGATTGCCATCGTCGTTGATCACCGACGCCATCCGCCGCCTCGAGCTCGCCGTCAACCACCTCCGACCATCTCCTCCGACTCCACGACCACCGTTGGACTCGTCGTCGCCCGCTACATCGCGCCGACCCCTCCACCTTCATCGCGGACGACCGGAGCGCCACCGCCACCGACGTCCGAGCCGCCACCGCCGCCGACGACCTTGTCGGAGACGCCACCACCGCTGTAAGCAACCTCCACCGTCCGATCTGTTATTGACGGCATAGATTAGATCTAACGAACGGTTACGTTTTTTTTAATTAGATCGGTTTAGTTCCGGTTTGTTACGGTTTTTATTCGGTTTAGATCGGTTCAAGTCTAGTCGGTTTAGCCAGCCGGTCTTTCTGTTTTAGCCCGTACACGTTTGTGTTATTTTACGACCGAGCGCTAGATAGTTCAGATCGCCCACCTCCCTGGCCCGATAGCAGTAGGCCACGTAGCTAGTGGCCGATTTTGTTTGTTTTGATTTTCGTTTCTGTTTTAAAAACAGAATAGTTCTGATTCTATATTGCTTATAACTTTTATGTTTTAGATCCAAATTTAGTGTTTCTTTTTGCATTAGTTTTATAATTTCTTGAAGTTTCTGCTAGTGCAATTGGATTTCATATTTGAGTTGTTTAAAATTGAATTTGATGAAATTTGTTCAAATCACCAATTTGGTCGTATCTTGGGTTTTATAAAATATTTTTGATTGATTCTTTTTGCTACTGTTTTGTTATAGTTTTGTCTATCCAGTAGCATATAGTGATTTATTTTTAGTTTATTTTAAATTAATGTTTTAGCAAAACAGTACTGTTTTAGTTATAGTGTTGTTTTAGTCTTTTCTTTATTGTTTTTATTAGTTTTAAATTATTTCTTTTTGTCACTTTTGACAAATTTAGTTTTGTTTCTGTTTGTCAACCAAAGAAAATTTTATTTTTATTTCAAAAAAATTATTTTATTTAGTTTTGTATGAAACTTGTTTAGGTCATAGTTACTGTTTCATAAAAGCTTTTTATTTGTTTCTTTTTGAAAATAAAATTTTATGAAAAATACCTTCTGTTAACTTAGTTGTTTTACTTTGTATTTTTTGTTAATTTATAAGTTTAGTGTTTAATTGTTGTTAAGTTTTTACTTAGGACAAAACTATTTTGTGTTATGTCTTAGAGTTTTCTTTATTAGTTTTGTTGTGTAGTTGTCCTTTGTTCTTATTCGGTGTCCCTTGTTGTTTTGCAATTTATTTGTTGGTTTCATTATGAGTGTTAGAATTGTTTGCTAGTATGTTTGCTTATATGAATGCTATGTTTGACTATATAGATTTTCAACGGAGTGACGAATAGTTCTACCAAGTCATTATTCTGAGAGCTTTGTTATCTTCATCAAGTAATACCAGGCAAGTTCACTTTGACCATGCTTTCATACCTATGTTTTTACTGCATTTAGTGGCATCTTTGCAACAACCCTCCAGTAGTGATATTGGATTCTTGTAGTTGAGTAGTATGCATGAGGTAGGAACCCATCACCCTGTTACCAAGCCCGGGACGTTATTTATCTTAATGCTACGCTATAGTAGACGGGGTTTGGTATGAGTGCACGAGAGTGGTGTGAAGAAGGAGGACTCTACGCAATGACGACAACTCCATGATGGCATCTGCAAGGACTGCATCTTCAAGGCCTTAAGACTTCAAGACTCGAGACAAGAATTCAATACACACTACTGGGTGAAGGACGGTTGACGGGCACCCTGGAGAAACCAGTGGATGGCCGGGATGCATGGAGAAGCGCCATGACATCTTGCGGAAAGCTTCACCCAGACTCAAAGAGACGGAAGAATACTTCATGCCCGGAAGCTTACCTGTGCAACCGCAAGTCACTATGGGCTCTGGCTTGGTTGACCTTAGTTGTGACTCTGGCTGGGACGGTGCTAGCAGATGTAGAACTACGGTAGGATTGGATGAGCACCGGACAGTGGTCAGAGGAACTCTTTGGAAGACCATGTTTCGGTCATCTTGTTCTCAAACACCCTGAAGTGTGAGAACGTAAAAAGAGGGATCGAATCTTGCGGGTAAAGTGTACAAACCTCTGCAGAGGGTTTAAAACCTAATCGATTAGCCATGTCCCCGGTTACGGACAATTTGAGCCTCTGGACTTGGATCTATCTCGGAACTCTCAACACCAGACTGATAACATAATTGTGGGCAACTTATGATGATTTGGGCCATGAGACATCGGTTGGCGGAACCATGTCATGATAGGAAACTCCGTAGTATAGACTCCAGAATTTCTTTGATGTAGGGAAAATAAAATCAGCTTTTACGCAAACAAAACTCAGATACAGAGCCACAAAGCCATATTGCATATAGTATAGTTTATCATCTGTTTTCTTACAGTGATCTTGCCGGTACATTCAATGTACTGACCTACACGGCTGCAACGTATCATGTTGCAGGGTTTTCTTCGACGAGTAAG
This sequence comes from Aegilops tauschii subsp. strangulata, assembly GCF_002575655.3. Lineage (NCBI taxonomy): Eukaryota > Viridiplantae > Streptophyta > Magnoliopsida > Poales > Poaceae > Aegilops > Aegilops tauschii. The sequence goes on from NC_053036.3 coordinate 334,279,398, forward strand.
AGTTACGATACAGGGTTACGGTCTACACTCAACTTGCCGATGGCGTTGATGGGACTCCACCCCCGTTTAATTGTTTCCACTGAGTATTATGAGGTATATATCAGTTTTACGTTATTTATACATGTGATTGCACTTTGATATATACATTAATGTACTGTGTGTGCCAGCATACTGATCCAGGGATGGCACAGATACACAGAGACTTGACCGTCTGAGGTCGGGTCGCTACAATTTTATTATCCAAAATCTGCTTGCTCTTCTTTAGCATGTTCCTCTTCCGTTCTTTATTAATAAGTACTCTCTCCATTCCTAAATACAAGTCTTTGTATAGATTCCACCATGGACTACATATGGACCAAAATGAGTGAATCTACACTCTAAAATGTATCTGTATACATTTGTATGTGATCCATAGTGGAAATCTCTACAAAGACTTATATTTTGGAACGGAGGGAGTATGATAGTAGTACAGTATGTTCCTTGTAGTGAAGATGAGCAGGAACATTTGAAGTGGAGAGGTCTATACGGTCGGTTGTGATGGACACTTCGAACTCTTCGGGCCTCTTTGATTCGTAGGATTTTGTAAACATAGGAATAGGAATTGTAGTGGCCTGCCCACTTGAATCCTATAAGATTAGCAAGGAAATGCGGGGAGTTGTGTCGCCTTTGAGAGTTACACGGATATTAACAGTACCGCACCTTCAGTTGAAGAGAGCTGGTATCCGAAGCCTTTCTAGCTGCACCGGCAATACTAGCACATATATTCCAGCAAGTTCCACTTTGCTGATTTTACTTGTGATGCTTACGGTTTTCCCGTTATATCTACACTATGATCTGCGTAGCTGCTTTGTGTCGCACTAGCAGCAATCCACTCTTGAAGCTAAACAACACACCAATCATAAGTCCAAAGCTTACTTCTTCAAATACGAATTGTGATATGATACTAATATTAGTTAACAGACACACATTTAATTGGTCAGGTAATGCTCCCATTTGATTTTCCAAATGCATGCGGCCACATATAGAGAGACAGCATGGAATTGCATTTCTTTGGGCGCTGTGATTCATCATGAGTGGGCAACCAACACTGTATGCAATGAAGCGGAACCTCAAGAATATGCTTCCTCTTCTGTTCTTTAACATGTTACTCTTTTGTTATTCTGTATTTAGTACGTACATTATGTTCCTTGCCAGGAAGGGGAGCAAGGACATCTGCAGTCAACAGCTGATAGAGCGGGCCTGTACGTGATCGATAGGCTTTCAATTAGTAGCGGCAATACAACACCGTAATTTCCAGCCAGTTCCACTTTCCCGATTTATATATCCTGGTTATGGTGTACCTCTTTTACGTAAACTACGATCTGCCTAGTTGGTGTGTGCTTTTGTTATCATGGTTTGGCAATAAACTCTCTGTATAGTATATTATGAACCTATCATCTGCCAACTATCCTTACTTCTGGAGCCTATTTTTTGTGTACTTGTGCCAGATTATATTAATGCACGCACCATATTATAGCACACATGGGCTCTCTCATCAGAATCCAGTGATAGCACACAAGGGTTTACAGGGGCGCCCCTATATTAGAATATCCTCTGCATTACAAAGATAATCTCACTACTATTTATTGAAGGAAATATGCCCTAGAGGCAATAATAAAGTATTATATATTTCCTTATATCATGATAAATGTTTATTATTCATGCTAGAATTGTATTAACCAGAAACATAATACATGTGTGAATACATAGACAAACAGAGTGTCACTAGTATGCCTCTACTTGACTAGCTCGTTAATCAAAGATGGTTATGTTTCCTAGCCATAGACATAAGTTGTCATTTGATTAACGAGATCACCTCATTAGGAGAATGACGTGATTGACTTGACCCATTCCGTTAGCTTAGCACTCGATCGTTTAGTATGTTGCTATTGCTTTCTTCATGACTTATACATGTTCCTATGACTATGAGATTATGCAACTCCCGTTTACCGGAGGAACACTTTGTGTGCTACCAAACGTCACAACGTAAATGGGTGATTATAAAGGTGCTCTACAGGTGTCTCCAAAGGTACTTGTTGGGTTGGCGTATTTCGAGATTAGGATTTGTCACTCCAATTGTCGGAGAGGTATCTCTGGGCCCACTCGGTAATGCACATCACTATAAGCCTTGCAAGCATTGTGACTAATGAGTTAGTTGCGGGATGATGTGTTACGGAACGAGTAAAGAGACTTGCCGGTAACGAGATTGAACTAGGTATCGAGATACCGACGATCAAATCTCGGGCAAGTAACATACCGGTGACAAAGGGAACAACGTATGTTGTTATGCGGTCTGACCGATAAAGATCTTCGTAGAATATGTGGGAGCCAATATGGGCATCCAGGTCCCGCTATTGGTTATTGACCGGAGACGTGTCTCGGTCATGTCCACATAGTTCTCGAACCCGTAGGGTCCACACGCTTAACGTTACGATGGCAGTTTTATTGAGTTTTGATGTACCGAAGGAGTTCGGAGTCCCGGATGAGATCGGGGATATGACGAGGAGTCTCTAAATGGTCGAGACGTAAAAATCGATATATTGGACGACTATATTCGGACTTCGGAAAGGTTCCGAGTGATTCGGGTATTTTTCGGAGTACCGGAGAGTTACGGGAATTCGTATTGGGCCTTAATGGGCCATACGGGAAAGGAGAGAAAGGCCTCAAAAGGTGGCCGCACCCCTCCCCATGGTCTGGTCCGAATTGGACTAGGGAAGGGGGGCGCACCCTTCCTTCTTTCTCCTTCCCCCTTCCCTTCTCCTACTCCCACAAGGAAAGGAGGAGTCCTACTCCCGGTGGGAGTAGGACTCCCCCCTATGGCGCGCCTCTCCCCTTGGCCGGCTGCCTCCCCCTTGCTCCTTTATATACGGGGGCAAGGGGGCACCCCAGAGACACAACAATTGATCCTTGAGATCTCTTAGCCGTGTGCGGTGCCCCCCTCCACCATATTACACCTCGATAATACCGTTGCGGAGCTTAGGCGAAGCCCTGCGTCGGTGGAACATCATCATCGTCACCACGCCGTCATGCTGACGAAACTCTCCCTCAACACTCGGCTGGATCGGAGTTCGAGGGACGTCATCGAGCTGAACGTGTGTAGAACTCAGAGGTGCCGTACGTTCGGTACTTGATCGGTCGGATCGTGAAGACGTACGACTACATCAACCGCGTTGTGATAACGCTTCCGCTGTCGGTCTACGAGGGTACGTGGACAACACTCTCCCCTCTCGTTGCTATGCATCACCATGATCTTGCGTGTGCGTAGGAAATTTTTTGAAATTACTACGTTCCCCAATATTTATGTTTTCATGCTTCTCAGATATTATACGTAATCACAGTGAATATCAGAATCCGCGCATCAGAAGAATATTGTGGAACACTGCAACGACTTACAAAATTGGCACCAAGGCATTGAGTGCCATTCTGGATGCAATGAAACTCATACGCTCCCCACCTGTAGATTCTTGTTCAGAATATGATCCTAATGACTATTCTGACCTCGAGGAGTCAAAGGCAGATGGCCTTTCCTGTTCACCCATCAAGGTGCATGTTCTAATTTGGCAAGGTTTTATTGATTGCGCGTATCTTGCATAAGTTGTCTTGCATTTCTTCTACTTTGTACCACCGCCATTTGCTTAGTTTACTCATCATATATGTCAAGATGCCATGCCCATCCATTATCAATACATATTCCATCTGTCATCATACCATGTTTTTCCACTCAAATGTTGTTCTTGTGCATCAAACATCAGAAAAGGAAGAGGGTGATTGCCAAACCTGAAGGAGCACCAGCAAAGTCCTTGAAAAACGTGGTGGTGCCGGAGAAATCAGACAACACCCCACTTATATTGGCTCTACAACCAGTGACACAAAACGTAGGACCGACTCCAGCAGACTGTACCCATACTTCACTGGCCACACCACTAACCCCACCACACATGAACTGCACTCCAGCAAAAGGTATGCCGATTTCAGTTGCCATAGCACCAGCCGTACCACAGAAAAATCCCACTCGAGCAAAAAGTACAGCAAGTCCACCAGCCGAAGACCTATCCCAACTGAAGAGACGGCCAATTCCTGCAGATTGGAACCCCATTCCAGTTATTCCCAGTTTAAAAGACAATGCTTTCAATGTTGTTAGGGACTACGCGCATATATTCCCATCATGGGAAGATTATAGTGAAGACAAACACCATTTTCACATCTTCCTGTCCCACTTATGTGTAAGTGCTATTATTCGTGGTGATTATTTTCCTATTTTCTGCTGATTGAACACATCAATGATTTACATTACATTGTTGTAAGTAGGTGAGGGTCAATCTGGATAGTCATGACGAGCAAAGCTTGCTTGCGCTTTTCAAGGAAGCATTGCAGTAGTATCGATGTTACCTGAGGAAATCACACTTTGATGGCAAGTCTATAAACGAATTTCCGGTGAAGTCTCCTGTGCTAAATTTAGAAGACATTGAATGGAAAAACCTTGTTATGCACTGGTCTCATTCCCAGGATGAGGTACTGTCTATGATATCACATGACAATTTGAACTTCTACTTCTCCGCATGTGCCTTACGGATCTTTTTTGCAGGAAATCTGCTCAAAGAAGAATTCCGGTTTGAAAAAGACGACATGATATCAAAAATATGCTGCCCGCTGCTTTGCTCTTGTTAGTACATGTTGTCTTGTATCACTGTACTTGCATACATACCTGGTTCATTATGTGACATCTTGCTTATCAATTGTTCGCTCCAAATTATCTGATCTGTATGAATGGTTACATTAGTGTAGAATATATCCAATGCCAATGAAAGTTTTTAGCTCTGCATTGTTCTAGTAAGTACCTGCTGTCCTTTATCAGTGTACTTATATTGACAGCTAGTTGTACATGTACCATCACTCTGCAGCTTATTTTCCTTTGCCCTCCATTTTCTACACATCTGATCTATATTTACTCTTACCATAAGGTTGGATAACACCGATGGTACTGAAGAAGTTTAGCTCTGCATTGCTCTTCGCTATACCTTTTGCCTGTATCGCTGTACTTACATTTATAGCTACTAGGTTATGTAGCATCACTCTTCATCTTATCTTAAATATTCTCCATTTTTTCTTATATTATCACATCTATATTTACTCTTAACAAAATGTAGAATAAAGGCAATGCTTATGAAGAAGATTCTGTGGAACTTCTTGAATTGCCCCTCCCCCATTAGCATGGACAAGGGCTTTATAGAGCCTGTCTTCACCAATAATGTAAGTTTGTCCTTCTCAAGCCTTCAAACTTTGTTGTGTATATTTGGTTAGGCATGACTGCAACAGCTATTTATTTTTGGTGTTTGCATCAAATTGCATGTTTAAAGTTTATTATGTAGTTCATAAACAAAAGTCTGTCCTTCTCAATTTAAGTTGTCAGTTGTACAACCAAGTTCCTTCTTCATACCATGCAAATTAAACTATACAGAGCGAGTGATCTTGTTTTGCACTGCATGTATGCTTCTGTTCTTGATCCGTAATCCAGTGGTGTCGTGAACCTACCCACTACAGCACAATGTCATATTCTGCAATGTCTTAACTATGAGCAATGTCATATCATTCTACTATTATTTAAACCGTCTCTTTATTTGCCAATCTGAAATGGGATAAATTGACAGCACACTAACCATTGATACTTATGACTTCTTGATCTGTAATCCAGTGGTGTCGTGAAGCTGCCAACTCCTTCACAATGTCATTTCCCGCCATGTCTTGACCTGAACAATACCATATTCTGTTAATGCTATTTTAAACTGTGTCACTTTATTCGTCAGTAAGAAATGTGATGAATTGTTAGCACTCATACTTATATGTGCAAAACCTGTCATCTGTCTGCTTGTTTATCTTTCAGAGTGAGGAGGATATAAGTGTCAAACAAGCGCAGTCTCATCAGCTTGTTCAACTGCTTGCGCTGCAGCTCCCGAGCAGGGCTAACCTTTCTTGAACTCTATTGAAGTGCTGACGGTTTTTTATATTATTTTGTCGGCGTGTTTATTTGCACTGGTGGCGATCTTTGATGCCCAGTGTATGTAATCTGCTGTCTGCTTGTGCTTTATTATCATAGTGGCGAACTTTGATGCCGAGTGGATGTAATATGCCGTAATTTCTTTATTGTATAGTCTAGGTTTTTTTCTTATTCACGATGCTGCAGTTATTTTACTGTATATATATCCTGTCTTTGCAGTAAACCGGCCGAACCGTAAAATTACGGTACATAATCGAGCCGCCATGCAAATCACTATGTATGATCCGCATCATGGGCCCAGTCATCTTGGTCCGTTAACAGGCCTAAATGTAAACTGGCCCACAAGTTGATTCGGGCCTTTAATAGGCCGAGTAAACCGCCGGCCCTATTTTCGCAAGAAAACTCAATGAGCTTTTAGGAGGCTGAAAAGTAGGTTGGGCCTGAAATGTGCTGAACAGCTCACGGGCTGGCAGCAAGCCGAAATAGACCCCGGCCCATGATTGTGCCAATCACATCACGGGCCGTTAACAGGCCAAAATTGTCTCGGTCCTTGTTTGGCCCAATCAGATTATCGGCTGTGAGCTGGCCGGATGCAAACCGGCCCGTAGTTAGGCCCAATTATATGACGGGCTTTTAACAGGCCAAAATAAATATAGGGCCAAAATGTCAAACGGGCCTTTAATAGGCCGAAACTAATATCAGGCTAAATGGGCCTTTAGCAAGTGGGCCCAAAAGTATAGCGTCCAGTTGACAGGCCGAATCTGATATGGGCCATAATTTGGCCCAAAGCCTCTTAAAGGCCCAGATCTTATCTGGGCCGTAATTTGGCCCAGAACGTGGTTGGCTTTTAATGGGCCAGATCTCATATGGGCCTTTATTAGGCCCAGAACGTGGCAGGTTGTTAATGGACCGGATCAAATATGGGCCGACATTTGGCCCAAAACATTGCAGCCTATGAATGGGCCGGCCCACTAGTGTCCTCAAAATCTTGTGGGCCTTTAGCTGGGCCGGCACATTATGTTCGGCAAAATCTTGTGGGCCTTTAGCTGGGCCGGCCCATTATGGTCCGCAAAATCTTGTGGGCCTTTAGCTGGGCCGGCCAATTATGGTCTGCAAAATCTTGTGGGCCTTTAGTTGGGCTGGCCCATTATGGTCCGCAAAATCTTGTGGGCCTTTAGTTGGGCCGGCCCATTTAACCTATATGGGCCTCTGTTCGGCCCTGACATGTGTTGACGTATCATAGGCATGTCTCCTCCAATGGATAGGCGACATCTGGCCCACCGAGGAGCAGACACGTGTTTCCTCCAGCCAATGAGAATTTTACACGTGGAAAATCACCATTGGTACGGGCTGTTAGCGGGTTATCGGATCCAAAACCGGACCCGATAGCTTAACATCAAGCCGTTACGATGGATGCCACGTGTCGGTCACCCTTGACGAAAGCACTTCTATGACGCGCGATTTATCATCATGGAAGTGGACACTTCCGTGATGATAATTTTGGTAATGTCATGGAACACTTCTACGATAACACAGGTATGACTATCTTGATTCTGTCATAAAATCGTCATGGATGTACATGCATGACAGAAAACGTGACCTACTATGACAAACGCGTATCATCACGGAAGTGTATTTTTTTTGTAGTGCTCGTTTGAATTGGAGGTTCTAACAATACAAGGATAGGAAATACACAGTAATAGGATAGGAATGCACATCCAAAACAGAGAATTTAAAAACACAGGATTTCTGCCAATCTGGGTGTTTGGTTCACAAGAATTGGAAGATCATAGGATGCAAAGAAACATGGTGAGATTAAGTCAAACCACAAGAAAATGTACAGTTATAATGCTATTATGCTACTATCTCTTAGCCTTGTGCTTCATGAATAGGAATTTGAAAATGAGGACAAGTGGATATTAAAATTCCTATAGTTTTTCTTTCAAGGAGACACTAAAGGAACAAATCCTACAGTTTTCCTTTGCTCCATTCCTTTGAACCAAATGCATGAATGGTAGTACCATAGGAAACTTTCCAATTCCTATGTTTTTCCTTCAGTTTTCCTTTCAAGCACTAGCGATTCTAGTAGGCAGGCATGAGCAGGGAAAAGCCTACACTCAAAAAATGTTTTTGTGCTACTTCTACTACTTTGGACCCAGGCCACTACCCTACTAGCTCAACTCCCAGGCCCATTTACAAATGCACAGCTCAAACGCGCAGAGATAAATAATGATGGCATTCAAGAGAGTCCATCACAGGTAGCTAAGTTGCCTGGTACCTCACTGCTTGTCATATAGTAGGAGAAACTAATTGTATTTCACGTTACTGCGTGTGCTCAGTGGACTATATATATATATATATATATATAACATGTAGAGTAAAAAAACGATACAACAAGTGTACAACCTCTTTGGCGAAGCCATGTCGATCTCAGTGTGATTCGGTTGGTCGGTGAGGATGCTCCGGCTGATTTGGCTGTCAGAGGAGGGGAAGAAGATCTTAGGCATCTGGAGATGGAGCCCGGGGTACTGCTCCACCGTGATGGAGGGTTTCATCGTTGGAGCAGCTCCGGTGAGTTGTACGATGGCGAGGCTGAAGCAGGACAAGAGAGACAACGTTAACCTTAGTGGAATTCTAATAGCATCTCCAATAGATGACGTAAAATACATAACCACAAAGTGCTAGATGTAAAATACATCAGCCGGTCATCTCTGAATTTAACTGTCGAAACTGAATTTAACTGTCGAAACTGAATTTTGTTGTCGAAACTGAATTTTACTATAGAAACTGAACGCACTAGTAGCAGAAAAGCAGTAGCAGCAGCAGCAGCGCCCGGAGCAGCAGCACGTGCGAGAGCCTGGGCAGCTGGTCGTGTCTCAGCATCTTGGGTAGCAGCTGCAGGGGCTCGAGGGAGAGCAGGATCTACTGCTCGTGCAGCAGCAGCGCGCGCAAGAGTAGAGCAGCACCGCAAGCAAGAGCAAGAGCGAGAGCAGCTACGCGAGCAAGAGCAAGAGCAGATCAGGCAAGGGACCGAGAGCAAGAGTAGAGCAGCAGCTCGAGCAAGAGCCAAAGCAGCAGCAGCTCCTACTGATGTGGACATCGCCATCGTGGGAGCGACGCCATGGAGGAAGTGGCCGGCGACTCCGCCGTGGATGGAGCCGCGCCATGTCGGCTCAAGACCAAGCGTCGGCAACACCGTGAGATCGGATCAAGAAGAAAATGGGGCGATTAGTGTAAGACCTCTTTGGTGGCGCCGATTAGGCCTCAACTTCATCTGAGGTAACGGTGATGATGCTGCTCTTCCGGTGGTGCAGGTGAAGACGACGGTGTGGGAATGGAGGTGGCGCGAAAGACGAGGGGAACGTCGGGGCAGCTCCTTGGAGGTGGAGGATGGGGTGGCTGAATCGGCGGGATGACGAGATCGACGACGGATCCTCATCCCGTGCAGTGGATGAGGGACATCGAGTTGATGTGGACGACATCGTTGGGGAAGAGGCTCCGGCTGGGTGGCGGACGAAGGAGGGTGTGGGGCTTCGCGGGTTTTCGCGGCCTTGGAGTACGAATGGGTGGGCGGATGGGATGGGAGGGGGGAACCATGTCTTAGGGACGCGCTTGTCCGAAATATGGGGTAACTTACGAAAGTACCCCCACCGATTTGAGCTAGGCGGTTCTTTCGGTTCAGGGGTATCACGGGCATCTCGCATGTCCGGATTTCGCAGGAGGTGGGAGTTTTCGTGCGTGTTGTAATTTTGGATAGCAAGGCACGGGTTGAGATGGAGGGAGTTTTCGGAGCACAACGAGACAAAGAGATATCTTAAATATTTCAGGGTAACAAGGCGCGGGTTGAAATTTCCGGACAAGCCTAACGTGTACTGTACCAAATCAATTCGCACTTCCGTCGGCGAAAAAACAGAAAGAAATCAATTCGCACCACATAGGAGAGTCTAGTCCCATGTACTGTACCAAATCAATTCCCACTACAAATGCCATTCAAAACTTTGAATTCATGTTATGTTCAATTAAAATATTTCACTACGTGTATAATGCATGCAACCTGCTACTCAAATGAACGTTTTAGTGCATTCCAAACGTATATACTACCACTTCAATATGAAGTAAATTTGAATTCGTTTATCTATTTGAATAATATCTACAATCACGATTGTTGTGAAGTTAAACCATTTTAATTTGTTTCTCTATTTTAATAAGATCTACAATCATCATTATATTGTCAAGTTAAACCATCGTTTTTGTATCATCATCACAGCACACCACATGATTACTGTCGAGTTAGATATGAACTATGTGTACTATATGAACTCGAACTCGATTTTTTCAATCCACTTTATGTTTATTTCAAATCACAGTACATTTCAAGCTTGTCGGTGTTCTGGGAACGGGGGTCCCCAGACTTGCCTGCCTGCGGCCCACGGCGTGGCTGCGCTGCAGGCCCGTACGGCCCATCTTCATCAGCGAGGCATTCAAGACCCTCGCGAGGGGCCAAGCCTCGCGAGGCGGACGATGCAAGACCTCCTCAAGAGCGGCCTCACCAGGCTGCCTCGCGAGGAGCGGAGATATCAAGGCAGGGCAAACCTCACGAGGCTCTCGTGACATGAGCCATGACGATCAGGATCAGGCGGGCGCTAGGCGGGCGCCAGCGTGCGCAGCGTCCTTGTTTCCTCTTTGGTGCTAAGGGGGCAAGCGCAGGCGTGGAGTACCGAGGCATCAGGCAAAGGTTTCCATATCGGTGCAACGAGACCAAGACCAGCAGGACGGCAGGACGGAGGTCACCATGGAGCCCAACACGGCGTCATCACTAGAGCCTTTTGCAGGCGAAGACCGCTTTCGTCAGGATAAGCTGTACTGGTTGTCCCCTTTCAAATTGGCCACCGCTGTTGGCTCCCTTCCGACTCAATATTTGGGGAGAGGACCAGGGCCTATATAAGTAGAACTAGCCACCGCAGTAGAGGCATCTAGATCTTGAGCCAACCCTTAGCCACCCACCGAGCACAAGAACACCTCAACCTCAGGAGGCTGTTCTTCCCCTTGTACTGTTGTTCATCAGCCCAAGAGGCAATCCACCACCACCACACTGGAGTAGGGTATTACACCACAACGGTGGCCCGAACCAGTATAAATCTTGTGTGTTTGTGTTGCGAGTTCGTCGAGTTCCTCCGCGAAACCTTAGCGAGCTAGGGCGTAGATCGGCAGAGAGGAAATCTTCGCGCGCACCCCAGTGTTCCAACCTTAAGGGTTTTGCCGGAACCCGTGATCGGACATTTGGCGCGCCAGGTAGGGGTGCGCCGGAGCTTCCTTCCCACCGTCTCGCGTCCGGTTGCTCCGTCGTCTCCATGGCCGATGCTCGCCGTGCTCATGCAGAGCGCCGGGCTGCCCTAGCCACTCGCGTCGCTCAGACGGCTCCCGTCGGTGGGCCACCTCGTCGTTCTCTGTCTCCTGCCGCCAACGCCGCCACCGGTCCGGCGAGGAATGAGCAGCAAGCATCCTCGCTGCACCCCTCGGTGCGGAGGGACGGCCGCACCGCCACTCCATCGCTGACCCAGGCCAGTTCCTCGTCCCATGCTCGTCGCGCTCCCATGGACGCACTGGCCACGCTCCTCATGGCGCACGCGGTCTTGCGCTACCGCCCGGTCGACGACCTCTATGAGGACTGGCTCGACCGCATCGCCGAGCTCGTCCGTGCCACAGGGGGCTCCCCTGCGCCGTCCCTCTCTCCGCCTCACCCTCCGCCAGGTACGGGCGACGTAGCTCATGGAGCGCCTCCACCACCTCTGCCCCAAGACGGTGCCCTGGCGCCAAGGCGCGCGGCCCCACGACGCGATCCGCCGTGTCCCGCGCCTGCGTGCGAAGAAAGAAGCTGTCAAGAAGTCCCTCCGCCGCAAGAGAACGCTCCGCCACTCCTCGCACCGCCACGCCAGGATTTTCTGCCGCGGCGGGGCCCCGTGCCACTTGTTGTGGCGGCACGTGGGCGTCAAGACCAAGCTCCACCCCCAAGACGGGCTCCGGCGACCACGGCCGGCTGCCGCACCTTCACCCCCGAGGTGCGTAGCGTCGCCTGGCCGGGCAAGTTCAAGCCAGATCTGCCTCCTCGCTACGACGGCACCCCCGACCCCGCGGAGTTCCTGCAGCTCTACGAGCTGAGCATCGAGGCGGCCAACGGCGACGAAAAGATCATGGCAAACTGGTTCCCCATGGCACTCAAAGACGGCGCCCGTTCGTGGCTCCTGAACCTGCCTCCGGGCTCGATCTCCTCCTGGGACGAGATGCGCGACTGCTTCATCGCCAACTTCTAGGGCACGCGCGACCGCCCGCCGGCCGCGGGTGACCTGCGCCGTGTCAAGCAACAACCAGGAGAGACCATCCAGAAGTTCATCCAGCGCTTCAACAACATTCGCCTCAAGATCCCCAAGGTGATAGATGAGGCCATCATCTTTGCGTTCTCTGATGGCGTCCGCGACGTCAAGATGAAGGAAGAGCTCGCTATCCACGAGGAGTTATGCACGACTCAGGAGCTATTCAACCTGGCGAACAAGTGCGCAAGAGCTGAGGAAGGGCGCCTCTCCCTCCTCGAGCTTCCGGCTGCGGACCCAGAGGAGAAGAAAGCCAAGGCCAAGGACGCGAAGCGCAAGGGAGCAGCCGTGCTCGCAGCGGAGCCGGACACCAAGCGAGGCAGAGACCAGCCCGAGTCATCCAAGAGCAGCCGACCGTTCTGCGCCTTTCACAACCTGAACACCCACAACACCAGCGACTGTCAAGAGCTCAAAGCCATTCGCGAAGGACGCTTCGGTCGACGCCCCGAGCGTAGCGACCAGGGCTACAGCCGAGGAGGAGGACGTGGAGGCGGACGCTGGGACGACCGTGGCCCGCGCCAGGAGTGGCGCGACTGGCCTCGTAAGGACCGCTGGCAGGATCATCCTCGCGAGGGCGCCTGGAGGGACCAGCCACGCGAGGATCGTCCTCAGGGCAATGCCAGTCTTCCCCCGCTACTCCCACCACCAATAAGGAATGACGACCGCCATCAGGACGAGGGGGCTGGGGGCTTCCAGGAGCCGCGCGCTATCGCATGCATCTTGGGCGGAGCCCAGGCCCCAGCCTTGCAGCGTATCTTCAAACAGTTTGCTCGTGAAGTGAATGCAGTCCTCCCCAAGCTTGAAGCCACGCGCCCGCTCAGGTGGTCCCAGTGCGCCATCACCTTCAACTCGGCAGATCAGCTCAAGTGCGCAGCGACCGCTGGCGCCCTCCCGATGCTTTGTTCTCTAGTCATCAGCAACGTGCAAGTTACCAAGACCCTCATCGACGGCGGCGCAGGGATCAACGTCCTGTCTGTCGACACGTTTGACAACCTCCAAGTGCCATATGACCAGCTTCAACCTACCAAGCCTTTCTCAGGAGTGACTGACGGCTCCACCACACCGGTAGGGCAGGTCCGCCTCCCAGTCACCTTCGGAGAACGCAAGAACTACCGCACCGAGCTCATTGACTTTGACGTCGCGCACATCCGTCTGCCGTACAACGCCATCCTTGGGTATCCAGCCCTGGCCAAGTTCATGGCGGTGACACACCACGGCTACAACGTCCTCAAGATGCCGGGAAGTGGCGGAATCATCACGGTCCCATGCGAAGAAAGAGACGTGGTGTGCTCCCTCGAGCGTGCCTTCCAAGCTACAGCAATCGACGACCCTGACAGCAAGGGCGAGGGCCCTCCTGAGGCCCTCCCCAAGAAGAAGAAGCAGCTGCGCCATGCAGGATCTCAGGAGGATGGCGTCGTAACTGGAACCTCATCAGGATCAGCGCCCGCTCCAGGGGCGCCTCCTTCTGTCGCATAGGAAGGCGCGCCCAGCGCCCTCCTCAGGCAGGGCTCAGGGGCTCTCTTCTGGAGGGCCTCGGACCTTGCCAACATCACGAGGGAGGCGCTCGGGCACCACTTGGAGGCGTGCTTCGTGGCACGTTTCCCTCAGGAGAACACATGGCAAGGAGCGCCCACCGCTCAGGAGTTCATCACCAAGACCACACAGGGACTGCAAGGCGCAAGGGCCATGCGCGGTGACCGCCGCTCATGAAGCACAGCTCCCCATCGAGGCGACGATGCCGGGCTGCGCGTCTGCATCGATGTTCCAGGGCTCAACAGGGCCCCATCTCAGGAGCCTTTCTGGCCTTCGCGCGTGGGCCGTTGCGAGGGTCCACCACACAGCTACGTTCGCATGCCTTTCGGCCTATCGAGCGTATCATCAGCCTATCAGCGCAACCTGCGGCGTGTCCTAGCAGCTCAGGAGGCCAGGCACCACGCCGTCCTGGCGGAGATGGAGATGGTCCTCAGGGAACCACCTGAGCCCCCAGAGCCTCCCGAGGCTTAGGGCCCCGGTGGCTCGTGAGGAGCAATCCCTTCGCCACGTACCTTCAGCTGCCCCAACTCTCCTTCGTCAACAGAACCAGGTGACATTTTCCAAGTTCATTTAGCTGGGAGCGCCCCTCGGGCTGCATCATTCCCAGGCCGCGTGGGTCCATCCCTGTGGCATGTACCCCTTTTTTGTGTCTTTAGTTTACCCTGTTGGGGGCGCCGCTCGGGCCGCATCATCCCCAAGCCGGTCGGGCCTGACCCAGTGGCATGTATCTTTCTGCATTTACCGAAGCTGATCTGCCTTTCATGCGTAATCTACCTGTGGTTATCACCTGCTCGATTGCCGCCTGCCGCGGGTCCACCCCTCTCTCTTGCAATTCGCTTGCGCGTTAAAAGGGGGGCTCCTGAGCATCGCGACTCTGGAGCTCTTACTGGCTCTCCAGCTCTCATCCCCTGGCCTTGACCACGGCATCGCGACCTGGCATACCAGCGGCGGCTGAGCTCGCTTGAGGGCCGAGACCTGAGGACGTAGAGCATTTGCACCTAACCGTTTCGCAGGAACATACAGCTATCAAGACCCAAGACCAGGCACAACCCGGCTTGAGGTAGGGCCTCGTGAGTCCCGCGCTGGCTCGTGAGTGCCCAGATACACCTCGCTGCCCTGCCGTGCAAGCCACGTGTCAGGGCGGGGCTGCACACGCCCCGGGGGCTCTCCTCAGAGGGAGCCCCCTCCCATGCACAAGTGGAAGCACCATGCTCCGCGCTGGCCATCGACACTGCCGAGGAGCGGCTATCCCCGTGCACAAGCGGAAGCACTATGCTCCGCGCTGGCGATAAACAACTGAGGGCGGCTTCACGGCCGTACCAACCTCAGGGAGCCCAGAGCCGTGCGAGGGGGCTGGGCACGGGGGTTGCGCTCGGGTCATGCCCAAGCGTATGCCACCCAACCAGGTCTCCCGGACCTGGGGGCTACGCTCGGGTCACACCCAAGCGCACGCTACCCAACCAGGTCTCCCGGACTTGGTCGTCGCACGCCCCTCCCGAGGCCTCGGCAAGGGCAGGTATGGAAATTGTTTGCGCGTCAAGGGGGACTCCTGAGCATCGCGACTCAGGAGCCTAACTGGTCACGTAGCCCCTCACTCCTTGGTCCATCCTGGTCTCCGGTCGGCCCAATGGTGGTTGAGGTATGCGCGGGGCCGGGCTCTGCCGACGCAGAACACAAAGCGGATAAGAAGAAAATAGCAAAATCTTGAAGCAAATATTACAAGACATATTGTTCTCACAATATCAAACACAAGTTTAATGCCTCCACGAGGCCTGATTCATGACTGCGGGAATTAAACAGGAAAGGAGCCGCAGGTCACCCCTGAACACCATCGATGCCCGTGGGCGGCACTCCTCCCTTGGTGGTGCCGCCTTCACCTTGGTCACCGGCCGGGGCTACAGCAGCGGCCTCAGCTCCGACCAAGGGCGTGGAGGCAAAGCCGCGGAACTTCTTCAGCAGGGCCTCCACCTAACCTTGCACGGCTGCAGCGGCGGTTGTGCAGTGGTCATCAGCCACAGGCTCGAGCAGCTCGTCAAGACGAGCGTTGGGGTCACGAAGGTGTAGGTGACTGAAGACGGGAGTCAACGTAGCTGAAGAAAGAACACGAGCCTCCGCCTCTGCCATGGGACCGACGCCCTCCACAACTTCCTCGAGCGCCTCCACCAGGAAGGGAAGCAGCTGGGCAGGGCCGTCCTGATCGGTGGCTAGCGGCCTCTCCAAGCCGTTCTCGTAGAGTGTCTTCAGTGCCGTGCGAGACCTCTCCTCGAGATCAGCGAAGGTCGCGCGGTCCTTAGCCAGGACCTTCGCCTTGGCGTCAAGATCGGCCTCCTTTGCCTTCACCTCCTGCTCCAGCTTCTCCAGCCGGCTACGCTCAGCAGCCTGCGTCTTCTCCAGCTCCCCCAACTCGGCATCACGATTCTTGATGGCGTCCTCCCGGGCCCTCATCTCCTCTTCCTTCACCTGGCGGTCGCGCGCTTCTTCCTCGTGTTGGTCGCGCAGACGCTTCAGCTCGTCCTCCAGCTTTCGGCAGCGGCCGCGGGCGGCCTCGGCGTCCTTCAGTGCCGCGTCGCGATCAGTCGCGGCTTTGGTGGCACTCTGCTTCTCCTTCTCGAAGGACGCCATGGTCTGGCTCAGCGTCGCTCGGACCGCGGAGTCAGAATGAAGCCAGTCGGAGGCTAGTTCCAGGTGCCCGGCTACCAGGCGCGGGTCCGTGCCGAGAAGATCTTCCTGCAGCTGTGCCATCTCTGAAAGAACGCGCTCCAGGGTGGTGGAGGAAGCAGAAGAGCCTGGGAGTAGTGGCGCGGCAGAAGGAGGAATCGACGTCGTCACTAGAGCCTGGGAGATCAAGGCCTCCTGAGCCCTTGGGACCTCATCAGCCGGGCCGGGCGCTGGCACTTCCGGAGCCAGCGGGGCCACGGGGGCTGACTCCTCCTGACGTTGCTCCCCTTGGCCTCGCGAGGGCGATCGGGCTGGAGAGGTGCGAGTGCTGCCACCTCCTTTCTCCGACGAGGAGGGCGCGGCCGCCGTGTCCTCCTTCCGTTTTTTCGCTGAAGGCACCGGCCTGGTCGACTAAGGGTGAACGTCAGGAAACAGCAAGTATAACATAAGCAAGACGAAGCTCGAAGCACTTACTGATCCACCACGGCGTATTCCACCCTCCGCTTGGGAAGCTTGAAGCCTGAAAGCCTCGAAGCCGGAGGTGTGGGCGCACGGATCTCGGGAGCAGAAGACGGCACAACAGAAGGGACGGAGGCAGCTCCGGCCGGCGTCAAGGCGGAGGCAGCATCCCGAGGAATCAGTGACGACCTGCTCCTTGTTGGGACGAGGGCAGTTCTCCCCCTCCTGGCGGGCATCGACCTCGGCGTCGTCAGGAAGGGCGCGGAGGATTTCAGCTTTGCTCAAGGGAGAGTTTCCCCCCATCTCCTCGGGGGTCGCCTCCTCCTCCTCCTCCTCTTCTTTCCCCCCGCGGGACTCGTCAGAAGATAGATCCATTGGCTTTGGCGCCGCGGGGGCTCCGGAGAGCACAGGCGGCACCAGCCCACGCGCGTCAAAGGTCGGCCTGGAGGCCACGAGCGGCTCCCAGTCCTTGCGATGGAACAAGGGAGTGAAGGTGCTTGGCGGGTACTCCTGGTTGTCCCCAACCAGGAGGCGCAGGACAGCAGCCAGTTCGTCGTTAGGCAAGGCCCCCAGCCTCAGGCGGGTATTGTCTTCTTCATCTCCAAGCTTCCACAAGGGGCGCGCGCGCCTGGAGCAGGGCAACGCTGTAACACCCATGATGCGGCTATATCTCCCACGTGTCGAGGCACAACTTAGAGGCATAACCGCATTGTGGTTTTGTCGCAAGAAGGGTCATCTTCACACAATCCCATGTAATGAACAAGAATGGGATAACGAGAGTTGGCTTACAATCGCCACTTCACTCAATACATAAATATAATTCATACATCATCCAAAATCCACACATAGACCGACTACGGTCAAAATACAAATAAAAATAAGATAACCCCAAATGCTAGATCCCCGATCGTCCCAACTGGGCTCCACTACTGATCATCAGGAAAAGGAACATAGTAACGACCATGTTCCTCGTTGAACTCCCACTTGAGCTCGGTTGCATCATCTGCACTGGCATCATCGGCACCTGCAACTGTTTTGGTAGAATCTGTGAGTCACGAGGACTCAGCAATCTCACACCCGCGAGATCAAGACTATTTAAGCTTATAGGAAAGAATGGTGTAATGAGGTGGAGCTGCAGCAGGCACTAAGCATATATGGTGGCTAACATACGCAAATGAGAGCGAGAATAGAAGCAACGCAACGGTCGCGAAGCTAGAAATGATCAAGAAGTGATCCTGAAACTACTTACGTTCATGAATAACCCAACCGTGTTCACTTCCCGGACTCCTCCGAGAAGAGACCATCATGGCTACACACACGGTTGATGTATTTTAATTAAATCAAGTGTCAAGTTCTCTACATCCGGACATTAACAAATTCCCATCTGCCTCATAACCGCGGGCACGGCTTTCGAAAGATAATACCCTGCAGGGGTGTCCCAACTTAGCCCATCATAAGCTCTCACGGTCAACGAAGGATAAACCTTCTCCCAGGAAGACCCGATCAGTCTCGGAATCCCGGTTTACAAGACATTTCGACAATGGTAAAACAAGACCAGCAAAGCCACCCGAATGTGCCGACAATCCCGATAGGAGCTGCACATATCTCGTTCTCAGGGCACACCGGATAAGCGAAGCGTACAGGTACCAACGTAACCCAAGTTGCCAAGGGACGGTCCCGCACGGTGCTCTAGTTTGGACCAGCACTCAGAGGAACACTGGCCCGGGGGTTTAAATAAAGATGACCCTCGGGCTCGCGAAAACCCAAGGGAAAAGGCTTAGGTGGCAAATGGCAAAACCAAGGTTGGGCCTTGCTGGAGGAGTTTTATTCAAGGCGAACTGTCAAGGGGGTCCCATAAATCACCCAACCGCGTAAGGAACGCAAACTCAAGGAACATAATACCGGTATGACGGAAACTAGGATGGCAAGAGTGGAACAAGACACCAGGCATAAGGCCGAGCCTTCCACCCTTTACCAAATATATAGATGAATTAATTAAATAAGAGGTATTGTGATATTCCAAAATATCCATGTTCCAACATGGAACCAACTTCAACTTCACCTGCAACTAGCAACGCTATAAGAAGGGCTGAGCAAAAGCGGTAACTTAGCTAAACAACGGTTTGCTAGGAAATGATGGTTAGAGGCTTGAAATGGCAATATGGGAGGCATGATATAGCAAGTGGTAGGTAGCGCAGCATGGCAAGAGAACGAACAACTAGCAAAGCAATAGAAGTGATTTCGAGGGTATGGTCATCTTGCCTGCAAGGTTCTCAGAGTTGTCGAAAGCTTGATCCTCGTAAGCGTACTCAACAGGTTCCTCGTTCACGAACTCGTCTCCCGGCTCTACCCACAGCAAGAACACAAGCAATGGAACCACAATCAATCACGGGAAATGCACAAGCAACATGATGCAATACATGCATGATATGCGAGACATGATATGCAATGCGTATGCGTGCTCCGGAAGAAAAAGGATGAACAAGGCAGTAACTTGGCAAACCAAGTATGCCACTGGAAATATGAGATGATTTCGGTCGAAATCGATATAAAGATCACCGGAAACGGATACACGGTTTGCAAATGGCAAGCAAAACAAGAATGACCAAATCTGCGATTAACAGCATAATAGCACTTAGAATACATCAAGTAACTATGCTACAGCTCTCCAACATAGCAGCAAAGCATATGAAAGTAATCTACAGGAGATGCTTGACAAAAGATGAACACTGAGCTACGGCTAGATCACACCACAGAAGGTTCAAACAAGCATGGCAAAAGTGCAAAAGATATCAGGTTCACAGACTTAGTGAAATTACTGGACATGGCAGAAACAGCATCAGGTAGCAATGTTCAGAGCAAGCAATCGACCTGCTACAGTAACTTAACATAGCAAATCAAGGCATGGCATGAATCTACTAAATGCATTGAACAAAATCCCCTTAATGACCATAAGCCAAAAAGGACCAGAAGATATGATGGCTCCCATGTAAACATAGCAAGTTTCGTTAACAGGTTTCAGACTTGGCAGAAAACAGAGCATGACAGAAACAGTATTATGAAGGCATCTTTGTGAGCTTGATTCACACACCACAAAACAATGCATGACAAAACAAGAATACCTACAGCAAGATGGCATGCTTATGAAGATAACCATGGCAAGATCAAGTTCAAAGCATTTATGAAACAACTTCAACAACCTTGGCAAAAATGAATATCACGTAAACAATCTGCCAGGAACATTTTATAGCAAAAGTAGAGCAAGATTGAGTCATGCTAGGGCACTCCATAATTGCACACAAGGGCATGGATGGATAGAGAACAACTATATCTACAAAACATCCTTACTGAACATGCTCAAAATAAGAATGGATCTCTCTGTAGACACATGGATACATGGCAACAAAATAACAGCAGAAACAGACAGTGAAAATCCTAAGTCCCTGAAAACAGAAACATCACGAAGCCTAGTTTGCATGCTTGTGCTAGTCACCACATAGATCACAAAAATACATGGCTTACACCCATGTAAAGATGGCATGACATACATCAAAACACCTGTAGAGCTCATGCCCATAAGATGCACACATCAAATGCAACAAAAATAACAAATCCTCAAGTTCTGGTAAGTAACAGCAGTCAACAGCATATAGCACTTTTGCACCAGATATTTGGGAATCAAGATGGACTCAAATGAACATGGCAAATGGAACAAAATGAAGATCATCTCGAGACGGACATTTCGATATATCATGCACGCAAAACGGAGCAGTATACAGAGAGTTATCATGTGATGAACAGGAGCATATAATGTAAAAATCTCAGGACTTCGAGAATTTCAGGGGGGGAAAGTCAACCTCCACTGTGGATCTAGATCGGGGCTCGGGCTCGCTGGCCGGAGTAGAGGCGGCGGCCGGCGGAGGAGAGGAGGGAGACGACGACGAAGCTTGCCGGGGCGCGGGACGTGCGGCTGCGGGGCGCGGCGCGGCCGGCGACGGGCGCGGCGCCGGGCGCGGCGCCGGCGCGGAACGGCAGAGGAGCGGGGCGAGGTCGACGGGCGCGGCGGCGCCGGCGTGGCGGCGCGGGCGGCCGGCGCGGGATCTGTCCCGGGGCGGGCTCCCCGTGGGCCTGGCGGGCCTGCGGCGGAGGAAGACGGCGGCGCCCACGTGGCGCGCTCTGGTTGGTCGGGCGCGGCGGCGGGATTTCGTCCGGCTCGGGCCGGACACGTCCGGCTGCGGAGAGGGGAAGGGGACTAGGGTTTCGCCCGAAATTTCGGAGGGGAGGTGTATTTATAGGTAGAGGGAGCTAGAAGACTCCAAATGGAGTGCGGTTTTCGCCCACACGATCTTGATCGAACGACCGAGAGCATGGAGGTGACTTAGGTGGGTTTTGGGCTGTCTGGAGGTTTTTTTGCTGCAACACACAAAAGGACTTTGCGGTTACCGGTTAACCGTTGGAGCATCAAACGACCCCCAAATGGAACGAAACTTGACAGATGGTCTACCGGTGGTATACCAAGGCCACTTGACAAACCTCGGTCCATTCCAAGAACGTTTAACACCCGCTCACAAAAAGAAACAAGAGGGGTGTGCCGGTACATGTGGGAGTGCCGGATTGCAAAACGGACAACGGGGAAAATGCTCGGATGCATGAGACAACACGTATGCAAATGAGATGCACATGATGGCATGATATGCGATGCATGACATGAACAAAATGCAAAACGAAAAACAAAACCCGACCACAAATGGAATATCATAACACATAGCCGAAAATGGCAAGAGTTGGAGTTACAAATATGGAAAGTTACATCCGGGGTGTTACAAACGCGCAACATCAGGAATTCCCTCAGGAGCATGACCCCTGTGACCTTCGCCGCCTTCGCGTTGCCCGGCTTCAGGTCGGTCTGCATATGTGCCAACACCGACGACGCCCGCTCGTCAGCGAACTCTGCGCGGGGCCACCCCTTGTTAAACTGGGGCGCCTCCATCGGTAATGCCAAGCGCGGGTGGATGCACTTGGCGTCCACCAAGACCCATTTGGCCCGGATGTTGTCGGCTCTCTTCCCAGTGTTCGAGATTGAGTTGGCTTTGCCGGATGCGATGAAATTGGCACACCCGGAAACATGGCCATCGCTGACGCGGAGGAAGAAGAGGTGGCACAGAAGCGCCACAGACGGCATCACGCCCAGATATGTCTCGCAATAGTAGGCGAAGATGGACAGGAGGAGGATGGAGTTGGGATGGAGGTGCAACGCCTCCAGCCCACAGTGGTCGAGGACGTCATAAAAGAAATCAGAGAAGGGGGGAACCAACCCGGCGGCGATGCTGCTCGAGAAGAAGGGGAAGAAGGTGCTTCCCTCAGGCTCGGGCACGTCGGAGGCAAGCCGGAGCTCTGTCTTCCCCCATTCATTACTCTCCCCCGCCGTCAGCAGGCGCGTAGAGGCGAGGCTCTTCTCTATGACATTGGGCGCTTCAAGAGCTAGCTCGTACCAAGCCGGCGCCGAGGAGGACTTGACCTTGCGCGGCGCCATGGGTCGCAGATGCGGAGCAAGATTGGAGCAGATCTGGAGGTATCGGTAGCGA
Organism: Aegilops tauschii subsp. strangulata; assembly: GCF_002575655.3. Taxonomy (NCBI): domain Eukaryota; kingdom Viridiplantae; phylum Streptophyta; class Magnoliopsida; order Poales; family Poaceae; genus Aegilops; species Aegilops tauschii. The sequence continues at coordinate 334,302,035 of NC_053036.3, forward strand.
GGAGCGAGAAAGGGGATCTGAGGCAAGGCGGAGAGGAATAGTGAAGGCGAGCGCTATCTGCGCCGGCCTTTTGTCAAGTCGAGCAGTTGCCGAGGCAGCGTGGGGAAGCGGAGACGCCCACGTCCAATCAACAGCCACGCGCCAACCGAGGCCGCCGGCTTTTGGGGCCCGCGGCGCTCCGCGCTTGACCTTTGGCTTCTCCTCGAAGCCAAGCCCAAGCGCCCCTTGCGCCCGGGGGCTACTGTCGGCGTTCTGGGAATGGGGGTCCCCAGACTTGCCTGCCTGCGGCCCACGGCGTGGCAGCGGTGCAGGCCCGTATGGCCCATCTTCATCAGCGAGGCATTCAAGACCCTCGCGAGGGGCCAAGCCTCGCTAGGCGGACGACGCAAGACCTCCTCAGGAGCGGCCTCACCAGGCTGCCTCGCGAGGAGCGGAGATATCAAGGCAGGGCAAACCTCGCGAGGCTCTCGTGACGTGAGCCATGACGATCAGGATCAGGCGGGCGCCAGCGCGCGCAGCGTCCTTGTTTCCTCTTTGGTGCTAAGGGGGAAAGCGCAGGTGCGGAGTACCGAGGCATCAGGCAAAGGTTTCCATATCGGTGCAATGAGACCAAGACCAGCAGGACGGCAGGACGGAGGTCACCATGGAGCCCAAGACGGCGTCATCACCAGAGCCTTTCGTAGGCGAAGACCGCTTTTGTCAGGATAAGCTGTACTAGCTGTCCCCTTTCAAATTGGCCACCGATGTTGGCTCCCTTCCCGCTCAATATTTGGGGAGAGGACCTGGGCCTATATAAGTAGAACTAGCCACCGCAGTAGAGGCATCTAGATCTTGAGCCAATCCTTAGCGACCCACCTAGCATAAGAACACCTCAACCTCAGGAGGTTGTTCTTCCCCTTGTACTGTTGTTCATCAGCCCAAGAGGCAATCCACCACCACCACACTGGAGTAGGGTATTACACCACCACGGTGGCCCGAACCAGTATAAATCTTGTGTCTTTGTGTTGCGAGTTCGTCGAGTTCCTTCGCGAGACCTTAGCGAGCTAGGGCGTAGATCGGTAGAGAGGAAATCTTCGCGCGCACCCCAGTGTTCGAACCTTAAGGGTATTGCTGGAACCCGTGATCCGACAAAGCTCTAGCTAGATCTTCATAATCTAAACCATGTCTCATATGTATAATGTGTTTATCACATAATGTATGGTGCCCCGCCCCTACGCCTACAGGTATTTAGATGTGAGTTGCAAACGCCACACGTTACGACAAATTCAAATAAAATGTGAGATTGTTTGATACATAGTATGGTTTAGATTGTTCGATGTTTAGTTGTGAGATGCAAATGCCACACATTATCACAAATTCAAATAAAATGTGAGATTGTTCGATGAATAGTATGATTCAGATTGTTCGATATTTAGTTGTGAGTTGCAAACACCATGCATTATCACATTATGGTATAACATGTCCAAAACCACACCACGCATATCACCGCTATATTCATGCATGCATATGTTTATAACACTATGATCTCCTATTCAAATATATGAATCCAATTTCATATCAAATTATGATCTTTGTTAGTCTCTTACACCCACACAATCCTCTAACCTTTGTAGCTAGCACTAACTTTCTCTCGTGCATGCACATGCCCTCCTCGCCCTTCCCCTCCCTCAGCATTCTATCCATCACGCTCATTCATTTTTTTCTTTAGGTCGTTCTCCCATGGTATCCACAACTCCTTTCCGACACACACCGATCAATAAACCTCTCCAGCGATGTCTGCCTACAACATACACACGCACCTTCCATTTTCTCCTTTATGTGTCCATGCCTCGTGTCTCTCATACGGCCCCACACACGTGTGAACTCTCCCCCTATCTAGCTAGTAGGCCTCTCGCACCACCTCGTAGCTCCATTCTCTCTGTCTATCCATCCCGCTGGGCCTTATTTGCCTCTAACAAATGGATGTACACCGACCTATCTCCCGCTATACATATAGCTAGCTAGGTCCTTATAACTTCTTTTCCCCACACGTCGATCGATCTACCTCATTAGTTATATCTCTCCCTTCCTCCAACAAACAACAATTGATCTACCGATCTAGTTAGGTCTGCTTACCAAACACATGGTCCCCCTTCATCATCCATGCATGCGTCCCGACACATCTATCACGCACATGCACACACAGAAACACATCCCCACTCTTATTGATAATATTGCAGTTCTACCCTCAATTTGTCTAGTAGGCCTCTCCCACCATCTTTGAGAAGCAACTCCATCTCCCATCCAGCACTCTACCCCTCTCTCTCTCTCACTCACTCTCTCTCTCTCTGTCCCAACCTATTTCCAGTCCTTCACTTATGTATGGATGTCGACCGATCTCCCTCAAGACATAGCCGGGTCTCTCCTTCTAAACACATATACGAGTCGATCTACCTCTCTAGTTAGGTCTCTGCCTCCCCCCACCCCCCCCACACACACACCGATACATCGAGCGCTCTAGTCATGTCTCCCCGCCACACACAAACTTGCCCTGTGCCCTCTGACGTTCCGGTAGGTCAATCGCCCTATATCTTTGACTTGCAGACACACAATTTCGATGGCTCTCTTCATCGACCTCGCACCCACACACTTGATCCTCTCTTCGACTCTATCGATATCTGTGACCCCTCCCTCTCTTCTAGTGGATCGCCCCCTCTATATATGATATAGATAGGCCTCTATTTCACACACATTGCATGTGTCAATTTTTTTTGAGATATCATCGACACATATTCCCACAAATACATTCATGAAATCACACCCCCCAACAAAAAACACTCACGAATGCACACACCATACATCTAGGTTTGTATCTCTCTCACACAGACCCACGTAGGTGGGGGCGTGCACGAAGAGAAGAGGTGCACGCACGGCGCACGTACTCCCGTCTCTTTCCCAACCACACCCGCACGGGTACACGGTGGAGCTCATTTCTGTACGAAAAGGCAGACCACGTGGTAATTTGACACGTGTACTGGTTGTCCACTTGATGGAGGACCGTGTACCACGGGTGAACAAACAAATTTCGACTTGACGCGTTATGTTAAAAAAGGCAAACCATGTGGGGCCTACCTTAGAGGCAAGGTTCTATACACTAGAGACATAGCCGGGTCTCTCCTTCTCAACACATATACGAGTCGATCTACCTCTCTAGTTAGGTCTCTGCCTCCCCTCACCCCCCACACACACCGATACATCGAGCGCTCTAGTCATGTCTCCCCGCCACACACAAACTTGCCGTGTGCCCTCTGACGTTCCGGTAGGTTAGTCACCCTATATCTTTGACTTGCACACACACAATTTCGATGGCTCTCTTCATCGATCTCGCACCCACCCACTTGATCCTCTCTTCGACTCTATCGATATCTGTGACCCCTCCCTCTCTTCTAGTGGATCGCCCCCTCTATATATGATATAGATAGGCCTCTATTTCACACACATTGCATGTGTCAATTTTTTTTTGAGATATCATCGACACATATTCCCACAAATACATTCATGAAATCACACCCCCAACAAAAAACACTCACGAACGCACACACCATATGTCTAGGTTTGTATCTCTCTCACACAGACCCACGTAGGTGGGGGGCGTGCACGAAGAGAAGAGGTGCACGCACGGCGCACGTACTCCCGTCTCTTTCCCAACCACACCCGCACGGGTACACGGTGGAGCTCATTTCTGTACTAAAAGGCAGACCACGTGGTAATTTGACACGTGTACTGGTTGTCCACTAGGTGGAGGACCATGTACCACGGGTGAACAAACAAATTTCGACTTGACGCGTTATGTTAAAAAAAAGGCAAACCATGTGGGGCCTACCTTAGAGGCAAGGTTCTATACACTAGAGACATAGCCGGGTCTCTCCTTCTCAACACATATACGAGTCGATCTACCTCTCTAGTTAGGTCTCTGCCTCCCCTCACCCCCCACACACCGATACATCGAGCGCTCTAGTCATGTCTCCCTGCCACACACAAACTTGCCGTGTGCCATCTGACGTTCCGGTAGTTCAGTCACCCTATATCTTTGACTTGCACACACACAATTTCGATGGCTCTCTTCATCGATCTTGCACCCACCCACTTGATCCTCTCTTCGACTCTATCGATATCTGTGACCCCTCCCTCTCTTCTAGTGGATCGCCCCCTCTATATATGATATAGATAGGCCTCTATTTCACACACATTGCATGTGTCAATTTTTTTTGAGATATCATCGACACATATTCCCACAAATACATTCATGAAATCACACCCCCAACAAAAAACACTCACGAACGCACACACCATATGTCTAGGTTTGTATCTCTCTCACACAGACCCACGTAGGTGTGGGGTGTACATGAAGAGAAGAGGTGCACGCACGGCGCACGTACTCCCGTCTCTTTCCCAACCACACCCGCACGGGTACACGGTGGAGCTCATTTCTGTATGAAAAGGTAGACCACGTGGTAATTTGACACGTGTACTGGTTGTCCACTTGATGGAGGACCGTGTACCACGGGTGAACAAACAAATTTCGACTTGACGCGTTATGTTAAAAAAAGGCAAACCATGTGGGGCCTACCTTAGAGGCAAGGTTCTATACACTAGAGATGCTCTGTACGTATTACTTTCGATGTGTCCCCTCAACTCGTGAGAAGCTTGCTTAGTATGCCGTCTCCGGTGCCCACGAGCGCGGTGGCTCGCAGGACGAGGTGAAGCTTGCTTACTACGCCTTACACCCGCTGTCGGATTTCGGGTTCCGGCAAAACCCTCGAGGTTCGAACACTGGGGTGCGCACGAAGATCTCCCCCTACCTAATCACGCCCTCAGCCTCACTGCGATCTCAAAGCCTAACTCGACGAACCCGCAACACAAGAGACACGAGATTTATACTGGTTCGGGCCACCGTTGTAGTGTAATACCCTACTCCAGGGTGGTGTGGTGGATTCCCTCTTGGGCTGAGGATGAATAGTACAAGGGAAGAACAGCCTCCTGAGGTGAGGTGTTCTTGTGCTTGGTGAACTTGTGTGGGTGAGGATGATCTGAATCTGTTTGAGATGGTCTGAGGCTCAGTTGCCTCCTACTGTGGTGGCTAGCCCTACTTATAGAGGCCCTGGTCCTCTCCCCAAATATTGAGCGGGAAGGGAGCCACCAACGGCCAAATTCTAAGGGAGACAACTAGTACAAACTATCATGAACTAAAGGTGGTCTTCACCTGCCAAAGGCTCTGGTGGTGACGCTGTCTTGGGCTGCATGGTGACCTCCGTCCTGCCATCCTGCTGGTCTTGGTCTTGTTGCCCCGATATGGAAACCTTTGCCTGATGCCTCGGGACTCCTTGCCTGCGCTTGCCCCTTTAGCACCAAAGAGGAAACGAGGACACTGTGCGCGCTGGCACCCACCTGGCTCCAGTCGTCATGGCTTGCATCACTAGAACCTCGCGAGGTGTCCCTTGCCTTGATCTCTCCGCCCCTCGCGAGCCAGCCTAGTGAGGCCGCTCCCGAAGAGGTCTTGTGTCATCTGCCTCGCGAAGCTTGGCCCCTCGCGAAGGTCTTGAATGTTTGCTGGTGAATATGGGCCGTACGAGGCCGCTGGCGGAGCCACGCCGTGGGCCGCCGGCAGGCAAGTCTGGGGATCCCCGTTCCCAGGACGCCGACAGTAGCCCTCGGGCCCAAGCCGCGCTCGGACTTGGCTTCGGGGCAAAGCAAAAGGGCAAGTGCGTAGCGCCGCGGGCCCCAACAGCCTGCGGCCTTGGTTGACACGTGGCGATTGACGGGACGTGGGCAGCCCTGCTTCCCCACGCAGCCTTGAAATCCACCTGGCTAGGCAGCCACGGCGTCCTACATAGTTATTTCCCTATTATTGGCAATGCACTCCCCTACTTCTTCGCTTCCTCGTACCTCTGCTTCCTCTTCCAATCCGACCCGAGCTTCGTCCTCTCTGTCGCCATGGCGCCGAACTGGATGGAGAAAGGGAAGAAGCCCCTTCCCTCGGCCAGCCCACCTCCGGCCGCCGAGCCCGCCGTCGGTCGATCGCGGGTGCTCAACCAGGAGGCCATGGATAAGGTCCGCCCTGCGCTCGCTACCAGCCTCAACGAATGGGGAGGGATGGTGGCCTGACCTGCGTCCCGAGCCACCATCGATAGGACGGCCACCGAGGTCCAGTTCTTCATCGACGCCCTGTGGGCTGGCCTGGATCCTCCCTTCTCCGCCTTCTTCGACGCCGTGCTTTCCCACTATCAGATCCATATGCCGCACCTTGATCCCCAATCCGTCGCCCTTCTCACCGTCTTCACCTTTGTCTGCGAGGCCATGGTGGGCATTGCTCCCTCTGTGGCCCTCTTGTGCCACTTCTTCTCGCTGCACCTGACCAACCCCCGGCAGTGCTCGGGGTGCCTGAGCTTCCAGGCCGTGGTGGCGACAGCCGGCTCAGGGATTGACTTTGATCTCCCGCTGTCTACGAGCGAGTTTCGTACGCGGTGGGTGTATGTTGATGTCGGAGTACTCAGCCCCTGCTCTCGCCTCCATCGTCACCCGCCGTCCCCACCTACGGCTGGGGTCACGAGGAGCTCGTGAGCTCCCGTATCGCTTTCGTCTGGCTCCGGCTGAGGAGGCTGAAGGATCTTGGTGTGACCGCTCCCAAGGTGATGAAGGAGTTCCTCCGACGCTGCATCGCCCCACTCTAGCGCCACTCCCAGCCGATGTGGGCCCTGACCGCCGACCAGGATTGCATGAGGCTTCAGGAGTCGGGGCTTCCGGCCGAGATACGAAGAACGATGCTCGAAGTCTTGGCCGGTGACCCCTCGCCAGGTGATCTGCCGCGGGAGGGCTGTTTCTTGTACAACTTCTTGAACAGGGTGCAGTTCGCGGGGCAGATGCCCCCTTTCGATGAATGGGGGTTGCGTCCAGTTGGCCTCGTGGTTCCCCGCAAGAACCCCAGCACCGTGGTTCCTCTCCTCGTTGTCTGTGCCGATCTTGCCCCAAGAGTGGACGTAGGGGGGCAAGTGCCATCGGAGGCCGGATGCGCGGGTGCCGAGGTGTCAGCGCCGCCCGAGGCTCCTGAGGCACCATCCTCGGGAGCCCGAGGCTCTCTCCCCGGGGCGGCAGTTGAGGGGGCGGTGCGGCCCGCTGCTCTTGAGGCCGAAGTTCCCGAGGCCTCAGCCAGCCGTCGTGAGGCGGAGCCCGACAGCTCTCCCCAGCTTGGCACTCCAGAGGTCGTCTCCTTGGGCGCTTCTCCAGTCGTGCCCTGTTCTAGCCGCCACTTCCAGCGCTTCGGCAGGCTTCACGTGGACTTCAAAGCACTCCGCAAGAGGAAGGGGTCCCCAGGCCGCATCGGTGGTGCCTTTCGGCCATTGAAGCAGGGGAAGTACATCGCCATAGATGAGTAAGTACCTTATCTTTGTGATCCCTTGAGTGATGCTTCCCTTCCTGATGGTGGCCTTTTAGGATCCCTTCTGCTAAAGCCGTGAAACCTCTCAGGAAGCAGCCTCCTCCTGCCTCGAGTCTCCCGCTGGCCTTGAGCGTCCCAAGCTAGCATGCCGCCCCTGGCGTGAGGTCGGTCAAAGAGACAGACACGCCAGCTTGGCGTCTCAAACCCTCGCTCCTGCCATGTCTTCTTCGTGGCCTCGCCGGAGGTGCGGCGAGTGTGCCAATGTCTCCTCCTCTGGTTGTGGACGGTGGCTGGATGGCTTCAGTCTTGGCCTCCTGTTCGAGTAGCGAGCCTCGACTTAATCGATCGCGCGCTCCGTGGCTGGATCGGGGGGCGCCAGCCCCCAACCCCTACCGAAAGGGGGCGAGCCGCTTCGGGTCCCGTCTGCAACCCCCGCCACGAAGGACGGGATCGGTCGCGCGCTTGAGCTTGCGCACCAACGGAGCGTTGTCCGCCACGAGCTTTTTCAGGAGGCAATGGGTGCGTTGAGCCGGCTCAGCGGAGAACTCATGGATGTAGATGCGCGTCTCGAGGCCGAGGGTCTTCGGCTGATGGAGGAGCGGCATAAACTGAAGGTGGCCATCAACCTTGGGCGCCACCAGCGCGAACTTGACAATGCAAAGGCCAAGGTGTCCCTTGCGGCCTCGGGTGAGGCCTGCACGTGGGCCCTGGAAGAGGCCCGGGAAGCGGACCGTCGCCGCGAGGTCGTAGAGAAACGCGTGTGGGAGCTCCAAGCCTGGAGCGCCTCCTTGGAGCAACAGGTGGAAACGCGCAAGGCCGCCCTTGCGTTGATGAGGGGGACGCCTGCCGAGGAGGAAAAGATCCTGAAGCGCGAGGAAGCGCTAGCGCTGGAAGCCATGGAGCGCAACCTCGAGCTTGAGAGGTTGGAGACGAGGGAGCACCAGGTTACCCAAGCGGAGGATGCCGCTAACGTGCGCGAGGCTAGGATCTAGAAGGAGGTCGACAGCAGGGTGGCCAAGGCACGCGCGGACCTTGTCGGCAGGTACAACCTGAAGCTGGAGCTTGTGGAAGCCGAAGCCGTGGGCCGGACTACCGCCCTCAGTACAGAGTTGGCTGAGGTGGAGCAACGCGAGAAGGCCACTGCAGCCGCCCTGTTCTCGGCGCAGGCTAAGCTGGCCTCCGCCCGCGCCGAGCTGCTTTCTCTTCAGCAGCGAGTCACCAACGCCGAGTCCTTCACGCAGCAGAGCAGGGAGGAAGTGCTTCAATGGCGGACGTTGGAGCGTGTGCACGCCCCCATGCTCCAAGACCTCAGGAACAGGGCCAACACGGCGCGGGGCCACATCTGCGACGAAAATGCCCCTCATTCCCATGCGAACGATTATGCCAGTCACCTCCGCTTCTTCACCAACGTGGTGATGCGCCTGGAGAACCGATCTGAGAGGGCTCGCTAGCTTGTTGAAGAGAGGAGTCGCGGCCTGCTCGGGCGCGCGTTCTCCCGCGTCTTCAGCCACCTCCAGAACACTTACCCCAACTTCTATTTTGACACCGCCATTGCCCCCGTACCCGAGGCCATCCGGGGTGACCTGGCGCAATGGGTGGAAGACAATGTGGATGCACTGGTCAGGGCCTTTACTTCCGATGATGATGCGGTGGTGGTCGCGGCGGATGAAGGTGACGTGGTCGATGACGGCGAGGGTGGCGCTGGTGACGGTGACGGTGGTGCCAGCGACGGCGACAGCAACACCAGTGACGCGTCTGAAGGCAACTCGGGGGACACTGTGAGCGACATGTCTGATTGAACCCGTGCTTCCCTGTTGTTTATCCTGCATGCGAAAACTCGGGCACGACCCTGGAGGTTGTAAGAGCATTTTGGGAGGGGGAGCCCCTCATGTAAACAGATTACTGCCTCTACTTTTTAGGCCAAGATGGATATGTGTCTTCATGAGCCCGTGAGCCCTCCTGCGAGTTTGCTGTTGTGGTTTACCTTAGCCAGGATAGGTCCCGAACTGGCTCGTGAGGTTGGGGGTTTCTGTGGAGCCTACCGATTCGTCCGAGAGGGCCTCGCGAGAAGCAAGCGCCGGCGATGGCAGGGCATGAGTGCAGCACGCGTGCTACACCCAGCCCCCACTCGCAAGGGGGAGGCAGCGGGTGCGAACTCCAAATCAAGGTAAGGAACCAGATTGCAAGAAATCGCACGAACGAGAAAAGGCACCCCCCATGCACACCAATGAAAATTCGACTTCAAACTTAAATCCAGAGCCAGAAAGAAAGGCTACAGAAAAGAGGGTAAAAGAAAATGGCCGCGTCCGGTGCCTAGCCTAGTCTTCTTGTCTTCTCACCAGCGCGGAGCTAAGTGCTGCCACTAGGATGTGGGAGGGAGCCCCCGAGGCCCGAGGGCGGCACTCCTGGGACTCCGGGGTGTGTACATCACCACTCATTATTACGTGAGAGTGTCACGAGCGAAGACCTTCATAGGCGTGAGCCTTACTTCATATCGCCCAACGAGGGCCCCGCCTTGTGCCACCCTCGACCACCATTGGAGGGGTCCGGAAACCAGGACGACGCCAAGGGGCAAAGGGGATGCCAGCGGCGCTCTCGGCGACCACGGGTCCTCTGCCGGGGGGAAGGCTCACCAGCGCCTCCCCGGCAGAGGGACTACCTCCGGGGGGCACCTTGCTCCGTGCGGCGTGGGGAGGGGCCTTGCTCCCTGCCCCTCCCCTGCGGCCGTCGAGCTGGGGCCACCATCCGCCGCTGTGACCTGATCCTCCTGCAACCCATGGTTAGCGTAAGCTTGCTCTTGAGAGATTAGCGGTACCCTGTAGCTGTTGTCACCGACATAGTCGGTGAAGTTCTCGGGAGGCTCCTGGAAGGCCTCAGCCTCTTGCACCTCCTCCTCCTAGCCTGGCTCGAGGAACGAGCCAGGGTCGTCTTCCATCGGGTACTCTTGGTCGACCATGCGGGGCACGTAGGCCTCTGAGGCCGTCGCCTCGAAGACCTCACCGAAGTGCCCCACGCTCCACGTTGCCCGGCCCAGGGCACCGCCCTGAGGATGGTAGGGCGACATTCCGCTGGGGCCGTAGGTGGCGACGCTCGTGCCCGCGCTCGTCGGAGGTGGCGCGGGTGCGATTGAGCGTCCGGTGCTGCTGGTCGCGCCGGTGTCGATGAAGCCTCTGGGTGCGCCCGGGGGCGCGCGGGCGTGGCGAGGCCCGCCATGCTATCCGGCCGTAGCCTGTGGCGTAAGCTGGGAGCAGAAGGGTGGTGCCCCTCAAGCCGCGGCATCCAGTAGCTCGGCGACGCGCTGCAGCAATGCATCTCGGCCGCTTTCCATCAGTCGGCATCGTAGCAGCTCCCGAGCCACTGTGAGCGCGGCCCTCATGTTTGCTTGTCCCCGTCGGTTGTGCGGCACCGTGGCCGCAGCATGGCTTGAGGCCCTTGCGGCTGCCCGCGCTTGTCGCGGAGTAAGGGCGGACGGCGTGTGACCGCGTCGCCCGCGCCCCGCGGCGTTCAGCGGTGCACGTGCTGCCTGGGGCGCGGGGTTGAGGTCTTCTTTGGTAGACGGGGCCGCCCTAGCTGGCCAAGCTGCCCAGCAGTCGGTGTTGGTCCTCGGGTCGCCTGACATCGGAGCAGTGGAGTGTCGGCGGATCAACTGGTGGAAGGAAAGCTCTGGCGCACCCCTACCTAGCGCGCCAAATGTCGGATTTCGGGTTCCAGCAAAACCCTCGAGGTTCGAACAGTGGGGTGCGCATGAAGATCTCCCCCTACCTAATCACGCCCTCAGCCTCACCGCAATCTCAAAGCCTAGCTCGATGAACCCGCAACACAAGAGACACGAGATTTATACTGGTTCGGGCCACCGTTGTGGTGTAATACCCTACTCCAGTGTGGTGTGGTGGATTGCCTCTTGGGCTGAGGATGAATAGTACAAGGGAAGAATAGCCTCCTGAGGTGAGTTGTTCTTGTGCTTGGTGAACTTGTGTGGGTGAGGATGATCTGAATCTGTTTGAGATGGTCTGAGGCTCAGTTTCCTCCTACTGTGGTGGCTAGCCCTACTTATAGAGGCCCTAGTCCTCTCCCCAAATACTGAGCAGGAAGGGAGCCAACAACGGCCAAATTCAAAGGGAGACAACTAGTACAAGCTATCCTAACTAAAGGTGATCTTCGCCTGCCAAAGGCTCTGGTGGTGACGCCGTCTTGGGCTCCACGGTGATCTCCGTCCTGCCGTCCTGCCGGTCTTGGTCTTGTTGCACCGATATGGAAACCTTTGCCCGATGCCTCGGGACTCCTCGCCTGCGCCTGCCCCTTTAGCACCAAAGAGGAAATGAGGACACTGTGCGTGCTGGCGCCCGCCTGGCTCCAGTCGTCATGGCTTGCGTCACTTGAACCTCGCGAGGTGTCCCTTGCCTTTATCTCTCCACCCCTCGTGAGCCAGCCTGGTGAGGCCGCTCCCGAAGAGGTCTTGTGTCGTCCGCCTCGCGAGGCTTGGCCCCTCATGAAGGTCTTGAATGTTTGCTGGTGAAGATGGGCCATACGGGGCCGCTGGCAGAGCCACGCCGTGGGCCGCAGGTAGTCAAGTCTGGGGACCCCCGTTCCCAGGACGCCGACACCCGCTCCCTCGCCCACGCGCGCGGTGGCTCGCAAGACGAGGAGAAAATCTTACTACTCCCTCCGTTTACTCCTCGTCCCTACCTTGGTTGCAGAGATTATCATATTGTTTGAAATATATGTCTTTGAGTAGATTTCAATATGAACTACTAGTACATACTCCAAACACTGATGTATATAGACGTATTTTAGAGTGTAGATTCACTCATTTTGCTCCATATGTAGTCCATATTGAAACAGACATAATACTAGTACGCACTCTCCCTCGCCCCTCGACCCTCGCCAACGTGGTGGACGTGCAGCAATTCATTCGGTTTCGGATAGCCAGAACGATATATACTACAGTACCATTATTGCTCGACTTCCCGAAGAGGCGAAGAGCCAAGCGCAAGGTTAATATTTTGGAGATGCCAAGCGCAAGGTTTATAGGAGAACAACTAGTAGTAGTACTAGTAGTACGTACCAGTGGTACGTACTGTATGAGGAAGAAGGCAACAAGATGTATGTTTTGCGTGACAGTCTCTTCTTACAGGACGTGCTAGACCTAGTGGACCTCATTGTTGCAATGGGAGTACTATCATAGATGTCACGATTCAGAGTGGTGGGCAGCGGGAACAATTTGGAGTTGCTTAGTCTTAAAATCCATGAAGAAGTCCCATTGAAAGGAATAGCCATCCTCTACACGTGCTCCTATGTAAAATGAGTAAATGAGACAAAAAGAGAAAGAGACAAAGTAAAAAAAATCACCAGCCTTAGATCCAGCCCTATTGTATCAGTGAATGATATTTCTACGTCGTGATTGACATGGCTATATTATTAACCATGCTATGGAGGTAGAAGCGGATTTTTTTTGCGGAGGTAGCAGCAAATGGATATTCAACGAGGAGTGAAATGATGGCTGCTTCCTCGTTCAAACATAGAGAAAGGTGGGCCTCGTGATTTGACGGCTTATTAGTCATTATTACTGCCTATACTCTTTGCCCATACTAACCGCGTGGTAGAGTAGTGGGCTATACTTTTAACCATGCTCGAAAAGAAGAGGTGCACGCACCCACGCACGTAGTACTAGTAGCACTCTTTGTGTCTTTTGCGTGTTCCCCAACCACACACGTGCCATGGTGGAGCTCATTTCTGTAAGATGATGCAGCCCACGTGATAATTTGACGCTTCTAGTAGTAGTTACTCACTTATAAATAATGGTGGGTCGGGAACCATGCATGAACTGTGCCACGTCATTTATAAATAAAGTTTTTTTCTTCAGTGGCACGTACACAATATAAATAGGTTCATATGGAGAGAAGAGGAAACCGCTCCACAATATACATAGCTAGGACGAGCTTACACGGTTGCTTGCTGGGGTTGCTCTCTTCACACTCTCTCGCACAAAACGACTCTGGCCAGATCTCTAACATCCGGGCGGATCACGTCCGCCAGGGGAAGGGGTGGATGTTTTATGTAGATGCAGTCACCGTCACCGACGGCAAAAACCCATTGTCGGCACGTCCCAATCAGGGGTCCCCGCTGTTCTCTCTCACAAAGCCAGTGAGGTTGCCTTCGTCCCTTGCTCACTGCCGCGACGTGGGCAATTGCCGCCTCCCGCCGCCATCCTCTAGGTTGAGCTATGTCCCGACATCCCTCGGGTACAACTTCCTTACAGCCGTCTTGCACCACTGCCCCAGCTGCCCACATCGCTCCATGTGGATATTTCTCTACTTCTTTGCCCCGCACCTCTACCGGATTCTACTGTATTTGTGATGAGTTTATGTCTCATCAACTAGTCCCAGTAATCTTATTCTAATCACGCTTCTTCAATTTCTTTGCCACAGGGATGCTCATCTCAATTTTAGTGAAACTGCACAAAATGATCCGATGGTCAAAGGGTTGCAAACTTCATTTCTTCGGAAGCTTCAACGTTGACAGCAAATTAAAGCCTGGTTAGGGTTTAGGGTTCAAGGGGGGACTGCATGGATCATTTTTTTCTTTAGTTGTCTCTGTTCCAAAATAAGTGTCAACTTTAGTAGTAGTACAACTTTGTACTAAAGTTTGCATAAAGTTGAGACATTTATTTTGGAATGGAGGGAGTACATATTGGCTATGATCTTTCAATCATTTAGATGCAATAGCATGCATGTTAGTCTCCTTTGTATTTGATGAAATGTTGCAACAGGGAAACCTTGGACGCAAGATACATGAAATAGAAGCCGGAAGCTTCATAGCATTGTACAAATTTATCTCAGTGAGAAATTACACTGCGTACTACGTACTATACTACTATGTAAAGAGTTAGGTGTCGCACGGTGTCCAGAAAATATGGTGATAGTGTGACGTGGGCCACGTAATCAGTGAGCCTGCGTGTTTTCACTACTTTCGCACTCCTCCGCTGTAAGAATGGGGAAAATTGTAATCTAGTATCTCCTTTCGCCGAGATGTGGGACATCCAGCAGTCGTGCCACCTCGGTAATAATGACCAATGAGCCGTCAAATCACATAGACCCAGCAGTAAGTTGGACGGACGAAGCAACCATCACTCTTGAATCCGCTTCTCCCTTTAAAGCAGGCGCCAGTGAGAGGTCGTGTCCGCTCTGCCCGGGCAAGAATGCGGCACCGATTCTCTGGAGCGGCGCTGACCGTCTCGGCAGGAAGCGCACGCGGGCGATGGAGGGGCTTTGGGTGGGCCAGGCTAGTCAGGAGCGGGCGTGGCAGCTGTCCCGACCGGACACCCGGAAACAAGAGGATGCATCGACTCTCGCGGCTATATCGTACACTACACACCATCTCTCTGTAGGAGTAGGTCGATGTGTCACTTTCTCTAACACACACACGCTGTTAAAACACACACACACACACACACACACACGCGTGCGCGCACACACACAGATTCATAGAATAGGAATATCGTGCGAGTGGGAAGCCACAGGAAATGAGGTAAATGGAGTATGTACAAGAAGAGAAGAGGTGATGAATATTCCATCAAACCTGGACTGAGGAGTAGTACTCCCTCTATCTAGGTGTTAAGTCATCTTACGAAAATTAGATATTCCCAAAATGTTTAGGCGTCGTCCATTAGCTTCGCATCTCAATCCCCTCCTAGCCTCGTTGCTAGTGAGTGTTGTTACTTACTCTGCCTTGTTATCTCCCCCGGAAACCCAATGCATGGAGCACAACTACGCGTTGATCAGTCAAGGAATCAAAGTCGGCGTGCATGCAAGTTAATATGTGGCCCTACATGGTAGCTAAAACGGCATCTCTTAATTGTTCTGATTAATTTTTGCATTTAGAAACAAAATCAGGGCTTTGATTGGAGGAAGGACCAGTCAAGTTTCATCTTCTCCTCCAATCTACTTGCACCTTGGTCCCGTTGCACCTTCTAACGTGACTTACACCTAGACGGAGGAGTAGTACAAGATACCGCGGCACACTAACTTAGGTCGAATACAAGTGCCCAAAATTATTGGAAGAGAGCAAAGTCTACAAACTAAATAATTAAAATTGAATTTCTCGTTTTTTCTGAAACGGAGGCAAAAGATTTGCCTCATCCACTAAATAAGAGGAGAATAGAGTCTCACAGTTTGCAAGTGACCCTACAAATAAACGACATGTCAATTACTCTCAATACGCCCTAGTTTCTTAGCACCCGCTATAACCCTTAGTACATACGGTGGCACACTGACTTAGGATGAATACAAGTGCCCAAAATATTTAAAATTGGAGGATGGTGCAGCCCACCTTTCTGATATTTTGACCGTGTGTGGTTTAGTTGTTGTTCACTTCGGAGGGTCGTGTACCACAGGTGAACGTTAGTAAGCGCGATGGGGAGGCGTGCAACGTTAATTGCGAGTTGACTCCTTCAAGCGTTAATTTTCTTCACGTATTAGCATTGTCCCTAGTATTTTTCTTCACTACATTAAATAAAGAGTTCCGTTTCATGCACAATTTAAAACGATTTTTATGGAGAGAAAAAGAAAACCACTCCATCTATATACACTGGAGCCTCGACGCTTGTTTTCTAGGGTTTGCTCTCTTCACACTCTCTCTCCACTATATACACACACGCTGGAGCCTCAACGCATGTAGTTGCTCTCTTCACACTCTCTCACCTTCTCTAGATCTAAACAAGACTTTGTGGGCCTCTCTCTATATCTCTCCCTCTCACTGCTAGTCAAAGAGCCGGAAGGATCCATCTGCCGGGAAGGGAAGGAGGCTTATTGTTGTCACCGTCGGCTAGGGAGGGAATCCACTACCAGCACAGCTATTCTCTTTCCCAGCAGTGGCGCGGGAGGGCCTTCGACCCCTTCTTCCTCGCCGCCGTACATAGTGTGGGCAGATCGGCCTCCCGCAGGCCACTGAGCCACACCCCGAGAACCTTAAGGTATAATTTACTTATTCCACATGCATTGCTCTAGCTGCATGTGGGCTTTTTCCACTTCTGCACTCGAATCTAGGTGTTGGATCAAACAGGAAAGTAGTGGGGAAAGTTGTATAGCATGAATCTAGGACGTGGTTCAAAGAGGAAAGGAAGGGGGAAGTAGTATAGACTGGCTATCCAGCACCTACGTTGGTCGAAAAGGGAAAACAATGACAAACGCAGCACACACATGTGTAATGAACTGATCTTTCTGTTTTGGGGGACAAGGCTGTAGAGTTTGAGCATGACTAGATTTGCTGCCCTCACATAGGGAAATGTGTCTAAAGATAACAAAACTGGGACCAACACAAATATGCTCCTTGGTTGTTTGTTCTTTGTTGCAACATACTGTGCATCACCCCTTTATACATCGGTAGATGCACATGGTGCTGGTGCGTCCACTGTCTCGTACAACTCTTTAGCTGTTGTTAATCTAAGGCCCTGTTTGGTTAAAAAGTCCTAGGACTTTTTTAGTCCAAACTAAAAAGTCCCTAGTCCCTACCTGTTTGGTTCCAGGGACTAAACATGGACTAGAGGTTATTAAATAACATGCTAAAAGACCACTTTACTCCTAGTAATGAACAAATAGAGATGAGGTGCGATGCGGGGCAGGGGCAACTGTTGGAAAAAGTCCCAAAAAGACTCTCCCTCAAGGTCTTCTTTCTTTAGTCCCAAATACCCACTTTTAGTCCCTAAAAGTCCCTCCTGTTTGGTTTAGATGGAACTAAAAGGGATTTTTTTAGTCCCTACACCAAAAAGTCCCTGTAAAAAAACACCCTCTAATAATGCCGTTGGAAAACTGAAGCAACGCCATAGTTAAAAGCAAATTACATGTTTAACGAATTTTATTGTTATTATAATCTCTTTGTTAATATGAATCAATGCCACTGTTTGAGAAATGCTACTATCTTGCTTTCTTTCTCATTTAGATAAGTTTGATGCTTCTTTTTGTTGGCTTATGTGTCATCCACCGTTATTGACCACTAGTTGTTTCCTTTGCACCTCTGTGTATACAGGCTTATCTACTTCACCTCGTTGCTATTGTGACCTTTTGTTGCACAACACAAAACACTTTTGTTTTAAGAGTGTTTTGTGCAGTTCAACCAAAATGTCACATCGACAACGTTGCTTGATTGCTTGATCTTAGTGGAACTGCACAAGAGGAGATCTGACTTCCTATCCGTGTTGGCAAATTTGATTCAGATCTTCTTCTTGTGAGTTGTTTGAATTCCGCGTCATGAGAGGTCAGTACTAGCCTTCTTTCACATGATTGTGCAGTGTGCTTTCATATGTTGTGCTACTTATACGGTAATGTTGCTTGATTTTAGTGAACTTCACAAATGGAGACAAGACTTTCAATCTGTATGTGCACCGTAATATCCAATTGAGGTAAGATAATGATATTTCACAACCGTTGGCCTGTATTTTGACACTGTCATCAGAAAATTAGGGGCTGTTTGGTTCTAGGCCTCGCATTGCCACACTTTGCCACACATTTTTGCCAAACCCGCCTAAGGTTAGTTCATCAAAATGGAAACCACAAGTTGGCAAGCCTAAGAGAATCTTGCCACACTTTTTGTGTGTATGCCATGTGGGGCCCTAGTGTGGCTTGCCTAAGGTGTGGCTTGAAGGATGGTTACATTATTGCCCACAAGAACAAACTAACTTCAGCTCAGAAGGACTCATGGATCTCCATCTTTGTTGCTGTGATGGCCAATAAAATGTTGTTTTAGGATTCCTTCCGGTGAGTTCCATTATTTTAAATGTGTGCTCTGCATGGATCATGTAGGTTGCCAGTTTAAACTATCAATTCATAGTATAGTTTGCTTTATACTTATCACTTTTTTGTATTTATGCAAATAGGGGTGCTCAGCTTGATTTCAATGGGAACTGCACAAAATGTTCATGAATACATCGACTATTCTCGAATCATTCATTTCCACCACAAGAAAGGAGGTGCCGATATGTTCAAGGCGTTGCAACATATAAAGGCGAAATCATACAAGCTACACGCAAATTTGGTTGATTTTGGTGGAACTGCACAAAAAGAACAGCTGGTTTATTTAGCACGAGGTGCCATGTCAATGTCCGAACTGATGGAAAACCCTGCCTATTCCACAATCGTAGGCATTTGATATTTTGGAATGGGAAAACCTATCAAAGATTGCTCGTTGATGTATGGAAAACAACACGCATTTGACATTTTGGAATGGGACAACCTTGTCAAATTTTGCTCATTGATATCAGCAAGAAGACATGCGTTTGATATTTTCAAATGGGACGCCCTTTGCTGTCAGCAGCATCGATCGATTTTTTTTATTCTTTAGTTGTAAAGTAAATATTGGCTCTCACATGTGAATCGCTGAGATGCATAACCATTGATTGTTTTGAATGTTCTGTATGAATTGTCAGGCATGTGTGTTTGATTGCAATGTACAGGAACGCTAAAAAGCTGCTCAAACTTTTTGTACTCCCTCTGTCCTTTTTACTTCGCATATTAGATTTCTTTCAAGTCAGTTGATTTTACATTGTGAATGTTGATACTTTTTTCTATAAGATTGGTCAAAGTAGAGATACTTTTACTTCGGACAAAACTTATATGCAGACTAAAAAGGACCAGAGGGAGTAGATGTGAAACTACTGCAAACGAGGCGATCACCCTGGGAATAATGCTAGTACGTACTGTTTTGCATGTTCATCCAATGCCAGTGATACTAGAATTCGAACTAATCGAACTAAATTCATTCATACACGGCCGGATTTCACATAAATATGCCAGATTTCATTACATTTCATACATTCTTCAACTAAAAAGGGGTGCGCTGGAGGTATAATTAATTAACCGAAGCTACCCACCCGTGTCCGACTAAGCCAAACAAAAGCTTCTTCTCCAGCGGACTGAGCTTCAGTGACTTAACTGCAGGTGCAGTTGCGTCACTGACATGTGGGCCAGATGCCTCTTGGGCCCACATGTCAGTGACCCAACTGCACCTACAGTTAAGTAACTGAAGCATCATCCTTCTCCAACACAGCTCTCCGACTCCACGTCGCCGCCAAGAAGATAATCGGCCGTCAATGGTCAACCCGCCTAGCTTGGCTTCAACCGGAGCGTAGCAGCGGTGGCCTTACTTGGACACGAGCGGCGGCGACCTACCGTGTTCTACTCTTCCTCATTTTCTGTGTGGCGCGGCCTCGTTGGTAGCGGGGCGGGGCCTTGACGGAGCCGACGATGTCCTCTGTCTCGTTGCCGGCTGGGCGGCGCCTCGGCGGAGCGGGGTAAATTTCCCCCTCGTTGCGGGCAGGGCGGACCTCGGCGGAGCCGGCGATGTCCTCTGCGTCGTTGTTAGCGGGGCGGCGGGTTCGGCGGAGCAGGGCCTCGCTGAAGCCGGTGAAGTCGTCCACCTCGATGCCGGCAGGGCGGGGCCTCGGTGGAGCCAGCGATGTCCTCTGCCTTGTTGTTGGCGGGTGATATGTCTCCAATGTATCTATAATTTATGAAGTATTCATGTTGTTATTCTATCATTCTTGTATGTTTTACAATCATTTTATAGCAACTTTATATCATTTTTTGGGACTAACCTATTGACCCAGTGCCTAGTGCCAGTTGCTGTTTTTGCTTGTTTTTTACATCGTAGGAAATCAATATCAAACGGAGTCCAAACACCGTGAAACTTTTTGTGGATTTTTTTATGGACCAGAAGACACCCAATGGACCAGAGCAGTACCTGGGGCATGCCCCGAGGGGGCACAACCCACCAGGGCGCGCCTGGGGACCCAAGCGCGCCCAGGTGGGTTGTGCCACACCTCGGTGGCCTCCCGCACCCCCTCTTTGCACTATAAATTTCCAAATATTTCGAAACCCTTCGGGGTTAACCTAGATCAGAAGTTTCGCTGCCGCAAGGCTCTGTAGCCACTAAAAACCAATCTAGACCCGTTCCGGCACCCTGCCGGAGGGGGAATCATCTCCGGTGGCCATCTTCATCATGCCGGCGGCCACCACGATGAGGAGGGAGTAGTCCACCCTCGGGGCTGAGGGTTTGTACCAGTAGCTATGTGTTTAATCTCTCTCTCTCTCTCTCGTGATCTATATCATGGGCTTTGTTAACATAGATGGATCATATGATGTTTCTCCCCTCTATACTCTGGTTGTGATGAATTGAATCTTTACCCTTTGAAGTTTTGTCTTGTCGGATTGAATATTCAGATATGAGAACACATGATGTATGTCTTGCGGTATGAATACTTGAGGTGACAATGGGGTGTCATATTTATTCACTTGACGTATGTTATGGCACTCAACTTGCGGATTCCCAAGGTGATATTGGGGTAATCTATGCATAGGGGTTGATGCACGTTTTTATTATCTTTTCTTCGATAGAAACTTTAGGGTCTCTTTGTAGTTCTTTGTGTGGATTGAGTATTATGAATATGAATTTTCTTTGGTGTTATTTTAGTACAAACTCTTGATTAGATCGATCGGAAAGAATAGCTTGCGTTATTTTAGTACGAACTCTATGATAGATTGATCGGAAAGAATAACTTTGAGGTGGTTTCGTACCCTACAAACAATTTCTATCTTTTGTTCTCCGCTAATAGGAACTCGGGAGTGATTCTTTATTGCACTTTGAGGGATAATCATATGATCCAAGTATGTTAGTACTATTGAGAGATTGCACTAGTGAAAGTACGGACCCTAGGCCTTGTTTTCAAGCATTGCAATACCGTTTTCGTGCCCATTTACTATTTTCTACCCAGCTGTTTTTATTTATCCAGATTATAAAAATATATTTCTACCATCCATATTACACTTTTATCACCATCTCTTCATCAAACTAGTGCACCTATACAATTTGCCATTGTATTGGGTGTGTTGGAGACACAAGAGATTTCATGCATTTGGTTACAGGGTTGTTTGAGAGAGACTATCTTCATCCTACGCCTCCCATAGATTGATAAACCTTATGTCATCCACTTGAGGGAAAATTGCTATTGTACTACAAAACTCTGCGCTTGGAGGCCCAACATGTGTCTACAAGAATAAAGTTGCGTAGTAGACATTAGCGGGGCGGGGCCTCAGCAGAGCAGGGCCTCGCCGAAGCCGGCGAAGTCCTCCGCCTCAATGCTGGCGGGGCGGTGCCTTGGCGGAGCCGGCATTGTCCTCCGCCTCGTCATCGGTCTCACCAAACAGCGCCTCGCGCACTTCATCATCCTCTTTGTTTGTGGTCGCAACCTCCGCTACCTGCATGCGGTACTGCTAGCGCGCGAGGCGGCTCTCCTGGGCGGAGCGGTACGACACGAGCAGCGCCTCCTGCTTCGCCCGCTCCGCGGCGATCTGCTCCTCCGCCTGCAGGTGCTCCTGGAGAAGATGGTGGTTGTAAGCGGCGTCGGCCTACGCCTCCCGGAACTGCTCCTGACACTTCTGCCTCACCAAGTCCATGTATTTGGCACGGGCCTCGCCAATGGTCATGGTGCAATGCACCGGCGAGGATGGCGCAGAGGAGGGGGTTGGCGCCGGATCGTCGAACTACGTTCTCCATTGGGACGTCATCATTCTCCGGCTGCCTGCCGGCCAGCCAGTCGGCAGCAATGGCTGCCATCTCCTTTTGGTCCGTTGTCGGCCCGTCCCGAAGAGCGCTGGAGTGCGACGAAACCATGGTGGGAGTGGTATGGACAGGAGAAAGGGAACGATGGTGGATGACTGCGGCTATGGTAGGCACAGCAGTTTATATAGCAATGGTGGGCGGCATAGGGACGGACGGGTGGCGCCAGAGTAGCCGCCTCGGCAACCGCGTATCATTAATGTGGGCGGCAGACGGACGGACGACACTTGTGTTGTTTGAACACAGAGCAATCGCCTGCACCGAGAAGCGGCGTGGGCGGTGCTGACCGTTTCGGGCGGAAAGCGCGCGCGGGCGAGGGAGGCGGTCTGGGTGGGCCAGGGCGTTCAGACTCGTGCTTGGCAGCGGTCTGGTCCAGTAGCCGGCCATGCTGGCTCGCCAGCAAGCTCGCCGAGCTGAGCGATGACAATCAGACGATGGACGTGGCTTCCGACCAGGAGTCGACGCCACCACCCAAGCCGGTTCATGCCGTGTTCACAATAGAGCAGGTGTGGCCACACTTCGACGCCCTAATGGCGGAAGAGCTACCTGTGCAGGAGGACTTGTGCTGCAACCTCTGTTTTCTCAATGAGCACTGGCTCACAGAAAGACGAATCGACGGCGAACAAGCGAACGACAATGCCGTCACGGACATGTGGCCATATGATCCTAGCTTCCTAAATGAGCAGAGGGCACTGTATCAGACCATCCGTAGGACCCGCGAGGCCCTCTCCATCATCCTTCGAGTTGTTGCGCTCGCCGTGGCGCCGCCGTCTCGCGTTTTCAACATGGTCAACGAACATGAGGAATCAGGAGATGACTTTAATTTGAGCGGATGACAGTGGGGACCCACCAGGGCCATAGCCGCACGTACGCAAGTGCCTCCTTACTATATGCAACTATTTTTTTGCTTCCTCCGGGTTTCCTGACATCACGGTCCCACACCATTGTCAACCTATATAATCAATAAACGAGAGAATTGCACAAGGAGCGGCCGACAGCTGGGACCCAGCAGCGAACAGTATTTGTGTTTTTGAGGTGTGTGTAGAGTTTTCCTTGAGCGATGTATCAACTTGGCCGGCTGTGGCCCATTTAGCCCAGGCCTTGAGGTATAGCTGGGCTAGCCCAGCCCAGATATTAATTTTTTTCAAGCTGAAAATGGCTAGCCGAGCTATACTTCTTTTTGAGGAATACCCAGCCCAGGTCAACTTGTTATTCCCCGCCCTGCTGGGCTGCAAATCTTTCCTAGGAGGAACGCATTAGGCTTAACAAGAAAATGGGCATTAAGAAATAATAAATGGGATGTAATTATAAAAACTGGGATGTAACTCTAAAAAATGCACCAAACACGTAATTAGTTAAAAAAATATTATTTTGGATTTCGAAGATTTTAATTTCATTACTTGTTGTGCGCGCAATATTTCGTTGTATTTTTACATAATATAAATTTATTTTGAAATTATAATTAAGCTGACTAGATATTTTGGGATAAAAATATTTTGGATCCCATCAAAATGTGGGAATTTTTTTATTGAATTCCATTCTGAGTGGTTGGTTGGAATTATTAATCGTTGTCCTAGCTAGAAAATGGGATGTACTTTTAACAAACTGTAAGTGGGCTGTAGTAAATTCCATTAGAATTAAAAAATGGGTTGTACATTCTTACTAATCGCAAATGAGCTATATGTTCTCTGCCACACACTTGTAGGCCTACTAAGTTGACGCGTACGCAAGGCTTTGTCAACTTATAGTCAACACACGGTTCTAGCAGCAGTGGCCGTTGGATGTCCATCCAACGGATGTCCTGCTTCTTCTTCAATCTCGGATATTCTTGCTTCAACCGCCCAAAAAATTATTCCTCCCCCTGACATCTTGGGCGCACCGTTTCGGAGGATGACCCGTGGGCCTACTAAGTTGACACGTACCAAGGGCTTTGTCAAAGTCAATATAAATGATTATAGATGCAGCGACCGTACGATGTCCATCCAACAGCTGTCGTGCTTCTTCAACCTCTGTATTCTTGCTGCAGCCGCCCAAACTAGTATCGGCCGTGCCGCCTGCTCCTGCCTCCTGTGTCCGGCTGTGCTGCCACCGCTGGCCATGCCATCCCTCTATAGTCACGCACACCTCCTGTTATTCTCCGGCGATGGCAGCCTCACACGGCAGTCGAAGCAGTCAACCCACGTACTCCCCTCCGCATGGGCATCAACTCCCGCGTCTTCCTCGGCTCCGCGTCGTTCCCTTCCTAGGCCTCACCATCGTCCATCGCCTTGGTGCTCTCGGCGCGGCGTGGTCAACATGGTCAACGAAGGACAACCATCGGAAGAGGACTTTAGGTGGTGAGGCTGACAGCTGGACCCACTAGCTACATCTTCGAACACAAGGAAGTGCCTCCTTATTACTCGCAAAATAAAAACGATTCCTCCCCTGGCAGTTGGGACCGACCAGCTATATCTTCGCACACAAGGAAGTGCGTCCTTATCGTCCCTGACCGCTGGGACCCACCCGGTCAAAGCGTACGTAGCATTGTTTGTCTGGTCGCGAACGTGTATGTACATACTGGTCGATCAGTCTCTCTTCAAGTATGAACCGTGGCCGAGTAAGTAGCGGCACGTGTCGTTGTAGAGCACCTGACATAGCAGTTCACGCAGTCCCGTCTAAGTCCTGTACACGTACGTACAGCCACAGGGCAAAAAATATGGCCACGTACGTACATACAAGCAGGGTCTCGAGCGCGTACTCGTGCATATATACGGACGGCCAGGGCTTGTGTACATGGAGAGGCAACGAATGGCAGCAACGTCGTCCTGTTCATCGGGCAGTGAACCGGCTGGGTCGGAACAGAGAAACAGCATCCAGTTCATCGGGAGGCAACTGACTGGGTCGGAATGCGTCCTGTTAAACGGGAGCCAATCAGCTTGGACAAAACAGCCAAAACGGGGTCTGGCGTACTACAGAACGGAGGAAACGGCCTTCTATTCAACCGGCCATGGTCGAAATGGGATCCTGTTCATCGAGAGGGGTCTGCCGTACCGCAAAACGGAGGAAACGGACTTGTGTTCGAGTGCGTACGGTCGAAACGGGGTCCTGTTGATCTGGATGGGTGTGGCGTACCGCAAAACGGAGGAAATGGACTTGTGTGGGAGCGCCTACGGTCGACACGGGGTCCTGTTCATCCACCGTATACTGCCTCGCTCCAGCCTCCACGGGCTACTGTTCATCCACCGTCGACCTCCTCCAGCCTCCACGGCATACTGTTCATCCACGGCTACTGTTCATCCAGCCTCCACCGCCTGCTGTTCATGGAGCCTCCACGGGGTCTTGTTCATGCACCCCCAACCGGCCGGGCTGCGGCAGCCCCCTCTAGGTCCTATTCATCCATGGGCAACGGCGTACTAGCACGGGGTCCTGTTCATCCAACCCCCACCGGGAACTGTTCTACCACAGCCAACCAACCGACTCGACTCACCACATCTCGACTCGTTCTACGTACCGTGAACACGGTAGCAACGGTCACTGTTCATCGAGAGGCAACCCAACACTGGCTGCCTACGTCTCGCACGGGGGCTCGATCGGCTTCAGTAAGCAGCAGCAGTGATCGATCGGTCGGGTTCAGTTAGCAGCAGCAGCGAAGGAATTGCTCGGGTTCAGTCAGCAGGGAATGAATCGCTCGGGTTCAGTTAACAGCCAAGGGATCGATCGCTGGGGTTCAGTAACATGCGACTGCTCTGGGTTCAGTTAGCCAATGCCTCGCACACACGCGCGTACACGAGAGAAACGCGCAAACCACAGTGCATCGCTCGGCCCCGACCACCCACCGTAACCGGGAACTCCCCGATATTTTCCTCGCCCTCGCTTCTACCATGATTTTTTCATCATGGACGGCTCAAAGAATGTCATGCAACTACGTCTCAGGCCCGCCCAAGATGAAAAGCCCATTTTCTATCATGATTTTTTGTCATATAAGTAGGAGCCAACCACATCTATGATGATACCGGTTTTTGTCACAATTATTGTCATAGAAGTGTCATAAGCATGACAGGAAAAAAATCGTTCGGCCCAAAATGTCACGAATGTGTCTTTTTTTGTAGTGCCTACCACCGTTGTCATATACCACCACCGCTGCCATATCCTACCACCATATATCAACCACCAATCCGAGTTCTTTTCATATTAGGTTTGCTTCCGAGATCCATCTATTTTCAGATTCGTATTTCCTTGCCCTAGTGGGTTTCAGAAAAAAAAGAGCACAGTACTATCTGGAGACCCCCGGGCAGTTTTTAGGCCATAATTTCAGCAGGTGAAAATATTTTTCCCTATCTTGTTTTTAGGCTTTTCTGAGTCTTTTGAGTCACGTGCCATCATCCTGATTTTTTATCGCACTTTTTGGTTGTCGCTGCCCTGATTTCCGAAAAGAGATATTCAAAAAAATTCGTGTCTATCCTGTTATTTCGATGTGGGAAGAGTTTTGAGACACTCGCCATTATAGTGATTTCCGGCAAAAAAAGAGGGCAAAAAAAGGAGCGCAAAAAAAAGATCGACAAAAAAATTCTAGAGTGTGCTTTTCCCTTGTTTACGTGTCGCGCCATGATTTTCATAGTGTTCTAGGCTCACGTCCCTAGCATGGTCTAGCCTAGGACCAACACAGTCCCATCATTGAGCGTTTATTCAACTTTGCATCTCTGAATTGATTATTGCTGACATTTGCTACAATATCATAAGCCTTCCCAGCTCCACATACATCTACATCGTGCGTTTGACACCACCTGGCAATCGCTCTGTCCAAGCTTTGAGAGTTTTGACTACAACGGTTGCCGATCACCACCTGCTGCTGGGTAAGAACTGGTAATAATTTGAGATTTGCTTGATGGATTTGTGACACCCCACCACCACCACTTTCTAGTAGTCAGTAGGATCATATTATTGTGTGTTTCTATTGCTGCTAACCATGGCAGGACCACAAGCCGATGAGATTTACTGGGAGAACATGACGAAGAAGGAGCTCCATGATAAATTTCAGCAAATGTTGGGTCAACAGGTGGAAGACGTGATGGCCAGCTTTGGAAAAGCACTCGAGAGGATTGACGACATCGAGAAAACAATTGACACCAAGTTGGACGCCAAGTTCGATGAAGTGCTGGCGCGTCTACCGAAACCACCAGCCGCCTCTGCTGCACCGTTGCAACAACGTCAACAACTACCTCCACATCGCGATCCAGCAGGACGAGCGCAACGTGTTCCTCTTGAGCCATGACAAACTTCTGGTGTCACTGCTACTACTGCTGATGCTTTTGTAGCTCCTGCTACTACTACAGAGAAGGAGGATCATTACGAGGATGAGGTTGATCAAAATCATATCTAAGTGCAACCACCAGCACCACCACCACCAGGTCGTCCTCATGCATATAATCACAACGGTAGGGATGCACCACCCCCTCTGGTACGAGATCAAGACCACATCCCTAAACTAAAGTTGAATATCTCGCCATTCGAGGGTAGATACATTCCTGATATTTATCTTACTTGGGAGTTAGAAACTGAACAACACTTTACATGATTACAATATCCCGAGGATAGACGTGTTGTTGCTGTTGTTTGTGCTTTCACTAGTTTTGCATGTGTTTGGTGGTCTGAACATTGTAGATTATATCCTATTCCAGCTACTTGGGCTGCTTTGAAAAACTGCTATGCGTACTCGTTGGGTTACACCATATTATCAATGTGTATTACTTCAAAAATTGCAGCGCTTAATACAAGGAAAACATTATGTAGAAGAATATTATCACGAATTACAAACTGGCATGATTAGATGTGGTATTGTTGAGGATAATGAAGCTATGTATGCACGTTTTATGGGTGGGTTAAATAGAGAGATTCAGACCATTCTAGAGTATAAGGAGTATAATAATATCACTCGTTTATTCCATCTTGCTTGCAAAGCTGAACTTGAAGTGCAGGCTCGACAGGCATTGGCGCGAACTAATTTTTCTAAAGGTCGATCTTCATCATGGACACCACGTACATCATCTACTTCCACACGTCCTACTGCAGCACCGCTGACTTCAGCCATCAATTCCAACCGAGATACAAGAAAACAGGCACCACTACCACCATCTGCCAGGAGCACACCTTCTGGTTCTGCACAGAGCTCTTCTTCATCCATGGCATCAACAGGGAAAACACATGAGGTTATATGCCGTCGTTGAAAGGGTGGAGGTCACTATGCGAGCAAAATGTCCATCTCCACGTGTAATGATTGTTACTGAGGACGGTGGGTATGAGTCCGCTAGTGACTATGATGAGGAGACTTTGGCTCTTATTGCAAGTGAAGAGCATGGTGAAGATGATTCTGAACATGAGACACAATACATGGCTACTGAATATGCTAACAGGTATGCGAGTTTAGTTGCTCAACGTGTTTTGAGTGTGCAGGTAACATAAGCTGAGCAAAATCAGAGGCATAATTTGATCCATGCAAAGGGAGTTGTGAAGGAATGTTTTGTCCGCGTCATCATTCATGGAGGGATTTGCAACAACTTGGCTAGCATGGAGATGGTATAGAAGTTATCTCTCACCACAAGACCCCATCCGTATCTTTACTACATCCAATGGTTCAACAACAGCGGCAAGGTTAAGGTAACATGTACTGTTTGTGTGCATTTTAGTATCACTACATATGCTGATTATGTTGATTGTGATGTCATACCCATGCAAGCATGTTCCTTATTACTTGGTTGACCATGGCAATTCGATAAAAATTCTATACACCATGGTAGAAACAATCAGTATACTCTTGTTCATAAGGATAAACATATTACTTTTCTTCCTATGTCTCGTGATTCCATTTTGAAAGATGATATTAATAGAGCTAGTAAAGCAAAACAGGAGCAAAATAAAGAGTGAAAATCATATTGTGGCAAAAGAATTTGAGCAACAAATGAAGCCTAATAATAAACCATCATCTAGTGTTGCTTCTGAAATTAAATTGATAAGTGGATGTTTACTTGCCACCAAAGATGATATTGATGATCTAGATATCAGCAAATCTGTTTGCTATGCTTTTGTGTGCAAAGAGCCATTATTTTCATTCAAGGACGTGCCATCCTCTTTGCCCCCTGTTGTCACTAACATTTTGCAGGAGTTCGCTGACGTCTTTCCACAAGACGTGCCACCGGGATTACCGCCTATTCAAGGGATTGAGCATCAAATTGACTTAATTCCTGATGCTTCACTGCCAAACCGTGCGCCATACCGTACGAATCCAGAGGTGTCGGAATCGAGGCTCCGTAGACCCAACAAGGTTCGAGCTTTGGGGCGTGTGCGAAGATCTAGCCTAGCTGCAGCTTCAAGCTCGTCACCTCATGGCTTTGCCTCATCGAGTTCGTGCTGAGCGGGGGAAGGAGATGAACACAGAAATTTACCCAGGTTCGGGCCACCTTGCAGTGTAAAACCCTACTCCTGCTTTGTGGTGGATTGGCCTCGCAAGGAGGTTGAGGATGAACTAGTATGATGGGTGAGCTGCCTCGCAAGGGCTCAGAGGGTCAGAATGAATCAATCCCTCTCTACAGTGGAGACTAACCTATATATATAGGCCTGGTTCTCTTCCCTCATAGCTTAGGCGGGACGGAATATCATAGTGACCAATTTTGAAGGGGGACAGTAGTATGTCTTATCCTGACGAAAGGTGGTCTTCGCGTGCAAAGCTTCTGGTTCTGACGCAGTTGTGGGCTCGGTGATGACCTCCGTCCTGCCAAGCCCATGGTCTTGGTCTTGTTGCACTGGAATGGAAACCTTTGGGGATTCCTCGGGAACCCGTGCTGGCCCCTGCCTCCGCACAAAAGATGAAACTGCCCGGGACTGTGCCCGCTGGCGCTCGCTTGGCCTTGGTCGTCATGGCTCACGTCATCGCGAGCCTCATGAGGTGGGTACCTGCATAGAGATATCCGCTGCTCACGAGGCAGGCTCGGGGAGCTGCTCCTCAGGAGGTCTTGGTGTCGTTTGCCTCGCGAGGCCGGGGGCCCTCACGAGGGTTTTGCTCTTGGGGTCTTGTAGCTGGGTCGTACCGGGCCATCGATGAAGCCACACACTGGACGGCAGGCAGGCAGGTCCGGCTACCCCTGATCCCAGAACACCGATAGTAGCCCCCGGGCCCAAGGCGCGCTCGGCCTGGCTTCGAAGCGAAGGCGAGGAGTGAAGGGCGAAGCGACAAGGGCCCCAATCGCCTGCGGGCCAGGCTTGACGCGTGGCGCACGACGGGATACGGACACCTCCACTTCCCCACGTCGCCTCGGCAACCGCCCAAACTGACAAAAGCCTGGACGTGCATGCTGCGAAGCCATCGTTGCCCCGAATGTGAAGGGACATCGGTTGGCTTTCTCCGATCGCCTATAAGAGGCTGCGGGGAGCGCAGCCCCCAGCACATCTCCTCCTTCTCGCTTCTCCATTTCAAACTTTTGTTGGACCAGTCATGGCACCAGTGAGGAGGTTCTCCGCCACCGAGAAAGGGAAGGTGTCGTGAGACGAGCCGGAGCTGCCGTCACCCAAAAGGGGGCACATCCGTCCCCACAAGTCCACTGCAACGCCGGCGGCGGCTTCCTAGGAGTGTGGGCGTGCTCCCTTGGGGGTCTGCATCGGCTCCGGCGGCCGTGGGAAGGAATCCTCACGCGGAGGCGGCTGCGAAAGCCGCGGCGGCCGAGGCCGAGGGGGAAGGCACACGGTGGCCGACCGGCAACCTCGCCCGCGGTACCACTCAGATGATATGGCTCGAGAGTTCATGGTGTGGATGGAGAGGCCGGCGGGCACTTGGATCTAGCTCCCACGCTCCTTCACGGAGGAGCTACAGGTAGGAGGGCCCGTCGGGCTGTGGCTGCAGCCTGACGGCTGCTGCAACCAGTCTTCGTGGGCGGGGGTTGAGGTCACCCCCTCAGGCTACATCTACCTGACCCATGGGTTGCAGACATTCGCCTGCGCCCGTGGCCTGAAGGGGAGGCACACCCTCCACTTCAAGTGCAATGGGGCGAAGACGCTCTTCGTCAGGATCTTTAGGGAAGACAGCGGTTTCCAAGCATGCTGCCTAGTGGGCGACAACAGCAGCAGCGACCACCTCTCCGATGACAATAGGCAGCAGGGAGGCGACGTCCTAAGTGGCGAACTTGCCCTTGGTGATAGCCGTGACGCCTCCAGCAGTGGTGGCACCTCCCCTGGGGGGGCTCGAGCGACGGCGACTACAACGAGCCGCACGCCACCGCGCCCCGATCAAGGAGGAGGACTCCAACTAGGCACCACGGCGCCGGAGTCAGCCCCTCCTGAGCTGCGGCCCTCAGGAGGCCGTTTTCTTTTGTTTTTATTTCCTCCACCAGAAATCATGAAGGGCCACATGGGGGCACGTAAGACACTGCGGCGCTCCCGCCTTTTATCGTAATGTCTTATCCGTTCCTCTAAGTTGTGTTGGTGTCTCTCGTTTAAACTTGAGCCTTTTTTTCTTCACAATAGCTCAGTGCCCTGCATCGCCGGGGCCCAGTCCCCAGGCAAGCTTCTGCCATTGGTGGTATGCCAGGTCGTGATGCCGTGTGCAAGGCCAGGAGGTGAGCAGCCT
The DNA here is from genome assembly GCF_002575655.3 of Aegilops tauschii subsp. strangulata. Classification (NCBI taxonomy): domain Eukaryota; kingdom Viridiplantae; phylum Streptophyta; class Magnoliopsida; order Poales; family Poaceae; genus Aegilops; species Aegilops tauschii. The sequence continues at coordinate 334,333,648 of NC_053036.3, forward strand.
GAGGTCTGGTAAGAGCTCCCGAGGCGTGATGCTCAGGAGGTCCCCCTTGACGCGCATGCAGCTTTCGGACGGGAAAGGGTTTTCACTTAAACGAGATCGCGGAAATAGAAGTGTGGTGTTAATAGTAAGGCTCGCGCCTGGCGCGAAGGACATGACTTAGCTCTGGGTGCTCATGAGTCGTGAGGTGCTCCTGCGTCGCGAGCGTGAGCTTTCCTGGAGCCTGGTCCTCCGCTTCTATTCCGAAACAAATAAAAGCAAGTCCCGCTAGGGGTGCGTGAAAAGACTGGCGTACTTTAGCATTCCGAGTGGTGCCTGCGTGGCCGAGCCGCGCCCCACTTCTCGTGCTCCCGCGCGGGGTTTGCCCCTCCCTTTCTTGCTTGCCATGGTGCTCTACGTCCTCAGGACCTGGCCCTCGGGTGAGCTCAGCCGCTGCTGGTATGTCAGGTCGTGATGCTCGGGACAAGGCCAGGGGGTGAGGGCCCGTGAGCCAGTAGGAGCTCCTGAGGTGCGATGCTCAATAGTCCCCCTTTTAACGTGCAAGCGGCTTGGGCGAAAAAGGAACGGTTCGCCACGCGGAGGCTCCCTGGAAAAGGACTTTAACCAGCCACACGTGGCATACAAAGCAATTTTACTTATCCTCTAGGCGGCGAGGCGTCATCAAGGCCGCTCGGGCGCCTGTCCCCTGAGGTTCCTGTGTATTAGCCAATTACAAGATACGGGAGGCGACACGTGCTTGCTGGTCTACTCATGACCGTTCCGAGAGAAGACAAAGGCACTAAGGACCTGGTGGGGTGACGTGCACGGGGCCGGGCCGTGAGCTAGAGCTCAGTCTCTTAGATTTATCAGCGCTGCAGGGACGGACCCGAGCACAGGCGCCATGCCGGTAGCCCCCTCTTGTGGGATGTTCAAGTGGAGAGCTGGCAACGCGCGGAGCCCACAGAGGTGGCTCCAGGGGTAATATATCATCAAACGCAGGGTTAACAACCACGGTAGCTCATGAAAGCATAACAAGTTCAAGGTACATGAATGAAATGTCATAACTGCGGGGGGGACCCCCAGCAGCCTGAGGACGATGCAGCTCAGGGGGTGCCCTCAACTGAACAAACCAAAAAATCACCTAGCACTGGTGTTGTAGAAGCGTTGAGGTAGCTGAAGAAGCATGCCGTGGAGATTGCTTCTCATGAACTGGCACTGCTGCAGGATGCTGCTAACGCGACAATACAATTAGATACCCTTTGACGAAACTGTGTGCGATGCATTAATCACAAACGATGATGTAAAACCATAAAAAAGATGCAAAACATTTGCGATGAATGATACATCAAACACGGTTCCAATTTTAGTTGCGTGTGCGATGCGGGGCATATGGTTGATCCATACGAATTATTTGCGATGAGGTAGAACAACAGAAACAGGCAGCCACATCAAGGTGTGTGCGATATACGACATATAGTTTGCTCCGATGAACCATTTGTGATGATCGAGGTGAACACAAACGATTCGGCGTAACAAGATGTGTGTGATACCCGGCAAACAGGTCGGTAATCAGAATTGTGCGCGTTCATTATAGACAACCCATACGGTATTTTTTTGTGAATTGTGTGTTCGTCAGGGCACACAGTTCAACAAACCATCCTGTGGGCGATAATGTAGAAGATCTCTATCGGATACCTATTACTAACTGTCTGCGATGAGATTGACAGGATAAACAGTGATAACAAATTAATATGAGTAAACAGAAACGGAGATATATACAGTCTGCTTAATTTAGTCCTTCTTATTCGTGTCGTTGTTATTGGACGGCCCCATGACATCGTCTTGGCGAGGACGCTTCTTGCCGCTGACCGTTGGCTTTTCATTGTCGCCGCCATCGTCATCGTCATTGCTGTCATTGTCGTCCTCCTCCTTGTTCGACCATTCCTCCTCATCATCATTGTCATCCTCTTCTTTGTCCTCCGACGGCTCCTCGTCTGTCTGGTTGTCGTCTGACGACTTCGGAGGTGGCGTCCCTTCCATGATCCCGATATAATCGAGGTTTGGGCTCGATGTCAGATTCATGGAAGACGAGCGAGATGATTCCGATGTTGACCTATCAATGGGCGCCAAATTGTTGGCCAAACAGTCGTCCTCACTGTCGCTTGACATGGCTGCGGTCGTATAAAAACTGCGAGAAAGCGAGATTGCAGAGTGTGTGCAAGTGTGTAGCGCGGCCTGCCGGGGACGATGAAGATGGTGGACACTTAAGCGGGGTATGCAGAGAAGAGGAAATGCCAATTGAAGCGGGGTTGACGTATTATCTAACCACTGATATAATCAACCGCAATTATTTGTACCCAGTCTCTCCAAATTCCCGGGGTTGCGCAGGACTCTGATACGTCTCCAACGTATCTATAATTTTTGATTGTTCCATGCTATTATATTATTTGTTTTGGATGTTTAATGGGCTTTATTATACACTTTTATATTATTTTTGGGACAAACCTACTAACCCAAGGCCCAGTGCAAATTGCTGTTTTTTTGCCTATTTCAGTGTTTCGCCGAAAAGGAATATCAAACGGAATCCAAACGGAATGAAACCTTCGGGAGAGTGATTTTTGGAACAAACGTGATCCAGAGGACTTGGAGTGGACGTCAAGAAAGAAGCGAGGAGGCCACGAGGCAGGGAGGCGCGCCTGCCCCCTGGGCGCGCCCCCACCCTCGTGGGCCCCTCGCAGCTCCACCGACCTACTTCTTCCTCCTATATATACCCATATACCCCGAAAACATCTAGGAGCACCACGAAACCCTATTTCCACCGCCGCAACCTTTTGTACCCGTGAGATCCCATCTTGGGGCCTTTTTCGGCACTCCGCCGGAGGGGGAATCGATCACGCAGGGCTTCTACATCAACACCATAGCCTCTCTGATGATGTGTGAGTAGTTTACCTCAGACCTTCGGGTCCATAGTTATTAGCTAGATGGCTTCTTCTCTCTCTTTGGATCTCAATAGAAAGTTCTCCTCGATCTTCTTGGAGATCTATTCGATGTAACTCTTTCTGCGGTGTGTTTGTCGAGATCCGATGAATTGTGGGTTTATGATCAAGATTATCTATGAACAATATTTGAATCTCCTCTAAATTCTTTTATGTATGATTTGTTATCTTTGCAAGTCTCTTCGAATTATCAGTTTGGTTTGGCCTACTAGATTGATCTTTCTTGCAATGGGGGAAGTGCTTAGCTTTGGGTTCAATCTTGCGGTGTCCTTTCCCAGTGACAGCAGGGGCAGCAAGGCACGTATTGTATTGTTGCCATCGAGGATAAAAAATATGGGGTTTATATCATATTGCTTGAGTTTATCCCTCTACATCATGTCATCTTGCCTAATGCGTTACTCTGTTCTTATGAACTTAATACTCTAGATGCATGCTGGATAGAGGTCGATGTGTGGAGTCATAGTAGTAGATGCAGAATCGTTTCGGTCTACTTGTCGCGGACGTGATGCCTATATACATGATCATGCCTAGATATTCTCATAACTATGCACTTTTCTATCAATTGCTCGACAGTAATTTGTTCACCCACCGTAATACTTATGCTATCTTGAGAGAAGCCACTAGTGAAACCTATGGCCCCCAGGTCTATTTTCCATCATATTAATCTCCCGTCAACTAGCTATTTTTGTCATCGTTTATTTTGCAATCTTTACTTTTAATCCTTATCAATAAAAATACCAAAAATATTATCTTATCATCTCTATCAGATCTCACTTTTGCAAGTGGCCGTGAAGGGATTGACAACCCCTATATCGCGTTGGTTGCAAGGTTCTTATTTGTTTGTGTAGGTACGAGGGACTTGCGTGTGGCCTCCTACTGGATTGATACCTTGGTTCTCAAAACTGAGGGAAATACTTGCGCTACTTTGCTGCATCACCCTTTCCTCTTCAAGGGAAAACCAACGCATGCTCAAGAGGTAGCAAGAAGGATGTCTGGCGCCGTTGCCGGGGAGTCTACGCACAAGTCAAGACATACCAAGTACCCATCACAAACTCTTGTCCCTCGCATTACATTATTTGCCATTTGCCTCTCGTTTTCCTCTCCCCCACTTCACCCTTGCCGTTTTATTCGCCGTCTCTTTTTGTTCGCCTCTTTTTTCGCTTGATTCTTGTTTGCTTGTGTGTTGGATTGCTTGCTTGTCACGATGGCTCAAGATAATACTAAATTGTGTGACTTTTCCAATACCAACAATAATGATTTTCTTAGAACCCCGATTGCTCCTATTACCAATGCTGAATCTTCTTAAATCAATGCTGCCTTGTTGAATTTTGTCATGAAAGATCAATTCGCCGACCTTCCTAGTGAAGATGCCGCTACCCATCTAAACAGCTTTGTTGATTTGTGTGATATGCAAAACAAGAAAGATGTGGGAGTTTCCGAGGAGCCTGCCGACCCGTCCGAGAGGGCCTCGCGAGAAGCAAGCGCGGGCCATAGCAGGCCATGTGTGCAGCGCGCGCACTATGCCCAGCCCCCGCTCATGAGGGGCTCACGAGGGGGAGCCAGCGGGAGCGAACTCCAAATCAAGGTAAGGAACCAGATTGCAAGAAATCACACGAACGAGAAAAGGCACGCCCCGCGCACACCAATAAAAATTCGACTTCAAACTTAAATCCAAAGCCAGAAAGCAGGGCTACAGAAAAGAGGTTAAAAGCAAATGGCCACATTCGGCGCCTAGTCTAGTCTTCTTGTCTTCTCACCAGTGCGGAGCTAAGTGCTGCCACTAGGACGTGGGAGGGAGCCCCCGAGGCCCGAGGGCGGCACTCCTGAGACTCCGGGGCGTGTAATTACGTGAGAGTGTCACGAGCGGAGACCTTCACAGGCGCGAGCCTTACTTCATATCGCCAGACGAGGGCCCCGCCTTGCGCCACCCTCGACCACCCTTGGGGGCGTCCAGAAACCAGGACGATGCCAAGGGGAAAAGGGGACGCCAGCGGCACCCTCGGTGACCACGGGTCCTTTGCCAGGGGAAGGCTCACCAGCGCCTCCCCGACAGAGGGCCTACCTCCGGGGGGCGCCCTGCTCCGTGCGGCGCAGGGAGGGGCCTTGCTCCCGGCCCCTCCCCTGCAGCCCCCAGTGCACTCCTCCTGGCGGAAGGGAGGCCGCCGAGTTGGGGCCGCCATCCGCTACTGTGACATGATCCTCCTTCGACCCATGGTTAGCGTAAGCTTGCTCCTGAGAGATTAGCGGTACCCTGTAGCTGTTGTCGCCTGCATTGTCGGCGAGGCTCCCGGGAGGCTCCGGGAAGGCCTCAGCTTCTAGCGCCTCCTCCTCCCAGCCTGGCCCGAGGAACGAGCCAGGGTCGTCTTCCAGCGTGTACTCCTGGTCCACCATCCGGGGCACGTAGGCCTCCGAGGCCGTCGCCTCGAAGACCTCGCCGAAGTGCCCCACGCTCCATGTTGCCCGGCCCAGCGCCCCGCCCTGAGGATGGTAGGGCGGCATCCCGCCGGGGCCGTAGGCGGCAACGCTCGTGCCCGCGCTCATCGGAGGTGGCGCGGGTGCGATTGGGCGTCCGGTGCTGCTTGGCGTGCCGGTGTCGATGAAGCCTCTTGGCGTGCCCGGGGGCACGCGGGCGCGGCGAGGCCCGCCATGCGACCCGGCCGTGGCCTGAGGCGTAAGCAGGGAGCAGAAGGGCGGTGCTCCCGAGGCCGCGGCATCCAGGAGCTCGGCGACGCGCTCCAGCAACGCATCCCGGCTGATCTCCATTAACCCGCATCGCAGCAGCTCCCGAGCCACCGTGAGCGCGGCCCTGATGTTTGCTTGTTCCTGTCGGGTGTGCGGCGTCGTGGCCGCAGCGTGGCTTGAGGCCCTTGCGGCTACCCGTGCTTGTCGTGGAGTAAGGGCGGACGTCGTGTGATCGTGCCGCCCGCGCCCTGTAGCGTTTGGCGGTGCGCGTGCTGCCTGGGGCGCAGGGCTGAGGTCTTCTTGGGCAGACGGCGCTGCCCGGGCTGGCCAAGCTGCCCAGCGGTCGGCTTTGGTCCTCGGGTCGCCGTACATCGGAACCGCAGAGTGTCAGCGGATCAACTGGCGGAAGGAAAGCTCCGGCACACCCCTACCTGGCGCGCCAAATGTCGGATTTCGGGTTCCGGCAAAACCCTTGAGGTTCGAACACTGGGGTGCGCACGAAGATCTCTCCCTACCTAACCACGCCCTTAGCCTCACCGCGATCTCAAGGCCTAGCTCAACGAACCCGCAACACAAGATACACGAGGTTTATACTGGTTTGGGCCACCGATGTGGTGTAATACCCTACTCCAGTGTGGTGTGGCGGATTGCCTCTCGGGCTGAGGATGAACAGTTACAAGGGAAGAACAGCCTCCTAAGGGGAGGTGTTCTGGTGCTTGGTGAGTGTGAGGATGGTCTGAATCTGTTGCCTCCTACGGTGGTGGCTAGTCCTATTTATAGAGGCCCTGGTCCTCTCCCCAAATATTGAGTGGGAAGGGAGCCAACAACGGCCAAATTCGAAGGGAGACAACTAGTACAAGTTATCCTGACTAAAGGTGGTCTTCGCCTGCCAAAGGCTCTGGTGATGACGCCGTCTTGGGCTCCACGGTGACCTCCATCTTCTCGTCCTGCTGGTCTTGGTCTCGTTGCACTGATATGGAAACCTTTGCCTGATGCCTCGGGACTCCTCGCCTGCGCTTGCCCCCTTTATCACCAAAGAGGAAACGAGGACACTGCACGCGCTGGCGCCCGCTGTCATCCTCCTGGCTCCAGTCGTCATGGCTTGCGTCATTGGAACCTCGCGAGGTGTCCCTTGCCTTGATCTCTCCGCCCCTCGCGAGCCAGCCTGGTGAGGTCGCTCCCGGGGAGGTCTTGTGTCGTCCGCCTCGTGAGGGTCTTGAGTGTTTGCTGGTGAAGATGGGCTGTACAGGGCCGCTGGTGGAGCCACACCGTGGGCTGCAGGCAGGCAAGTCTGGGGACCCCCGTTCCCAGGACGCCGACAGAAATGGCGGGAAACGGTGGCGTGTTCATAAAACGCAATCAATTAATGGAAACTTAGCATAGAAGGAACATCAAGCTAGCACAAGAAGTAAATGATGATCAGATGAACATGGACCACACTAGGGAACCCGTCGGTGATGAATTCATCAATCGTGAACGGTTGAATACCAGCAAGCGTTTTCCCACAACACACACGGCTTATTCCACCACAAAAAGGTCGGATGGATCAACTGTATGCCACGTATCGCACATTGTCAAAAAGTAATGAGGTAGACCTTCTTTAACATGTGTTAAAAAATAAAAAAATAAAAAAAGGACCTCGAGGTTAAATTAACTCATGGGATGGATCATCCAGGTCAAAGGTAATTTAATTTGACCGGGATGAACCATCCCATCAGTTAATTTAACATCAAGACAACTTCCCATCTAGTCACCCATCTGATGGCTGCTCCAGCCTGAGCACACTTAACTTGAGAGTTCTCTTAGATGAGCTATTGGTGGAACAGCTAGTCCTTGCTGATATAGGATGCCCTATTCACATCCTTATGGTGTACCCGGATGACCGCCCGTCGCCCAATGGCCAATAGATGTTGTGTAGACAGAGCATATCACATACGTCTTATTAGAAGCAATCGTCTGTGTTATTATCGGTCTTCGCACACATTTCTGATTACAGACCTGTTTGCCGCGTATCACACACATCTTGTTATATTAAACCGTTTCTGTTCTCTTATCTCAACGCAAACAGTTCATCCGAGTGAACCGCATGCCGTATATCGCACATGCCTTAATCTGGCTGACCGTTTCTTTTGTGTTTCCTAATCACAAACAGTTCATCCGAGTGAACCGTATGTTGTATATCGCACACGCCTTCATTTGGCTGCCCATTTCTTTTGTGTTGCCTCATCGCAAACAGTTAATTGAACTGAACCGTATGCCCTGCATCGCACACGCAACTAAAATCTGAACCGTGTTTGGTGCATCCTCCATCGCAAACGTTTTGCACCTTTTTGACGGTTTTTTACACCATCGTTTGCGATTAATGCATCGCACACAGTTTCGTCGAAGGGTCTCTGGTTGTAGTGTCGCGTCAGCAGCAACCTGCAGTAGTGTAGTTCCGCACCTCATACTGCAAAGGCAAACGGGTTTGGTGTCTCCTACGAAGAACAACGTTGGAAGCATCCTAATCCAAACTTAGGCGAAAAGCTTCCGCCCTTATACGTTGTGACTCAGCATCCATCTGAGCTTGTTCCGTTGCCATCCTGGCATTCTCTGCGTTAAGATCCTCTTTGGGTTTGGCTATTTCATCTCGCACCTTTGCAACTTCTGCATTATGCTGTACTTGATTCGCCGTAGTAACCTCTGTTGCCAATAGGGTTGTCAAAGTGCCCAATAGTTCAGACAAAACTTGAGTCGGCGGCCTCCCTGAGCCACCAGCACCAGCTGCCATAGCCACCGAACTAGACGTCATAGCCACAGTTGTTGATGAATTGAGAATCGGCCCGGTGCCAGCCATGAACATCACAGCCCTGGATGGCAGCTCATAGGGGTCCGGAATACTGTTGCCATCGGAGTAGCCCCTAAGCCCGCTGTCTTGAAGCTGGTAGATTGATTCCGTCTCTCTGGCTGAGGACTCGTCACCTAAGTAGATGGCTGTCTCTCCTCCGGATTCAGAACCATCCGCAAGATCCATGCCTTGCGTGAAACCAACGAAAGCATGCTTCCGGCCGGGTTGAACCCGGGCGGGTTGCACACACCGAGCCGACTCGATGAGGTTGGTGGAGATGTCCGGCTCAGGATCAGATTCACCGATCTTGCCGATGAAGACATGAATTCCGCCAAAGGGGACCCGGTACCCGTACTCGATTGAGTCGGTCTCGGGGCCCCAGCCAGCGTCGTCAATGTAGAGCTTACCACGATGACTCTTAGTCATCCTACCCACGGCGCATCCCTCGAACCCTAGGAAAGTGCCCTTCAAGAACTCGAAACCACCGTGTGGTGGCCCCATGGTGAGCACCAACTATTGTGGTTTTGTCATGGCATATGCCCTTGTGAAAGGACTTGGGTGTGGAGCCATCGCAACGTAGGTTAGCTTGAAGGGGTTGAACGGGACAAAGGACAGGAGTTTACCCAGGTTCGGCCCCTCACAATGAGGTAAAATCCTACGTCCTGCTTTGTGTTGTATTGATTGGGTATCGATTACAAGGGAGCGGAATCGATTGACCTACTTATCTATTGATTGTTACTTGAGTTTACCCGCCGCAGGGTCTCGCTTATATATACACAAGTCGAGGCCCTGGGCTTACAAGAGTCCAAGCCGGATCACACAACGTGTCCAACTCGGGTTTCTAAGCCACCTTGCCTTGCTAGGCAAGTCGCAATTGGGTGGCTCACCTCTCCAGGTTACAGTATCATCACCTTGTCTTGGGCCTTCAACAAGCCCGCCTTGTGAGCTGCCTCTAGTCTTCATATCTCTTCTGCTTGGGCCTACTTAGGCTTTCTCTGGTGAGTTGCCAACAGGGTAACCCAGCCCCTCCTGGGCGTGTCACACCGTGGAGTTATATCCCCAACACATCCAGAGGAGTTTTCCTGGCGTTTGGCATTTTCCGGACAGAAGAAAAGAGGGGAAGGTTCCATGTACAGCATGCTAGGGGCATGTGACAGATGAACATACCGCGTATTCGGATTCATTGGATTTTTCTGAGAAACTTCCATATATAAAACTTATTCATCCGAGTTATGGATTATTTTATACTAATTTCTAAGTTTTAAACATTTTCTGAAATTTTTGGAATAAATTTAAATCAAAAATTAAATAGTGTATTACCTTTTTATACACAGAGGCAGCTAGCCTATTAGGATAACAGGTGGGGCTAGGAGGGGCCCATTTTGGTCCAGTCCGCAGTCAACAGAGTTGACTGTTGACTGGTCAACATGGGCCGTGCGGCCACCTATCAGTTGGTCTCACCCACTTACTTGTGGGCCCAGTCAATGCTAACTGGGCGGGGTCAATTCTGACGCGTGGGCCCCCGCGGTTTATTTAACTAAACTAACAGTTTTTATTAGCTCAAACTAATCCTTGCGGGGCACGGCTGTCATGCACCATGGGGCTTAATTAGGGGGTCTAATTAGTGGCTAATGATTGCCATGTCAGCTGGTTAACGCCGGCGAGGCTGAACGCGCCGGATTTGGTCGTCCGGCCGTTCTCGGTGACGAGAAGAGGCGCGGGTGATACCATTGGGGAGCTGGGGATCTCACGCTTCGGATGGTGGCCGCGGGGTGGCCGGATATGGCCTGAGTCGGCACCGGCGATGACAAATGGCGGTGGCAGCAGCTATGGGCGTGTCGGCGATCTACGGGGGTGACGACGGCTGAAGGTGGCGCGGGGAGGCCGGCCGGCAGCAAGCATCTGCAGGCACTGGGGAGCAGCAGGAACACGACGCGCGAGCGGGTACTGTGGTGCAATGGCATGGCGCGGAGAGGGGGGCGGCCGATGAGTATGAGATTGATCATGTTCTTGTAATAGGAATCACGACTTGCATGTCGATGAGTATGACAACCGGCAGGAGCCATAGGAGTTGTCTTAATTTATTGTATGACCTGCGTGTCAATGAAAAACGCCATGTAATTACTTTACTTTATTGCGAACCGTTAGCCATAGTAGTAGAAGTAATAGTTGGCGAGACAACTTCATGAAGACACGATGATGGAGATCATGGTGTCATGCCGGTGACGAAGGTGATCATGCCGCGCCTCGAAGATGGAGATCAAAAGGCGCAAGATGATATTGGCCATATCATGTCACTTTATGATTTGCATGTGATGTTTGTCATGTTTACATCTTATTTGCTTAGAACGACGGTAGCATAAATAAGATGATCCCTCACTAAAATTTCAAGAGACGTGTTCCCCCTAACTGTGCACCGTTGCGAAGGTTCGTTGTTTCAAAGCACCACGTGATGATCGGGTGTGATAGATTCTAACGTTCGAATACAACGGGTGTTGACGAGACTAGCATGTACAGACATGGCCTCGGAACACATGCGAAACACTTAGGTTGACTTGACGAGCCTAGCATGTACAGACATGGCCTCAGAACGCAAGAGATCGAAAGGTCGAACATGAGTCGTATGGTAGATGCGATCAACATGGAGATGTTCACCGATGATGACTAGTCCGTCTCACGTGATGATCGGACACGGCCTAGTTTGACTTGGATCATGTATCACTTAGATGACTAGAGGGATGTCTATCTGAGTGGGAGTTCATTAATCAGATGAACTTAATTATCATGAACATAGTCAAAAGGTCTTTGCAAATTATGTCATAGCTTACGCTTTAGTTCTACTGTTTAAGATATGTTCCTAGAGAAAATTTAGTTGAAAGTTGATAGTAGCAGTTATGCGGACTAGGTCCGTAAACTGAGGATTGTCCTCATTGCTGCACAGAAGGCTTATGTCCTTAATGCACCGCTCGGTGTGCTGAACCTCGAGCGTCGTCTGTAGATGTTGCGAAACATATGGCGTACACGTTTTGATGACTACGTGATAGTTCAGTGCGTAATGCTAACGGTTTAGAATTGTGGCACCAAAGACGGTTCTGAAACGTCGCAGAACATATGAGATGTTCCGAAGACTGAAATTGGGATTTCAGACTAGTGCCCACGTCAAGAGGTATGAGACCTCTGACAAGTTTCTTAAGCCTGCAAACTAAGGGAGAAAAGCTCAATCGTTGAGCATGTGCTCAGATTGTCTGAGTACCACAATCGCTTGAATCGAGTGGGAGTTAATCTTCCAGATGAGACAGTGATGGTTCTCCATAGTCACTGCCACCAAGCTATTAGAGCTTCGTGGTGAACTATAACATATCAGGGATAGATATGATGATCCTTGAGCAACTCGCGATGTTTGACACCGCGAAAGTAGAAATCAAGAAGGAGCATCAATTGTTGATGGTTAGTAAAACCACTAGTTTCTAGAAGGGCAAGGGCAAAAGGGATACTTCATGAAACAGCAAATTGTTTGCTGCCCTAGTGAAGAATCCCAAGGTTGAACCCAAACCCAAGACTAAGTGCTTCTGTAATGAGGGGAACGGTCACTGAAGCAGAACTACCCTAGATAATTGGTAGATGAGAAGGCGGGCAAGGTCGACAGAAGTATATTGGATATACATTATATGAATGTGTACTTTACTAGTACTCCTAGCAGCACCAGGGTATTAGATACCAGTTCGGTTGCTAAGTGTTAGTAACTCGAAATAAAAGCTGCGGAATAAACGGAGACTAGCTAAAGGTGAGATGATGATATGTGTTGGAAGTGTTTCCAAGGTTGATGTGATCAAGCATCGCATGCTCCCACTACCATCGAGATTGGTGTTAAACATAAGTAATTGTTATTTGGTGTTTGCGTTGAGCATAAACATGATTGGATTATGTTTATCGCAATACGGTTATTCATTTAAGGAGAATAATGGTTGCTTTGTTTATTTGAATAATACCTTCAATGATCTTGCACCTAAAATGAATCTCGATCTCAGTGATACACATGTTCGTGACAAAAGATATAAAATAGTAATGATAGTACCACATACGTGTGGCACTGCCATTTGAGTCATATTGGTATAGAACACATGAAGAAGCTCCATGTAGATGGATCTTTGGACTCACTCGTTTTTGAAAGGATTGAGACATGCGAACCATGTCTATTGGTATATATGCATGAAGAAACTCCATGCAGATGGATCGTTCGGACTCACTTGATTTTGAATCACTTGAGACATGCAAATCATACCACATGGGCAAGATGACTGAAAGGCCTCGTTTTCAGTAAGATGGAACAAGAGAGCAACTTGTTGGAAGTAATACATTTGATGTGTGCAGTCCAATGAGTGCTGAGGCACGCAGTGGATATCGATATATTGTTACTTCACAGACGATTTGAGTAGATGCTGAGTGTATTTACTTAATGAACCACAAGTCTGAATTATTGAAAGGTTCAAGTGATTTCAGAGTGAAGTTGAAGATCGTCGTGACAAGAGGATAAAATGTCTATGATATGATCATAGAGATGAATATCTGAGTTACGAGTTTGGCACACAATTAAGATATTGTGGAAAGTGTTTCACAATTAATACCGCCTGGAACACCATAGTGTGATGGTGTGTCCGATCATCATAACTGCACCCTATTGGATATGGTGCATACCATGATGTCTCTTATCGAATTACCACTATCGTTTATGGGTTAGGCATTAGAGACAACCGCATTCACTTTAAAAGGGGCACCACGCAATTCCATTGAGACGACAGCGTTTAGAGAAACCTAAGTTGTCGTTTCTTAAAAGTTTGGGGTTGCGATGCTTATGTGAAAAAGTTTCAGGCTGATAAGCTCGAACCCAAAGCGGATAAATGCATCTTCATAAGAATACCCAAAACAGTTGGGTATACCTCCTATTTCATATCTGGAAGCAAAAGTAATTGCTTCTAGAAACAGTTCCTTTCTCGAGGAAAAGTTTCTCTCGAAAGAATTGAGTGGGAGGATGGTAGAGACTTGATGAGGTTATTGAACCGTCACTTCAACTAGTGTGTAGCAGGGCACAGGAAGGTTTTCCTGTGGCACCTACACCAATTGAAGTGGAAGCTTATGATAGTGATCATGAAACTTCGGATCAAGTCACTACCAAACCTCGTAGGTCGATAAGGATGCGTACTACTTCAGAGTGGTACGTGATCCTGTCTTGGAAGTCATGTTGCTAGACAACAATGAACCTACGAGCTATGGAGAAGCGATGGTGGGCCCGGATTCCGATGAATGGCTTGAGGCCATGAAATCCGAGAGAGGATCCATGTATAAAATCAAAGTATAGACTTTGGAAGAAATACTTGATAGTCGTAAGGCTGTTGGGTGCAGATGGATTTTAAAAGGAAGACAGACAATGATGGTAAGTGTCACCATTAAGAAAGCTCGGCTTGTCGTTAAGATGTTTTCCGACAAGTTCAAGGAGTTGACTGCGATGAGACTTTCTCACTCGTAGCGATGCTAAGAGTCTGTTGGAATTATATTAGCAGTTACTGCATTATTTATGAAATCTTGCAGATAGGATATCAAAACATTGTTTCCTCGACGATTTTCTTGAGGAAAGGTTGTATGTGATACAACCAGAAGGTTTTGTCAATCCTGAAAGATGCTAACAAGTATGCAAAGCTCCAGCAATCCTTCTAAGGATTGGAGTAAGCATCTCGGAGTTGGAATGAACGCTTTGATGAGATGATCAAAGATTTTGGGTTTATACAAGGTTTATGAGAAACTTGTATTTCCAAAGAAGTGAGTGGGAGCACTATAGAATTTCTGATGAGTATATGTTGTTGACATATTGTTGATCAGAGATGATGTAGAATTTCTGGAAAGCATACAGGGTTATTTGAAAATTGTTTTTCAATGGAAAACCTGGATTAAGCTGCTTGAACATTGAGCATCAAGATCTATAAGGATAGATCAAAAAACGCTTAATAGTACTTTCAAATGAATACATACCGTGACAAGTTTTTGAAGGAGTTCAAAATAGATCAGCAAAGAAGGAGTTCTTGGCCGTGTTACAAGGTGTGAGTATTGAGTAAGACTCAAGACCTGACCACAGCAGAAGATAGAGAGAAAGGACGAAGGTCGTCCCCTATGCTTTAGACGTAGGCTCTACAGTATGCTATGCTGTGTACCGCACATGAAGTGTGCCTTGCCATGAGTTGGTCAAGGGGTACAATAGTGATCCGGGAATGGATCACATGACAGCGGTCAAACTTATCCTTAGTATCTAGTGGACTAAGGAATTTTCTCGATTACGGAGGTGAAAAGGAGTTCGTCGTAAAGGGTTACGTTGATGCAAACTTTGACACTAATCCAGATGACTCTGAGTAGTAAACCGGATTCGTATAGTAGAGCAGTTATTTGAAATGGCTCCAAGTAGCGCGTGGTAGCTGCATCCACAAGATGACATAGATATTTGTAAAGCACACACGGATCTGAAAGGTTCAGACCCGTTGACTAATAACCTCTCTCACAAGCAATATATGAACAAACCCCATGGGTGTTGGATTCATTACAATCACATAGTGATGTGAACTAGATTATTGACTCCGGTGAACTCTTGGGTATTAATCACATGGCGATGTGAACTAGATTATTGACTCTAGTGCAAGTGGGAGACTGTTAGAAATATTCCCTAGAGGCAATAATAAATTGGTTATTATTATATTTCGTTGTTCATGATAATCGTTTATTATCCATGCTAAAATTGTATTGATAGGAAACTCAGATACATGTGTGGATACATAGACAACACCATGTCCCTAGTAAGCCTCTAGTTGACTAGCTCGTTGATCAATAGATGGTTACAGTTTCCTGACCATGGACATTGGATGTCGTTGATAATGGGATCACATCATTAGGAGAATGATGTGATGGACAAGACCCAATCCTAAGCCTAGCACAAGATCGTGTAGTTCATTTGCTAAGAGCTTTTCTAATGTCAAGTATCATTTCCTTAGACCATGAGATTGTGCAACTCCCGTATACCGTAGGAATGCTTTGGGTGTACCAAACGTCACAACGTAACTGGGTGACTATAAAGGTGCACTACAGGTATCTCCGAAAGTGTCTGTTGGGTTGGCACGAATCGAGACTGGGATTTGTCACTCCGTGTAAACGGAGAGGTATCTCTGGGCCCACTCGGTAGGACATCATCATAATGTGCACAATGTGACCAAGGAGTTGATCACGGGATGATGTGTTACGGAACGAGTAAAGAGACTTGCCGGTAACGAGATTGAACAAGGTATCGGGATACCGACGATCGAATCTCGGGCAAGTAACATACCGATAGACAAAGGGAATTGTATACGGGATTGATTGAATCCCCGACATCGTGGTTCATCCGATGAGATCATCGTGGAACATGTGGGAGCCAACATGGGTATCCAGATCCCGCTGTTCGTTATTGACCGGAGAACGTCTCGGTCATGTCTGCATGGTTCCCGAACCCGTAGGGTCTACACACTTAAGGTTCGATGACGCTAGGGTTATAGGGAATAGATATACGTGGTTACCGAATGTTGTTCGGAGTCTCAGATGAGATCCCAGACGTCACGAGGAGTTCCGGAATGGTCCGGAGATAAAGATTTATATATGCGAAGTCCTGTTTTGGTCACCGGAAAAGTTTCGGGTGCTATCGGTAACGTACCGGGACCACCGGGAGGGTCCCGAGGGTCCACCAGGTGGGGCCACCGGCCCCAGAGGGCTGCGTGGGCCAAGTGTGGGAAGGGACCAGCCCCTAGGTGGGCTGGTGCGCCTCCCACAAGGGGCCCAAGGCGCAGGGAAGGGGGGAAGGGGGAAACCCTAGGCTCAGATGGGCCTAAGGCCCACCTAGTGGTGCGCCCCCCTCTCTCCCCCCTTGGCCGCCCCTCCAAGTCCCATCTAGGGCTGGCCACACCCCTTGGGGGGAACCCTAGATGGGGGCGCAGCCCCTCACCTCCCCTATATATAGTGGGGGTTTTGGGGCTGCCAAAGACATGAGAACATCTCCCTCATGGCGCAGCCCTTCCCCTCTCCCTCCTCGTCTCTCGCAGTGCTTGGCGAAGCCCTGCTGGAATGCCATGCTCCTCCATCACCACCATGCCGTTGTGCTTCTGCTGGACGGAGTCTTCCCCAACCTCTCCCTCTCTCCTTGCTGGATCAAGGTGTGGGAGACGTCACCGGGCTGCACGTGTGTTGAACGTGGAGGCGCCGTGGTTCGGCGCTTAGATCGGAATCAACCGCGATCTGAATCGCTACGAGTACGACTCCTTCAACCGCGTTCTTGCAACGCTTCCGCATCGCGATCTACAAGGGTATGTAGATGCACTCCCCTTCCCCTCGTTGCTAGATTACTCCATAGATTGATCTTGGTGATGCGTAGAAAATTTTGAATTTCTGCTACGTTCCCCAATAGTGGCATCATGAGCTAGGTCTATGCGTAGTTTCTATGCACGAGTAGAACACAAAATTGTTGTGGGCGTCGATTTTGTTAATTTACTTGCCGTTACTAGTCTTATCTTGATTCAGCGGCATCGTGGGATGAAGCGGCCCGGACCGACCTTACAGGTACACTTACGTGAGACAGGTTCCACCGACTGACATGCACTAGTTGCATCAGGTGGCTAGCGGGTGTCTGTCTCTCCCACTTTAGTCGGATCGGATTCGATGAAAAGGGTCCTTATGAAGGGTAAATAGAAATTGGCATATCACGTTGTGGCTTTTGCGTAGGTAAGAACCGTTCTTGCTAGAATCCCATAGCAGCCACGTAAAACATGCAACAACAATTAGAGGACGTCTAACTTGTTTTTGCAGGGTATGCTATGTGATGTGATATGGCCAAAAGGATGTGATGAATGATATATGTGATGTATGAGATTGATCATGTTCTTGTAATAGGAATCACGACTTGCATGTCAATGAGTATGACAACCGGCAGGAGCCATAGGAGTTGTCTTAATTTATTGTATGACCTGTGTGTCAATGAAAAATGCCATGTAATTACTTTACTTTATTGCTAACCGTTAGCCATAGTAGTAGAAGTAATAGTTGGCGAGACAACTTCATGAAGACACGATGATGGAGATCATGGTGTCATGCCGGTGACGAAGGTGATCATGCCGCGCCTCGAAGATGGAGATCAAAAGGCGCAAGATGATATTGGCCATATCATGTCACTTATGATTTGCATGTGATGTTTGTCATGTTTACATCTTATTTGCTTAGAACGACGGTAGCATAAATAAGATGATCCCTCACTAAAATTTCAAGAGACGTGTTCCCCCTAACTGTGCACCGTTGCGAAGGTTCGTTATTTCGAAGCACCACGTGATGATCGGGTGTGATAGATTCTAACGTTCGAATAGAACGGGTGTTGACGAGCCTAGCATGTACAGACATGGCCTCGGAACACATGCGAAACACTTAGGTTGACTTGACGAGCCTAGCATGTACAGACATGGCCTCGGAACACAAGAGATCGAAAGGTCGAACATGAGTCGTATGGTAGATGCGATCAACATGGAGATGTTCACCGATGATGACTAGTCCGTCTCATGTGATGATCGGACACAGCCTAGTTTGACTCGGATCATGTATCACTTAGATGACTAGACGGATGTCTATCTGAGTGGGAGTTCATTAATCAGATGAACTTAATTATCATGAACATAGTCAAAAGGTCTTTGCAAATTATGTCATAGCTTACGCTTTAGTTCTACTGTTTAAGATATGTTCCTAGAGAAAATTTAGTTGAAACTTGATAGTAGCAATTATGCGGACTGGGTCCGTAAACTGAGGATTGTCCTCATTGCTGCACAGAAGGCTTATGTCCTTAATGCACCGCTCGGTGTGCTGAACCTCGAGCGTCGTCTGTAGATGTTGCGAAACATTTGGCGTACACGTTTTGATGACTACGTGATAGTTCAGTGCGTAATGCTAACGGTTTAGAATTGTGGCACCAAAGATGGTTTTGAAACGTCGCAGAACATATGAGATGTTCCAAAGACTGAAATTGGGATTTCAGACTAGTGCCCACGTCAAGAGGTATGAGACCTCTGACAAGTTTCTTAAGCCTACAAACTAAGTGAGAAAAGCTCAATCGTTGAGCATGTGCTCAGATTGTCTGAGTACCACAATCGCTTGAATCGAGTGGGAGTTAATCTTCCAGATGAGACAGTGATGGTTCTCCGTAGTCACTGCCACCAAGCTATTAGAGCTTCGTGATGAACTATAACATATCAGGGAAAGATATGATGATCCTTGAGCAACTCGTGATGTTTGACACCGCGAAAGTAGAAATCAAGAAGGAGCATCAATTGTTGATGGTTAGTAAAACCACTAGTTTCTAGAAGGGCAAGGGCAAAAGGGATACTTCATGAAACAGCAAATCGTTTGCTGCCCTAGTGAAGAATCCCAAGGTTAAACCCAAACCCGAGACTAAGTGCTTCTGTAATGAGGGGAACGGTCACTGAAGCAGAACTACCCTAGATAATTGGTAGATGAGAAGGCAGGCAAGGTCGATAGAAGTATATTGGATATACATTATATGAATGTGTACTTTACTAGTACTCCTAGCAGCACCAGGGTATTAGATACCGGTTTGGTTGCTAAGTGTTAGTAACTCGAAATAAAAGCTGCGGAATAAACGGAGACTAGCTAAAGGTGAGATGATGATATGTGTTGGAAGTGTTTCCAAGGTTGATGTGATCAAGCATCGCATGCTCCCTCTACCATCGAGATTGGTGTTAAACCTAAATAATTGTTATTTGGTGTTTGCATTGAGCATAAACATGATTGGATTATGTTTATCGCAATACAGTTATTCATTTAAGGAGAATAATGGTAGCTCTGTTTATTTGAATAATACCTTCAATGATCTTGCACCTAAAATGAATCTCGATCGCAGTGATACACATGTTCATGCCAAAAGATATAAAATAGTAATGATAGTACCACATACTTGTGGCACTGCCATTTGAGTCATATTGGTATAGAACGCATGAAGAAGCTCCATGTAGATGGATCTTTGGACTCACTCATTTTTGAAAGGATTGAGACATGCGAACCATGTCTATTGGTATATATGCATGAAGAAACTCCATGCAGATGGATCGTTTGGACTCACTTGATTTTGAATCACTTGAGACATGCAAATCATACCACATGGGCAAGATGACTGAAAGGCCTCGTTTTCAGTAAGATGGAACAAGAGAGCAACTTGTTGGAAGTAATACATTTGATGTGTGCAGTCCAATGAGTGCTGAGGCACGCAGTGGATTTTGATATGTTCTTACTTCACAGACGATTTGAGTAGATGCTGAGTGTATTTACTTAATGAACACAAGTCTGAATTATTGAAAGGTTCAAGTGATTTTAGAGTGAAGTTGAAGATCGTCGTGACAAGAGGATAAAATGTCTATGATATGATCATAGACATGAATATCTGAGTTACGAGTTTGGCACACAATTAAGATATTGTGGAAAGTGTTTCACAATTAATACCGCCTGGAACACCATAGTGTGATGGTGTGTCCGATCATCATAACTGCACCCTATTGGATATGGTGCATACCATGATGTCTCTTATCGAATTACCACTATCGTTTATGGGTTAGGCATTAGAGACAACCGCATTCACTTTAAAAGGGGCACCACGCAATTCCATTGAGACGACAGCGTTTAGAGAAACCTAAGTTGTCGTTTCTTAAAAGTTTGGGCCTGCGATGCTTATGTGAAAAAGTTTCAGGCTGATAAGCTCGAACCCAAAGCGGATAAATGCATCTTCATAAGAATACCCAAAACAGTTGGGTATACCTCCTATTTCAGATCTGGAAGGAAAAGTAATTGCTTCTAGAAACAGTTCCTTTCTCGAGGAAAAGTTTCTCTCAAAAGAATTGAGTGGGAGGATGGTAGAGACTTAATGAGGTTATTGAACCGTCACTTCAACTAGTGTGTAGCAGGGCACAGGAAGTTGTTCCCGTGGCACCTACACCAATTGAAGTGGAAGCTTATGATAGTGATCATGAAACTTCGGATCAAGTCACTACCAAACCTCGTAGGTTGATAAGGATGCGTACTACTTCAGAGTGGTACGTGATCCTGTCTTGGAAGTCATGTTGCTAGACAACAATGAACCTACGAGCTATGGAGAAGCGATGGTGGGCCCGGATTCCGATGAATGGCTTGAGGCCATGAAATCCGAGAGAGGATCCATGTATAAAATCAAAGTATAGACTTTGGAAGAAATACTTGATAGTCGTAAGGCTCTTGGGTGCAGATGGATTTTAAAAGGAAGACAGACAATGATGGTAAGTGTCACCATTAAGAAAGCTCGGCTTGTCGCTAAGATGTTTTCCGACAAGTTCAAGGAGTTGACTGCGATGAGACTTTCTCACTCGTAGCGATGCTAAGAGTCTGTTGGAATTATGTTAGCAGTTACTGCATTATTTATGAAATCTTGCAGATAGGATATCAAAACATTGTTTCCTCGACGATTTTCTTGAGGAAAGGTTGTATGTGATACAACCAGAAGGTTTTGTCAATCCTGAAAGATGCTAACAAGTATGCAAAGCTCCAGCAATCCTTCTAAGGATTGGAGTAAGCATCTCGGAGTTGGAATGAACGCTTTGATGAGATGATCAAAGATTTTGGGTTTATACAAGGTTTATGAGAAACTTGTATTTCCAAAGAAGTGAGTGGGAGCACTATAGAATTTCTGATGAGTATATGTTGTTGACATATTGTTGATCAGAGATGATGTAGAATTTCTAGAAAGCATACACGGTTATTTGAAAAGTGTTTTCCAATGGAAAACCTGGATTAACCTGCTTGAACATTGAGCATCAAGATCTATAAGGATAGATCAAAAAACGCTTAATAGTACTTTCAAATGAATACATACCGTGACAAGTTTTTGAAGGAGTTCAAAATAGATCAGCAAAGAAGGAGTTCTAGGTTGTGTTACAAGGTGTGAGTATTGAGTAAGACTCAAAACCTGACCACAGCAGAAAAGAGAGAGAAAGGACGAAGGTCGTCCCCTATGCTTTAGACGTAGGCTCTACAGTATGCTATGCTGTGTACCGCACATGAAGTGTGCCTTGCCATGAGTTGGTCAAGGGGTACAATAGTGATCCGGGAATGGATCACATGACAGCGGTCGAACTTATCCTTAGTATCTAGTGGACTAAGGAATTTTCTCGATTATGGAGGTGAAAAGGAGTTCGTCGTAAAGGGTTACGTCGATGCAAACTTTGACACTAATCCAGATGACTCTGAGTAGTAAACCGGATTCATATAGTAGAGCAGTTATTTGAAATGGCTCCAAGTAGCGCGTGGTAGCTGCATCCACAAGATGACATAGATATTTGTAAAGCACACACAGATCTGAAAGGTTCAGACCCGTTGACTAATAACCTCTCTCACAAGCAAGATATGAACAAACCCCATGGGTGTTGGATTCATTACAATCACATGGTGATGTGAACTAGATTATTGACTCCGGTAAACTCTTGGGTATTAATCACATGGGGATGTGAACTAGATTATTGACTCTAGTGCAAGTGGGAGACTGTTGGAAATATGCCCTAGAGGCAATAATAAATTGGTTATTATTATATTTCCTTGTTCATGATAATCGTTTATTATCGATGCTAAAATTGTATTGATAGGAAACTCAGATACATGTGTGGATACATAGACAACACCATGTCCCTAGTAAGCCTCTAGTTGACTAGCTCGTTGATCAATAGATGGTTACAGTTTCCTGACCATGGACATTGGATGTCATTGATAACGGAATCACATCATTAGGAGAATGATGTGATGGACAAGACCCAATCCTAAGCCTAGCACAAGATCGTGTAGTTCATTTGCTAAGAGCTTTTCTAATGTAAAGTATCATTTCCTTAGACCATGAGATTGTGCAACTCCCGGATACCGTAGGAATGCTTTGGGTGTACCAAACGTCACAACGTAACTGGGTGGCTATAAAGGTGCACTACAGGTATCTCCGAAAGTGTCTGTTGGGTTGGCACGAATCGAGACTGGGATTTGTCACTCCGTGTAAACGGAGAGGTATATCTGGGCCCACTCGGTAGGACATCATCATAATGTGCACAATGTGACCAAGGAGTTTATCACGGGATGATGTGTTACGGAACGAGTAAAGAGACTTGCCGGTAACGAGATTGAACAAGGTATCGGGATACCGACGATCGAATCTCGGGCAAGTAACATACCGATAGACAAAGGGAATTGTATATGGGATTGATTGAATCCCCGACATCGTGGTTCATCCGATGAGATCATCGTGGAACATGTGGGAGCCAACATGGGTATCCAGATCCTGCTGTTCGTTATTGACCGGAGAACGTCTCGGTCATGTCTGCATGGTTCCCGAACCCGTAGGGTCTACACACTTAAGGTTCGATGACGCTATGGTTATAGGGAATAGATATACGTGGTTACCGAATGTTGTTCGGAGTCCCGGATGAGATCCCGGACATCACAAGGAGTTCCGGAATGGTCCAGAGGTAAAGATTTATATATGGGAAGTCCTGTTTTGGTCACCAGAAAAGTTTCGGGTGCTATTGGTAACGTACCGGGACCACCGGGAGGTTCCCGGGGGTCCACCAGGTGGGGCCACCGGCCCCAGAGGGCTGCGTGGGCCAAGTGTGGGAAGGGACCAGCCCCTAGGTGGGCTGGTGCGCCTCCCACAAGGGGCCCAAAGCGCAGGGAAGGGGGGAAGGGGGAAACCCTAGGCTCAGATGGGCCTAAGGCCCACCTAGTGGTGCGCCCCCCTCTCTCCCCCCTTGGCCGCCCCTCCAAGTCCCATCTAGGGCTGGCCACACCCCTTGGGGGGAACCCTAGATGGGGGCGCAGCCCCTCCCCTCCCCTATATATAGTGGGGGTTTTGGGGCTGCCAAAGACATGAGAACATCTCCCTCATGGCGCAGCCCTTCCCCTCTCCCTCCTCGTCTCTCGCAGTGCTTGGCGAAGCCCTGCTGGAATGCCACGCTCCTCCATCACCACCATGCCGTTGTGCTGCTGCTGGACGGAATCTTCCCCAACCTCTCCCTCTCTCCTTGCTGGATCAAGGCGTGGGAGACGTCACCGGGCTGCACGTGTGTTGAACGCGGAGGTGCCGTGGTTCGGCGCTTAGATCGGAATCAACCGCGATCTGAATCGCTACGAGTACGACTCCTTCATCCGTGTTTTTGCAACGCTTCCGCATCGCGATCTACAAGGGTATGTAGATGCACTCCCCTTCCCCTCGTTGCTAGATTACTCCATAGATTGATCTTGGTGATGCGTAGAAAATTTTGAATTTCTGCTACGTTCCCCAATAGTGCCATCATGAGCTAGGTCTATGCGTAGTTTCTATGCACGAGTAGAACTGTCAGGACCCCGATTCCAAGTCACATCAATCTAGCCGGTAACACCTCATATCACTTTGCGGCCTCACGCACGGTATTCCCACGGGTGTCGCCTTACCATGGCCCGGGACCGTTTGCGTCTTTTGGCTCACGTATATGATAGTGTCGCTAGCATCCATATGAAAGAGAACCCGGGCCGACATGACTAGTCGTGAACCCAAAGTGGCACTAACTTACGGGGATAGGCATACATGAATCAACATCGAGCATGTCGGTCAGCAGCGTGCGAATCCGGGCTGTAGCACTGGGCTAACAGGACTCCGGTGAACCGGGCTGTAGCAGGCTAGGCAGGACTCCGGATGTCACCGCGTGACATTTCCCCGAAGGGACAGACACAGGAACGAAGTGAATCACATGCCGGCCAGTCAAGTGTTCCGGAGCAGTAGTGCTGGGCTAGCAGGACTCCGGTGAACCGGGCTGTAGCGGACTACTATGGCTCATGGAAGCACAAGACTACATTTCCCCATAAGAGAGGCTACCAAGGATAAACAACTAGGTTGTCGGATCCCACACATACCAAGCATTTCAATCATACACACAATATGCTCGATATGTGAAAATACAACATGGCAT
Source organism: Aegilops tauschii subsp. strangulata (assembly GCF_002575655.3). Lineage (NCBI taxonomy): Eukaryota > Viridiplantae > Streptophyta > Magnoliopsida > Poales > Poaceae > Aegilops > Aegilops tauschii. Next base: position 334,358,190 of record NC_053036.3, read on the forward strand.
CACAACAAGACTCTACGACTTAGAGTATTTATTCATTAGGCTCCGAAGAGCCAGATATTACAAACATGGGTCTCATGACCCAACATTCAGAGCATACAAGTCAAAGCACATGCGGAAGCTTAACATGTCTGAGTACAGACATCTACAAATGAAAAAGGCTGAGAAGCCTGACTATCTACCAGATCCTGCCGAGGGCACAAGATCGTAGCTGAGGTATCAAGCTAAATGTTGAAGTCCACATGGAACTACTAGCGAGACTGATGTCTCTCTGCAAAACATAAAATAAGCAAACGTGAGTACAAATGTACCCAGCAAGACTTACATCAGAACTATCTACATATGCATCGGTATCAACAAAGGGGATGGTGGAGTTTAACTGCAGCAAGCCAGCTTTGACTCGGTGGCTATCCTGAACTACGACTGCAAGTAACTCTTTTGAGGTGGCGCACACGAGTCCACATATTCACCATATCAATACACCACTATGGATCCGCTCCTGTCTCCCTACGAGAACGCCATCCATAGCACTCACGCTTATCTTGCGCATTTTAGAGTATCCACTTTCACTTGTCTATGAACTGTTATAGGCAACCCAGAAGTCCTTTACCGCGGACATGGCTATTCGAATAGATCATATTAACCCTGCAGGGGTGTACTTCGTCACACACGCTCTCGCCACTTACCACCATGTACACGTCGTGTACCTCGGCAACCTTCAAGCGGAAGCCTGGCGAGGGAGTCGGCCACGACCTGACTAACCACACAAGTCTCTCGTCCAGGTTTATCGCCTATTCGGGTTCCATCCGCAAGGAGATCCGGCCGGGGTGTCGCTCACGGCCCCAAACGATGTGTGCAGGGTTCCTGAGCCCACCATCCGGGTGCCACTCGGTACACCAGGCCACGTGTGCCTAGTCTGTCCCAAGCCCACCTGTACCGGGTGCCACTTGGTAGACTACTAACACAACCTACAAACACCAGAAACTAGTTGCAACTCCTGGACAGAGATCAAGTTGATTAATAAGTCGAGAGGGGCACTTAAGCATTCCAATGTGTGGTAGTAACAGTTCATGGATCACAAACACAAAACTCAGTTCCTGAGGACGGTTTCAATGAGACAACCCACCATGTACTCCTACATGGCCTCTCACCGCTACCTTTACCAAATCGTGTTCACACCCTTAGCTCTCACACAATAGGACATGTTCACCACTTTCCAATTCATCCCCGATGAATCAGACCTAACACAACTCTAAGCAATAGCAGGCATGACAAACAAGCATGAATGAGTAGGCACATCAGGGCTCAGACAACTCCTACTCATGCTAGTGGGTTTCATCTATTTACTGTGGCAATGACAGGTCATGCAGAGGAAAGGGGTTCAACTACCGCAGCATGTAACAGTTGAAACGTTGTTGTCCTAATGCAGTAAAAGAGAGCAGGAGCGAGAGAGTGGGATTGTATCGGAATGAACAAGGGGGTTTTGCTTGCTTGACACTTCCGAAGATAGTATAGCTCTTCCTCGGTGTCATCGATCGCATCGTCGAAGCAACGTCTACTGAGAGGGGACAACACCGGCAAACAGAGAAGAAACACGATCAATGCAATGCACAATATGATGCATGATCATGACATGGCAGTATGCTGTGATTTGGGCTAATGCAACTAGCAACAGGTTAAATGAAGTTGGTTTGAATCCAAGATTCAAATTCAAACTCCATATGTGGAAATTCAAATGCCATTTACATGATTTGTCCTAAACAGTAGCTATAAGTTGCTCTAACATGCATGCAAAAGGTACAGATGGATAGATTGGATTTTTCTGATCATTTTTCATATATACATCTTTTCATTCTGAGCTATAGATTATTTTCTATGATTTTTAGAAGTTTATAGGATTTTCTGGAATTTCCTGAATAAGAATAAATCTAGAAAATAATTAACTGCATCAGCACTGCGTCACTGTGACGTCAGCAGGTCAACAGACCGGGTCCAGGTCAAACCTGACCAGTGGGGTCCACTGGTCAGTGAGACCGACACTAATCCCGCGTTAACTCCGGCTTTGACCCGCTGCGGGGCCCGCTGTCAGCGTCTACTGGTGGTCCAGCTGGCGGGGTTAGTGCTAATGATGAGGCCACGTCGGCCCTCGCCGGAGTTTCGCCGGCGACAACCAAAACTGTGGCGGCAACTCGCCGGACTTGAGCTACAGACGGCGGTTGGACGCGCGGAAACCACCAGGAGGTAGCCCACGCTCTTCCGCATCCAGGGGAGGTGTCAGAAGGTCGCGGGGTGGCCTGGTTCGCCGACGGCGAGCACTTGGGCGGCCGCCAGAGTTTGGTGTGTGCAGCAGCTGCGGCTAGAGCATGTGGCGGAGCAAGTTAAGCAGCGGGGCGGCAGCTGCGGACCAGTAGGAGCACAACCATGTGCTCGGACGCAAGCTTTGGGTGCCCTGGCCACGGCGGCGCCATGGCCGGCGACACGGAGCTCTCGGCTCGGGTGGCTAGACTGGCTAGAGGAGGGGATTGACTGCTGGGAGAGGGGAAAACGCTCGGGGGCTCACAGCGGTGTCGTAGAGATGGCCAGCGTGCTCGGGGAAGCCCTGTGGACGACGAATCGGCGGCGTCGATCTCCGGTGCCCGATGGTGAACACGACGATGCCGGCGACGTTTTCGGGGCGTCCGGCATCGGGAGGTTCGATGAGGAGGAAGAGAGGAACGAGGCGGAGCTCGTGGACTCATCGGCAGGGCGAGGGGTGGTCGGTGGCCGTGGTGGCAGCGGACGGCGGCGACGGGCGCGCTCGGGGAGGTGGGGATCAACGAGGGAGAGAGCAGGGGGAGAGTGAAAGGGTTCGAGCGGTTCGGGACAACGCTGGGGCGTTCACCCACGCGTCCAGGGGCTCGGCGGCAAGCAGGAGGAGGCGTGGCGCCTCGCGCGCGCGTGCGCTGTCCCGCCTCTGCCTACTGGCAGAGGTTAGGGATGACTGGCACCAGGCCAGTGGGCTGGGCTGTCCACTGGGCCGGCCAGGTCAGTTCTCTCTCTCTCTAACAATAATCTGTTCTGCTTTTCTATTTTTGTTATTTTGTTTTGATTTAGTTTATAGCCCAAATCATTTTAATAAATCCTGAAAATAATTGTGGGCATTAAACGAATTATTACAGAGGCCCTTAACTATTTTCAAAATTGTTGGAGCATTAGAAAATATTAATAGTATTTAAATGCCCCAATTCAAATACAATATGGATTAATTCAAAGACCATAAATGGCTTGGAAAAATGTGCATGACCTCTGGTAAAGGTTTTAACCTTTTTCCATAAATAATGAACATTTTTGTAGGGCATTTTGGGTTCATTGAAAATATTTTTATTTTGAACCTAGTTGAATTCATTTGGTGCTAGGGTTTAACAATCCCCAATTCAACTTTAAATGAAATTTAGACATGATGCAGCAACCAAGCTAGTCCAAGTGCATAGCAAGGCTAGGGACGTGACAAGAACACAAAGTTGTTGTGGGCGTCGATTTTTTCAATTTACTTGCCGTTACTAGTCTTATCTTGATTCGGCGGCATCGTGGGGTGAAGCGGCCCGGACCGACCTTACAGGTACACTTACGTGAGACAGGTTCCACCGACTGACATGCACTAGTTGCATCAGGTGGCTAGCGGGTGTCTGTCTCTCCCACTTTAGTCGGATCGGATTCGATGAAAAGGGTCCTTATGAAGAGTAAATAGAAATTGGCATATCACGTTGTGGCTTTTGCGTAGGTAAGAAGCGTTCTTGCTAGAATCCCATAGCAGCCACGTAAAACATGCAACAACAATTAGAGGACGTCTAACTTGTTTTTGCAGGGTATGCTATGTGATGTGATATGGCCAAAAGGATGTGATGAATGATATATGTGATTTATGAGATTGATCATGTTCTTGTAATAGGAATCACGACTTGCATGTCGATGAGTATGACAACCGGCAGGAGCCATAGGAGTTGTCTTAATTTATTGTATGACCTGCGTGTCAATGAAAAATGCCATGTAATTACTTTACTTTATTGCTAACCGTTAGCCATAGTAGTAGAAGTAATAGTTGGCGAGACAACTTCATGAAGACACGATGATGGAGATCATGATGATGGAGATCATGGTGTCATGCCGGTGACGAAGGTGATCATGCCGCGCCTCGAAGATGGAGATCAAAAGGCGCAAGATGATATTGGCCATATCATGTCACTTTATGATTTGCATGTGATGTTTGTCATGTTTACATCTTATTTGCTTAGAACGACGGTAGCATAAATAAGATGATCCCTCACTAAAATTTCAAGAGACGTGTTCCCCCTAGCTGTGCACCATTGCGAAGGTTCGTTGTTTCGAAGCACCACGTGATGATCGGGTGTGATAGATTCTAACGTTCGAATAGAACGGGTGTTGACGAGCCTAGCATGTACAGACATGGCCTCGGAACACATGCGAAACACTTAGGTTGACTTGACGAGCCTAGCATGTACAGACATGGCCTCGGAACACAAGAGATCGAAAGGTCGAACATGAGTCGTATGGTAGATGCGATCAACATGGAGATGTTCACCGATGATGACTAGTCCGTCTCACGTGATGATCGGACACGGCCTAGTTTGACTCGGATCATGTATCACTTAGATGACTAGAGGGATGTCTATCTGAGTGGGAGTTCATTAATCAGATGAACTTAATTATCATGAACATAGTCAAAAGGTCTTTGCAAATTATGTCATAGCTTACGCTTTAGTTCTACTGTTTAAGATATGTTCCTAGAGAAAATTTAGTTGAAACTTGATAGTAGCAATTATGCGGACTGGGTCCACAAACTAAGGATTGTCCTCATTGCTGCACAGAAGGCTTATGTCCTTAATGCACCGCTCGGTGTGCTGAACCTCGAGCGCCGTCTGTAGATGTTGCGAAACATCTGGCGTACACGTTTTGATGACTACGTGATAGTTCAGTGCGTAATGCTAACGGTTTAGAATTGTGGCACCAAAGATGGTTTTGAAACGTCGCAGAACATATGAGATGTTCCGAAGACTGAAATTGGGATTTCAGACTAGTGCCCACGTCAAGAGGTATGAGACCTCTGACAAGTTTCTTAAGCCTGCAAACTAAGGGAGAAAAGCTCAATCGTTGAGCATGTGCTCAGATTGTCTGAGTACCACAATCGCTTGAATCGAGTGGGAATTAATCTTCCAGATGAGACAGTGATGGTTCTCCATAGTCACTGCCACCAAGCTATTAGAGCTTCGTGATGAACTATAACATATCAAGGATAGATATGATGATCCTTGAGCAACTCACGATGTTTGACACCGCGAAAGTAGAAATCAAGAAGGAGCATCAATTGTTGATGGTTAGTAAAACCACTAGTTTCTAGAAGGGCAAGGGCAAAAGGGATACTTCATGAAACAGCAAATCGTTTGCTGCCCTAGTGAAGAATCCCAAGGTTAAACCCAAACCCGAGACTAAGTGCTTCTGTAATGAGGGGAACGGTCACTGAAGTAGAACTACCCTAGATAATTGGTAGATGAGAAGGCAGGCAAGGTCGACATAAGTATATTGGGTATACATTATATGAATGTGTACTTTACTAGTACTCCTAGCAGCACCAGGGTATTAGATACCGGTTCGGTTGCTAAGTGTTAGTAACTCGAAATAAAAGCTGCGGAATAAACGGAGACTGGCTAAAGGTGAGATGACGATGTGTGTTGGAAGTGTTTCCAAGGTTGATGTGATCAAGCATCGCATGCTCCCTCTACCATCGAGATTGGTGTTAAACCTAAATAATTGTTATTTGGTGTTTGCGTTGAGCATAAACATGATTGGATTATGTTTATCGCAATACGGTTATTCATTTAAGGAGAATAATGGTTGCTTTGTTTATTTTAATAATACCTTCAATGATCTTGCACCTAAAATGAATCTCGATCGCAGTGATACACATGTTCGTGCCAAAAGATATAAAATAGTAATGATAGTACCACATACTTGTGGCACTGCCATTTGAGTCATATTGGTATAGAACGCATGAAGAAGCTCCATGTAGATGGATCTTTGGACTCACTCGTTTTTGAAAGGATTGAGACATGCGAACCATGTCTATTGGTATATATGCATGAAGAAACTCCATGCAGATGGATCGTTTGGACTCACTTGATTTTGAATCACTTGAGACATGCAAATCATACCACATGGGCAAGATGACTGAAAGGCCTCGTTTTCAGTAAGATGGAACAATAGAGCAACTTGTTGGAAGTAATACATTTGATGTGTGCAGTCCAATCAGTGCTGAGGCATGCAGTGGATATCGATATGTTCTTACTTCACAGATGATTTGAGTAGATGCTGAGTGTATTTACTTAATGAAACACAAGTCTGAATTATTGAAAGGTTCAAGTGATTTTAGAGTGAAGTTGAAGATCGTCGTGACAAGAGGATAAAATGTCTATGATATGATCATAGAGATGAATATCTGAGTTACGAGTTTGGCACACAATTAAGATATTGTGGAAAGTGTTTCACAATTAATACCGCCTGGAACACCACAATGTGATGGTGTGTCCGAACATCATAACTGCACCCTATTGGATATGGTGCATACCATGATGTCTCTTATCGAATTACCACTATCGTTTATGGGTTAGGCATTAGAGACAACCGCATTCACTTTAAAAAGGGCACCACACAATTCCGTTGAGACGACACCGTTTAGAGAAACCTAAGTTGTCGTTTCTTAAAAGTTTGGGGCGGCGATGCTTATGTGAAAAAGTTTCAGGCTGATAAGCTCGAACCCAAAGCGGATAAATGCATCTTCATAAGAATACCCAAAACAGTTGGGTATACCTCCTATTTCAGATCTGGAAGCAAAAGTAATTGCTTCTAGAAACAGTTCCTTTCTCGAGGAAAAGTTTCTCTCGAAAGAATTGAGTGGGAGGATGGTAGAGACTTGATGAGGTTATTGAACCGTCACTTCAACTAGTGTGTAGCAGGGCACAGGAAGTTGTTCCTGTGGCACCTACACCAATTGAAGTGGAAGCTTATGATAGTGATCATGAAACTTCGGATCAAGTCACTACCAAACCTCGTAGGTCGATAAGGATGCATACTACTTCAGAGTGGTACGTGATCCTGTCTTGGAAGTCATGTTGCTAGACAACAATGAACCTACGAGCTATGGAGAAGCGATGGTGGGCCCGGATTCCGGCGAATGGCTCGAGGCCATGAAATCCGAGAGAGGATCCATGTATAAAAGCAAAGTATAGACTTTGGAAGAAATACTTGATAGTCGTAAGGCTGTTGGGTGCAGATGGATTTTAAAAGGAAGACAGACAATGATGGTAAGTGTCACCATTAAGAAAGCTCGGCTTGTCGTTAAGATGTTTTCCGACAAGTTCAAGGAGTTGACTGCGATGAGACTTTCTCACTCGTAGCGATGCTAAGAGTCTGTTGGAATTATATTAGCAGTTACTGCATTATTTATGAAATCTTGCAGATAGGATATCAAAACATTGTTTCCTCGACAATTTTCTTGAGGAAAGGTTGTATGGGATACAACCAGAAGGTTTTGTCAATCCTGAAAGATGCTAACAAGTATGCAAAGCTCCAGCAATCCTTCTAAGGATTGGAGTAAGCATCTCGGAGTTGGAATGAACGCTTTGATGAGATGATCAAAGATTTTGGGTTTATACAAGGTTTATGAGAAACTTGTATTTCCAAAGAAGTGAGTGGGAGCACTATAGAATTTCTGATGAGTATATGTTGTTGACATATTGTTGATCAGAGATGATGTAGAATTTCTGGAAAGCATACACGGTTATTTGAAAACTGTTTTTCAATGGAAAACCTGGATTAAGCTGCTTGAACATTGAGCATCAAGATCTATAAGGATAGATCAAAAAACGCTTAATAGTACTTTCAAATGAATACATACCGTGACAAGTTTTTGAAGGAGTTCAAAATAGATCAGCAAAGAAGGAGTTCTAGGTTGTGTTACAAGGTGTGAGTATTGAGTAAGACTCAAGACCTGACCACAGCAGAAAAGAGAGAGAAAGGACGAAGGTCGTCCCCTATGCTTTAGACGTAGGCTCTACAGTATGCTATGCTGTGTACCGCACATGAAGTGTGCCTTGCCATGAGTTGGTCAAGGGGTACAATAGTGATCCGGGAATGGATCACATGACAGCGGTCGAACTTATCCTTAGTATCTAGTGGACTAAGGAATTTTCTCGATTATGGAGGTGAAAAGGAGTTCGTCGTAAAGGGTTACGTCGATGCAAACTTTGACACTAATCCAGATGACTCTGAGTAGTAAACCGGATTCATATAGTAGAGCAGTTATTTGAAATGGCTCCAAGTAGCGCGTGGTAGCTGCATCCACAAGATGACATAGATATTTGTAAAGCACACACAGATCTGAAAGGTTCAGACCCGTTGACTAATAACCTCTCTCACAAGCAAGATATGAACAAACCCCATGGGTGTTGGATTCATTACAATCACATGGTGATGTGAACTAGATTATTGACTCCGGTAAACTCTTGGGTATTAATCACATGGCGATGTGAACTAGATTATTGACTCTAGTGCAAGTGGGAGACTGTTGGAAATATGCCCTAGAGGCAATAATAAATTGGTTATTATTATATTTCCTTGTTCATTATAATCGTTTATTATCCATGCTAAAATTGTATTGATAGGAAACTCAGATAAATGTGTGGATACATAGACAACACCATGTCCCTAGTAAGCCTCTAGTTGACTAGCTCGTTGATCAATAGATGGTTACCGTTTCCTAACCATGGACATTGGATGTCGTTGCTAACGGGGTCACATCATTAGGAGAATGATGTGATGGACAAGACCCAATCCTAAGCCTAGCACAAGATCGTGTAGTTCGTTTGCTAAGAGCTTTTCTAATGTCAAGTATCATTTCCTTAGACCATGAGATTGTGCAACTCCCGGATACCGTAGGAATGCTTTGGGTGTACCAAACGTCACAACGTAACTGGGTGGCTATAAAGGTGCACTACAGGTATCTCCGAAAGTGTCTGTTGGGTTGGCACGAATCGAGACTGGGATTTGTCACTCCGTGTAAACGGAGAGGTATATCTGGACCCACTCGGTAGGACATCATCATAATGTGCACAATGTGACCAAGGAGTTTATCACGGGATGATGTGTTACGGAACGAGTAAAGAGACTTGCCGGTAACGAGATTGAACAAGGTATCGGGATATCGACGATCGAATCTCGGGCAAGTAACATACCGATAGACAAAGGGAATTGTATACGGGATTGATTGAATCCCCGACATCGTCGTTCATCCGATGAGATCATCATGGAACATGTGGGAGCCAACATGGGTATCCAGATCCCGCTGTTGGTTTTTGACCGGAGAACGTCTTGGTCATGTCTGCATGGTTCCCGAACCTGTAGGGTCTACACACTTAAGGTTCGATGACGCTAGGGTTATAGGGAATAGATATACGTGGTTACCGAATGTTGTTCGGAATCCCGGATGAGATCCCAGACGTCATGAGGAGTTCCCGAATGGTCCGGAGGTAAAGATTTATATATGGGAAGTCCTGTTTTGGTCACCGGAAAAGTTTCGGGTGCTATCGGTAACGTACCGGGACCACCAGGAGGGTCCCGGGGGTCCACCAGGTGGGGCCACCGGCCCCAGAGGGCTGCGTGGGCCAAGTGTGGGAAGGGACCAGCCCCTAGGTGGGCTGGTGCGCCTCCCACAAGGGGCCCAAGGCGCAGGGAAGGGGGAAGGGGGAAACCCTAGGCTCAGATGGGCCTAAGGCCCACCTAGTGGTGCGCCCCCCTCTCTCCCCCCTAGGCCGCCCCTCCAAGTCCCATCTAGGGCTGGCCACACCCCTTGGGGGGAACCCTAGATGGGGGCGCAGCCCCTCCCCTCCCCTATATATAGTGGGGGTTTTGGGGCTGCCAAAGACATGAGAACATCTCCCTCATGGCGCAGCCCTTCCCCTCTCCCTCCTCGTCTCTCGCAGTGCTTGGCGAAGCCCTGCTGGAATGCCACGCTCCTCCATCACCACCATGCCGTTGTGCTGCTGCTGGACGGAGTCTTCCCCAACCTCTCCCTCTCTCCTTGCTGGATCAAGGCGTGGGAGACGTCACCGGGCTGCACGTGTGTTGAACGCGGAGGCGCCGTGGTTCGGCGCTTAGATCGGAATCAACCGCGATCTGAATCGCTACGAGTACGACTCCTTCATCCGCGTTCTTGCAACGCTTCTGCATCGCGATCTACAAGGGTATGTAGATGCACTCCCCTTCCCCTCGTTGCTAGATTACTCCATAGATTGATCTTGGTGATGCGTAGAAAATTTTGAATTTCTGCTACGTTCCCCAACATGGTCAACATGGGCTGTGCGGCCACCTATCAGTTGGTCTCACCCACTTACTTGTGGGCCCAATCAACGCTAACTGGGCGGGGTCAATTCTGACGCGTGGGCCCCCGCGGTTTATTTAACTAAACTAACAGTTTTTATTAGCTCAAACTAATCCTTGCGGGGCACGGCTGTCATGCACCATGGGGCTTAATTAGGGGGTCTAATTAGTGGCTAATGATTGCCATGTCGGCTGGTTAACGCTGGTGAGGCTGAACGCGCTGGATTTGGTCGTCCGGCCGTTCTCGGTGACGAGAAGAGGCGCGGGTGGTACCATTGGGGAGCTGGGGATCTCATGCTTCGGATGGTGGCCGCGGGGTGGCCAGATATGGCCTGAGTCGGCACCGGCGATGACAAATGGCGGTGGCAGCAGCTATGGGCGTGTCGGCAAGCTACGGGGGCGACGACGGCTGAAGGTGGCGCGGGGAGGCCGGCCGGCAGCAAGCATCTGCAGGCACTGGGGAGCAGCAGCAACACCACGCGCGAGCGGGTACTGTGGTGCAATGGCGTGGTGCGGAGAGGGGGGGCGGCCGGCTCGGGCGGGCGGCGGTGGAAGGATGCATGGTAGCAGCTGTCGGGGGCACAGCAGGCGTCATAGACGCGCGCAGCCAGGCGAGTACGTGCTGGGGAACGTAGTAATTTCAAAAAAATTCCTATGCACACGCAAGATCATGGTGATGCATAGCAGCCAGAGGGGGAGTGTTGTCCATGTACCCTCGTAGACCGAAAGCGGAAGCGTTAGCACAACGCGGTTGATGTAGTCGTACGTCTTCACGATCCGACCGATCAAGTACCGAACGCACGGCACCTCCGAGTTCAGCACACGTTCAGCCCGATGACGTCCCTCGAACTCCGATCCAGCCGAGTGTTGAGGGAGAGTTTCGTCAGCATGACGGCGTGGTGACGATGATGATGTTCTACCGACGCAGGGCTTCGCCTAAGCACCGCTACAGTATTATCGAGGTGGACTATGGTGGAGGGGGGCACCGCACACGGCTAAAAGATCAAACGATCAATTGTTGTGTCTTTGGGGTGCCCCCCTGCCCCCGTATATAAAGGAGCAAGGGAGGAGGAGGCCGGCCCTAGGAGGGGCGCGCCAAGGGAGTAGGATTCCTACTTCTAGTTGGAGTAGGTTTCCTCCTTTCCTAGTCCAACTAGGAGAAGGGGGGAAAGGGGGGAAGAGGAGAAGGGGGGAAAGGGGGGAAGAGGAGAAGGAAGGGAGAGGGGGGCCGCGCCCCAAACCCCTTGTCCAATTCGGACTGGGCTTGGGAGGGGCGCGCGCCACCTCCTGGCTGCTGCCTCTCCTTCCCACTAAGGCCCATTAAGGCCCAATACTTCTTTCCCGTATTCCCGTAACTCCCCGGTACTCCGAAAAATACCCGAATCGCTCGGAACCTTTCCGATGTCCGAATATAGTCCTCCAATATATCGATCTTTACGGCTCGACCATTTCGAGACTCCTCGTCATGTCCCCGATCTCATCTGGGACTCGAACTACCTTCGGTACATCAAAACACATAAACTCATAATATAACCGTCATCGAACTTTAAGCGTGCGGACCCTGCGGGTTCGAGAACTATGTAGACATGACCGAGACACGTCTCCGGTCAATAACCAATAGCGGAACCTGGATGCTCATATTGGCTCCCACATATTCTACGAAGATCTTTATCGGTCAAACCGCATAACAACATACGTTCTTCCCTTTGTCATCGGTACGTTACTTGCCCGAGATTCGATCGTCGGTATCTCAATACCTAGTTCAATCTCGTTACCGACAAGTCTCTTTACTCGTTCCGTAATACATCATCCCGCAACTAACTCATTAGTTGCAATGCTTGCAAGGCTTATAGTGATGTGCCTTACCGAGTGGGCCCAGAGATACCTCTCCGACAATCGGAGTGACAAATCCTAATCTCGAAATACGCCAACCCAACAAGTACCTTCGGAGACACCTGTAGAGCACCTTTATAATCACCCAGTTACGTTGTGACATTTGGTAGCACACAAAGTGTTCCTCCGGTAAACGGGAGTTGCATAATCTCATAGTCATAGGAACATGTATAAGTCATGAAGAAAGCAATAGCAACAAACTAAACGATCAAGTGCTAAGCTAACGTAATGGGTCAAGTCAATCACATCATTCTCCTAATGATGTGATCCCGTTAATCAAATGACAACTCATGTCTATGGTTAGGAAACATAACCATCTTTGATCAATGAGCTAGTCAAGTAGAGGCATACTAGTGACACTCTGTTTGTCTATGTATTCACACATGTATTATGTTTCCGGTTAATACAATTCTAGCATGAATAATAAACATTTATCATGATATAAGGAAATAATTAATAACTTTATTATTGCCTCTAGGGCATATTTCCTTCAGTCTCCCACTTGCACTAGAGTCAATAATCTAGTTCACATCGCCATGTGATTTAACATCAATAGTTCACATCTTTATGTGGTTAACACCCATAGTTCACGTCGACATGTGACCAACACCCAAAGGGTTTACTAAAGTCAGTAATATAGTTCACATCGCTATGTGATTAACACCCAAAGAGTACTAAGGTGTGATCATGTTTTGCTTGTGAGATAATTTTAGTCAACGGATCTATCACATTCAGATCCGTAAGTATTTTGCAAATTTCTATGTCTACAATGCTCTGGACGGAGCTACTCTAGCTAATTGCTCCCACTTTCAATATGTATCTAGACCGAGACTTAGAGTCATCTAGATTAGTGTCAAAACTTTCATCGACGTAACCCTTCACGACCAACCTTTTGTCACTTCCATAATCGAGAAATATATCCTTATTCCACTAAGGATAATTTTGACCGTTGTCCAGTGATCTAATCCTAGATCACTATTGTACTCCCTTGCCAAACTCAGTGGTAGGGTATGCAATAGATCTGGTACACAGCATGGCATACTTTATAGAACCTATGGCTGAGGCATAGGGAATGACTTTCATTCTCTTTCTATCTTCTGCCGTGGTCGGGCTTTGAGTCTTACTCAATTTCACACCTTGTAACACAGGCAAGAAACTCTTTCTTTGACTGTTCCATTTTGAACTACTTCAAAATCTTGTCAAGGTATGTACTCATTGAAAAAACTTATCAAGCGTCTTGATCTATCTCTATAGATCTTGATGCTCAATATGTAAGCAGCTTCACCGAGGTCCTTCTTTGAAAAACTCCTTTCAAATACTCCTTTATGCTTTGCAGAACAATTCTACATTATTTCCGATCAACAATATGTCATTCACATATACTTATCAAAAATGTTGTAGTGCTCCCACTCACTTTCTTGTAAATACAGGCTTCACCGCAAGTCTGTATAAAACCATATGCTTTGATCAACTTCTCAAAGCGTATATTCCAACTCCGAGATGCTTGCACCAGTCCATAGATGGATCGCTGGAGCTTGCATATTTTGTTAGCACCTTTAGGACTGACAAAACCTTCTGGTTGCATCATATACAACTCTTCTTTAATAAATCTATTAAGGAATGCAATTTTGTTTGTCCATTTGCCAGATCTCATAAAATGCGGCAATTGCTAACATGATTCGGACAGACTTAAGCATAGATACAAGTGAGAAATTCTCATCGTAGTCAACACTTTGAACTTGTCAAAAACCTTTTGCGACAATTCTAGCTTTGTAGAGAGTAACACTACTATCAGCGTCTGTCTTCCTTTTGAAGATCCATTTAATCTCAATGGCTCGCCGATCATTGGGCAAGTCAATCAAAGTCCATACTTTGTTCTCATACATGGATCTCATCTCAGATTTCATGGCCTCAAGCCACGAATCTGGGCTCATCATCGCTTCCTCATAGTTCGTAGATTCGTCATGGTCAAGTAACATGACCTCCAGAATAGGATTACCGTACCACTCTGGTGTGGATCTCACTCTGGTTTACCTACGAGGTTCGGTACTAACTTGATTTGAAGTTACATGATCATCATCATTAGCTTCCTCACTAATTGGTGTAGTAGTCACAAGAACATATTTCTGTGATGAACTAATTTCCAATAAGGGAGCAGGTACAGTTACCTCATCAAGTTCTACTTTCCTCCGACTCACTTCTTTCGAGAGAAACTCCTTCTCTAGAAAGGATCCATTATAAGCAATGAATATCTTGCCTTCGGATCTGTGATAGAAGGTGTACCCAACTGTCCCCTTTGGGTATCCTATGAAGACACATTTCTCCGATTTGGGTTTAAGCTTATCAGGATGAAACTTTTTCACATAAGCATCGCAACCCCAAATTTTAAGAAACGACAACTTTTGGTTTCTTGCCAAACCAAAGTTCATAAGGTGTCGTCTCAACGGATTTAGATGGTGCCCTATTTAACGTGAATGCAGCTATCTCTAATGCATAACCCCAAAACGATAGTGGTAAATCGGTAAGAGACATCATAGATTGCACCATATCTAATAAAGTAAGGTTACGATGTTCGGACACACCATTACACTGTGGTGTTCCAGGTGGCGTGAGTAGTGAAACTATTTCACATTGTTTTAACTAAAGGCCAAACTCGTAACTCAAATATTTCATCTCTGCGATCTTATCGTAGAAACTTTTATTTTCTTGTTACGATGATTCTCCACTTCACTCTGAAATTCTTTGAACTTTTCAAATGTTTCAGACTTGTGTTTCATCGAGTAGATATACCCATATCTGCTCAAATCGTCTGTGAAGGTCAGAAAATAACGATACTTGCCGCGAGCCTTAACACTCATCGGACCGCATACATCAGTATGTATTATTTCCAATAAGTCAGTTGCTCGCTCCATTGTTCCGGAGAACGGAGTCTTAGTCATCTTGCCCATGAGGCATGGTTCGCAAGCATCAAGTGATTCATAATCAAGTGATTCCAAAAGTCCATCAGCATGGAGTTTCTTCATGCGCTTTACACCAATATGACCTAAACGGCAGTGCCACAAATAAGTTGCACTATCATTATTAACTTTGCATCTTTTGGCTTCAATATTATTAAAATGTGTATCACCATGATCGAGATCCAACAAACCATTTTCATTGGGTGTATGACCATAGAAGGTTTTATTCATGTAAACAGAACAACAATTATTCTCTAACTTACATGAATAACCGTTTTGCAATAAACATGATCCAATCATATTCATGCTCAATGCAAACACCAAATAACACTTATTTAGGTTCAACACTAACCCCGAAAGTTATATGGATTGTGCGATGATGATCACATCAGTCTTGGAACTACTTCCAACACACATCGTCACTTGATCCTTAACTAGTCTCTGTTCATTTTGCAACTCCTGTTTTAAGTTACTACTCTTAGCAACTAAACCAGTATCAAATACTGAGGGTTTGCTATAAACACTAGTAAAGTACACATCAATAACATGTATATCAAATATACTTTTGTTCACTTTGCCATCCTTCTTATCCGCTAATTATTTGGGGTAGTTCTGCTTCCAGTGACCCGTCCTTTTACAGTAGAAGCACTCAGTCTCAGGCTTAGGTCCAAACTTGGGCTTCCTTACTTGAGCAGCAACTTGCTTGCCGTTCTTTTTGAAGTTCCCTTTCTTTCCCTTTGCTCTTTTCTTGAAACTAGTGGTCTTGTTAATCATCAACACTTGATGCTCTTTATTGATTTCTACCTTCATCGATTTCATCATCATGAAAAGCTCGGGAATCGTTTTCGTCATCCCTTGCATACTATAGTTCATCACGATGTTCTACTAACTTGGTGATGGTGACTAGAGAATTCTGTCAATCACTATTTTATCTGGAAGATTAACTCCCACTTAATTCAAGCGATTGTAGTACCCAGACAAACTGAGCACATGCTCACTGCTTGAGCTATTCTCCTCCATCTTTTAGCTATAGAACTTGTTGGAGACTTCATATCTCTCAACTCGGGTATTTGCTTGAAATATTAACTTCAACTCCTGGAACATCTCATATGGTCCATGATGTTCAAAACGTCTTTGAAGTCCCGATTCTAAGCCATTAAGCATGGTGCACTAAACTATCAAGTAGTCATCATATTGAGCTAGCCAAACGTTCATAACGTCTGGATCTGCTCCTGCAATAGGTCTATCACCCAGCGGTGCATCAAGGACATAATTCTTCTGTGCAGCAATGAGGATAAACCTCAGATCACGGATCCAATCCGCATCATTGCTACTAACATCTTTCAACTTAGTTTTCTCTAGGAACATATAAAATTAAACGGGGAGCAACATCGCGAGCTATTGATCTACAACATAGATATGCTAATACTACCAGGACTAAGTTCATGATAAACTAAAGTTCAATTAATCATATTACTTAAGAACTCCCACTTAGATAGACATCCCTCTAATCTTCTAAGTGATCACGTGATCCATACCAACTAAACCATGTCCGATCATCACGTGAGCTGGAGTAGTTTCAATGGTGAACATCACTATGTTGATCATATCTACTATATGATTCACGCTCAACCTTTCGGTCTCAATGTTCCGAGGCCATATCTGTTATATGCTAGGCTCGTCAAGTTTAACCTGAGTATTCCGCGTGTGCAACTATTTTGCACCCGTTGTATTTGAACGTAGAGCCTATCACACCCGATCATCACGTGGTGTCTCAGCATGAAGAACTTTCGCAACGGTGCATACTCAGGGAGAACACTTATACCTTGATAATTTAGTGAGAGATCATCTTATAATGCTACCGTCAAACTAAGCAAAATAAGATGTATAAAAGATAAACATCACATGCAATCAAAATATGTGACATGATATGGTCATCATCATCTTGTGCCTTTGATCTCCATCTCCAAAGCATCGTCATGATTTCCATCGTCACCGGCATGACACCATGATCTCCATCATCTTGATCTATATCAATGTGTCATCACATGGTCGTCTCGCCAATTATTGCTTTTGCAACTATTGCTATCGCATAGCGATAAAGTAAAGCAATTATTTGGCGCTTGCATCTTATGCAATAAAGAGATAACCATAAGGCTTCTGCCAGTTGCCGATAACTTCAACAAAACATGATCATCTCATACAACAAATTATATCTCATCACGTCTTGACCATATCACATCACAACATGCCCTGCAAAAACAAGTTAGACGTCCTCTACTTTGTTGTTGCAAGTTTTACGTGGCTGCTACGGGCGGAGCAAGAACCGTTCTTACCTACGCATCAAAACCACAACGATAGTTTGTCAAGTTAGTGTTGTTTTAACCTTCTCAAGGACCGGGCGTAGCCACACTCGGTTCAACTAAAATTGGAGAAACTGACACCCGCCAGCCACCTGTGTGCAAAGCACGTCGGTAGAACCAGTTTCGCGTAAGCGTACGCGTAATGTCGGTCCGGGCCGCTCCATCCAACAATACCACCGAACCAAAGTATGACATGCTGGTAAGCAGTATGACTTGTATCGCCCACAACTCACTTGTGTTCTACTCGTGCATAAACATCTACGCATAAAACCTGGCTCTGATACCACTGTTGGGGAACGTAGTAATTTCAAAAAATTTCCTATGCACACGCAAGATCATGGTGATGCATAGCAACGAGAGGGGAGAGTGTTGTCCACGTACCCTCGTAGACCGAAAGCGGAAGCGTTAACACAACGCGGTTGATGTAGTCGTACGTCTTCACGATCCGACCGATCAAGTACCGAACGCACGGCACCTCCGAGTTCAGCACACGTTCAGCCCGATGACGTCCCTCGAACTCCGATCCAGCCGAGTGTTGAGGGAGAGTTTCGTCAGCACGACGGCGTGGTGATGATGATGATGTTCTACTGACGCAGGGCTTCGCCTAAGCACCGCTACAGTATTATCGAGGTGGACTATGGTGGAGGGGGCCACCGCACACGGCTAAAAGATCAAACGATCAATTGTTGTGTCTTTGGGGTGCCCCCGTATATAAAGGAGCAAGGGAGGAGGAGGCCGGCCCTAGGAGGGGCGCACCAAGGGAGTAGGATTCCTACTCCTAGTTGGAGTAGGTTTCCTCCTTTCCTAGTCCAACTAGGAGAAGGGGGGAAAGGGGGGAAGAGGAGAAGGAAGGGGGAGGGGGGCCGCGCCCCAAACCCCTTGTCTAATTCGGACTGGGCTTGGGAGGGGCGCCCGCCACCTCCTGGCTGCTGCCTCTCCTTCCCACTAAGGCCCATTAAGGCCCAATACTTTTTCCCGTATTCCCGTAACTCCCCGGTACTCCAAAAAATACCTGAATCACTCGGAACCTTTCCGATGTCCGAATATAGTCGTCCAATATATCGATCTTTATGTCTCGACCATTTCGAGACTCCTCGTCATGTCCCCGATCTCATCCGGGACTCCGAACTACCTTCGGTACATCAAAACACATAAACTCATAATATAACCGTCATCGAACTTTAAGCGTGCGGACCCTACGGGTTCGAGAACTATGTAGACATGACCGAGACACGTCTCCGGTCAATAACCAATAGCGGAACCTGGATGCTCATATTGGCTCCTACATATTCTACGAAGATCTTTATCGGTCAAACTGCATAACAACATATGTTGTTCCCTTTGTCATCGGTATGTTACTTGCCCGAGATTCGATCGTCGGTATCTCAATACCTAGTTCAATCTCGTTACCGGCAAGTCTCTTTACTCATTCTGTAATACATCATCCCGCAACTAACTCATTAGTTGCAATGCTTGCAAGGTTTATAGTGATGTGCATTACCAAGTGGGCCCAGAGATACCTCTCCGACAATCGGAGTGACAAATCCTAATCTCGAAATACGCCAACCCAACAAGTACCTTCGGAGACACCTGTAGAGCACCTTTATAATCACCCAGTTACGTTGTGACGTTTGGTAGCACACAAAGTGTTCCTCCGGTAAACGGGAGTTGCATAATCTCATAGTCATAGGAACATGTATAAGTCATGAAGAAAGCAATAGCAACAAACTAAACGATCAAGTGCTAAGCTAACAGAATGGGTCAAGTCAATCACATCATTCTCCTAATGATGTGATCCCGTTAATCAAATGACAACTCATGTCTATGGTTAGGAAACATAACCATCTTTGATCAATGAGCTAGTCAAGTAGAGGCATACTAGTGACACTCTATTTGTCTATGAATTCCCACATGTATTATGTTTCCGGTTAATACAATTCTAGCATGAATAATAAACATTTATCATGATATAAGGAAATGAATAATAACTTTATTATTGCCTCTAGGGCATATTTCCTTTAGTAAGAGGGCGCATGGGACGCAGACGTGGCCGCGGTGAGCGCACGACGACCGCGGCCATCGGCCGGACTCGTGCGGCACGGGCATAGTTCTACGGCCCCGAAAATGGAGCGGAGCACCAGTAGACAGAGGGAGGGGAGGCCACGGATGCTCACGGTGAGGCACAAGGTGGCCGGCAGTAGTTTAGAAGCGCAGGAGCTTGACACGGACTGGGACGCGTCGGTGGCCGATGGGGACGCGAGCTCGAAGCCGGAGACGCGGGGCCTCCCCGGATCCTCTTGTTGGGCGAGAGGACGAGGCACGAGCAGCTTCTGGTCGCCCTGGCGCAGCCCCAGGGTGGAGCCGGAGCGCGCGGACGACGGCGGACGGCGACAAGGGCCTCGGGTGTGCGATGATGAGGGGAGGATCTGGGCGAGGAGGGGAGAGAGAGGACGACGAGGGAGAGGGGAGTGGGTGGAGGTAGGTGGGGGAGGACTCGAGGAGCCAGAGGGGGCGCTCTTATCCCCTCCCTCGTTGTCGACGGTGAGGCGGTCGGGCGGAGCCCGCCCCTGTAGCGGTCGAGGCAGGGGAACAGGTAGGGGAGAGCGACCGGGGGGCTAAGTGGGCCAGCTGGCCGAGTTGGGCTAAAGCCCAGTGGGGCTCTCTCCTTTTCCTTTTGGTTTTTTTACTTCTGTTTTCCAAAACCTTTTAAAACAAAAATAGTTTTATAATTTATAAAAGTTTCACCTAATTTTGTTTAATAAACTTAGGCCAGTGTCACAATAATTTTAACACTTAAATAAAATAGTTTTGCATTTTTTTACAATTTAAAAGCAACTAAGACATTATTTCAGCCTCTGTTTTATTTAGTTTAGGACATTTGAATACCATTTGAAATTGTTGGTTCACCACCAATGTTAACCACTGATTATTTGCCACATGATGAACACTTTTGTTTTCATGTTTGAGCAATTTTGAATTTCACTCATAATTTGAAATTGAATTCAACTGGGATTGAAAGAGATATGAGACAATGATGAACAAATACTTGTTTAGAAATATGATTAACTTAACCCCAGGGGTTACTGTAGCATCATTACACAGGGGTGTTACAACTCTCCTCCTCTAAAAGAAGTTCTCGTCCTGAGAATTAAGAGGTAAAAGGGAAAAGATCGAGGTATTCAGCACGGAGGTTATCCTCGCGTTCCCAAGTGGCTTCATCTTTGGTATGATTCGACCATTGCACCTTGAGGAACTTGGTAACCTTCTGGCGTGTTCGACGTTCAGCTTCTTCAAGAATACGGATCCGATGCTCTTTGTATGTGAGATCATCTTGAACTTCAATCAGTTATGGATCCACTTCACATTTCGGGTCCTTGAAGCAACGAAGAAGTTGCAACACGTGGAAGATGTCATGGACATGAGAGAACTGTGGTGGCAACTCCAATTGATAAGCCACCAGTCCACAACGGGCTAGAATGCGGAAAGGACCAATGTAGCATGGAGCTAGCTTGCCCTTGACTGCAAACCGATGAGTGCCTCTCAAAGGAGTGACACGCAGATAAGCTTACTCACCAGGTTGATAAGTTGAACCCCAGTGTTTCTGGTCATAGTTGCTCTTCTGGCGGGACTGGGCCGCCTTGAGATTATCCTGGACAATGTGAACCTGCTCTTCAGCTTGTTGGATGATATCTGGACCAATGAGCGTCCGTTCCCCAGTTTCTAACCAATTAAGAGGGGTTTGGCACTTATGTCCATAAAGCACTTCGAAGGGTGCCATCTTCAAGCTCGCTTGATAAATTTTGTTATAAGAGAAGTCCGCATGAGGGAGAGATTCTTCCCACTTCTTTTCGAACGAGATGACACAAGCCCATAGCATGTATTCAAGAATTTGATTGACTCGCTCGACTTTGCCTTGGGATTGGGGATGATAAGCAGTGCTCCATGTAATATGAGTTCCCATTGCTTCTTGGAAACTATCCCAGAACTTCGGAGTGAAAATATTGTCGCGGTCTGAACTGATCTCCTTCGAAAAGCTGTGGAGCGACACAACTCTGGATATATACAAGTTTTCCAATTGACTGGCAGTGATTGTCTCCTTGCTTGGCAGAAAGTGTGCAACTTGCGAGAATTGGTCGACGATGACAAAGATTGCATCATTACATTTCTGTGACTTGGCAAGGCCAGTGATGAAGTCTACTTGGATCTTATCCCACTTCCATTCAGGAATCGGAAGTGGTTGTAGAAGTCCAGCCGGTTTCTGATGTTCTGTTTTGACGCGACGGCAAACATCACATTCTTCGATATATCGAGCAATGTCTTGCTTCATCTTAGACCACCATTACTTCTGACGGATGTCTAAATACATCTTAGTACTTCTTGGATGAATAGAGAGAGGGGTGCCATGCGCTTCTTTCATGACCTTCTCTGTCATAAGCTCGAACCGGGGTACTACAATGCAATCTCTGAAGTACAAGGTTCCATCTTCACCAAGTGAGAAATCTCTGGATTTCTCTAAGGCAAGATCCTTTTTCATCAGATCAATGTGAGCATCTTTGGCTTGCGTGGACTTAATAGCCTTCAGAAGAGTTGGTTCCAAGACAAGGTTATTCAGAGAACCCTGTGGAACTAGTTGAAGAATTCAGCTTGCATAGCTCTTCATAAAGGCAGGGTTGAGCTTTGTAGACCATGTGATTGTTGCAATATTACTTGCGGCTGAGGGCATCGGCCATTACATTAGCCTTGCCAGGTGTATAGGATATACCACAGTTGTAGTCAGAAATAGCTTCCATTCACCGCTACTATCGAAGGTTCAGATCTAGCTGAGTAAACAGGTACTTCAGACTCTGATGATCGGTGAAGATCTTACAATGATTACCAAGAAGATATTGTCGCCATAGCTTCAGTGCATAGATAACCGCAGCAAGCTCGAGGTCGTGAACTGGGTAGTTCTCTTCATGAGGACGCACTTGACGGGAGGCACAAGCAATCACCATGCGCTCTTGCATTAGGACACAACCTAATCCTTGACGTGAAGCATCGCAATAGATGACGAAGTCCTTGCGAGAATCAGGGGAGCAAGCACTAGGGTAGATGTCAGCTTGTCCTTGAGTGCCTGGAAACTTTCCTGACACTTTTCAAACCAATCAAACTTAACGCCTTTGTGAACCAGATTAGTTAGTGGCTTGGCGATCTTGGAGAAGTTCTCGACAAAGCGGCAGCAGTAGCTGGCTAGTTCGAGAAAGCTTCTGACTTGCTTGACATTCTTCAGAGGAGTCCAATCCAGAATAGCCAGAACTCGCTTTGGGTTGACGACAATACCATCCTTGAAGATCACATGACCAAGGTAGGTTACTTCGGGTAGCCAGAATTCACACTTGGAATACTTGGCATATAGTTGATGTTCTCGAAGCTTCTCTAGAACAAGTCGAAGATGTTCAACATGTTCTTCTTTGTTCTTCGAATATACCAGGATATCATCCAGATAGACTATGACGAACTTGTCGAAGTAATCCATGAATATGTAGTTCATCAGACGAGGGAATGTAGCTGGAGCATTGGTCAAGCTGAAAGACATGACGGTATACTCGTATGAACCATAGCGAGTAACGAAGGCTATCTTGGGAATATCCTCTTCACGCACCCAGATCTGGTGGTAACCCAATGTCAAGTCGCGTTTAGAGAATATAGAGGATCCAGCAAGTTGATCATACAAATCGTTGATCCGAGGAAGCGGATATTTGTTCTGAATTATAGCTTCGTTGATAGGATGATAGTCTTGGACCTATCGATTCGTTCCATCCTTCTTCTTACGAAGAGAGAAGGTGCTCCCCAAGCAGAGGAAGTTGGACAAATGAATCCACTACGAAGAGATTTGTTGATTTCCTCCTTAAGCTCAAGGAGTTCATGAGGTGGCATCTTGTAGGGTCGTTTGGCGATAGGAACGGTGCTTGGTTTCAAGTCGATGACGAACTCGACAACTCGAGTAGGGGGTATTCCTAGGAGTTCTTCTGGAAAGACATCTTGGAAGTGGCGAACGACTGGAATCTTTTCAATTCCCTCAAGAGGTGCTGCGTTCAATGCATTTAGTAAATAAAGTCGGGCTTCGGCATTTCGAACAAGATGAGCATGGTAGCTTACTATCTCGTCTGATGGATGTAGGAGATGAACGACTTTGGTGGCGCAAACGATAGCAGCAGCATGTGCCTTCAACCATTCCATTCCCAGAATGAGGTCAATATTTGAAGACTCCAGAATAATGGGAGAAATATGGAACTCTAAACCTTCAATTTCAACAGGGACGTCGCAGCCAATCTTGGTAGTTTGGCATTGGCCTGCAGGGGTGCGTACCACTATCGGAGTGTTCATGGGCTCGCATTGAATGTCTTGTGCATATGCAAAATTTTCTGACATGAATGAATGTGGTGCTCCTTAATCAAATAAAACAAAAGCCGGTACTGAATTAACAAGAAGAGTACCCATCACAGTAGCAAGCTAGTCTTGAGCTTCATTCAGATCAACATGATTAGCCTGACTACGACCATAAGGCATGGCATTGTTGTTGCAGGATTGATTGTTACGGTCAGTAGAAGGCAGAGCCAGCTGGTTCTGATTTTGCTTGCACTCTCTGGCAAGGTGACCTGGACGGCCACATCTAAAGCACAAACCATCATTGGGATTGGGAGCAAGAGCTCGGGGTGGTGTCGTTCGAAGTGGCTACCTAGGTGGTGGACAAGGCAGACGTGGAGCAGCATAGGACTGACTTTGTGCAGGTGCATTTGGATGATACATGCTATGAGGGATCCAAATCCGACGCTTCTGCGAGGGCGGGCCTGAAGATGAGCCAGTGTCACTATTGCGCCTAAGGGATCCTTGATGTTCTTGTAGTCCAGTTTCGACCTGAATGGCCTTGTTCACCAAGGTGGAGAAGTCGCCAAAGTCATGCACTAGGAGTGCGAGCTTGATATCCGGTTGAAGTCCGCCATGAAACTTTTCTTGCTTACGAACATCGGTAGCAATGTCTTGTTCAGCGTAGCGGGACAAGTCCAGGAATTCCCGCTGATAAGCATCAACTGACTTGTTTCCCTAGACGAGGTTGCGGAACTCACGCTTCTTCCTGTCCATGACTCCCTGAGGAATGAAGCGGGCATGAAAGGTAGCTTGGAAATCTGGCCAAGTGATGATCGTTCCAGTAGGTAGGGTACACCTGTGGCTATCCCACCATTGAGCAGCGGGACCCCTCAGATAGTATGCCGCGAAGGTGACATAGTTGACAGGAGCTACATCAACAGACTCTAGCTCGAAAGTGATGTCATGCAGCTAGTCATCAGCATCAAGGGGCTGAGTTGAGCTACGGTAGATGACAGGGTTGAGGCGCGCAAACTCTTGCAGTGTCACTAGGGTGGCTGCTGATTCACATTGGGACGACGGAACTGGGCCATCATTCCTTCCATGAACTGGCAATTGAACTCAAATTGTTGTATCATTCCGGACAAGAATTCGGGCGGTGGTGGATTGCTGGCACCACGGCCACGACCAGCGGGTTGAACCATCCTACTACATGTAACAGGGGTAGTTCAGCATCGAGCATTTGTAAAGACAAATGACCATTCATGATGAAACATGCATAATGAAAGAAGTATGATGGATACATCCTAATAGTCAACATGACAGTGTGTGTATTATTCAAAAAGCCTTTCAACGGAATAATTGCAGACAATCCAGCTCTGGGATGAATGCGATTACGAGATCCTAATGTTAGAGTTAGCAAATTCATTTAACCCGAATAGAAGAGAGATCAGAGTCCCGGAGTAAAGATCGAGGATTAAAAGATCCTAAAAACCCCCAACTATGATGTGGGCCCGTAAGCCACACAACAATGTTAGTAAAAGTTTTCAAAATACTAGACTCAACTTCGGCCAAGGTGTAGGAACGGGGGCTACCTACAGGCAGTCGGCTCTGATACCAACTTGTAACGCCCCTGATTCAATCATACACGCAAATGTGTGCGATCAAGATCAGGGACTCACGGGAAGATACCACAACACAACTCTAGACACAAATTAAAATAATACAAGCTTTATATTACAAGCCAGGGGCCTCGAGGGCTTGAATACAGAAGATCGAATACAAACGAGTCGACGGAAACAACAATATCTGAGTACAGACATAATTTAAACAAGTTTGCCTTAAGAAGGCTAGCACAGAAGCAGCAACGATCGAAAAGGCAAGGCCTCCTGCCTGGGAGCCTCCTAACTACTCCTGGTCGTCGGCGGTCTCCATGTAGTAGTAGACACCCTCAGGGTAGTAGTAGTAGTAGTAGTCGTCAGTGGCGGCATCTGGCTCCTGTACTCCGTCATCTGATCGCAGTAATCGGGTATGGGGGAAAAGAGGTAGCAAAGCAACCGTGAGTACTCATCCAAAGTACTCGCAAGACTTACATCAGATCTAAACTAAGTATGCATCTGTATCAAAGGAAAGGGATGTATCTGTGGGCTGAACTGTAGAATGTTAGAAGAGAAGGGGAAGAGCCTAGCCTATCGAATACTAGCATTTTCAAGCATCTTGCAGCATCACAAGATGTAAGAGTTGTTGGAAATATGCCCTAGAGGCAATAATAAATTGGTTATTATTATATTTCCTTGTTCATGATAATCGTTTATTATCCATGCTAATATTGTATTGATAGGAAACTCAAATACATGTGTGGATACATAGACAACACCATGTCCCTAGTAAGCCTCTAGTTGACTAGCTCGTTGATCAATAGATGGTTACGGTTTCCTGACCATGGACATTGGATGTCGTTGATAACGGGATCACATCATTAGGAGAATGATGTGATGGACAAGACCCAATCCTAAGCCTAGCACAAGATCGTGTAGTTCGTTTGCTAAGAGCTTTTCTAATGTCAAGTATCATTTCCTTAGACTATGAGATTGTGCAACTCCCGGATACCGTAGGAATGCTTTGGGTGTACCAAACGTCACAACGTAACTGGGTGGCTATAAAGGTGCACTACAGGTATCTCCGAAAGTGTCTATTGGGTTGGCACGAATCGAGAC
The DNA here is from genome assembly GCF_002575655.3 of Aegilops tauschii subsp. strangulata. Taxonomy (NCBI): domain Eukaryota; kingdom Viridiplantae; phylum Streptophyta; class Magnoliopsida; order Poales; family Poaceae; genus Aegilops; species Aegilops tauschii. Next base: position 334,384,890 of record NC_053036.3, read on the forward strand.
TGGGATTTGTCACTTCGTGTAAACGGAGAGGTATCTCTGGGCCCACTCGGTATGACATCATCATAATGTGCACAATGTGACCAAGGAGTTGATCACGGGATGATGTGTTACGGAACGAGTAAAGAGACTTGCCGGTAACGAGATTGAACAAGGTATCGGGATACCGACGATCGAATCTCGGGCAAGTAACATACCGATTGACAAAGGGAATTGTATACGGGATTGATTGAATCCCCGACATCGTGGTTCATTCGATGAGATCATCGTGGAACATGTGGGAGCCAACATGGGTATCCAGATCCCGCTGTTGGTTATTGACCGGAGAACGTCTCGGTCATGTCTGCATGGTTCCCGAACCCGTAGGGTCTACACACTTGAGGTTCGATGACGCTAGGGTTATAGGGAATAGATATACGTGGTTACCGAATGTTGTTCGGAGTCCCGGATGAGATCCCGGACGTCACGAGGAGTTCCGGAATGGTCCGAAGGTAAAGATTTATATATGGGAAGTCCTGTTTTGGTCACCGGAAAAGTTTCGGGTGCTATCGGTAACGTACCGGGACCACCGGGAGGGTCCCGGGGGTCCACCAGGTGGGGCCACCAGCCCCAGAGGCCTACATGGGCCAATAGTGGGAAGGGACCAGCCCCTAGGTGGGCTGGGGCGCCTCCCACCAAGGCCCAAGGTGCCCTCAAGAGGAGAGGGAGCAAACCCTAGGAGCAGATGGGCCCTGAGGCCCACCCTAGGTGCGCCCCCTCTCTCCCCCTTGGCCGCCACCCAGATGGGATCTGGGGGCTGCCGCCACCCCTGGGGAGGGAACCCTAGGTGGGGGCGCAGCCCCTCCTCTTCCCCTATATATACTTGAGGTATGGGGGCTGCCCAACACATGATTTGCTCTCCCTCTTGGCGCAGCCCTACCTCCCTCCTCGTCTCTCGTAGTGCTTGGCGAAGCCCTGCTAGAGTACCACGCTCCTCCACCACCACCACGCCGTCGTGCTGCTGCTGGATGGAGTCTTCCCCAACCTCTCCCTCTCTCCTTGCTGGATCAAGGCATGGGAGACGTCACCGGGCTGCACGTGTGTTGAACGCGGAGGCGCCGTGGTTCGGCGCTTAGATCGGAATCAACCGCGATCTAAATCGCTTCGAGTACGACTCCTTCATCCGCGTTCTTGCAACGCTTCCGCATCGCGATCTACAATGGTATGTAGATGCACTCCCCTTCCCCTCGTTGCTAGATTACTCCATAGATTGATCTTGGTGATGCATAGAAAATTTTGAATTTCTGCTACGTTTTCCAACAGTGGTATCAGAGCTAGGTTTATGCGTAGTTTCTATGCACGAGTAGAACACCAAGTAGTTGTGGGCGTCGATTTTGTCAATTTACTTGCCGTTACTAGTCTTATCTTGATTCGGCGGCATCGTGGGATGAAGCGGCCAGGACCGACCTTACACGTACTCTTACGTGAGACAGGTTCCACCGACTGACATGCACTAGTCTTATCTTGCAACGCTTCCGCATCGCGATCTACAATGGTATGTAGATGCACTCCCCTTCCCCTCGTTGCTAGATTACTCCATAGATTGATCTTGGTGATGCGTAGAAAATTTTCAATTTCTGCTACGTTTTCCAACAAGAGTAACATATTATAATAGTATTAAGTATGTTGTAACATCGCTTAGAGATCACTTCATCGACTCCCTGCAAGAAGCAATCCCGGAGCCATCATATCCTTTTCATGCCTCATCATCCAGTTCTAGTTGTATCGATCGGGATACAACTCCGAGCGTCCATTACCACGGACATGACTATTCGAATAGATCAATCTACCCTGCAGGGGTGCACAAACTTACCCAACACGCTCAATCAACTCCGGCAGGACACACCATCAGGTCATGACCGGCCTCGACCGATCAACACACCGCAGTCCTACCTAGGCTCAACAGAGAGACCAGCACGTCGGTCTACATCCTCAGTGCGCAGGGGTCTTGGGCCCATCGCCCTTTGCACTCTTGCATGTTGCGTACGCGGCCGATGAGCAGACCTAGCCCCCTTATAGAAGCGATGTGTTCCAGTCCAACCTGGCGCGCACCGCTCAATCGCTGCTATCCAAAGAGCTTTCGGCTGATACATACGATGCAGAGTGCCCATACTAATTCCCGCATGGTGGTCATGGCAAAAAAGGCCAGAGGACTACTCGGATCACATATCCAAACCATTAGTGTCTTGGGAGTGCGCGGTCAAGATCAATAATCCATGATATGTGGTCCCGTTGCCCCGTCTCACGGACTTGCGGCAAGGGCTAAGAATGCCCGGCCGCACCGCATGGAAAACTCGCAGCTATCCTCCAGATCAACCCGACTACACATCAACTCGCGGGTACACTCACGCTCAACCCGACTTCACTTTTCTCTCGCGGGTACCCCTCGGGGCCGACCCGACTTTAGTCATGGTTCTGTGGTAAAGTCAAAGTAACCGTGTGTCCAAAACAGCAAGGGGGGAACCCAAGGAATCACCCTCGACGGATTCCCACTCAATGTAACCGTCAAGGTGGACTTGGAGGAATCACCCTCGATGGTCCACACTTGAGGGGTTGCATGATAGAGTCATTATCAGGAGTGGTGAAGGAGGAATCACCTTCGATGACCACGACAGAATAGCTACACTATAGGATTAACATCAGAAGTGCTGACATATCACCCTTGGCACTCGATAGTAACTCTGCAAAGTCGTACAACTAAGGGGGTGGTATGCGGTGTCGGGCCCTGGATGTCGATCACGTTGATCGAGTCATCGAACATAAAGCGGGGCAACTGGGACAAGGTGATGGGTCACATATGGATCACTAACCAACCTATACTAAGAAGTTTAGGATAAAAAGGTAAGGTATGAAAGTAGGTAACAAAACACATGCTATGCATTAGAATAGGATCATACAAAAGCAGTAGCAGTTTTAATGCAAGCTTGAGAGGAAAGAAATGGGTGATATCGGAATGATCAAGGGGGGTTTGCTTACCTGGAAGCTCTGCTGCAAAAGAAGGGTCGTCGGTGACGTAGTCGATCACAGGGGCAACATCGGTCTCGGGGCCTACCGGAGAGAAGAGGGGAAGAAACAGTAAATACAATGCAAACAAATTCATCACTAAGCATGACATGAGGATATGCAATGCTAGGGGTGTGCTAACGCAGGACTACATGTTGCAGGAGGAGAGGGAAACTATCCGGAGGGGATTCCCCGGTGTTTGGCATTTTCCGGACAAAAGAAAAGAGGGGATGATTCCATGTTCAGCATGCTAGGGTCATGTGACAGATGAACGGACAACCTCTTCGGATTCATTGGATTTTTCTGAGCAACTTTCATATATAAAACTTTTTCATCCGAGTTACGAATTATTCTATATTAATTTTCTAAGTTTTAAACATTTTCTGAAAATTTTGGAATTAATTTAATTCAAAAATTAAACAGTGTATTACCTTTTTATACACATAGGCAGCTAGCCTATTAGGATGATAGGTGGGGCCAGGAGGGGCCCATTTCGGCCCAGTCAGCAGTCAACAAAGTTGACTGTTGACTGGTCAACAAGGGCCGTGGGGGCCACCTGTCAGTTGGTCTCAGCCACTAAATTGTGGGCCCAGTCAACGCTGACTGGGTGGGATCAATTCTGACGCGTGGGCCCCAGCCGTTTATTTAACTAAACTAACAGTTTTTATTAGCTGAAACTAATCCTTGCGGGGCCCGGCTGTCATGCACTATGGGGCTTAATTAGGGGGTCTAGTTAGTGGCTAATGATTGCCACATCAGCTGGTTAACGCCGGCGAGGCCGAATGCGCTGAAGTTGGCCGTCCGCCCATTCCTGGTGGTGAGAAGAGGCACGGGTGGCACCGTTGGGCAACTGGGGATCTCGCGCTTCAGATGGTGGCCGCGGGGTGGCCGGAGATGGCCTGATTCGGCGCCGACAATGAAAAATGGTGGCGGCAGCAGCTATGGGTGCGACGGCGAGCTACAGGGGCGACAATGGCCGAAGGTGACGCGGGGAGGCCGGTCGGCAGCGGCACATTTGCAGGCAGCAGGGAGCAGCAGGCAGCAGCAACATGGCGTGCGAACGGGGACCAGGGCACAGTGGCATGCCACGAAGAGGGGGGAACGGCCGACGCGGGCGGGCGGCGGCGGAAGGTAGCACGGCAACAGCTATCAGGGTAGCAGCGTGCATCGCAGACGCACGCAGCCAAGCGAGTGCGATGGCGCACGGGACGCGTACGTGGCCGTGGTGAGCGTGCGACGACCGCGGCCACCGGCCGGAGTGGTGCGGCACATGCGTAGTTCTACGGCCCCGGAAATGGAGGGGAGCACGGGTATCAAGAGGGAGGGGGAGGATACGGATGCTCATGGCGAGGCACACGGTGGCCGGCGGTAGTTTAGAAGTGCAGGAGCTTGACGTAGACAGGGGCACTAGTGGCCGACGGGAACGCGAGCTCGAAGTCGGAGACTCGGGGCCTCCCTGGCTCCTGTTGTTGGGCGAGAGGACGAGGACGAGGCAGGAGCAGCTTCTGGTTGCCCTGGCGCAGCCCCGGGGTGGCGCCGGAGCGCGCGAACGGCGATAGGGGCCTCAGGTGAGCGACGAGGAGGAGACATCTGGGCGAGGAGGGGAGAGAGAGGATGACGAGGGAGAGGGGAGTGGGCAAAGGTAGGTGGGGGAGGACTCGAGGAGCTGGAGGGGGCACTCTTATCCCCTCCTTCGTCATCGACGGCGAGGCGGTCAGGCGGAGCCCGCCCCTGTAGCGGTTGAGGTAGGGTAACAGGGAGAGGAGAGCGACTAGGGGGCTAAGTGGGCCGGCTGGCTGAGGTGCGCTGAAGCCCAGTGGGGCAGGGGAGCCCTCTCTCTTTTTCTTTTCGTTTTTTAACTTTTGTTTTCCAAAACCTTTTAGAACCAAAATAGTTTTATAGTTTATAAAACTTGCACCTAATTTAGTTTAATAAATTTAGGGCACCGCCACAATAAGTTTAACACTTAAATAAAATATTTTTGCATTTTTTACAATTTAAAATCAACTAAAACATTATTTTAGCCACTATTTTATTTAGTTTAGGGCATTTAAATACCTTTTAAAAATTGTTGGTTCACCACCAATATTAACCAGTGATTATGTTCCACATGATGAACATTTTTGTTTTCATGTTTGAGCAATCTTGAATTTCACTCATAATTTGAAATTGAATTCAACTGGAATTGAAAGAGATATGAGACAATGATGAACAAACACTTGTTTAGCAAAATGATTAAATTAACTCCAGGGGTTACTGTAGCATCATTACACAGGGGTGTTACACCGGCCTTGCTGCACTAGCTAGGGAGTTGATTTCAGGCCAGATTAGTATGTTGGGATGATCGCAAGGGCTCGGGAAGCAGTCTATTTATAGGCGGTGAGGTGGCCGAGTTGGGGCTCCATAGGAGATGATCTGCGGAAGGGAAGAGACGGGGAAGGAGCTCGGGCTTGACGCATAGGGGTAGAGGACGATGCCAAGAACAGTGGCTGCACATGGCCAAGGCTACAGGGCGCGGTGTGGGACAAGTCGCACACGCGGCCGCACTGTACCGACCAGACTCACCGTGTCCGCCGTGCTGACTGCTAGCGTCGGGGAGCGGCAAGGGGTGCTAGGTGGAAGAGAGGAGGAGTTCCGTGAGTGGCAAGGACACGCTGCGGTGGCGCGAAGAGGGCGATTGAGCGGCGGCAGAGGGGTCCGGCGCTCAGATCATGCCGTCTGAGTGTCGAAAACCACATACACGTGTGGTTACCGCGTGCATTGGTACACGTGGTAAGCCAGGGGCTGCCAGACCATGTCTAGGATGTTGTCCCTTCGACGCGGTGTTGTAGAGTGCCCTTGCACTACTGCAGGATGGTCCAAATGTGACAGTACAATCAGAGACCCTTCGACCAAAATATGTGCGATGCATTAATCGCAAACGGTGGTGTAAGAAAACCGTAAAAAATGATACGAAACATTTATGATGGTAGATACATCAAACACGTTTCATATTATAGTTACGTGTGCGATACGTGGCACATAGTTCACTCGCGTGAACAGTTTGCGATAAGCATAACTACAGAAACGGTCAACCAGATGAAGGTGTGTGCGATTTATGGCATACAGTTCACTCGGATGAATTGTTTGTGATTAGGCAACACAACAGAAAGAGGTCATCCAGATCAAGGTGTGTGCGATATACGACATACAGTTCACTCGGATGAACTGTTTCCGATGAGGCAACACAACAGAAACGGTTCAACTTAACAAGATGTGTGTGATACTGATACGTCTCCAACGTATCTATATTTTTTTATTCTTCCATGCTGTTATATTATCATTCTTGGATGTTTTATATTCACTTTAAAACAACTTTATATCATTTTTGGGACTAACCTATTGACATGGTGCCCAGTGCCAGTTGCTATTTTTTGCTTGTTTGTTTACTATGCAGAATATCCATATCGAACGGAGTCCAAATGCAGTGAAACTTTTTGGAGATTTTTTTCTGCCCAGAAGACAACTTGGGAGCCAAGGTAGTGCCGGAGGGAAGGCCCGCGGGGCCCTGGCGCGTCCTGATGGGTAGTGGGGCCCATGGGGGTCCTTTCCACCGCCTCTCAGCTCTATAAATACCCAAATATTCCAGAAAACCTAGGGGAGTCGATGAAACACAGTTCCAGCCGCCGCAAGTTCTAGAACCACGAGATCCAATTTAGAGCCCTATTCCGACACCTTACCGGAGGGGAACACAATAACGGAGGGATTCATCATCCTCATTGGTGCTCCTTCGATGATGCGTAGTAGTTTACCACAAACCTACGGGTCTGTAGGCAGTAGCTAGATGGCTTCTCCTCTCTTTTTAATTCTCAATACAATGTTCTCCTGTATGTTCTTGGAGATCTATTTGATGTAATGACTCTTTGCGGTGTGTTTGTTGGGATCCGGTGAATTGCGAGTTTATGATCAATTCTATCTATGAATATTATTTGAGTCTTCTCTGATCTCTTATATGCATGATTATTATAGCCTCATATTTCTTCTTCAAAACTTTGGTTTGGTTTGGTCAACTAGATTGATTTTTCTTGCAGTGGGAAGAGGTGCTTTGTGATGGGTTCGATCTTGCGGTGCTCAATCTCAGTGACAGAAGGAGAAGTGACACGCATGTATCGTTGCCATTAAGGATAAAAAGATGGGGTCTATTCCTACATGAATAGATCTTGTCTACATCATATCATCGTTCTTATTGCATTACTCCATTTCTCCTTTAACTTAATACACTATATGTATTCTAGATAGCGCCCGATTATGGAGTAATAGTAGTAGATGTGGAATGGTTTCGGTCTACTAATCTTGGTCGTGATACCTATATACATGATCATTGCCTTCGATATCGTTATAATTATTTGCTCTTCTATCAATTGCCCAATAGTAATTTGTTTAACCACCGTATGCTATTGTCTCGAGAGAAGCCACCTAGTGAAATTTACGCCCCCGGGGTCTATTTCCTATCATATTGTTTTCGAATCTATTATTCCAAAAACTCAAAAAATACCTTGCTGCACTATTTCTTTATTTATTTTATTTTGTGTTTTTGCTAGATCTATTTATCCAATCTCCTACTATTTAATCTATCTCAATACTGAGGAGGGATTGACAACCCCTCTTACGCGTTGGGTTGCAAATATTTGTTATTTGTGTGCAGGTACTGTTTACATAGTGTTGCTTGGTTCTCCTGCTGGATTGATAACCTTGGTTTCGTAACTGAGGGAAATACTTACCATTGTTGTGCTGCATCATCCTCTCCTCTTCGGGGAAATACCAATGCAGATACAAGCAATCAGATACGCGGCAAATAGATCAGTAATTAGAAATGTGTGGGAAGAGCGATAACAACACAGACGATTCCTGTTAACAAGCCGTGTGTGTTGTCAGCAAACGATGGCTGGTATGCAATTGTTAGCAATTGATGAAATCATCACCGATGGGTTCCATTGTTTAGTCTGTGTGCAATGTGATTTGCTCTGTCGGCACAACATCTACGCTCTATCTACAGGACATCAACATATCTATATTTATATCTATACCTCTACTAATTACAGACTCCCTAGAAATTACCACATTAATATATATATATATATATATATATATATATATATATATATATATATATATATACCTCTACTAATTACAGACTCCCTAGAAATTACCACATTAATTAGAAATTATCAGCCGTTAATTTGGTGAGACCGAATTATTACGGTGTAGATTAATTATACAATCTGTTCACGGTGGTAGGAGCATCATATGGGCCTTAATTTTTAGCCCGGGGAAATTCCAATCACGGTCATGCGCCTCCTGCGTGGGGTTAGCCCATTCCATGGCCCAAAAGCCATCCATCCATCTCCCCAAAGTGTTATTTTTGCTTGCTCCTCCTGAAGCGCCGCCACGCCCACCTCGATCTCCGCCGCCACCTCCCACCCCTACCTCTGCGGTGGTCCCGCGCCTCCTCTACCCCGACCTATAGCGGCCCCAGCTCGATCTCCGCTGATGGTCCTGCGTCCTCACCACCCTGACCTCCGGAGAAGCTCCTTCGTCCCACTTCCTTCCCCGACCTCCGCTGCGCTCCGGCGTTCTTCACTGTGGTGACGCACCCATCCATGCCGGTTGTACATGCTGGATTAAGAGGTTTGTACATGTACGTGTATATGTATGTTCAAGTTGAGTTTCGTGAATCTGAAGGCCTGTATGATCAAGAATCTATTGCCATCAATTGGATCTCACATGCGTGTGCTAGATGCTGGAAGAATACTTTTCCTTTAATTTGTATATATGGATGTGCTTATGTATATATGTACTGGCACATCTAGCCGGAACCTGATTGGGAGGTCAGCTTCGCTACGTCTACGCGCCTGTGTCGCTGCTGCTACTTTCGGACATTATATTATTCAGACCTCTATAAATATGTTCCAAACTGCGTAATTGCTTAGCTTATGGATTTTATTTCTTCCAACTTTATAAATTCACAAATGATTATAACAAGGCTGCTGAGTTGTTGGATTTAGTACCTGTACGTCAAAACTTATGGTTCGAAACTTATGGCTTTTCAAGACTATTTGTCCCTCTTTTGCTCCTCTAATATATATTGTCCCTTTGTGTTGGATAACCATTCACTTTTGTGCTAATTTTCTTGAGACAGTGAAGATTTTTTTGCTACTCATGTATAGATATAAATTTTAATGGTCTTCACAATTCTATCAATCAATAGAGACTTGAAGAAAATTCGGTCGATATAATATATACATTTTTCCTCACATATGTTGCAAAGAGTATTTTAAGTATATTTACATACTCTTTTTTATTTCTATGCATGGACAATATATATTAGGCACAGGACATGCTCACTACTGGAATTCCCAATTTTTATGAGTGCCAAATGCACTCGGCAAAGGCCAATAAAAACACGGCAGCACTGAGAAAACACGACTATGCTGCATGCCTGCCGGCAATGTTTATTTTGCTGTGTTCTTTTGCACGTGCACTTACTAGACAACTGCAAAAAACTTCGCCAAGTTCAAACACAGGTAACTCGGCAAACAAATGATAGAGACTGAATGACGAGACATGGCGCATCTGGGTAGCTCTACTATGACCAAGTTTAACATAGTTTTGTCGTGTTACACACTCGGCAAAACTATGATCCAGAAGAGCTACCCAGATGCGCCATGTGTCATGTTTAGGCAAAGGGGTCTTAGAGACGAGACATCTAGCCAAACGGTGATTCTGAATGTCCATGTTGGTCGATTGCTCGCTTCATGCTAATATTTGATGCGTTTTCTGCAATTAAAAAATCCCAGTCAGGTTGTTTCTAAAATCTGCGCCTGTTTCTGTAGCATTTCGAGGATGAGCACATGGTGTATATGGTGATCAAGGAAGCCTAGGAACAAGCATCTTTAGGAAAGAGATGGAGAAGATGGTTTCCAAGAAAGGGAAAAGCAGGGAAGTAAAACACGATTACTTTAGGATGATGTGAAAGCAGATTTTCTTTCAACAGTAGGTGGATTCTTAAGATAATGACAGGTTAACAGTGCAAGAGCTATGATAAGGCCTAACATGGTTGCTGGAAGATATATTTGTACAATAATAACTGGCATGCACATGCAGCTATAGTTAATATGAAATTAAAAAGAGTTTATATGAGATATTTAATTTCTGTGGCTGAATGAAAATTGCTGAACAAATTTCTGTAAGGTAGCAGCCCAATAGATTGTACAAATATGGATGCATGCAGGTGATGATAGACACTAACATGTCAGATCTCGAATTAAGTGTATGTTATGCATTATGTTTTCAGTTCTTCGTGATATGTTTTGATTAGTTCTGAAGCGTCCAGTTTAACATATTATGTCTCAGACATTTGGAGAGGTATCAGATAGAAGAGTATGTCCTTAATTCTGGGTTACCATCATGGTATGTAAGGTGAGCGAAAAAAAATTATGGCCTTAATTCTGGGCAATCCTCAAGGTACGTAAGGTGAGTCATATTAATAGATACTGTTTAAATAGATACTGTTGTCAAGACCCTCAATAGCATCTTTCAGACGAGTGCCACTTTGTATGGGATAAGAGATGCTTGCTCCATGTATATAATAACTTGAAACTCCTGTTTAGAGCATGTACTGAAGTATTGGTTTAAACCATCTAAATGTTCTTGCAAAAAAGGGCCTGTTTGTTTGGCCGAATTTCAATTCTTAAATGCATCATCCTATGTTTCGACAAAGATTTTTGCGGGTTGTAGGACAAAATGGGATATCCGATGTCTCATATGTTTCTATACATATCCAATGGTATCCTCAATAAATGTCTGGTACTATCTTCCATCCACCATTTCCCACCATTTAAAGACTGAACGCTATGTCATTCCTACTTATGCTCTTTTATGGTTGACCATGCTCTGTATAGATCATGCAAATATAAAAGGCCCTATTCTTCTTTATCGATAGTGTATTATGGATTTAAGGATTATTTGTATCATTTTACTGAATAAAGATACAAAGTGAGAGAATGTTTATTTCATTGTGTAAATTTCTTTTACAACTAAATAATTTAGAAATTTGAGTGATTGGTACAAGATACAGCTGAAAATTCCTTTTCTCTATCAAAACTGCAATATTCAAGATAAAAAACAGACGATAACACTGATCTAAAAAAACAATGTTATGTATTTAAGAATACTGTGGGATCTTTCATGGTGAAAAGAACAATGTGGAGTCTATTTTCCAGCAGAATATTGTGCAATATCTTTGAATTATATCAAATGTATATTTTGATTTTGTGAGAAAGTTTGCTTGACTTGAACCTTCTCAGACCACCAGCTAGACATACCAATTTGAAATTATTATTGTTTAGTATTAAAATGAATCAAATCAAAAAATTGTAAGTAAAACATTATATAGCCAATATTATATTGTTAATAATTATATTTAAAAGTTATAATTTTTGTAATTAATAAATAGGCGTAGTTGTATGTTCAACTCATGGCCTGCATCAACAACTTCAATCATATTTCTTCTCTCTTTATCGGTCTTTACCCAGAACACCCATGAGGCTGCCGCCACGCTGCGAGGGGAGCAAGTCGAGGTGCCTATCCGGGCTGCAAAAATGCCGGGCATCACCGACTTGGATGTTGTGTCCTGCTCGAGCACGTCATTAATGGGTGTTGGACATGGACTCCACATGGAACACTCTCTTTGCCACATTAAAGATGGCCTCAAGCCCCTATACGGAAGTGTCCAGTCTCGCCGTTCTACCATTTTCTCTGGAACAACGATGTACAACTTCGATTGAACACAGACCGCCAATGCTCCACCTGAGGTACGCAATTGTACAATCCACATGCCAAGCCATGAGTAAAGTAGCAAGCTATTCTGTTTTAAAACTTGTTTGGAAGAGCATGTGTTTTGGGCTTTACACTTCACCATGATCTTTTACTGTGTGCCTGCAACCATAGCTTCTATTGTCATTACCTTGCCATATACGGATAGTCTGCAGAGTTTACAAACAAGAGTGAAACCTATAATGATGAGTGATGATTATGGTATGATTGCCAGATTAATAATTCAGAGCAAGAAATCTATTTTACTGGAAAAGATAAATTCAATATTAAACATAGTACGAATGTACTTCACCTGCAATTTTTCTTATAATTTTATCATTCCAGAGGTTATATAAGCCACAAAATCACACTGCTGGTCACACTACTAACAGCCGGTCCAAATGAAACCCGAGAAGTTAAATTGAAATCTTGGTGACTGCAACAGTTACGCATGTAGTATGCAAGTTTAGAGATGGATATGCCAAGTTTACTATGAACTAAAACATAACAGGTTTGGCAAACAACACACATTTATATTAATTCGGCAGTTCATTAGATATGATCTGCAAGAGTTGGCTGCGATGTATATGTTCTGTATCAGCGCACGGGTAGTTAATCTATCATTTTTGCCATTTAGTAAATTCAAGCCCTTAATATGATGCTCTGAATATCATACAGAGTTAGTGTCAGATTGATAGTGCATCTCACAGTTATTTTTATAACTGAAGTTGATCATAATCATTGTGTACAGAGCATTCTAATGTGGTGTTCAGTAAATTACAAAAATTAGAAGTATGCCTATTTTGTAACATATTGTAGTAAGGTAGCGCCACTTCCAAGAATCAAATGTATTTTATGTCCGGGCAAGTTTTTCCTTAAATGTATACTACAAAGGGATCAGTACTAATTAATTGGCAATTTACTATGTGTCCTTAACTCCTTAATACAAAATACATCTCATGCCTTTGCAGAATAAACTTCTCACGAGTGAAATTAGTTCTGGTGTTCCAATGTAGCTAGATTGGAGAGAAACATGATAGCATCTTAATAATCCAGTAAGGTATTTGTCGAGCTCCCACTGCATAATTTATAGAGAAATCACAGAGTTTTTTCTTTAATTCATCGAAAATTGTTTCGCTACCAGTATGTAATTTGTACAAAAATCATGGAGTGCTTATGCATGCTTGCCTTTTGTTGAAAACATAATTTTTTAAGTAAAGTAAATGACATGTATTTTCTAATCATAATGGTGCATCCGGTGGATAAAGGTGTGTACTATGATAAACCTGTACTTCAGACTATTATTTTCGTTTGGGGAGAACAGACAAAATGAGTAAAGCCCATGGCAGCAACCAATTTTGTTACCTGCTCCGAGGAATGCAGGAGTTTTGTATAAGCTTCATCCTATGGTTGAATATTTATCTATACATGTGTTTCTGGTAGAAACTAACACATTAACACATTTTATGCCTAATTTATACTTTTCTCACTTCAAGTCTGATATAACACCGAACACTAATTAATCATATTCTCTTCAGACTACATGCACTCATTCTATATGTATTTCGTACATATCTAATGCAGTAGAAGAACTCTTTAGAATCACTGGACTCGAAGTCATCCATGCCAATGTATTTTACGTCAACATGATGTTTGTACCAGAAATGATCATGCATGCTTTCTCCTATCTATTATAGCATGCTATTGTCACTGATGTAAAATTATATCTTCATGGCATGCGCCTCTTGCTTCCCACTGTTGCATCCATTTTGAGAAAAGCTATGGAAAGGATATCATTGATATATGTACCTTTTTTAAGCAAGTACCGCTGATATACCTATGACAGATAGTTCGTGCACTGCTACTTTGGTAGCCAGACTTCAATAAAAGGACCAAAATCTATATTTAAAAAAATTAAGCTAATGTTTACTAATCAGTCCTTTTGTTCTACTTCATAAATTGTAAACCAGTTTTTTAATGGGGCCAGATTTTTGGTTGGAAGGAAGAAACTCCTCTCGTTGCGAGGACTTGGTGGTAATTTACAAGGTCGTGCATCATTTTTCATGTAACTGGTAGTGGCGATTCAAGTCACATGTTATTAGAATGGATGTTACTACAACATTTCCGTCTAAATGTATGACACTATGATCTTTGCATATATAGTGCACTGCCTGTGTAAATAAATATAAGACGTTTAGATCACTAAAGTAGTGACCTAAAACTTTTATATTTTTGTATGAGCGAGTAATATGTTCCTACTACTATATGTTTTTGTCATTATTATGAGAAGAGATTAATTAACTTCTCTGAGATATATATTGTCTATGTGATCAAACATGTGTTACATGCCATCTAATGCAATATCATACCACATCTTTCTGTTTTTCGGCACTTATCTGCTCTTGCCATTTGTGGAATGGAATTATACTCGGTTCAAAATAAGAAACTATTACAGCTGATAAGCAGAAGTGCAGAACAAATAAAATTGCACTACGCTTTGTTTGAATGTTCACAATTATAACTAGCTATGACAAAATATAACTATACATGTATTTTTTTTGGAAGTAGAACTATACATATTAGATCTCCAATGGTGTATCAACCAAAAAACAATACCACAGAATCTAAGAAAGCAAAAAGAATACTATATAACTTCTATCAAGATAGCTAACTACTCATACTGAACAGCAAACAAAAAAAATGTTGTACTATTTAACTGATTGCTAAGAAATAAAAGAAGTCCTGAGGTAATGCTGGTTTGAAATCATATGAATATGTAAAATGCCTAATTACGAGTTTCTAATTCAATGTGAATAATCATGAAAAACTGCCACATATTTTTAATCAGTATTTTATTTGCATGTCATTTGTTTAAAGTCTAATATTTCAATTTTAGTATTAGATTGTGGGGACCACTTTTCCTCAATTTCAATGAACGTCTAACTCATACATATAATGCATGCAACAAGGAAATTATTGAAAAAATATAGTATTTTGTCCTATGGAAAGTTTGAAGGAGTTGAGAACTTAGTATGTCTGGATAATAATAATTTGGATATTTTTCTATATTATTATGGAAAGAATTTGTAAAATGAACATACTACAAATGTCACTATTATGTGTTGTTTTGTGCTAGCCCTTGCAGCCGCATTGACGTCTAGATACTGGAATTAGGTGTAGCGATATCACAAACTAAGGTTTGTACAATGACCGTTTTCATTTAATCAGTTGATCTAACATCTCCATCGAAGATAGTTACTAAAGAGAATGAAGATATCTCATTCTAAACTCTGAGTAGTATGAACTGCGCCTCAAGAAAACTAAAGTAAATTAGTAGCATAGCGTAAACCAACCATAATTTAGCAAGGATACATTATATGATATTATTGTTGACTGAAATGCTAATGCATATAACTATATATCTTTGGCCTTTAACAGCTAGGATTTAATGGTTTGCAAAAATGCTACTCCGATGTAACACTATGAATCTAGAGTAAGATATTTATTTTCCAATCTTTATACTTATAGTAAGTATGATATACGCTCATGTTATATATACATATAATAGCCATTTTGTATAGTTAACCAAATGTTGTAGCATATTGTCAAACTTTCGAATATAAAATTTTCACAATATGGCACATGAATATAGAATTTTATTTTATTTTACATGTGAAAATGCAAAATTCATAAATGAAAATATGGAATGGGAGCATGTATAAAATAAATAAACATTTGAATTCAAACAAAACAGAAAATCAAACTAAAATATACACTAGCCCGTGCGAATGCACGGGTCGACGACTAGTATACTTATAAGAACAACATTGCATAACCAAATTAAGCATATAATTACATAAGTAACTACACACATAACATTTCCACACACCAAAGTAAGCAATTACATGCATACTAAACTAGGAGAAATGAGCATCTAATCATCTACTTCTGGTTGTGACAACGCTTGCCATTGCTCTGCTTCCGGCTGGATCCCTGGCTGTTTTGGGGAAGAAGGCACTTCCTCATGTCAACGATCCGCATGTACATCTCGTAGCTTGTGTACGCCTCCTTGGCCGCGTACACGACATGAGCTTCATCGAGTGTCTCCATCGAGGCTGAGTGCCAGGCACGATTGTCTTGCAGGAATCCTTCATGTCTCTGTAGTAGGGGTTGAACCTGTGAGTCCTTCTCAAGCATCTTGCTGCCTCAGATCTTGTGTTGGCCCTAGATGTCGACAAGATTCTGGTAGGCGATGCCCGAATTCTTCAGCACCTTTACGTCGTTGGTGATGTCCACCGTGGCTGTTGACAGACATGGCAAAATGCTTGCAAGGCCTTGTGGCCAGGCAGTAGTGGTAGACCAGGGCGTGATTGCGCATGCACATCTAGGCGACGACGACCTTGGGACGAGACCCGGCACGAGCGCAGGTGTACTCGAGGTCGAACCCGACCACCTTGTACTTCTCCTCAGCAAGCAACAACTCCATGATGTGGATGGAATGCTCCACCCAAATCAGGTTGTTGGTGTACACCACCGAGAGCTCCGTGAACCTTATGTGGGTGTCCACCACATCATGCATGGTGAACTGCTGCTCGTCGTCAGCAGCCGCTCGGAGCGCCATTGGAGCCACACAGGATACCCTCTAAGAATTTGTCATGGTGGGTGTGCTTCTTACAATACTGGGGTGCGATCGAAAGGTTGAAGAGACACGAGGGTTAAATGGCCGCTGTGATAAATGGGGGCCGGCCGGCCTGTAATCGTCACGTCTTGTCACCGTGTTCATAGCGGAGGATTCCAGTGCACGCTTGAGCACCCCCACGTGTTTCGTTTGACCACGCATGGGCTCAAAGAGGCGCCAAATGTATCGTTGGTGAGCCTGTTCCCGCGCAACCGTGCAGTTTACCGCGCGCAACTGAGCAAGCTTCCTGCCCGGCTAGTTTGGCCACGCGTCGGCTAGAAGAGGGGAAAATCATGGGCGTTTATTGGCAAAAAGCTTTGCAAAAACGAAGTGTGTGGAATGACTTCGATCATAAGTTTACCCATGGGTGATGAGGTCAAAGTTACACAGAAGGGTGATGATGGACACTCAAGTACGATAATTAATTATGCGCTCTACAGGGTACACGATTGAAGAAACCAACTGTGTGCAATAATGTCAAAGATCGTAGTCGAGTAAGCCATACAAATCGTTTGCGATGAGATCGACAAGGGAAACATATTTGAGAATGGTTAATAAAATCTAAGTCCATTGCATATTAAGGTCAAAGTAGTACTACCAATATACGAGTCTCATACAAATTCCATTTCAATAATTGTACCACAAAAGCCCGAAATATTACAAGGTTCAAATTCCAAAGTTATATGGCTCAAATTCAAAGATTACAAGGTTCAAAATGATATTAGAAATGAAATTCGGCTCATTCAGCTGCAAACACCCACGCTGATCAGCTGAACATGGATACAAGAGAGGTTCAAACTAATATTACCACTTGTAAGGCTAGTTTCAAAACCTCATCATTTTTGCAAATGGATCAGCCACTGACAAGTCATGTATGGGGTTGACACAATGACTTCCGATTACTCTGTCATCTGAAGTTCCAAAATGAAATTCAGCTTTTTCGGAGCCTTTTCCATTATACCGCAGCCGCCGGCGCTGATCAACAAACCATTCATTTTTGCGAAATAAATGTAGGGCAAAGCTCATTACTTTCAGCACCCTTGGTCTGACAACAAAGAACCTAGCGAATATAATCTCCGGTAAGGTCCCACGATAGGAGCTCAAAGTAATTTTTGAGAGATGCAGATCTAGGCATTTGATGTGATTGTTATATTGTATCACATTATCGACCATCGGGCCTAATCTTATCTGCAAAAGAAGAAAATGTATTATTGCCTACATGCAGTTTTGAACACTACTACAGGCCTATTTGGTTTGTAGGATTTCTAAAATGCACTAACGTGCCATCTTCGACCCGACATGATTAACATGGGTATTTGATTACAATCTAGAAAAATGTAGCCTTCTTCACAAGAGGTTGGAGTGGATGAAAAATTCCCTAAGAAAACTAGTACAAACGAATCCAAAGGAGAAATTCTTATGGATTGTAACCATATGAATCAAGCAACCAATATGGGGGGAAAACATGAATGTACTGAAATCCTCCAAAATTCCTTCAGAAATCGTAGTACATTGTCATTGTAAACTTGGGAAAAGGTGCCAAAAATCGAACTCCCTTATGGTTAGCAATTAACAGGAAAGGAGCATTACCTCGATATAAAGCTTCTCCAGGCACGGAAAGCATCTCAGGAAACTGACAACTTGGTCCAGGTTGGGGCCGATATATTCTAGTGCCAAGACCTTCATTGCGTGCAGATTCGGTGTCAAGCTTGTCAGAATCATTTTCTGGATGTCAGGCGAACATACATCTTCAAAACTAGGAATAATGTTAATTTCAAGGAGAGGTAGAAGGCGACAGTTGTACCTGAACGGGTGTGGATCCAATAACAAGTTCAGAGTATTTAGCAGATGAGTAGCCCACCACTGTTAATTTCGGCGCATAAATGACATTGGTTCTTGTTGGACCGTGTTGATCAACTACAAGTAATCTCTCAAGTGAAGGCGTGCCCTCAATGACCATACTGTGGTACACCTTTTGTGATCTCTTGTTACAGTACCAACAACACACATAAATAGTCCGGAGAGTCAAGGAGGTGATGTGGAAGCTACTCAACCCATTGATTGCCTGAAGATGAAGGTACTCAAGTGTAGTACAGCCCCGGAGCAGGCGCTCGATGTCATCCTTTGGGACGCAGATGAGCTCGAGGTGCTTCAGTCATGGTAGAAAAAGAGCGGGCGCGTCATTAAGGGGGATGGCAGTTCATGAACTTGGCGAGGCGCAGCGTGGGCACAAGGCGGACCGCGGACGTTGGCAGCGAGCACATATGCCCATCATTAAAACTAAGCTCCTCGAGCTGATCTAGGGTGGGGGATCGGAACCACTCGTCAAGATTGGCTCGGTCCTTGCCGTTGGAACGGAACTTGCCCATGTTAAGGCCTCTGATTGGGCCATCGTGTCTGCCGAGGATCTAGGACAACGCGTCCAAGCTTTTGCGATAACCATGGCAGAGCTTGTGGGCGTCGATGAGGTCGAGAGGGGTGGAGTGCCACAGGGGGCGCCACCGCCGGGAAAGGATGGTTGTCCGCGCCCCATATTTGATTGGGAGGAGGGAGTGATGACTATCAACATATCATCAGGGAGGCTGCTGATGAAGTCTAGGCCTGTTGGAGTCGCTTGCGGTTCTTGCTCGACCCGCCTCCGCTTGTTGGCAGCCTCGTTCTCCACCTCCGGAGTCTCCTCGTCAGTGGCGCTTTCTGATAGAAGTGGGAGTACAAGGGATATTTGGTTAAAACAGGGCAAAAGAAAAATGTATTGGTAACTAGAAGTTAGTAGGTAGGAATAGAGTAAGAAAATGGAATAACAATTGGTTGCTTAAATACACACAATTCCTTTGACATTGCTGGGTAAGTCAACATGCAGATACTTGAAATTTCTGTCCAAAGGCCCGTGCAATTTTAGTGCCAATTTTTTTGTGTAGTGCAATTTTAATGCCAATTTTCAGTACATAAAATTTAGAAATTTCTGTCCAAAGGCCCGTGCCAAAATAGGAGTGACCACGTTCATCAAGTCTTACAGAAGCAATGATTGTAAATCCATGGTTTGTGTTAAGTATGACATCCCTGCAGTCTTGAGTTATGAAAAGGGCAAGATTATGTATTGCAGATGTTGTTGCATAGCAAGGGATGTGCCGCAGAAAATGGTAGGATTGTTAAAGAATATGGTAACATGCAAATATGGGAGAAGTTGAAAGAACAATATAGTAGTTGAAATCAAAGGACACAAATTTATAATTAAACAGATAGTGTAACCATGATGTCATGGAAGTATGAGAGTAGTTGAAAGAACAATACATCATTAATTTTCCTAATATAGAAAGAAGAGAGAAAAAAAATCCCCTTTGACGTATATGTTGCATGTGGCACATTTTATCCAAATGTAGCAATATATAGTATATGTTTAGGAAAGTAGGCCATGCCAACTGATGTAGGGTGAGATTGAACATACCGTGTGCATCCTGAAGTCATCTGGTACGGTGAGATGGAACTCCACGGATGTCTGGCTGAGGCCGTAAAGTCATGATGTGTCTGCACACCCCATACACTCTATGAATGAAATAAAACCCTCAAATCAGCTCAAAGAAAAATGAATTCACGGCGATTTCGACCGGGTGATTAGAGGTGGCAGATGAACTAGGATAAGAGATGAGAAAATATCTCAATAAATTAGTTACCTTGTTGTCCATGAGAAAAAACCTCAATACCGTGAATTCCCAAACAGGCGGAGCTGGGTCGACGGCAAGCAGCATCAAGAAAGTCGATGGCGATAGGCGGCAGCAAGCGGAAGTGGCGAAATGCAGTGGGGTTTGCCAGCAGCCTGGCGGCGGCGACATGCCACTACTAGGGAAAACCTTATACACAGAAGCTTATCAGTAGTGCGTGGTTACAAAAGGCGCTACTGCTATCCACATAGCAGTAGCGCAGCAATAAGAAAACGCGCTACTACTATAATTGCCACACCGTTGTGGACAGGCTAGGTATAGTAGTAGCACCTTTATGCGTACCACGCTACTGCTAACGAAATAGTAGTAGCGCGTTTTCAGGGTAGGGCGCTACTGCTAAGTTTAAACTGGGCCACATGGTGAGCCCCACTTAGCAGCAGCGCAGATTAATATCCAGCGCTACTGCTACGACCCGTAGTAGTAGCGCTTGTCCCCAACCCGTGCTGCTACTAACCCTAGCTTATCGTCTTCTCCACGCGGCCGACCCTCACTCTCCCTCTCATTCACACTTCTCACTCTCTCCCACAGACACCATCGTCGCCGCAGTCCTCCTCCTCGGTATGCCCCCTCCTCCCTCCTCCTTCCACCGCCCTCCTCTCTCCTCCTCCAGCCGCCCTCCTCCTCCTCCAGCCAATTCCTCCTCCGGCCGTGCCTTCCTCCTCCAGCCACTTCCTCCTTCGGCTGCACCCTCCTCCTCCTCCCACCGCCCTCCTCCTCCTCCTTCGTCCTCCTCCATCCTCCTCCTCCTCTCTCTCCTCCCTCCTCCTTCTCACTCCTGCCTCCTCCCACCTTTCCTCTGTGCTATAGAAATGTTAGACAAATTTTTAGGTATAAAAAGTGTTGTGATAGAAAATGTTAGCAGTTTCGTGATAAAAAAATGAGTACTAATTTAGGTATATAAAGTTTCAAAAGTTTACTAATTTTGTTCATAGGTTTGGATGTAGTTGATGCCTAGTGAATTATGAGAGAAAGAGAGACCTAAAGGCATCGAGCTAAGTGGTTTCCGCGGCGATAGGAGGTGCCAGGTAGAGTCGCGGAGGAGCTTGTGCAGGTGTGAATGGGGATCAGAGGGGTTGGCGGGCAGGGTGAGGGTTTTGTGACGTGGAGATGGTGAGGGTTTTCTTTTTTCCTTTTTGAATTGGGTGGTGAGGGTTTTCTGTCCCACAAAGCGTTTCGGAGGCAACGGTTTGCTAGAGCCAACCGTGTGTGATTAACGTAACTGGGAAAATGAAAGTCATTGCACACGGTTTCCATCTGAGAAAATAAACCATGTTTCAGGGTGGTTCCACTTTACCTTGGTTGGTTGAATCTGAAATTTTTACCCATGCTAAACATTCACCGTAAGAGCATCTTCAATGCAGGGCGCTTGTAGAGGCGCTTAGGAAAATAAAATAAATATCCTAGAAATAAAATCCTAGCTTAGTGACTACTGCACCAACCCTGAATGCTAATCACGGGCGCTAAAATAACCTGCCGCCGCACTCAACGCTTTACCTCGTATGGCAAAACAAAGCCAAGCGCTCGACTCCATATTTTGCGTCAATGTCATGTTGAGCGCCACGATTTGAGCGCGTAACTCCCGATCGACTAGGATATCAATCATGGCGCCCTGCCTTAGCATCCCGCATTGGACATGCCCTATTATGCATAAAATTCCATCAACCCAACTGATTGCATCCATGTTCCACATTTAGACATAAGTAAACATAGATATAGTTAAGCATACTCACGCATAGATAATAAGCGTACACAAGCATAGTTCAACCATCATTAAGCATACTCAAGCACATTCATAATTAAACGGCTCATCTCGCCGCTACCTTATCCTATTTCAGCCATACATTGTTCAATCCCACATCTCATCTGTCGGCACGATCTTGAAGCTTCTCCAGGTACTCAGCGTACGCGACGTGAGCCATCCTATGAGAATACTTCTGCCTGAAGGAGCCAACGGCTCGTCCTCTTTCATGCGCCAGAACACTTTCATACGCGTCATGAAGCTTTTGGTTGCAAAATGGGCATCGAAAGCCCCAGTTCCAGGTCCTAATACGCTTGTTATGCATTCGTGCATAAAGCTCCCTAAGGATTTGCCTCTTCTACCTCCTCTGGTCATCTTCATCCTTGCTGTCAACATCGTCAGATAGCACCTATACTTATAGTAAAAAATGTGGCATCAAATTTGGAATACAAACTAATCTCTAGCGAACATTTGGCAGTTGCCAAAATTTGGCATGAAATCAATTTTTACATGCCGTAAACTAGGATTAGGAATTTATGGATTTTAAGGCTATTTTTAAAGACATATCCAAAGATTATGGTTCAATTTTTAAGCACAATCATCTATGTACAGACCAATCTTGAAACAAATGGCACAAACATATATGTAGGACATTCAAAATCAATTGTCAAGACCTGGCTAGGAATTATTAGCACGAACACGAACCCTAGTTGGATTATTAGCAGAAATCATTTGTGCAGATGAAACAACGAATCACTTATCATTTGTACCATTCAAACAATCAATGGACTGCATGGATCTAACGAAACTTACTCAAATTTCTTGGATTGAGAGAACATAAACACATGATTTCTATTCCAAAAACGGGGGGCAGTAGTAACCAGAGAAACCCTAGGATATATTTGACACATAAATGGGTATAGATGACTAACCGATTCTCTGTCGTCATCGAAGTCGTCGCCGGAGTCGGTGTGGACCTCCGGCTCCAGCTATGGAAGCACAACGCCATCGACGATGTCAAGTTCCATAGAGACCTCGTCAGCGGCGACGGCAACCTCTGTCTCCATCTTCACGTCGTGCTCCGGTGCTTCAGCAGACCTGGCTTCACCACTCTCTTCGATGAGGCGCTTCGGCGGCATCCTCATACACTGACGGCGGTGAGGACTGAGAGCGGCGTCGAGGATGCGAGCAGAGAGAGAGGATTGTGTGTGAAGCGAGGATGGGGGTGCGGCCGCCTATTATGACCAGTGGCTCGGGCGTGGCATTAATATGGAGGAGTGGGAGAGAGGCGGGCGGCGGTCAAACCGTTGCCTCCCCTCTCGGTGAGCCTGCGCAGCGGACTGCTGGCATGCCTACCATCATTACACACACAACTACTCGCATGCCTCCCGGTGATACTGCACAGCGAGCACGCCTCTCATCAATTCACACACCTGCACGCATGCCTCCCGGTCTGCCTGCGTGGCGGACTGCTCGCATGCGTCCCTTCAACTCATGCCTGCTCACACACCACACGAGATGCATGGCGGCACGTATATTGTTTTTCTATTTTGATGATTAATGATGCTGCTTTATTGCTTAACCGAAGCATGGCACGGGTACGAATAAATAATCTGTTTGCGATATTGGTTCCCAACTATTAATAATCTCCCGTTTGTAAGAAGATAAAAATTACATCAAAACTTGTCTCAAATTTGACAAAAAAGTACAATACCACTGTCTACTGGTGTCCATATGACAACACGATAAGTTTCATGAATTTCAACTAAGTTTTGGATTTACTAGATTTTAAAAATCAAGATTCTCAATGTTTGAAATTTCTTGCACGAGGACTAAACATGCACCCAGTGACACACATATGTGTTTCCAATCCATTTTGGTGCACTATCACGTGTGCATGTAGCTCAAATTTTATTTTTGCACATTATACCCCTAGAAAATCAATCAATGTACTAAAACTTCTTAATGATCTCTGGGTTTTTTATTCCAAATTTAACACATCCCTCCTTTGGTCACATATGATCACCGCGGAAAAATTTAACATGGCTCGTAGTTGCGGTGGATGTGCAGTGTGTGTGTGCGCGCGCGCGTCGGGGGGGGGGGGTCTGGCAGTACACTACGAGTCGTGAGCCACCTTGTGGGATTGACCGTTCTGTGAAGTAGGTGCCACAACAAAGTCGTGAATTCATTATTTAAAACATTACTCAACCCTTTCATACATACATGTTTGGGCCACATGCAGTTGGTGGTTGTCCTACACGACACTCACTCACGTGTGATGTTTTCTGTGGGCCCGCGAGGTCGTCATCCGTCGCTTTAACCTACAGCCGCTATAGAGGTTAATTTGACCAGCAACGTTTCCTTTTTGTTTGTGTTACGGTAGGAGTATATAGTACGCGTCTAAGAGGTGCGAGGGGACCAACATATATATTACGTACGCATCCATGAACACACCTCACTCAGTGTGGGGACTTTTTGGTTTTTGACGCACGTGCCACATCAAAGTTGTGCATTGGCTATTCAACACATCACACAACACCTCTATGTGCCACATGCATGCAGGCGGTGGTTATCCTAGGACACTCACGTGTGACGCTTCCATATGTGGGCATGTGAGGTCGTCGTCCATGCATGCATCACTTTGACCTACATCGGGAGAGCTTAATTAATTTGACCATCGTCAAGGAGGATTCTTTTTGGTTTGTATTATGGTAGGAGCATATAGTACGTGTCGAAGAGGGGGAAGGGGACCAACATATACTACGCTTCATGAACCTCACTCTGTGTGGGGAGTTTACGGTTTTCGAGGTCTGTGCAACATCAAAGTTGTGCATTTTGGGTTTTCAAGCATCACAACCACACACACCTCCATACATATGTTTGGCCCACATGCAAAGCGATGGTGGTTGTCCTCTGGCACCCACTCACGCGGTTATCAGCGATATCGTCGCTTTCCATCTGTGGGCCCTCTTGGTCCATCACTACTTTAATCGACAGCGAGAGAGGTTAATTTGACTTAGGAGGGGATTCTTTTTTGGTTTGTATTATGACATATATAGGTCATGCTCTGGGATGACATGATTTAGTTTGAGCAACATGGTTTGGGACACATGCATGCAGTGGTTGCTTCGAACAGTACTCTCCCTCACATGGTAATTGGTGGCAAGCCTATATATTCGTGGGCCTGCGTGGACATCCATGATCACTTTGATCGACAACGAGATAGGTTACCATGGTGGATTCTTCTTCTTTGGTTCGTGTTATCGTAGTAGGTCATGGTGAGATTCCAGACCTAAGTTTGAGCGCATACGCACATACGCTTGAATCCCTATCACCGGCTCGAAGTGTGGTGTAACATACATATATACATCACGTCATCAACTAACCCTCACTCCGTGTGGAGATTTCTGGTTCCAAAGTATAGTGCCACATCAAAGTTGCGCATTATTGGGTATTCAAACATCAACACTCCATACATATGCTTGGGCCACATGCAGGCACTGGTTGTCTTCGGGCACTACTTACATGATTATTGGCAAGCTATCCCATCTGTGGAGTCGCGTGGACGTCCATCACTTTGACCAACAACAAGTGAGAGGTTTGTACGACCAAGGTGGATTCTTCTTGGTTTGTTTTATGGTACATCTTGGTGAGATGCCCTCTCCCGCTGACTCAAAGTGTGTGTGTGTGTGAGAGGGGGGGGGGGCTACATCGCACTTTGATGAACCTCTGTGTGGTCGGGGACATATGGTTAATTTGCGAGGCACATGATGTGCATCAAATTTGTTAATTGGGTACTTAAATATCACACCACACTTTTCACACATATAGATGGGCTACCCGCAGGTGGTTCGTATGTCGTCTCACCACATCTCGCACGAGAAACACACATTTGTGGGCCCGCACACGATCCACCTTTCACTGGAAGCGAAAGGGGGCGGGGTTTGAACATGATGGACTCCTATAGGCTTAGTGTTACGGTAGGGTGATATGTTAGACCTAGCTATTTGGGGGCATGCATTCATAGCTAGGATTCCCCTCCCGCCGACCCGAAGGGGGAGGGGGACACACAATACCGTGCGTTTTGTGAGACAGGTGCCACATCGAAGTTGTGCATTTGGTATTTGAACATCAAACCACCCTTTCCATACAAATTTTTGGTCCACATGCAAGTGTGTTCGTGTTCTGACCCTTTCCCGCGTTATTTTCACCAAATTTATAAACATTAGACAAGTCGGATGACACAACAGACACGGTTCACTCACACTACCTGTGTGCCATGCTCGTGCCCCTGTCACTCACATCAGCACAGTACATTGGGATCCACGAGGCTTCCCCCGCAATCTAAAAAATATCTACCCGTCTACAAGGTTCTTCTTTTTGATAACACATGATTATTATGTTTTGACCGTGTGTGATGTTTGTTGTTCCCGCTCCCGCCTGCATCCCTCACAAATATCTACCCGGTTGGAGGGTTTCTCTGTTTGATAAATGATAACAGATGGTTATTTTTTGGTACTGTGTGCGATGCGTCATCCAAATTTTTAGTAGCCCCGGCATTTTACTCCCTCGGAGTAAAAAATTTAGTAGCCGCGTCATTTCCTCAAGCACCACCCCCCTCCAGACACACACACCCCAAAAACTCCGCGCACGCGCGCACACACACACACACACCACCACCTCCACCACCACCACAACCCCTCCCTTGCTTGAAACCCTAGCAAGGCCGCCGCAGCAAGGTCTCCATTTTCAACATCTGTCGGTTTGCCCGTGCAGCTTACCCACCAATCTCCATACCCTACACTAGTGCAGGATGCTGCTAACGCGACACTACGATCAGAGACCCTTCGACGAAACTGTGTGCGATGCCATAATCGCAAACGGTGGTGTAAAAAACCCGTCAGAAAGGTGCAAAATGTTTGTGATGGAGGATGCATCAAACACGGTTCAGATTTTAGTTGCGTGTGCGATGCAGGGCATACGGTTCAGTTCAATTAACCATTTGCGATGAGGAGGAACAAAAGAAACGGGCAGCCAGATGGAGGTGTGTGCGATATACAGCATACGGTTCACTCGGATGAACTGTTTGTGATTAGGCAACACAAAAGAAACAGTCACCCAGATCAAGGTGTGTGCGATATACGGCATGCGGTTCACTCGGATGAACTGTTTGCGTTGAGACATGAGAACAGAAACGGTTCAACTTAACAAGATGTGTGTGATAGCGGCAAACAGGTCTGTAATCAGAAATGTGTGTGAAGACCGATAATAACACAGACGGTTGCTGCTAATAAGACGTGTGTGTTGTGCGATGGGATTGAATATAGAACTATACACACACACACACACACACACACACACACACACACACACACATTTATAAGGACATGCTTGCAAAACCAAATTAAACATCCACTTACATAGGTGGCTAGTACAACCATGGCATTTGCACACACCAAAGTAAACTATTACATGCATAATTACATAGGTGGCTACTACACACATGACATTTCCACACACCAATAAAGTAAACTATATATTACATGCATGATTAACTAGCATAAACGATCATCTTATCATCAGCTACTTCTTGTGATGCTTGCTCTGCTTGTGGCTCGATCCGGGCTCGTTGATTTGAGTAACGAGGCACTTCCTCATGTCAACGATCCGCCTATGCATCTCGTAGCATGTGTACACGCTCTTGGCCGTGAACCTGAGGTGAGGTTCATCCAGTTGCCGCATCTAGGCCCTGTGCCAGGATAGGGGGCTTGTTCTCTGGGCATCCTGCTTCATCTTTTCGTAGTAGGGGCCGATGATGACCGAGGGGAGTTCGACCAGGGAGTCCTGCTTCGTGCTGCCCCAGACCCTGTAGTGGTCACGGATTTCGACAAGGTTCTTGCAGGCCAAGCTCGTAACACTGAGCGCTTTTACATCGTCCATGGTTTCCACCATGGTGAACTTGTAGTCGGTGCTCTTGACAAACCTGTTGAAACGGTCGCAAGGCTCTGTGGCCATGCAGTAGTGGTAGATGAGGACATGATGACGCACGCACAACTGGGCGATGACAACCTTTTGATCTATGTCGGGACGACCGATGGTGTAGTTGAGGTTGATGCCAACCACCTTGTACTTGTCTCGAGCAAGCAACTGCTCAACGCTATTGATGTAGTCGTCCACCACGACCGGGTTGATGGTGTACACCACCGAGAGATCCGTCTCCCTCGCGTGGGTCTCCACTCCATGCTCGCCGAACTCCATTGGAGCGCCGCTGGACATCCCCTCTCTATGTGTCGTCGTGGGTGTGCTTGTTGTGTTGTGGGGCGCGATCGAAAGGTTGAAGAGACTAAGGTTATAATGGCCGCGTGAATTAAAGGGAAGCCGGATGGCCAGGAATATCGGCAGGCCCTGATGGCAGTTCTAATTTACAGCGCGTAACTCCATCATGCCGCACGTAACTGCATCGCGTGGCAACGCGCGCGACGCAACCGCATGCATACGGCCCCCCTGAAGGAAATATGCCCTAGAGGCAATAATAAAGTATTATATATTTCCTTATATCATGATAAATGTTTATTATTCATGCTAGAATTGTATTAACCGGAAACATAATACATGTATGAATACATAGACAAACAGAGTGTCACTAGTATGCCTCTGCTTGACTAGCTCGTTAATCAAAGATGGTTATGTTTCCTAGCCATAGACATGAGTTGTCATTTGATTAACGGGATCACCTCATTAGGAGAATGACGTGATTGACATGACCCATTACGTTAGCTTAGCACTCGATCGTTTAGTATGTTGCTATTGCTTTCTTCATGACTTATACATGTTCCTATGACTATGAGATTATGCAACTCCCGTTTACCGGAGGAACACTTTGTGTGCTACCAAACGTCACAACGTAACTGGGTGATTATAAAGGTGCTCTACAGGTGTCTCCAAAGGTACTTGTTGGGTTGGCGTATTTCGAGATTAGGATTTGTCACTCCAATTGTCGGAGAGGTATCTCTGGGCCCACTCGGTAATGCACATCACTATAAGCCTTGCAAGCATTGTGACTAATGAGTTAGTTGCGGGATGATGTATTACAGAACGAGTAAAGAGACTTGCCGGTAACGAGATTGAACTAGGTATCGAGATACCGACGATCGAATCTCGGGCAAGTAAACATACTGATGACAAAGGGAACAACGTATGTTGTTATGCGGTCTGACCGATAAAGATCTTCGTAGAATATGTGGGAGCCAATATGGGCATCCAGGTCCCGCTATTGGTTATTGACCGGAGAGGTGTCTCGGTCATGTCTACATAGTTCTCGAACCCAAAGGGTCCGCACGCTTAAAGTTACGATGACAGTTTTATTATGAGTTTATATGTTTTGATGTACCGAAGGTTGTTCGGAGTCCCGGATGTGATCACGGACATGACGAGGAGTCTCGAAATGGTCGAGACGTAAAGATTGATATATTGGACGACTATATTCGGACACCGGAAGTGTTCCGGAGAAGTTTCGGATTAAACCGGAGTGCCGGAGGGTTACCGGAACCCCCCGGGGAAGTATTGGGCCTTAGTGGGCCTTGAGGGGAGAGAGAGGGCAGCAGCCAGGAGGTGGTGCGCCCCCTCCCAGGAGGAGTCCTAGTTGGACTAGGAGAGGGGGGCGCAGCCCCCTTTCCCTCTCCCTCTCCCTCTCTTCCCTTCCCCCCTTCTTTTCCTAGTAGGACTAGGAAAGGGGAGTCCTACTCCTACTAGGAGGAGGACTCCCCCCCTCTCCTTGGCGCGCCCATAGGCAGCCGGCCTCCCCCTTGCTCCTTTATATACGGGGGCAGGGGGGCACCTCTATACACACTTGATATACGATATTTTAGCCGTGTGCGGTGCCCCCCTCCACCAGATTACACCTCGATAATACCGTCGCGGAGCTTAGGCGAAGCCCTGCGTCGGTGGAACATCATCATTGTCACCACGCCGTCGTGCTGACGAAACTCTCCCTCAACACTCGGCTGGATCGGAGTTCGAGGGACGTCATCGAGCTGAACGTGTGTAGAACTTCGGAGGTGCCGTGCGTTCGGTACTTGATCGGTCGGATCGTGAAGACGTACGACTACATCAACCGCGTTGTGATAACGCTTCCGCTGTCGGTCTACGAGGGTACGTGGACAACACTCTCCCCTCTCGTTGTTATGCATCACCATGATCTTGCGTGTGCGTAGGAATTTTTTTGAAATTACTACGTTCCCCAACACCCCCGACGTGATCGTGCGCACGCCCAACCGTTGGCAGAGCATGCATGGAGGGACGCGAGCAGAGCGCTCCGCGGTCGCCTCAACGGCGAGCAACCATATATATAGATATGCATATAGCAGTTGAACACGCAAGGAAAAGCTGTCCACAAGCCGAGCGCGCCGACGGACGCGAGCAGAGCGCGCCAACGGACGCAAGCAGAGTGCGCCAACGGACGCGAGCATAGCGCGCCGTGGCGCCTAACAGCGAGCACAACGCGTTGCGGCGCCTAACGGCGGGATAGACCTTCATTCAACCCAATCAAAATAAGACTGGAACAGACATGTCTGCATTGAGCAAAGGGATCACACATGTCTGTATTGACTGGAACGAGAATGCAATAGCCAAATAAGAATTAAGGCCACGATGATGCAATCACAGTGGTGGTTACAGGAGGCAAGAAGAAAGATACATCCATCAACGTACGACCTCCTCCTCCTCCTCAACTCAGTGCGCCGGCCAGGCCACCGACCGGCGCCTAAGGAGCGGCGGCTTGTGTGGCAAGGTGAAGGTGCTTCTCAGCTAAGGCATCCAAGGCTTCCAGCCGGCTGAAGAAGGCCAACGTCGTAGTGTCTTCACTTGCCTTGTAGATACCTATGTACACGATTTGCTCGTACACATGGATGTCTAGGTCGACAATTTCTTGCAAATGGAGGCGCCTTGCGGCGAGCGCGACCTCCAGGTGGACATTCTTCGTGGCGTCGGCGGGCAGTCGCAGGGCCACCAGTGCTTGAAAGAGGTTCCGAGCCAATTAGGGTAGCAGGCAATGAGGAGCCCGGGCGCACGGGCTGGAGGAGTACAGCGATGTCGTTCGCGAGCTTCTTGACGATGGTGATCCTATTGGTGGTGCGAACGATCATCTGGTCCAACTGAGAGTTGTAGCTGGCGTCGACGGCGGCCATTCACCAGCCGGTCGCCAACACTGTATGGAGATGATCCACGGTGCCATGCCGCAGGCCGGCGTCGTGGACCATCTGGCACAGCCGCTGGCTGCTCGTGCTCATCACCGCCATGGGTCTGGAGTGGGCACTTTTGCGCTTATTAGTGTAGGTGCTTAGGCAAATGCTTAGGTGCGTACGATGTGGTAGATGCTTTGGAATGGAGGGGCGCCTTTATATGAGTGCAAACTGTGTTGCATTCACATCGTGCTGCCTCTTTTCCCGGTCCTCCCATTACTTCCTTCATGCATTCAGACGATGCTAATTGAAGGAGGATGCATCACTGGCCGTTCAACATTTCGGGAACCACTACCCTCTCCCTCATCTGCATTAAATCCGTATCGGGAACTGCGCCGCCCGCTGTCAAATCGAATAGTACTGCACCGCCCGCTGCACGCCTGGCTGAACACGCCTCCTCGCCTCCATCTATGCTTAATTACTGAATTTTAGTTGCAAAAATTAGATACTGCTAGTGATTTTTAGCTTCATATTTTGAAAAATTGCAGTGTTAAAAGGTTGGCAAATGGCAATGTTACTAGATCAACAAATGTCAATCTTTCTAGTTTGACAAATGGCAACATACCCAATATGACAGATGCAAATCGCACCAAATTGTTTGTAAGTGGTTCACATGAGTCATCCAAAAGAACCGTTTGTGTTCAAGAGATGCACAAATCCAGCTCTCACTTTGCATACGGGTGTTCTATCTGAAACCATCATGCTTGTTGTGAGAAGCTCTGGTTTGTGAGAAGCATATACCCAAACCTGCCCCAAATGGGACAAAAACTTTACCACGGCATGTTGATGCTGCTCCATGATAGCATGCCAAGTTTCATGACTTTTAGACGAGTTTTGGATTTACTAGAATTTAAAAACCAGGTATCTCAATGTTTGCGGCCGAGTGACGGTGGCAGGGTGTTTGACATTCATTACCATTTCTTGCATGAGACCTAAGCATGCACCCAAGGACAAAGATTTGATTTTTCAACAAATTTATATGCACTGGAGCATGTGCATGTAGTTGAAATTTGAATTATGCACATAAATGCATTGAAAACTCACTTAATGCATAAAAATGTCCAAACGAACCCCGAAAAATCACAAAAAATAACACAACACTCCTGTTGTTCTATGTTGACACGAGAATTTTTTTGAAAAGCAATAAGAGGCAATGGAGATCGTTTCGCCCCCAAAGTTGGGGTGTTCCCTATCGAAACCATCATCCTTGTTGTGAGAAGCTCTGGTTTGTGAGAAGTATATACCCAAACCTGCCCCAAATGGGACAAAAACTTTACCACGTCATGTTGAGGCCGCTCCATGATAGCATGCCAAGTTTCATGAATTTCTGATGAGTTTTGGATTTACTAGAATTTAAAAACCAGGTATCTCAATGTTTGCTGCCGAGTGACGGTGGCAGGGTGTTTGACATTCATTCCCATTTCTTGCATGTGACCTAAGCATGCACCCAAGGACAAATATTTGATTTTTCAACCAATTTATATGCACCGGAGCATGTGCATGTAGTTCAAATTTGAATTATGCACATAAATGCATTGAAAACTCACTTAATGCATAAAACTGTCCAAACAAACGCCGAAAAATCACAAAAAAGAACACAACACTCCTGTTTTTCTATGTTGACACGAGAAATTTTTTGAAAGCAATACGAGGCAATGGATATCGTTTCGCCCCCAAAGTTGCGGCGTTCCCTACCGAAACCATCATGCTTGTTGTGAGAAGCTCTGGTTTGTGAGAAGCATATACCCAAGCCTGCCCCAAATGGGACAAAAACTTTACCACGGCATGTTGATGCCGCTCCATGATAGCATGCCAAGTTTCATGAATTTCAGATGAGTTTTGGATTTACTAGAATTTAAAAACCAGGTATCTCAATGTTGCGGCTGAGTGATGATGGCAGGGTGTTTGACATTCATTCCCATTTCTTGCATGGGACCTAAGCATGCACGCAAGGACAAAGATTTGATTTTTCAACAAATTTGTATGCACTGGGGCATGTGCATGTAGTTCAAATTTGAATTATGCACATAAATGCATTGAAAACTCACTTAATGCATAAAAATGTCCAAACGAACCCCAAAAAATCAAAAATAATAACACATCACTCCTGTTGTTCTATGTTGACACGAGAAAAAATTTGAAAGCAATAAGAGGCAATGGATATCGTTTCGCCCCCAAAGTTGGGGCGTTCCCTACCGAAACCATCATCCTTGTTGTGAGAAGCTCTGGTTTGTAAGAAGCATATACCCAAACCTGCCCCAATGGGACAAAAACTTTACCACGACATGTTGATGCCGCTCCATAATAGCATGCCAAGTTTCATGAACTTCAGACGAGTTTTGGATTTACTAGAATTTAAAAACCAGGTATCTCAATGTTTGCGGCCGAGTGACGGTGGCAGGGTGTTTGACATTCATTCTCATTTCTTGCATGGGACCTAAGCATGCACCCAAGGACAAAGATTTGATTTTTCAACCAATTTATATGCACCGGAGCATGTGCATGTAGTTCAAATTTGAATTATGCACATAAATGCATTGGAAACTCACTTAATGCATAAAAATGTCCAAACGAACCCCGAAAAATCACAAAACACAACACAACACTCCTGTTGTTCTATGTTGACACGAGAATTTTTTTGAAAGCAATTAGAGGCAATCGATATCGTTTCGTCCCCAAAGTTGGGGCGTTCCCTACCAAAACCATCATGCTTGTTGTGAGAAGCTCTGGTTTGTGAGAAGCATATACCCCAACCTGCCCCAAATGGGACAAAAACTTTACCATGCCATGTTGATGCCGCTCCATGATAGCATGCCAAGTTTCATGACTTTTAGACGAGTTTTGGATTTACTAGAATTTAATAACCAGGTATCTAAATGTTTGCGGCCGAGTGACGGTGGCAGGGTGTTTGACATTCATTCCCATTTCTTGCATGGGACCTAAGCATGCACCCAAGGACAAAGATTTGATTTTCAACCAATTTATATGCACCGGAGCATGTGCATGTAGTTCAAATTTGAATTATGCACATAAATGTATTGGAAACTCACTTAATGCATAAAAATGTCCAAACGAACCCCGAAAAATCACAAAACACAACACAACACTCCTGTTGTTCTATGTTGACACGAGAAATTTTTTGAAAGCAATTAGAGGCAATCGATATCGTTTCGTCCCCAAAGTTGGGGCGTTCCCTACCAAAACCATCATGCTTGTTGTGAGAAGCTCTGGTTTGTGAGAAGCATATACCCCAACCTACCCCAAATGGGACAAAAACTTTACCACGCCATGTTGATGTCGCTCCATGATAGCATGCCAAGTTTCATGAATTTCAGACGAGTTTTGGATTTACTAGAATTTAAAAACCAGGTATCTCAATGTTTGCGGCCAAGTGATGGTGGCAGGGTGTTTGACATTCATTCCCATTTCTTTCATGGGACCTAAGCATGAACCCAAGGACAAAGATTTAATTTGGCAACCATTATATGCATGGGAGCATGTGCATGTAGTTAAAATTTGAATTATGTACATAATTGCATTGAAAGCTCACTTAATGCATAAAAATGTCCAAACGAACCCTGAATAATTCCAATTCTTTTGTGATCACTGCAGATAAAAGGTCTAGCAATTCAAACACCGTCCGTGGCCGTTGTGACACCATTATGTACTTCAAATCAAGACAAAAAATCAAGTAGATCCCACACAGTTTATTATAACCAACCGTGTGAGATGCAGCACAAAATATCTTTGGACCGTGTCTGAATAAGGTCTGATGACACTTGCGCGCCAGTTTTTTGGCTGAAGCGATTCCAAATTTTCGGCTTTCGCAGAAATATCTACCTCCCCGCCCCCTCCCCCTTACCAAAAGCCACATTCCCCCTTTCCGCCTTCCTTTCCAAGTTGAAACCTTCACTTCTTGCTTGCAGCGCCGCCTCCTCGCCGACGACCCTCCTTCACGCTGCTCGGCCTCGCCTATCCAGGCTGGTAATCCACATCGACCCCCATCCTCCTCCTCCTTCCACATCCCACATGCCCCAACCGCCGGCGCGAGCACGACACCTTCCACCAAAATCACTGACCCCTCCACCAAATAAGCGCCGACCTAAGCCATGGTGCACGCAGTATAGCCAGGACCTCAAGGAGCATTTGGCAGCGGAGAAGCAAATCGCGGCTGCACGCGTGGATGAGGTCGCGATGGCTGCCATTCGTGCCAACCCCCAGATCTTGGAGGAGCACCTCGCCGTCGAGGCCACCGTTGACGCCTCGGGCGCCGACGCCGCGACGTGGTTGGCTGCTTTAAACGACAGTTCATGGCGTTTTCTCGAGGCCACCATCGGTGCCTTCGACGAAGACTATGTGGTGTTTTCTCAGCGTGCACGTGCTTACCTCATCTCGAGAGCCAGCAGGTTGGTGCCCCGAGCGGCTCAGGCAACTCACCACTACAACGAGGGCACCCACGATGCGGAGGCCTCGCCCTCTTCCATGTCCAAGGAGCCAATCGTCATCGATATCTCCGACAATGAGGAGTAGCTTGTCTTATTAGCTCACTATAAGGACCCATGTTCAGTTTGCTAGCTACTACCTTTCCTTAACAAATTCTAGTGAATTGTGCTATCTACTTTTACCATGCAATCTTCTGCTAGTGTATATGTTCTATATGTCATGCAATGTGGTGTTCAATTAACTGCTTGGTTCAATTCTGCAAATGTGATGTTCAATTCTTCAGGGTGCAATATTTCCAAGTTGTTAAGCATGCTTGGTTTGATTAACTGTCTGATCCTCTATTTGGAGTATGTTATATTGTTCAATTGGTGTTTAGTTACCTGCTTGCTTCATTTGTTGTGGCTTGCTTCACTTGTTGTGGTGTTTAGTTAACTGCTTGGTTCAATTCTGCAATGCGATGTTCAATTGTTGTGGCTGCATTCTGTTATTATATACCATGTGAGGAATAAATCGAATTTGGCTATACTAAATACATGAGAAACAAATACAATTGCTATATTTCCAAGTTGTTAAGCACGCTTGGTTTGGTTAACTGTCTAATCTTCTATTAGGAGTATGTTATATTGTGCAATGTGGTGCTCAGTTAATGTTTGGTTCATTTGTTGTGGTGTTTATTTAACTGCTTGGTTCAATTCTGCAATGCGATGTTCAATTGTTGTGGCTACATTATGTTATTGTATACCATGTGAGGAATAAATCGAATTTGGCTGTACTAAATACATGAGAAACAAATACAATTGCTATATTTCCAAGTTATTAAGCATGCTTGGTTTGGTTAACTGTCTGATCTTCTATTAGGAGTATGCTATATTGTGCAATGTGGTGGTCAGTTAACATTTGGTTCATTTGTTGTGGTGTTTAGTTAACTGCTTGGTTCAATTCTGCAATGCGATGTTCAATTGTTGTGGCTGCATTCTGTTATTGTATACCATGTGAGGAATAAATTAAATTTGGTTGTACTAAATACATGAGAAACAAATACAATTGCTATATTTCCAAGTTGTTAAGCATGCTTGGTTTGGTTAACTGTCTGATCTTCTATTAGGAGTATGTTATATTGTGCAATGTGGTGCTCAGTTAACGTTTGGTTCATTTGTTGTGGTGTTTAGTTAACTACTTGGTTCAATTCAGCAATGCGATGTTCAATTGATGTAGCTGCATTCTCTTATTGTATACCATGTGAGGAATAAATCGAATTTGGCTGCACTTAATACATGAGAAACATATACAAGTGCTATATTTCCTAGTTCTTAATCCTGCTTCGTTTGGATAAATGGGTTTTCCATGTGGCTTGAATTAATCTGATGAATTTGTAATGTGCTTATTTTTCATCAACATATTTTACTGATAGCATGCGAACCCTTACTTAACCTGATGACTAACTACCTTATATGTGTTGCAGGGAAACAATGGGAAGCACTGAGGTTTACAAGATGGTACTAACTATTATACCTTGCCTTTTTGTATTCCTTTGCCCCATTACCAATATAGAGAAGATATTTATGCACATCCTTGTTTTCAGGCTTCACTGATGATTACCTCTCAAACCACCTCTGTGGTCAGGAGGCGAGGAAAGTTTTCATACAACACCCGCGGTTCAATATTGATGTGTTCCTGAAGAGGTCGAAGGATGGACGGTCAATCATCCACAGGCACTGGCCTAAAGTTGCAAACACCTTCAACATGAATGAAGGCTCAATATCCGCCTTCCGCTTCTGCAGTTTTCCAGATGAGATGCATCTCTCTATGTACCGTCTATGATGCTAATTTTGAAAGGTTCTAGATGTTGCATGTGAAACTTGCTGCTGGTGCAGTTGTGTAATGGGGTGGCTGAGTGCTGAAGTTATATCATGTTGTACTACGATGTATTTCAATTATGAAATCATGCTTCCTTAATATGGAAATGGAATATATTATGTGCTTAATATGAATGTCAATTAGATTAGTAAATGGATTATTAATAGGGCAATTAGCCCACTAATTGGGTTTTCCTATTGCAAACGGTTAATGAGAAAACACCGTGGGCGATTACCTCAGGCAACGCACACAGTTTCTAGGAATAAACCGTATTGGATCAATGAACAATCGCACACGACATTCTGTTGAAAACTCTTTGCGTTATGCCACCTTGCGCAAACGTTTTCCTTGGAGTGACAGTGTGGGATGTATATACGAACGGAAACGTTTAGCCGTGACTGACTGTATGTGTGACGCCCCCGATTTGACCGTACACTAATCATACACGCAAACGTGTACGATCAAGATCAGGGACTCACGGGAAGATATC
Organism: Aegilops tauschii subsp. strangulata; assembly: GCF_002575655.3. Lineage (NCBI taxonomy): Eukaryota > Viridiplantae > Streptophyta > Magnoliopsida > Poales > Poaceae > Aegilops > Aegilops tauschii. Next base: position 334,422,946 of record NC_053036.3, read on the forward strand.
ACAACACAACTCTAAAAATAAAAATAAGTCATACAAGCATCATAATACAAGCCAGGGGCCTCGAGGGATCGAATACAAGTGCTCGATCATAGACGAGTCAGCGGAAGCAACAATATCTGAGTACAGACATAAGTTAAACAAGTTTGCCTTAAGAAGGCTAGCACAAACTGGGATACATATCGAAAGAGGCGCAGGCCTCCTGCCTGGGATCCTCCTAACTACTCCTGGTCGTCGTCAGCGGCCTGCATGTAGTAGTAGGCACCTCCGGTGTAGTAGGAGTCGTCATCGGCGGTGGCGTCTGGCTCCTGGGCTCCAGCATCTGGTTGCGACAACCAGGTAGAAAGGAACGGGGGAAAAGAGGGAGAAAAGCAACCGTGAGTACTCATCCAAAGTACTCGCAAGCAAGGAGCTACACTACATATGCATGGGTATATGTGTAAAGGGCCATATCGTGGACTGAACTGCAGAATGCCAGAATAAGAGGGGGATAGCTAATCCTGTCGAAGACTACGCTTCTGGCCACCTCCATCTTGCAGCATGTAGAAGAGAGTAGATGGTAAGTTCACCAAGTAGCATCGCATAGCATAATCCTACCCGGCGATCCCCTCCTCGTCTTCCTATTAGAGAGCGATCACCGGGTTGTATCTGGCACTTGGAAGGGTGAGTTTTATTAAGTATCCGGTTCTAGTTGTCATAAGGTCAAGGTACAACTCCGGGTCGTCCTTTTACCGAGGGACACGGCTATTCGAATAGATAAACTTCCCTGCAGGGGTGCACCACATAACCCAACACGCTTGATCCCATTTGGCCGGACACACTTTCTTGGGTCATGCCCGGCCTCAGAAGATCAACACGTCGCAGCCCCACCTAGGCTCAATAGAGAGGTCAGCACGCCGGTCTAAATCCTATGCGCGCAGGGGTCTGGGCCCATCGCCCATTGCACACCTGCACGTTGCGAGGGCGGCCGGAAGCAGACCTAGCCTAGCAGGCGTTCCAGTCCAATCCGGCGCGTGCCGCTCTGTCGCTGACGTCTAAAAGAGCTTCGGCTGATACCACGACGCCGAGTGCCCATAACTTTCCCACGTAGTTGGTTAGTGCGTATAGACAAATGGCCAAACTCAGATCAAATACCAAGAACTCGTTAAGCGTGTTATTATTAAGTATCCGCGGACGCCGACCAGGGCCAGGCCCACCTCTCACCTAGGCGGTCTCAACCTGCCCTGTCGCTCCGCCACAAAGTAACAGTCGGGGGCCGTCAGGAACCCAGGCCCACCTCTACCGGGATGGAGCCACCTGTCCTTTCAGCCCCCTCATGAGAATCACTTGCGGGTACTCAACGAGCTGACCCGACATTAGTCACCACATGTGTCATGTATATAAAGTATATAGTATATACCCGTGATCACCTCCCGAAGTGATCACGGCCCAGTAGTATAGCATGGCAGACGGACAAGAGTGTAGGGCCACTGATGGAACACTAGCATCCTATACTAAGCAGTAGGATAGCAGGTAAGGGTAACAACTGTAGTAACAATGACAGGCTATGCAGCAGAATAGGATTAACCGGAAGCAGTAACATGCTACACTACTCTAATGCAAGCAGTATAGAGAAGAATAGGCGATATCTGGTGATCAAGGGGGGGGGGGCTTGCCTGGTTGCTCTGGCAAGAAGGAGGGGTCGTCAACAGCGTAGTCGGTCGGGGCACCAGCAGCGGCGTCGCTCTCGTAGTCTACCGGAGAAGAGGGGGAAGAAACAATAAATATAATGCAAACATAAATTGACGATGGAAGACATGTCAATGCGCGGTGCTAGGTGTGCCCTAACACGGTAGGAGGTGGTACCGAGAAAGGGGGGAAACATCCGGGAAAGTATTCCCGGTGTTTCGCGTTTTCGGACAGATGAACCGGAGGGGGAAAGTTGCCTGTTTGCTATGCTAGGGATGTGTGGCGGGCGAACGGGCTGCGTATCCGGATTCGTCTCGTCGTTCTGAGCAACTTTCATGTACAAAGTTTTTCATCCGAGCTACGGTTTAATTTATATTAATTTTAAAAGATTTAAATCATTTTTAGTATTTATTTAATTATTTCAAAACAACATTATCCAGAACAGTGCATGCTGACGTCAGCATGATGTCAACAGGACATCAGCAGTCAACAGAGGCGTTGACTCGTCAACTTACATGTGGGTCCCGTTCGACATTGACTGTTTAGTCTAATTAGGGTTTAACTAATCTAATTACTGTTTAATTAAACTAACTAGTTAATTAGACTAATTAAATAGGATTAATTAACTTAATTATTAATTAATTACTTAATTAATTATTTTAATTATTTATTTATTTTTTTCATTTTTTTAAAACCTTTTTTTTCGTTCTCAGGGGCGTGGGCCCCGCTTGTCATTGGCCCAGAGGCCATACAGGGCGCGGGCGACGGGTTACGGGCGTGCCCCGTTCGGGCGCACGCGGGCGTGGGCGCTGGCGGCCACGGCGGGGCACGGCGCCGGCCAGGGATGGGCACAGGGGCGCAACCCGCCCAGTGCGGGGCGAGGTTGCCGGTGACGGGGGAGGCCGCCCAGGATGGCGCAGCTGTGGTGGCAGGCGCCGGGCGCCGAGACTGCGCGGGGCATGGCACAACGGTAGGGCCACCGCGGGGCGGAAGCGGGGCGAACGCAGGGCACCGCAGCGGGGGTCGCGGGCACGGCGAGCTTGGCCCCGGAGCGAGGCAGGCGCGGGAGCGGCGTCGTAGCACGCGACGAGCGGCAACGGCGCGAGGCGGCGGTGAGACCACGGCTGGGTAGCGTTGCCACAGATGCGATGCGGGGCGACGGCGCAGGGCAGAGAGGGGAAGAGGGGGCTCACGGCGGGGTGCAGGGATCGGGGCAATGGTGCTCGTGGTGGGGGACGGGGACGACGGCGTCGACGTAGACGGGGAGGAAGACCGGCGATTGCGTCAGTTCGGTGACGTGGTGAGGCCGTGGCTTCAGGCGGGCGTCGCGCGAGGGAGAGGAGAGGCGAGGAGTCCGAGAGGGCGGCCCGGCGCTGGCTTGCGGCAGCCTTAGCGGAGCCGCGACTTGCGTCGGGCGCAGGCGTACGGGAGGAGGGGATTGAACAGGGTGCCCCTCCCCTGTTCGTTCATCAGGGCGTGCATGTGTCGTGGGTGACGATGCGCAGGGGGGAATGAGGGAGTGATGGGGATCGATCTAGGGTTTGCCACGATGGGGGGGTTAAGCAGGTGTGAGGGGCCAGTTGGGCCAGTGAGCTGGCCGGCTGGGCCGTTGGCCTAGTTGGCCAGGGGGCCTTTTTTGTATTTAGTTTTCTTTTCTTTTATGTATTTTATTTCTTTTCTGTTTTATTTTGTTCCTCATTGTATTTTAGTTTTGTAAAGTACAAAATGATCCCTAAATTAGTAATAGTAATTATACCACTGCCACAATTAACTTGGCACCTAAATATAATAGTTTGTAATTGTTTATCATTTTAAAAGCATTTAAATAATTGTTTTTGCTACTATTTTACTCATTTTAGAGTATTGAGACATTTTTATAAAAGTGTGGTTTCTCTGCCATAATTACCTATGCATTATTTGGCACAACCTGAACAATTTAGTTTTAATATTTGAAAAGCTTTATCGTTTGACTTGATTTTGAATTTGAATTTGAATCAGTTTCGAATCGACGCGAGTTTATCAACAGTAACCGAGGTGGCGTGGCATCATTAGCTGAGGTTCACTGTAGCTTAATTATCCGGGCGTCACAGTATGGGATGTACTTACGACCAGAAATGATTTCGCCTGTATAATTGTATTTTTTAGCACTACTGTACGTATTTCTGTATTTGAGTTTTCGTCGGTCGCACATGACCTCATTTTGCCGAGCGTGTGTGCCAGGACGGCATATCCCCGACGGTTTCTGGGTCGTGTGGGAAGGACCCCCTATCGCCCACACTCACTTGACAACGGTTCCGAATGCCGTCACGGAAAGGGGTAAAAAACCGTTTGTTTAGGACCAACGCGCATCAGTGCTAGCCACCCTGAGTTTCCTAGATGACGCCTGCCAAACGCCCCCTTTCCCATAGATCCCCATCCCCACCCCCACTCCAGAGCATCACATCCTAAGCCCGACTATGCTTCCCGTGGAGCTCAAGGAGCGGCTGGCCCAAAAGAGGTGTATCGCGGCTTCTTCGCCCGACGTCGCCGAGGTGGCAGCCGAGAAAGCTGACAACCATTACTGGCCACAGGCTCTAAATCAGCAGGCTAGAGTATGTTGGTATGGCGCGGACGCCGGCTACGACATCGAGGTCGTCGACAGCGATGGCCTGACGCGGGCTATGTCACTGGTTAAGTGGCCCACCCCCAACCCCTCGGGTTCAACCGCCGTCGATCTCATCCATGGTCCCGTCGCTAATCTCCTTTGGCTCGGTGTCAAGAATTTGCCATCCTACATCTCCATCGAGCCCCTTTGTCATTTTTGAAGGACATGTTCTGCGATGCTAGCTTGGGATCCACAGCTGCCAAGTCACACCTCATCGAGGCGACCACGAGGAGGGCACCCTCTCCGACTCTTACGAGGGAAAAGAGCCCATCTGCGACATCAGGGAGGGCACCCTACAGCCGTGCTCTTCCAAGGGGAAGGAGCCCATCTGCGACAAGATGGAGCGCACCCAGTGTCCGTGCTCTTCCCATGGGAACGAGCCCATCTGTGAAAAGTGAGGAAACCCATGGTTTGTTTTGTCGTGCCTCTTCACAGGAGGGAAACCATTATTTGTTTTGTCAAGTTCCTTTTGTAGTGTAGTGAGAATATGTCCAATTTTAATTGCTATATTTGGTTGTTTGCAATTTGCCTTGTTTATTTCAGTTGTTCACTATGTGATGCTCTATATGTGCAACTATTTACTGTGTAGTACATTTTCATCAATACCAGTTTCAAACATACCAATAGGAATGAATATATTTGCTTGCTGTTAAGCCTGTTATAGCTAGCATATGCCTCTTTTAATGTTTTTTTGTTATTCGGTTGTTTGTAGTTAGCATATGTCCAGTTTCAAATGCTATCTTTGGTTGTTTGTAGTATGCCTTGTTTATTTCAGTTGTTCAGAAAGTGATGCTCTATATATGTGCAACTATTTACTGTGCAGTACAATTTCATCAATACCGGTTTCAACAGTATCGATAAGCATGTTGTAGTTAAGACGCCTTTCCATTTTTATTTAACAATAACCAGTGTACTTAGACCGGCACAATACCAGTTTGAATAACTATATTTGCTTTTTTAAAATGTTAGGCCTGTTGCAGTTAACACAACTTTCCACTTCTTGTTATGGTTAACTAGCGTGCTTAAACCTGCACACTGAAGCTATCATTTAGACATTATGTTTTCTACCATGGATATTTTTTGGTTGATGTTTAGCCTGTTGTGCTAATTTTGGGAACGACTACTATTTTCTATCGAGGTTAGTTTCATCCCATGGCTTATATATACTCACTGTTCAGGATATCGGTAGCTGGTACCATATAGGCCGGGGACTGATTACGGATTAATCGGTGAATCGTACTTTTAACTTAATATATTTGTAACCCATTTATCGGTAGGTTAACTAGGGCCATACCTAATATATCTGAGGCTACATAGCAACATGTGTTGTACTGAATGTCTAAATATGCAATCCTAGGCTACATAGCAACAACGAAGAGTGTTACCGTAATGTTATGATGATGTCTAGATATACATAGAAGAGCAGCAGCAACAACAACAACAACACAGCAGCAGTTAACTGCAGTTAATCCACTGATATTTGTAAAATGTAATAAACTCCCTCTGCCCCATAATATAAGATGTTAATTCATACTATATGTGAGTATATTGGATGTTATAAGATATTATATAATGGGACGGCGGGAGTGTTGTACTACATCATTGTGCAATTGCTATTTAGCTTCTAATATTAACTTGGTGCTTTTAGGTACATATGTCATTGGTAAAGATCCGCGCTTCGACCCTTTCTGCGTATGGGGCAATGAGATATTGATGAACCCGCATCAAGTGAGGAAACTGATAATATTGTTAGTAAAATGGGTTAAAAGATGGCAATTAAACTGTTTGTTTAAACTTTATCCAAGACAACAGTGAACTGCAGGATGGTAAGTAAGAACTCTGCAGCCTTCTTTTTACTGCCCATAATGATTTGTGTTAGATGACAATGTCTGAATCTTTTTCCTTTGCAGTGGTTCCCAAAGCAGTTTACTCAAGATTGCCTCTCAAACTACATGATTGGTGGGCATGCAAAGGTTAAAGTATTTCTACCAGAACACGATGACTATCTAGCTGTCCTCATGAAGACAGTGAAGGATGGGCAGTCAACCATCACAAGAGGTTGGACTAGAGTCGTGCGTGCCTTCTGCATGGAGGAGGGCACAATATGGGCATTCCACTCCGCCTTGTTCAGCAACCAGAATGTCTTTCGCCTCTTTCTTTACCGTCTTTAATAGTACAAGTATACAATTGTGGTTCATCATTCTTTATTTGGTGCTTATGTAATTCTTGAACATATGTAACTGTGAATTGAATAATGCATTGGTTGTTTCAACCTGATGGATATGAATAAAGCTATAGCCTACTTTCGAATTCAAATCCGGTACAATTTTAAATAGCAGCAACGAAATTAGGGTGCCCTGCAGGTCGTAACGGGCACATGGTCGGCAAAACACAAACGTGTGTGATATACACCATTATCCGACACGGTTCACAGAGAGGAAACATGTGCGAGCATGCACATAGTTGTCGTTTGCAAAGCGTGTGTGTGATGTCAGATAATATCACAAACAGTTTAAGCAAATTAAATGTTTGTGATAGTCGCCTTATCGTACACACTTTACAATCATGAACTGTTTCTGATGTGTTACGCATCATGACGTTGCACCACAGAATAGCGTGTGCGATAGCTATCCTGTACGACACTGTTATGATGGTTCGACGTTTCGTAATCCTATCCGATACTCGTACGACGATTAGCTAATCTTCATAAGTAGTTATCGCATACGGTTCAGGAGTAGTGAATGTGTGTGATTGTCTGCTTATCATACATGTTCTAGAATCATGAATTGTTTGTGTTGGGGCGCGCATCGTAAATGTAGCACCACAGAATACCGACTGCGATGGTAATGCAAGCATGAACGAGTAGGAAGGATTGAGCGTTTGGGATATTCGAGATATCACAAACAGTTGTCCGAAGACTCGTGCTTGGGATAGATGCCCACATCGCATACGCTTAGTTATGCAAAACTATGCATTCCTACTGCCTATCCCCGACGGTTTCTGGGTCGTGTGGGAAGGACCCCCTATCGCCCACGCTAGCAAGGCGATGGTTTAAAATGCCGTCGTGGAAAGGGTTAAAAACCGTTTGTATAGCAGCTCGTTGTACCAGTGTTGGCTCGACACCTAGGCCATTGGATATGACTTGAGCAAGCAGATAAGTTTCTGGAGAGGAACTTGTGATGGGACTAGAGAGAAAATTACTGGGAGTTAAAGAGGTAAACTTGGTGGTGAAGCTTCTGGTAGGAAGGTAGTCATGTGGTAAAAATTTCAGCCCAAATGGATCTGGTAAAACTACACTTGTTTCACAAAGTGACATTTCTGTCTAGAAGCAAAAATATTTTCTTTAGCTGAAATTCTCCAAATGACCATGGCATATTTTTGCACGGGAAGGTGAGGCATGATCCAGGGAATATTTTGGAATTTATTAGGAATTTTTTAGGCAAGAAAAATGAGGGTTGCTTCATAGCAGATTGAGGAAACATTCGGTTTCAGAATGAAAATGAATATTATGGCATTAAATGAAATTATTCCATGGCATTATTTTAGGAGGGATGAGGTCAAGAGAGGGTTTAGTGATGATTGAATCCCACTTTGAAGAAAATGAAAAGAATTTCCAGGCGGCAAGTCCAAAAGAATTGGCTAAAAATCCAAATACAAATCAAATATTCAATAAATCCAAGAAAAAGAAAAATGGGCAAAATCCAGGGTGTCACACATTACTACACTAAGCATATCACATTACTACACACTAAGGATATCATCAAATTCTACACTAAGCATATCACAACATTACTAATTAAGCTTATCAAATTTCCACACCAAGTAACATGCCATGACATGGCGGTTAAGATTTGTCCTTGTCAGGCGGGTCACGAATGGCATCCCGACGTAGTCATCGCGTGGAGGAAGTATGTACATGAGGTTGCCCGATTAGTTCTCGCTCAGCCTGATTCCTTGGGCATAGAGGGATTCATCAAGTGGGTCCTCATCATCTTCATCCTCCAAGTTGAGGTAGATAACAGCCAGCCTTGGAGTTTGTCTTCTGAAGGAGAAGCTGACCAGTTCACCCCCAGTGAGATGCATTTGGGCGATGAAACGATCCCATTCATCTCCTCCAATCTAGGATATCTTCGTCCCTTGTGGACCTGCATAGTGTAGGGCCCCCCAAGGAGCGTTGAAGATCACAGTGTTTTCGGTAATGAGCTCATTGAACTCAAATGTCACATTGCAAGGGACGATCTGTGTAAGAAAAAACAAACACATTGCATTACTGGAAATAGCAACAAAAACAAAAGAACTAACTGTTAGAAGGTTCATATAATGTGTTACCGCTGTAGGAACAAAACACGGTTGGAAGTAGATGCCAAATAGCATGCCACTTGTAAGGCTGATTGTGCACCTTGACTTGCACACTGGACATGGTGGCGGCTGCGCCATTCTACAAAAAATATAATTGAAACTAAGTATATAATTAGTTTGTACACTAGTAAATCAATTTTTACTAAACATAATTGGAGTTCAGTTTACAAAACATACTGAAAAACATATTGAAAACTAAGTATATAGTTCTACACTAGTAATTGTATACACAAATAAACAAAATCTACGGAGGGAGACACAAATAAACAAATTCTACACTAGTAATTTATAGGAGTTCATTTTATTTATTCCTAATAATTTAGACACTCAAAATATTTCTAATCAAAATGCATTATAAAAATCGGATTCTACACAATAGCAATCTGATTATCACTAAAATTTCTACACAAAGCAATCCATGCAATTAACTCTGGATTCTACATCACACAAAGCAATCCATATTATATACTAATATTTCTACACAAACTAAAGCAATCCCCTAAATCAACTACATGAATCCCAATGGATCTCATGTGGCGTGTCTGTGGACGGAGGACGTGGGAGTGGAGTACATATGGCATGCATAGAAATCCAACGCCACCACTTTATTCCAAATAGTGAGTACATACGGGCCAACAGATTTGTGGCGTGTTTAGAAAAAGCAACGCCGGCACTAAACATGTAAAGCTGACATCCTAATTATACCGAGCCAGCACTATTTTAAAAAAATAGTGCTGGCGTTGACGGAAAATGACGCGTCACCAACGAAAGTTGTGGCTAGCCATTTTTCCACTAGTGGTACATAGCTAGTGATATCGCTCGGGTTCAGTAAGCGAAAGCCTTGCTCAGGTCCAGTTAGTGAATGCCTCGCACACACGCGCGTATGAGAGAAACGCGCAAAACCACACTACATCGCTCGGCCCCGACCACTCACCGTAACCGGGAACTCCCCGACATTTTCCTTCTACCACGATTTTTTACATCATGGATGGCCCAAAGAATGTCATGCAATTGCGTCCCTGACCCGCCCCGAGTGTAATTAATGGGGGCTCACAATCATCGAAGATGTCCAAGATAATATATTTATATATGAAATCTCTCTTCCTTCAGTATTCTTTCATGAATTGTTCAAGTGACCAATGTTGTGTTTGTTTACTTTCAATAAATTTTACCACCCATACTTCTTATATGTGAAACCATTACTATCAACCCCTCAAAAAAATCATTACTATCCAAGGGACAAGCAATGAAGCATATATACTTTTAGATTTATGATATTCAATTCATTCAACAATTCACTATTAGGATATAAATGAAGCACAAGACTAAATGACAAACTACTCTAAAAGATATAAGTGAAGATCAATGAGTAGTCAAAAAATTAAGTAGCTATGTAAGGACTCTCTCAAATTAAAATTTCAGAACCATTTTTTTATTCAAACAGCAAACAAAACTAAATAAAATTACACTCCAAGAATACAACATATCATGTGAACAAATAAAAACTAAGGCTTAACCGAGATTAACCGATAGTTGCTGATGAAGAAAGGTGGGATGCCTACCGGGGCATCCCAAGGCTTAGGTGCTTGAGACTTCTTGAAATATTAACTTGGGATGCATTGGGCATCCCCAAGCTTAGGTGCTTGAGACTTCTTGAAATATTAACTTGGGATGCATTGGGCATCCCCAAGCTTGATCTGTTGTATCTCCTTAATTCATCTCATATCAGGGTTTCCCTAAATCTTAAAAACTTCATGAACACAAAACTCAACAAGAACTCATGAGATAAGTTAGTATAAATCAATGCAAAACCTTATCATTCTCTACTTTAACAAATTACTAAAATTATAATTAAACATTGCACACTAAATGTCTGCATATTTAATACTCCTATCCTCAAATAGAATATAAGCAAACACATCAAACATAACATCAATATGTCTAAACAGAACAGTCTGTAAAGGATGAAGCAAAAGTCATATTTCTTTAACTCCAAAAATTCTGAAAATTTACTAAACTATAGAAAAAATTATATCTTACTTTTTCAAAATTTCAAGATTTATAATGTTCTCACTATTCAAGAATATTCATGACATAACAGAAAGATTTCTGTTTTCAAACAGCAACATGTAGACTTGCAAACTAAGCATGGTAAACGCTATAATTGACACTTTTATTGAAATAAAAGGTACAAACATGATTATTAATAACAACAAGAATATCTCAACAAAATAAAATGACGCTTCAAGCAAAACTCATATCATCTGACGAATAAAAATATAGCTCTAAGTGAGGTTACCGATAATGTTGAAGACGAAAGAGGGAATGCCTTCTGGGGCATCCCCAAGCTTAGACACTTGAGTCTTCCTTGAATATTACCTTGGGGTGCCTTGGGAATCCCCAAGCTTAGGGTGTTGCAACTCCTTATTCTCCTCATATCAATGTCTCACCCAGAACATGAAAACTTCAATGACACAAAACTTAACGGAACTCGTGAGATAGGTTAGTATGATAAAGAGCAAATTATTCACTTTGGTACTATCAATACAAGATTCATATTTTTTCTTACATAATGCTTACTGTACACTATCATTTTCACAATTTATATTGACCAATATAGGCCATCAAAACTATAAAACAAGCAAACTGTGCATTTAAAACAGAATATGTCAAAAACATAATAGTCTGTAATCATCTGAACAAAACACATACTTCTGTAAGTTGAAAATTCTGAAAATTTATAACAGTGTAGGAAATTTGTAAAAAATTGAATTTTATCGCATCCCAATGAATTATAGTAATTCCAGCACTACATGCAAAAGTTTTTGTTTTCACACAGAATCAATTCAACTATCATCCAAATCATCCCAAAGGCTTTACTTGGCACATTATTGAAACAAAAGCTATAAAACATGATTACTACAGTAGCTTAATCATGTGATCACACAAAAATTGTAGGGGTAAATATTGGGTTGCCTCCCAACAAGCGCTTTTCTATAATGCCTTTTTAGCTAGGCATGATGATTTTAATGATTCTCACATAAGAATGCAAGAGAGAATCATGAATCACATGGCAAGCACATTTAAGCCTAACCCAGTTCCTATGCATAGGGATTTTGTGAGCAAACAATTTATGGGATCAAGAATCAACTAGCATAAGAAGGCAAAAAAGCAATACTTCAAAACTTTCAACACATAGAGAGGAAACTTGATATTTTAGAGATATGTAAAAGCACATGTTCCTCTCTCATAAAAAAATTCAGTAGCATCATGAATGAATTCAACAATATAGCTATCACATAAAACATTCTTTTCATGATCCACAAGCATAGAAATTTTATTAGTCTCCACATAAGCAAATTTATTCTCATTCATGATAGTGGGAGTATCTTGTGAAACTCAAATACTATAAATTATTTCCACATTAAAAGAGTAATATTCAGTAAAAGGGTATTCATAATTATGACAATAATGATCACTACTTTTTATAACATAAGTATCATCACAATAATCATCATAACTAGCAACTTTATCCTTGTCATAATGAACTGAAACCTCTTTCGAGATAGTGGAATCATTACTAAATAAAGTCATGACCTCTCCAAATCCACTTTAATCATTATAATAAGATTCAACACCCTCTAAAATAGTATTATAATCATTATCTAAAGTTGACACTCTTCCAAACACACTTTCATAATTATTTCAATCGTCATAAATAGGAGGCATCAATCATCATAACAAATTTTATCATTAAAAGTAGGGGGACTAAAGAGATCATCTTCATTAAGCATAGCATCCACAAACTTAAGGTAAACATTAATTGCAGCAAATAAATTCTCAAACATGTCATTCTCATCAAACATAAAATCTCCAAGCTTGTGGTCTTGCATATCACTGGCATAATCACTCTTATCATTAATAGTATGAATAGCACCAATAGTATAACAATTAATATCATCATAATTTTCCATGTTGGTGCCAAAAAGATTTTAAAGATTATAAGAAGTGTCACTATCTTCTGAATCATAATTATCACAACAAGTAATAGGCATAACAAAATCATCCTCAATAGTTCCTTCAGACATTGCACCATAGGACCAAAAAACAATATCATCATCAAGTGTATCATCTTCCACAATTATTTTTAATTCATTCTCATGAGGCACAACAATAATAGGAGAAACATTATTGGGGACAGATACCTTTTTACCTTTGCTTCTCTTTCTTTTCTTATTCTTCTTCTTCACCACATTGCGTGTGGGTTCAATCAATTTTTCCGACCCTCTTGTTGAAGAGATTGGTTGGGTAGGAAGCTCCTCCTCGTCACCCGATTCATCATGAGAAACAATAGGAGGGAATTGGAAACCTTTACCCTTCCATTAGTATTCCTTTTATATCCTATTGGCTTTCCCATCTTCCTATAATTAGCGATATAAACATTTCATCGCAATTTACCACACATAACATATGGGTTTCTTTCAAAGTATCTTCAGCATGGTTTGTGCATATGAATGCTTCAAACCTAGTATTTTTATGTTACAATTTTTCACACCCCAAAAATAAAAAAGTTCATTATAAAGTGCAAGGGTGATCAAGTTATTACAATATTGGGCCATGATTCAATCATGAAAAAGCATGCGTTGGAAATTAAGATAACAAACTTCTTTGCAAAATCATCTATCCCTCTAAGCCACCCTAAAGTTTTGTCATGTTTATGCTTCTTACAAAATATATCATCCCTATAAGGCATGCCTTCACAAAGTTTATGCACTCCACAAAAATTGACATGCTTATAAGAAACATTTTTATCATGACTAGAACAATCATCATTAGTATTATGGATATTCATAGCATTGCAATCATGCTTAACATTTAAGAATTTAATGCCAAACATTTTATTGAATTCTTCTGCTAACACATTGGCACAATTTTCCGATCCACAATTTTCAAGAAAGATATCATAAAGATAAAGAACTTGATGCAACTTCAATTCCATTTTTTGTAGTTTTGTTTTATAAACCAAACTAGTGAATAAACAAGAAACTTATAGCTTTAATTTCAAGATCTAAAGATATACCTTCAAGCACTCACCTGCTCGGGACCTGCACTAGAAATAGGTTGATGTCTACTACACAACTTTTCTTCTCGTAGACTCGGCTGAGCCTCTAAGCGCGGAGTTTTGCAGGATAGTAGAAAATTTCCCTCAAGTGGATGACCTAAGGTTTATCAATCCCTAGGAGGTGTATGATGAAGATGGTCTCTCTCAAACTACCCTGAAATCAAATACAAGAAATCTCTTGTGACCCCCAACATACCCAATACAATGGTAAATTGTATAGGTGCACTAGTTCGGCGAAGAGATAGTGATACAAGTGTACTATGGATAGTAAAAATAGGTTTTGGTAATGTGAACAAATAAAAACAGCAAGGTAGCAAGCGACAAAAGTGAGCACAAACGGTATTACAATGCTTAGAAACAAGGCCTAGGGTTCATACTTTCACTAGTGCAATATCTCAATAGTGCTAACATAATTGAATCATATAACAATCCCTCAACGCGCGACAAGGAATCACTCCAAAGTTTCTATCAGAGAAAGTATGACAAAATCGTGTATCAACCTATGTGCTTAGATTACCCCAATGTCAACACAGAAACCCACAAGTTGATTACCATAACATATATATATCAAGTGACTCAATAGAATACCCCATTGTCACCAGAGTATCCACATGCAAGACATGCATCAAGTGATCTCAAATCCAATATTCAATCCAACATAACGAAACCTCACGGAGCAAGACTCAATTCATCATAACAAGAATAGAGAGGGAAGAACACTATATGATCCAACTATATTAACAAAGCCCATGGCTACATAAAGATCATGCCAGATCAAGAACATGAGAGAGAGAGAGATAAAACACATAGCTACTGGTACATACCCTTAGACCCGAGGGTGAACTACTCTCTCCTCGTCATGGAGACCGCCGGGATGATAAAGATGGGCTCTGGTGATGAGCTCCCCCTCCGACAGGGTGTCGAAAAAGGCCTCCAGATGGGATCTCTTTGGAACAGAGGCTTGTGGTGGCGGAGTCGAAGTTCTAGGCTTATTTCTGGGGGTTTCTCTATTTATAAGAATTTTCTGCATTGATTTCACGCCAAAAGGAGTTACGAGGGGCCCATAAGGCAACAACACACGACCACCTCTCCCCCAGGGCGCGCCGGGTTGCCTTGTCACCGCCTCGTAGGTCTTCTCATGCTCCCACAAAGCTTCGGGGGTCTCTTATGTTCCAAAAAAATCGTCAAAAAGTTTTTTCACGTTTGGACTTTGTTTTGTATGGATTTTCTGCAAAACCAAAAACAAGCAGAAAACAACAACTGGCACTGGGCACTAGGTTAATATGTTAGTCCATGAAAATCATATAGAAGTCATATAAAAGTGCACCAAACCCATATAAAATTATTGCTAACATGGCATGAATACTTCATAAATTATAGATACGTTGGAGATGTATTAGCAACTCCCATATTGAAGGCCAAACCATTAGGCAAGCTAGAGCAAAAGATGGTCTTCCATGCAAGCATAGACACTCGCATGGTTGGTCATCTGGGGCACTAGTAGCTCCACCACGTATATACAAGACATTTTCGTGAAGGAGAGAAGGGGAGGAGAGAACCCTAGCCGCCACCACAACCAGAACAGAGAGAGAAGAGAACCAAAGATCTTCTAAGTCATCTTCATTTCACCCTTTACTATTGTAAGAGGAATTCCAGGTTGTCTGAACAAGCTGTAAACTCTATTCATACTCATCTAGGGAACAAAACTATTTGGATCATTCATTTCATCGTGGATCTTTCGAGTGTTATTGATATGGTTTTCGTTGGTTTATTCATCAAGATTATTGGTTATTCTCTTATGACGCATGGTTAGTTCTCCGTAAGCATGGTAGATGTAGGTGAGTGCTAAGATTCATTTGTGCCTGATCTATATGTCGTCATTTGTGCTTGTAGTCTTATGATCTGTCTAGTAAGTTGTTATATTGTGATGAACTCTATGCGTGTGGTCCAATTTAAGGCTTCAGGCAACATGATCTGAAGACCTATACATGTAACACATATTATTTAGGAAATCTACGACCTCTGACGTGACAGGTGGATGCATCTATAAGGATCGTAGACAATATTAGATAACGGTGATCCATTAAACTTAATGCCTAGTTTCAGTCCAAGGAACTTAGTTGTGGAGATGAACACTTTGTGGCAAAGGCGAAGCAGGACCATAGAATGGAGTATAATGCTGCGAGGAGGAGTTCCATGACCTTAAGGTGATCCGCCTACCGAACAAACAAATCAAACACTATAATCATGATACAAGGTAACTTGTATTACTGTTGCACAGGCACACTTGATATTTACCATGAACTGAACTCTCTCCATTCCTAACCTCTCCATTGCAGGAAACATAACTCTACTTTCTGTTTTATTTATGTTCTTTACTTTCAAGTGTTATTACTCTCGTTGCTATCAACCCGTTTTATTTATCACTCAGGTTTATTTGCTCTTGGGACAGTAACAGTGTTTCCATATCACAGGCAGTTTCTTCACATAAGAACTGTGACAACTTGTGTGTGTGATAGAAATGCTACTTATAAATACTCTCCTCCGCCCTTCATTGGGATGATAACTAATTGAGATACTTCCACGAAAGTGCTACACCACCATGTGTGTCCTGCAGGCCAACAAACAACTAGCTAAGAAATGCAATACATGCAACAAATATGGCTCAATCTAGTGCTTAGTTTAATATCTAAAACATCACTAAACTACATAGGCTATACAATATAATGTATCATGTTCATGAAGTGAAGAAAACTAGATTGCACATAGAGTTTGGATAAACAACAACCTAGAGAATGACATTACCTCAATATATAGAGCACACATGCAACATATTTGAGAATGATTCTAGAGACCATAACTAAGATATATGCATACTACTAAAGTTAAAAATAATCAAACATGAAGTATTTCATAATTAAATAATCAAGCAAAGCTTAGAATAAAATCCCATAAATCTATCCATGGGAATAATTCATAAATACTTGTACAGAGGCATATCGTACAAATACATAGTGCACCAACAATTGTCCACATGAAACAACATGTAAAACTATTGTTAAGAATTAAAATAGACATTAGAACAAATCTAGTAAATCACATGCAACTCCTAGAATTTATGATATAATTCAAGTTGACTCCTATGCATGAGATGAGCAAATGATACATAACATATTAACCAAAATTTCACCGGTCTACAAGTCCCCATGGATCTTCGCCAAAAACTACAATATTAAATCTATACCAAACCATGATTGACCAAACAAGCAATCTAACTCCACCACAAGGTTTACTACAGTCATATGGAGCATTTGGTACATTGAGTATGAAGTCATCTAGGGAATGGAAACTACTGGACATGTCGATGCCATCAGATGGCATCCGTTTGTACGTCGGCATGCCCAACACAGTAAGTTGGCCAAACCATGATGTTAGATAGATGAGAAACATTTCAAGGAACGAGCCTCCAAAATTAATTAGAGAGGTACTTAGTGAGCTTGACGAATCGATGCGATGCACTCGGTGAATGGATTCAAAGGAGATGCAGAATAATTCATGTGTGGTCGACGGGACGAACTTGTTCTTCCCTTAACGGAGTAGCGACATGGATGAGAAACTTTTGCTGCAAGGGCTCGGAGGAAATGGTCTAGGTCACCTGGATTGATTACCGACGTCCATGGAGCATCATTTTTTGGGAGAATTCTTAGGAAAATGCGGAAGGGAGAGGGCAAGGAAACTAGGAATATCACAGAGGCACTGGTACGCGTCGGTGCTATACAAATGGTTTTTAACCCCTTTCCGCGACGGCATTTGGGACCGTCGCTAAGTGAGTGTGGGCGATAGGGGGTCCTTCCCACACGACCCAGAAACCGTCGGGGATATGGAGCAATGATCCAGAGGCCTTTCAAAATGTAATCATGTGCGATGCAGCACACACTAAATTCTTTCGCACGTGTGGGATCGGTGATTAAACGTTTCTAATGATGTAGTGAAACCATACGGTGTGTCGTAATGAACCGTTTGGAAAATAGTATGTAAGGCACACGGGCCAACATATGAACTGTGTGCGATTTGTGCCCCATCGCACACGAGTTTTCCGCGTAACCCGTCTGCCATGCAAGACTCCATTGCACACGTTTTCCAACAATTACCGTCTGTGATAATGTTCTATCAAAAACGGTTCAGGAGCCCCTTCGCACACATACAAGTGATGCAGACCGTTTGTGATTTGTTGTGTATCACCGATGGTTGCGGCAAGAGTGACGTGTGCTTTTCGTTTGGGATCCCACACGTTTCCTGAAAAAATTACGACTGAGATTGTATTTTACATTGGGCATGGTTTACTCTGAGTTCTCGTGTGTGATAACGCGATATCACAAATGGTTCCGGAGACCCTACGCACACGTAGTAGCGCTGCAAATCGTTTGCGATCTAATGTGTATCACTGATGGTTCCTCTATGATTGACGTATGATTTCCGATGTGGATCGCACACACTCATTTAGTTGAACCGTGTGCGGAGCAATCGCCAAGTTAAAACAAAAATATTCCATTTTGAATCGGCATGAAAAAAGAAAATTCGCCACAATATTCAATTGAACAAATAAACAAAAATATCCCATATTGAATCGGCACGCAGAAAGCAAATTCGCCACAATATTCAATTGAACAAACTAACAAAAATATCCCATTTTGAATCGGCACGCAAAAAGCAAACTCGCCACAATATTCAATTGAACAAATAGTGTCCACAGGAAGAACACTCATCAGATTTCGCAACAATTGCAATTGAACATATGGTAGCTAAATTCCAATGGTTTGTCCACACATACATGCATTACATAATTAATCATAGTGTACGAAATACGAAGACCTCATTAGATGGAAAACAATGGATCCATGCGTATATGCTTAGCGGCTAACTCTTACTCAATGTTTCAGGAGAACACATGCTAAAATCTTCATTATCACCAGTGGGATTGATGTAGTGATTTAGGCAGAAGTCGCTGATAAATCTCCGAACCATCAGCAATTCACCAGCCGGGAGCAGTTCAGGGGTCCTCGGTTTTAAGATGAGCTGTAGTATTTTTAAGATCAGAATGTGCCATATGAGTGGAGTAGAAGATATTAATTAAGATAGACTTACTGGTACTAATTCGCGAGGATCGTCACAACTATCAGCAGATTTGCAGATGGAGATCATGTGTCTGCAAACATAGTATCCACAAAGGTTGGCCCCTGCTTCTTGCTGAGGACACTGAATTTTTTTGTACAGAATTAGTCATGTATTTGTCCTGTTAGGAACAACCTAACCGGTGTTACATCTATTATTTTTTGTTTGTAAAAAATAGAAAGAGGTTTATTTAGAAGCTTGAACATTTGACTAGCGTAAGAAAAGGTATTTGCAGACTGTTGGATAAATTTTCCAAAAATAACGGATTTCGGTGTGTTACCGGAGAAACAATCTCGTGCTGCAGAGGTAGTTCCCTCTTGAACAGGTTCCCTAGTTTAGTTCTCCATGATGCGAGCACACTGCAAATGAAGATGAATTTTAACAACATCAATTATTGAACCAGATATGAATGCAAATTAATTTCAACATCATAGAATTCAATATCTATCCATGAATTGCTGAAGATGCGTCAGATCCTGAGCGTTTGTTCACTCTCTGAGGGAATCGATGTAGTAAACTGTGTTCTTGTTTGGAACAATGAAAACCAATATCCAGTGATTGCTACATATTAAGAAAGCCATGAACTTACGAATTATGTCGAAATCTGAAAGAGAATCAGTGTATGCGTGGTTGTTTACATGACTTATCGTTCATGATATGGCCAGAGAAATGATTCTGCATGGGACGTGTTTTCGAAGAGACGGACGACCGTGTTAACGGCCCAGTCCTGTAGGTCCTTACCATGTATTGTTGTGCTATTTGATAATTCAGGATCTATGAAATACACACTCTCCTTTTTTCTTCTCTGCGCGTTCAATCCCTTGAGAGGAATAAAATGCAGTTAGTTGTTTATCATTTACAACCTTGTATGGAGAAGTTGATCAGAGTTTGTTAAGTACTTACAAAATTAGGCATCTAACAAGAGTGGCATCGAGCTCGTTGAAGTTGAAGAAGAGATGTAAGTCCTCGAAACTCACATTGATGGAACCAACATCGTGTCAAAAATGATCTCTGTTGTAGTGGACTAGCAAACCATGATAACCTGCTGACATTTGATCCCTGCAATATTCATGCAACTCGCGGCAAATGGAGCTCCACTCATCAAAGTATTCGCCAACAAGAAATGGCTGGCCATGGACGTAATTGCATGCTTCAAGTACGTCTGCTTTACTTTTAGCAAGCAACAAATCTACTTCTTCATCATCCATGCCGTCAGAAATAATATTACTCCCCGATTCGAACAACCTGCTGTTAATTTGGTTCTGGGCGATGAGTGCTTTAAGTAAGAGGCAATCGTTCTCTTTCCTCTTCACTCTCCGCTGCGCTTCCTCATGGGTGTTGCCTTTTTGGCAACTTCCTTCTTGGTACTTGAAGCATTTCTGGCAGAACGTCTGGTTGGCTGCAAGGTAGACTGCCGAGCAGACGGTAAAGCTTCGACGGACTGCTTAGCAGATGGTTTATCTATGCCGGACCGCTGAGCTGGTGGTACTACTGTGACGGACTGCTGGGCTGTAGGAGCAGAGGCATCGGGCTGCTGACCATGCGTTGAAGCTATGTCGGGTTTCTGCGCAGGTGGTGCCAACTTGTCGGTGTGCCGAGGAGGCCGTGCCAACGCGTTGGTTTGCTGAGCAGGAAGTGCTGATGCATTGGTATGTTGATCACGTGACTGCGGACCAACGGACTGATGAGCAGTCGGTTCTGGACCTACAGACTGCTTAGCAGGTGGTTTTGAAGCATCAGACTGCTTAGCAGTCCGTTCCACCAGGTTGGTCTGCTAAGCATGTGCTGCAGCTGGGTCTCCCCCCAGCACTTCAGCGACCGGCATCAGAACCGGTGGTGCGTCTTCAGCTGTTGTAGGCCTTGCCACTGGCTGCTTTAGGGCAGAGGCTGACATGGCATGTACGCCACAAAGTCGGGCCGGCTGATCACAAGTTGATGCATCAGCCATCGGATTATGAGTATTAGGTTCTTTGGGGGAAGCACGTGAGAGCTGCTGTGGCAAGGAGAGTGTCACCGGTTCAGGGGCGACATTGGTTGCTCTTGGCGGGGCTTTAGGGATCTCATCGATGAACTCTATTTCCTTTTGTAGCCATTGGATGTGATGTAACAGTGTTTCTCCCAAGGTCCTTTGCTCATCGAAGTCTCCTAGGACATTCTTTAGGGCAAATTCATTGAATCCAGGCTTTACTTCAGTCACGTAGCACTTCACACAGCCCGGCTTTAATGGCACATTGTCCAAAAAGAGGCCATCTTCAAAGAAGGGTGGGCAAACCCAGACTGTTGCACATTTTAGTGTACCTTCATAATGTGTAAGCACGCCTTTCAGTCTGTCTATCATTCCAGATAGATCAGATATAGCATCATCGAGCAGCTGCAGTCTCAGTGTCGCTGGGGTCAGCTGATGCACAGCTACTCTTGTGTAGTGCTGTTGCGCAATAAGTAGCATCCTCCATGCCCGCCTCCCCTCCCATCTGCTGGCTATCTGTTAGTGTTAGAGTCTTCTACATCATAACCGACTCCTCAACATCCTTTCGAACAGTCGGATACATCTCCTTCCTCAACCTTCCATACAATGCATTCTGCTTCATTTCACTCCTCGCTTTTTTCATGCTGAGCCTCTCTTGTTTCCTGAGTGTGAAAGCCCTCTTGTGCGGGACATTAACACCTATACCCCTTGCACGACCAGGGGGCTCTTTTGTTTCCAGAGCAACAGACAGAATGTCACATGGTCTTGAGTTCCTGTAGAACCTTCCTGGGATCTTGGAGGCCTCTAACATCACTTGATACAGTTCTTCGTCATGTGAGTTTTTAAAGTAATAAGTTCCGTCATCATGCCGCCTTGCACATGCCCGCAAGTAGTCTCTCGCGCGTTGGCCCCTGATTTCACTAAAGGCCGGATTCTCACCTGCCGCTACTGCTTCTTTGTCCTCCTGGTCCCATATCTGTTTCATGCCGTAGTATCCTGCCACACCCATACGGTGGGGGTGTATGTTCTTCTTATGAAGTTTCGATTGCTTGAAACTCTTCTCAGCAAACTCTTTAGTTGCCCTGACCCTTTTGAATTCTGCCCAGTCTGCCTTTGTAATTTGGGGGTATGTGGGGATTGGGTCCTTGCCTTAACTCAAGTACTTCTTATATAGCACGTGCTTCCAGTTTCTCCAAGCATCCTTTGCCTTCTTCAGTGCAGTGTGTTCCACCTGCATTCTCCACTGCTCTAGAACATTGAAGTGATCCATGATCTCCCAGACTATCCTTCGCCGTGTTTCTGTGTCAGCCTTCCGAAACCCCGGCAGATTAATGTTGAGCCTTGCCCTGCCAACAAATCCACACACACTCCTGAACCTCGTGCGTGCTTTATCTGGTTTAGTTGGAGCCCAAGACTTTAAATCAATCTCGGTTACTTCATATACACCTTTAGGCTGGTGTGCGGGCTTCCTTGGAGTGTTCCTCTGTGTCCTGACCAGAAGGGTAATTGCTGCAGCTCTATCCCGTTCAAGATTACTTGATCCCTCACAATCTGCTGAAGACCTAGGGTTGTCAGAATCAGATGAAGATACATCGCCTGAAGCATGAGTGTTGTTGCTGCTACTCGGCATCTACAGAGAACACATGCGAAACACAGGAAAGGAGGATAAGCATAAAACTAACAACTTGGTATCGAACTTCCTAAACATGTCATGCAATAATTTAGAAAATGTACGGCTAATTTGTTAAGTTTGTGTGACTCGGGCGCCCGTGATCTGTAAATAGGAAGTAACTTATTGGAACAAATACAGCTTATATGTAGTTAGGAAGGTAGATAATGAACATATATATGCTCTCCGTTATTTTATAGCTAATTTGGGAACATACAGAACGAAATAGGAAGAGGGATTGCGAGGAGGCCTCACCACGATGGAGAGCAGTAACTAACATGATTCTTAATGCAAACCCGGCCGGACAACAGGAGAGGCGAGGGTTACAGCATCGATATGCTCGAGGGTGGCTGGCGAGCAAAAGAAGACGGCGAGGTGCAGGCAGCCGCGTGTTGGGAATGGAAGTGGAGGTAGAATTGACGCCGAAGAGCGGGCACACGGCTGGGGTGAGCACGGTGACGCTGGAGAGGGTTCTGCTGTGGATATGGGGGAGGGGGGAGCTGGCGATGGAGATTGGATGGACTAGTTGAGTGAAATGCGGGCGGGCGATGGGGGGGTGTTGGCGGCCTAGGTGAAACGGATGAAAAATATCCCCGGTCACCGCGCGGAAAGGCCTATGCAAACAGTTGCCTCTAAGCGCTCGTGTGCACAAAGAGAATAATTTCGTTTGAAATGAATACGTACTAATTTTGAAATGAAGACGTGAGTTCATCGTTTCGCCTCTAAATTTTTCCCACGTCGAGCAATCACCATTATACCATGGGTTTGATTTCCTGGCGCATTTCAGGTCTCGTGAGCTATATGTAAGACATTTTTTGGCATTTACCGTGCATTTTGGCATATAAATCAATTCCTAGCCAGACTGCATTTTTTGTCAAAAGGGTTGTGGATTGCCGTTCAATCTGGGAGCATCCAACGGTGTAGACGTATGATCCGTGGGGTTTGGGTTCTGGCCAATCAGAACGTACGACCTAGATCGCGCGCGCAGCAAGGGGGGCATCAGCCATGGTTTGGTAGGCACACGGCTTTCGTGAGTGAACCGTGTGCTATTTGAAAACATTTTTTTGCGAGGGGCTATTTGAAAACATTTACATGAACTAACAACATGTGCTATCGAAGGGGGTGAGGATCGCCATTTTATCAAGGAGAATCCAACGGTGTAGACGTACGGTCTGTGGGGTTTGGGTTCTGGCCAACCAGAACACACGACTCAGATCGCGCGCATGGCAGAGGGGGGGGGCATCAGCCACGGTTTAGTGGACACACGGCTTTCGTGAGTGAACCATGTGCTATTTGAAAACATTTACATTACCTAACAACATATTTTTGTTTGAATGAAAACATGAGTTCATCGTTTCGCCTCCAATTTTTTTCCACGGTAAGAAATCACGATTGTACCCTATGGTTCGATTTTCTGGTACATTTTACCAGGCGGCAGGCCTCGCTAGCAACCTCAAACTTTGAATATGCAAAAAAAGAGATCTCGTTTGTATGTATATATAGTCGCAACTACGCGTGCGTGTTAGCAAGATCATTTGTGTGTCGCTTTGCGAGTTTTCATTCATTGTGCGAGAAACGGGAAAAAAACTTCAAACAGTTCGGCCACAGGGTGCGGCCAGAGGCGTAGGCCTTGTTGGTATTTAAATTTCAGGAAATGCATACAGAGTCCAGAAAATAACGAAAATCATTGTGTCACTATCGCGTGCTCTCACGATCGCATGGAAAATTTTTGGTAAAGTTTGGCAGAAGTTTTGGTGCTCGCACCTTCCATATCAGAGCATCTCACAAGAAGGATCATCATTTCCAAAAGGAGACATGGCACTTCGGACTACAAATCGTCAGTTACTAGCTACATCGTTCCGGCCCATTTCAGGTCATCTGCAATGTTTAAGTCATTCTTTGCACTTACCTTACATTTTAGTGCACATAATTAAAGTCAAAAACCCTACTACAACTACATGTGGGTGTTTTAGTTAGGCTATACTTAGGCTACTCATAGTGGAGAGTGTCATATACTAGTATCACGCATATATATGATACTAGCTAGTCTATGATATACTAGCTACCTCACTAAGAGCATGGTTAATAATACAGCCAACGGTCGGCTATAAGAAGTTGCCATGTCATATACAGCCAACCTCTTAGCCGGCATGTACAATAATAAGTTTTAAATATGTACTTGTTTATCAATAGTTGGCCCACCCTACATGCTCACAAAGTGTCTTGGGTCTCGTGTTGCAGCTGGCTACTAACCAAGAGCTCGCTTCTCTTCTCTCTCCTCTTCTCTTTCCTCCAACTAAGCACATATATATTATTCTATTCCTTATAGCCTGCTTATGTCACTCTATTGTACTTGCTCTAAGAGCAAGTACAATAAATATGACTAGGCGGGCTGTAAGCACTACAAAAAAAAGACACATCCGTGACATTTTGGGCCGAACGAAAATCTTTTCTATCATACTTATGACACTTCTATGACGATAATTGTGACAAAACCCAGTATCATCATAGATGTGGTGGGGTCCTACTTCTATGACAAAAAATCATGACAGGAAATGGGCTTTTCGTCCTGGGCGGGCCGGAGACGCAGCTTCATGACATTCTTTGGGCCGTCCATGACGGAAAAAACCGTGGTAGAAGCGAGGGCGCGGAGAATATCGGGGAGTCCCCGGTTACGGTGGGTGGTCGGGGGCCGAGTGATGCGCGTTTCTCTCGTACGTACGTACGCGCGTGTGTGTGAGGCGCTGGGCTCTAACTGAACCCGAGCGAGGCGTTAGGCTCTAACTGAACCCGAGCGATTGCACTGGAGGCCACGCGTTACTGAACTCGAGTGATCGATCGATGGCTGTTAACTGAACCCGATCGAGCGATTCCTTCGCTACTGCTGCTAACTGAAGCCGATCGATGCTGCCTCTGGATGAACAGTTAGCGTTGCGGGGGGGGGGGGGGGTGGATGAACAGTTCCCAGTGGGGGTGGATGAACAGGACCCCGTGGCGTTGCCTCTGGATGAACAGTGAGCGTTGCTGGGGGGTTTGGATGAACAGTTCCCGGTGGGGGTGGATGAACAGGACCCCGATCGTTTGAGCCAGTTGGGGCTGGATGAACAGGACCCCATGGAGGGCAGGATGAACAGGACCACCCCGTGGAGGGCAAGATGAACAGTAGACGGTGGAGGGCTGGATGAACAGTAGCCCGTGGAGGGGTGGTTGAACAGGAGCCTGTGGAGAGGGCTGGTTGAACAGTAGCCGGTGGAGTAGCGCGCGGTGGAGGCTGGATGAACAGGAGCCCGTGGATGAACAGTCGCAGGTGGAGGCTGGAGGAGGTCGACGGTGGATGAACAGTAGCCCCGTGGAGGCTGGAGGGGGTCGACGGTGGAGATGAACAGTATCCCGTGGAGTCCCGTTTTGCGATACGCCACACCCCTCCCGATGAACAGGACCCCCATTTCGACCATAGCGCTCCAACACAAGTCCGTTTCCTCCGTTTTGCGGTACGCCACACCCCTCCCGATCAACAGGACCCCCGTTTCGACCGTAGGAGGTCCGTTTCCTCCGTTTTGCGGTACGCCAGACCCCTCCCGACGAACAGGATCCCGTTTCGAATGTGGCCGGTCGAACACAAGGCCGTTTCCTCCGTTCTGCGGTACGCCAGGCCTCGTTTCCAGCGGCTGTTCCGTCCAAGCCCTCCCGATGAACACGACGACGCATTCCGTTCCGACCCAGCCGGTTGGCTCCCCATGAACACGACGATGACGCTGTTTCTCTGTTCCGACCCAGCCATGTACATGAGCCCTGGCCGTACGTATGCGCGAGTAGGCGTTCGAGACCCTACCCATATGTACGTACGTGGCCGTATTTTCTTTCTTGCACACTGGCCGCTGTACGTACGTGTACATACTACGTGCGCGCCTCTACATCGACCAGTATGTACGTACACGTTCGCGACCAGAATGACAATGCTACGTACGCTTCGACCAGGTGGGTCCCGACTGTCAGGCACTTCCTTGCCTGCGAAGATGTAGCTGGTGGGTCCCAGCAGTCAGGGGGGCGGATCGTTTTTTTTCCGGACGCACTTCCTTGCGTGCGAAGATGTAGCTGGTAGGTCCCAGCAGTTAGGGGGAAACGTTTTTTTCGCGAAATACAGTTGCCCGTCCGGTGGGTCCCTGCTGTCAGGTGGAGGAATAATTATTTTGTGCGTAATAAGGAGGCACTTCCTTGCGGCCGCCGTGGACCCAGCTGTCAGCCTCTCCACATACAGTACTCTTCCGATGGAAGTCGTTCCTTGACCACGTTGACCACGCCGCGCCGAGAGCACCAGGGCGGTGGACGACGGCGAGGCCTAGGAAGGGGACGACGCGGAGCCGGGGAAGACGCGGCAGTGGAAGCCCGCGCGGAGAGGAGTACGAGGGTTCACTGGTTCAGCTGCGGTGTGAGGCTGTCGTCGTCGTGGAATAATAGGGGGTGTGGGTGAGTAGAGGGATGGCCTGGCCAGCAGTGGGAGTAGTAGGGGGCGGTGAGGCCTCCGCGGCATCACAGCCGGCCACGGGAGGCAGGAGCACGCGGCACGACCGGTGCTGCTTTGGGCGGCTGGAGCAAGAAGACCAGAGGTTGAAGAAGGACTATGGCCGTTGGATGGACATCGTACGGTCACTGCAGCTAGAATCGTTTATATTGACTAAGTTGACAAAGCCCTTGGTACGCGTCAACTTAGTAGGCCCACAGGTCAGCCTCCGAAACGGTGCGCCCCAGATGTCAGGGGGAGGAATCATTTTTTGGGCGGCTGAAGTAAGAATATCTGAGATTGAAGAAGAAGCACGACATCCGTTGGATGGACATCCAACGGCCACAGCTGCCAGAACCGTGTGTTGTTGACAAAGCCTTGCATACGCGTCAACTTAGTTTTTTTAGGGGACGCGTTAACTTGGAAGGCCCACAAGTGTGGGGCAGAGAACATATAGCCCATTTGCGATTTGTAAGAATGTACAACCCATTTTTAATTCTAATGGAATTTACTACAGCCCATTTACAGTTTGTTAAAAGTACAACCCATTTTCTAGCTAGGACAACGATTAATAATTTCAACCAACCGCTCAAAACAGAATTCAAAAAAAATTCCCACATTTTATGGGATCCCAAATATTTTTATCTGAAATTTCTAGTCAGATTAAATATAATTTCAAAATAAAGTTGTATTACGTTAAAATCCAATGAAATATTGCGCGCGCAACAAGTAATGAAATCAAAATTTTCAAATTCCGAAAATAATATATTTTTTAAACTAATTACGCGTTTGGTGCATCTTTTTATAGTTACTGCCCAGTTATTATAATTACATCCCATTTATTATTTCTTGAAGTCCATTTTCTTGTTAAGCCTAATGCATACCTCCTAGGAAAGTTTGCAGCCCAGCGGGGCGGAGAATAACAAGTTGACCCGGATATTGTGTACAACTGTCGGCCCAGTTGCATTGCTGATGTTGAAAAAAGGCCTGTGTAGTACAGTACAACCTAACATGGCTACTGAGCCCACATTCAGCGACGCCGGAAAGGCCCAAACAAGGCTTCTGTACAACTTTTTGAAGTCACTGAGCTCAATTAATAACTTAAGAAAAAAGTTAGATTACAGTGGAACCTAATTAAAAGCTGTCACGAGCAAAGAAGTAATTCAACGGGTCCCACTTGTGCGTGTGTGCGTGTGTGCGTGTGTGTGTGTGAGAGAGAAAGAGACCCATCGGTCGATGCTCGTAAATACATCTTTCAGCCATATGCATTGCTGATGCTCAGTAAAAACTTATATAGTTGACACAATCATATAGAACATCATAGCACACTTAACTTGCATACAAAAATTTCACGCAGGCGGCACAATCAGGATGGAAGCAGTGGATCGCTACGGGTAGGGCTATGTTGAAACCAACGAACTCGTACATAACGGTTCATCTTCTTTATCAATGACAGGGAAATATCTTGAATGATGTGCAAAGAAAACAGACAGACAACACAATAAGTTCTACTAGCACATTAAATTGACGTACAACCCTTTCTAAAAAAAGTTCAGGTACAAAATTAGAACAGCTCACAATCAAATGTACTGGCACATCAGTGCTTCACACCCATAGCTCGGATTTAACTAGTACTCCCTCCGTCACAAAATTCTTGTCTTAGATTTATCTAGATACGGATGTATCTAACACTAAAATGTGAATAGATACATCCGTATGTAGACAAATCTAAGACAAGAATTTTGGGACGGAGGGAGTATCTGACAAGATTCAGTTGTTTCCTCAAATTAGAGCA
Organism: Aegilops tauschii subsp. strangulata; assembly: GCF_002575655.3. Lineage (NCBI taxonomy): Eukaryota > Viridiplantae > Streptophyta > Magnoliopsida > Poales > Poaceae > Aegilops > Aegilops tauschii. Next base: position 334,451,839 of record NC_053036.3, read on the forward strand.
CATCCAGGCAGCCAGCTCTGCCTCTTCTCCCAAAGAAGCAGTGGCCTCCGCCGCGCGATGAAGTAGGCCCTGTGCCATCCATCGTTTCGAGCAACACGGGGAAAGTCTGACGTTGACTCCTGTAATGGACGTCGTCGACGGACCCTGGCACCAGTGGCGGCGGCGGCAGGGCTTCGATTGATGGATTGACCACTTCTTCGACATGCACGAACACTCGATACAGGTACATCCCTAACGTGGTCCGCGACGGCCTTGGTGGCGACGAAAAGTACAACCCCGGTTCCTGCACCGGTATCTCAATACCATTCACCTTCTGTATGGTGGACGGCTTCTTCATCCATGCCATAACCGTCAGAGCCCAGCTGTCTGGAGGAACAAACATACTTACGAGCTCACCTCCAAGGTCGTTGATAAGCTCATTCATGGACTCGTTGTTCCAAGCACGTTGAGGCATGTCGTGGAAGGTAAGCTTTGTTAAAAACTCAAGCTCAGAGGGCACCGAGCCCCATCCTGGGTGCCACCGATCAAAGCTCACCAGCGCGCCATCGGAGAACAAACGCCGGGAAGATTCGAACACACGACTGCAGTCGAAAGTTGTCCGAACCTGACGAAGAAATCAGCCGGTGGCGGACAGACTTCGACGATCAAGTCACTTATTTGGATGCCGTGCGCAATGCCAAGAGCTTTGACAAGGTCGTCCGGTGAGACGGGAGGCCGGTCGCCGTTGATGGTTACCATCAGCACTTTGCCGGCAAACTGGTCGTCAAGCACCGCCATGCCACTGTTGAGCGACAGCATGCAGTGACCGAAGGCAGGACGGACCTCAGGATCTCCGGCTCGGAGATCCGCGTTGACCGGCGACATGATAGTGAGCTTGAGTACAGGGAGTACAGGAGGGGGATTTGGGGGAACTGGAGTAGGAATCGAGATTCCAGAGGTGGGGGAGGGGCGAGAGTAGGGATGCAAATGGAGTGGAAACTTTCTGTTTTTCCGGCAGAAAAATGGAAACGGAGAGGAAATATGAAAACAGAAACGGAAATTTGCAAAACGAAAGTGGAAGTGGAATTTTTTATGCGAAAACGGAAACAAAAATGGAATGGTGTTTTCCGGTGGAATAGACGTGGAAACGGAACTTTCCGTTTCCATGAATATGGAATTTCCGTTTTTACTATAGACATATGGCTGCTCTGTAGTCCAACCACCAACAACACATAATTATACAATGAGTAGAATGGATCATTTGATCCCAACTTCTTCTACCACACATGTACTCAGCTTGACCCTATATGCAATTGTTCAGTATTACGATGATACTACACTAAGTGTCTAACATAACGATGTTGTTTTGTAGCCATGTTAACAATTCATTAAATTTGGTTGTATTTTGTGTGTATTCTCTATGATTCAATGGTTTTTTAAGTTCCCTTCAACACCCACTTCTGTTTCCGTGTCCGCTTTGTATTCGCCCTGTGTCCGTTTCCGGTAGTATCTGTTTCCGTATTCATTTCCGGGGTTTCTGTATTCGTTTCCGCTTCTGTAAAAATATATGAAAACAAATGTGGTAGCACCCAGTTCCGTCCGTTTCCGCTCCGTTTTCATCCCTAGGCGGGAGATTGGGGATGAAAAGGTAGCTTGAAATTCGAACATGCGCCAATATGCTCTCGACGCGCAAGCGCACGAAAACACCGGTGGCGCCCACATGTCGGCCTAAGAGTCCTTATTCTTTCTTTTTTGGAGAGCCCGGCCTTTTTTAGGATCTTTTGAGAGCCTGGCCTGAGAGTCATAATTGACCTGTTTGGCTTGCGTTACTACTCAGCCCAAATTCAACGACACCTCACTGGCCCAAACAAGTGTACATCATCGAAGAGACACTGAGCTCAAATTATATAACTTGAAAAAAGGAGATACACTCTGAACACTGGAGAATGGTGATGCCCTCATTTAGCCCGCCAGTAGTTCGAGACAATAAACAGTTCAAAACAACGATATATACAACATTCAAACACTGACTATTGGCTACTACTGACATAAACAACAAGACATGATAGTTCATAAGAAGTCTTGCTACACCACCAAAACGCACCCATCTGCAGCGCTCAGACTCTCGTGGTCTAGACGAGAATGACATTCTAAACAGAGCCAACTATTACATAGTAAGAGTGACATAGACGAGGATGACCAAATGACAAGGAATATGCATAACAAAAGAAAGAACTACCCATCCGAAACAAGCAGCAAAGACAACAAAGTCATTCGAAGAGATGATCCAACACCATCATAATTTGCAGCCCCGCTTCAGCGACCAATAATCCGGAGACACCAGTACTCCACCCTTTCGACGCAACAGCCCAATTACCTATCAACCTGAAGGCTTGAACCACATCACTGCCTGTCGTAATTGAGACATCCAAGGATCAAAGTTAATCCGGATGCCTTTGTCATTCTCACCTTCTTTTGGCTGCAGGTTGTATCGTTGACAATCAGGGGAGTGTGCTCCCGAACTCCTAGGGCTCGCCGTGTAGAAACAGTTTCCATAGCAAATAGAGCCTCTCTGCCATCAATGTCCTTGCCAACGGTGATCTCCTGGTTAATCGGATAATTGAGTCCGAGAAACAGAGAGTGTGAACCAAGGCTGTTTACCCGCCTCCAACTAAAAAATTCCTGAAGGCCCCAACAAGCTGGTATCCTGCTCATAGGCGTAACAGCCACTGTCCGGATACTCACGTATTTCACGGTGCTTGTATACAATGGGGTTTTTGCAATATAACTTTTCCGGCTCATGTGTCCGAATGATCATCAGTCTTTTGTCGTTGTCTGATCGAGCGAGGAACCAGTTGTGCTTCCCTGTTTTTTGGCAAATGTGGTGTGATTACAAAGGGCAGTAACTGTAGGGACACTACATCATATCAAAAAGGACATGCATTGTTAATGTAAGATCAGAATTGTTCAAAGTATGAGTAGGATAATGCAAGAAACAGCATTGATATGTCCCTGTTGGAACTGGGAGGAAAATACAGGGAAATGTATACTGGGTTCGAAAATATAGAAGTGCCATGCATGGTTATACTCATGTTATCTCGCAATCGATTCTTCACAGGAAACTACCATGTCATGCATGTTATGGAATCATGTTCTGTCCTCACAAACAAATTCTTCAAGGTAACTAACAGACCATGCATTGTTATATACTCGTGTTCTGTGGGCAAAATTTTTGTGAGGATATTATTCTAGCCATTGATTGCTGAAGGGCGAATATAGGTATGTACACATGGTAAGCATTACAGGATTTCACTACTTCCAAATATAGAGTTCTCCATATGCACATTTACTTCCCTAATGTATGGTTAGATGAAACCAACAGTGTCGTGCATGTTTCTACATCATGAAAATGAGGAAACTAACATGGCCATTGATACACACTCATATTTAGTAGTAGTATATAGATTACTGTAAAATAAGGAGAATATCCATATATTCCTAACCGTTTGATTATTCAGGGGTACAAATTGGCTGTAATGACATGATCACAATCGCATGAACTAACTCATTCCAAATATAGCTGATTTACGGCGTCTCTAATACATTGCCATAGTTCTACTCAAATTCTGCTCAAACAGGGATATGCCAATCATCACAAAAAGTTCAAACAGTGTCATGGCGTCATCATTAACATGAGACGGAAACAACTTACACGTGTCGTCCCAACAATACGTGGTGCCATCTGCTTTGTTGATCGTGTAGATGATGCCATTGTGTTCAATAGCATCACAGAAGTGTGTATCAGCTTTGACGACGATCCACTGCGAGCTGAGTTGTCTCCATCTAAAGAAGGCACCAGCGTAAAGATAGGCGAGTCCCTTGTCGAACAAGGCAATTAGCTTGAAGTCTGCGTAATCCGCATGTCGTGTGGGCACTTGGCAGATTACAATCTTCTGCAAAACAAGGTCCGTCCAACTAATGCGGTAATCTAGATGACTAGGACCGCGATGGTAATACTCTATATAATCCAACGGAGGAAGGATAATCTCATGGGAGGTCTGGAAGTTCACGAGCACCAACTTTTTACCGTCTTCTCTGATGGCAGCCATCCAGTGGGAGTTCATGCCGACCCAGTACATACCTGCCAAGAAGTTTCGGGCGATGGTGATCGGATCGAAGTCGAGGGAAATGATGTACGGCGACCCACTACATACCTGCAAAGAAGTTTCGACTAATGGAGATCGGATTGAAGTCGAGGGGCATCATGTACGCCTCCGTATCATGGTGAGCCAATCTCGCAAGACCAGATAGCAGCAAGCAGGGTGTCTTGAAAAGCTTAGGCCTCGCTTCAACGATGGTCGTGTGCATGCCCCTCGAGCATGCAGCCAGCCGCAGAGCGCTCAACATATCCATACACGAACAACAGAGGCCGAGGACGTCACTGGGGAGATAGCTCCAATCGCTGCTCATATGGATCCTGCGCGGTTCGCGTTCGGCCATGGTGGAGTTTGGAAGGTGGGGTTTGGGGGGGGGGGCTTGATTTACGGTGGAGAAGGCTGTCGGTGCTGGAGCGGCTAGCGAGGGAATAGTGGTACTGGGGGAGGCGAGCGAGGCGAGGGTATGCGGGGGCACAATGAGATAATGAAGAGTGACCTCAGGATCTCCGGCGAGACGGAGATGGAGATTGAGTGGTGCTAGGGGAGAGGGAGACGAGGCGAGGCATGCTATACAGCAGCGGTGACAGTGACTGCACAGTGCACAAGGTGAGGCTGACTTTGGTAACCCGGACACGCCACCTGGACTGGTGTCACCTCGGGCGCAGGGTCTTGTCACTTCACTGTGAGGACCGGATGAATAATAGTATTTTGACCATCAAGTGTACCACAGTTGTACTACTACTACTAGTAGGAGTAGTAGGAACATGAGTACACTCCCGTGCTAGCATGCCTCTGGGTTCACTTCATCCTCCAGCTATCATCCATATTGCGAGCAGAACCAAATTCTCGTGCATGTGGAAGCGCGAAGAAGGACTTTTTTTTGAGGATAACCGCATATTCCTTAACCGTAGTAGGAACATGAGCCCTCCGGTCCTATTTTGTCCGCGCATAACTTTTTTCAGTATTTCTCTAATTAGTCTGCGTATATACCCTTTTGCATGCGCCCATTTCCCTCCATGCCACGCATTCACAGCATTAATTAGCGTACTCATGAGCAGCTGCAGCCCGACTCCAGCCAATAAACTGTAGCATGCAAGTGGGCCACTCTGTGCGCGTGGGAGAGAGAAAAGGCAACCGAAGAGCCCGTCCAATCCATTGCATGCAGCAGTCAAACCACCGCACCTCTCCTCATGCATGCGCATAACTTCTCCCATTTACTTCTCCATCGGGAACCGATTTTCCTCGGCTTTTTCACTACTCCTTGCTCTTCATTTGCATCCAAACCACACTGCATTCACATTGTTTTAACCTCTTCACATCCTCCTGGAGTAATTCCGAAGCCCCTATAAATAATCATCTTCTTCAGTTAGATTAGCCATCTAATCCCAATTCTCCAAACCATAGCCCTCCGGTCCAGCGGTTCCAAATGGCGAAAGAGATCGAGATGCAGGTTTTTAGCGTCCAATATGTCCTCGTCGAAGGCTCGTTGAGCATAGTTGCCACAGTCACCGACCACCCAAGGGCTGTTCGGAAGTGGATCAACAATGTATCCAACTCCCTCCAAAAGGTGGAGATGAATGTCATCGGTCTCGACGCAGAGTACACGGAGCGTGCCACTGGGAAGATCCAACGCGCCGCTGTCCTTCAAAAGTGCCTCGAAGATGATGTTTTGGTGTACCACATCATCCACACGCCCTCCATACCAGGTGAGCTTCACGATTTCTTGTCTCGGGAGGACATATACTTCTGTGGGGCAGCCATAGCAGGGGACAAACAGAAGTTGGAGCCGTACAACCTCGATATGAAAAGCATCGCTGACCTACAAACCAGAATAAAAATTCCTGTAGAAGATTATGATAAACCGACACCATCCCTATTCGACGTAGCAAATTTTGTTCTCGGAACAAACCTTCAGAAGGGTGACGAGACGCTGGCATTAAGGTCGTCTGGATGGGAGAATTATCCCTTGACGTACGAGCGGATAAAATATGCTGCCCTCGATGCCCGTGTGAGTTTCGAGATAGCTGCAAGGTCCAGAGAGCTTGTTGCGAAGCCGTCTCCCACAGAAAATGAGAACAAGAAGAAGAAGAAGAAGAAGAAGATGCTGCACCAGTAGCAGGGCATTATGGATGGATGAACTATTTCCTCTCTTGTAAAAAAATATTCCCTCTCTATGTATATTGATATAGATGGACTATTTTGATGGTGTGCATGTCTTTGGAACAAGTAGTAGCGTGGGTCCGCTTGACTATAAGGAACTATTTATCCGCCTAGCTTTCTCTACTACTCCTTCTAGTGATCGGTATGCAATGCATGTGTCCGTAGACATGACAGCTTGTCCATGGAAGTTCAACTACGTCGACCATCACGTTTCATCCACTGCCACTCGTGATTCCCACGACGCCGCTCCAACCCACGGCACCACGTCCCCCGACGTGCGCCTCACCCCTCTCGGCCGCACCGCCCCGTTGCCTTTGTGTGCATGACATGTGGGCCACCTTAAATGCGGCGAGCATCAAGTTTCTACCACAGCCACACGCGATTCCCACGACGCCGCACGAACCCATGACACCACACGTCCCGCACCATCGAATATTCATCCAGCGGCTGTGACACATTTCGTCCCGGGCATCAATCCTCAGCTGGAGTACTTCTGTACTACAGGTAGTACCTGCTGGTGTGGCCATCTACGCCTCGTAACGCCCCGACGCCAGTTGTGGCTCCCTCGCCACGGCCACGCCACCACCGGCCGGTTCATCTCGAACGAGTGAGTCGCGAACCATACCACCACCATGAGAATGACATGTGGGCCAGCCGCATTTAACGCCCGCATGTCATTGACTCAGAGCATGGTTAATAATATAGCCGGCTGCTGGCTATATGATGTTGCCACGTCACATATAGCCAAGCTTGTAGCCAGCAAGTACAATAGTTGAATATTAATATGTACTACTTTGTTGTTACATGACCCACCCCGCTCTCTCATAAAATGCCTAGGAGCACGTGCTGCAGCCGGCTGTTAACTAGTAGCCCGCTTCTCTTCTATTTCATCTTCTCTCTCGTCCAACTAAGCAAAAATATAATATTTAATGTCTTACAGCCGCCTACATCACCTTATTGTACTTGCTCTCATAGGCCGGGCACTAAGCCACTGAAGTTCGGTCCCGTGGGCCCTGAGAGGGAAATGTAACTCCCGCGGCACGCCTTGTGGTGCTCCCGCAGTACGAGCTCGTGCCAAACCCGGAATTTGTTTCTTACTACTACCAACTACTAGTAAGGTACACGTGCATTGCACGCATGAGATTCTGGTGGTTTGTGCATTATGCTTCTACATGTGGAGTCTTCTAGATTCTACATGTGGCAAAATCTGGTAGAATGTAGATGATATCCAACGACCAGTAGTGCTCAGATTTGCCATCTTTGTACCGTCGGATTGGCTTCATCCAACGACCAACTTTCAAAGTTATGGTTTGGTTTGCAGCCTAAGGTTGCCACGCCTAAGCTTAGGCGTGCCGGCATGTGTTTGGTTCATTGCTACACTTGTGGCTTGCCACACTTTTCTAGCTACATGGTCCACATGTCATAGACTCAATTTCTTGCCAAATCTTGCCACACTTGTGGTGCCCATTTTGTTAGCCACATTTTTTGTGGCAGACACACTTTGCCTAAGCTTAGTTGTGGCAAAGTTAGTCATGAATGAAGTTCAACCATGGAGTCTTCTAGATTCTACATGTGGCGGAATCTGGTGGAATGTAGATGATATCCAACGGCCAGTAGTGCTCGGATTTGCCATCTTTGTACTGTCGGATTGGCTTCATCCAACGACCAACTTTCAAAGTTATGGTTTGGTTTGCAGCCTAAGATTGCCACGCCTAAGCTTAGGCGTGCCACAAGTGTGTTTGGTTGCGTTCTCGTCTCAGCATAGTTTTTCCCTCTTCATGCATGCTCAGCTCAACACCCCTCTTCATGTATGCTCTCTTCATGCATGCTCCTAGTGTATTTGTGCTAATCTAGTGTGGACTCATGCACCCTCCATACACTCTACCAAACACCCAAAAATGGGTCGAGAAGGGAACTCTTGGGATCATGCACCCTTCATACACCCTACCAAACACACCAGACATGTGTTTGGTTCATTGCTACACTTGTGGCTTGCCACACTTTTCTAGCTACATGATCCACATGTCATAGACTCAACTTCTTGCCAAATCTTGCCACACTTGTGGTGGCCATTTTGTCAGCCACATTTTTTGTTTCAGACACACTTTGCCTAAGCTTAGTTGTGGCAAAGTTAGTCATGAATGAAGTTCAACCATGGAGTCTTCTAGATTCTACATGTGGCAGAATGTGGTGGAATGTAGATGATATCCAACGGCCAGTAGTGCTCGGATTTGCCATCTTTGTACCGTCGGATTGGCTTCATCCAACAACCAACTTTCAAAGTTATTCACACACTATATAGAGGGTATAGATATAGATGTGCCGGCCCGTTGCAATGGATCCAAAGTATATCTGTTTAGTGGAGTGCACTCTAAACACATTATCTATTTATTTTTCTCTAACCTTTCGTAGCCATGCAACCAAGCCACATAAGCTTCATGGGTGCCCCCCACATCATATTATTCATACTACGTTGATAGAAAAAAAGATAAATCACCCAAAACAAGATCTTCACGTTTTTTGTTTCTACGATGCTGTGCCGTGCACGTACCTACTAGTTGTATAGTGGTAGTACTAGTTGTATAGTACAAACTTGGTACTAGTAGGAGCAGAGTAGTACAGAATGCTCCTACTCTATCAACGAGCCCCATCTGACACCAAATTTCTTGGCTTCCGTGCTACAGCTAGATCTTCCCCTTGTTTCTTTTTTCCAACCCGGCGGCGGGCGGGGTGCGGTTTGGCAATAGTCGGTTTGCTCAACGACGGTCCCACATGAAAGTGAAAATGCTAGGCAACACGCCTTCCCTAAGCTATGTGTCATGCCGGACGGGCTGTGGAGTACTCCGATTCCCGGGCATGTGTGGGGTGGAGTGCAACGCGAACGCGGCAGGCCTTTTCCTTTTACTAGCAATGTGCCCCGTGCGTTGCGACGGATCCAAAGTAGTAGAATAGTAGTACTTGTTCACAAACTTGAAAGAAATCACTCTTGTTTTGATATACTCCTAATATATTACTCCCTCCATTCCTAAATATTTGACTTTTTAGAGATTTCAAATGGACTATCACATACGGATTATATAGACATATTTTGAAGTGTAGATTCACTCACTTTGCTCCGTATGTAGTCACTTATTGAAAAATCTCTAGAAAGACAAATATTTAGGAATGGAGGGAGTACTTTTCACTCAAAATATATTTCTCAGGCTGTTTTGATGAGGTGAGGGAGGGATGTGGTTGCTTTCAAGTTAATAAGGGGTTTTCTGCAAATTGGAGCAGAGAAGTGGGCTATTGTTTCAAAAATGCCACAACTTACCTCACAGCCGTTAGATGCAGATCTAATGGTCAGAAACGACGTATGGCAGACACACCACCATCACCAACTGAGTCTTTTATAGGAGTATATATTTCTCAGGCTGTTTTGATGAGGTGAGGGAGGGATGTGGTTGCTTTCAAGATAATAAGGGGTTTTCTGCAAATTGGAGCATAGAAGTGGGCTATTGTTGCAAAAATGCCACAACTTACCTCACAACCGTTAGATGCAGATCTAATGGTCAGAAATGACGGATGGCAGACACACCACCATCACCAACCGAGTCTTGTATAGGAGTAGGAGTAGAGAAACATGTATAAATTGTAACATTTTGGTTCTGCTCCTTGGCACGATCGATAGATAGAAATAACGATTGGAAACGCTAGGGCGGGGCTATTTCCGCCAGATAAGCAGGGTACGTAGTAGCTAGGTTGGCGCATCGTCGGTTTGGTCACACGCGGTCCAACATGTTCTAGTGTTTCTAGCAAGATGCCCGCGCGTTGCACGAAGTTGATGGAAAAGGTAAGCACAACTTATAAATTGACGGATGGAGTACTAGTTACAGTGATGCATATAACTAAGCAAAGGGATCGCACATGTCGGTATTGACTGGAACGAGAATGCAACACCACAATAAGAATTAAGGCCATGATGATGATGCGATCGCAGTGGTGGTTACAGAAGGCAAGAAGAAAGATGCATCCATCAACGTACGACCTCCTCCTCCTCAACTTAGTGCGCCGGGCCACCGACCGGCGGCTAAGGAGCGGCGGCTTTTGTGGCGAGGTCGAGGTGCTTCTCAGCAAAGGCATCCAAGGCTTCCAGCCGATTGAGGAAGGCCAACGTCATAGCGTCCTCACTGGCCTTGTATATCCTATGTACACGATTTGCTCGTACACGTGGATGTGTAGGTCGACGAATTTATGCAGGGCGAGGCGCCTCGCGGCGAGCACGACCTCCAGGTGGACATTCTTCGTGGCGTCGGCGGGCAGTCGCAGGGCCACCAGTGCTTGAAAGAGGTTCCGGCCATGGAGGCCGATTAGGGTGGCAGGCAATGAGGAGCCCAGGCGCGCGGGCAGGAGGAGTACGGTGATGTTGTCCGCGAGCTTCTTGAGGACGGTGAACTTGTTGGTGGTGGCAACGATCATCTAGTCCAACTGAGAGTCGTAGTTGCATCGACGGCGGCCATCCACCAGCCGGTCTCCAACACCGTCTGGAGACGATCCTCGGCGTCATGCCGCATGCCGACATCGTGGACCATCTGGCACAGCCGCTAGCTGCTCGCGCGCATCGCCGCCATGGGTCTGGAGTGAGCTCTTTTGCGCTTAGTATAGGTGCTTGGGCAAATGCTTAGGTGCGTACGATGTGGAGATGCATTGGAATGGAGGGGCGCCTTTATATGAGGGCAAACTGTGTTGCATTCACATCGTGCGCCACTTTTCCCGGTCCTCCTCCCATTACTTCCCTCATGCATTAATTGAAGGAGGATGCATTGGCCGTTCAACATTTCGGGAACCGCTACTCTCTCGCTCGTCTGGATTAAAGCCGTATCGGGAACTGCACTGCCCGCTGTCAAATCAAATAGTAGTACTGCACCGCCCTCTACGCGCCCGGCTGAACACGCCTCCTCGCCTCCATCAAACCCCTCCGTTAAACCCGCATGCAAACCAAGAAACCTACTCCGGCCACACGTCCGTTCATGAGCGGGCCGGAATTAAACGCAACACCAGCCGAGCTCCTCCCGTCCGCCCTCAGTTTAAACGAGGCCAGACGCCGGCCAAGCTCCTACCGTCCGCCCTCTATTTACACGAGGCCAGACAGACAGCGGGCAAGAATCGCACCCCTCCGCCGCTCCCCCATCTCCGCCTTCACCAATTTCTCCACTCTTCCGATGGCTTCCGAGGAGCCGTTCTCCGGCATATTACCCAGCTGGGTGGCCCGCCGAGCCCTCCGGATACGGGCGAGGCCACTCGGTGCTTCACCAACCTCGCTTGGCCCGATGGAGCCAGTTGCCACCCCAAGCAGGCGCGTGGTTCAGCAACTCGCCGCTCCAGTTCAACTCGATGAGGAGTGGCGAGTTGCTCCACGCCGGCACGGCGGCGAGCACACCGGTACGGGCGTCGTCACTGCTGCGTCGTACCGCGCCTCTTGTGTCTGTGGGCGCGCCTCCCGTGCCTGCGGCAGCGCCATGCAGGCATAGACAGAAGCCGGGTGCATGGACAGTGACGAGTCGGTGGCCAGCTTCTCCGTGTCCGCCGCCATCATCGAGGAGAAGTAGAACATGGGAGGCCGCCGCCACTTGGGTCCCATGAAGGCCACCGCCGAGGCGACGACTGCGCATTTAGGTGGTTTCTTTGCTTCTTCGTCTCTTCCGAGGACCTTCGTCGACCCCGCAAAGTGTCTACCGGACATGAGGAAGACAAAGGGATCCGCGGGCGGCCATTTAGATTATGTACTCCCTCTCTAGCTGGCGGGATTTTTTTTTCTAAGAATGGGTAAATTGTATGTATCTATAACTAAAATAAGTCTAGCTACATCCATTTCTAGGACAAGTATTTCCGGACGGAGGGAGTATTAATTATACCAAGATAGCCGGATTGGCACCGCTTAGTTCATCTAAATGTAATGAAATCCATCATGTTTATATGAAGATCTGGCTTTTTTATATGAAATCAGTCCGTGTTTGCACGAATTTCATCTGGTTGGTTAGAGTTGTGAAAATGTATGCCGCTCGCGTTTGATGTCGTCCTCCGCGGAAGGAAACGGGAGGAAATTTGCCGGCTGCCATTGGAGATGCTCTTATGCTGGAAATAATAGAGTGACATCCAATCCATTTGAGTTAATTGCATGTATGATTGTCCCTCTATAAAAAGTTAATTGCATGTACAGTGTACACGTGACTTGCAGGGTAGCTACAGCTTCGTACAGAAAGTTAAAAAGAAACAAGTCCATCCTTAATCTTGTATTCTAAGTACTCTGTGGGTTCCACTGTTAGTACAGTAGCGAAAGAAGTATATATTAAATAAGTAATATATAATATAAAAATCTAAAGTTAAAGACAGAATTTGAACTCATGTCATCGCGTTGCGAGCATCCGGCGCTAACCAGTCCAGCACATTTTTGTTGTAGACCATGCTGCTGATATATCTCCATGTCTACTCTTATACTCCATCCGTTCCTAAATATTTGTCTTTTTCAGATTTCAAATGGACTACCACATATGGATGTGTATGTAGACATATTTTAGAGTGTAGATTCACTCATTTTGCTCCATATGTAGTCACTTGTTGAAATCTCTAAAAAGGCAAATATTTAGGAACGGAGGGAGTAGAAAACAGAGTTGGTGATGATGGTGTGTGTGCCATCCTGCAATATAGGCCGTCGGATTTATATCTAACGGATAGGAAGAAAACTATGGCAATTTTGCAAAAATTTACCCACACCCCTCTCCACGTTCGCAAATACGGCCTTCCCTCGTTCATCCTTTTCTCTCACAAGATAAACTACTCATACAAATGCATCTTGATTTTCCGTGCAACGCACGGGCATCTAGCTAGTTTCTTTTAAAATAGTTACTGCGATAATTGGGTTGAAGTGATATATTTTATGTCTGCCCCGAATGATTTCAGATTCACTAGTAGTAACAAAGAAAAGGTTGCCTTGTTAATTAACAAAAAACAGGGTGAAAACTATCACATGAGGCCGGTAAAAACGAGGCACACTGGGTTCAGCGTCAACGTCACTACAGCTGTGCGCGCGAGAAGTCTACATATCGAGGGGGCTACTGAGCGAGGCACAGAGACACAATGTTCGAGAGAGAAACCAATTGACAGATTACGATCAGATTGAGTTGTCACCCTTCTGCTGTCATTGTTGGGGTGGGGGGAGGGGGAGGGAGAGAAAGACGTATCGAGAGTGTGCGCGGTAGGCACAGAGGCACAACTAGCGAGTGTGTGCGTGTTTGAAAGAGGAGTAGATAGATTACTATCAAGATCGAGGTGCCGCCCTACTCCTTCGGTGTCGGGTAGTGTGTGCGCGTGTGTGTGTGTTTGAGAGAGAAGCCAGTCGATAGATTAGTATCAAGATCGAGGTGTCACCCTACTCCTTCGGTTTGGGAAGTGTGTATGTGTGGTTGTGTGGGTGTGGGTGTGTGTGTCGGGGGGGGGGGGGAGGGCACTGACACTTACATATCCCTACTCTTACCTACTCTTATAAAAAACAGAGTAGGTGATGATGGTGTTCCTGCCATCCTGCAATATAGGCCATCCGATTTATACCCGACAGATAGGAAGGAAACTGTGGCAATTTTGCAAAAAGATAGCCACACCCCTACCCGCATTTGCAAATAAGGCATTCCCTCGTTCATCCTTTTCTCCCACAGGATAAACTACTCATACAAATGCATCTTGAAGTTCGGTGCAACGCATGGGCATCTTGCTAGTAGGGAGGAGTTTGTGTGACACATATCTAGCTATATTAAGGGATAGGTAGATAGCATTTGTGCGAGGCATACTTAAAGCATCACGAAGATAAACAAAATTGTGTGCATGCAAGTGCCGGAAAAATGAAGCGAGAAACAATGTGTTGGAGAGAGAGAGAGAGAGAGAGCAAAATCTCAAAACAAAAGGTGCTATGTTGGAATCCCATTGTATGTGTTCATATGGTTCCGGAACTCGAGTTAACCTTAGGCATATGTGTGAGAGACATTATTATACTTTGAGGCATTAGTGGCTGTGGGTGGGTGGAATTAAAGGGGTGGGCGTGTTCGACAGAGAGAGCGTGTGTGTTTCTGTGTGAGAGACTTGTAGGACGGGGTAGAAAGACGAATTCTAACCTTGACGGAGGGAGAGAAATACACGAAGTGCGCGTGTGTGATTCCGATGACCATAGGGAAATGAGATATGTATGCGTGTGAGAGAGATTGCACAATTCATTCACGTAACACTATCTAGCGATCGTGGACATGCATCGGTTGAACATAAATCAATATCTACTTCGTATCGTGGCCAAAGGTACAATATCTATTCAACGCTATAAAGATTGGACACTCACATATCACATTTTTTATATTTAAATAAACCTTTTCAGTTGTGCATGCCAAAGTTACAGTGATGTTTCTTCAAACAACCAATGTAGCTATCATGTACATGCACCATTGTTACTCTTGCATTCAAAATCATTAGTCTTGGATGATTTAAGGTTCTATTATGAAGTAATATATGTAATATTCATATATGAATTCAACCGGTACGCAATTTATGAAATGGAGGCTATGTAATCATATGAGGTAACACTTTTAAGTAGCGGACTTCTTTTTGTGCGCCTCTACACTAACATGTCAAAGCATTATGTTTAAAGTAAATAACCAACTGCACTAAATTATCTATTTACACGAGAAATACATAGGCTGAGCGTTTGATCCCTTTTTTGTGAACGCGCCACTACACCCGTACGATTGGCCGCGCCCGTGTGAACGTCCAAGTTATCGGGCAACATCCCGCGTTATTGTCTTTTTTTCTGGGGTGGACACACCAGTTATTAACTGCTGACGCGTGCCCCGTGTACACAGTCTCGCATGACCTTCCCACTAGCACGGTCCAAAATTAGGTGAAACTGGATACGAACGATCCCGCGGGCGGCAAAATCTCCCGCCTCCTTCTAAAATTTCCGCCACCTTAGTCTTTAGCATGCGAAATTCCCCTTTTGTCCTTGGTGCACGGAGACCAACAGTTACAATACCGCCCTCATCTACATAATAGGTCGGGGCTGCTTTGGTAACTTCCGATTCCCCCCACTACACGACACCCCCATTTCCTCTCCCCCTCCTGCAAAAACGACTAACTCCACAGCACCAGAACATCTCACATCACACCGTCCGTACTTCATCGGCCTTTCTCCCCTTCCTTCTCGAAACCCTAGACTGCTCATCCACCGGCGTACTAGAGCCCATTCACTACCAGCGGCGTCCACCTCGCCGGATCTGCTTCTGCGGCCGCATCAACCCCTCCCACCTCCCCTAGAAACAAGTAGACTGCTCATCCACCACTGTACCACAGCCCATTCAGTGCCGGCCTTGTCCATGACGCCGGATCTGCTTCGCCGATACTCTCGTCAACCGTAGCACATCTGCAGCGGCTCATTCGTACTCCCCACCGGAGACGCTTCGTCCACACCCCCCCGGAGCCGCCCCACCGACGCCCCCGTCGACGGCCTCTGATCCTCTTCGCCGACACCTTCCTCAACCCTACCGGAGCCGCTTCGCCGACAACATCGTCAACCCCACCGGAGTAGCTTCGCCTATACCATTTTCAACCCTACCGGGGACGCTTTGCCAACTCACAAGCCCACGGCCTCAGATCCGCTTCCTCGCACCCTCATCCAACCTACCGGAGCAGCTTCTGACGCCCCGTCCACGGCCGCAGATCCGCATCGTTGACACCATCCTTAACCCAACCACCGGAGTAGCTTCACCTACGCCCTCGTCCACGGTCACAGATCCGCTTCGCCCACACTGTAGTCCACCCTACCGGGGCCGCTCCACAAACACCCTACTCGACGGTTCTAGATCTCCTTACCGGACCCCGACAGCCAGCACAGCGTCATCACCCTTGACATTTCTAACCTCATTCCCACTGTCTGGCAAGATGCCAAGCACCCGCCACGGCCTAGGTACTTGTCACCTTTAAACCCGTCTAGCATCACCTGCCCGATGTACTTCAAATATACTAACAGGTCGCTTTTACCTGTTATGCAGCTGGCAAAAACTACAAGGACAATGTTTCTTCTGGATCTAACAGCTTGGCCAACCAAGATCCTGGGCCGAGGCATTGCTATGATCTTGTAAGCGTGTCTCTCTCTCTTGTATTGTTCTGTGCCTGCCAGCATGCTTTGCTAGGATTTTCGACCAGTAATCCCTTTGTGCAGACAATGATTTCTACTACTGGCTGCTAAATTAGATATGTAGATGTCATACATGATACTACCTCGTACCTCCGTTCCTAAATATAAGTCTTTCTAGATATTCCAATATAGGCTACATACAGAGCAAAATGAGTGAATCTACACTTGAAAATGCATCTATATACATCTGTATGTGGTCCATACTGGAATCAGGAACAGAGGCAGTACATTACACAAAATCGTAGGTGGCATGTAGGAATTCCAGTACACTACATTAGGCTCCCTTAGAGTGCCTGCTAGTCCAGCACACAGAGTCATGGCTAGTTTATGCTACGCACACAATCATTAATTGGTGGTTTAAATATGCGCAAGGGATATGCAATGTATTATCATGTAGAGATGTCTGAAATTAGCCGTGCCAACTTGTAGATTGGGTTACACAATGAAAAAGTACAAGATGTATGTGGCAATTTCATGGAACATCGCAAAAAAAGGAGAGCCAGCGGTGAGCCTATACAGTGTGCTATGGTACGTCACTCCTCCATTGCAATCATCGTGACATGTTATTTGTATGCCAGTTCTATTTGCCAAGTTTCTTAGGGACAGTTATTATGAGTTCCTAAGAAAATAAGCACCTGTGAATATAAGCTCCATGTAATAAGCCAACCAGTTCTTTTCATTGCGTTTTCAGCTTATCTTTTGTATGATCAATGAAAAGTCTAGATTGCATTATATTTTTTCATTTTGCTGCCCATATGAAAATTAATTTGACTTGCAAATATCACAAATTGAACCCAGTGTAGTAATTAATATGATAGGAAAACAGACCATCACTATTTGCTCAAAATGCAAATACAAAGATACCATCTACTTGGCACAATCCACTTTGGTCAATGTTTTCCATAGAGACCCCATTGCCTAATTTAAACGAAAAACACATGACCCACATTTAAATGAAGAACAATTATTTATTGAAATTCGATGGTCCAAGTGGCTGGTTATTATCATATAGCAGCACCACCTGAAAGCATCATATAGCAGCAGCAACAGCTCATAGCAACTCATCATACAGCAGCAGCAGCAACAGTGTGCAATTCATCATATACCAGCAGCAGCTCATAGCAATTCATCATATAGCAGTAGCAGCAGGAGCATCTCACAGCAATTCATCATATAGCAGCAGCAGGAGCAGCTCATAGCAATTCATCATATAGCAGCAGCAGGAGTAGCTCATAGCAATTCATCATATAGCATCAGCAGGAGCAGCTCATAGCAATTCATCATACAGCAGTAGCAGGAGCAGCTTATAACAACTCATCATATAACAGCAGCAGCTCATATCAATTCATCATATAGCAGCAGCAGCTCATAGCAATTCATCATATAGCAGCAGCAGCTCATAGCAATTCATCATATAGTAGCAGCAGGAGCAGCTCATAGCAATTCATCATACAACAGCAGCAGGAGCAGCTTATAGCAACTCATCATATAGTAGCAGCAACAACTCATAGCAATTCATCATATAGCAGCAGCAGCTCATAGCAATTCATCATATAGCAGCAGCAGCTCATAGCAATTCATCGTATAGTGGATCAGAATGAAAATTTGGCAAAAAATCAGAGGAGATCCTCACCTTGTTGGATGAGCTCATCCTTCAACAGTATCTCAAGGCCACGGCCTGGGAGGTGGGGAGGGGGAATAAGGTGCCTTCTGCCGCAGTGTGGCATCAGCCGTAGTTGTGCAGCGCCTGCCAGAGTAGTGCGTTGGATGAACCACAGTGGAGCAGCTGCTGGAGACCATGAGAATGAGGGGCGGCACCAGAGGGAGGAGCAGCCAGGGAGATTTGCCCCTACCCGCCAGCCATGTAGCCTAGCTGGACAGAGCATCGTCAAGGACCAGGCCAGATGGGACCAGTGGCGACGGCTTGCTGGAGGAACCCTAGTGCTGCAGGTAGGGGATCGTGGTAGAGGGAAAGGGGAGAGGAGATGCAAGCTGGCAGGGCAATGAACGCTTGCGTGTTTGTTTTTACTTGAGGGTGAGGTGTGACGCGGGCGTCACCAGTTGCATTTTGAGTGTAATATAGGCAGACAACAGAGTCATTTCACTATTCCCCTTCCCTTCAATTTTTAGTGAGGTTCTACCCGAAACACCCCCCTCCAAAAAAGCAAAATTAGTTAAGCCCAAGCCCATAACTCAAAATTGACTTCTTTACATCTTTTATGGCTTATTTTGACAATAAGCCCTGAAAAGGCGGAATAGAACTGGCCCTTAACCTGCAATTCAATTGTCCGTGCAATGATGAATCACTCCTGCCTGCTATAGTGTACATTTAGGTATCATCATACATGGCATAACCTAATACATGTGCATTCCATTGTAGAATCTGGAATATGCAATGTTTATGTTAGTTCATACGTTGCACATGATGTTTAAATGCCCCTTAAATCTGGTCAGTCAAGTGATGGTCTTTAAGCCTCCTTTTCTTTTCTTGATATGTAAGATTTGCTCACACATCTGTTCAATTGCTTGTTTGCATCAGCCAGCCATACTAGGACTGTTTGCTTTGATTACTTGTTGTTCTTGACCTAACACTCTAACAGATCTTGTCAATGATTTAAACACTAAGGGCTGCTGTAGTGGGGCCTTTTCTAACTCATAGGTGACATAAAGGTTTGGCTGTACACTAAAGTAGGCTCTCCAAGAGTACCTGGAGGTCCAGTTCGAAGGTATGCCTAGTTTTTACATAGTGCACACATAGTAAATACTCATTTCATTGTGTGCAAGTGCAAGAGATGCGTCATGTTTCATTATGTGGTGTTGTTTTGTTATAATCTCATCCTTTTGTGTTCACAGACTGGAAAGTATGCATATTTATCTTCCAAGGAGACGAGTAACTAGTTTGTGTCACCTTGCAGAGGGGGTGCAATGAAGATAAGATTGAGGATTTCCAAGTACAAGATGTTAGGAAGGAGCCTTGCAAGAGAAGTAGGAGCTGCGCTGAGCCTCTTCAACCTGTTAAGGTAAGTCACTATATCTAACTCAACAGTTCAATTCCTTGTTTGTTTTAGGCATAGTTAATTTTCTCTTTTCAATTGCTTTATTTGTCCTCAGTTAATGAGATGCCCAAAGAATGATGCCTAATGTTGGGTACTTGTATAACTATTAGTTGACATAATTAAAGGCCTTACCATTTAATTACTCTGCCAAAGTGTGCGTGAAGCTTTGAAGTCTATTAACCAACTATTATTGAATGAGGCTCACAATCTAGTTTATACTAGGCTAATGATTGCATAGTTTTGCTTGCTGTAGTATGTTTGTATGAAATCCTCTGCTGTTCATTATGCTCCCTAAGACTTTAATTGAGCTACAGAATGGCCAACTGCTTGCTTACTTCTACGCAATACGCAACGTGCTGTCTAAATTTGTAACTTGTCTGTGTTTTGGATTGGGCCCCAACATCATGCTCCTCTGGTGAGCTAAGAGAGATTTCTGTATGCAGGTTGCACACACTACCTTTTTTATAATTTTTATAATATCACCTGCTTATGCTTCATGACGTGTAACATTAGTGTTAGTCCTGTTTTGCCATGTACAAAATAGTCTGTCTTGCTCGCTTCACTGTTGTAACTATATTTTGCCCTAGTCATGTGTACTTACAGAAACATTTCAGGATGAAGTGACATCAACACAAAGATCTGCGAGCAGTGCGGCATGGCCGTTACCGAATGATTATGGATTGGAATTAGAATGTGCTGATGTTCTCGAGCATCAACTAGAGGTGGCAAGACAATGTGTACATGATTCTAAACGTACAATCAACAAGTTGAGACTGGACATGCAGGTATTAGATGCAGGAGTCAAAAAAATGAAACAAGACACTGAGGTAACAACGAAGGAATTGGAGATTTTGCAGACTGAAATTTCTGCTATCTAAATCCGGCCAATCCTATTTTCTGAAGAGATTATAGTTCAAATGGTAAGTTATGTTGATGCGCGTCCATGATGTATGAGCTGTATTTGCCCAGTGTATGTAATTTGCTGTTTGTGTATGCTTTATTATCACTGGTGCCGAACCATAATGCCCAGTGGGTATAATCAGCTGTAATTTCTTTATTGTATAGTGTAGGATTATTCTACGTTTCTATGCCTTAGTCTCTTTATTGTATAGTGTATGTTTTTTAGAGGTGATAGTATAGAGTAGGATAATTCTTTGAATATGCTATATCGTTCAAACGGGGGCCAACTCGCCCAAACGT
The DNA here is from genome assembly GCF_002575655.3 of Aegilops tauschii subsp. strangulata. NCBI lineage: Eukaryota > Viridiplantae > Streptophyta > Magnoliopsida > Poales > Poaceae > Aegilops > Aegilops tauschii. The sequence continues at coordinate 334,472,601 of NC_053036.3, forward strand.
TGTAGTGACCATGGCCCTCCACAGGCTGTACGTTCCCTGGGCCATCTACGGGACGGACGATCCCTGGCCTTCTGTGGCCGTCGGATTCGTGGGCCTTCTATGGGTTGTCGGATCCGTGGGCCTTCTATCGGCTGTCGGATCCATGGGCCTTCCATGTGCCAGCGGATCCATGGGCCTTCTATGGGCCGTCGGGTCAATGGGCCTTCTGTGGGCCGTCGGGTCAATGGGCCTTCTACGGGCCGTCTCATCTATGGGCCTTGTACGGGCCGTATAAGGGGCCGTAAACGGGCTAGAGTGGAAATCGTACATTTTATGGGCTGACCATAACGGGCCGTTAAACGGCCGTATTTGATGATGCTATGAAAATGGCCCAATAGATTAAGGGCCACAAACGAGCCGACTGTATCCACGGGCTGAATTTGGCCCACAAGCAGAAAAGGCCTGTAACGGGCCATAAGTAAACGAATGCTGGAAATTAGCCCAAGAATAAATGGGCCCTGAGAAGGCCGAAAGATAACATGGGCTGGAAACGGCCCAACGGTATAATGGGCCGTTAATGGGTATAAAGTGATACACTGTTCATCACGGGCCAGTTTTACCACGGGCCGTTAACGGGCCGAGGGTTACTAAGGGCCTCAGATGGGCCAAAAGACATCATGGGACATACATGGGCCGAAAGTTAAAACAGGCTGGAATTATATTGGACGGCCCAGATGACGCTACTGGGCCTAATTCGGATAGGCCGTAAACGGGCCCTGGGTTAGCGGGCTGTAAATGGGCTATATGCGAACATGCCGTTAACAGGCTTGCCGTGGGCCGGCCCGCCACCTTTTGACCAAGTCAAACGGGCCGGCCTTTTCACATGAATGGGCCTCTATTGGGTCGTGCCACGTGTTGACGTATCATAGGCGCTTTGGGACCAATGAGTGGATGACATCTGTCCCAACGGTGAGCCGACACGTGTTTCCTCCAGCCAATGATGATTTTACACGGGGAAAATCCCCATTGGTCGGGGCTGTTAATGGGTTATCGGATCCAAAACCGGACCCGATAGCTTAACGGCGTTCCGTTACGGTGGATGCCACGTGTCGGTCACCCTTGACGAAAGCACTTCTATGACGCGCGATTTATCGTCATGGAAGTGGACACTTCCGTGATGATAATTTTGGTAATGTCATGGAACACTTCTACGACAGCACAGGTATGACTATCTTGATTCTATCATAAATTTGTCATGGATGTACATGCATGACAAAAAATGCGACCTACTGTGACAAACACGTATCATCACAGAAGTGTCTTTTTTTGTAGTGAAGCCTTTAAATATTATATTTTTGATGAGTTGGAGGAGAGAGAGGATGAGAGAGAAGGGAAGCAGGCTACTAATTAAGAGTCGGTTGCCGCACGGGCTCCTAGACAAGTTGTGAGAGAGTGAGGTGGGCCATGTATGAAAAAAAGTAGTAGATATTTATATGCTACTATTGTATTTTTTGGCTGTAAGCTTGGCTATAGATGATGTGGCAAGATCATATAGCCAGCAGTTGGCTATACTATTAACCATGCTCTAATGCATAGTATCATAGAGTAGTATCATGTAGTACTTCATTTATTGTCATGCATGACACATAGTAGCATAGCATTTATTATGGTACGATTTCATGATATGATAATTAACCCTCTCTTTCTTCATTTAATTCTATGACAGCTCATCAAAATTGCCTAGTTGGCATGCATGATACTAGCTATGATACCCCCTTACTATCAGCCTAGCAAAGAAGGTGTACAGATCATTTGTGCATCGCTATGTGAGTTTTTATCCATTTGTTCGAGAAGCGGGGAGAATTTTCAAACATTTCGACCGCGAGGCGCGGCCACTAGCGTAGGCCTAGTTGGTATTTTAATTACAGGGAATTCAGATGGAGTCTGGACATCATCAAAATCAATGTGTGCTCGTGGCGTGCTCTCACGACCCTGTGGAAAAAATTGGTAAAGTTTGGCACAATTTTGGTGACCGCTCCTTCCAAACCGGAGCATCTCACATGAAGGATCATGGTTTCCAGAAGGAGGCGTGTCAATTCAAACTCCTGTGGCCGGTGACTTCATCGTTTGGCCTCATAAAAATTTCCACGGTACGCAATCACCATTATACCGTGGGTTTGATTTTCTGGCGCATTTCAAGTATCGTTAGCTATATTTAAGACATTTTTTGAGTTTAGCGTGCATTTTGTGCATAAAAATAAAATTACAACCGGAACTGCATGTGCTGTCGAAAGGGATGAGGATCGCCGGTCGATCTGGGAGCATCCAACGGTACAGACGTACAATCCGTGGGGTTTGGGTTCTGTCCAATCAGAAAGCACGACTCAGATTGTGGGTGGGGTTTGGTCGGCAGATGGCTTTCATCAACGAACCGTGTGCTATTCGCAAACCAGATTGCGTATTTTTGTTCACACATACTATAGTGAGATCAATTGAGTGTGTTACCTCTATGATAATATAATAATAATAATAATAATAATAATAATAATAATAATAATAATAACAAAAAACAGTTCATATTCATTGCCTGAGGTGACAACATATCAAGGTCAACATAGTAACGGTTCTTACATCAACAGAAAACCAGGCATAACTCACAAATTCAGTACACGCGGCAGTTCTAAATTGAACGAATTAAGTTGCAGGGTAGGCATAAAGACTAGTCTTACGGCTTAATTCCCATGTACATGGGGGAACTGGGATCATTACGTTGACCCCGAATGAACTTGGGTTTTCTGATGATTTTACGCTTCTCTGTTACACCGGTGCGTGATCCCTTGGCTGGCAACTCATAAAATTCATCATACCCGTCCTCATCGGCAACATTGTCGACATCCAGTACCCTTCTCTTCCCATGCATCACTACATGGCAGTTCATATGCAAGGGGTCTTCCACAAAGAAAATCTGGGTAGCATCACTGGCAAGAATGAATGGGTCCGCCTGATATGCCATCGTTGTCCTGTTAACACAGGTCTACCTGTACTCATCAATCCTTACATGACCAAGAGGGATCCATCACCTGAATAATGCCACCTTAACTTTCACATAGTCAAGCTCCCAAATCTCTTTGATGGTTCCATAGTATACCCCTTTATCAGCTTCATTTACAGTCATGCATTCTATTCGAACAGAGCAGTTCTGATATGAGGTCTTCTCATCAAGTTCCTCGGTGTAGAACGTGTATCCATTTATGCCATATGCATGGTACGTCAACACCATAGGTGATGGCTTTTGTGCCAACCACGTAGCAATGTCAACGATGGATCCTTGTGCCAAACAATTCTTCAGCCATTCGGTGTAGTTCTTAGTGTGCTCCTTCATCTCCACATCTAATGAAGGAACCATTGGTAAGAAGCTTTGGCGTATCTCCGCCAAGTGTTCTTCGGCATAAGCGCTGAGAACTGGGCTGTTAAGCAGTACCGTCAAATGGGCTTTCTCTGCCAATTCTCCGGGTGCAGCCATTTGCGTGCCAGCAAGGACCGGATTACCTTTCAGCCTTCTCTCGTGGCGAGAGAGGGGCAAACCTATAGGTATTTGTTTCATGTATTCGGTGCAAAACTCAACCACCTCCTCCGCGGTATAACCTTGTAGGATGCTTGCCTCTCGATGGTTTCAGTTCCGACAAAAGCGCTTCAATATTCCCATGAACCGCTCGAAGGAATACATGTTGCGAAGAAACACAGGACCACAATACTTCATCTCGTCGACAAGGTGCACAGTGAGATGGACCATGACATCAAAGGATGACGGTGGGAAAAACATCTCTAGGTTGGACAATATTCTTGCAATATCATCTTGCATATGATCCAACTCTTCAGGATCTACAACTTTCTGCCATAGTTGGTTGAAGAAATCACAGAGGTCAATGAGTGTGTTTCTTATATCTTTGTCCATCAAATTCCTGATGGCCACCGGGAGGATTTGTGTCAAAATTATGTGGCAATCAAGTGACTTCATGTGTCCCAACTTCATTTTACCTGAGCTCACATCCACGAGACTTCTCATGTTTGCGCAGTAGGAAGAGGGTGTCTTAACTAACAACAAATAGGTGAAGAACTATGTTGCTTCTTTTGTAATAAAATTGTAACTCTGGCGAGCTTTGAAAAATTTGTCATCATCTTCTGCTTCACTCTTGCATTTTGATTGATCAACAAGCATATCGAGCCATGAACCGTCACCATCCTTTCTTTTACCTTTAATCTTGAGCAGAGTACCGAGGATGCTTTCACATACGTTCTTCTCTACGTGCATGACATCGATGCAGTGACGTACACGTAGAATCTCCCAGTAAGGTAATTTCCAGAACACTGATTTCTTCTTAAACACTTGATCCTTGGGTGTTTGTTTCACCATCAAAGGGTGGTTCTTGCCAAGCACAACATTATTTTTTTAGCCATGTTGTGGACCACCTCCCCTTCATAGGGTCTTGGGCCCACACCTGCCTCTGCCGTACCATCAAATTCAGCTTTCATCTTTCGGTATGGGTGAGTATTCCGTAATAACCTACTATGACGCAAATACACGGTTTTGTGCGAGTTGGGAAGTCTTCTGCTAGCTGTCCTATACATGCATGTGACACACCCTACATCTCCCTTTGTTTTCTGCCCCGATGTGTTGCCTAATGCCGGCATATCTTCAATGGTGTGCACCAACATCGCATGTAGATCTAAAATCTCCTTTCTGTAAGCATCATAACATTTTACAGCAGGCGCATCTATCCACACTGTCAGCAGTTCTTCTACGAGTAGCTGAAAGTAAATGAAGATGTCATTTCCAGGTTGCTTCGGGCCTTGGATAATCATTGACATCATAATGTATTTTTTCTTCATACACAACCAAGGAGCTAGGTTATATATGCATAGAAGCACCGGCCATGTGCTGTGATTGGTGCTCATATCGCCAAAAGGATTCATCCCGTCAGTACAGTCCCCGAGCCTTATACTTATAGGATCCTTGGCAAAGTCTTCAAACTTGTTGTCGATTAATTCCCACTAAGCCCCATCTTTCGGGTGCCTCATAAACTTATCCGCAATTCGCTCATCATGATGCCACCGCAACCTCTTTGCATCTCTAGGGTTTGCGAACAAAGGCCTCAACCTTGGAACTAAAGGCAAGTACCAAACAACCTTGAACGAGATTCATGTCTTGATCTCGTCGTCCAATTTGTACTTGTCCTTTGCTTGTATCGTGCTTCTGGGGAGAACATTATCTTCCGGAAGAATTTCTTTGAAAAGACCTAACATCTCTATGAAGCCCTTGTTTGATAGACCGTTTGCTGCTTTAAATCTGAGAAGCGCCAGGGTGGCACTCAACTTGGAATATTTCTTTTTGCAACCTGGATACAATTCTTTCTTGGAGTCGGCTTCAATGGTTGGCAGATCCTTATACCCAATCATATCCTTTTTTGGGCCCTCGAAATCTGCAATCATAGCAGCAAAATCTAGCATATCAAGATCGTCGTCATCTGCGTCGACGTCTTGGTTTTCTAGTGGACGTTTCGGCTTTCTTGTGTTCCATTGGTAGCTTGAAGCCTCTGCCCCGATGTTAGATTCAACATCCATGTGACACTGATCGGGGTTTGGCATCTTGCAGCCCTGGGTATCTTCATCCATGACCTCCTCTTCGCCGTGTATGGTCCAACGTGTATATCCATCCATGAATCTCCTAGAGACTAAGTGCAACTGGACATCTAAAACTTCATGTGACTCTGTATTGGCACAATCATTACATGGACACAGGATGTAATCCGCATCACCAATTCTCCTCTTTGTACTTTCAGCCAAATTCATGAACTCTGTCCGCCACTGATAAAATCTGCAGTTTTCCGATTCTTCATCCATCGAGATCGTTACATCTGCACCACACGAATGGTAATTAAAAACAAAACAACAACAACATTAATACACGGATTAACTGCTTCCCAAAGATGCGTGCACAAATCACAAGGTTTTATTTTCATAATTACTGAGGGCGCTCCATATTGTTATCGAGACGTGCAATGACAAAAATTAATGGCCAGTCAATTTACACGCAGAGTACTAGTACAACACTACCCTTAGGAATTGAATACCTTAATTAAGCCACTCACAAAAAGAATACCTTAATTAATTAGCCATGCGGCGACCTCCACCCAGTAGACAGAGAAGCGAGATGCGGCGGCACGCCGAGACAACAGGGTCGAGGAGCAAAGCTTAGTGCGGCTGCCGCCTGAAGTTCGACCTCCACTATCCCGCCATCGACCGCGATGGATGTGCTCTAATCACGCCGCCGCCGACCTCGATGGTTGAGCTCCTCCTATCTCCCGCCGCAGACCGAGGATTGACCTCCTATGACGCTGCCACCGTCCACCGACCGAGGATTGACCTCTTCTCCGGTAGTCGCTGCCTAGGCTGCCGCTGCCATCTCTATATGCAGAGCAGCTGTTTTTTACGGATATCCGCAGAGTGGCTGTTTACACGGTATCATTGTAACTCAATTATATGGACAACGTAGTACATCACATACGGTTATGTAACGACAACCGTGTCTAACCTACGTTATCTTCTCACATAGTGTGCCGTATACAACATATAGTGTCATAAGTAGTTCCCGACCGTTAGCTTATCCCCACAGTTTCTCCATTTACCCCAAATCCCTACATAGCCTCCAAATTCCCTCGTGTGGCGCTGACATTGGGGGAATGCGGACAAGTGGTGCTGATGGTTTCAGTGCGGCTGCTCCTGCTTGTATCGCCGCCGAGCACTTGCCTGAGGTCATCAGAAGGCAGGTGTACTACGGATCCGAATCGTCCTGTCAGGTTCCAATCTATCTCGATCTTTTTTAGCATGTCCAAAGTATAGCTCCTTGCTGAACCCGTCCTGAATGACCACCCCCCAGGAAAGCGATCTTCCGCCGGATCCGGAGCATGACTCCAGACTCCCGCAACACGAGTTCGACTTCGAGTTTTGCGCCACCGAGAAGTACCAAAAGCTGAGTTGTGTGCAAGAGCACACTCCCGCTCGACGTGCATGCATGGAGGGATTCGACATTGGCAGGCGGTTTCTTAGTTGCCCCTTAGAGGTTAGTGCTAAGTTCATCATTTTACTTCAGTTAATGCCACCGCTCATCCTGAATACTATTTAACATTGGTAGGGATATGAGGCTTGTGCCTTTGTTAACTGGCTGGATGAAGAATGGCATGGCAGGGCTCGAAGTGTTATCACCAAGCTCGCAGAAGATAACGTAAAGCTGAAGAAGAAATTGGCTGATTTGGAATGTACAATCAGTACGATGAAGCAAGAAAGAATCAATCACATGCAACAGATGAAAGCAAGAGACAAGAAGGAACTAGCATGTGTAGTTGTGGTTGTCGCATTAGCCATGTTCTATGCGTTGTTTGCAATGATGATTAGGGGTTTTGTTTGACAGTATTGCTAAAGCACATCTAGATGTGCTCTAAGTAATGCACATCTAGGTCCTATGCCATTGATGTTACGCGAAGATTCGTGCAGATATTTTCCTTTGTCTTTTTTTCTTTTCCTTTGTAGTTTGATTATTACTGGCTTTATCAATAAGAAGAGCTCAATGTTTTGCTTGCCAACTGTCCTACTCCGTTCGTACCGGTACCGGTGCATAATCCCAAAAATCGTTCCTTCTTTTTGTCCTGAAAAAATAAACCAGCCAATAGGAGTCCTGCGCAACCCCTGGAATTTGGAGCGGCTTGGTACAAATAATTGCGGTTGATTATATCAGCGGTTAGATAATACGTCAACCCCCGCTTCAATTGGCATTTCCTCTTCTCTGCATACCCTGCTTAAGTGTCCACCATCATCATCGTCCCCGGTAGGCCGCGCTACACACTGGCACACACTCTGCAGCCATGTCGAGCGACAGCGAGGACGACAGTTCGGCCAGCAGTCTGGCGCCCGATGATAGGTCAACATTGGAATCATCCCGCTCATCTTCAATGAGTCCTGCATCGAGCCCAGACCTCGATTATATCCGGATCATGGAAGGGACGCCGCCTCCGGAGTCGTCAGATGACAACCAGACGGACGAGGAGCCATCGGAGGACGGAGAAGAGGACGACGATGATGATGAGGAGGAATGGTCGAACAAGGAGCAGGACGACAATGACAACAATGACGGCGGCGGCGATGAAACGCCAACCCTCAGCGGCAAGAAGTGTCCTCGCGAAGACGATGTCGCGGGGCCATCCAACAACAACAACAAGAAGAAGAAGGACTAAATTAAGCAGAATGTACATATCTCTGTTTCCGTTCGCTCATATTAATTTGTTATCTCTGTTTATCATGTCAAGCTCATCGCAGACGGTTAGTAATACGTATTCGACAGAGATCTTCTACATTATCGCCCACAGGTTGGTTTGTTGAACTGTGTGCCCTGACGAGCACACAATTCACAAAAAATACCGTATGGGCGTCTATAATGATTGCACACAATTCTGATTACCGACCTGTTTGCCGGGTATCACACACATCTTGTTACACCTAATCGTTTGTGTTCACCTCGATCATCGCAAACAGTTCATCGGAGCGAACTGTATGCCGTATATCGCACACACATTGATATGGCTGCCCGTTTCTGTTGTTCTGTCTAATCGCAAACAGTTCGTATGGATCAACCGTATGCCTAGCATCGCACACGCAACTAAAATCTGAACCGTGTTTGATGTTCCCGCCATCGCAAACGGTTTGCACCTTTTTTATGGTTATTTTACACCATCGTTTGTGATTATTGCATCGCGCACAGTTTCGTCGAAGGGTCTCTGATCGTAGTGTCGCGTTAGCAGCCTCCTGCAGTAGTGAGGAGATCAGGGCACATGTTAGCACTGCTTCAAATTTGAAAATGGTGGAAATTAAAAGGAGTTAAAGGGGGGGGGGGGGGGGGGGGGGGGGGAGATCCCTGGTTGTCGTGTTTCGTTCCTGTACTTCTTCTTCTTTTGAGAACAAGTTCCATTTCTATACGTGCGCGTCTAAGTGTGATGAATTTTTTTAGGGGAGTGTAAGTGTGATGAAATGGAGTGATCCAGTTAGGTGAGGCCCAAATTGCAAGAGACAAGGGGGGAAAGATGATGGGCTTCGCCCATTCGGATGGAGGGAAAAAATAGAGAAGAGAGGAGGCAGACTTGGCTAGGTCCATTCTGTTTGGAGGGTGTATAGTTGCACCTAGGTGCGAGGGCTATGCCTCGCTCCTACAGATTCCTATTGGGAATCGCCTACGGACGAGCGGACCAAGCTGGCCCATTAGTGCAGCTGCTAGTATGTCGTTCTATGTTCCCTCGAATTGCTCCAGTTTTCTTCCCTTTTTTTTTTCTTTTCTTATCTTTTCTCTCTGGTTTTCTTTGGTTTTTCTTTGTTATACTTTTGGGTTTTCCGTATTCTTCTGTTTTCTTTGTTTCTTTTCTTGTTTCTTTTTTCAATTTTAATCGGGTTTTTTGTGCAGTCTATCTTTTCTTAGTACACAATGGACATTTTAGCGTTCACGTGAAATATATTATTGATACACTTTTGACATTTTTCATGATGTACATTTTTTAAAATACATGGTTTGATCACTTTGTTGAATACACACATTTTCCAAATACACGTTGCATATTTTTTAATGATGGTTAAAATTATAGGGCTGACGTTTTGGCTCCCGGGAGCATATGCTCCTGGGTGAACAGTAACACACAAAAATATATTAAATGTTTAAAAAAAATTGATTTTTTTGTAGATGATTGTATTAGTGTCACAAACATGCATGTCAATTTTCATGCGAAACAGAGCGGCGGTGCTTCATCCGCAAAAAAACAAAATAGGGGTGACATTTTGGGATAACTTTTGGTGTTTAATTTTCTTTTGCACAAGCCAAAATGTTTTATATTTATGCCTCAAAATTTGCAGGTAGCATTTGGATGTGACTAGGTACACACAAAATTGTTGTCTTGATTTATTTTCATTTGAAAATTTTCTTTTGGCCCCGGAGCATGTGCTCCCGGGAGCCAAATTGACTTTCCAGTTAACATTTTATTAAACTACACAAACATTTTTAATTTAGTGGACACTTTTTGGAAACACATGAATATTTCTTTAAAATGTCATGTGCATTTTTAAGGAAAAAATATTTTTTAACCTACAAGAACTTTTTTCATTATATAAACATTTTTTCAACTGTCACGAACGTTTTTTTGAATCACTGGATTTTTTATTTAAAATGTCTAATACCCCATGTTCAAACGTGCTCATGTAATTTTTTCCGTAACCAGTCATGTAAGCGGTTACAACTTCCTACAAAATCTCAAGTCACTAGTGCACATGCACGCCTAAAGTTGCCATCCAAATTTTTCACCACCCTTCGCTATTTCTTCTTCCCTCTACCCATCACCACTACCGGACAGCCTTGTCCCAAGCCTTTGCGCGCATACCTCAGCAATCATGGCATGTCCGAGGGCCGCCACCGCCGCACTCCTCCTTCTCACCCTTGCGTCGTTGGCCACGGCCACCACGACAAAGTTCAACATTACCGAGGCCCTCAAGGAATCTTGCAACTCAGTTTAGAATCGCGAAAACGCCACCTTGTTGTCTTTGTTGCTGGACTTTGAACCGACTAGAGAGATGGATGTGTGTTTCGTCAACGGATTGGCTCGAGAGAATGGATTTTTAGCACCCGGGTGTCTAGGCACCCTCTTATCTCTACCATCCATCTAGAAAATGGCACATAGAGCTGTGCCACGCACTGTAATTTGCAGAGCATGTGAACAAGACACTGTTCATCTTGGACATATTCTATTTCCTGTGACTGTAGCGGGCACTGTTTATCTTGGACAGATTCTGTTTCCTGTGACAGTACTTTTCCTTCCGTGTCGTGCCCAAGTCCCAACCGAGAGAAAGAGAGTGGGGCAGTATTTTATTTGCACTGTACTTCTGACTTTTGAGTGAGAGAAGCTGTGTGAGACTTGAGAGAGGCAAATAAAATTGAAGAGAGAGAAATCTAAGAAAGATAACTTTATTTTCTTTGAGAACTGTGCATAGAAGGCAGCAGGTTCACGTGCGAGTTCTATTCCCTTCCCAGCGCTTGAGGTTCTACGATGGATTAATTTGCTTCAATCACAGTGCACCCTCTACAAAAGCTGTTCAAGCAGTCAGACTCATGTGCGATTCTCAAAAGCTGACTAGGGGGTGCCGGGGCACCCGGGTGCGATGGCACCTTTTCGTTGGCTCGATGGCTCGTTGTTCCTAGATCGGCCGGGCTTTGTTTTCTATGGGATACCGACGGCAAGATTGTGGAGGGATGACACTTGCGCGCAGGGGAGAGGATTCAAAGCGGGAGGGAGATGGTTCTTCTCGACTATGTGGTGCATGTTGGCGCTCGAGTCCTCCCGGAACGGCGGCGCCGGCTGACTCTGGCTCCTGCTGCCTTCTCGCCGGCGGCGCTCTCACCATCTTCAACTTCATCCTCGTCGCGTTCTGGATCAAGGTTTGAGGCCTTGGCTGACGTCGAGGAGGACAGGCTCGAGGGTTCGGATGCGGGACGCTTGGCGGATGAAGTGGTGAAGGCAGTCCTCTCCGGCGATGAAGATCGCGGAAGTGGTGAGGTCTCCGGGGATTCCTAGACAATGGTGGGGCGTAGGAGGAAGAAGACGAATGCGGAGCTCCTGCTCGTCGGCAAGGTGAGCACTGTTTCTACTCACGATACTTTGATTTCATGCAGGGAGTTGGAGCGTGTTGGATCGGATGTCGCAGCCGCCGGCGGCGCCTGCACGGCCATGACGCGGTGACTGCATCAGGCCGTGGAAGGGGCCTCTTCCACGACCCAGGATCACGCCGCTGGTGGCGCTCGCGGCGTTCATGCCGGCCTCCCCGGTGAGCCCGTCTTCGGCGGCGGTTCCGAGTCAACCGGATGAAACAGCAGCGCCGTCTTCGGCATGCGATGATCCCAACGTTGTTCAAAATTCGATTCCTGGGGCTTCCAACTTGGAGGCTCGTGGGCCACGCGTGTGCATCGCCAATCGGGCCTCGCGTCTGGGCCAAACGCTGCGGAGGGCTGACATGTTCCAGTACAGAGCATCGAGGTGCCCTAGTACTGCAATCGACCTTCACAGATCATCGACTCACCTACAGCCGCCGCCATCGTACGCCCAAGTTCTTCGCCGGAATCCCTCGCCATCGATGGCTGGCCGCAATGGCATCCCGCCTAAGGCTTCGTTCGGTTACACCCAACCCCGCCGAGGTTGGGCACCAATCTCCCCCGATCCGCGTGGATTTCAACCGACCAGGGTCCAGTCCCGGTCTGCTCCCCCATGTGCCTTCGGTTAGCCCCTGCCGGGATGAAACCCCACTCAAACCCCTCCCAAACCACGTGGAAATGGCTAGGAAGTAACCCTCCCCTCCCATCCCGTGGAAAACAACCCCCGCTCGAGTACTCTATCTCGCCCCAACCGCTCTCTCTCCCTCTTTCGATTCGTGGTGGCACCGGCGCCGAAGAAGGAGGGACAACGACAGCGCTATGGGAGGAGGTGGCAGCGGCACTTCCCCCTCCCCTCCCTCTCCCTATCCCCTCTCCAACAAGCAGCACCTCATCCAACAGCAGCAGCGGCGGCGCAAGCTCGGCGGCGACCCAGAGCAGAACCACCGCGAGCTTTATGGCGACCACAATGACCACACCGCCGGCGTGCTTCTTCCCCGACGGTGGAGCGGTGCTACCTCTTGAGCACTGCGTTGGTTTTCCCTTGAAGGGGAAAGGGTGATGCAGTAAAGTAGCGTAAGTATTTCCCTCAGTTTTTGAGAACCAAGGTATCAATCCAGTAGGAGACCACGCACAAGTCCCTCGCACCTACACAAACAAATAAGAACCTCGCAACCAACGCAATAAAGGGGTTGTCAATCCCTTCACGGTCACTTACGAGAGTGAGATCTGATAAGAAATATTTTTGGCATTTTTATGATAAAGACTAAAAGTAAAGAAAGCAAAATAAACGGCACCAGAAATAGCTCGTTGACGGGAGATTAATATGATAGAAAATAGACCCGGGGGCCATAGGTTTCACTAGTGGCTTCTCTCAAGATAGCATAAGTATTACGGTGGGTGAACAAATTACAGTCGAGCAATTGATAGAATTGAGCATAGTTATGAGAATATCTAGGTATGATCATGTATATAGGCATCACATCCGCGACAAGTAGACCGAAACGATTCTGCATCTACTACTATTACGCCACACATCGACCGCTATCCAGCATGCATCTAGAGTATTAAGTTCATAAGAACAGAGTAATGCTTTAAGTAAGATGACATGATGTAGAGGGATAAACTCATGCAATATGATATAAACCCTATCTTTTTATCCTCGATGGCAACAATACAATAGGTGCCTTGCTGCCCCTGCTGTCACTAGGAAAGGCCACCGCAAGATTGAACCCAAAGCTAAGCACTTCTCCCATTGCAAGAAAGATCAATCTAGTAGGCCAAACCAAACTGATAATTTGAAGAGACTTGCAAAGATAACCAATCATACATAAAAGAATTCAGAGAAGATTCAAATATTGTTCATAGATAATCTTGATCATAAACCCACAATTCATCGGTCTCGACAAACACACCGCAAAAAGAAGAGTTACATCAAATAGATCTCCAAGAGAATCGAGGAGAACTTGAGATCCAAAGAGAGAGAAGAAGCCATCTAGCTAATAACTATGGACCTGAAGGTCTGAGGTAAACTACTCACACATCATCGTAGAGGCTATGGTGTTGATGTAGAAGCACTCCGTGATCAATGCCCCCTCCGGAAGGACGCCGGAAAAGGCCCCAAGATGGGATCTCACGGGTGCAGAAGGTTGCGGCGGTGGAATTAGGTTTTCGTGGATGCCTCTGATGGTTTGGGGGTACGTAGGTATATATTGGAGGAAGAAGTAGTTCGGTGGAGCCACGAGGGGCCCACGAGGGTGGAGGGAGCGCCTGGGGGGGTGGGCGCGCCCCCTACCTCGTGACCGCCTCGTCTGTTGCTTGACGTCCACTCCAAGTGCTCTGGATCACGTTTGTTCCAGAAATCACGTTCCTGAAGGTTTCATTCCGTTTGGACTCCGTTTGATATTCTTTTTCTGCGAAACACTGAAATAGGCAAAAACAACAATTTGGGCTGGGCCTCCGGTTAATAGGTTAGTCCCAAAAATAATATATAAGTGTATAACAAAGCCCATTAATCATCCAAAACAGAATATAATATAGCATGGAACAATCAAAAATTATAGATACGTTGGAGACGTATCAAGCATCCCCAAGCTTAATTCCTGCTCGTCCTCGAGTAGGTAAATGATAAAAAACAGAATTTTTGCTGTGGAATGCTACTTGGCATAATTTTCAATGTAACCCTCTTAATTGTGGTATGAATATTCACATCCGAAAGATTCAAGATAAAAGTTTAATATTGATATAAAAGTAATAATACTTCAAGCATGCTAACTAAGCAATTAAGTCTTCTCAAAATAACATGGCCAAAGAAAGTTCATCCCTACAAAATCATATAGTTTTGTCATGCTCCATTTTCGTCACACAAGAATGCTCTCATCATGCACAACCCCGATGACAAGCCAAGCAATTGTTTCATACTTTAGTAATCTCAAACTTTTTCAACTTTCACGCAATGGATGAGCGTGAGCCATGGATATAGCACTATGGGTGGAATAGAATATAATGATGGGGGTTATGTGGAGAAGACAAAAAAGAGAAAATCTCACATCAATGCGGCTAATCAACGGGCTAGGGAGATGCCCATCGATTGATGTTAATGCAAGGAGTAGGGATTGCCATGCAACAGATGCACTAGAGCTATAAATGCATGAAAGCTCAACAAAAAGAAACTAAGTGGGTGTGCATCCAACTTGCTTGCTCACGAAGACCTAGGGCATTTGAGGAATCCCATTGTTGGAATATACAAGCCAAGTTCTATAATGAAAAATTACTACTAGTATATGAAAGTGACAAAACAAGAGACTCTCTATCATGAAGATCATGGTGCTACTTTGAAGCACAAGTGTGGAAAAAAGGATAGTAGCATTGCCCCTTTTTATATTTTTTGGGGCCTTTCCCTTTTTTTGGCCTTCCCCTTTTTTGGGACAATGCTCTATGAATGATGATCATCACACTTCTATTTATTTACAACTCAATGATTACAACTCGATACTAGAACAATGTATGACTCTATATGAATGCCTCCGGCGGTGTACCGGGATGGGAAATGAATCAAGAGTGACATGTATGAAAAATTATGAATGGTGGCTTTGCCACAAATACGATGTCAACTACATGATCATGGAAGGCAATATGACAATGATGAAACGTGTCATGATAAACGGAACGGTGGAAAGTTGCATGGCAATATATCTCGGAATGGCTATGGAAATGCCATAATAGGTAGGTATGGTGGCTGTTTTTAGGAAGATATAAGGAGGTTTATGTGTGATAGAGCGCATCGTATCACAGGGTTTGGATGCACCGGCGAAGTTTGCACCAACTCTCAAGGTGAGAAAGGGCAATGCACGGTACCGAAGAGGCTAGCAATGATGGAAGGATAAGAGTGCGTATAATCCATGGACTCAACATTAGTCATAAAGAACTCACATACTTATTGAAAAAATCTACAAGTCATCAAAAACCAAGCACTACGCGCATGCTCCTAGGGGATAGATTGGTAGGAAAAGACCATTGCTCGTCCCCGACCGCCACTCATAAGGAGTACAATCAAAGAACACCTCATGTTTCAAATTTGTTACATAACGTTTACCATACGTGCATGCTACGGGACTTGCAAACTTCAACACAAGTATTTCTCAAATTCACAACTACTCAACTAGCACAACTTTAATATCACTACCTCCATATCTCAAAACAATCATGAAGCATCAAACTTTTCTTAGTATTCAACACACGCATAAGAAAGTTTTTACTAATCTTGAATACCTAGCATATTAGGACTAATTTCCCAATTTAAGCAAATTACCATGCTGTTTTGTAGGACTCTCAAAATAGTATAAGTGAAGCATGAGAGAACAATAGTTTCTATAAAAAAACCACCACCGTGCTCTAAAAGATGTAAGTGAAGCACTAGAGCAAAAACTATATAGCTCAAAAGATATAAGTGAAGCACATAGAGTATTCTAATAAATTCCGAATCATGTGTGTCTCTCTCAAAAGGTGTGTACAACAACGATGATTGTGGTAACTAAAAATCAAAGACTCAAATCATACAAGACGCTCCAAGCAAAACACTTATCATGTGGTGAATAAAAATATAGCTCCAATTAAAGTTACCGATGGACGAAGACGAAAGAGGGGATGCCTTCCGGGGCATCCCCAAGCTTTGGCTTTTTGGTGTCCTTAGATTACCTTGGGGTGCCATGGGCATCCCCAAGCTTAGGCTCTTGCCACTCCTTGTTCCATAATCCATCAAATCTTTTACCCAAAACTTGAAAACTTCACAACACAAAACTCAACAGAAAATCTCGTAAGCTCCGTTAGCGAAAGAAAACAAAACACCACTTCAAGGTACTGTAATGAACTCATTCTTTATTTATATTGGTGTTAAACCTACTGTATTCCAACTTCTCTATGGTTTATGAACTATTTTACTAGCCATAGATTCATCAAAATAAGCAAACAACACACGAAAAACAGAATCTGTCAAAAACAGAACAGTCTGTAGTAATCTGTAACCAACGCAAACTTCTGGAACTCAAAAAAGTCTACCAAAATAGGAAGGCCTAAATTTTTTTTATTGATCAGATGCAATTGGAATCAATATTTTATCATGTTCTGGTGATTTTTAATAATTGTTTTCGTGAACAGAAAGTTTCTGGAATTTTCAGCAAGATCAAATAACTATCATCCAAGAAGATCCTATATGTTTAACATGGCACAAACACTAATTAAAACATAAAAACAAATCTAAACAGAGGCTAGATCAAAGATTTATTCCTAAACAGAAGCAAAAAGCAAAAAAACTAAAATAAAATTGGGTTGCCTCCCAACAAGCGCTATCGTTTAACGCCCCTAGCTAGGCATAAAAGCAAGGATAGATCTAGGTATTGCCATCTTTGGTAGGCAATCCATAAGTGGCTCTCATAATAGATTCATATGGAAATTTAATTTTCTTTCTAGGGAAGTGTTCCATGCCTTTCCTTAATGGAAATTGGAATCTAATATTCCCTTCCTTCATATCAATGATTGCACCGATCGTTCTAAGGAAAGGTCTACCAAGAATAATAGGACATGAAGGATTGCAATCTATATCAAGAACAATAAAATCTACGGGCACATAGTTCCTATTTGCAACAATGAGGACATCATTAATTATTCCCATAGGTTTCTTAATAGTGGAATCCGCAAGATGCAAGTTTAAAGAACAATCATCAAAATCACGGAAACCTAACAAATCACATAAAGTTTTTGGAATAGTGGAAACACTAGCACCCAAATCCCACAAAGCATAGAATTCATGATCTTTAATTTTAATTTTAATAGTAGGTTCCCACTCATCATAAAGTTTTCTAGCGACAGAAACTTCCAACTCAAGTTTTTCTTCATAAGATTTCATTAAAGCATCAATGATATGTTTAGTAAAAGTTTTATTTTGACTATAAGCATGAGGAGAATTTAGCACGGATTGCAACAAGGAAATACAATCTATCAAAGAGCAATTGTCATAATTAAATTCCTTGAAATCCAAGATAGTGGGTTCATTGATATCTAAAGTTTTGGCCTCTTCAATCGCACTTTTACCAATTTTTGCATCAAGATCTAAAAACTCCGATTTTTGGGACGCCTTCTAACTAAAGTTGACTCATCTCAAGCCCCAAAACTATCAAGATTGATATTGCAAAACAAAGATTTAATAGGGGACACATCAATAACTTTTAGATCTTCATCTTTATTCTCATAAAAATTAGAAGAACACGCTTTCACAAAGCAATCTTTCTTAGCACGCATCCTAGCGGTTCTTTCTTTGCACTCATCAATGGAAATTCTCATGGATTTGAGAGACTCATTGATATCATGCTTAGGTGGAATAGATCTAAGTTTCAAAGAATCAACATCAAGAGAAATTCTATCAACGTTCCTAGCCAATTCGTCAACTTTAAGCAATTTTTCTTCAAGCAAAGCATTGAAATTCTTTTGAGAAATCATAAATTCTTTAACACTAGTCTCAAATTCAGAGGGCATCTTATTAAAATTTCCATAAGACTTGTTGTAGGAATTACCATAATTATTAGAGGGATTACTAGACAACGGCCTAGGATTAAAGTTTCCTCTATACGCGTTGTTACCAAAATTATTCCTACCAACAAAATTCACATCCATAGATTCATTATTATTCTCAATCAAAGTAGACAAAGGCATATCATTAGGATCAAAAGAAACACTTTTAGTAGCAAATATTCCATAAGTTCATCCATCTTTCCACTCAAAACATTAATTTCTTCTATCACATGCACTTTTTTATTAGTAGATCTTTCGGTGTGCCATTGAGAATAATTAACCATAATTAACCAAAATAGATTTCTAGAAGCAAAATTCAATCCGGCATAATTTTTTTGTATAATCATCCAAAGATTCAAACCATGTGTAGGGCAATTACGTATCATTAATTTCATCCTCTCCCAAGCTTGTGCAACATGTTCATGATCAAGCTGCTTAAAATTCATGATATCGTTTCTAAGAGAGATGATTTTAGCGGGAGGAAAATACTTAGAGATAAAAGCATCCTTGCACTTATTCCAAGAATCAATGCTATTTTTAGGCAAAGACGAAAACCAAGTTTTAGCACGATCTCTAAGCGAAAATGGAAATAGTTTCAATTTAACAATATCATTGTCCACATCTTTCTTATTTTGCATATCACACAAATCAACGAAGCTATTTAGATGGGTAGCGACATCTTCACTGGGAAGGCTGGCAAATTGATCTTTCATGACAAGATTTAACAAAGCATCATTAATTTCACAACATTCAGTATCGGTAAGAGGAGCAATCAGAGTGCTAAGAAAATCATTGTTGTTGGTATTGGTAAAGTCACAAAATTTAGTATTATCTTGAGCCATCGTGACAAGCAAGCAATCCAACACACGAGCAAACGAAAAGGCGAGCGAAAAATGAGGCGAAGGGAAAGAGAGGGCGAATAAAACGGTAAGGGTGCAGTGGGGGAGAGGAAAACGAGAGGCAAATGGCAGATAATGTAATGCGAGGGATAAGAGTTTGTGATGGGTACTTGGTATGTCTTGACTTTTGCGTAGATCTCCCCGGCAACGGCGCCAGAAATCCTTCTTGCTACCTCTTGAGCACTGCGTTGGTTTTCCCTTGAAGAGGAAAGGGTGATGCAGTAAAGTAGCGTAAGTATTTCCGTCAGTTTTTGAGAACCAAGGTATCAATCCAGTAGGAGACCACGCACAAGTCCCTCGCACCTACACAAACAAATAAGAACCTCGCAACCAACACAATAAAGGGGTTGTCAATCCCTTCACAGTCACTTACGAGAGTGAGATCTGATAGATATGATAGGATAATATTTCTGGTATTTTTATGGTAAAGACTAAAAGTAAAGAAAGCAAAATAAATGGCGCCAGAAATAGCTCATTGATGGGAGATTAATATGATGGAAAATAGACCCGGGCGCTATAGGTTTCACTAGTGGCTTCTCTCAAGATAGCATAAGCATTACGGTGGGTGAACAAATTACTGTCGAGCAATTGATAGAATTGAGCATAGTTATGAGAATATCTAGGTATGATCATGTATATAGGCATCACGTCCGCGACAAGTAGACCGAAACGATTCTGCATCTACTACTATTACTCCACACATCGACCGCTATCCAGCATGCATCTAGAGTATTAAGTTCATAAGAACAGAGTAATGCTTTAAGTAAGATGACATGATGTAGACGGACAAGCTCATGCAATATGATATAATCCCCATCTTTTTATCCTCGATGGCAACAATACAATACGCGCCTTGCTGCCCCTGCTATCACTGGGAAAGGTCACCGCAAGATTGAACCCAAAGCTAAGCACTTCTCCCATTGCAAGAAAGATCAATCTAGTAGGCCAAACCAAACTGAAAATTCAAAGAGACTTGCAAAGATAACCAATCATACATAAAAGAATTCAGAGAAGATTCAAATATTGTTCATAGATAATCTTGATCATGAACCCACAATTCATCGGTCTCGACAAACACACCGCAAAAAGAAGAGTTACATCAAATAGATCTCCAAGTGAATCGAGGAGAACTTTGTATTGAGATCCAAAGAGAGGGAGAAGAAGCCACCTAGCTAATAACTATGGACCCGAAGGTCTGAGGTAAACTACTCACACATCATCGGAGAGGCTATGGTGTTGATGTAGAAGCCCTCCGTGATCAATGCCCCCTCCAGCAGGACGACGGAAAAGGCCCCAAGATGGGATCTCACGGGTACAGAAGGTTGCGGCGGTTGAATTAGGTTTTCGTGGATGCCTCTGATGGTTTGGGGGTACGTAGGTATATATAGGAGGAAGAAGTAGGTCGGTGGAGCCACGAGGGGCCCATGAGGGTGGAGGGCGCGCTTGGGGGGGGGGGGTGGGGGTGGGCGCGCCCCCTACCTCTTGGCCACTGAGGGAGTCCTGGACTAAGGGGTCCTCGGGCGTCCGGCCTATTATCCATGGGCCGGACTGATGGGCTGTGAAGACATGAAGGCCGAAGACTGTACCCGTGTCCGGATTGGACTCTACTTGGCGTGGAAGGCAAGCTTGGCAACCGAAGATTCCTTCATATGTAACCGACTGTATGTAAACCCTAGATCCCCCCGGTGTATATATAAACCGGAGGGGTTAGTCCGGAAAGGACATACACATTACCATAGTCATATAGGCTAGACTTCTATGGTTTAGCCATTACGATCTCGTGGTAGATCAACTCTTGTAATACTCATACTCATCAAGATCAATCAAGCAGGAAGTAGGGTATTACCTCCATAGAGAGGGCCCAAACCTGGGTAAACATCGTGTCCCCCGTCTCGTGTTACCATCGATCCTAGACGCACAATTCGGGACCCCCTACCCGAGATCCGCCGGTTTTGACACCGACATTGGTGCTTTCATTGAGAGTTCCACTGTGCCGTCAATGAAAGGCTCGATGGCCCGCCTTGTCCTTAAAGACAACACCACCGCCGGGGTAGCTCTGGCCCCGGGCCAAACCCTCCGGCTGGGCAACTTTACTATGATCGCCCGTTCGGCCGTTGAGCCGACGATGACCTCTTGGGCCATCGAAAACCCCCTTCGCATCAATTCCGAGCACTCCAAGTAGATGGATCCGGTTGAGTTTTCGTCCTTAAACGAGCTCCTAGATCGCATCTCCGCTTTGGGAATCGCCACAGATTACGATCAGATCGGGCCTAAAACCGATCAGGGAGAAACCAAAACTCCGCCGGTCACCCACCAGATCGCGGTAGTCGTGGAGCAGGATGGCGAGTCTTCTTCTACATTGAAGACGGACTATGTTCGGACCATCGTTCATGAAGAGCCGGATACTCACCCGCGAAAGGATGCAACCAGCCCTCCGAACATAGCATCGGACGGCGGTCCCAAACAATCAGAAGATATTCCGGAACCCGGACTGTCAAGCCCGGAAGGTCGTCAGACTCTGGATAATCGGTCAGGCCGGGGTTCGGATTTAATTCCACCCACCCGCCCGGACATAGACGCTCTCATGAGCATACAACAGCAGTCTCAGGAAAAGGTCCACCACTTCTGGGCCAGATTCCTCGTCAAGGACAACGTAAAAGATTGTCGTGACGAGGGCGCAATATCAGCGTTCTGCAAAAATTGCGCAGACGAAGGAATCCTCAACACCATCAATCGCCGCCGCATACTAAAATTCGTTGACTTAGCAACCATCGTACAAAAGTATAGCGCGATGGAGAGCGCCTGGGAAACTCGGGCAGCTCACTGGGAACCGTCAGTCCCAACCCAACTCCCCCTACAGGCGAAAAGGGCGCACCCTCGTGGCACGCCCAGCCCAACAGTCAAGAAACACAAAGCCGCTATATGACACGGCACCGTTCTGGAGGGATGGCTCGATGGCCCATGCAAAATACATACAACAACAGATACCGTGGCAACCCACAACCTTAGAGCATGTTGGATACTACGACAGGTAGCCAAGAGCGGCGAGAACATCCTTATCAAGAACGTCCCGGAACAGCATCCCCCAGAAGACAACGACTCAAGAGTATTGACAGTCTTTGAGACATTCGCTTCAAACAACAAGCGCAAAAGGGCACTTCGCGAGCTCGACGAAGTCTGCCAAATTGCTGTAATAAAACCATGGAACGACACGGCGATAACATTCAACGCCGGTGACGAACCAAAGTACAGAACAGTACGAGCGCCAGCCGCGTTAGTCCTCAGTCCCATCGTGGATGGGTTTCGACTCACCAAGGTCCTCATGGACGGCGGCAGCGGACTAAATCTCATTTACGAGGATACACTCCATAAAATGGAAATAGACAGGGGCCGCATCAAGCAAAGTAACACAACCTTCCGGGGAATTATTCCTAGTCGGGAGGCGCGGTGCGCGGGCAAAATCACACTTGACGTGGTATTCGGCATGCCGGAGAACTATCGGTCCGAAGAAATAACTTTCCAAGTGGCGTCTTTCAGCAGCGGATATCACGCCCTGTTGGGGCGGGACGCTTTTACACGCTTCCAAGCCATACCTCATTACGGGTATATGAAGCTCAAAATGCCCGGACCAAACGGTATAATCACTCTCGTAAGTGATCCGGACATAGCACTCCGCGCTGAAAACAAAACCGCATCCCTGGCCCTGGAGGCGCTATCCGAAGCCCTCGCGGACGAAGAATTAACCGCACTACGCTCCACGGTGGACAGGGACGATGTGATCCTCGACAAACGCCCCAAATCCACCTCATTCAAACCAGCAGAAGAAATAGTCAAATTCCAGGTCCACCCAACAGACCCCAAGAAGACAACATCTATCGGAGCTCAACTAAACCCAATAGTTGATGCCGCGCTATGAGAATTCCTGCGTGAAAATTGGGACATATTCGCCTGGCACCCTTCAGATATGCCAGGAATCCCGCGCAAGTTGGCCGAACATAGCCTCAACATATTAAAGGGATTTAAACCAGTCAAGCAAACACTACGTTGCTTTTCCGAACCCAAGCGACAAGCCATGGGGGAGGAGCTGGCCAAGCTCATCGAGGCCGGATTCATTAGAGAAATCAAGCATCCGGACTGGCTGGCAAACCTGGTGATGGTACGAAAGAAGGATAAATCCTGGCGCCTATGTGTCGATTTCAAGGATCTCAACAAGGCTTTCCCTAAGGATCCTTTTCCCCTTCCCCGCATTGATCAAATCATTGACGCCACCACAGGACACGACTCACTGTGTTTCCTTGATGCATATTCCGGATACCATCAGATCAAAATGAAGGAATCCGACCAAGCTGCAACAACATTTATTACCCCATACGGGCCATTCTGCTTCAACACTATGCCCTTTGGGCTCAAGAACGCCGGCGCGACATACCAACGCATGATTCAAACATGCCTGGAGAAACAGATCGGCAAAACGGTAGAAGCTTACTTCAAAGACGTCGTCATCAAAACTAGGCATGTCGAAACACTAATAGACGACTTACGTCTTACATTTGACAACCTCCGGGCATATGACATTAAGCTCAACCCGGAAAAGTGTGTCTTCGGCGTCCCCGCTGAAAAACTGCTGGGCTTCATCGTTAACAATAGAGGAATCGAAGCAAATCCAGCTAAAATCTGAGCTCTGTCATAGTTGGCTACACCAACAGACCTCAAACAGGTCCAAAAGCTGGCGGGATGCGTGGTAGCACTAAGCCGCTTTATCTCCAGACTAGGAGAAAAGGCACTACCACTCTATCGCCTCTTACGGCGCAGTGATAACTTCGAATGGACAGACGCGGCGACTGCCGGACTAGAGGAAATAAAGACCCTCCTCGCAAGCAATCCAATCCTGGCCGCACCAAACGCGGGTGAACCCATGTTGCTATACATATCGGCAACACATCAGGTGGTGAGCGCCGTGCTCGTCGTCGAACGAGAACAGGACGGACACAAATTCCCACATTAAAAACCAGTATACTACGTATCTACTGTCCTCATACCATACAAATCTCGGCACCCCCACTACCAAAAGATAGCATACGCGGTCTTCATGGCATCCCGCAAGCTACGACACTACTTCCAGGAGTGTTCAATCACGGTGGCTTCTGAGGTCCCACTCAATGACATAATAAACAACCGCGATGGCACGGGACGTATTGCCAAATGGGCCATAGAGCTACTTCCATTTGACATAACATACAAGCCACGTCGAGCCATCAAATCTCAAGTACTGGCTGACTTCGTCGCCGAATGGACAGAGGCCGAACTCCCTAAAGAGTATGGCGCATACTCCAACTGGGTCATGTATTTTGGCGGCTCCAAAATGTTGGCAGGACTAGGAGCGGGAGTCGTATTAACATCCCCCACCGGAGACGTCGTCCAGTATGTAATCCAAATATTATACACAGACTCCAACAACACAGCCGAATACGAGGCCCTACTGCATGGTCTTCTGATGGCCACATCCATGGGCATACAACGCCTGGAGGTGCGCGGGGACTCGAACCTCGCGATATCTCAGATAAATGGCGACTTTGACGCCAAAGATCCAAAGATGGCAGTTTATCGCAATGCCGTATTAAAAATGTCGGCTCGGTTCGAGGGGCTTGAATTTCATCACGTCGCCCGAGAAAGCAATCAAGCAGCGGACGTCTTGGCTCGCATCGGCGCTAAGCGCGACCCCGTCCCACCTAACATCTTCCTGGAAAGGCTCTTCAAGACATCCGTGGTGTGGCAAGGGGAGGGCGGCGACCACAGTTCAGATCCGAACACAACCTCAAATCCCGAACATATAGACAGCACCGGGGGCTTAGCCACCGAAATAACACCGTCGGCCCATCTCATTATGGCAGTCATTGCCCCATGGACCGAACCCTTCTTGGCCTACATTAATAGGAAGGAGCTTCCCGACGACCAGAATGAGGCTCGCCGCATTGTCAGGCGTTCGAAGGCCTACAAGGTTCACGACGGAGAGCTCTACAAGAAAAGCACTACCGGAGTACTTCAAAGATGTATCTCCGAAGAAGAGGGCGGCAGCTTTTAGCGGAAATTCACGCTGGCCTCGGCGGACATCACGCCGCAGCTCGGGCCCTCGTTAGCAAAGCCTTCCGCACTAGGTTTTATTGGCCGACAGCCCGAGCGGATGCGCAGGACCTTGTCCAACACTGCGTCGGATGCCAGCTCTTCGCCAACCAAAGCCACACGCCCCCAACTGCCTTGCAAACTATCCCCATTACTTGGCCTTTTGCGGTCTGGGGCCTGGATTTGGTTGGACCCCTTAAAGGAGGAAGCCATAAGAAAAAATGTCTGCTGGTTATGGTGAACAAATTCACTAAGTGGATAGAGGCTAAACCGGTCAAAACAGCTGAGTCCGGCCCGGTGATTGACTTTATATCCGGTGTTGTGCACCGTTATGGTGTCCCACACAGCATCATCACCGACAACGGCTCTAATTTCATAGCCGACGAGGTAAAAACCTGGTGTACTAATCTGGGTATTAAACTCGATTACGCCTCCATCTACCACCCACAAACCAACGGTCAAGTCGAACGAGCCAACGGTCTTATTATGGGCGGCATCAAGCCTAGACTAGTGCGGTCTTTGAAAGAATCAGACAAGCACTGGGTTGAGGAGCCCGACTCCGTACTCTGGGGGCTGCGGCCTACGCCCAACCGTACTACCGGATACACACCTTTCTTCATGGTGTATGGCGTAGAGGTCGTATTGCCCTGCGATATTATTCACGACTCACCTCGAGTGCGTATGTACAAAGAGAGAGAAGCCGAGCTTGATCGGCAGGACATCCTAGATGCCCTGGAGGAGGAGCGTGATGTCGCAAAAGCCCGTTCAGCATTCTACCAACAGCAGGCTCGAAGATACCAAAGCAGAGAAGTACGGGCCAGGACTTACAATGTTGGCGAACTCGTTCTACGCCTGCCGGAGAAGAAAAAGGACAAACTCAAGCCCAAATGGGAAGGTCCCTTCATAATTGACGAAGTTCTCAGTGGAGGAGCGTACCGTCTTTGAGATGCATCAGACAATCGCCTCGAGCCGAACCCCTGGAATGCGGCCAGACTCCGAAGATTCTATGCCTAGCGCCGAACTCATTGTTTGTTCCTTCTCCCCTGTAGTTTCCATTACTTTTTCTCTCTTTTCCGATTATTTTTTCATTCTGCACTTTAATGTTTTGGTACGGCTAGACCGCACACCGCTAACACATACATATTTAAAATATGTATGTCCATTATACCTGGGGGCTTCTTGGACATAAGCTTTTTATCATTATTCCTCGAGCATCAAGCTCTTCACATATTTGTTCTTCCATATGTACCTTTTCTTCGCCACTATATGCATCGATATGACTTAAGTTTTGGCCAACCTGGGTTGCCTGGCTCCTATGCTTATGCCCTACGTTCCCGTTAGTTCGGCTAGGGCATAAAGGGAGCACCTCTGCGATTGTTACTGTCGGGTCATCCGGATGTGTACCTCAGACTGGGTGAAGCCGAAAGCTAGCGTTCTTAAGGGAATATTCGGTCGGTGAATTAAAGATGTTTTTGCAATTACTCCATTGGTAACCCCCCAGAAGTTACATACACTGTGATTTTTCCATCACAATTTGGACATGTACATTAATGCATGCACACCCAGGGAAAGGAACCCCTAATGGAACTATTCTCTCTGGAAGATGTTTCTTACGATCTCAATGTAATATAACATAACTAGCAGAATACAACTTGTCTGTTCAAGCAACTATGATCCCTACGCCTAGTTTTCCAGGCATACCCCGGACTATTCGGTCGCGAGGGTATTCGGAAACACTCCGCACCCTCGGGTCCGGAGGTTGAAGCGAAAAGGTCTGCCATGACAAATGCTATACAATTCAGCTAGAAATACATAGGGCAAGGAAAGTACACCATCACTTGGACTCAAACACTTCCCCCTCTATACCGTTCAACAGGCGGTCCAACTTACAATCCTGTTGGGAATATTTGACGGCCACCTCTACTTGGTCATATACTAAACTAATAGGAATTTCTTCCCCATTTGACCCTAGTGGTCCAACCCGGGCCATGTGATTTGGGTCCAGCTTGGTATATCGCGTTTTCACCATGGCCCTGGCTTCTCGCGCACCTTCTCGGCAGGCCGATATCTTCCATAGTCGGATACGCCGCCGCGCTCCCTTGAACAGCTCTACAAGCTCCTCCATACTCCCTGGAGGGGAGTCGGACGGCCATAAGGCCTTAGCCACACTCCGCATGGCTAGCTGAGCATGCTCGTGCACTTGTGACAGCCTCTGCAGCAGATAACTTGATGATCCGGACACCTCCTCTTCAGGACGGCCCGTCAGTACACATGCAAACATGACTATATCAGTCCCATTTATCTCTGAGCTACTTCACAAATAGTTCGGACACATACTGAAGATTTCGCCCCGTAGCTTTTTGTTTTCCTTCACGGAATCGGCTAGCTGGGCTCGAACATCTTTCAACTCTTCACCCAATGCAGTGTTGGAATCCTGTAGCTTGTTTTTCTCGTCTCTGACACGGGTCAGCACACGCTCGCCTGCGTCATGTTGCCTTTTCGCCTCTTTTTCTCCCTCTCGGGCGATCTTGAACTTCTCTTCAAGTTGATCAGACGACCCTATTATGCGATCAGCAGCAGTGTTAGTACAGTTGATACACAATTATTCTTCCTCGGTGGAGGGGAACATTACCAGAAGATGACTTCTTGACGTTTTCTAGTTCGGCGGTAGCAGCTTTTAGCTGCGCCCGCCACTGCTCAAGCTCTTGGGCTAGCAGGTCATTCTTCTCTGCAAGGACCTGGTTGTTCAACGATCCTTAAATCAGTTGTGCCAACTGCTTTCAGTCTCGGGGGCTACGGGCTTATGGCTATCCTTTTTTGACAAGGAAAACTTACCTGCACATCGGTCAGATATTGCTTTGTGGCGATTCTAAGCCCGTCTCGAGCAGCCCGGATGTATGCGTCGCCCGAGCTAAAGGCATTGAATGCCTCGTCTGAGAACTTCGGGTCTCATAAAACAGCCCTGCAGCGCCGATGATTCATGGCCCTCTCTACCTCCGAGTTTGTGACGAACATATTGTCCGAACCCTCGGCCGAAGGGCAGTCCGACATTGTTCCTACGTCGGCCCCCATCTCCCCGACTGGATCTAAATCCTGGTCGTCGGGAGCACGGCTGGCCGGGCCCCGGACATAGTTCGGCAAACCTTTTTCCTGTATCCAAACAAACACACAAGTCACAGTCGGGTACGGTCGCTGAAAAACATATTTTTCCGTACCTCCTTAATGAAGGCCCAACTGCGTTTTCACGGGCCTTCCTATTTGAAGGCTTGCCCGGCGCTGGAACCGATCTCTTTGGAATCGCCGAACGCCTCCCCTGTGGAGCACGATACAGTGCGGTGGGTGAGGCAGGATAAAAGCACCATTTTAGAGAAGGCGTTTCTGGATCACTTACATGTGAAGCAGGGAGAAGGCCAGGGTAGTCGGCGGTGATGGCCACTTCTGTGCCGTCATAGCTCGCCTGGTAAAATACCCCCTCTGCGAGTGTCACGAATATGTCCGAATCCTCCTCGAACCCGGGGTCAAGCTCCCGGTTGTGGTCCTCCGTCTGTGGGGCAGGACTATAAAGTCCTTCGGTGACCTTCCGCCAGTGCTGACATAACAGACGGGTTTGGAATTTATCAAAAATAATCTGGAGGCGAAATGAGTGAAACACAGGGGTTGAGGCTTACCCAACTGGGAGGATTATACATAGAATACCCATCTCTGGGCTTAATGCGAAGAAATTCCTCTTCTTCTCCTTTAAACAGCCCGGCCAATATCTTGGCCAGAGCGGCGGAGGTGTCCGGCCCTTTTCGGCCGCAGCGGGAGGCATCATCCTCTCCATTATAGTGCCACATTGGCAGCCCTCTGTATTGAAGCGGCTGAACCCCTTGCACTATGGAAATCGCCATAACTTCGACTATTGTAAGTCCGAACTGAGCGAGCGTCTTTATCTTGTTCAGGAGCTGACGAACTTCAGCGCTGTCATCCTCTTCAAGACTCCGGGGACGCCAACTATGGCGTTTCTTCAGCGGGACACTTGCGAATTCAGGAAGACCCTTTCGAACTGGGTCAGGGAGTGCGACGTCCTCAATATGGAACCATTCGGAAGGCCATTCTTCAGATGCCTTCCTTGGTGTGCCGGACGGATATCCGGTATCGGTGATACGTCACACTTCGGCTCCGCCCACTTCAAATATTGACCCCTCATGATTGCGCGGGACAAGACAGAACAATTTCCTCCATAGCTCAAAATGGGCTTCAATACCCAGGAATAATTTGCATAAAGCGACATAACCCGCAATGTGCAGAATGGAGGCAGGGGTGAAGTTGTGCAGCCGGAGGCCATAGTATTCCAGAAGCCCTCGGAGGAACGGATGGATGGGAAATCCAACGCCTCTTAGCAGGTAGGGAACAAAACATACTCGCTCTCCCCCGGATGGATTGGGGAAGTCCTCTGCCTGAGTCTCACCGTTGAAGGAGTCTAGCCCCGCTCGGACAGGGACTAGATCTGCAGGAGGAAGAAACCCCTGCATTTGCAGCTTCGTGAATCGGCTGTGGGACACTGAACACCTCTCCCACTCGCCTCTCTCTGGGCCGGAACGGGTGGAGGAGTGAGGGACGCTAGCCATCTGGAATGATTTCTCCTGGCAATCTCTGGGGATTTTTCTCTGCACAGTGCCGAATGGATCTAGGATCCAATCTCTTTAAATAGGCGCTCTTCCTTACCTGGACGGGGTGCTATTTGCAAAAATACCCTAACCTTCCGCATTCGCTCGACACGTGGAAGACGAAGTTATTTGACGAGTAGAAGCCGAGGAGGGCGACATTGATCAACGGCCGAATACATTACTTGGAGATCATCGAAGGAGGAACCCGCCTTGCAATGCCGAAGACAATTTTTGTGACGAACACTTCGTTATTGAAGACTGGTTCAAGGGCTACTAAGGGAGTCCTGGACTAAGGGGTCCTCTGGCGTCCGGCCTATTATCCATGGGATGGACTGATGGGTTGTGAAGACATGAAAGCCGAAGACTGTACCCGTGTCCGGATTGGACTCTACTTGGCGTGGAAGGCAAGCTTGGCAACCGAAGATTCCTTCTTATGTAACCTACTCTATGTAAACCCTAGACCCCCCGGTGTATATATAAACCGGAGGGGTTAGTCCGGAAAGGACATACACATTACCATAGTCATATAGGCTAGACTTCTAGGGTTTAGCCATTACGATCTCGTGGTAGATCAACTCTTGTAATACTCATATTCATCAATATCAATCAAGCATGAAGTAGGGTATTACCTCCATAGAGAGGGCCCGAACCTGGGTAAACATCGTGTCCCCCGTCTCCTGTTACCATCGATCCTGGACGCACAGTTCGGGACCCCCTACCCGAGATCCGCCGTTTTTGACACCGACAGCCGCCTCGTCTTTTGCTTGACCTCCACTCCAAGTCCTCTGGATCACGTTTGTTCCACAAATCACGTTCCCGAAGGTTTCATTCCGTTTGGACTCTGTTTGATATTCTTTTTCTGTGAAACACTAAAATAGGCAAAAAACAGCAATTCGGGCTGGGCCTCCGGTTAATAGGTTAGTCCCAAAAATAATATAAAAGTGTATAACAAAGCCCATTAATCATCCAAAACAGAATATAATATAGCATGGAACAATCAAAAATTATAGATACGTTGGAGACGTATCAAGCGGTAAGCCCGCGCTCCTCCTCCTATTTTCCTTGCCCTCATCCTCTAATTTCTAGGGTTCTTAGTCTGCTTCTTGGATAATGACTTCTGGTTGCTGGAGCTAAGCGAACAGACAATATTATACAGGGATTAGAAGGGATTATGAGTTAGGGGATTGGTTGACGGGGTGGGTGTCACCAAATCCCTGCGTGGGTATAATCCTCTGGAGATTTGGTTCCCATGGAACCGAACAAAGCCTAAGGGGGCCGCACCAGCGGGACAAGCGGCTCCGACCTTCGGATCAATGCCCGGTTTCTCTGCCGGCTTTGGCGTCGCTAGCTACTGGGCCACTTCGCTTTGGGGTGCCGGGTTCGTCCTCCACCGCTGCTCATCCCGTCCAGCAGGTCCCGACGCCGGCACCTGTCATATTCGGTGCAACCAACCAGCCCGCACCTGAAACACCTCCTGCTCGCCATCCCAAGAATAAGCGCAAGGGGGGACGTCGTGGTACCGCTGCCACCGATGCCGTCACCCCGGCTGCACGTCCTCGCCGGCGTTTCCGCCTACACCTGTGATGGAAGCATCTTCGGTTCAGCTACAGGCAGCCCAAGACGTTAATCCAATGACTGTGACCTCTGCTGACACAACTGGGAAGCCGCATAAAGGTAAAAAGATAGGTCTTTGGTGTTTCAAATGTAGGTCAGATGAGCATCTCTCCAAGGATTGTACGGTGGTTCATTACTTTCACATTTGCAACAATCACAAACACCCTCTGCACCATTGTTCTGTCCTCAAGCAACCAAGGCCTAGCGCCATGCTCGGTGGATGCGGTTTAGTGAATGCAATGTTCGTACAATTGCCGGACTCGCTCTTCAAGGAGCACCTTGCACCACCTACTCTGCCGACAGCTTTGGTAACAATTTCTGGCGGCACTTTGTCTGCTTCTGTGGTGGAGGCCGAGGTCGCTAAAATAGCCTCGGTACAGACTTCGCGGAAGTGGGGAGCGGTGTCGCATGGAGCCAATGCTTTCTTGGTTTCTTTCCCATGAGTGAACATTTTATTGCGTGTGGCAGCTTTTGAGTACAACATTAAATCCCACGACGTAAAGATTGCTTTTTGTGAGTGGAAAGTTGACGAGATCCCATCGCTCCATCCCTTGCAGTCTGTTTGAGTACATGTCACCGGCGTTCCTCCACCCCTCCGCCATTTCCTTGGTCTGTGGGCGGTAGGATCAGTTATTGGTGCCACTCAGGATGTTGACTTGGTATGCTTGCGACGACACGGTATTGTGAGGATCCAGGTGGCTGTGCACTCCTTGGATATTTTTATGAAAAATGATGGGTCTAATGATGCCTCAATCCGTTCAGATGTTTATGTCAAGCTTAATGGCTATGCATTTTGGTATGTACTGGAGCAGGAGGAATTTGTACCACACGATGACTTCATTCCTAGGATCTGGGAAAACCATGATGATGAGCATGATGACGGTACTAACCAAGATGCGGATATGCCAGATAAAGGTGCGAGCAAGAGAGCAAAAATCATGCAAACTGAGGGTCATAAGACAACACCCGGGGCTCATTCTGTGTCTGCGGCCCCTATGCAGACTACTCAAGCTAGTGTTGCCGCTCCTTCTGGCAATGAAGCTGCGCAGTTGCGTGTGCACGTTGCACCAACGAACATGCATGATGGGGCGGCCACCGAGCCCTTGCAGCCAGCGAGGGCTGCGTTGGCTGCTTTGCCTGCTGAAGTAGCACTGCCGCATGTGCAGCCAACCGCTCAGGTGCGGTCCTCAGCTGCATGTGCACCCATACAGCCGCGTACGAACACGCTGCCTCCGGTGCATGGGCTGCCTACACCCGAGCAGGCGCCACGCGGGCAGCCTCCTGTGTGTGTGTGGATGCAGCGCATGTGTTGCCTGGTGCCGCTGCTTCGGGACGTGTGCAAGATACTACTGCGGGTTCTGTGATGGATTCTTCAGTTTGCGCTCCGGTCGCCGTGGTTCCTCTTGGTACAGCTGCATGTCACACGACTTCTGCTACTGCACCCGTTGCGACCATTCCGATGGGACCGGTGGCACGTCCCTCTTCACCAATCTTGGGGGTTGCCGCGCCGCTGCTGATTTCACAGACAACTATAGCTCAACCGATGACTCCGGAGGGTACCTTGTCTGGAGGGTTGGCTTCGCCCCTTCGATGTAGTAGCCGTCATGCCATCTCCGCTGACGGTTCTTCCCCAACTGATGAGCATTCTCTGTCGAAGGCAATATGCCGTCAGGCCTCGAGGAATTTGGACTACTCACCGGGTACGTCTTCCGTAAAATCCTTTATTTCCTTTTCAGATACTTGTATTTCTACTAGCTTGAAGAACGTCGGTGTCTCTATTGGAAAGAATAATTCTGAAATTAATTTGTCGGTTGGGGTACTTAAACATATGGAGATTGACCGATTAAAGGTTTCTCCAAAGCGTATTAGCACCCCACCAAACACCGAAACTGAGGACGATGATGAAACGGATGCCACATATGATGGTCCGCTTATCTCCCACTTGGTTGGTGAGG
Source organism: Aegilops tauschii subsp. strangulata (assembly GCF_002575655.3). Lineage (NCBI taxonomy): Eukaryota > Viridiplantae > Streptophyta > Magnoliopsida > Poales > Poaceae > Aegilops > Aegilops tauschii. The sequence goes on from NC_053036.3 coordinate 334,506,112, forward strand.
TTACCGAGGTTGGATTCGATGATGCAAGACCTGGGTCCATGTTTTGTGACTTCACAGCGACTTCGCGTAAATCTAAATCACTTTCCTCGAAAAAGAAACAAAAAACGCCCAAGAAGGCGAAGTTTTCCACACCGATTCGAGCTTCCACATGAGAGGCACACTACTAGGGAAAACCCTAGTAGTAGCGCTTGTTTTATAGCTATTAGTAGCGCTGGTACCAGCGCTACCTTTAAGGTGCTACAGCTAACTAGTAGCAGTAGCGCTGGAAAGGGAGCGCTACTGCTATACCTAGTTAGCAGTAGCACTTTCCTCTGGACAGCGCTACTGCTACTTTTAAGTAGCAGTAGCACTTGTTCTAAAAAGCGCTGCTGGTAAATTTTCCTGTATTTTTAAATATACAGCTTATTTTCATTGTGTGGTTTTATATACAGTACTTTCATCATATGATTTTATGACCATGATTACTTATTATATATAACAGTGGGTGAAATGAACGTGGAGTAGATTCAAGTGGAGGCAACATGTGGTGCATGTCGAAAGTACTACTGATCTAATCCAAACTTGACCTAGTTTGGATTAGTAGCACTTTCGATGTGCACCACATGTTGGCTCCACTTGAATCTAATCCAGGTTCATTTCACCCACTGTTATATATAATAAGTAATCATGCTCATATAACAACTTAGCATCATGCATCATCAATCATAATAATAAATAACTCATCATTGGTATCATAATAACAAGTCATACTCATCATCATCGATCATACAACTTCTACTCAATACCACATCATCATCATAGTCATCTACCCAATCCTACTTAGTTGTTCTTAGCACATGATCATGAGTATTATTAACTAGGACCTACTACCTTCTCTTAGGTAAAATAGCATAAAACAAGATAGGCCCTGGCTCTCGATTATGGAGAATGGAGATTATCCTGTCTTCAATTCTTGCCTTTTGCACAATCTTGCTTCCAAGTACCTCCTTACGACCGTCCATACATTTTTTTCCATTCTTTGATTTTCATGTCTCCACTTCTTTTAGAAATCCGATATGGACAGGTGAGATTCGTAGGATGACCTGGCCGTATGTTCAAAACATCAAGGCGACCATTCTGATACATCAGATGAGGCACATAATCACTTGGGATTTACTGTTGAAAAACATACTAATAACTTCGTAGTTAGCAATGTAGTTAAGTTTTAAAAGAATTTATGCAAAAGATGCACAGATGTCGTAATACTAAAAAATCTTACCATGGCATCTCCATGGATGTTACCGTAGTTCAACACGTGCACTAGTGGCACGTATTGACCATAATGTGGAGGAGTTTTATAATAGATATTGTAATCCTCAAGATCAGTACAAAATGCGACCCGATGATTTTTCTCCTGATAAGTTAACTCAGAGCCATCGGTGTAGTAGGTTCTGTCTACCATGTTCCACACATTGTTTGAACAATGAAAATAAGATGTTAATGGAAATAAGCTGTCAACTATTTTGAAATGAACAATATAAATTAGTTAATAACTATGTTTGAGAAGCTCACATAGCGGTAGAATTGGAAGCGTATCAACAAGGACCCAAATGTCCATATTGTCTTGGTCGATGTCAGGATCACCAAGATCCATGGTGACAAGCATACCCTCATAAAAATCATACATCTTGCAAAGTGCTTCCCAATTTTTGCAACCAAAATGGGTTACGCTCTCAGAATTATACATATTTACTTCAACATCCATATCATGATGGGTCCTTAGGTGAATTTTCTTTGTTTCCATACTTTCATGGTCTTCAAAACCCATCCTCTCCAAGACATAGCGTCTTGCATGGCATGGGATAAGCTAGTCGAATTGTAAAAGATGAAAATTACACGTTGAAATAGTTGAAGTCGTGCTTAATTAAGAAAAAAAAACTTGTCGTCATTGCGTACCGTTTCAACATCGAAGGTCTCCTCAAGCTTAATGCTGAAGCGCCGATCATCGTCCAGGTGAGGCCTGTCGCACAGACCTTGGTCATCATTGCACCAGTCACACTCCCCCGGGAGACTTTCGTCGTCCGAGTACGACATTTCCTACGTTCATGATTCAAATTTTAAACTTGTACAATTCAATATATATTATAAAAATTAAATTAGATCATTATTATTCATCACGGATTGAATATCGGTCTGCCGAGTCTATATGGTGGAGACTCTCCCTCACTGATTCCTCTCTGACATTTGCGACCGTCGGTGATGGTCGTTACTCCTCCTTCCCCTAGTGCATAACAAAGGTCTAGCACAAGGAGAAGAAGGAGAAACAACCCCCACGACAACAGTCGGGATTCTTCGTCCTCTCTCAATATGGTGGAGACACTCCCTTCATAGATTTTCGACTGTCGGTGATGGTCGTTATTCCTCCTTCCCCTAGTGCATAACAAAGGTCTAGCACAAGGAGAAGAAGGAAAAACGACCCCCACGACAACAGTCGGGCTTCTTCGTCCTCTCTCATATATGGTGGATACACTCCCTCACTGATTTTTTGACCTTCGGTGATGGAGCCTTGACAGACTTAAAGTCAACCCGAAGTGTCGTTTAATTATTTTTCAAGAAAATCCAGGCCACTCGATATTTCCTATATATTCTAGCACAAGTCATGCTAGAATTCACGGAAAAATCCCGCATGACCTTTGCTAAAAAAGGACATATCGAGCGCCTGAAATTTGCCGGAACGGAAATTAATTAACACTTCGGCAAAACATAGGCCACTATAGGAGGTGTAACCTGCAAACATGGCCGACCACTTGGGCAAGCACATATCCTATTTGAGCAACACAAGATATACATGTTTATATCTACATCATATGAGCATTCAAACTTGATGAAGTAGTTTTCCAATTTGAGCATTCAATAAGCAAAACCAAATCGTAAAATAAATTAGTATTCAAATTAGCATTCATTCAATAAGCAAAACTAAACCATCTCTTTCGTCTGTACATCGTCGAATAGTATCATACATATAACATCACTAATACAGCTAAACTGTAGCGAACGACGAGTATCGGCGCGGGCGGTGGACACCCAAAGAGAAGGAACCATCACGGGATCATATCTCCAGTGAGATCCCTGAAGAACCTCCCATGTATTGGAGAACCTGCCCTCCAACGCAACCATGTAGCGACGGACGTGCTTGTCCTCCTCACTGACACGGTGACGTACCACCTCCGCGGGGTCCTCAAGCCTCCGCACCGTCACTGGCCCACCCGACCGCCACCAAAGAAGGTTCGGGTCAACGACGGGCTGGCTCCTCACCAAGCTGCGCCCCAGGAGGTAGCACCTCCCAGTACCAGCCCGGCGGAGCCCAGTCGCGGACATGGCTCCTCACCAAGCCCAGGCCTCCTCCGCCGAGTCGACGACGAGGATGCGGGATAGGCATCGTCTACGTCGGTTCGAGAATAATTGCTTTAACTAAAAAAATAACAACAAACGTGACACCTAAAACACCTAAATTCTATTAACTACACCTAATTAAAAACACACATTTTGAACATGATTCGATCATAACTAGGGTTCATAGTACATTATTCTAATATTAAACACCTAAAATACCTAAATTAAATTAAAAAATGGGGTGGCTGGTCTCACCTCGATCGAGGTCGGAGGGGGTCGATGACATGGATGACGGCGGGGACGATGCAGGTGCTCCTTGATTTCTGCAAAAACAAAATATAAATAAAAACATTATTATCGTCATCTTAGGACTTAGTGAAACTCCATAAGCTACATTTAATTATTCTATTCAAATTTACTTATAATTTCCTATTCTTTTTAAATTTACTTATTCAAATTTTCTAGAAATTTCCTATTCTATTCAAAAGACCTACATTTACTTTTTTTTCAATTTCATATTTTATTCTATTCAAATTTACTTATTCAAAATTTCTAAAAATTTCCTATTCAATTCAAAAGGCCTACATTTACTTATTCTATTCAAATTACTTATTCAAATTTTCTAAAAACAAAATATACTAAAAACCTACATTTACTAAAAACAAAAACCTACATTTAACAAAAACTAAAACCTATTTACAGAAAGGGGGATGAGGAGGTGTGGGAGGAGGGGAAGGAGCAGGAGGAGAGAGCGGGAGGGGGAGGAGGATAGAGGAGGGAGGAGGAGGGAGGAGGGAGGAGGAGGAGGGGGCCGCCGGAGAGGGAGGAGGAGGAGGGGGCCGCCGGTGCCGAAGAGGGAGGAGGAGGAGGGAAGAGAAGGGGGAGGAGGAGGACGGAGGGATCGACCTTGGGGTGGAAGAGGAGGACGACGACAGCGGCGGCGATGGCCGCGAGGGCGACGGAGGCGACAGAGAGTGTGAGGGGGAGAGTGAGAGGACGCGCGGGCCGGTTAATTTGGATAAGGGCCCTTAATGGTAGCGCTTGTCCGTAAAAAGCGCTACTGCTAAAGTCAATAGCAATATCGCTCTCTTTATAAAAGTGCTACTGCTAAAATAAATAGCAGTAGTGCTCTCTGTATAAAAGCTCTACTGCTAACGCTAAGCATGTAATTTTTTTCAAAAATACATTGGTCATCAGTGATCTTTTTGTGTAGAATCTAAATTGTCAATAGGAATCTTCTCCGGTTTAAGAACCGACGAAGATTCCTATTGCGGCCACAGATCCTACACATAGAGTTAATGAAGACCAAGTGGTTGTGACGGTTTGAGAAGCACCATATTTAAGGTGGTAAAAATTCTGTTCATGGAGCGAGGTGGGACTAAACTTTGGTCTTATTAGGAGGGGACTACATATATCAGTAGCGCTGGTAAGGGAAAAAGTGTTGTTGCTAAGATCAGTAGTAGTAGCACTTTTTTCACATGTGCGCTACTAGTATCCCTAGCATACCTGGGAACGGTCTGTCAATTTTAGTAGTAGCATGTTTTCCATCTCCAGCGCTACTGCTATGCTCATAGTAGCAGCGCTCGTAGGGCAACAACGCTACTACTAAGTAGCAGCAGCGTTTACTCTTTTCCAGCGCTACTACTATGCTACTGTGTATAAGCATTTTCCTAGTAGTGGCATGTTTTGGAATAGCAGAGGCTTTTCATACTTGGCTAAGCATAAACACGTCGGTGATTGTGTGCGTGAACACGGTTTGGACATTGTGGCAATTTCTGAGGCTTGTAAAGGTGACTTTCGCCCGCATGTCCTCGATTACCTATCCGGTGGTTTCGACTATTCGTGGCATAGTTTACCAGCTCGTGGAAGGTTTGGAGGAATCCTTCTTGGGATTCAGATCGCAACCATGGATTTATTGGCTTTTTCGTTAGGTGAATTTCATATCAAATTTCACCTACGAAACAGAGCGGATAATTTTACATGGAGCCTGGTCGCAGTCTATGGGGCTGCCCAAGATGAGCATAAATCCGCTTTCCTTCGGGAATTGGTGAACCTGGCTAAGGATAACCCGTACCCAATGCTTATTGGAGGAGACTACAATATCCTTAGGTACCAGGAAGAGAAAAATAATGATCGCTTCGATACTCACTGGTCGTTCCTATTCAATGTTGTGATTGACAGTTTGGATCTTCGGGAGGTTAGTCTGTCAGGACAACAATTCACTTGGGCTAATAACCGTTCTATGCCGACATACGAGAAGCTCTCGATAGGATACTCATGGATACCGAATGGGAGTTAAAATTTCCTTTGGTAACCGTTCGAGCCCTAGAGTGTATCGAGGCACTATCGGACCATGCGCCAATCATTCTTGACTCTAACTCTACGAACACATCGGCCCGCCGCCCTTTCAAGTTTGAATTGGGATGGTTGCATCGGGAAGGTTTTGTAGACATGGTCAAGAACATTTGGGAGAAGCCCGCTGTTGGTCATACACTCATTCAGAGATGGAACTTTAAAATAAGGGCCATGAGGCGACACCTCTCTGGATGGGCTAAACACACCAATGGGATGTGTAAAAAAGAAAAACAACGCCTCTCTACCATTATTGATGACCTCGATAAAATTGCAGAGACACGCATCTTATCTCAACAGGAGATTGATTTGAAAAATCAATCCAATGAGAAGGTTGCACGTCTTTTGCGAGAAGAGGAAATCAAATATTACCAAAGATCCAAAGCTGATTTTATCTTGATGGGAGATAGTAATACAAGATACTTCCAATTGGTCGCCAATGGTCGACATAGGAAGAAACATATTTATAGTCTCCAACAAGATGAAGGGTAGGTCAAGAGGAGCTCAAAAGGTATATCACCAGCTACTACAAATCTCTGTTCGGGCCGCCAGATGAAGGGAATTTCACCCTTGACGAGAACTGAACAGATGATATTCCTTAAGTCAAGACAGAAGAGAGTGACTTCCTCACGGCATCTTTCTCAGAAGAGGAGGTGAGAGCAGCGGTGTTCCAAATGGAACATAACAAAGCTCCAGGACCAGATGGCTTCGCCGCAGAATTCTATCAGAATTTCTGGGATATCATCAAGTCTGACCTTTTGGAGTTGTTCAATTGTCTTCATGCCGATCGACTTGACCTATTCAGGCTGAATTTTGGCGAGATTGTTTTGTTGCCGAAGATTAAGGAGGCTGAACGGATCCAACAATATAGACCCATATGCCTACTTAATGTTAGCTTCAAAATTTGCACCAAAGTAGCTACGAATAGGTTAAACTCGATAGCTGACCATGTTGTCCGGCCATCTCAAACGACGTTCATGCAAGGAAGGAATATACTCAATGGTGTAGTAATCCTGAATGAGACCGTTCGCGAGATGCACCGAAAAAACATGAGTGGAGTAGTATTCAAAATTGACTTTGAAAAAGCCTATGATAAGGTTAAATGGCCTTTCCTTCAACAGGCCTTAAGGATGAAAGGTTTCTCCGATAAATGGCGTCAATGGATCCACAATTTTGTAACTAAAGGTAGCGTGGCCATCAAAGTCAATGATGATGTAGGCCATTACTTTCAGACAAAAAAAGGACTATGACAGGGTGACTCCATGTCCCCAATGTTATTTAACATTGTTGCTGACATGTTGGCCATTCTGGTTGAGCGCGCCAAGCAGGACAGACAGATTGTAGGAGTAGTGCCACACCTTGTGGATGGTGGCCTCTCTATTCTGCAATATGCCGGTGACACAGTTCTTTTTATGGAACATGATCTGGACAAGGCTCGAAACCTAAAACTCTTGCTTTCAGCGTTTGAGAAAATGTCGGGTCTTAAAATTAACTTCCATAAAAGCGAACTTTTCTGCTTTGGAGAAGCCATTGAGGCGGCGGCCGATTATGCTGACCTGTTTGGTTGCGCACATGGCCATTTCCCGATTAAATATGTGGGAATACCGATTCATTATCGACGTCTCACCATTGCAGAGTGGAAGCATGTAGAGGAGCGGTTAGCTCTCTCTTGGAGGACGGCTGGTTTTGATTAACTCTGTCCTCACAAATATGGTTCTCTATATGCTTTCTTTCTTCCAACTCCCAAAAGGGGTCCTGCAAAGACCGGACTATTTCAGATCCAGATTCTTTCGGCAAGGAGACGGGGAAAAGAAAAAAATACATACTAGCCAAGTGGAGTGTGGTTTGTAGGATGAAAGACCAAGGTGGCCTTGGAGTTCATGACCTGCAGGTCAAGAATGAGGCTCTCCTTAGTAAATGGTTGTTCAAACTTCTTACTGAGGATGATGTTTGGCAAACCATACTGCGCAACAAGTATCTAGGCCACAAGGCGGTGTCTCAGGCATATTGGAAACCTGACGACTCGCACTTTTGGGCTGGCCTAATGGCGGAAAAGAAACATCTCTTTCGCTTTAGGTCTTTCGTGATAAACGACGGGTCAGAGATTCGTTTTTGGGAAGACATCTGGCTAGGCGGTGCCACTCTCCGAGAACAATATCCAGCCTTGTACAACATTGCTCGCCATAAGAATAATACTATTGCACAGGTGCTCAGTTCATCCCCCCGAATATTTCGTTCAGGCAGGATTTGACTGGCCCCCGACTTATGTCATCGCATAATCTTTTGTCCCGTCTGGACGCGATTAGCCTGACAGAAGGCCGGGATGTGTTTCGCTGGAACCTTACTACATCAGGGTCTTTCACCGTAGACTCTATGTATTGTGCGCTCACGTATTCTGAGGTACCAGTGCGTAATAATAATAGAATTTGGAGGTCGAAGATACCACTAAAAGTTAAAGTCTTCATGTGGTATCTTCATAGGGGAGTTGTTCTAACCAAAGACAACCTCGCACGGCGCAATTGGCAAGGGAGTAAGAAGTGTTGTTTTTGTACTCATGATGAGACAATCAGACACCTCTTTTTCCAATGCAACTTTTCACGTTCTACGTGGTCAGTCATCCAAATAGCGTCAAGTTTATATCCGCCCACAAGTGTTGCCAATATTTTTGGTCATTGGTTGGACGGTATTTCAAATAGGTTCAAAACGCTATTAAGGATGGGAGCGTATGCCTTACTATGGTCGCTTTGGCTATGTAGAAATGATTTTGTTTTTAATGACAAAAATGCTTCTTCTTTGCAGGCTATTTTCCGTTGTACGCACTCGCTTCGTATGTGGTCTATGCTACAACGACCGGAGGTCCAACCGCTGTTCAAGGCGGTGTGTACGCGGTTGGAGCAGGTGGCTACGGAGGTTTTTACCCAACATGGGTGGCAGTATAACCTCCGGATCGGTCCATCTCACCTTTCGACATAGGCACAGTGTCGGTCTATAGGATTCTACTATTGCCGATTTGTCGGTTTTTGTTTTCTTCTGGTTGTCAGACTTTTGGTGTTCGGCTGTGTGCATCCTAGTTATGCAGAGGCTGAGTGTTACTCATAATGCTTTGTATCCATTTGATGCTACATTTTGAGTTAATAAAATCGTCCTTTATCGAAAAAAAATTGAAGTAGCAACCTACCCAACAAGGTCACGATTTTCACTTGACATCTCTTTCACAATCGACTCAACTACAAAGCAACCTTGCTTACAAGAAAATAACTCTCATTATCTAAAGTGTGGCCATGACCATGCCCTCTTGTTTGTGAATTGCGGTAGCGGATTGCCATTTGCCCAATATCCAACATTCTAGCTTTGTGTGACTGCCAGCCTCCCTTAGGCCTTAATGGTTCTATTTGGTCTTACATTCTGTTAGTCATTTTCGAAAGATTTGGGACTCACAAAATGCATCTTCACGAGTCAAACACATGGATAGCAACCTCACCCTAAAACTGAGACTGCAATATTTGAGGAACGTTCCTTCGGAGCATTTTTTGGCAAACTTGCTATGACAAAACAACTACTGTTGTCATGGCAACTTTGTAGGATTTGCCACGATAGGACGCAAAAATTGTCATGTAGTGCAATAAAAAGCAAAAACAATTATCATATTTCATGGAGAAAATAGTCTTTCCCTGCCGCCACCTCCGGGTCGCCTCCTAGCGATTCCGAGGCGTCCCCGCCGCAACCCTCTCGAGCCCTCTCCTAGCTAGATCCCCTCGCCGCCGCCGTCGCTAGCCACCCCAACGGCGACGGCCGGCCGCCCCTCTTACACGCAGCCCCACCTCTCCTTCATCTCCGTCCAGATCTGCTCGATCTGCCCTGCTTCAGGTCCGCCTCCAGGATCCTCATAGCTTGGGTTTCCTTGGCAGTGGATCCTGGCCATGTGAGCAGCGATCCGGAGCTGCGATGGGGTGGTTGCGATGGTGGCCGTAGGTGGTGCTGGGTGACCCCAATAAAGCGGTGCTTTCCCCCTTTTTTGGCCTAGTGGTCCTCTTCCGTCCTTCTCGCCAATCTGCTGCTGCCGGTCACCTTTGATCTAGCCGCTAACGAGTTCTGGATTTCTCCACTAGCGATCTTTACGGATTGGCAAAGTGCTCCTAGACCTCTGATTTGGAGAGGATCAAGTCCGGCGCGTCCACAATCATCAGCCCGTGGGGCTTCAAGGGGCGTGTTGCGAAGCTCCGCTATCAGTCGACATCATGCATGGGACATGTCGAAGTTGCGATTTCCATGGTGTTGGCAGATGCGAGGAATGTAAAGATGGCTAAGATTGGAAGACCAGATGGTAACGGCGGAGGTGGGATCCTGGACGCGATGAAGACATTGCTTCACGGACTATCGTGTGGGTTTGGCTGTGAGACTTCTCCTGTCCAAGCCGCATACACGGTGCCCGTGAGCCTAGTGATCGGTGATTTGCAACAGCAGCATAGGCAAGTGGGGACGGCAGCACTAGAGGACCTCGGCTTTCGTCGTGCTCCTCGAGTACCGAGTCGTGATTTTCAGGGTGAAAAAACCCAAGGTCTGGCCTTTATTGGTTGAACCTGGCAATGGTCTTCTTGAAGACAATGTTTTTGGGAATGCAGACTTTCTTCGGGTGAAAACCTAAGATCTTGGATCGGGCGATGACAACGCTTGTGCATTGTTTCCTTCTTAGAGGCGTTGCTTATGGAGAACTATTTTTGTAGTCCGGGTGCTGTCTTCGGTGGTGGTTAAAGTGTTGCTGCTACAAGTGATTGATCACCTTGGCAAGGTCTTTCTTCTCTTTTTCTTTTCTTTTTTGGTTGTGTGCATCCTTGATGTTTTCGGACATCTTGCTGGTGCAGAGGTTAGGTGTAATTAATATCTTCATGATATTAATATATTCCCTTTATCGAAAAATATTTCATGGAGAAAACATCGTTCGTTTGATCGTGACCAGACGGCTTTGAGGGCGTTTGTTGGAAGGCACAAAAGATCTGACGTTCACCCATTATCATTTTCTTAAAGCTGATCATTGACAACTTAGCTATCTGCACTCCTCGGTTTATAAAAACGAGTGATAAGGATACCGTATCGCTTACCCGTGGTAACAATATCTAATACAGTTTTGCTAAAGCACATCTAGATGTGCTATAAGTATTGCACATCTAAGTCTTATGTCATTGATCTTACGTTGAGATTCGTGTGAATTTTTTTTCTTTTTCTTTTTTTACTAGATTCACTCACTTAGATGTGCAATAACGTAATCCTCTTCGTAACCAGTCATGTGACTGGTTACAACTTCCTACAAAATCTCAAGTCACCAGTGCATGCACACCCCCAAAGTTGGCATCCAAATTTGTCACCACCTTCGCTATTTCTTCTCCTCTCCACCCATCATCACTACCGGACGGCCTTGCCCCAAGCCTGTACGTGCGTACCTCAGCAATCATGGCATGTCTGAGGGCCACCACCGCCGCACTCCTTCTCACCCTTGCGTCGTCGGCCGCGGCCACCGCGACAAAGTTCAACATTACCGAGGTCCTCAACGAATCCCCCGAGTTCTTGACCTTCAACAGCCTTCTGTCGAAGACGAATCTCGCTGAGGAAATCAACAAGCGGCAGACCATCACCGTTCTCGTGGTCGACAACTCCGCTGCCAGCGGCATCATGTCGCTGCCGACAGACACGCAGAAGAAGGTGCTCGCCGTGCACGTCATCCTCGACTACTACGATCCCATGAAACTCGAAACCATCGAGAAGGGGACGGCGCTCCTTACCTCGCTCTTCCAGACTACCGGCGCCGCCACCGACCGCATGGGGTTCGTCAACTACACCCGGAGCGCGGACGACCAGATGGTGTTTGGCTCAGCCGAGCCCGGGGCACCGCTCAGCTCGCAGCTGGTGAAGGTCGTTGCGTGCCGACCGTACAATCTATCCGTCATGCAGGTCAGAGCAGCAATCATTCCACCGAGCATCAGCTCGTCGGGCACGGGGAGTTCCGCGGCACCCGGTCCAGCCTACGGTTCATCGTCCAACGTGAGTGTCCCGACCATTACCGAGGCTGAGACACTTGAATCGTCCGACGAGGCCAGTGCCCTAGACGATGACGCTCCTGCATCATCGCCACCCGTGCATAGCGCTGACGCGGCCGCAGGCGCGCACACTTCGGCGGGGAACACAGTGGTGGTCCGCACACGTGTTTGGCTCATGGGGCTTGTGATGTTGATGGTTTAAAATTCAACGCAGAAGCAACGACCGATGTTTTAGCTTTACACGTCTAGTTTTTTTGCGGGGATTTACACGTCTAGTTGTGTAAGAAGTACTTGTGTATGTTGGCTTGTTAATTCGTTCGATGGATGCCCTTGATGTAAATTAAACGACACTTTGTTTTCCTTTTTTTTCTCGGTCAACCAAGTTTTTTTTGCACCCATCCCTACTGACATTGACTTTTTCTTTAGAAGGAGCCAAGAAAACGCCTAATCTATTATATATCTATACCTCTATACCTTTTTCCCTAATCTTTATCTTCTCTACTAATAAAAAGGCTATTGTTTCTTTCTCTTCACCGTCTTTTTTTAAAAATAAAAAATCCGGTCGTTTTGGACACTCCAGATTTGCTTATGCTCGTCCGTTTCTTCGTACGCTATGTTGGACGTCGCTCATATGGGCCTAGCTGGGCTTGCGCCCGTGGTAAAATTAAATGAGAATCGAATGCACTATTAATCAAGGTAGCCTGGAATAGTACCACACTGCTCCATTGAATGATTTCTCGCCAAGTTAAATAAGATTGCATGTTCTTTGCAATATCAACGATCAGTGAGCACACACGAGGAAGCAGCCGGAACGACGACCCACCGCCGCCCGCCATCGCCGTGGACAAGGATGCGGTGGACGACCCCCACTGCCTCGACGACGAGCCCCTGTTATGGTTGCTGCAGGAGCTTCTTCACCCGCCACTTGCCGACACCGCTAGCTCCTCCTTGGCGGCGACATGGCTGCTCTGCTGATTGCATGTTTTTCGTATCGCAGAAAATCCATATCTAACGAAGTCCAAATGCAATAAAATTTCACGGAGAATTATTTTGGAATATATGTGATTTTTGGGAGTTGAAATTACCGCAAACGGAGGCCCACATAGCCCACAAGACACAAGGGCGCACCATAGGCCCCTAGCGCAAGGTGGTGGGTTGTGCCCACCTCGTACGTCGATTGGAGCTTTACTTCGGGCGCAAGGAAGCTTATATCCGAAAAAACGTGTTAAAATCTCAACGCAATTGGAGTTACGGATCTCCGGGAATATAAAAAACGGTTTTCGGCCTGATCTGGGGAATGCGAAACAGAAGAGAACAGAGAGGGAGATCCAATCTCGGAGGGGCTCCCGCCCCTCCGCCGCCATGGAGACCAAGGACCAGAGGGGGAACTCTCCTCCCATCTAGGGGGAGGCCAAGGAAGAAGAAGAAGGTGGGGGCTCTCTCCCCCTCGCTTCCGGTGGCGTCGGAGTGCCGCCGGGGCAAAGATCGGGACGGAGATCAACATCAACAAACTTGCTACCGTCAACACCAACTTTCTCCCCCTCTATGCAGCGGTGTAACACCCCTTCTCCCTGATGTAATCTCTACTTAAACATGGTGCTCAACTCCATATATTATTTCCCAATGATCTATGGTTATCCTATGATGTTTGAGTAGATCCGTTTTGTCCTGTGGGTTAATCGTGATCTTGGTTGGTATGATTATATATTCTATTTATGGTGATGTCCTACGGTGTCCTCCGTTCTCGCGCAAACGTGAGGGGCCCCCACTGTAGGGTGTTGCAATATGTTCATGGTTCGCTTATGGTGGGTTGCGAGAGTGACAGAAGCTTAAACCCGAGTAAGTGGGGTATGACGTATGGGAGTAAAGAGGACTTGATACTTAATGCTATGGTTGGGTTTCACGACCTTAATGATCTTTAGTAGTTGCAGATACTTGCTAGGGGTCCAATCATAAGTGCATATGATCCAAGTAGAGAAAGTATGTTAGCTCATGCCTCTCCCTCATATAAAATCGCAAGAATGATTACCGGTAGTTGTTATCGATTGCCTAGGGACAAATAACTTTTATTATCTTGCAAAGTAATTCTAGTTTTATTCTTGCAAAGTAGTTCTAGCATCACACCTACCAAATAGTTTCACACTTGTTTTCGGTAAAGCAAACGTCAAGTGTGCGTAGAGTTGTATTGGTGGTCGATAGAACTTGAGGGAATATTTGTTCTACCTTTAGCTCCTCGTTGGGTTCGACACTCTTATTTATCGAAAAAGGCTACAAACGATCCCCTATACTTGTGGGTTATCAAAACCTTTTTCTGGCGCCGTTGCCGGGGAGTTATAGCGTGGGGTGAATATTCACGTGTGTGCTTGTTTGCTTTATCACTAAGTAGTTTTTATTTCCTGTTCTAAGTTGTTCTCTATCTTTGGTTATGGTTATGGAACACGAAACACCAAAAAAATTAGTTGTACCTGCTACTTATGGAGATGGGGAACCTCCTAAAAACCTCGATGCTCGTTATGTGAAAGATATTATGCACTACTTTGATAATCCTGAGAAAACCCTATTCAACTATATAATGAGAGTAACGTTGGATCAACGTGAATACTTTAGGGATTATCGCTTGACACATAAAGGGAAATTGTTATGGGATCAAATTCATATATTGAAGTGGTATGCTTGGAATCTATGCTCTAGATATGATTATACTTGTTGCTCTAGAATGAATGCTCCACATCTTCCCTTCTCATGCAAATTTAATGATAATGAAACCTTAGCTTCTTATGCTAATGGTATATATGATTACTATGATGTGGAACGAATAGAAGAATTTGTTGCTTTTAAGGGTGCACATGAAATTGAATCTTTGTTTGAAACGTTTGAAGATTTTGAAAATTCAGTATATAGACCTGAAAATCTTGCTATCCTTAAATATTGCTATGATAATTATAAATACAATTACGATATTGATGTATTTATTGAGAATAACTCCGCTGTCCAAGAAGAGACTAGTATTTTGTAGGAGTCTATGGAAGAAGAAATTCAGGAAACTGCGAACCCATTGGATGAAAAAGATGATGAGGAGAGCGAAGAACAAACGGAGGAAGAGTGGATTAGCTACCCGTGCCCACCTTCTAATAAGAGTAACTCTTCAACTCATACATTATTTAATGCCCTTTCGTTCTTACGGAAGGATGAATGCTATATTAATTGCTATGATCCCGTTGATTCATTTGAAATATCCCTTTTTGATGAACTTGATGCTTGTTATGCTTGTGGCCAAGATGCCAATATGAATTATGCTTATGGAGATGAACTTGCTATTGTTCCTTTTGTTAAACATTGTTGCTATTGCACCCACACATGATAGTACTATTATCTTTTTGAATTCTCCAAACTACACTATATCGGAGAAGTTTGCACTTATTAAGGATTATATTGATGGGTTGCCTTTTACCGTTGCACATGACAATTTTTATGAATATAATATGCATGTGCTTGCTGATCCTACTTGCAATTATTATGTGAGAGGAACTACATCTCCTCCTTTCTATGTTTCCAACATGATAGAATTGCAAGAAACCGCTTATGCTATGTATTGGCCTTTACTTGATGTGCATGAATTGTTCTTGTATGACATGCCGATGCATAGGAAGAGAGTTAGACTTCGTCATTGCTTGATATATGTTGCTTTGTGCTCACTACTAAATGCTAAATCATTGTTGATTCAAATTGGCTTTGATATACCTTGGGATCTGGGTGGATTCATTACTTGAGCACTTTATGCCTAACTTAATGGCTTTAAAGAAAGCGCTGCCAGGGAGACAACCCGGAAATTTTAGAGAGTCATTTATTTCTGTTGAGTGCTTTTATATAGTTCAAAACAAAAAATATAGGGGGGAGCCCTAAAACTTCACAAAAAGAAAAGCGAAAGTGAGAGAGACGAGCATTATGAAAGTGGGGGACGTCCTTGAACTTTGTTCATGCTCATGGAAACTTTGTGAATCTTAATTGCAGAAACTTTTCAACAAAAATAATTATCCCCTTGTACAATTCCATTGTATTATAAAAATAATGTGCCAAGATTTTCCTTTAGGATGTTTAGATTGCTTATTGGTTTGTGCGGTGCAAAGCAGAAACTTTGGCTGCAGTGCGTGATTTTACATTTTTTACTGGAACGTCAAACGGTTCTGAAACTTTTTGCACTGTATTTCTATACAATTTTTGTATTTTTCCAAAAAAATCAGAACTTTTAGAGTTATAGAACTATGGTGGATGTGCAAATCTTTTCAGGCTGTCCTATTTTCACAAATTGCTGTTATAGCTTCATTATTTGCGTATGTTTGAATTCTTGTTGAAGCCTACTTGACTTGGGGCCATAGAATTGTGATAGCATACAGTGGGTAATGTTTGTTTATAATTATACAATAATGTTACAGCAGTACATGATGGGATTTCACTGCCATATTCACTAACCCTGCCACTAAAAGTTCGGTTATGTTTTGTGTGGATGACGTGTTTGAAGATCGAGGAGGTCTCGATGTGAGGAGAAGGAGGCGAGGCAAGAGCTCAAGCTTGGGGATTCCCAAGGCACCCCAAGTAAATATTCAAGGAGACTCAAGCGTCTAAGCTTGGGGATGCCCCAGAAGGCATCCCATCTTTCTTCAACAAGTATCGGTATGTTTTCGGATCCGTTTCGTTCATGTGATATGTGCAAATCTTGGAGCGTCTTTTGCTTTTTAGTTTTCATTTTTATTTTATGCACCATGCTGGTATGAGATAGTCCATGATTGATTTATAGAATGCTCATTGCACTTCACTTATATCTTTTGAGTGGGGCTTTATAGAATGCTTCATGTGCTTCACTTACATCATTTGAAGTTTGGATTGCTTGTTTCTCTTCGCATAGAAAACCATTATTTGAAGAATGCTCTTTTGCTTCACTTATATTTATTAGAGCATGGTCTTTTGTAGAAAGAATTAAACTCTCATGCTTCACTTATATCTATTTAGAGAGTCAACATGAATTGGTCAATTGCATGGTTAGTCATGAAATCCTACATAAAACTTATGGATCACTGAATATGATATGTTTGATTCCTTGCAATAGTTTTGCGATATAGAGATGATAATATGTGGGAGGTACTAGTAAACGGTTGTGGTTCGTAGGAATATTGGTGTTAAGGTTTTTGATTCCCGAAGCATGCACGTATAGTCTCTCGTTATGCTATGATGTTGGAGCATGATTTATTATTGATTGTCTTTCTTATGAGTGGCGGTCGGGGATGAGCGATGGTCTTTTCCTACCAATCTATCCCCCTAGGGGCATGCGTAGTAGTACTTTTCTTCGAGGGCTAATAAACTTTTGTAATAAGTATATGAGTTCTTTATGACTAATGTGAGTCCATGGATTATACGCACTCTTACCTTTTCGCAATTTGGTAGCCTCTACGGTACCGTGCATTGACCTTTCTCACCTCGAGACGTGGTGCAAACTTCGCCGGTGCATCCAAACCTCGTGATATGATACGCTCTATCACACATAAGCCTTATTATATCTTCCTCAAAACAGCCACCATACCTACCTATTATGGCTTTTCCATGGCCATTCCGAGATATATTGCCATGCAACTTCCACCGCTTGCGTTTGAAGACTTGAGCATATATTGTCATATTGCTTTGCATGATCATATAGCTGACATAGTAGTTGTGGCTCAGCCACCGTTCATCATTTTTCATTCATGTTACGCTAGATCATTGCACATCCTGGTACATGCCAGAGGCATTCATATAGAGTCATATTTTGTCATAGGTATCAAGTTGTAATTTTTATTTATTTTGAGTTATAAGTAAATAGAAGTGTGATGATCATCATTATTCATTTTTAGAGCAGTGCCCCAGTGAGGAAAGGATGATGGAGACTATGATTCCCCCACAAGTCGGGATGAGACTCCGAACAATGAGAGAAAAAGAAAAAAAAAGAAAAAAACTAAAAAAAGGAAAAAATAAAAGAAAGAAGAAAAGAAAGGAAAAAAAAGAAAAAAAACAAAGAGAGAAGGGGCATTGTTAGTATCCTTTACCACACTTGTGCTTCAAAGTAGCACCATGTTTTTCATATGGGAGTCTCCTATGTTGTCACTTTCATATACTAGTGGGAATTTTTCGTTATAGGATTAGATGCACACCCACTTAGTTTCATATTGAGGTTTCATACACTTATAGCTCTTAGTGCATTCGTTGCATGGCAATCCCTACTCCTCATGTTGATATCAATTGATGGGCATCTCCATAGCCCGTTGGTTAGCCGCGTCGGTGTGATACTTTCTTACTTTTTATTCTTCTTTATATTTACCCCTACCATCATACTCTATTCCACCCGTAGTGCTATATCCATGGCTTGCGCTCATGTATTGTGTGAGGGTTGAAAAAGCTGAAGCGCGTTAAAAAGTATGAACCAATTTCTCGGCTTGTCATCGGGGTTGTGCATGATAAATACTTTGTGTTAAGAAGACAGAGCATGACAAGACCATATGATTTTGTACGGATAACTTTCTTTAGCATTGATATTTTGAAAGACATGATTGTTTGTTGGGATGCCTAAGTATTGATGTCTTTATGTCAAATTATAGACTATTGCTTAGAATCACTTATGTCTTAATATTCATGCCATGATTAGATATATGATCAAGTTTATGCTAGGTAGCATTCCACATCGAAAATTATCTTTTTTTATCATTTACCTACTCGAGGACGAGCAGGAATTAAGCTTGGGGATGCTGATACGTATATGTCGTATCTATAATTTTTGATTGTTTCATGCCAATATTATACAAGTTTTACATACTTTCGGCAACTTTTTATATGATTTATTGGACTAACCTATTGATCCAGTGCCCATTGCCAGTTCCTATTTTTTGCATGTTTTTTGTATCGCAGAAAATCCATATCAAATGAAGTCCAAATGCAATAAAATTTCACAGAGAATTATTTTGGAATATATGTGATTTTTGGGAGTTGGAAACACCGCAAACGAAGGCCCACACAGCCCACAATTCACCAGGGCACGCCAGAGGCCCCTGGCGTGTGGTGGTGGGTTGTGCCCACCTCGTACGTCAGTTGGAGCTCTATTTGGGCGCAAGGAAGCTTATATCTGGAAAAAAATTGTGTTAAAGTCTTAGCACAATCGGAGTTACGGATCTCTGGGAATATAAGAAACGGTTTTCGGCCAGATCTGGGGAACGCGAAACAGAAGAGAACAGAGAGGGAGATCCAATCTCGGAGGGGCTCCCACCCATCCGCCGCCATGGAGACCAAGGACCAGAGGGGGAACTCTCCTCCCATCTAGGGGGGAGGCCAAGGAAGAAGAAGAAGGTGGGGGCTCTCTCCCTCTTGCTTCCGGTGGCGCCGGGGTGCCGCCGGGGCAACGATCGGGACAGAGATCTACATCAACAATCTTGCTACCGTCAACACCAACTTTCTCCCCCTTTATGCAGCAGTGTAACACCCCTTCTCCCCGATGTAATCTCTACTTAAACATGGTACTCAACTTCATATATTATTTCCCAATGATATATCGTTATCTTATGATGTTTGAGTAGATCCGTTTTGTCCTGTGGGTTAATCGTGATCTTGGTTGGTATGATTGTATATTTTATTTATGGTGTTGTTCTACGGTGTCCTCCGTTCTCGCGCAAACGTGAGGGCCCCGCACTGTAGGGTGTTGCAATATGTTCATGGTTCTCTTATGGTGGGTTGCGAGAGTGACAGAAGCTTAAACCCGAGTAAGCGGGGTATGACGTATGGGAGTATAGAGGACTTGATACTTAATGCTATGGTTGGGTTTCACGGCCTTAATGATCTTTAGTAGTTGCGGATGCTTGCTAGGGGTCCAATCATTAGTGCATATGATCCAAGTAGAGAAAGTATGTTAGCTCATGCCTCTCCCTCATATAAAATTGCAAGAATGATTACCGGTACTTATTATCGATTGCCTAGGGACAAATAACTTTCTTGTTGAGACAAACCCTTTTACTAAACACGAATTTTTTTATTATCTTGCAAAGTAATTCTAGTTTTATTCTTGCAAAGTAGTTCTAGCATCACACCTACAAAATAGTTTCACACTTGTTATCGGTAAAGCAAACATCAAGTGTGCGTAGAGTTGTATCGGTGGTCGATAGAACTTGAGGGAATATTTGTTCTACCTTTAGCTCCTCCTTACCGAAAACATCAAGTGTGCGTAGAGTTGTATCGGTGGTCGATAGAACTTGAGGGAATATTTGTTCTACCTTTAGCTCCTCCTTGGGTTCGACACTCTTATTTATCGAAAAAGGCTACAAACGATCCCCTATACTTGTGGGTTATCACTACCCCATTACACAACTGCACCAGCACAAAGTTACACATGCAACATCTATAACCTTCCGAAATTAGCATCATAGACGGTACATAGACAGATGAATCTCATCTGGAAACCTGCTGAAGCGGAAGACGAATATTGAGCCTTCATTGATGTTGAAGGTCTTTGCAACTTTACGCCAGTGCATGTGGATGATTGATCGTACATCATCTGTCCTCTTCAGGAAGACTTCAATATTGAACCGTGGGTGTTGTATGAATACCTTCCTCGCCTCCTGACCATACAGGTGGTTTAAGAGCTAATCATCAATGAACTGCTTTGGAAAGCCCTGAAAACAAGGATATGCATAAATATCTTCTCTAGATTTGAAATGGCGCAAATGAATAAAGAGACAAGGTATAACAGTTAGTACCATCATGTAGTGAACCGAGATCTTCTTCATTATGCACACAAAGATCTTGTTGTTTTTTGTCACTAATTTCTTTATCCTAACAATCTTTCTGAGTTTCTTGACTTGACTGATATTCATGGACAACTCATTTCCCCATATGCAAAAAGGGTCAAATAGTGGGTCAAAACCTCTGACAGACCTACATGTGCAAGACCAAATTGTTAAAGACCTAATATTTAGAAATGGTTCCTGCAATTGCACAATAATATGCTATTAGACAAGGGACCATGCATGTGCAAACCTCGATTTGTAAACCTCAGTGCTTCCCATTGTTTCCCTGCAACACACATAAGGTAGTCAGTGATCAAGTTAAGTGAGGGTTGTCATGCTATCAGTAAAATATGTTGGTGAAAAATAAACATGTTGCAGATTCATCAAATTAATTCGAGCCACATGGAAACCCATTTATCCAAACCAAGCATGATTAAGAACTAGGAAATATAGCAATTGTATATGTTTCTCATGTATTAAGTGCAGCCAAATTTGAATTGTTCCTCGTATGCATAACAATGCAAAATTCTACCCACAAAAATTGGACATCGCATTGCAGAATTGAACCAAGCAGTTAATTAAACACCACAACAAATGAACCAAACATGAACTGAGCAGCACATTGCACAATATAACATACTCCTAATAGAAGATCAGATAGTTAACCAAACCAAGCATGCTTAACAACTAGGAAATGTTGCAATTGTATATGTTTCTCATGTATTTAGTACAGCCAAATTCGATTTATTCCTCACATGCATAACAATACAAAATTGTACCCACAACAACTGAACATCGCATTGCAGACTTGAACCAAACAGTTAACTAAACACCACAACAAATGAACCAAACATTAACTGAGCACCATATTCCACAATATATAACATACTAGAAGATCAGACAGTTAATCAAACCAAGCATCCTTGACAACTTGGAAATATTGCAATTGTATATGTTTCTCATGTATTTTGTACAGATAAATTTGATTTATTTCTCACATGGAAGACAATAAAAAATTGCACCCTGAAGAATTGAACATCACATTTGAAAGTACATGTAGTCCCCATGTGTGGTTTTGGTAATTAATGACAATCCTAATGGACTAATGTTTGCATTGAGTTGTACATTTGAAGGAAAGTTCCATTTCCAATGCATGAAGAATATTGGATGAACTGAAGGATGTTTATTCCATGGTGATGCAAGAAGGAGATAGAATGGATTCGAAATGAATGCCATATACATATTGTTGTGCATGAATCAAGGTTGAGCTTGGTGACTGAATCAAATACGATCAAGATGAATTCCATGTGATGAACAAGATGTGATCTATATGGAGTTCATTAAGGATCTCAGACGATCATGCTCACGCTTATGGGTTGACCCATCATGGATCAAGATCTTGAGAGAATGATTAAAGAGAAGAATTCTACATATGCTTGATGATAGGATCATTATGAGCTCATATGTTAAGTCATATATTGGTATGTCTTGCAGCAAGTAATTCAAGTGAAGAATTCATTTTGCCTCTCAAGATACTATGTAGGAGCATGAGAATGAGCAAATGATGCCCAATATGATATTCAAGGAGAAACTTGATATGGTCATGGTGAATTAAGATATTAGTTATTATGTCTTGAAGAAATGAAGCATAGTGAAGATATCAATAGGGCCTTCAAGACATCAATATTAATCATGGAGCAAAGATAAATGTTGACCAAGATGAAGATCAAAGATTGACCTCTAAGATGGTCAACACACAAGCGCATATCATGTGCCACATGAGATCTTGTGGTATGGTAATTCTCATGATCTTGGTGCTCATCAAAGGATGTCATCATGTAATTAATGATGATGTACAAGTGAAGATGAATGCAAAGCAAAGCTTCCCACATTGTGTATGGGGAGCTACTTGAAGACTTGTCCAATGTCTTGCCTTCAACTTGAGCCATGAAGAAACATCAATATAAAGCTCAAGTGAAAGGCTCTAGTGCAAGGTATTAGTTCCTTTGGCTTTAGATGTGAGGATCGATGACCATCGAAAAGGATATATGCTCAAGAGTGAGTTTCCGGAAGCTATCTAGTATAGTTCTTTTATGATTCTTGAGTTGTAGGGATCCCGCACTATTAAGAGGGGATCAAAGGGGTTAGTGATGGATTTGCTCAAGTCAACATCATATATTTCTATTCTTCTCACATCATATTACAACATAGGCATATTTCACTCCTATCCAATGCAAATACAAAATGCCTACACATCTACCAAAGAAAATCTATAGCAACCTAGGTTCCCCAAAGTATATGATCTTACCTTTCCATACTTTGCACCCTCCATTTTGGTTTATCTTGGGTGGTTCTCTATGCGAGGACCTGGAGCTTTTCCATAGCTTCAAAACGAGCCCAAGATCATCAAAATCGGAGTCCGAATGTGAAATTTATGCATGTTTTACTTTTGGGGCGGCTGTAGTTTTTGTGTTGGCCGGATGTCCGGGCTTTTCCCTGGATGCCCGGCCACTGCTATCCAGAGGGCATCTGGTTTGTGTGAAATCGCCGGATGTCCGGCCCCTGGCCCAGATGTCCGACCGTAGATGTCCAGAAACCTTACCGAAATGTTGTTTGTGTACGCCGGATGTGCGGCACTTGGCCAGATGTCCGGGTCCCCAAGATTGGCCAGATGACCGGGCTTCGGCCAGATGTCCGGGCCCTGTTACCTGTTTTTCTGCGTATGTGTGTGCACACTTCACAGCGTCCGGATGTCCGGCCCGGCACAACCATTTACACTCCAACGGCCATATTTGCACTACCACTATATATATCCCTCTACCCATCCGGTAGAGGGTTGACCACTTCATCCCAAATCGCCCCAAGAACACAAGTGGCTCCCTCTCACTGCTCCGACACCAAATCTTAGATCCCGGAGAGATTCATGAGAGTTCTTGAGAGTTTTTCCAATCAAGTGATAGATCCACTCCCTCTCCCTCTCTTGACCAAGGGAATTGGTGATTTGAGCAAGTCTTGAGCATTTCCCCTTTGTTCTTGTTACTCCTGGAGATTGGAGACTCCTAGGAGGTAGGAGTGCTCCGGTGAGGAATCAACTTGTGATTTGTCCCCCGGAAAGTTTGTGAAGGTTTGGAGGCCGCCTCAAGGTCTACCACTAGTGGTTGAGAATTGCCTTCGTGGTGATATCTCAAGGAGAATAGGGTGAGCCTTCGTGGCGTTGGTGTTCCTTCGTGGTAACATCCACCTCTCTAACGGTGACTAGCTTCCCTCCAAGGAAGTGAACATCGGGATACAGCCTCGTCTTCGTGACTTTGGTTATCCCTAACCCTAACTCCTTACTTGTGGTTTACTTTGGTCACTTGACCGTGCATTCACTATATCTTGTTGCCCTCATTATATTGTGTTGGCCATTCCCTTGAAGAGATTATTTAGGCCTACACTTTATATTTGCAATTCATACTTTCTACTATTGTTCTATCCTATGCTTAGTGTGAATTTATAGCTTGTAATATTCATTTCCATATCTTGTGACATAACCTGTGTAAGCTTGTACTGCTTACTTGAGTTTGCTTGTATCATTCAATTCCATATATTGTGATACAATTTGTGTAAGCTTGTATTGCTTACTTGTGGTTGTGTGTATTATTCATTTCCATATCTCGTGATATACACTGAGTAAGTTTCTGTGACTTACTTGTGCTTACTCATATCCTCGTTGTTCTCGTCTTGTTTATCCTAAGTTGTTGGTGCACTTAGTGAGCCTAGTATATTTAGGATTTGTGCTTGAAAAGTACCGCTTAGTTTATTTCCGTATTAGGATATATCCAAATCCATAAAAGATTTTTAAACGCCTATTCACCCCCCCCGCTAGGCGACATCGTGGTCCTTTCAATTGGTATCAGAGCTCGGTCTCTCCTTATTAGGCTTCACCGCCTAGAGAGTAACGATGTCGACTAGTGAACTAGTGCACGATGACACATTTTGTTTTAATGGCACAAATTACGTTATGTGGAGATTACGCATGCTTTGTCACTTTTGGGCCATGGGTCCAAATGCTTTACGGATTGTTGTTGTAGGGGATTCAAATCTAAAGGATGGACAATCTCCATCACTTGAGGATATGCATCTTGATAGTCAAGTTTTGAGTGCCATTCACCAAGCTATATCCTTCGAAGTGTTTAAGGAAATCTTGACTTGCAAGTCAGCTCATGAGGCTTGGACCAAACTTGAAGATATATATGGTGGGTCCAATCTTGATGAAGACAATATTCTTTTCGGGGAGTTAATGGAGGAGTTCTCCACATTTTTAAATCATGAAGAACTCTCTATTGCTTCCACCTCCAATTACTTGGACAGTTCAATATCTTCCACTTCACCAACATGTGGCGTGCCACAAGGTCATGACATGGTGAGTGAAGAAATATCTTGTGATGATGGTGTTAAGCTCATTTGTGATGATATGCTTGATCTCCCATGTTGCCATGATAGAAATGCTTTGGTTTCCTCTAGTTATTGTATGACTAACCATGTAGAGGAAATCAAGAAAGATGAGGCATGCTTGATTGATGAAGAACCCTCTTCCCCAAAAGAATCATCATCAACCCCCTTTCTTCACACGTGACTCATGGCAAGAGGTAATGACAAGGTATCATCTTCTCTTAGTGATAATGATGATAGTTGTAATGAGGATGATGATGATGACTTGACTCAAAATCGCTATGAGATTGGGAAAACTCTTCATAGAGATAAAAATAACACTTATAAAAGGTTCCAAGATGTTCTTGCTTGCTTTAAAAAACGTAATGACTTATTTCTTAACGAGCACGCGAAAAGTGAACAACTTGAACATGAACTTGCTAAGGCTCATCAATGTCGTAGTGACTTGAGGTCTTTAAAAGAAGATATTGAAGTTACTCATTGTAAACTTAAAGAGGATTTCGGGCACCTTGACCTTGGCTACAAGAATTTCAAAGAAGAGCTCACCAAACTCTCTAAGTCTCATGAGGAACTTCAAGCTACTCATGCAGAGTCTCTAGTTTCTACATGCTCCTCTCATATTGATAATTATGCTTGTGCTACTAACTCTATCTTGTGTGAAGCACCGATGTTGAAAGAAAATGTTGAGCTAAGGACTCAACTTGATTTGCTAATTACTAGAAATTATGGGAAATTGGAAGAAAGTTATGAAAATCTCTCGGGCACTCATGAGGATCTTCTAATCTCTCATGATGGGCTAAAGTTAGCTCATGAGGCTATGTTCACGGAGGTAAAATCGTGTGAGTCTCATGTGGATATTAGCACATATTCTACTCAAAATGCCTTATTTCCATGTGCTAGTCCTTGCAATTCCTCTCTACATGATATTGATACACCTCATGATGAATTGCTTACCTTGTCTTGTTGCTCTAACCATGAAGTTTCTACTTCCACTAGTCCTCTTGTTTCTGGTCTTGAAACTAACCATGTAGAGAAAATTAATGAGCTCAAGGCCCAAGTCACTAGTTTGAAGAAAGACTTGGAAAAGTGCGATGATGGACATAGTTTTCACTCCAAAAAGAAGAAATCCATGAAGAAGAAAAGGGGGCAAGACCAAGCCAAGAACTAATCCAACATTTCTTGCTTTAAGTGCAAAAAGGTTGGACATCACGTGAGATCTTGTCCATTGAAGAAAAGGGCTTATAAAGGGAAGCTACATGGGAAGCGGCCTCAAGCTCAATCTCAAGTTCAACCTCAAGTTGAAGAACGACCACTATCCATGATGAACCATGTTATTACTTCCCAAGTTGAGAAAGTAAAGAAGAAGAGAAGGGGGAGTACATGTTGCTATATTTGCCATAAGAAGGGACACATACCTTCATCATATCCCAGCGGTAACATCTCTAAGCCTCCAATTATCAATGATCATTATTCACTTAGGAAGGATATTGATGGTAATATGTTTGCCAAGTATGTTGGTGCCCAAAGTGGTTTGAAAGTGGATAAGACCATTTGGGTTGCCAAGCCTATTGTTACTAACTTCTTAGGACCCAACGTGGTTGGGGACCATCGAGCTCAAACTTGATCAATAGGTGTGTGGAGGGCATTGGAGACTTGGCTAATTCCTGAAGAAAAATGATTCTCACCATTCATTATGGTTCAAACCAAGTCAAGTGAATTATCATCATATTTTTCATTCCAATGCTCCTCGTGGCGGTAACTTGTATTTATATTGTCTACATTGAAAGTTACTAGCCCCATGCATGTTTAAGTTTTGTACCTAGCATGTGTTTGTATATGTTGTGTCTCCTAATATGCTTGATTTGTGTTATCTAGCATATGTGTAGGTTGCAATGCACGTCATATATTTGTGTGTGTAGTCTCGACCCTTCATTCCATTTTAGTTGCATCTTATTGAGCTCTTTTGAGATATCAATGGATCACCACATTATAGGGGAGTGATATGCTTTGTGCATATCACAATCCTTGTTAAATGTGAACAATTATGGGATACCACCTAGAATATATTTGAGATTATCTTATATCTCTGTGGCATGCAATGCCTTGTTTACACATGGCATTCTTGTGCGGTTTTTTCCCATGGGTACCTTCAAAATCATATTCAGAAAATCGTTTGATTAAAGATATTCCAATTGTTGCTTTGCATGATTATCTATCTAATTGGAATGTTAATAATATACTGTCCAAGCATTGTGTTTATTTCTAAACTCTCATGTTATGCTTGTGTTAGTATAGATGATCATGTACTTATGTGGATTCTACGCCGAATGATAACTCGAAATGCCATTTGTTCGAGTTCATCTTATTGGTTTGTATGGAGTTATGGGAGTTTGTCATCTCATTATCTATAGTATCCTATATCTACTTGAGTGAGATATTCCTATGAGTATGTGTGCAATGCATATCTTATATGCTCATTGGCTTTCCTTTGTTCATATGTTTAACTTTGTGTGCTATCATATGTTGATTTGTCGCTTTGATTTATTTTGGACAACAGGAATGACTAGTGATGTTATTGGAAGTATTAATGGTTATGTGTTCATTTTTCCATTGTGTATCTCCCTGGATTTTGGTAGGCATGTGCATGCATAGTTACTATGTGTAAATTCACACGCCTTGTTTGCTTTATTTGATCCCATATATATGGTAAATCCATCAAATTCTTAATAGCTAAGATGTGCATGAAATTCAAAATCATATCGATACGCACATACCTAAGTGGTTTTACCCTATGTGTTGTAGTTATGCTAACAACTTCGGACCCAAGAAGTTTGGGGACCATATTGTACTTAAAATGTTTTAGGTACATTTGAGAAGCATTGGGTGATTGGCTTATTCATGAAGGTGGTGACACTATGAGGAAATTAGAGCCAAGCTTGGACATTTTGTTGGTCTATGACTTCATACCAATGCTATCTCGGTAACAAGTATTTACTTCATGCATATATATAGAAATGGGGTCAACCTTGTGTAGGTGCATCATGGCATGAATTTCTTGACTCGTTCCCATGATACTTGTTTCCTTTCTCAAAGCATCCCAACAATGATATCTTGTTGCTAGTTGTGATGTCTTTGATGGTTGTGTGTTTGGAGTTCATTAATATACAATAAGATAATATTAAGCCATGTGCTATGCTTTCAAGCAAAGATCTCATTGGTATATTTTACGACTCCCGTTTGGATATCTTATTCTTTCCTTTTGTAACTATTTCATGTGTACATACTTGTTTGTGGATATATATCACCATGATTGTGATCTACCTAGAATCTTATACACGTGAGAGAAGTTACATCTCTAGTTGATATCCCTATTCTTTCATGTCCACCATTTCATTCTCTTTTTATATCTTTGGTGACTCCATGGTAGCATTCGTTGTATGAGTACGTGTCTTACCTCTTTGCATCTTAGTGCACTCATGTTTGGTGAAGTTTGTTGTCCTCGTACTTGTCTTGACAAGCCTATTATTTCCTATCTTCACCATGGGTTATCACAAGCTTTGCTTTTTAATTTGCTATTGGTGAGCTTGTGAACCCATTTGCTTGATGTGTGTGTGACCTGCTTAACTTCGTGTGTGTGGGAAGGAGATGTCTGGCACCTTGTATCTCATTTACTCAAGAATATGTTGATGCTTAATTCTCATCCTTATATTAGTCATCTCAAGTGCTTTGACGTGACTCACACACATTGTTTTGGTTGTGCCTATTATTAGGTTGCCTCATTTACATGTTTCTCAACCATATGTTTGTTGCAATTGCTAGGCTTCTTTTCCTATCTATGCTTGCTTTCAATTGTTTTGTGTTCCTATTGATTTTGGGGGAGTGATGTCCTATTTTGTGCACTTGTATCCAAATAAAAAAAATCTAAATAGTGCACAAATCATGGGGACCTTCCCTATTTTCCTTAGAACACTCCTTTGCTCAAATCATAATATTATTTTATCCTTCTGGCTCATCGGATCTTTTGATTACTTGCATCACTTTGTGTTATGCAAATGAGATCAATTTGTGCCATGTGCTTTGTGCCATGTTCCTTGCTCTTATGCTAGGCTCAAAGTTGTATAATAGTGGATTCACCTATGGATATCATGTTCTTATCAATTACAACCTTTTTTGTGTATACGGGTTTCTTTGTGGATACATATCATGATTATTATTGGCCACTTAGAAATTTTTATACATAAGAAAGTTCATATCTTTCCTTGATATCATTTATTCCTTGCCGGCCACTTTGTGTGTTCCTTTTATTTGTATAGTGGCTTCGGTAAGAGGTTGTGTCGTGAGTGCTTGTATGCATTGCATATATCCTTGCGCACTCATGTGCTTCGGATGTATTTTGAACCCATACTTGACATGATGATCACATTGGATATTCCTATTTTATCTTTTCCAAAATATGTTCTTTGGATCCTTTGAATGTTTTCCTCCCATCTTTAATCTTATTTTCATATCATACTATATTGTTGCACTCTAGGTCCTAAATATGGGTTGAGCTCCTCAAATTTTTCATCATTGAATATGTGCATTTGATTTCACTCTCATTTTCGTGATATGCACACATTAAGGAGGAACTCATACTATATTAGTCTTCTAGATTTTTTTTCATCCATTTGGCATTTGTTGCCAATGGGGGAGAAGTTTAGAGGGTTTAAGATAATTTTCTTGTAAGTACTTGTTGTCACTCATGCTTATCTACCCTGGTTATATATGTTAGTTGCATGAATGAATATATAGAGAAAACTCCGCCTAGTGTATGTCAACCAATATATGCAAGGAAATTCAAAGTTCATTCACACATGCATATATTGTGGTTCCACTAACATCAGATACTTGTGTAGTGTTTCAATGTTACTACACTGAGTGTGATAAACTCAAGTATCTTTGTGACACTTGATGCTGTCAATACTATCCCAAGTATACAATTTATCCTTGGGTAAATTGCATACTTGTGTTAAAATTCATTATATAAACCCTCTCATTGAGATTGTCATCAATTACCAAAATGGGGGAGATTGAAAGTACATGTAGTCCCCATGTGTGGTTTTGGTAATTAAGGACAATCCTAATGGACTAATGTTTGCATTGAGTTATACATTTGAAGGAAAGTTCCATTTCCAACACATGAAGAATATTGCATGAACTGAAGGATGTTTATTCCATGGTGATGCAAGAAGGAGATAGAATGAATTCAAAATGAACGCCATATACATATTGTTGTGCATGCATCAAAGTTGAGCTCGGTGATTGAATCAAATACGATCAAGATGAATTCCATGTGATCTACAAGATGTGATCTATATGGAGTTCATTAAGGATCTCAGACGTTATCATGCTCAAGCTTATGGGTTGAACCATGATGGATCAAGATGTTGAGAGAATGATTAAAGAGAAGAATTCTACATATGCTTGAAGATAGGATCATTATGAGCTCATATGTTGAGTCATGGATTAGTATGTCTTGAAGTAAGTAATTAAAGTGAAGAATTCATTTTGCCTCTCAAGATACTATGTTGGAGCATGAGAACGAGCAAATGATGTCCAATATGATATTCAAGGAGAAACTTGATATGGTCATGGTGAATTAAGATAGTAGTTATTATGTCTTGAAGAAATGAACCATAGTGAAGATATCAATAAGGCCTTCAAGACATCAATATTAATCATGGAGCAAAGATAAATGTTGACCAAGATGAAGACCAAAGATTGACCTCTAAGATGGTCAACACACAAGCGCATATCATGTGCCACATGAGATCTTGTGGTATGGTAATTCTCATGAGCTTGGTGCTCATCAAAGGATGTCATCATGTAATTAATGATGATGTACAAGTGAAGATGAATGCAAAGCAAAGCTTCCTACATTGTGTATGGGGAGCTACTTGAAGACTTCTCCAATGTCTTGCCTTCAACTTGAGCCATGAAGAAACATCAATATAAAGATCAAGTGAAAGGCTCTAGTCAAAGGTATTAGTTTCTTTGGCTTTAGATGTGAGGATCGATGACCATCGAAAAGGATATATGCTCAAGAATGAGTTTCCGGAAGCTATCTAGTATAGTTCTTTTATGATTCTTGAGTTATAGTGATCCCGCACTATTAAGAGGGGATCAAAGGGGTTAGTGATGGATTTGCTCAAGTCAAAATCATCTATTTCTATTCTTCTCACATCATATTCCAACATAGGCATATTTCACTCCTATCCAATGAAAATACAAAATTCCTACACATGTACCAAAGAAAATCTATAGCCAACTAGGTTCCCCAAAGTATATGATCTTACCTTTCCATACTTTGCACCCTCCATTTTGGTTTATCTTGGGTGGTTCTCTATGTGAGGACCTGGAGCTTTTCCGTATCTTCAAAACGAGCCCAAGATCATCAAAATCGGAGTCCGGATGTGAAATTTATGCATGTTTTACTTTTGGGGCGGCTGCAGTTTTTGTGTTGGCCGGATGTCCGGGCTTTTCCCCGGATGTCCAGCCACTGCTATCCAGAGGGCATCTGGTTTGTGTGAAATCGCCGGATGTCAGGCCCTTGGCCCGGATGTCCAGCCGTAGATGTCCAGAAACCTGACCGAAATGTTGTTTGTGTATGCTGGATGTCCGGCACATGGCTGGATGTCCGGGGCCCCAAGTTTGGCTAGATGTCCGGGCTTCGGCTAGATGTCCGGGCCCTGTAACCTGTTTTTTCCGCGTACGTGTGTGCACACTTCACAGCGTTCGGATGTCCGGCCCGACACAACCATTTACACTCCAACGGCCATATTTGCACTACCACTATATATATCCCTCTACCCATCTGGTAGAGGGTTGACCACTTCATCCCAAATCGCCCCAAGAACACAAGTGGTCCCTCTCACGTCTCCTACACCAAAGCTTAGATCCCGGAGAGATTTGTGAGAGTTCTTGAGAGTTTTTCCAATCAAGTGACAGATCCACTCCCTCTCCCTCTCTTTACCAAAGGAATTGGTGATTTGAGCAAGTCTTGAGCATTTCCCCATTGTTCTTGTTACTCTTGGAGGTTGGAGACTCCTAGGTGGTAGGAGTGCTCTGGTGAGGAATCACCTTGTGATTTGTCCCCCGGGAAGTTTGTGAAGGTTTGGAGGCTGCCTCAAGGTCTACCACTAGTGGTTGATAATTGTCTTCGTGGTGATATCTCATGGAGAATAGGGTGAGCCCTCGTGGCGTTGGTGTGCCTTTGTGGTAACATCCACCTCTCTAACGGTGACTAGCTTCCCTCCAAGGAAGTGAACATCGGGATACATCCTCGTCTTCATGACTTTGGTTATCCCTAACCCTAACTCCTTACTTGTGGTTTACTTTGGTCACTTGATCGTGCATTCACTATATCTTGTTGTCCTCATTATATTGTGTTGGCCATTCCCTTGAAGAGATTATTTAGCCTACACTTTATATTCACAATTCATACTTTCTACTATTGTTCTCTCTTATGCTTAGTGTGAATTTATAGCTTGTAACATTCATTTCCATATCTTGTGACATAACTTGTGTAAGCTTGTAGTGCTTACTTGAGTTTGATTGTATCATTCAATTCCATATATTGTGATACAATTTGTGTAAGCTTGTATTGCTTACTTGTGGTTGTTTGTATTATTCATTTCGATATCTCGTGATATATCCAAATCCGTAAAAGATTTTAAAACGCCTATTCACCCCCCTCTAGGCGACATTGTGGTCCTTTCAACATTGCAGAATTGAATCAAACAGTTACCTGAACACGACAACTAATTAACCAAACATTTAATAAGTGAGCACCACATTGCATGACATATAGAACATATACACTAGAGCAACAGATTGCATGGTAAAAGTAGATAGGACAATTCACTAGAGTTTGTTAAGGAAAGGCAGGAGCAGCACATGCAATGGGTAAACCGAGCATGCTTAACCGGCGTACCAAGCTAACTGAACATAGGTCCTTATAATGAGCTACTAAGACAAGCTACTCCTCATCATCGGAGATATCGATGATGATTGGCTCCCTGGACATGGAAGAGGGCGAGGCCTCCACATCGTGGGTGCCCTCCTTGTAGTGGTGAGTAGCCTGAGCCGCTCCAGGCACCAACCTGCTAGCTCTCGAGTTGAGGTAAGCACGGGCACGCAGAGAAAACACCTCGTAGTCTTCGTCGAAGGCATCGACGCTGGCCTCGAGAAAACGCCATGAACTATCGTTTAAAGCAGCCAACCGGTCGCGGCATCGGCGCACGAGGCGTCGATGGTGGCCTCGACGGCGAGGTGCTCCTCCAAGATCTAGGGTCGATACGAATGGCGGCCATCGCGACCTCATCCGCGTGTGTGGCCACGATTTGCTTCTCCGCTACCAAATGCTCCTTGAGCTCCAGGCTATACTGCGTGCACCATGGCTTGGGGCGGCGCTTATTTGGGGGAGGGGTCGGTGATTTGGGTGGAAGGTGTCGCGCCAGCGGTTGTGGCATGTCGGATCTGGAAGGAGGAGGAGGATGGGGGTCGGGTTTGGATTACCTGCCTGGATCGACGAGGCCGAGCAGCGTGAAGGAGGGTCGCCAGTGAGGAGGCGGTGCTGCAAGCAAGGAGTGAAGGTTTCAACTTGGAAAGGAAGGCGGAAATAGGGGAGATTTTGCTTTTGGTAAGGGGGAGGGGCGGGGAGGTAGATATTTCCGCAGAAGCCGTAAATTTTGGATCGGTGCAGCGAAAAAACCAGCACGCAAAGTGTCATCAGACATGGTCCCTCATTCAGCATTGTGTACGACATGTGAACATCACAAATGATTCATATAGCTTACCCCGTGTGTGATGAGTTTGAACATGCAAATTCTGGTCCAAATTTCCCTGGTTACAGTGGTCATCCACGTCATTGAATAATTTGGGTGTAAAGGAGACTACAACACACCCACACTTCTTAACCGAGCAAGTTCAACAATTAAACAGAGCCGGCTGACCTAAACATTACTTTAACAAATTAAAGACTGGCACTCTTAATTAAACAAAACAAAGAGTACTACTCCGGCTGGCGCTCGTCGATCTCCGTCGCCTCCTCCATGTCTAGCTCGCGCCCGACGATCTTCTGGGGAAGGGGCTCCATGGCATCCATCACACCATACTCGGCAAGCATCTCACCATCCGCGTCCGCCATATCTTTGGAAAAGGCCGCCACGAGCTGGGCGTGGGCGGCCGTGATCTGGGCTTGGACGGGCTCCGTCGTGGCAAGGTATGCCGCGGAGGAATGGACGGCTGCTCGAACGCTATCGGCGATTGCCAACTCTTCGGCCGTGGGTTGCCAACTATTGTCAGAGAAGCTTCGCTCGATTTGTGCGGCGACCACCCGGAGCTGGGCGTGGGCGGCCTCGACATGGTCGTGGGTAGCCTCCATCAGGGCTAAGGCCGCCGCTGCAGAACGGACAACTATTGTGCCACTCTCGCCAGTTGCTATCCCCGAGGCAGATGTTGCTGCCGCCACCTGAGAAGCAACAGCGGTCGCTTGGGCTGCGTTGGTCGCCCGATCGCAGATTGCGGTCGCGCTCACGCAGCTTGTTAGAACGCGCATGGCAACTGCGGCCGTGTTCTCGCCGGAGTGGGCCGCCGAAGTTGTCCTCACGACGCGGTTCCACGTCCTCATCTTTCACCCACGGTAGTTGAACAGTGAAATGATATTTGGGGAGCGAGCTAGCGTGCTTGACATGCCGGCGTTGTACTGTAGCCGACACACCTTCTCGCTTAAGCCATGTGCGTACTATACTCCAACGATGCTCCAAGATATTTTGCACTGCATCTCACATAGTTGGTGATAATAAATTGTGTGCGATCTACTTGATTTTCGTTTTTATTTGAAATACATAATGGGGTCACAACGGCAAAGGAGGGTGTTTGAATTGCTAGAACTTTTATTTGCAGTGAACATGCAACAATAGGTTTGTCATAAAAAATTGGAATTATTCAGGGTTCGTTTGGACATTTTTATGCATTAACTTGGTTTTCTAGGCATTTCAGGTGCACAATTAAAAATTAAACTACATGCACATGCTCTGGTGCACCAAAAT